>NC_051188.1:24018650-25266364 GCF_015220075.1 Falco rusticolus
GACACTAAGAATTTTAATACTGGACCAAATTTCTGCTGGCTCACTTTGATATTAGTTTGAAGTGATTCCGTGTGCACTTTTGTATACATACAGGTATCTAAATCTAGTAACCAAGATGATACTTCAGTGCCAAGGTCAGGCTTACATGTTTTTTTGATGTGTCAATAAAAAATGATCGAATTTTTTGCACCTCTTTCCCTTGAACTTAATCCATCTATTCTGAAGCAAGGATTATAGTTTAGTACAGAAATTCAGCTAGCAGGTATATTGGTTTTTAGCAAGATATGTGGACTTCCAGATCTGCAGATAAAGATTTGTGATAAGGATTCTTCTTGTCCAAAAACATCAGCAGAAATGACTCAGCCATTACCTTCTAAAGACAATATTCATGTTGAAGAAGCATCAGCTTTGCAGAAATCAGATGCAATGTCCATCTGGAATCAGGTATGTTCCTCAGCATGGGTAGTCACTGGTAAATAGCAGATCTGATTACCTGCTTCGCAACATAAATCAGAAGTCAGAATGCTGCTGCAAATTGTGAAAGAATTTGCAAGAAAAAAACTTTTATCATTTGCTACAATGTTTTTCTATTGCCTACTGTTTTGTAAAGCAAGTTTCCACTCATATCCTTCAGACCAGCACTGCAGTTTCAGAAGAGTGGAAAGTTTCTTTATGCGGAACTGGGAAATGTGCAAAGATCTGCTTTTAGAATTCCCGTTGCTGCTCAGCAATAGAGAGCTTAGCAGCTCCCTGTGTCCCATAGCAGGGCTCAGCCCCATCTCCCCCTGCCAAGCTGCCCCGGGGCTGCTCGCTGGACCCGGGGGACAGAGCAGGGTCTGTGGGTGTTTTGGGGCAGAGGGTAACATGCCTGTGAGGTATGCTGCCTTAGACCTATATTTTAGTGTTTGGCCATGGTGGTGTCATTTTTTCCCATCAACTTTAACAGTCAATGTAATGACATGCCGTTATTTTGCTACACAAAGCAATGTCTTATTATACTGAAATCTCTTACTTTCCCTACTTGGTGCTATAGTAATTAAGGTGATCTTATTATCATCTGAATTTTAGCAGAAACTGATTATTTGGCAATTTCTCCTAAAAAACACTTCCAGACAGTTTGAGGCTGGCCTCTTCACAAGTACTGCCTAACCCGTGATCACTCTTGGAGCACATTTCCAGCTGTTTTCCAGTAACTTTTTCTTTGTCAGTAGTCGGGTTTCTTCAGGGTGAAACATGAAGCCCAGGCCTGATCCTGCAAAGACTTCAGCAAAGGAGCATTCAGAGAGAATATGCACCGTGCCCCAGGCTGGCTCCTAAGAACGCTCCCTATAAAGACTGTAGGAATGTAGGAAGTGGTTTGCTCATCAGCTGCACCAAGTTAACTTGATTTTTTTGAAGCTCATCAAAGCTGACCTACCTATAATTGGTGTTTTTTTGCTGAGACATCTGGCAAGGGAGACTGTCCTGTGTTTGGTTCAGCTCCACATTAAACGAGCTATCATCATTAAGAATTATAAGGAAATTACCTGCACTGTACTTGGGTCTCACACAGATGGGATGATGTGACTATGGCAAAGAAATGCTCTACTACAAGCAAGAGAAAGGCTTAGGTATGGCTGATGGAGCTTGTTCTTAGTCATAGTTACATCATAACAGCCAAAGAACAGTTATATGAGTGTTACCTTCATTATAAAGGCATAAATGAAACAGGATTTCACCCTGGAAAGCCTGGTCTTATTCTGGCAGCCCTAAGCCTTCAGAGAGGATGCTGTCAAGGCTGTGAACTGTGGACCTGGTAAGTGTGCCTGAGCAGCACTCCTCTGTGCCCCAGCTCACCCATGGCACAGTGTGCCTGGAGGGACCCTGGAAATGCAGGGGTGGCCTGAGCAGGAGACCCAGCCCCACAGGGCCACTTGAGGCTGCTGGTCTGCTCCTGCCCTCAGCTCATGGTAACGAGTAACTAATGATGACATTTTAAGAAATTTTTTTTCCAGGAGCCATCTGGTTTGGGAATAGCCAAATGACGGCTGGAGCTAATTCAGCAAAAAGACATTTCTGAGCCAACAGCAAGGTAATAGTCTTCTCAGATACCCTCCGTGCAGAGGTTTTCTGGTCAATGAAGTGTGGGAGGTGTAGTAATACAGCTAGCAGTCACAGAGGAGCTAGGCCAGGCTTGAATTTAGGGCTGATAGCTTAAAGGAAGAATTTTGAAAACAAAATAAAACTGTTGGTGAGATAAGTAAAAGTCCACTCAAGGTATATGCAATAAATGAACCCCCCAACCCTTCACTTGCATTGATGTGCTAGAGGCTGAGGTCATGACATTGCACCATGTATGTTGTCACCAGAAAGAGGAGCTATCATTCAGTTTATGCAGAGCAGAGCCCTCTTCTTAAGCTGGAAACTGCTACAATGCATTTTAGTTTAATTTTTTCTTTCATGGAAAGAGAAATTTACATATCTGCTCTTTCTTAATTGAAATAAATCACCCTGACTAAGCATACTGTCTGCTTCTCCTGCATACAGTAGCACCAGGAGTTCTCAATTTCCTAAACTAGCAACTCCTGCAACTTGTGTCTTTTCTAATTTTCTTCTGCTAAATTATTCAGTTAAAAAAATAAACACCTCTAGGTTATATTTTTAAAATAAAACCACAGAGTTATGCAGATTGGAAGGGACCTCTGGGGGTCATCCAGTCTGATCCCTCTCAGAGCAGGTCCAGCTGCAGCAAGCTGCTCTGCAACATGTCCCAAAGAGTGCTGAGCATCTCCAAGGACGGCAATTCTACCACTTCTCTGAGCAACCTGCACCAGTGTTTGGCCATCTTCAGGGTGAAATATTTTTCCATATATCTGAAACAGTCCATAAAGTATTTTGCAGCAAGAAAAAGCAGTTGCTCATGAACAGTATACAAGCTCCTGCACCAGACTAAGTCACACATTAAAAGAGGGAAAAGTTTGATAATCATCAGGAAATGACTGATGACAGTGTAAGGTAAAAGTTAAGTAAAATGTAGTGAATATGTTTTGAAGATTTAGTAGGTTTGGGGGTTTTTTTAACAAAGAATATAGTTCAATCATAAGCAGTCAATACACTTGCAAACTGAGGCTGGTAGTGTTGTCTCACAAATGGAATTTGTTACCTGGCACACAGCATCAATTCACACACCGAGTCAAGGTATTTTTATCTTTTTATTCTAGTTTGTGCAAAGTAGGGAGCTAGGTGATAATCTGCAAAAACTAGCTTGCTAACTGAGGAAACTTCACACTATTCATATATTTTAGCAAACAAAAAAGGTCAGTCTTCACTGGCTACATCATTCCTTCATTATTTAGTATCCAGTTCCCTATTTGACAAGTAATTTTCTTGTTTCTTATGTTAATTATCTTGCATACTCAGTTCTTACTTCCTTTTGAGTCGGAAGGTGTCACGTTAAGAAGGGAGAGTTCCTCGAACCCTTTATATCTGATCACCCTGTCAGCTTCCCAAGAAAGGCAAGACCCTTGTGCCTGACCAGCCTGTTGCTACCTTCATTTTGACAGCCCACCATATCAGAGGGTGACTCAACTCACCTATTCAGGGACCCCCCGACAGCATCACTGAGTCAAATCCCTTATAAAAACTACCCAAATCTCTTATAGCAACGACTCAAATCTCTGGACACTTATACAAAATGAACTTCAGCTGAAGATTTTTGTTATACAAAATACAACTTTGTGACAGAATACAGTTCAAAGATTGCCGGTGATACTATACTGACTGCAAAGAAAGCTTAAAACAACGCACTTAGTAACAGATAGCATGAGTTTGTCACAGGATAAAGTTCTTACCCAATAGGTGTCCCTATGGGGGAGAAGACAGGCTCGGCCCATCGCCTGGTCCCAGAAGTTACAGTGGAGGCTTCCCTAACTTCTTCCCTCCCTTGCTTACTTTTTATACCTCGTAGCACATTGCATATTCAGTATCACACACAGGACTGGTTACAAGTTCCTCACTTCTAATGGAAATTAGTACACATCCTCAGACAGGACTACTGAAGTTCTTTACTAACTATGCATGCTCCCCAAGTGGGGTTTTGCCCTCTTTTGGGGGGGCTATTTGAATCAGAGGTCGAGATCTCCCACTGCCACAATTACTTTTGTCCTACTTTCAATTAATTTTCTGATATGTGGGTTACAACACCTCATCAGCTCGTCTTCTCTTGCAGCTAGAACTTCCTCACCTGAAGGCTTCTTTGTTAATTAACGGTGTTCTTTTCACCATCTGTTCTTTGTCTCCCATCCTTCCAGAGGCTGAAAGCCTTAATTTGAAGTGCTTTTTTTCATTATTTTTGACGGCTTTAACGAGTGGGTCAGCTCAACTTAAACTTTGTGCACAGAAATGTTTAACATATAGCTAAACACTAAGTCAGAGTTGGGTAATTCAGGAGTATAGACAACAATTTCCACCCTACCCCACCCCCCTTTTGGACTTATTTCAGTCCAAGACCCGTTCATTTTCTTTAGATTTAGGTGGACCTTGAGTGACTCTAGTCATGCACCTTTTTGTTACTGATGGGTATCACATGCCCAGTGATGTGTAGTGGTACCATGGGGGCAGGTAACTTTGAGATGGATGCATTAGTGTAACAATGGGATTATTTCATCTGAGGAAAGTAATTTGGCTGCAATGGTTGGCTCAGTAGCAGGCATCTTCTCATAGTTTCTTCATATGACAACTGCTATGCAGCTTGACAGCTGTGTGGTACCATCAAGTTCCCATTCCTGCAATGAGCACAGCAGAGCCTGGCTGTGGGGTCTCCACTTCGCTCCACCCTCCGTTACTCCTATCAGCAGGCACTGAGATGGCAAGGTGTGTTGCTCAGGGAGCCATGGTAAAGTAGCCGTCCATCCTGAAAGTGATAGCTGTATTTTACCCTAAAAAGCTTTCTGTAATACTATGTTTCCATTAGGTCCCAGTTTCCTCCAATTCCACCCCAAAGTAATTTTCTCACATACTCCCCCCATGACTAAACTCAAGGTTCACATGAGGACATTTAGGTGTTAATAATACATGGAGTATCAAAAGCATATATATATAGGGAATATCAAGCGTATGCATGTGGAATAGAGATAGCAAGTAGGATAGTTGGTTCATCATTCCCAAACTTTTATGTACAATACCATCATCAAGATGAAAAGCAAAAGGGTTGGTATCAATAAAACAACAGGGTGAAGTACTCTGTTGAACATTCCAGTAGCAGTCAGTGACCATCTGAAAAGAGTGTCGCACCATCAATGTTCTCCATCCTTTTTCACTCTTTGTAGGACATGATGGATGTCCTCTGCATCATGATGGACTGCAATCAGACTATTCTGTCCATCACCCTTGATTTTCCCAGAGAGGGTTTCTTGAGAACAGGTCAGCGGTCATGATCTCCCCCTCATGGATTACTTTTCCCCTGGTTTCACTAACTCTTTGCTGAGTTCAAGATCATTTTTTCCCTCATTATGCTCAGCTCATTTCTTGTGGTGAGCTTCCAGTCAACTCACCTTGTCTTCTGGGAGTGTTTTCTTTTTAAATTCCTTTCTGTTTGTAACCTTGAAGTTCTTGTTTTACACAAAAAGTTTTGCCGGCGCTTAATGAAGCGCTTAGCAGGACCTTGTTACCATGCCTGTAACCTGAATTGGCTATTAACAACCTATTTGTTCTAATTGTTTTAAAATTAAACTATAACTATACATTCAGTTTTATTAATCATTTGATATCAGTAGTTTATCTAGGCACAAAAACTCTCTGAATTAAGAATGATTATACTAGAAGTTGAAGAATTAAAGGAAATAAACACATATTCATATATAGAGAGATATACACTAATAGAAAACCCCAGGCAACTCTCCAGAGCACTAGCACTGCTTCTCCATGTACACTAGACACATGGGTAAGTAGCCACAGAATATCCTTTTAACACAATCTTTCTTACAGCTCTCCCAGTGAACTTAACAGACAAAAATCCATTAATTCTCATGGGAGCAAGCTGTACTCATTTTCTTTTGCAATTTGTCTTCTCTGGCATAGATCTGTGGGTTACGCCTTTCATTTTGTTTTGCTGAGGGGATCAGGGCTACAAGAAAACCTTTGCATTCCTTCACCACGTCCCCCAGCCCAGGATCAGAAATGCTCAGCCCCACAGCAGGATTTGGGTGCCCTGCCAGGGGCAGAGGGATGGCCATGCCATGGGTGGTGCTGCCCCGTGTGCCCCATGCATCTCCACCTCCCTGCGCAATGCGGAGAGAGGAGCAGGGCACGGGGGATGCACGGCCAGAGCTGTGGCAAAGTCCTCCCCACTCACCTGGCTCCACCTGCCAGAGCTGGGGGTCCAGCAGGCAGCAACTGCTGCCTCAAATTTCCAGAGAATGGCAGCTCAGGTCTTAAAGTTGCTCAGGGACTTTTCAGGACACCATGTCTCTAAGGAAGAAGGTGAGACCTTGCACACCCACCAGTCAGCATGTGCATTGTTTTGCATGTGAATGCAGATTCTGCAGCAAATTACACTTTTTGATTGGTTTTGTTAGACCAGCTGTTGCTTTAGAGCTCATTTTCTTGCAATCAGTCTCTCTCCCTGGAGAACTGGTTGCAACATGAAAGTTTATTGTGGTTTCTTAGAAAAAGTATTGAAAAGCTACATGCTGCTCATGGCCGAGGGAGGAGATTCTAAAGGAAGCAGTAAACACTTGGCAAGGATAAGAGGTGGTAAGTGGTTTACAGAACTTAAATTGGCCCTTGTGACCCATCCCTCATCTGTGGTACCAGTTGCTTGTAGAAGGCTTGTCCAATTTTAGAAATTCAGAAAAATGACTGTTAGAATAACTCACGCTAGCAATGTTCACATAAGGGAGTAATGCTTGATAGGTAATAATGATAAACTCTGGTCACTCCCATTAATTAGAAGCACTTGGAAAATTGCGTCCTCATCCGAATCTTCATCCATGGGCAATGTGCTGCTGTGTACCCCCAGTGCCTTTGTGTTCAACAGATCTTGACCAAGATCAACTGAGTTGTGACAGGGTCCATGCCACAGACCGTATCCTGTGTCACCCAAGTGCCACATTCCTCTGACTACCACACTCACCAGAGGTGAAGTGATACAGAGAAGCCAACATGTATTTGTGTGTAATGTGCTGCCCCTTCCATACAATGACCATCTGTTCCTGGCAGGGCTGGAAATGGAGCAGCTGGGGACTGCCTGTGACTGCACAGGTCTTGCATCACTCAGCAGGATGTGTCCCTGCAACCACTGGGCTGTCCCGGACCAGCTGTGACACCGCGTGGCTTAGGAACAACATTTCTGCTGGAAAAGTTGTGACTGGCAAGCCACGGTTTTTTCCTTCCCAACATGCCATTTTTCACCAGGCAACAGAAACAGCCAAGAAAGGAGTTTTAGAGGCCAAAACTGCACAATAGCTTTGGAAGCAGAAGAAACCAATGGCTGACATTTTAAACATGTTTTATTGTTGTTGATTTTTTTGTTCTCCATGTGGCTGAACAGGCTTAGTGAGATGTATCTGCTGAAGATGCAGCAAGGATTGCCTGCCTCCTGATTCTGCAACCTCTGCATCCATGTTGAGAAATAAGAGATGGTTAGAGCACCTGAGTGTCTACAGCAGTGTATGAGAGCTTATACCTGGGTCTTTTTGGGACTACTCCATCTACCCATTTCCAAGAAGAATCTGGAGATGGAGCTAGCCCTGTGCCAGACTGGCCAAAACCCAGACTATGTCACCTAGGCTCAGGACTAGGGGTTGGGCTCTGGCCTTTCATCATGCCATTGCCTTGAGAAATCTCTGGCTGGTAAGTCCATCTCTTCATGAGGAAGTGAGGAAGATAAGGAAGTCTTTATAAATCCATAGTAGTCTGTAAAGCAGGAGAGTACATGCAGTTCCTCAGTGAAGACGTTGCCCACCACATGATGTTTGGAAGAAGGAAGACTTCTTGGACAGCTGTATTGTGGCAATGGTTTCCAGAGAAGTGGACAAGAGTCAAAACAAAACAGATGTCTGAACTCTGAGCAAGGAAAATGGGAAGAGAAACTGAAAGCTCTGGACTGAAGTAGGAATAAATAGTGTGGGTGTGTTTGTGTGTCCTAAAGGGGCAGAGATTAGGTAGGATTGAAAACATCAAAAAAATGTAAGTTAGAAGCTGTCAAGTGAAGGGAATTGATAAATACAGTAAAAAGAAAGATCCATGGTTGAGTGGCTCAGGAGCATAAAGAATATAGAAACAAAAGCACCCTAGTAACAGTGTAGGTTATTAGCTAGTTAGTAAACATAGAATTGTCGAAAAAGATACAGTGCAAAATGAAAAAGCATCATTTTGACCCAGAAGTTACTTAATCTCTGGCTTGTTGGGTCTCAGTAATATCATATGGTGACGAGACTTACAGGTAAGTTTTGTCATTTTATCATCCATCACCAGCCGGTTGTTTATCTAAACATCATTGTGATTTCCCCGAAATGCAGTTCCATGGCAGGGAAGGACAGGACTTCAGGACAATTGAGGTGTCACAAAACCAGGGTTTCAGCATGCCTGCATGCCTGGAGAAGTCACCCTTCCCTTGAACTAGGGAAAGCAGACCTAGTTATGAACATGTGTGGTTGTTAATGTAATTTTTTAGAATGGGCGTATTTATTTAAGTCTTTATTTAATCCAATACTGACCTTTTAATGAAAAGTTCAGAACTAGAGATGAAGAACCAGGAGGAAGAAATGCACTTCAGAAGAACAGGTCTGTGTTCTAGTTCTTTCTCCTTTGCAGATCAGGTGGAGACTCAAGTAATGGCAGTTTAACAAATTACAAACCATTAACTAATATGCCCTCACTCTGCATTTCCACTCTTATAGTCTATCCCACGTGTTCAAATGTTTTACTGAGAGCGGTCTAGGCTAAGTTACCTTGTTCAGCAAATGGGGAGTGCTCAGAAGGTGTAAATAGGGGGAGTTCAGCTCCATGATCACATAAGTGGATTTGGGCAGTTGAGTGCAAGTGGCTCCATGTGAGCTATGTGTTGAAGGTCCCTTTACAGCCCTTGGAGACCCCCCTTGGCCTGGCCAGCTCCAGCTGGAGGATGCTCGGCTGGTCAGCAGGGGTGCCCACTTTGGGGCAAGATGAATCATTCCTTGATTTCTCTGCCTGCGTTGATGGAGTCTTGATTCAGGCCTGCTGTTATACCTACCTTCCCAAACAAATGCCTGGGATACCCAGGGGATCTCAGGTGGCATTAGGAACCTGTAGCTGAGCACACGATAAACCCTGCGGGCAGTGGAGTGGTGCACCAGGTGCAGGGTATGGCTGTATTGACTAGGCTGCAGGAGGAGGCCAGACACTCAGCTCATGTTGTACATTCACAAAACCAAGGTCTCCACATGTGGAACTGAATTTGGTCCTTTCCAACTGTTTCTGTGCCTTGACTGACTTACCAAGCCACAGTGGCTGGATTGTTGGCCAAAGTGTCCTTAGTTGCTGCCAGCAGACATTTCCCCTGTTCTTGTTTTTGTTTTTATCTTTCCAATCCGCAGCAGGGCACTTGTCCCTACTCTCTTGCCTTGTTTTTATCTTGTAAGCTTTTTGTAGCACTTAAGGCAGTGGAGCAATACAGACTGTTAAAGATAAAATACAAGCACCCGGTACCACTCAGTCATGGTTACAGCAGTCTCTGGTAACTGGCTTCTGTGTGGATGTGACACAAATTCCAGCCTGATGTGAAAAAAGCTTAGGGCTCAAGAATTTTTGGCCTGCTTGTAGCTTTATGCCTGCATTTCAAGCTAACAGCTCAATGTGGCAGTCACGTACAGCCTTCCCCCACCTCCTCCCTCACTGCTGGTGTGTGAGGAGAAATAATTCTCACTCTGTGGCTGCAAAAGATAACAAAAAATCTCAGTAATGCATGAACCAGGCACCCCCTCACCATTTCAAGCTCATCGAGGCTTACAAGCCATGACATTGTGCTGTAGGATGGTGTCATGGGTGACCTGGAACGCCACCTGTCATATGGACCACTGCTCCATTGCACATTTTCATAAGGATGCTCACAGGCATGATTTACAGGAGGCAGGGATCGTTAGTGTTCTGCCAGTTGTAATCTCTGCTCAAGTGTGTATTGGTGATGTTTGTTTTATTTCTGCATGCTGGAGCCTGGAAGAAACAAGCTGTTTTCTGATTATAGAGATCTGAGCTACATGCATATTCTCAATTACACAGTGTGTTTGATTACTAACATTTTGGAAATCACAGACTATTCCTCTGGCAAAACTGATTCTTTTCTGCAATCTCACAGCATGAGCATTGTTGTCACCTGAAAATGACTTTTCGAGGATTGTGTTTTATACCACAGTTTTCTCCTTCCCTTAAATTAGCTCTCATCTGTGTTTTTCACAGATGCATCTACAGCATGTGCTGGAAAACACCAACGAGGGTATCATTCTGTTCCTTTCAGCATTAAGCATGTTCCTGTTAACAATAGCTGCTGTGTTAGGCAGGAGCCCTGACTCTGGAGCAGGCTCCCACTGAGCTAGTGACTCGACAAACCCAGAGTGATGAGCAACACCATGGGAGTTTACAGCTGAGGTATATGTAGTAGGTGTATATGAAGTACATGATTACAAGGAAGTCTATGTAACACGGTAAAGGAGGAAATACGAGTAAGACAACCTCAGTGAACATGGCAGAGTGTTCTTGGCACATGAGCAGCCTGATGTTTTTGGTTAAGCTTTTTTTTTGAGTGGGCAAAGGTCATAACAGGAATGTAGTATTGGTTTGTAAACCTGTGCAAAAAGACGTGAGCTCTTTGGACATACCGACTCTTTTTTGTCTGTGAAGCCATAGTTGTTAACAAGTGGAAAGAAGAGCACAGAGGTAGCTCCACAGGTGGTAACAGGGAGATTTCCTCCTATGGGAAGGGCAGCAAAGAGGAGGTAGATGGATGAAGAGAGATGGTATCTGAGTAACTGTTGATAATATTCAATATTATCCAGTTTGGAGCCTCCCAGTTCAAAAGAGCTGTGGAACAACTGGAGAAGATCCAGCAGAGAGTTGCCAAGGTGGTCAGGACCTAGAGCACACAACTCAGGAGTAGATGCTTGAAGAACCTGACCTGGTTTACTCTGGAGCAGGAGAGGCCAAGGGGTGATTTAACAGCAGCCTAATACTTGACTAGAACTGCCCGAAGGGCTACTGCAAAGACCTTGGAGTCAAACTCTTCCTAGTAATGCCAGGCAATAAAAGCAGGGGCAACAGCCATGCGGCCTGGGAGTTTTAGGTAGGACAGAAACGGTTTACCAGAAGAGTAAACTTCTCACTGGAACAGTTACCCCATCACTGCAGATTTTCAACACTTTGCTGGACAATGCAAGGCTGGCCTGTTCCAGCTTTGGTAACGGTCCTGCTTTGAGCAGGAGGTTGGACCAGAGGCCTCCAGAGATCCCTTCCAGCCAACATGTCCATCACTGCAGCCATGCTCTGCTTGCATCCAGAGCTTCAATATAACTTTGCTGACAAAACATGACCAGCATACAGCAGAACCTACTGCTCAGGTAGGGTGTGATCTGCCTCTCCCCTTCCCAAAGGTTTAGGCTTTCTTCCTGTTCTCTCAGGTTATCTCTCTACTGCTAAATAAATGAAAGGTAGGGAGCCAGCTGCTGTCACCACCCACTGCCCATCACGCTTCCCTGCAGCTGGTTCTGGCAGGGTGCTGGCCGAGCTCCATGGGCCACCAGCCACAGGACACCCTGCACCTCGTGTGCTTCGGCTTGTCTGGGAGTCCTCGGGCTGCAAGCTGCATCTCCTGCCAACAGCTTCAGGGAAGCAGCCCAGGAGAACAGCTCCTCCCTCACCAAATGGCTGGTGAAGGAGGCATGGAGAAGGCAGCAGAAGGGTAACTCCCTCAAGTTCACGGTAAATGTATCAGAGAGTGCAAGTGCTCAGCAACACTTCAACCCTGCAAAGAGCCGTTGGAAAGGATCCCTACATCCCTCAGCTTCTAAATGCCTCTGCTGTGAGCAGGATTTGGCAAAGAGGACCCAGGCAGCCAGACACAGAGCTGTCACTGGTGGTTTGGGAGAACCTAAGTATCCAGTAATGTGGCAAAAAACCCTGTTTATGGCATGTTGAGTTACATGGATAGCTGTTCAGGTGGCACGTGGTGGCTCATACTTCAGGTGGAGTATGAGTCAGCCAGGAGAGTATCCAAGTGGCTATACAATTCAAACTTCAAACAGTCCTAGCTACTGGCTCTGCAACAGGCAGCTCTGATCTGGAAGAGAAACCAAACCTTTCATCTTCATAGCACCAGCTGCCCAAACCAAAGTCTGCTGCTCAGGCTAGCCGTTCCCACACTTGCCTGCATCAGCTGAGCCACGAGCCAAGAGTGAGCCCCACCAATTGTGGAGCTGAAGTAAAACGCTCTTCTTCCTGAATAAATTCAGCCCCCAGGTGATGGAGGAGAAAATACAAGAGTGTGCGGGTAGGGGGTAACACTGGGAAAGAGAAGTTGGGGAGCCTATGGGATTGCCTGGAGAAAAGAAAAGCTAATGGGATGCGAAACCTCCAGCAGCAGGTGCAGATAGACAGGCACAGGATAATCAATTAACCAGAGGAAATTTCTATCCACGAATGTTGGCTGATTTGTCTTCTGAGTAGGGCTGAGTCTCTGATAGGACACAGTGACATGAGCTGCTTCTCAGGGAATGACAATGCTGAGACTATGTGCAGGACCTGAGCGTGTGCGGTGTGAATAATAGATTTCCATAAGCCCGATAACTCTGAATAAAGGGACACATCTCTCTCATCAGCCAATTATTTATTCACTTTCAGAAAGCAGGATGTGGGGGGAGAGAGAGACTAGCAGCAAATATTGGTATTCAAGAGCAGAATTAGAATTTTAATCTATGTCTGCTACTCGGGAGGCAAAATTCTCAATATAAATGCTAAGTATTGCACGCTCGTATTACGATGACTGCATGAATATGCATTGTCGCTGCTGGCATGGGGAGTCTGTCTGGTTGTCCTTTGGCTTTGCCACAGTCTGGGCATGCAAGAAATAGTGGTAAGGAAGCTAGCAAGCAATGCCATCTGAGGGCATCAGCAAGAGAAGGCACCAAGGCTGGGATGGCTGTAGCATGGAGTTAAAAAAAGTCAAGTCTGGCTGAGATCTCCCAATTCAGGGGAGATTCCTTTCCCCTCCGTGCTCTGGGAAGTATGAACCCAGGGCTCCTCCCCTTCGTCTCCCATCCCATGCCACTATGGGGACAAAGAGGACAAGCTGCTGGGGAATCCAGGTGGAGATCACCACTAACAGGACCAGCAGCTGGAGCTGCCAGGGCTGGGCTCTTTGGTCACTTGGATATGTCTGTATGACCCTGCTGGGACCGCCTCTGGAAGGGAGAGATCTGAGCAGACTTGCATCACTTCCAGCATTGCTCCTCTTACCTCCTGCTCTCCTCGGCTCCCTCCCCAAAGTTTTCCTGTGCTTAATGCAAACACCTCTGCTGCGGCCGGTCCATTTGCTGCTCTCTCACTACCCCCTGTCCTGTAAGATCTGGCCAGTGCCCAGTTCAGCAGTCAGACCCTGGCTCTAGGCTGCTTGTACAGTGTCAATAGTATGACAGCATGGCTCTGGATCTATCCCCTGATGCCATCAGGAGTATGTATACTGATAATGAAGCCAAGTGCTGCTCTGTCCTGTCGCTTACCGTCTCAGGATCCTGTTAATTACTGCTGCTCAGTGAGCATTATTTATGCAGTAAATTATTGATGAATGCAGCTCTGTGAAAATTTGAAAGTGTTGTCTGTCATTCGGCTGAATGAATAATAGTACATGGAGCACTTGCAGCAAACACCGTTTCTCCCTGATCCGAAGAAAGGGAGGGGGAAAATAGACAAAAGCACTTTCCTTGGATGTCTGCAAAGGTACAGAAAATACTTTGCTTCTCCATAACGATATTTGATTTTACTAGGAACTGTATACAAATTAAGGAGTGTAGTGAGCTCCCAGCAGCTATCAGGAGGAGACACTTGGCTTGCAAAGCGGAGGCACCAGTGGGTTAAAACCAGGATTTTCCCTTCAAAGCTAGTGTTGAATCCTCATTGTCTTCAGTAGGTATGGGAAATGATTTTTATTTTGGAAATATGTATAAATGGGATCTTGCTTGCATAGATACAGTAAATTTATTAAAGAAAACAATCTGAGAGGAAAAGAAGTGCCTGCTAATTAATTCAGACCTGCCCCTCCTAGCAGCGTGCACTCCAGGCACCTAGGCAATTCACTGCACAGCATTGCTGCGAGTGTGACTAATAGCACAGTGGGTGCCTTTTTATCTTTAACACCTGCTTTCTTTTGTTACTTTGCAACATTGAACAACAGATGACTCTTGAAGAACTTCAGAGGCTGAATTCTGTTTTTCAGGTATGGCTTTGCCAGCGGAATTGTTATTTCTACATGAGCATAGGAACAAATACCCACAGGGGGCCAAGAGCGACATTCCCAGTGACTGGATCCACCAAAGCTGCCAGGACTGAGCCAAGGGGGTCGCACGAGGTGCAACCCCTGGCCGGAGGGATCTCCTTAACCAGCACGAGGTTTGGGTGGAGGGAGGAGGGACTCCCCACAGGGACACCCCAGCACAGAGCAGCTGCCCAGCCTGCGGCGGCTGGCAGGGTGCTGGCAGCATGGGCGCTTTGCTGGTGCTGATAAACTCCCTCTTCTTCAGCCTGACTCACTGCTGCCTGGCTCTGGCGGAAGAAGCAGCTCAAGGCGAGGAAGGGAAAAGGGAGCTGTACTCAGGATTAGTGTCCAGCTGCTTTCGGGATCTTGTAACAGTGAAGGAGCCAAGAGCTGTCAGAAGGGAAAGATCTTTTGTGCTGGAGGAGAAGACCTGGCAACTGCTTGGACAGGCAGCTGTAGGTCGGACAGCCTATACAAAGGGGGCTGCAGCACTGCAGAAAAAAAGCAGCTCTATTCCTTTGCTCACCCTCCAAAATGTTTGTAATCAGGCAGCTAAATACATCCCTTCTGCTGCTGTTCCTGAGGTGAGAGGCTGCAGTCGTGCCAGGACGTGCTCAGCATGGCTGTGGTGGTGAGGAGCAGGGGCAACCAAGGTGTCTCTGCCGGTGGTCCTGGCTATGCTCCAGCTCGGGGTGATGATCCAGAATGGGAATTTTGGCAGTAACAAAAAAAGCAGGTTTTTAAGGTGGGCAAATTGCCTGCCATGAGAGTCAAGGGTCCATCTGCAGAAGGAGGGGGGCTCTGCAGACGAAGCACCCTGCCAGCAGCACAAAACTTCCCAGCTGGCTGGGTTAGAGTCCTGGGAATAGTGCTGCAACCCTTTAAATATCGAATAGACAGCCCTGGTTTCTAGATGACCTTGGCGTGATCACACCTTCCAAAACTGGCTCACTGAGTCATGGCTCTGACTGCCCTGATGGCCACGAGGGACAGCAAAGAAAGGAGGGGACAGGGGCTGTGTGAGGAGGTGACATGGGCCAGGCAGAGGGCAGGGCTGTGGGAAAGGGACACAGCACTCACCTGGCTTCTCCATTTTTTCCATGGGAATTGCTCTGTGGGATGGACTCTGCAACAGGCTGAGCCTCAGGAAGGAGAGGAGAAGGGAAATAAATGGGAGAAAAGTGGAATAGAGGGATCAGGGGAAGAGGCAAGCCCAAGCAGCCCAAGCAGCCAGGGAGGTAGAAGTGTCAGAGGCCAGAGGACATGTGCAAGAAGGAAGAAAATCAGCCCAAATCAACTGGTGACCTTCAGAGAAAGCAGAAGAGAGGGTAAGCATGAACAAGTTGGCCACTGCCAGGTCAGAGACTCCTGGCAAGCACATTTTCACATTCTTCAAAGGGCGGGAGGGGGTTGCAGTGGAGCTGGGGCTGCAGTGGGGGCACTGGCCTGCACTCCCAGGTGCCTGGGGACATGGCTTACCCACCACCCACTGCGTGGAAGCTGCTCTCCACCTTCACCTCCCAGCCCAGGGGAGGCCAAAGGGGGTATTCCATCACTGCAGAGACTTCAGGGGAATTTCTGTCTTGCCACCCCATCCACTGCCCAGGCAGGTGGCAAACGCCACCAGCCATCTCCATCCCAATCCCCTTTGTCATCCTCTGCTGTTCAGACAGGCCACCCAAATACATTATACCTTTCTCAAGACCAGGGAATGAAGATCAGGATATCTTAAACCAGCTTTATAGCAAAAATCTTGACCCTCCAGGCCTGAGTGCCATTCAGAGAGGTCCACTCTGGCCCATCAGAAAGGAGTGATGGAGATGTCCTTTCTGGAGGTGTCAAGAGGACCACTTTTGGGTATCTGGGAAAAGTTGTCCCATAGTTGTACTTGGTACACACAAGATCCATAACATTCTTAAAGCACTTTTCTGTACTTCCATAGACTTTCATAAGCTGTCGACTATGCTTTTCTCAACAACCTATTTCTAAGCAGCCTGAAATTCCCATAATTTGTTTTGTAGTGCAGTGAAAGCCCTGGGCTTATTTCCTGGCTTTTATTTTCCTTCATTATTTTGCAATAATTATACCACTGTATCCAGATGACTAGAAAGTAGCCAAACAGGTTTTCATTTTATTAAATAGTACAGCCAGGCTGCAAAAAGCATAAAAGATTTAGGCCCAGTTGTTGCAATTTGCTGGAGTCAGGTGACAGGATCCATCCCAAGGCACTAAGCTAAAACAAAGCTAGATTTTCTCAACTACTAGAATAATGAACTCTTGCTGGGTTTAAGAAATTTATTGTATTTCTAGAAAACATTGTCCAGAAGTGTAGGTTCACATTAACACACTCAGTAATGAATGACCTTTAAGCAAACCAAATATAATCTTTTTCAGCAATGTTATGTTATTTATTTTACTCCCAGGAGTTGGAAAAGGAGGACTATAAATAAATGCATGTAAAGAAGATCAAGTAGATAATGAAGAAGTGCACGAGTCCACATAGCACAGTACATGAACTACAATCTTAAAAAGCCTGGAAGTCAGGACTGTGTTTTGTTGAAGTGTATCTCTGCTCTGTGGACCTAATCCTGCAGACGGGAGATCCTTCAACAGCCTTTGTGCTGTTGTAGCCACTGGATTTCCCAAAATATTCTGAAACTCCAAATATTAGAAATTAAAAAACATATAGTATGGAAAAGCTGTATTTTAAACATATAGTTTCTCCCTATGTCTAGAGTGGTTACTTGTTTAGAGTTATGGAAAGAGGGAGGGAGGGTTATTTGCCTTAAGTAAAAACTGTAGAACTGTTGGATAACTCCGCAAACAGAACAACAATATTTGGGCTGCATCCGTTTTTGCTCAGTCATGGTGAATTTGGCATTTTTATGAAAAATGAACCAATACTTGGATTAATCTGATCTGTATTTGGCAAAAAAGTTATTCCTGAAATTCTGATGCTTGTCCAGAAACCAATATGGAAACTGAGACCGCAAACCCCTATTGTTTCCAGTTGACTAAAAATCTGTTATGAAAATAAAGGATACTAATTCAGTTACTCTTCACATAGCATGTTTGTCTCAAAGTCTTATCACGCACACTTTTCAGTCATGAGTAAGTTAAACTTTTTATGAAAAAAGCCTGCATTGCAACAGGAAGAATTCAACGGCTGAGTGTGCATGGGGGGCAGCTTTGGCATCTTTTCGTTTGTTTTTTCTTACTTGGAGAGCAAGTCTTTTGGCCAAAAACAGGAGTAAGAACTGCAGCCTTAAAAGTTCATCACTAGGATTTAAGTCATGGTTTACGGTATATTAAAGAGAGGAAGTATTAGATGAGATTCAAATTTTCACATTAAAATTCTTCTGTAGAATGCACTTTTTTGTTCTATTGTAGACAAGTTTGTTTGGTACAGGATCCAAGCTTCTTTCTTGGGTTTTGTACAAATTGAGCAAGATGTTAGGAAACCAATACTAATATCGGACACAAAGGCAGGCTCCACACTGCTGTCCCTGCTCCTCTCCCTGTGCAGCAATAAGCATGTGCTGGACACTCTTTTAAAAACCACCTGAGCCTCACCACGCCACTCCCAAATGCAGCCAAACGTTGGGAGACATGAGGCAAGGCTCAGCCCCAAAAGACAAAAAAGGGTGCTGCAGAATAATCGATTTGTCAGTGCTATAGGTGATGAGCTAGGGGCTCACCCTGGGTGGGCTGTGATGGCCCTTCATTCTGCATTGTAGTTATAGGATTCAATCTGCACTGCACTCAGCCTGGTGGGGGTCACATAATATTCGCCTTTGATCTCTGCAAGGTGGCTGAGGTCCTTGGAGGCATCAGAGGGCATGCACAGAAATCAGACCTGACAGCAGCACTTTGTCTTCTTGTGGAGCATGTGGATGGCAACGTCTTCACATGCTTTTTAGAAGACCAGCAAGGAGAAGCCTAAGTGAGTGCTGAATTTCACTGTCATACACAGCACAAGAGTGTGAGTGGTTCCTGCTTGTACTGTTGGATCCCTCTGGCCTTAACAGCAATTGGACTCTCATGTAATGTTTCTCCACAATATCCCATTGGATGTATGAAGCTATACAGTTAAATAAGTCACTTTGTCTCTTTTAATTATTATCTTAATCTTATTATTCTACCAACATTATGTGCTTGGCTTTTAATTCAGCTTGAAGTCAGACTTAAATGGTAATGTATGGGTGCGTCCTGCCCTTGATGGCAAATGAACATGAAATGCAGCTGATACTGTTGAGGACCTGCCTCCGAAATATTTGGCACTAAGAAATATTGAGTACAATTGACAATGCCATGCAATCACCAGCTTAGCCAGTGACTCCAAAGCTTCTTCATTCCCGCTCATTCCCCGCTTTACACTGGGGATGGGGGAAAATGTATTACATCTCCCAGAGAAAGGCATTTTGCCTCCTGCTGCAGGAGTTAGGGGCTGTTTGCCTGAGGAGAACGCTGGGTAAATGGGTTTAATCCTGCTCCTTTGCAAGTGACAAAAAGCAGTGTTGGACCCAGTCCAACAAAATGTCCTCATTAACTACCGCATGCTGTACCAAACCAGCCTGCTGTTGCAATAAAATATTTACAACTAATCATTTTGTTTAATGAAACATGTACTTTACAGCACCTTTTATAATTAACAAGGCATGTTCCAGTTAATTTTGCACATGACGTTTCACAGTTTATTGCCAGGTACTACACAGATACATAATAAGTACCTACAAATAACTGCCCGCATTAAGCTGTAGTACGGCAAACAAAAGCAATTAAGCTCCTGGGAAGTTCAGTATTATTTGTTTGTAGACAAGTATAAGGGTAGGACTTTTGCTAGACAAAAGGTTGGATTAGTGGGATGATAAAAGCAATAAACCTTGCAATGCATGAACACATTATGCTACAGTAATGGAGTAATGAGGATGCTTTAGCAGAGGCTTTAATGAAGCTGGATTTTGCTGACAGATAATGTTTAAAGATACTGGTAGGGTCAAGCTGTACTTAGTGATGCATTACATGACCTGGGTGCTGGCATTAGCATTGAAATAATGGCTCGTGACCCAAGTAAGGCATTCTCAGTAGCTTATGGCCACATGAACATATCCAGCATTTACCATTAAGTTGTCTAATTTGCAGGTTAGAGACCAAAAGAAGACATGCGGCATTTGTGCTGAGGTGAAACTTCCAGCACCTGCCCTTCATCCTATTCTCAACAAGCCAGAGGTTGTGATATGGGAACCCTCAGACACTTGTTCTAATCTAACCAGAGAGCAGGGGTGCTGCATTCTTAGTTCACTGACTTGATCACAGCAGCGCAGAGCGCTAAGCCATCTCCAGTTTGCTTCTGCTGTTCAAGCACAGAACAGCTGCTACCACCATTTCCCATGGATATCTGGCCGGACAAACCTAGTCAGGATGAGGTTACTCACTGGGCTTCATCTTGTGGTCAAAAACAAGAGCAGGCTTAAAACAATGAAATCTCAACCTTTTCATATTGTAAATGTAGTCTGAGGAGGCAGCTCCAAATGCTTATTGAAGCATCTTCTGAGAAAGAATTCTCCCTTGGTTAGAGCTAGTGTAATAATAATAGTAATAGTCATAGTAGTAGTAATAGTAATTGTTATTATATATTAATAAATACTTACAATTTTAACAGAGAATATATATTTAATAATACCTAACAAATATTAATATTAGTGAATGTATTTTATATTGATGAATATTAACATTATTTCCTTTTATTCCTGCCTGGCAGAACAAGCAGGGTGTACAGCGCTCAGGCTGAGCAAGGGAAGAGGAAGCCTGGTCTGGTGCACCTGAGCAAGCCTCCTTCCATCACTCTTCCTAGCACAGACCCCAGAGCTCCCTGTGGAGGGACAGAGAGTGGGAAATTCCCCTCGGATGCACACAGGTGCCCTTCGCTTCTCCTGAGCTGTTGCCTGCTGTCCTGGCCGGTCTGTGCAGACCCCGTGGCAGGGGAACAAGGCACCAGAGAGGCACCACTGCCGCGTGGGTCAAGCCAAGGAAGGGTAAGGAGCTCCACATGCCCACCACCAGGGACGTGCTTGGCCCCCAGCGCTGCAGGATTATGCCTTCCTATGAATTAACTGAATGTGGCATTTTTTGTCCTACCCTGACCACAGAAGGCTGGGGCTGGTTATTTGGAAACTGGCAATTCTCACAGATTTGTTACTTTTGTTGGTGTTCTGGGTTCAATTTTTGCAAATTGCTGAGCAGCTTTGCAAAGCCGTTGTGTGCCTTCAGCTCTCTCTGGCTTCATCGCTTTGGTCCTTTGGTAACCAATATCTACGACATGAATTAGCCATCTGCAAAATGCTGTCCTGCTATATTTGCGCCAAATCCCCACATCCTTATTGGAAATCAGGAGCCACGGGGGGAAAACGAGTCTGTGTGTACAATTTTCTTGCAAAATGTTTCTCGGCTGTTTCTTTTTTTAAGGCTGTGTAAATATTTGGCTCAAGTCCTCGGTGGAGGTAAGCAGTTATGTTTCAAATTTAATGCAAAACCAGGTGAGAAATGAAGGTCTTTAATGATGCTCAGTTTGAATGCTGGCAAAATTATTGTGAATTTTCACTGCATTTAACTTTCTTCTTTTTGTCCTACATTATCTTGGTCTGTGCAGGATAACTGATGTTCCTCAGGCAGTCTAGCTCTGGTTAGGAATACCCATTCATTTTGATGTTGTTGCACCAGTTTCTTTGAGTTTGTCCTAAAACTGGAAGCAGAACAGCCAAAGAGACATGCAACCAGATGAAAAATTCCTGGTTTCCTTTTCCATGCTGAAGCCAGCAGATGGTGCTTACCGCCTTTACACGCCTCTCAGAGAAACCCTGCACTACCTGCTAGTAAATTTATGGTACTTACCAGGGAATAGCTATAAGGCTTACAGCTATTTGTCACTTTTCAGGGAGCTGAAGGATTGGGCTCTGAAAGCAAAACTCATCCCACAGTGTTGAGAGCTATAGGATTTCAAAACCGTATGAGTTTGGTTGTTTTCATGGACGGTTTTCTCAAAATGCTGCTTTGCTGCCATCATAATAATCGGGGAGGGTGGCGGGGGGGAGGGGAGGGAGTGGTCTTTAAAATTGGAAGGTGGGAGGAGGAGAGCAAGTTGTACCATCTCCTTGGACACGTTCCAAAGTGGAGCTTGCAGAAACAGTCTGTAAGAGACAGCTTGTGCCTCTGGTATGGGGTGGCTGAGGCCCAGGGAAGCCTGTTCAAGTCAGGATGATTTGCAGGGCATACTGAGTAGCGTTTGCTTCCAGGAGGCATGCTCTGACACCGCTTCAGCCTGAAGGAAAAGAGAGATAAGGTATCAGAAAAGCATTTTCCCAATCCATTCCCAGCAATGGTATTAAAGTGCTATCCACCCTCACCGCCAAGGGGAGAAAGCTGCTGGGTTCCCACATGTGCTTTGGGAGACCTTTTACACCTTGAATATTTTCACGGAACAGCTATAACTGTTCTCTCTCCCAGTGTGACTTATATCTGCTAGGAGGTGCACAGAGGCTGGGTTACATGAATTACAAGAAAAAGAACCCAAAATACCAGAGTTGCTTTGTCATTTGATGATGGAGAGCGTGAGCAGCAGTGCTGAGGGTAAAAAGCTCAGCTACACATTTACACCATTTACTCCTGTGCAAAGAGCTTAACTTGTTCTTATTTATTTGCCTATGTATTTGCTTTCTACATACAAAAAAAAAAAAAAAAAAGCAGAACAGAAATTTGCCTGGCAGACTGCACCTTCCTGTGAGCATACCTTTGATTTGATAACTTTCTCATGTTCTTTGTAGCTGAATTATTAGGACTCCATTAGAGCAGTGATCTCTACCTCCAGCTGTGAGCCAAAAGCCTTAGTAAGAGGTAACAATTTTGCTTATCATTAAAACCATAGAAACTTCTTTCAGTATAGTGTGTACCCGGTCAGCTTTCCCTGCTTCCAGCCCCACCACAGTGTCAGCGCTGCCTGCATCTCTAGGAGCGGCCTGAGGTTTAAACCTTTGCTTTGATGATGGAAACATAGAATCATAGAACTGTTTGGGCTGGCTGGGACCTTAAAGATCACCTAGTCCCACCCCCCCTGCCACGGGCAGGGACACCTCCCACCAGACCAGGCTGCTCAAAGCCCCATCCAGCCTGGCCTTGAGCACTGCCAGGGATGGGGCAGCCACAGCTGCTCTGGGCAACCTGTGCCAGCACCTCACTACCCTCATAGTGAAGAAAGCAGAAGCAGTATTCTCTTTTTGCGTTCTTTTTTGTTTGTTTGGGGGTTTTGTTTGTTTGTTTGTTTTGTTTGTTTTTCATGGATTAGCTGTTGTACAAGCATGGCTTGGTTTTCTACATGGGAGGGCAATTTCAAAACTCATCAAGGCTAGTTAGAAAAGGCAGCAGCCTTTCAGCAGGGCTGGACTAATTTTCTGACCACTCTTACCAGCTCTCGCAGCTAACTCAGGGGAGCAAGAGTTACCCGGAACCTGTGCTGCTCAGCACTCTGCTACTGCAGTCTGGACATGCATCCTCAGGTTTTCTCCCAACAACATTGTTCCCTCCTATCTGCATGTTTACACTGGAAACTCGGTGAAATCTCAGAAATATCGATGTTTTCCTGAGGCTGCTAGCTAGTTCTTTTTACCTCGCTGGAAATAACGCAAGATAAATGTATCTGATGATTAATATCCATATGATTTGATCATATGTGGGTACAGTGAATCAAAGTTATTTTACCTGATATAGGAGAAGAGTGTGTCTAGGCTTGGGCAGAGGAACCAGGTAGGGTCTGGCCCAGTTTGAATCTTTACCAGGGAATTAGTGTATTTCAAATACCTGGAGCTGACATTGATGGCATTAACACTTTGCATTAATCAAGATAATAAGATGACAGTAAACATATGAAATAACTTTTTAGTTTTCAGCTGTGTCCAGGAGTGCTGAGCGTCTGCCCTTTAATGTAACTTTCTATCAATGACTTTAAAAGTGCGTATTGAAAAGCAAATGCTCCAAGTGGTTACTGAGGCATTATCAAGCTACTTAATTTTTGATTTATGTTATGTGCAGGCTGACGAGCTTTGGTTCTTAAATAACCATTGTACAAGCAAAAGGCTTGTATATTCAGTTTACTTTCTGTCCTATTTCTGGGACCAGGGTGCAAACACAAGTCTTGTTAGTGAAGGCAAAAAGTGCTCAGCAACTCTGTGGCCCCATTTCAGCAAAGCACAGGCAGCTGTCAAACACAGACCTCAAGGGGAGACATGCAAGCATGCTTCCCGGCTTTGATGGATTGAAGACATAGGAAGGACTCTAAAACCTGCTTTGCTCCCAGAGAAATCAGCTGCAGAGCTCCTATTGATTTCAATGAGAGAAAAAAATCTCTTTCAAGGGTAAGTAAATAAATGTATTTCAGCGATATAGAGATCAGCACTCACACGGCTTTGAAATGTGAAATGCCAATCATCTCCAGCATCACAATGAGCGCTGTGCTGCTTCGCTACAGTGTGCTTTATCGCCCAGACCTTCCCCCACCCAGGCTGTCTTCATCTGCCCACAGGAGCAGAGCAAGAGGAGTCACGTCTCCTCCAGGTCACCTTGGGTTTCCATAGTGACTATTTGAATGCGATTGTCTTATCAGTCAGAACCTCCTTTACTCTCATAAGCAACTATAAAATCTCTTCTGGTTTCTATAGCAACCATCTTTAAACCCATATATTTGTTTTTTCTAGGCTTAGCTGAATTGTTGGAAACAGTGCAAATTAACTGCTGGTGCAATATTTCTTACATTTTTTTCCTTTAAGCTACCCTTTACTGTCATCCAGAACAACAGTTATGATGAGGCTACTGTCCTTTTGTTCCAGTTACTTAGAGATCTTCTTTGCTGCCTAGCCACATGAGCAATGCCTCTTAAAAACCACTGTTTTAATGAGAAACACTGAAAACCTGAAACTTCTGGAGTTCAGCCTTTCCCTTCCCAAATCAGGCCTCTTTATCAACCTATACCCAGGCACTTAAAAGAAAAAACAGTGCTGTTTCGTTACCCCAAATCACTTCTTGTAACGATATGCGAGAACAGCACCTTCCCTCCAATAACCTCAATGCAAAGTACAGTGATTACTTAGCAGCAACACTGTAAGTTAGTTGAATATTATTATCTGTGTAGTATGAAGAGTGTGTACAAGACAAGGTTAACGGCCCATCTACACTGCTGGACCAATAAAATGTCAGGATGTTCGGGGATTTTTTTCAGCCTAAATGTGATAACTGCAGAGCAAGTTGGTATCGCATCTTTTCCTTTCACCAGGCACAGGCAGACATAAAGTTACCTAAAAGAGCTGACACTGGCACAACCACAACTACGTTCTTACTTCATGATCTGATTATAAATATGCAGTGCTGTTCAGTCTCAGAGTTCATTTTTACTGGTGTCGTGGTTTAGGCTGGCAGGCAGCTAAACACCACACAGCCACTCATTCACTCCCCCCATGGTGGGATGGGGGAGGGAATCTGGGCAAACAAAGTAAAATTTGTGGGTTGAGATAAAGACAGTTTAATAGGACAGAAAAGAAAGGGATAATAATAACAACAACAACAACAATAATAATAATAATAGTAATAATAATATATGAAACAAGTGATGCACAATGCAACTGGTCACCACCTGCCAACTGATGCCCAGCCAATTCCTGAGCAGCGGCCCCCAGCCAGCTTTCCCCTTAGTTTATATATGGAGCCTGATGGTATGGAATATGGTATATATGGTCATATGGTATGGAATATCCCTTTGGCCAGTTTGGGTCAGCTGTCCTGGCTGTGTCTCCTTCCAACTTCTTATGCCACAAAGCCTACTTGCTGGTGGGGTATTGTGAGAAGCTGGAAAGTCCTCGAGTTAGTGTAAACACTGCTTAGCCACAAAGAAAACATCAGTGTGTTATCAACTTTATTCTTATCCCAAATCCAGAACACAGCACTGTACCAGCTTCTAGGGAGAAAATTAACTCTATCTCCACCGCAACCAGGACACCTACATAGATCATAAGCGGAGAATGTGCTTAATTCTAGGTCATGAAGTTAGCAGTACACAATTATCCCGCTCTGAAACTCTGTGGCAGTGTTCTATGGAATCCTCTCGGTAGCAGCAGATCACAGCCATACCAGATCTACCTCTGTGCAACTTCCAGGCTGCATGGAAAGGTAGATGGGACTATTGAAGGGGAAGAGAGGACCTCAGCTCAACCTGTGGCACAGGTTTCTAGCTGTCCTGGGATATTCTTACTCCTCTTCCTCTGTATTAGGAAAACAATTTTGGCTTTGGAGTGTGACAAGATTGTTTGCTTTTCTCTCAATTTCTAACTTTTCTTAGAAACCCTTGGTCCCTCTGATGTTATAGTTTGTTCCCCATTGCCCAGAGCTGCTTGAATGCTGGCACAAGGCGTGTTTGTGCCTGTGCAATGGGGTGAGCAGCACATGCAGGAACACCAGCAAAGCTGCAGTCAGTCCACCATCCTGCTCCCCAGGAAAAGGGTTGCTAACAAACAAGGAAAGGTGAAAAAATAGCCAGGGGCCTGGGGCTGGGGTCACATATCAGGGAAGAGCAAAAAGAATAGGAAATCTTGGGAGTATGGGAGGAGGAATATCTTGGGATGATAAAAAGGAGAGGAGTTAACTACTTCTAAAATTAAAAAAGAGGAAAATGTAGTGACTCAGGATCATAATGCTGAATTCACGAAAGCTGATGGAAGGTAGTTGGTACTGCAGGGGCTTGGATGCCCCAGCTGCCCAGCTGTGCTGAGGGAGGTTTCTGTGTTTTTCCAGGGTGCACCACTGGTGCTACTCACCTTGAGCTGCAGGTGAAGGGGAGGAAGGGGCAGGGGGAAGTCTCGAAGGGAAGGAGAGGGCAGCTGGCTCCTCCAAGGAGAGCCAGAGGGGACCACATGGTGTTCAGAGCCCACAAGGCAGTAAAAGTGTTTGTGCACAGTAAGAAGCACGACCTACTCGTGACAGGCAGAGGGGATGGGGTGGTCGGGCTGTGGATCCCTGAGGTGCCCAGGTGAGGGGCTGTGGGAGCCCTTGGCGCGGTGTGCTGGTGCAGAGCTGGGTGCGCAGGGCGGGCGGCTACCCCTGCCACTGGTGTCCCGGCTGCTGTGTGGGACGCAAGTCACTGGTGTCATTGGTGACCGTGAGCTCAGTTTCATTGCTTCGGGTACAGCCAGACACCCCAGGGCCCAGCACTGCGGCTCACTGCCCTTAATACTGCAATCCGTTTGCTCATACAAACCCCAGAGAAATATCGCTTCTAGAAATAAATGCTGTGCAAAACCAAACTGTTTTCAGTGTGAGCTGATCTGGAGCTGTTCCTCATCCCTAAACTTTCAATCCCACAGCAGTTTCTGCCCAAACAGATCATCAGGTGAGCAGGGCTTTCAGCTCTGTGCAGGGTCCTGCCGCCTCACTGTATGCTATGGAGGCTCTTGCAGACCTGCTGGGTACTGCTCAGGGGGGGAATGCCAGTAGTCCAGCTAACTAAGGAGTCTTCAGGGGAGATGGCAGCAGGCAGAGATGGGGCACAAGGAGCCATGGAGCAATACTAACCAGCAGGAAAAGCTGCTTTCTTCAGGCAAATGGTTACAATACCTCTCTCTGCCTTCCTTTCTGTGAACGGTTCGTTCTTTCTGTGCAAATTTGCTGAAATTATCTGATTTCTGAACGTGTAACTCATACATAATCTGTGCAAAATAAACATGTGCCCTTTGCTGGCATTAGAACATTTACAAATCTGAAGTCAAATACTGAGGAACTGGGAAATGCCAGAGCTGAAGCCCTCTCTGTAGTTGTACCTCAGGCTCTTTCAGTGAAATGCTCTGAAGAAGCAGAGTCCTTCTTGCTCGACTTCCCACCACCCTCCCCCGACAGGCTGAGCTTTTCTTCCTTCTCTTTTCCTGTGGACTTTGGATGCTGAGGACCAGAGCTGCTGGTTCCCAGCTTGCCCAAGGACAGCCAGGGGCGAGCTCCCTGCTTGCCCCTATGTACCTGGCATGCAGCCCCTTTATGTTACTGCGGATACACTTGCTTTTCTCTACCTAAAATTGAGGAAAGGGGCAGCTGGGAAGAAGGGGTGAAACAGGGTGTTTTGCACGGTGGTTTTCTTCCCAGAGCCTGTGTTCGCAGCTCAGTGAGGACTGCAGGAGTGCCGTAACAGCATATAATGCAGATAAGAAACGTATTGCTTGCAAGGACTAGAGATCTCTTTTTCCTTATCTTGCTTTTCAGAGCCGCTTAAACTCCATGTCTTTCTTTCCCCTGTGTGGCTGATGTATTGGGAAACTGATGCAGAGCAGCTACACATGTTCCTGCCTTCCCTGGGGCTTGCACAGCGTGGCTGGTGGTCCCTCCCTGCCTCCCTCCCTTGAGAGCATGGGGGGCACGTGGGCTGTGTCTGCTTAACACCCCACTCTTCACACAGTATATAGCTGCACATCCCGGTCATCTTCTCAGCAGCTGCTCCCAGGAACATGACTTTGTTACTTAATGCTGCTCCCTCTCCTGCTCCCATTGCACTGTGTCAGTCCAGAGCCTTGGGCGAGTAACTCAAGGGGCAATAAGAGCCAGAAGCTGTGCTGGATACTTCCACAGCAGTTTCCACTAGATTAACCCTGAAGGACAGCCAGTAGGGTAGATCAGTTACTGAGGTGTGGCATGCTGCTCAGTGGGCTCTCACGTCCCTTCAGGGTGGCCTCAGTCCCTTGCCCTGAGACCACCTGACTTCCAGCCCTCCTCTGAAGTATCTGAGCATCCTCCACACAAACAGGAGCACCTTCTTACAGGAGGGACGGTAGGTAATCAGTGGCTACTGGGTTAAAGCATGGCTGGCAGCACTGTTGATTCCATCCCACATTTGAAGAGGGTGGGATGTGCTCTGACCACAGTCATGGGCAGGACCTGCGGAAGAGGTGATGGTTATCCTCTCCTGTGACCCACCAGTGTGCGGGGTGATGCAGCCTGGACCTGGGCAGCTGTGTGCCTACCCAGCAGCAGCTGCTGAATTGCAGGCTGTAGGCACCCAGATCTAGACTCGTTCAGGGGGACTTTAAGTACTAAAGCCCACCCAAACTCATTCTCTGGTCCCTGTTGTAGTATTGGTGAGATCACCAAGATCTCAGTAAAGGTGAGCTAAGTACATGCTTTTTCCATGCTGTTCAGCAAAAAAAGAAAGCTGGGGCGTGAAGGACAGGAGGTGTGAATTTAAGTGGAAAGTTTGAGCTACTTTTCAGAGTTCAAACTTCTGTTGGTTTTTTTTCTTTTTTTTTCTTTCTTTCCCTCCTTTGAAGATAGATGAAGTGTGGGATTTTGAAAGTGGAAAGCAGTTATCTGGGTTCACCGATGCTCACAGGGAGGCACCGACCACCTGTTTGATCTTTGATAGCAGTGAAAGAAGGTAGATTTTGTATTGGTTACATCTCTGTAGGCATTATTGCTGGTACCCACAGCAAAGGGCACTGCGTCTGAGTCCTGTGCCAGGCTGGCTACAGGAGGCAGAGGTGGATGCTTGGAGACAGGCAGTTACAGCAACAGGCATTGTCTGCATGTGCTGAAGAGGGGCAAGCAGTCTGCACATTTCTGGAAGACTGGATACATTTGAAGGTCATAAAGGAGAGTGGATTAAGCTTTTATTTTTTTCCCCTGCAGAAGGGAAGTGTGGTGAGGTCTGTGACTGCACCTATGCAGAGGTGAACAGGAGCAAGTAAGGTCTTCCCTGACATTGCATGAGCCTTGTTCCAGGGCCAGATGCATTGGGTGGGAGTTTATGTTGCAAGTAACCCTGCCTTTCTGTGGGAAGTTCCTCCCCTGAGACATTCCTGAAGGATTAGTCAGATTCGTATGCTTCTGAAAGACACGTGTACTACAGCTTCTGGAAAGAAAAGAACAAAAATGGATTCAAGCAGAGCTGTAGTGCTAGCAGATGGAGCTGCCCAGCCTGACCGAGCAGGCTTAGGCTGTCTATGGCTGGGTCTGCACACCCGCAGAATGCGTGCAAGTCAGATGGTGCTCTGAAAAGATGAGTTATTCTGTGCCAAAAAAAGAAATTATCTGCTACAGCATAGACCATACACGGGCGCTATTGGTAATACAGCATCGCATGCAAGTCAGAACCTGTGCTAAGCACAGGACCAAGTACATTGAGGAAAAGTTCTATAGTCTCCATGAGGAACAGTAATTCCAGAGCAGAAAATTATTACCATTCCATCCTTTTGGAGACCAGTGGGTAAATTTGTTAATGTTTTAATATTTGAACTAACCATGTGTACACACCACATCTCTTTCTAATTTTGGAATAGTGGGTTGATAGATCAAAGACATCCTGAACAGTGTCCTGAATGTTCTTCTAGGTGTATCGTGGCAGTTGGGTGGGATAGAATAATAAATGTGTGCTTTCAAAGTAGAAAGGCTGCATCTAAAAGAGATGATCTGTTAGCATAAAATAACACGAAATTGTTTTAAATGAAAACTCAGACTCAGTGTTTAGATTTTAGTGAAAAATAAAACTGAGCAAAAATCGCTTTGCCACTGCTAGAACCTGCTGTTTGGGCTTGAAACCAAAACTGTGCTCAGGATACACAGATCTTTGGATCTTTCCATGGGGAAAGTGGTGTTACACCAACTGCCCACCCCTCTTCCCCCCTGGGAATGCACCCTGTCGCTTGGCTGTGGGCTGACTTTGGGAGCTGAAAGCAATTTCTTTGAGCTCAGCTTGAATAATCAGCCCAGAGAGCTGGGTGTCCTGTACAACTTTGCAGAAGCACCACGAGGTTTTATGGTCCTCCGAACACGGAAGCTTGGACCATTCATTGAGAAAAGAGATTTGTGTAAAGCTGCATTTGCCAGTGATCAGAGAAGCATCCAGCTGCCTTTTGTTCGGTGGCCAAATTGTGGTGGCAGTGGCCAAGGCTGGATTTAAAATGCAGAGGGGAATCATGTTTGTTACTTCTGCTGACCTGAAGGAGCTGCTATTTCCTTACAAGGTCCAGGATTCCCTTGGGAGCCCCCAGGGAGGCACCACCAGGCATCTTCTCCAGAAGACTTTTCATTATAAAAGGGTCATTTGTGGAAAGCAGACGTATTGGCTTCAGCAAAGGGCAATGTTGGGAATGGGACTGAATTGGGGAGGGGGGAGGCAGGGAGCTTGTAATTACCTGCTGACTATTCTGGGACACTGCTCTTGTTTGCTCTCTCTGTAAAAGAAAAGGTAGTTAATTTTATCCAAAATTGAGGGAAAAAGTCAGAAACTTCTTTACCATTTGTGAAGTGGATTTCCTATCTTCTGGCCAGCTCCTTTTGCCGGTAAGGCCACGTGGCCTGCGTAGGGCTGACCTTCCCATCCCCGGAGCAGGGAGCATGTGCCAGGGGCTGAGGACAAACCTCTTCTGGCCTCTCCCTTGCCAGTCTCTTCGGTCCAGCACTCAGCAGATGAGGTCCATCATGCTCAGAAACCTCAGCCCTTCTGCAGGATGACATGGTGAGGTTCCTCATTGAGTCTGTATTTCAAATACATTCATGAAAGCAGTAAGTTATGGCATAAGGTGAGTCAGTGTGGCACAACAGATAAACACTTGGTCTGGATTTAGTTCAGGCAAATGAGATTTTTTTATTAAACTGTTAATTTAATCTTGGCATTGCATAGTCCTCAGTCACTAGTTTTCATAAGGTCTAGGACGAGAAGCCAGAGACAGAAATTCCCCAGGGAGGGCTGGGCAGTTAAAACCTCATGGTTGCAAACTGAGATGGGAGGTAGAAATCAGATGCCACCAAGTTTGCGGCAGGGTCAGGCTTGTGTATACAGTCTGACCAAGCCAAAAAACCTGCTGAAGGAAAGGGGAGGATGAACACTGTTGCTTTCATGGCTATTCTCTGCTTTCACCCAGGCCCCTTGCCACAAAGAAGATACCTTGTGCGACGGCTGGCATCCACCGACCCTTCTCGCCTCGGCTGGTTACAGAGGTGACACTGCAGTTTGGATCATGACCTCCAGCTGCGACTGCCACAAACGTAACCACACGCCACTTCCCACTGACTGCGCTGGTGGAAAAGGCAAGTGCTGCTTGGGAAAACAATAAATATCATCCAGCTTTCAAAAATCTTTGCAAAAGGAACATGAGAAAAGTATTTGACAGATTGAAATTGTTGGCTGTGACTTTTATGGAGTTTCTTCTGCCGTATACTCATCTTAGAGATTATAGACATAATTTGAAGCATACTTCTTCAAAACTGGTTTTGTTTTGAAAATGCTAAACCAACCTTATTTAGAAACTTGCTGGACTTGACTAAGTTTTTGCCCCAAAGTAAAACGTTAGTGTAAGACATCTTTCAGCAGACTGCTTTGAATTTCAGTAGATTCAAGTTTTCCAGTCTAAAATGTTTCCATATTTCTTTGACCAGCTCTATTGAAAGCCACCAGTGGTGATGTCTGATACCAACAGAAGCCTTTTGAGGCTGGTGAAGGGGCAGCTCTAATAAATGTGTATCTGCACTACAGATGCTTCAGGAAAAGGCAAAGGTTTGTTACTATAATCTCAACAGAGCAATGGGGACATATTGCCATGTCAACATGATGTATTTTATTCATTTAACGTAGTTCATTATAGAAAAGTAATTCTGAATTCTGTAATTTAAGTAATTCTTAAATTCTTTCACATTTAAGCAGGCTTGCAGTGAACATACAGGGATATTTTTTTTCTTCCTTTTGCTTTCCAAGCTGCAGCAGCAAGCGGTACCCAAGTGTATTTCTGCCGGCTTGCATGGTTAGGCAGGTGGCTGGAGCAGCAAGTCTCATTTCCAGTGGGCCTGAAAGCAGGAGTTACCCGCGGGATGTTGTGCACTTCTCAGCAGGTGTCACAGCTCTGTACTGTGTGGGGTGGGTTTTCAAATTAGTTGTACAATGTTGGTTTTTTTAAAAAAAAAGACTATGGCCACATGTTTTTGGAAAACCATGCATTAGTTGTTTCTCAGTTTGCAGTCATAATTAATTTTCCCTCTCCTGCTTTTAATCCATGGGCACGTAGAAGCAGATTATTGATTTTTCAGCATCTTAAAACAAATCCCTTGAACTGGTGACAGTCCAACATGCCTCTCCTGTGAGGTAAAATCTGCAGGACCTCTGGCTATGGTATGACACAGTGATCCATCCTGTGGGAGAGCTCTGATTTTCCTTGATAACAGGGCTTGCTCTAATCTTTTTAAATTGTTTTGGTGTTGTTTTTTTTCCATTAAATGTGCATTATTTTATTGATCCCTCCATTTCTTTATGTTAAAGTTTTCAGTGAAAGTAATCATTGGCTTAGAAGACAAATACTCAGAGAATACTTCAGGTGAATAATAAAAATGACAAAGCCAGCATACTACAGAGCACTAGTAAATAAACATCTTACAGGCATGACGATCGGTGGAGGAAGGTTTGGGATTGTTGCGTCTAATTCGAATTTCATCCCCAGTGTGTTCCACTCCCAACAGACTCACATTCCACCACTACTGAGAAATGGTTTTGCCATTTTTTTTTCTGCAGTTTCCTTCTACTCCTCTACTTGGAGGAGTACCTCAGACGTACTTGTATTACCACAGATGGTAAATGTCACTCCCCACGAGCCAGTTCTCTGCGGCTGATGGCGATGGGTGTCTGTGGGCTGACAGCACCAAGGATTGTGCCCTCAGGAATCCAGAGCAGGAGCCACCACGGGGTGTGTGGTATGGATTGCTCCTGCCTAGATAAACTGCTTGAAGGGGGTTGTATGTATGGGTGTGCACCTGAGCAAAGGCAGGAAGAGAAAATAAGGATTTAAATGAGCAAAGTCCTGCCTGTGATTTGTGGCTATATAACAAAGAACACCACCACCAACATAAACCAAACAAATCAAAATCCCTTCTCCTCCCCCACGTTAGTCTCTTTTCTCCTCTTGTACATTCTCATAAATCTGTCCTTGGTTTTGCAGCGGCTGGTTTTCAGCACTGCTAAGTTTGCCCCTGTGTAGCATTTCAAGTAAAACAATTTAATGGCCCATTGGCTAAACGCTGACAAACCTACTTGGAATTCAGTGGGAGGCAAGGACCGAGTGAAATCTCAGCAAGGACTTTGGCACAACATCCTGCGGCACTCACATCCTTGCAGTTCAGTGGAAGCAATTTACCCACGTGGGTCTGTTTCATGCTCTGCATGAAAACTATTTTAACATTTTGTTGCACTGGAACAGCATAACTGAGATACTTGTTTTCATTTGCCAGGCTTTGCGCTCGGCCTTGCACCATCGCTCGGCGACACGTTCTTTATTGACCCACATCTGTGTATTACTGTGAATCGAATGGGAAGTTACAGATTTATTCTTTATTTTGCTGTAGATGTCTATCACTGGTGAGCACATAAACACAGTTGTACTGCAAGCATGGTCTTATGTAGCTCAGTTTGGGCTGTGCAAACATCCAGAGAGTACACAGGCCTATAGCCAGCAACTTTTCAATGGCAATGTGATTAGGTCACTTAATTACCATCCCCCCTGGTAGCATGGAAACCTCAGCTCTGCCCTCTGCATGGTCCAGAGGTCACGGGCAGTGATCACTTCTCAAATCACATGAAGTGCCATTTCATGGTGCCATTTCTACTTCAGCATCATTTGGATGTATCTGATCCCTCCCTGGAGCCTCAGTTCCTCTGAACAGGTGGCTGGGTTACAGCGTTAGCACTGGGCACAGGCACCTTACCTACACCCAGTCAGAGCTCCTGGGTCAGAGAAGGCTGGTGCCCCCAGCCCCTCTGTAGTCTGATCCCTCAATTCCCTTTCTAAACCTCTCTTTGGGGGATCCCTCTCCACTCCATGCTCTGGACCGGGATCCTGAGAGGGATGAGCATCTGTACGTTGGAAGTCTATCTTTAAAGCTACGTGCCATTGCTGACAGTAGAGGTTAACAACAGGCAGACTAAGATAGTGACACTGTCACAGGTTTCCTGGCAGGCATGTGTGCACCTGCATGCTGTTCTGCCTCTGCTTTGATAGATCAGAGGTGATGGATGAAGACAGAGTCCTGCTGTCCTCGTCGATAGATGGCACAGCTCATCTCTGGAGTCTGGCTGGAGAACACACAGGTAAGTAACACTAAAGCTAAGCATGCAAATGGCATACAGCAGATGCACAGGGAAGAAATACCTGCAGGAAGCCAACGTGACCTTTCCTAATCACCCCGCTGCTGGAGCCATGGGTGCGTGAGCCCGTATGGCAGGGGTCCCTCAAATTTTTTAACCAGGGGGCCGGCACGCAGATGCAGCGGCAGGCAGTCATCTGCGGCTGCTTGGTTTCCCCCCCCAGCCCCCGGGGGGGGTCTGTAAATACCAGAGGGGCGGATTGAGGACCTTGGGGGCCGTATCCAGTCCTCTGGCTGTAGTTTGAGGACCCCTGCCCTATGGATAGATTTATGGACTGCATTTAGTGTTTAGACCTATATTTTTCTGTCTGGCATCTTCTGTTTTAGTCTTTGTCTGTATTTTAGATCGCTAGGGGCTACATTTAACCAACCAGGATGGAGTTTCTTCGTTCCACAGGGAATACCTTTGAGCTTTTTCTGTTTTCCCATATGCATCCTTGTGGTGGGTTGACCTTGGGTGGATGCCAGGTGCCCACCAAGCCACTCCGTAACTGCCTTTCTCAGCAGAAGTATGTGCGTATGTAGAAAATAAGATAAAAAAACCCATTGTGGGTCAAGATAAAAGCAGCTTAATGAAGCAATAGCAAAAGTCACATGTGCAGAAGCAAAAGCAAACAAAAGATGTTATTCTCTACTTCCTATCACCAGGTGATGTTCAGCCACTGCCCGGGAAGCAGGGCTTCAATATGCGTAGCTGTTGCTCTGGAAGACAAATTTCACAAATAACTTATACACACCCCTTCCTCCTCCTCTCTCTAAGCTTTTATACCTGAGCAGACATCATATGGCATGGAATATCCCTTTGGTCACTTCGGGTCAGCTGTCCTGGCTGTGTCCCCTCCCAAGACCTTCCCACCCCCAGCCTGCTGATGGTGGGGGAGGCTGGAGGGGCGGCCTTGGTGCTGTGCAGGGCTGCTCAGCAGCAGCCGGAACACTGGTGTGTTAGCAACACCTTCCTGGCTACCAGTGCAGGCACAGCGCTGTGAGGGCTGCCGTGGGGCTCAGCCAGACCCCATACAATCCTACATTCTGAAGAGGCAGACCATGGTCAAACATTTCAGATTTACTTTCTTCAGCCAGAAGAACTAGAGCCAAGCTTTTAAGACACTTCAAAATCTGAAAATACAGATGTTTAAGAGGTTTTTTTATGTCTGTTGTACTTTAAATAAAAACACAAGAAAAAGCTGTGGAAATTTTATGCTTAAATTGTATTTTCTTCTGTATAGTTCTGTCTCTTGCCCTGCAAGTCCTCAACTCAGAAGAGCAGCCCAAAGCTCGGGGGAAGCCTGTGCCTGAGGTCTACGCAGGTAGAAGCTTTGCTGTGTGCCATGGCAGAGGTCTCCAGTGCCTGCTCTTTGCCTCCTCCAGTGAAACAAGCGATGATGGAAACAAAATGGTGCATTTAGGGCATTCTCTGCATTTCCTACAACAGGCTAAGGAATAGAAGGATGAAATTCAGCACGAGATATATTAGACTACAACCTGATAATACCTGACCGACTGCTAAAATGCATCATTTGAACTTTAAGAGTAGTCTGTCTATGCACTGTTAGTCCATGAAAACATTCTGGATCAAACCTTTATGAGAGCTTATACAGTAAAGATTTTACCTTTTTTATCTTTATCTTTTTGTGGGTCTAAGCTCTCCAGTCACTTAAGATACTTAAAAATTTGGTTTTAAAAATTGATTTCCCAGACTGTGCATCATTTGACAATTTTTAGTTCCACTTCATCTTCTGAAAAAAATGCACAATAGCAAAGTGAAATGTAACAGTTCTGATAGGTCTCCTGTATTTTATGTAAGTTTGAATAATCCAAGATTCAGAATTACAGGAAGATTGAATTTCAGGCAATTTTATTATAAACTTTATTTTAAAGACAGTTAATTCACAAGTCTTACGTCAGGAAGATAATGGCAGTTAAAATTTATATACATCACTAAGGTTAATAATGACCCAATAAGGCAGCCTGAGTAAATGGTTTTTGAGCGTTTTCCACTTACATCACCTTAAACAGTTTTAGTGGGGATCTGACCTTCTTGTATACTTCACAAACATTTATTTCTGATACAGAAATCTGTGCATTTATTAGACACTTTTCTAGGCTCTTTGAAGAAGTGGAGTCCAAAGAACATCAGAACACAGCTTGAGAAAACGCATACCTTGAAAATAAAAATATATTGAACACTGATGTAAACTCTCCCTATTTGTAACGCCACCATAGCAAAACAGTTGCAAAAACTTAGATAAAATCAGGAACTTAGAGAAGCACATTCCAAGTAAATGTAGCAACTTAACACACTATAAAAATACCCCATCAAAAAATTGTAAAAGTTTGTTATAGAATAATAGAGTTATCTTCTTTTGGAAGAAAAACATTCGAACTTTTGTGTGATAGTCAGTAACCCAGTAAGGCTAAACTGGCCAGCAACCTATACCTTGCACTGCTGAGTGTTTTTCTAGTATGCTACAGCATGAAGGAAACTGCCATCCTTACTTCCCTATGACTGATGCTGACATCAAGTGAAAACACACACAAGTGATTTTCGCATTTCTCCAGTAAAAAGTAAATTAGAAAGCAAGAAATACATTAAACTGGGGGGAGGGGAGAGGAGAAAGGTCGAATCAGTGATTTCTGCTTTCATTTTTCTCCCCCTCAGGTTAAAGCACAAGCACTGTAAGAATTTAAATAAGCCATTTAATCATAAGGGATCAATCACTTACCACACCATTAGCTGTTACAAAATACTTAATGTTCCAGAAATCTGGGTGAAAAAAGAACCAAAAAAACCACCAACCAGATTTGTCTGTTCTTGGTGCAGATTTCTTTTACAAAGGCTCATTAGAGGAAAATTAGAGCAGTACCTTCTATGGAGGTAACTGAATACATGACAATCCATCACTCCAGGGCCAGCAAAATGTCTTTTTGTGGATCCAGGACGAGATGTTCTGACAGAATTCTACTTTAAATGTCTCTACGAAGTTCTCTGATCAGACTAAGCTTCCTGCTATGGCACCCCACTTATTTTGCAATGTAAGTTTGTATCTTTTATGGTGCTAGAACAGTGATTTCCATTTCAGCAATCATCTAAGCAAGCAGTTGTCTGTTCCAAAAACTTAACCCTTGACACTACCACTCTATTGGTACCAACACAGAAGTACGCTTCCACACTGCAAACATGGTTTTGAAGTCTGACCTGACCTCCTTAGGTCTAGGTCTAGGAAAAGGATGGGGAACAACCAAAGTACTCTTAGTGTTGCCTATCACATACAATTGCCATATGAACAGTAGAGGTAAAGAACCAGAAGCTTAAAGCAGCCAGTAATGGGATTCTGCATTCTGATAATCCAGCTGCTTAGTTAGTACAGAAAATTGGGCACTGCCGTGGGAAGCTGTACACACTGTAGCATTGCTCCCGCCCCTGGCTGTGAGAAGACTTAGGGTGCTGTTAAAACACCAGCTAGAAGAAAAACACTTACCACAAATAGGATTAGTTAGCCCTAGAAAGCACCAGTCCCCACCTGTCCTCCCTCTTCAGTAGCTCCAGTAGGACTAATTTATCTTTTCTCCCTTGAGTTTTGTTGCTGCAGACAAAATGCTGCTGGAGCCACATCAACTTTAAAAATAAAAAAATCCTTTGCATTTAGAGACAATCTTCCAGCATCTGGCGTCACGTGCTTAATATATATGGGGCCTATGCTCCAATATATAGCAGAGATAACACCCTTTGGAATATGCTTCCAAGAAAAATCCTTCCCTCAGTACTTCAGGTGCCCAATTCATTAATGTAATTTGGTGTCTAAAGCAGAGGATACAAGCCATCTCTTTCAGCATCCTCCTCTGCTCCAAGCACGAGGAATTCTTAATTTTTAAAACCTTTACCCAAGGTCTAACCAGAGCCACTTGCTCAGCAGAATGGGCTGAAATCTCGTTTCACCATTTCAGTTTAGTCTGTAATAAAAGGCAGCAGAGCCTGGCCTAAGAATTCAGCCAGGTTTTAACATCCAATTCTGAACTGCAGATTATTGTCACTAAGCTATAGGGTTCTGTGAGTTACAAATTCTGTCCTATGCTTTAACATCTGTGAAGCTTCCAGGTTTTCAGGTGTGTACAACCCACGGGGCAAGGAAAAGAAACAGGCATAACTCATTAAGCAGCTGAGTTACATTCAACTCGCTGCACAACTCTTCTCTGCTACATGTGTGAGTTTTAAGCCTTTTTGACTCTTGGGCACAGGAACACAAAGCAATGGCTTGTCAAACTGTGAAAAAGGCAACACTTACACCAGAAGTACTGAAAACAGTTAAACCCAACAAGTCAGGAGATATCAGTAAAATGAACTTTATTTTAAAGCTCATTAAAAAGCTTCACAATAACACTAACAGAATTAGCATTTCCTTCATTTTATGTACCCCACATGAAAAATGTATTGTTTAGCAAGAGATGAAACGTAAGCGTTTCTGCATGCTACTAACACATTTCACCATCTTATCAGATAATAAGTGCTTTGGACTGCAATAATTAAAAACCTTAGAACAGAAGTATTTCTTCTGGAAAGTCCTTATGAACGGGACAGACACTGGCTTTTTATTGACATACCCAATCAGATGTCCAGACGAAAGAAAACTACCTTGGCATCTACAAATGCCTACGAAGGTTTCGATTACAACCTTTTGAAGGAGCAGTATATTTCAGAGCAAGGGCTTCTTTTCATCTTTAGTGATGCACACTGTTAAATACTGCACAGAAGCTTAGTATGAACTCAATTCCACAGGAATCTGAAAGTTACCAAGGCAATTTTCCTTTTAGGATAGTCATGACCAACACTATTACTATTCTTCCTCCCATAACACAACATATTCCAGACAAGTCTTAAGAAAAAAATATAAATAGTTCCCAAAACAATGCATTCCCACCCCCCATTACATACGACAGCAAAAATATCTTCTGTCATGGGATGAAATAACTTGCTGCAAGTGCAGTGGTTTAGTCCAAGTCCATGCTAATGGTATTTTGATCGCTTGGATGACATTCACCATTTTGTTGAGGCATTTCAGAATTTTTGTCATCTTCTCCCATGTCTTCAGTTTTATAATCGCTCCGTTCATTTAATGGGTTTTCTTCCTTAGGAGAGTCAACTTTTGGTTTTGGTTGTGTCACAACAGGTTCACAGACATTGTTTAACTCCTAAAAGTAGGGGAAAACACGTGGTCAGAATAGACATTAAGGACCCAGCCAGCAGTCTCTCTCCTGTGAAGAGACCTGTGCCCAAAAGATTTGAAACTTGCTTCTGTGTGTTTCCCCGAGTCCAAACTGACAAGTACTTACTGTACCCTGAAATAAACTGGTCTACTTTCTCAAGGTCTGCAAGCAAACTTCTTCAATAATATTTTGTATTTCACACAAGTTTTTTTCTAAGACTATTTTGGGCCTACCAGTAACACTGAAAAACAAGCTGAGTGTTTAAGGTGACTGAAAAACAAAATGTCAATAAGCTCCAGAGAATTATACACTGTATAGTACAGCTTCTCTGCTTTGCACTGAATCTCCCTCTGTCCATACTTTCCAACCACCTTTTAAGAACACCAGAGCAGCAAGATGAAATTGGGGGAAGAGGGAGACAGATACCAGTCTAGTTTTAGAATCAGCCTCTAAAATTAGTTTCCTTCAGTACTTACCTGTAGCTTTGCCTTAATTTCACTTGAACGCACAGCTGGATCCTGATCTAAGCTCTTCTTCGCTTGTGCACTCACAGCGTTATTCATCCACTCTATCATTTCACTAACACACTTCTCTACTTTCATCATTTCCATTTCATCGATATGAATGTATTTCTCATCCTGCCCAAATACAAGTGTTTTATATTAGTTAGTAATGTCAAGTTTACTGTCATCAAGTTATGCCAACAAGACTATCCCAATTACCAACAACTTATAAACTTTACTGATTTTCAAAATGGTTGGCCACAAGACAGATCTGTTATAGTGAGAGACAAGAAATACAGATATCAAAATAAAAGCTTCCTTTGCCCAACAGTCAAACAAACCTAGTTCACAGAGGGAACACTGCGTGACCTGTTTGTGAAGCTTCTGAAGTAAAACATTCTTAACAAAAACATCACCTCCCTCCTGGACATTCTTACATAGGCCCAAGGTAGTTTAGACATCACAATTCTGCTGTACACAGAAAGGATCAGAGTTGTACGACTTTAGGAGCATTCCCTACAATGCCACAGTTACACGATTAACTGGTGTCAGGAGAAGTACCTACCCAGCAACGCAACCTATGTTTAGTTAAGAATACTAAACATGGTTTCAAGTCCTAAATGTACTATTTTCCATGATGCTGGTTATTTCAAGAATGTGTAATGCTACTGAGTGACTTCACTTAATAACTATTTTGTAGTCTATAGCTACAAGGACATAACTGTGTCTAATGCAAGCCTCAATCTTAAACTGAATTAGCCTGAGTGTTGTGAGCTGCCCTATTAACTCACAAAGTTGAAACCCAAGGAGAAAATTTTCAAAGGTGTGAATGCTTATCAAGAAAGTAATCTTCAAATACCAATGGCAAAAAAAAAAAAAAGGCCAAACACCCATATATAATAAAGCTGGATGTTTTAGTTTATCCTGAGTAGCTTTTACGTTACTGCTTTTCACCATGGCAAAAATTCTTGCTCCCAAAAGAACTAGAAGATCACACTTCTAAAAAGAGTCAGATTAGCTTTTAAAAGATCAAGAATCAGACCACAGCCTAACCTTCACTCTTTATAAGAATGTCCCTTTTGACCTGAAAACATCCAAACTGAAGATATGACATACTGTGCAAGATTCTTTGAGTACTGGGAAACATTTGCGGTGTTAAATTTCTGACCTATATAACAGTTGATTGCAGCTCATCTGAAAGTGAATTTGAAGGCTCTGCCAGCTGGTGAGCCTCAGTGAAACACTATGTGGTAAAAAAAAAGTTACTTTGAGACCACTTACTTTATTCCTGAACTCCCCAGCTATCGTAGCATAATACTGGAGCCTGTGTCCCAATTCTTCTAACAGCTTTGGTCGTTCTTCTGCTTCTTGATAGCGCATTTGAATTGGAGTACCCAATTTCTAGAAAAAGCAATTTGTATGTTATATGATCCATTAACACTTCTTAACATAGTTTTTTTGCAATATTTTGAATTTTGGGCATACTAAGAGACTTACCTTTAAATCCTCCAATTTGTCTACATACACCTGCTTAGCTTCGTCCTCACCCTCTTCATACAGCCAGCCTTCTGTCTCTGTTAGGAGTGCAGAGAACCCCTGCAGATCCTATGTGCCAACATGTCAAACATCAAAATATGCACCAATTGACTGTGTTTGTCTTACAGTAACAGGACACTGGCAAATATACACATTAATTCTTAGCCTCCTACACAAATATTACATTTCTACTGCAGCTTTTGCCTACTAAGTAAGTCACTCAAACGACACCAGCTTCTGAACTGAAAACCACATAAATCTACAACATAGGTAGCATTTATATATAGTCTTTTTATCCTTGACTAAACTAATGCTTGGGGTGCAGTTTTAATTCACATTTTTGGTTAAGGATACAGCAACACAGCTTCTCCTTCTAGTCACCAATTTTATTTGGAAACAAAGATTTAGCTTGTTTGTGACAAAATTTATTGTCAATGATATGTACCATTTCCTAAACCTGAACCTAACTCTGGATCACTCCCAGCCATAATTCAAATGAGTTATGGTTTTCAGCTGTTTCCAGGATGACTATGAAAAAGCTTGACCAAGGAATATAGAATAGGTATTTGGTATCAGTATTTTCAGAGACGCTCCTGAAACCATAACCTACCTTTTCACAAACAAATTTCTCATATGGTCCAGACAACTTGTCCCTGAACTCATACACATATTCCTCCACTGCATTCTTTGCATCATTTCTTTCTTTCTCCAGTTTATCTTGCATAATCATCTTCCCCTGTGTAACCACAGAAAATATTAAAAACACCTATGTTCAAACAGCATTCTGCAAATCACAGCTCCTGTAAAACACAGTAATCTCCCACAAGCCTCTGCTCATGTAACTGTTGGAATTCACTGCTACGCAGTAGACTCATCCAAGGAAATGGGTTGCACTTCTCTGAATTACAACAGCTTGAACCAATCTGTGATGTCATCCCACAGATCAGTGCTCTCACACTATGGCTATAGATAATTCAATCTTTCTGATTAACATTTGTCAGTTATGTATTAAAAGTTAGCTTGCTGTAAATAGAGTCCACGCTCGAGGGTTACAGTGTAAGATCAGAGGGTGGCTTACAAAGCAGATGAATGGTTAATAACTGCAACCAAGAAAGCAGTATAACCACACTAACTCACCTCTGTTTCAATATACATATTGAGGAGATCCTTTCCTAACTGCCAAACCAAGTTCGCTTCAATAGGTAGTTCCACATTCTTCACTTTTATCTTGGGCTTTTTAGCTTCTGGGGGCTGATCACCTTTCTTCTCATTTGTCTGAGTTGGAGAGAAGAACAATAAGATTATTTTCCTGACTTCCTTCTGATGAAGTAGCGCTATGAGTAAAGAAACATTCACAGGAAGAACATGAAGAGATTTTCTGTGTTCTTTCAGAATCTTCAAAATATACTTGTGAGGCACTTTCCTTTTGGGGATTCCACTTACTGCCCTAGTCTCCTTACAGTCTATTTCATGGACTCTAAGTACTACTGAGCTACATTTCTCAGATATATGGTGTATTTGCAGGTTTTCCAGGAGCATCCATCTGTAGGTTAGCACTTCACTAGCAATGCAGACAGTGGTAAGGTTTTAACCCAAAATATTCTTCATCCTACACAGATGAAAGAGCAAACTACTGGCAACATCATGCAGGTGTAATTTTTTCACCTAGATTATTTCCTCTTAGGTTTATGAATTCCTGATTCCAACTACTCTCAGGCATAATAAGCTTGGCCTCTAACAGCTGTTAAACAAAATGAAATGTCTGCAACCAAAACAAATTAGCTGTACAACACTGCATAAAGACAAAGAGAGACTTCTGGCAAGAATTCTTTTGCAAACTCTGTATGAAAGCAATCATGAGATATATATGTTTTTCACAACAGAAAAGGTACAAATGTGAAAAAAGTTCTGAGCAACAAGTTCCTTTTTTTCCCCTGAAATATATTACTATTTTAAAAGCTACCATTATAGAGCATAACATTTTCAACAGAGTTAAAGGGTCACTCACTTTCTTGACATCTGGGATTTTGTTTTCTTCAGAGGGAGGTTCTGATGAAGGGGGAGACTGTGACGTTTGCTGACCATCAGTTTGTACCTGGGACTGTGTTCCAGCCTCACTGTTCTCTTGCTGGATATTTTTCTGAAATGAAAGCCCAGGCACAAAGGATGTAGAAGGCGTGTGCACTTGTATTTAATAAAAGTTATAGGGCACTTCACTACTGACGCACATACCGCACAAAGTGCCCTACAAAGCATTCTGTGCACACGCAGAAACACACACGCTTTAACGGAGATACAGACTAAGTGTAGGTTCAGAAGAACTTAGTGAAAATGCTACCAGTGCCAGGCTTGCAGCATAATACTTGTGTGCATATGCTACCACTTCCTCCTACAGAAAGTGGCTTTTAATTTACTGAGTCATAGCTTTCAAGGTTTTTTTCCTTCTCAGAAAATTAAAGCACCACGTAACCATAACAATGCTGCATTATTCCCCAGCGTTCCCCTCCCCTTCAATGCTGTAGAAAACAATCCAGTTTTCCCTTTCAAAGTTTTTTTTAAACTTTACACACAAGTCCTTTAAATAGAGAACATGGATGACTAATAACGCAAACCAAGTTTTTCCATTTAGAACAGTCTGATAACTCTGACAGCTGTAAGCAACCCACCTGCTGCTATTTGGCACTTTGCCCAATAACTGCTTTCGAAATCCACCACTTTCGAGATAGCACACATTTTCTCCTATTCTTATAAAGACATTGCCTTTCCCGACAGCTATGCACATCTCAAAATTAACCTCATAAGGCGGCATTTTTCTTCCGGAGTATGTAACAGCAGAACACACTTTCATCGGTAAGGACATTCACACACATTAAAGGTCAACTTACATCACTTGATTTTTCAACAGGCCTCTGGTCCTGAGACTCCACTTCAGTCTCAACACTGACATCTTCACTCTCTTCACTTTTGGCTGGTTCTACCATGGACGCAGTGGACACACTGAAAATGCCATGAGTATTGACACGGACTTTCACTTTGACTTTAGACTTCTCACCATCTTTCTGGGCTGCCACATTCTGAATAACATACCTACCTAAATCAAAAAGAATCAATACTCACACAGTGGAATTAAATAGGTAATATTACAGAGCCAGGAAGACACCTCCTTTTTCTTCATAGAGAACACATTTTCTAAATATTCAATGAAACCTCTATGCTAGTCTCATGGTCTCCAAAATGAATACTCCAAAAAAAACCACAACCAAGAAGTATGCTGCTTTTCAGCCAACTTTACCTTACAAATCAAAAGGGAAAAACGTTTATTTTCATTATCTAGGGCAGGTTCTCCTGCCACTAGTAATACAGAGTAAATAAAAAAACCTACAAGCTTGTTCTGCCTTACTTGTGCTAGCTGTGATGCTATAGTGGGATGAAAGAAAGCTAAGCAAAGATTTAGTCTAATGCCAGTGTGTCCTGGTTTCAGCTGGGATAGAGTTAATTTTCTTCTTGGTGGCTACTGCAGGGTTGTGTTTGGGATTTGGGAACAGTGTGGTCAGGGACTTCTTTGTTTCTCAGGCCTTGCCAGCAGGAAAGCTGGAGGGGCACAGGAAACTGGAAGGGGACACAGCCAGGACAGCTGACCCAGACTAGCTAAAGGGGTATTCCATACCATATGACATTGTGCTGAGTATATAAGCTGAGGGGGTTGGCCAGGGCTGCCGGTCATTGCTCAGGGACTGGTTGGGCATCAATCAGCAGGTGGTGAGCAGTTGTATTATGCATCACTAGTTTTCTTTCCTCCCTTCCCTTTAGATTTCATTCCTCCCCTTCTCCCTCCTTTTCATTATAGCTGCTATTGTTATTATTATTGTTCTTTTGGGTTTATTTTATCTCAATTATTAAATTGTTCTTAAGAACAATTAAGAAAGCCTCAAGTTTTGCATTCCTTCCCAACCCTCCTCTCCTCTGGGTGAGGGGGAGTGAGCAAATGACTGTGTGGCACTTAACACTGCATCATGGTTTAACCCCAGCTGGTAATTAAGCAGTATGTCTTTTTAATACAAATTACTGCCCAACATAGAGTATTTCTGTAAGTGTTCTTTTCAGCTTCTAACATCCATGTCAGTCTGCCATTACCTTTTACTGTAGGGCAGAACATAATTGTTTTCTAAATCCTGTAATACTTAAACATTGTGAAGCAGAGAAAGAGACAGACAACTAGTTTTAACAATAAATGAATGATCAGATCTCCCTGACATTAAGAAGAGACATTTTTCTTGCTCACTACATGGTTTTATGCCTATCACCAAAACAGTGACCTGGAGATCACAATGCTTGTATAGTTGCAAATTACAAGTACACCAATTTCATCACAGGCTGGATATATGCATGCTCACACACCCCATTTCTTCATCAATATATCTAAGCCACAAGTATACAAGTTTTTACCTGCTTACTTTATAGGCTAAAGAATGTAATTTCCACTCTTGTAAATCCAATAATAGAAGGGAGGACAGATCACAACTCCACTGGTAGTCTCATCACAACTACTAACTCACCCACTGAGCTACTAACAGATTTGTTCTGAGCAGAGTTCATCAGCAAGTGAGCTGAAACCAGTTTGCAGAACAGCAGTTAATCATCTTGTTTGTTAAAGCCACATAAATTGAACAGTCTCATATCCCACTGTCCGTCTTTATGGTAAAAGTTTACATGAAAGAAAGCCTGTTGTTTCTGTAACTGCAAAATATTGTCCTGGTTTCTAAGACATATGGTATTTGAACTAACTAATTTGAAATAACTAATTTGCTTTGAAGCAGAGAAAATAACAGATGTTTCCTGGTAGAATAATAGTTTTTGGTAACTGGTAACTTAGTGCATTAGATATCAGCTGAAATATCGGTAAATCAGATGGAGATTGTTCACCCTGTATGTTCTCCCGCCCATTTAAAGAATATTTATAAAGCTTATATTTAACACAAATTCTGGTGATACTGTATTTTAACAAACAGGACAGCTGTACTGTCAAATACTTAACCAAGATTTGTCATTTCTTCTACCACTGAAAAAACACTGTTGAGCTCCCTAACAAAACAAGCAGTTACTTGACAGCTAGCAATAGCTTTCTCTTAATTTTGCATGCAAGCATACAACACTTCATTGCATGCTTAGAATTAGAACTCAAGAGCGATTATTTCATTGGCCTGTCTTTACCATCACAGTCGTTTTCTAACCACACTATAAACTCTTTGTAATTGTCAACATTGTAATTTGTCAAAAAGGATGAAAGAGCTGCTTATAAACGGGACCTAGACAATACAGATCAATACCATAGTCTTGTGGCTGCCACTATTTCAGACTGCCTTGATTAAAACCTATTCAGCACTATACAAAACCATCGGAAAAAATAACAGGTCTTGAGTTAACCAATTGAAGTTACTTATATGTAGGAGATATTTTTACAAGTATTCCTAGATTGCTTTAGCGATAAGCAGAAAAAAAGATTAAGAAAGTTATCTTTTGCATTGATAGCTCCATTTCAGTCCTGGACATTCCACTGTAGTTTCCCCTCATTTCTTCATTGGACTGAAGTAACTTTAGGAGGCAGAAAAATAAAAGATTCAAGTTCAGTTATCTATGGAATGGAAGAATTGAAAATTGAGTGCCTCAGGCACAAACCCCCTAAATATATGTCATGTAACTGTACTGTAACACACCACAGTTGGAGGACTGATTTAAGACCAAACAATGTGAGACAAGACCAGCTCCAGGACACTTACTTACCAATTTTTGACTCAGGATATGGGACTCCATTAGGATCAGAATAAAAAGCTTCTAACTCAAATGGACCTTTCCTATAGAATGTAAGAACCTTGGAGAAAGGTACTGCATGATTTCTGCTGAAGACCTCATGAACCCTATAATTAAGGGAAAAATACCACTTTTAGCAGATTGATTGAGCTGAAAGGCTTTGATCTAGGATCTTCAGGAAAACATCACCACGTCTTGACACATTTACCCTTCTGAACAAATCCAAGACAGACACTTCACTACTGTAAGGAAAAAATTACTGTTGTGCACTGTAAAGGAAAATTGTCCTCTTCCACTAATTTTGACTCTCAGAAGCAAATAAGTTTAGATGTAGGTGGCAATTCAGTGACAGACTATCAGCAGACCTCCAAAATCTGTTTCCTGTAAAAATATTGTTTTGAGCTTGGAATAGCATAATTTAAACCATTATTTGCACCCTTCCTCAGGTAGTCTCAAAATGCTAATTATAGCTCTGTTAATTCCTTATTCACTTTCTGTAGCTCAGTTGAGAGCCCTGACTCCAGATTATTATTCATTCCTTCATGGAACAGAAATACAAGCAGCTTTTTTCATGTTCTTCCTCTAGGGTCTGTCAACTATTATGCCAGCCTGATTTTAACTTCCAACTAAGTTTTGTCTCTTAAATGGAAGGATCTCGTCTAGGAACCTAAATATGAGAAAATAAGAGCTTCACCTAGAATGTAAACCCACAGGTTGCTCTCAGAAGCATGTGTTAGAAAAATTAGGATCTGCATCTATACAGAAAACAGACAAAAAACCAGAAAAGGCTGAATTACAAAGAATGAGAAAGGTCTGTCTATAACTCTAAACTTCCCCAAAAATTAAACTCTGACCTCTTTACATCCTAGACAGCAACTGTGTTTCCTACAGACATGGCATACTTATTAGCAGAGATGTGAGTCTTAAAAGGCACTGCAATTGCAAAAAAATCTCGTATGAAACCCTACGAGTTAACTAGTTTTTTGTTTTCAGCCAGATAACTAGCATCCATGTAAACTCACAATATTTACATAACATAGCACATAATGTTCCTACTAAAATAAGAATCCAGATAGGTGTTAGGAGTACCCTCAAGTAAAAAAGCCAGAAAGGAAACTGGGACCAGGATCCAGCAGTTCTAGTTTATTTTGTGTTCCAAAACCTGACAACCAGATAAGGGTAATGCAGGACAAGATATTGGTTGGTAGCTCATTCAATCATAATTTTTAAAAATCCTTATTTTTTTAACATTAGTTACGGTTAGAATTTCAATGCATGCCTTTACACAATCTCTGCTGTCGGCCATCTCTGGTAGATGGCCTATAGGTTTTCTGCATCAGAATGCCAAGATCCTAATTTAAATGCAACCAAGAACATTATCCTTGAATTATGAAGGCCAAAAGCTTCCCAGAACTGTAGTTTGAGCCACCTACCCTTCAGTGTCCTCTGCTTCTGTGTTCCACAACAGAGATATTGGAAATGGTGTAGCATCTGTCACAGAGAATTCTCTCACTTTAAAAGCCGGAGAAAGAATTGCACACTAAACAAAAAACAGACATGCATTAAAGTTGGTTAACTGCTCTATTCCACCCAACCCCAAGACAGCTAAACAGTTTAAACAAGAAAGAAAACTGTGTTTACTTTACTAGAACAAGAGCTAGGCAAATTTATTGATTTCAATGGACTACAACAAGAAAGCAGAAATCTCATGCAGAAGTGTTCATACCCTTTGGGTTAATGAGACTTCTAGCCTTGTTCTTATCATAGCTTGTGAAAAAAGTAACATACTAAAAGACCAGGACTGTAAAGAATGGAAGTGCTGTATTACTTAGTCCTAAAAGAGGTGGTGTTTATCTTACAGGTCTTGCTTCTTTCCCTGGAGACAACTGATTATTAGTGATGGAAAATAATTACCGAGACAGGGTAAAGAAACAAGTCAAAGAAGAGAGGGTGAAATAAGAGAGTAAGTAAAGCAGAAAAGGAAGAAGGCAGAGTGAGTAAAATACAGTTGCTTGTAAAACGTAGTTCACTAGTTGAAAACTGTAAAAATCGTGGGGAGGGAGATAAAATCAGTCTGTTTCACATTGATGGGAAGCTGGATACCAGAAAATGCAAGCTTGCAGTGCTTTGGGGTCTCCCAAAACACTTCTCAAACATTTTGCTGATTAAAAGTATCTCTTCCCTCAACTTGACAGCGATTTAAATTTTCTTCATTGAAGATCCCTAGATCCCGTTCTTTTGAAGAGTAGAATGCTTACAGATTATACCCAGCATCAGCACTTTCAGTAAAGTACTGCACCACAGGGTAGCACTCAGGTGTTTTTAAACAGCATAGTCCCATGAAAAGACCCAGTGCATATGTATGTTACCTTGCATATTTTTAAATGGACCACTTCTGCAATGTCTCGTAACTGCTTGGCTAATTCTTCACAGAAGTGCTCTCAGGAAGTTTATCTTACATTTATCAAGTGTTGCCAGTACTATACCTGCAAAGCACAGCCCCTAGCTATGGCTTCATCTGCATTCAGTGTCATGCTGACATCCTTGCCAAAGAATTTAGCAATCCTCTCTTTGACAGCAGGAATGCGGGTTGCTCCTCCCACAATCTCTACAGCAGTTACATCTTCCACTCTCAGTTGTGTTTGTTCCATTAATGAAAGCAAAGGGATCTCTATCCTTTGCAGCAGGTCAGCACACAATTCTTCAAATTGTGATCTAAGGAAAAAAAATATGAATTAACCAAAGACTGCCTGTCCCATCACTAGGATTTCCTGGTATTTGTTTCCAACTGATACTGACTAGGTTTGTTAACTACACTGCAAACAGACCTTAAAGCTAAACCCCTGCAAGTAGACTGAAGTGACAACCATAGACAATATAGTGCATGAAAAGCTGCTTACAGATTTTCCTATGGAGTTATCAATGCAGTTACATAAGATAAAGGTATTGTTTGGGCAGGTGCTATGTATTTGTTTCTCAAGTAGAGGTTACAGATAGCATTCAGAAAACATTGATACTTCCTTTCAATTAAAAGCTGTTGCCTCAATACTGGAGGGAAGAAAAATACCCCACCAGTCTCTTGGCAGTAGTTACAGGACTAACAGCAACTGCAAATCAAGTTATGCCTGTGAGTGTGTGCAAGAGACATGGACGTAATTTACACTTGGGCCATAATCAAGTCATCCCCCATCAAGCACTGTTTCTGTCCTCCATTTCTCTGTTGATATCCACAGTACGGTACGAACAGAAAAAGGGAACAAAGCTTCAGTTGTTGCTATCTTAAGAGCAATATGGGATTTAGGTTATCTAAAACACACAGGAGGTCTAAATACGCATCCAACCCCCTCTGGGTCTGGTTTACATGCATCAACCCATGGTTTTAAGAATGTGTCATTGTACAAAAGGAATTCAAGCTTCTTAATGCATGCATTACTACACTGAAACATTGCTCAGCTAGCTGAACATTACGTTTCACAACCTTAGTTATTCTAGTATTAAAAAAATGCCACAGCTACTTAGCACCTGTGCTTAATTTAGCACAGTAAATTTCTTTCAAACACAGGAAGAAACACTCGTTTAAGAAATACACCCACCAAAGCAACTGCCTGTATTGCACACTAGGAACTCACCTGTTCATTTTTCCAGATACATCAGTATCATTCATGAAACACTCAATATTGAGGGGAATGTCAGTGCTATTTGAACTCATTAGTTTCTTCAGCTTTTCACATTCCTGATACAGGCGAAGAAGAGCTCGAACTTTTGCTTTTGGATCCAGTTTGTACTTTGATTTTATTTCTGCACTGAAGTAATCTACTAGCTTTCCATCAAAGTTTCTTCCACCTAGGAAAGGGTCAAATGCTGTACCAAGTACCTGGTTTGAAAGAACACAATTATTTAGTCTTATACTCAGTAAAAAAATCAAATTGGGCAGCAGTCTTCCAATATCAGCAAGCCTCTGCTTCAAGAAAGGCTGGGGGCAAGTCAGCCTATCCTCCAATGCACAGGCTTAAGTACTTCAATGAGCCACATCAGCCAGAAATTGCTGTTCAGTTTTACAGTAGAAGACTATGTAACTAGGTGACAATACTAAGCGCTCACAAATTAATCCATACACACATTTAGACAAAACAAACTGAATGATAGCAGTTGTATTGTATATCTTACACTGGGGTACTGCAAGGAATCTACAGCTGTTTGAAACCATGCTAATGAAATGAAGGACACAAAAATCTTAATCTTTTGACCCACTGCCACTTTCCATGCATTAAATTATTTCATAATTTAAAGACAAGGCAAGTTTACAGGCTGTTTAATTCTAATGTCTCAAACCCTTCTATTTTCATTTAATCTTACTACCTTTAGCTTACTCTTGTTGAATGCACAGGCTGATACTTGAAATGCAGAATGTCCCATATCAACAAAGACAACTATCCGTGGCTTCTCTTCAGGAGCGGGAAGGTCTTGCTTATAAATTCCGTAATTGAGAGCCACTGCAAAACAAGTGTCAGATATTATCCATGCAATCTCTAATGAGTCTCCAATTGCACGTCATCATATCCCTGTGACTGTTAAGCTACAGGATCAAGACCAGCAAGACCAATACCTGTGCAAGGTCTTACCTACGTGGAAGCTTTATTCCATCAATATATGTTATAGAATCTGAGAAGCAAAATATCCTCAGTCACATTATTTGCTCTCCAAGTGTCTAAGCACACAAAACTAAGGCGCAATAATCCTGCTGGGGCGGTCTTTACTTTGATCTGTTTATTAACAAATCTTTTTTGCTTTGCATAGTAATCAAAACCACAAATAATCTTTACAACAAAACCCAGTTTTGTATTTACAAGGAGTATTTCCCAGTCATGAAGGTTTTGTCTGAGAATGGTATAAATGGTCAGCAGAGGCTGCAAAAGTGAAGAATCTACATCTATATAGAGTATCAGGCAAGGACAGTTTGTGAAGCGCATCGAAAGTGTAAAACAGAAGCCAGTGGGGCATGTAAACGCAGGATGATAAAGTCAAAGAACAGAATACAGTTTTGAAGCAGCATTTATTCTGGATAGATAGCAGCATCAGAGCTAGACAAGAGTCTGATGCAGTAATTGAAGGTAAATAAACCCCTAAGAGAGTCTTGGCTGCATGGTTAAATCAGAAAGGCTGAGATTTTGGCATGAGATAGAACGTGCAAGGATGTATATTTGTGTATGACAAAAAAAACAAAATGAAGATAACAGCCAGGGTATTGAATTATCAGGCAAGACAGCTGCATTAGGGAAGGTGGTAAGGAAAGCCAGGAATATGTGCTCTAAAGAGCAACATTTTATAGTCACAAAGACATTCTCTCACTTCTGTTTCATGAAATGTATCTGTTATATCCTCGAGATCTAAATTTGACTGAAACTGTATTGGGTCTGTTCATTCTCATTGTATTTCTGAGCAGAACAAACACATTGCCCTTGTTTCTAAGCTAAAAATAAAGTTATGAACGAAACTTGGTAAGTCACAGCAGAATTTGCCTTTAGGTAAAGATTTTTCTTTCTGCGTTACTATACCTCAGGACCCCTTCCCCAAAGATATAATTAAAGATTCATACATTTAAAATATTAGAAAAACTTGGACAGTACTCATTAGTCTTGCAACGTGAAGAAGAGAATTGTAAATGTTAAGTACTACACAGTAAAGAAAGGCTGCTGGTGCTGCTAAGGGGATGAAAGGGCTATCTGCTCTTCTGGAAACCATCCATCTCAATAGTAAAGCTTCCAAAGATCCTTGCTAAAAAGTCTTGAAAAGCTCTCAAGGTTCTTGAAAGGCCAGACTGGCCTGATATGTTCTGCCAAACTAATAAAAAGGAAGTGCCAACACCTCTTCTGGCAAGACCTTTGGTTGGCTCATATCACCCCACCGTTGAAAGCCCACCTCTGAATTGGTGTGAAGGATTATTTTTGCTTTGGTACTGGAAGAGGTTGGAAAGGTACTCTCTTTTGACTGCTAAGGCTGGAAAACATTTTTTTTTTCAGTCCTACACTAATTTCTTTCTTTATGGATACAAAGTTTCTTCATGAACACTTTGAAAATTGAATTTGAAGGTTAAAAATACAGGGCTAGATATTTGTACTTGCTCCTCCTGTCTCCAGTCACCCTAAAGATGTACAAGACCTGTATTTCAAAAGAATCCAGGCATATGGGACAAAGCCTGCCAACTGTGGGGTCCACACTTACCCCACTCAAGAATTCACACTACCACACAATCCCTGTAGCACTCTGCTTTATAAACAAAGAATTAAGCTAAAGCTAGGTGACAGAAACATGCACCTGTGGCTTTTGCAATGATACTGTCAGGCTTGCTCTGTGTTTGATGCAAATACCTAGTGCGCAATGTAAAGTTAATACTAATTAAACAACTACGTTTACTAGAAATACTATATATTACCATTTAGTTAGTCATCCGAAACCAGTTCTGGAAAAAACATTTAAGATACCACTCCATCAATACATATCTAAGATTGCTTTCTCCTTAGAATTTTAAAATTCAAAAAGCATGAATCCAGTTGGTGTGCACCAAACATGCTTGCATGGAACATTTTTCTAAAGTAACATCTCCCCTACTTACGTAACTAATGTAGGTAGTACAGGTTCTGGTACAGACCTCTACTTCCCAACCCATCCCCCAGGAACCAAGTGCTAGTTACTACACCATCTGAAAACAGGGAACAAATGCTCTCTCTCACTAAACACAAACAGAAAAACTTAAAACAAGTATTCTTACCCTGTTGTCTTAAGAAACACCAAATGAGCTCTTGGTTCTGCCAAAGTGTTTTTAGAGTTCCAAACAGATTAGCAAAGGAGATTAATTGCCTTTTTTTGGGGGTATGTGTTTTGAAGCCACAATTGCACTGACAACTAGCCTTGGAAATTACTAGGTGTTGACAATCAAGGAACTTCCTTTAGAGTGCCTAAATCCCACAGCTGTACATCGTAAGATTTCTTTCATGAAGTCTTGACAGTAAACCAAATGGACAAGTAGTCCAAGTACATGTGGTGACTTCTAAGTACATACTCAGGGAGGTAACATATCACTAGATCTCAATCTCTTCTACCTGTTCACACAGAAGACATTAAAATGAAAGACTGTAAATCAGGAAAAATGTAAAAACTTGTTGCTCTTACGTCTCATATCCAATTTTTCAAGTCAGTCCTGTTTTTTAGAGTATCTAATTGCATCCTCTATCACAACTTTCATTTGCAGAAACTGCTATTTTACCCCACTTACCTGCAGTCATGTCATTCATTAACCTAAGACAATTTAATCCAACAATCTGAGCTGCATCCAGAAGGGACCTCCTTTCAGCATCTGTGAAAAATGATGGCACCTGAAAGCAAACAGGTGAGAATGGAAAGTTATTTCCAGAAAATGAAGTATCACACCCTTTATTTGGAAGTACTCATTTAAAAATTGTATCTATTCCTCCTCTTTGAGGAGGACACATGTTCACTACAAGTCTGAACATGCAACTACTGTACTGAATCGAGACTTCAAGTATTCTCTGCAGTCAAGCTGAGACTGAATTAAATGTGCATCAGCTAGTTTACATGAGCACGTACTAGCAAGAAACAAGTTATTTGTATACAAATTCTAGGAACCTTAATTACTGGTGCTAAATGTGAAACTGGGCATTATGGAGACAGACATGGAATAACCTTAGTCAGAATTAGCAGATGTACTCCTGTCCAAGAAACTAAAGGGGAGGGGAGGCAGTGTGCAACAACACAGAAGTACAGCAATGTTACAGATGTGAGAGATGCAAAGTAGTAAGGGATAACAAATTAAAAAAATAATCTGTTTTGGCCAAGATCACTTTGGGCAAAGAGTGGTAAGAGAATCTGAATGCACATGCTGAAAACTTGCTACAGATCTCCAGCATTGGCACTGGACAATGACCTCCAGTGTCCTCAGGGAGGTAAACTACTACATCAGAGGAAGGACACTAACTTTACAGGTATTGACTGGAGAACAAACTCTTCTAATTACAGAACTAAATATTCCTAGGTGCAATGTGAGACAGACTTGTTCATAGTCACTGAAAACAGAGGCAGATGTAATTTTATACTCTGGCTTTGTGATGCAATGACTGTTCTTTATCTGAGGTCATTTTCTGTGCAGTCATAAATCATAAAAAACTTAACTTACTGAGAGGATGAAGATAAACAGACAGAAACTAAAGTTTTCAGCTGCCACAAGGTAAACCTTGATAAACAAAGGTATCTTCTATGAGTAATCAGCATGCTTAATCACAGAAACAAGATGCAGCAGAAAGGTATATACCTGGATCCCAGAAATACTCTGGGTCCAGAAGTTCAGACATCTCCAAGAGAATGAGTTCATGAAGTGGGTCAGGATCTGGAATATGGAAGAGGCCCTGGGATTTCTTTAAGTCAAAAGCTCTAAAGCTAGTTAGGATTAATCCCCCTGTAGGTGCTTATGCAGTGTTCTACTTTACTCTACATGAATAGAAACAAAATGCCCTCAATAGATGAAGTTAAATGACATAACGTTCCTGTGCAGTACAATTACTTACAGAAATAACACAGTCTGTTACTGGTTTTTTCAGGTTACTCTCTGCAGTCTCCTTTAATTTAGTCAATAACATAGCTGAAACCTGTTCCACACTGAAGATATGCTCCTCATCCATGTACATGACCTGGATAGAATAAATAGGTAAAAATAATTCCATTGTTTCAACTGGAGGAAAAATTTACATTTAATGTTTTTTGATGCACTGCTGACTAACATCAATCATGACATGTTTCATTATTTCATTACAGAACTTCACTTTACAATTTAATTTCCCAGTTGAGTGTCTACAGAAGCAGTAATTCCATTTTCACAGACTTAAAACATCAAGAACCGTATCAACTCTAGAAGAAAATGGCTAGGAAGTGATTTAAAGAGTGACACATGTCTAAAGTGTCTCTAAAGCTAGACATGATCACACAGTATTCTGCAAAAAATTAAAAACAGCCATCAATTTTCAGACTGCTGCCAACTGCAAAAAAGTCCAAAATTACTTGCTATTTTCTGTTGAGATTTTTATGCTTGTGCTCAAATATGTGAAGAACTGTTGCACAGGTCACCTATGCACATAAAACTAAAAGCTTAAGATTAAGCTCAGCAAAAAGAAATCTGTTGCTCCCTTACCAAGAAATTGTTCTTGAATCACCACTTTTCTGTGTAAGAGTAAGTGGGCAGTGATGAAGCAAAGGAACATGTTACAATTGAGTCTTGAAAACAGCATTTGTCTTTTATTCACATCAGTCTAGTTTGGGGAAAGATTAAGCATTTCAGTTCTAATAGAAAAACTGTTCTCTAAACATCCCAGTCTTACTGAATGTTACTGAAACAATTCTTAAAACTTTATCCACAGTTAAACAGAAAAACCCACTAATTTGTTCTCCAAACAGCCTGAGAACAAAGAAGAAATAGCCTAATAGTGGCAAAACAGTGCTACTTGGTTTCTCATACAGGAAGAGACTCTCAAACACACTGTAAATAAAGTTCACATTTCATTGTAATTTGTCTGAACTTACCCATTAAGCTCAAGTCACAAATAATGTAAGAAACAGCATCTCCTCTTTTTGTAAAGCTTGACTGCTCTTCTGGTCAGAATTATTTCTAATGTATAATCTCTTCTGTAATTTATTCATTACCTAGGCTGGCTACATACTGAATTGTTGAGGCACCAGCTCAAGGCATGGAGAAAAGCAGCAAACTAAATGCACAGCTCTAAGTTAGGGTCTTCATTAAAGAAGCAGCATCATGCTATGCCAGCAAGGCTTCATTATTGATATTTTTAACTACCTCACTAAACGAATACAATGTTACTAACTGCATCTATTCTAGGAAAAGCTAACATTTTATCAGAAAACTCCTTGAAATATAAGCAAGAATCAAACCTGCAACATGGTACAAACTGGTTTTGAACATCTGTTGCAAGTAACTTATGCCAGGCAGTCCACTAAAACATGTCACTCATTTACAGCAATTATTATAAAGAAGAATTCATACTACTTTATAAGGATTTTGTAAGCATGTAACTGTTGCAATACATTCCACATAAATGTGAGAAAGGTTAATACTTCAAAGCAAAACCATATGACCTCATAATTATCCTAGCAGTTTTTCTGCTGGGATGTCTGAGTTGAATGTACAATTTGCCAACAGGGAAGCTCACATTTCAGCAATTACTCACATATGGACCTTAATTTGCTAGTTAACATCCGCTGTTTAAAGATGAAGCTGCTCTTCAACAGAAAAGTTAAAGAATATCTTTAGGGTTAATTAAAAGAAACCCATATTTTCATGATTAGGTGCCGAGAAATAAAATTTTACATTTAACTATATAACCCCAAAAAATAGACGGCAAATTTACCTTTACTCCAACTCCACCATTCTTCATGGGAACCAAATCATAGCTCAACTTCTCTTTTTCCTTCTGAACAAAAGGATCATTAAATGCACGGCCATGGAATCTCTTGAAGTTAGATACCGTGTTGTGGGCATGAGTAATTTGCTGTAAAGAAATACAGGATATTTAGAAATCCACTCATTTAACCAGCTATGTTCAGTGCTGGTCTGTAAGCCTCAAAGCATCAGTCAAGTTTTAAGACAACTGGTCAGATCTGCATCTGTAACACCTGTAATTACTATCTGGTACTTGATATCAGCTCATTACTACAAAAGATTATAGGACTCAGACAGATACCTAGAGACCATTACTAATTAATTATTACAAGGATTATACAATTATCTCTAAAATCTTGAGGCAATCAGGTGAGCAATAACAGGATCTTACAGTGCCTACTGCTTTAGTCACCTAATTTGGAATCACAGAATCATTTAGGCTGACAAAGACCTTTAAGATCATTGGGTCCAAAAATTAACCCAGCACTGCCAAGTCCACCACTAAACCATGTTCCTAAGCACCACATCTGTGCATTTTTTAAACACCTCCAGGGATGGTGACTCAACCAACTTTCCTGACAGCCTGTTCCAATGCTTGACAAGCCTTTCAGTAAAGACACTTTTCCCAATAGCCAATCTAAACCCCCCCAGCACAGCTTGAGACCACTTCTTGCCCCATCACTTCGTAGTTGGGAGAAGAGACCAACACCCACCTGCCTGCAACCTCCCTTCAGATCACTATAGAGTGATAAGGTCCCTCCTCAATCTCCTCCTGTCCAGACTAAATTCCAGTTCTCTCAGCTGCGCCTCATCAGACTTGGGCTGCAGACCCTTCACCCTTCTGTGGACATGCTCTGCCACCACTACACCCCTCTTGAAGAGTGGCCCAAAACTGAACACAGGATTTGAGATGCAGCCCCACCAGTGCCACTTGAGTACAGAGGGACAGTCACTGCCCTGGTGCTGCTGGCCAGTTTCGGATACAAGCCAGAAAGCTACTGGCCTTCTAGTCCACCTGGGCACACGGCTGGCTCATATCCAGCTGGCTGTTGACTGACACCCTCAGGTCTTTTTTTGCCAGGCAGCTTTCAAGCCACTTTTCCCCAAGCCTGTAACATTGTGTGGCATTGTTGTGGCCCAAGCACAGAATCGAGCATTTCTCCCTGTTGAGACTCACGCCACTGGACTCTGCCCACTGATCCAGCCCACCCAGACCCCTCTGCAGAGCCCTTCCTACCCTCAAGCAGATCATTGTCCCACAACTTAGTGTCATCTTCCAGCTTTCTAAGGGCGCACTCGATCCTCTCAACTAGATCATTGATAAAGAGATTGAACAGGACTGGCCCCAGCACTGAGCCCTGGGGAGCACCACTTGTGACTGGCCACCAGCTGGATGTATCTCCATTCACCACCACTCTTTGGGCTCGGCCAGCCAGCCAGCTTCTAACCCAGCACAGAGGACACACATACAAAGTATGCACAGCCCACCTCTCCAGGAGAATGCTGTGGGAGACTATATCAAAGGCTTCACTAAGGTCCAGGTAGACAACATCCACAGCCTTTCCCTCATCCACTAAGCAGGTCATCTTGTTGTAGAAGGAGACCAGGTTTGTCAAGGAGGACCTGCCTTTCATAAACCCATAATGGCTGGTCCTGACCACCTGGTTGTTCTCTACGTGCAACGTAATGGCACTGAAGATGACCTGCTCCACAACCTTCCCCTGCACCGAGGTCAGGCTGACAGGCCTGTAGCTCCTCAGATCCTCCTTCCTGCCCTTCTTGTAGATGGGCATCACATTGGCCAACCTCCAGTCAACTGGGACCTCCCCAGTCAGCCAGGACTGCTGATAAATGATTGAAAGTGGCTTGGTGAGCCCTTCCATCAGCTCCCTCGGTACCCTCAGGTGGGTCCCATCCAACCCCATAGACTTGTGTGTGTCTAAGCAGTGCAGCAGGTCACTGACCATTTCCCCTTGGCTTGTGGGGGCTTCATTCTGCTCCCTGTCCCTGTCTTCCAGCTCAGGGGGGCTGGGTACCTGGAGAACAACTGGTCTTACTGTGGAAGACTGAGGCAAAGATGGCATTAAGTACCTCAGCCTTTTCCTCATCCTTTGTCACTATGCTTCCCCCCACACCCAATAAAGGATGGAGATCCTCCTTTGCCCTCCTGATGCTAATGTATTTAGAGAAACATTTCTTTATTGCCTTTTAAAAGGCAATAAAAGGTTCCCCAGTTCAGGAAATCCTGCTGTGCACACTGCTGGAGCACTCCACTGCCAGTCCTGCTGGGACCCGAGCTGCTTGCCTTGGCAACCAAGTGATAGAATTTAGACAGAATTCAAACAATTAAAGATAGGAGCCAGCTTCACAAGTAGTTGCAATGCTTGTGAACTGGCACTCCAATCTCAGCCACAGCACCTTCAGCTGTTCACTTTAAAACCCATTACATTGAAGTGCAAACAAATGTTTATGCAGTTACTAAGTTTCACACTAATAAGTCTCCCCACATATTTCACCCTCCCCCCCTCACCCTGTACTTTGAAACCATGTCAAATTCTTGCACCAGAGCAAAGAAGGATACAGCACACAGACAACAACAAGAAACTTGACACTTTTTTGGTAACAACTGCAGCTCAAAGGACATGCTAAACTACAATGCAAGCTCCCCTCAGAACCAACTGTTCTGGAACAGCACTCATTTATCAATAATACAATGCAGAACAGAAACTAGACCAGCCTAAAAGAAATACTGCAAGTTATGTCAGAGCAGAATTAATCCCATTCTATTGGAGAGAAGCATGGTGTTCTCTCCAGAACATATTTAGGCAGGCACCAACAGATCGCATGGTAACTCAAATGATAGGCATACTAGGGAATGTTTCTAGCATTCACCACCTTCAAGGAAAGCATCAGTTTCTTATTGCATGCAAAATTTCCTTTCCATCATGGAACTGAAGAATTTGGGCTACATCTTGTATTAGAAAAATATGCAACTATGGCAGTTCAACAGAAAAGCTCCCTGACAAAAGGAGCAAGCTATATCCATATATTAAAGAGTAATTTTCAGATAGCTGTGTGTGTGGAAAGAAAGATGTCACATGCAAATCCCCTACTGGGAATCATCCTTGGTTTATTCTAATCACCAAACAGTGCCCTGCATTACTAGTAAGAGCACAGGTTAGTACAGGCTAAAAATCACACCAGGAACTATTCCAGTAGTTTAATGCAATAGAGTATTTAGGTTCCTGTGTGCAAGATCGTTTCCCAGCACAGATTCATTTATTTGTAGAGCTGTAAGTTCAGAATACTTACTTGATTGCTACGTAATTCAGAGCTGTAGTGCTGAAGAACTTAGAAGCACAAATTATTACCATGCAGTGGGCAGAGAAGCACACATTCTGGTAGCTTTTATAGCCTAATTTAGAATTAACCTCAGAGCCTTTTCTAAAAGAACAACCTTCAAATATTTTTAGACTAATTGTATGCCATTAGGTCTGCAGCATATTTTAGTATCTTCCCGCTTAGTCACAATTACAAAAGCTGAGAATTATGGTCTGTTAACTAATACACTGTCCTCATCTCCAATGCTACCAGTAACCTAAAGGAAAAAAAATTCTTTGATAATTTGCTCCAACAGCAGCTCCTCAAGTGTTAAAGTAAGAGAGCACCTCTGCGTATTACAAGCTCTCTTACACAGAAGTCAGTCAAAAATCCTGGCTTTTTTCTTCTGTTTTGCATTGGGCTTGTTTTTGGTTTTGTTTTTTTTTTTTAAAACTAAACCTTGTTCAAATGAAAGGGATCACTTTACTCCTTGATTTAAGTACCTGCTACACTGTAGGACAGTGAAAATACAACTCTTAGTTGTTTATGTCAAGAAACTTCTACACTGATGAAAGAAGCATGATTTAGATCTCAGATGGTCAGCCAAGCTGGACCACTTACAGCAAGAGAAATAAAATGATAAAGGATTTCAGAGCATTTAAGTATCACATTCTTTTCTTCTGGCAAAAATACTGTTTCAACTGGTAGGACAGCCAAGCATGAAAGACTCAATATATTAACATCTTATAAAAGTTTAGTCTGAAGGCAACTGAAGTTACAGGTGGCCACTACTGTAAATACATGCAATCTGAAAGACAACCTACTCCACTTTCAGCTTAGCTCACATTTTCAACAGCATTTTCTGGAATAACCTAACAATACTGAAGCACACTTGAGAGTACATAAGATTCAGATCACTTGTTTTAAGTAACAACTCTTTTCTGTACAATGATGAATCATACTAGTTTCTGAGTTGAAATAGTGGAAGCAGTCAAATAAACAAAAAAGCAATGCTAAAATGAAATTTAAGGAAAAGACACAAGCACATATACTTAACTCAGTATTCCAAATTTTAACCTGTAACTGGAAGTATATGTGTGCTTGTGAACATGTAACATGTACTGCCATGGCTGTTCAAAATTAAGAGGGAAGCTACTACAGTGTGGAAAAAAGCGCCTCCTTTAGTGCTCTCTCCATGGAAACTCGCTGCAGTCCTTTTACTACTACATGAGATCTACACAGGCCAGCGGAGGCTGCACACTTGTAACCAGCAGCAGTTACATTAACCTAAGGATTTATTTAACCATTACATTTACTTATTCTAAAATTTGTCAAAATTTAGCTTTCCTTCTACATTGAAAATACTACTTAAATGAAGAAGGCATTCAATCTTTCAGAGCATCTCAATAAGAAAAACCCCAGAACAAAAGTAAGGGCTTATATCTTCAAAGACACAGGCACTTTTATGGTATATACCTGTTAATGAAACCAAAGGTAGTAAGGTACCTAAATAGCTTTAAGAATCTGAGCCCAGACTCTCCCTTTGCATCTAATTTTAAGAAACTATACACAGCATTTAAAATGTTTTTCTTCAAGCGCAAGGAAAATCCTACATATAACCATAAGGAAAAGAAAACCAATACGCTTAAGTTGTCAGAAAAGGAACAGGTTCAATTGGAAAATACTACCATTAATGAAAGACAGAGCAGCAACATTCTAGCAAAACCATCCTGCATTTCTCTGAAGGAAGCATAGTGCAGCATTTCTAAAAATGCTTGAAGGAAAATAAAGTTGTTTGTTTTAAACTACGGCAAGCCAACTGCCTTCACTGTCACTGTCACTTGAACGCTTTGCATAGGCCGATTTGCTGTTATGCCCAAACGCCAGGAAACAACCTACCTGGTTTTTAGCTGAGACACCAATAGCTCTGTTTTTGGATCCAAACGAAACCACCGATCTGAAAAGAAAAACAGGCTAATGAACTCTGTACTGACCACAAACCCAACAGAGTTCTATCACAAATACGTTTTCTACAACTACAAATAAAACACCAAAGTCTTCCCGTTGAAGCACCGTTCTTGAGCTTGCAGGAAACCTCTACAAGACACCTGCCAAACTCAAAGTCGGCTTGAACGCAGGACTTTCCACGATGGTTTATCTGAACAGTTACACACGATGGTCACCCTTAAGAGCCCACATCCACACTACACCTTACCCATCCGTGTCTGGCTGCTCGTAACTTTACAACTAACTCCCGCCTTGCGCCTGCGGCTTTCTCCAGCTGACCTCAGACCATAGGAGAGCTGCTCGGGGGCAGTTACAGAAGCCCACCGGACGGCGAGGGGGGATGGGTGGCTGCGTCTGCGTGTTCCCCTGTCCCATTTAAAGCGGGCTGCCCCGGCAGAACCAACCCTGCCCGCAGCCGCCAGCCTCCCCAGCCCCCGCGCCGCGGGCCAGCCCCCCTTCCCCCCCTGTGCCAGCGCCCGCAAGACACGCTGCCCGCGCCGCCTCACGGGGGCCCGCAGCCGCCCAGCGCCTGCCCTCCCCGCAGGGGGCCGTGAGCAGGCGGCGAGCGCCGGGGGACGCGCTGGCCCCACAGCGGGCGGGCGCCCCCCCCCGTCTGGAAGCTTCCAGTACGTTCCACCGCAGGCTCCCCACCGCCAGCCATCGCCTGGCCCCTGCCCGCGGGAGACCCCGCAGCCCCCCGCACTCACGGCGTGCACCGGTCGCTGAACTCGTTGGCGACGGTCTCGATGCCGCCGGCCCGCGCCACGGCGATGTAGCAGCTCTGGAAGCCCAAGTCGAAGCCCACCACAGCCATGGCCCCGCCACCGGGGGGGGCCTCCGCCCCGGCTCGCTCCCGGCGCTGCTGCAGCCACCGGCCCCGGTACGGCGAGCGCGGCGGCTCCGTGCGCAGACGGAAGAGGAGGGCAGCCGGCACCGCCGCTTTAAATATGACAATGAGACGAAGTTTCCAGAAACTGCGGCAACCACTCACCGGCTCCACGTGCAGCTTCCGCTTCCGCTTTCGGCGGCGTTCTCGAACAATTCCTGCCAATCAGCGGCGCCGGGGCTCGCTGACGCGCCTGTTCTCATGGCGATCGGGGATGCCGCCGGCTCCGGGAGGGGAGGAGGCGGGGCGGGGCTGCGGCTCCGGCGCCAGAGCGGGCGGGGAGGGGGCGGGTCCAGGCGGGAAGGGGCGGGGCCGAGCCGTGCTGGGGCGGGAGGGGCCGGGAGCGCGGGCAGGCGGTGTTTTGCGCCCGCCTGGGGGCGGCTGTTAAGCGCCTTCTCTGCGCGGCGGCGGCCGAGCGCGGGAGGCGCCTCCTCAGCGCCCACCCCGGTCCCCCCGCCTTCTGCCAGCCGTGCTGCCCCTCGGTTTGTCGCTCCGGAGGGGCGGTGGGGCTTTCCCGCCGCCCGGGGGTTGCCCGGGAGCGGCCGCGGGGCTGGGCGGCGCGGGCTGCCGGGGGCGGGGGCCGTGCGGCGGGCTCTGCTGGTGCTGCCCGACGGAGCGCGTCTGGGGGGGTGGCTGTGTGGCCGCTGTAAATGGCGGTGCGCGGCGGCGGTGACCTTTTTCCGGCGGCGTGGCGGGACGAGCCTTGGTCTGAGGCGGGGGAAGGGCTCCAGCCGTGGCGGCCTGGGCGGAGCGGCCCGGCAGCCGCAGGGCCTGCCGCTCCCGGGGGGTGCGCGGCGGCCGGGGCTGGGAGGGGATGCTGCTGGTGCTCCGCTCAGCTCCACTGCCCAAGGAACTTGGATTTTGCTGAGCCTACGTGTGTGGTGGAATGGAAGATAAGTACCTGCGACAGGCCTTACTCCTCTCCTACAGTGGGAAACCTCTGTTGAGTTGACTGTCACCGTTACCAGTATCTCCCCACTGTGCTGTTGGGGTGTTCTGAGGGCTAGCAGCAAAGTAACACTCGCTGTCATTAAGAGGACTTTTATATCCATGTCCAGTGTCACAATCCCCATAATATAAGTGTTCCATTGCCTCCTGACTGTCTACCTTTAGCTGTTAAGGACCCATTTTCTGCTACAGGCAGGCCTTAGCCTCCAGCATTCTATATGGAGGCATGGCACGTACACAGATCTTGATTTTTGGTTGTAAGCGGTCCATCTCTCAGACGCTGCCCTTCTGGTCCCCACTGTTAGGAAGGGCAGGGAGAGACAGTAGCATTCCCTGTGTGGAAAAAGTCAATACCAGTACCAAAATAACAAAAATACCAGTATTTTGACCCCACTCCCTTTCTAGATACTGTGCTGTAGCAGTCTTGTCTGCTAAAGTTTTGCTTTAGAGTTGAGCAACATTCAGCTCTGTGTTGGACCCTTTGTGAGTATATGTGGGGAGCAATTGGACCCCTAAAATAATGCTTGCCTGTTTCAGAGGAGCCACATAGCTGAAAAATCCATTGGGACCAGTGACTAGCTGAGCATGCAACTTGTAACTTCAGAATGAGCTGGCAAGTTGTTGATGAGGTTTCCTGGCCCTGCTTGATATGGTAAATATTTTTGACAGTGCACTTCCAATTTTAAATGAAGAAGTAGACTTTTTCAAAGTAGGTGCTTAAGTGTCCTGGTTTTTCTTGGGTAATATAGAAATGCTTAAAATACTTTTGCCACCTTCATGAGCATCCAAAGTCCTTGCATCCTGGGTAATACTTCTCTAGAGCCTGAAGGTGAGAATCCAGTCCCTTTATACCAGTTCATCTGTATGTCAGCTGTCACCCTATCTGACAAGAAGCTGAGTGCCTAGTATTTTCAGTGATTGTTAGAAAATCCTGTTGTGGCAAATGATGAACAAACAGCGTATGCTAGTTTAAGTGTCACCATAGATGATAGAAGTAGATGCCAAACATTCCTTTTGTTTTTACTCCTTTGCTGTAAATCACTTATCCTTGAATAGAAATAAGAAAAACTTGACTGTTTGCCCAGATCTGCAGCTGGTCTTTAAAAGGAGAAAAATGTTAAGTTCAGCAGTGAATTTGGAAATTATTCTGCTGGCACCATCTGATGGTGCAGTACAGCGTTCTGTGGTGCAGTGGTATGAGCTATAGCTTCAGTGAATTGGGATCCCAGTATAGGAATAAAGTTTTACTTGGCCTGGAGCAGAAGCAAGTATTGGTGGTGACATGATGTGTGAGGTGAATTCCTGCTGTGGAACTGCAAGTGGTGTCAAGGGTTGTGGAGAAGTAGAGGGGAGATAGGAACTGCTGAGGAAGGTAAGTGGCAAGATGCTTGCTTGAGATCATCCCTAAGGCTGGGCCTGGGGCAGCTGAAACAGTGGTGCAGGCCGTTCTGAAAAGGTCACTGGTGCTGCATATTGGCAGCATTCTGTAGGCTGGAGACCCTGTGGCTGTGGATGCAGCCCATGTACCACCAGGAGATGGTCTGTGGCAGATCAAGTTTGACCATTATGACATGAATAAGAACCCCCTGTTTTTCATCACTGATGAAAGCCAACAAATACAAGATCATAGAGCCATCAAGAAATTATAGGACTTTGGCTAAGGTTAACACACTGGTGAGGCCTGATAGTGAGAAGACTCACAGCTGTCTGTCTGGACTGATGCTCTGGATAGAGCCAGCAGGATTGGAATCATTAAAACTGATAAACCTGGGACTGTAGAGACAATAAACTTTATTTAAAAAATCTAGAAAACAAACCCTTATAACTCTTGGTTCTTTCTTCCAATGGTGTGGAGGCTCTGAGTTTCTCTCTGAAGTGGACGTAGGAAGGGTTACATAAGGACAGTTAACTGTCTTGTATGAGGGATGAGAACACTATAACTAACTTCTGCTGGGATTTACTTGTGTTGGAAAGCTGAATTTAAGAACTGAGAATAATCAGTGTGCTGCCCTTCGCTTTGTTGTCACGTCAGCCTTTACTGGATAGATATGCTGGCATGATGTGAAATTTCTGTTAAGAGCCTCTGTGGTACCTGTCAAGTAGTCTGGGATCTTAATGTTGCTGGGAAGGAAAGAGGAAGATTCTGCTGTTCCTGCTTTCTCGTTCAGTTGGATATTGGATTTTTACACATGAATGCTCTGTTTCAACCTTTGTGGGTTTGCAATGCACCAACTATTGCAGCTTGTTACCAGGATGTAATGATTGACCCATGTTTTTCAACTTTTCAATGTTGCCTTGCACAGTTAGGATGAATGTTGCTCAGGCCACCCAAATATTCTACCTGCCTAGGTATTTGCTTATGGTAAATGAGAGGGTTTGGTGATAAAGTATCTGTTGTGGATTTTCCTCTACTCCACAGCTTGCACAGGGAGTTCAGCTAATCAGATTCTTTTATTGTCTGTGACAGTTAAGGGCTCCTTTAAACATGCCCACATGCTGGCTTGGAGAAAAGAGCAATCTGGCCTTCATGAGTGCAAGCAATGCTTTAAAATGGTAGCTGGTCAGGCTTTTTAAGAATTATTTTCATATCTCATACTGGATGTTCTATGTTGTGGCTTCTACCAGAGCATTAGTAAGGGTCTAAGAAACTGAATTTGACATGGGAACTGGAGTTATCTCATGTGTTAAACCAGCCCTAATGCTGGTAAGCTGTCATGCAGTGTGAGCGTAGAATGACATTGGTGTCTATACAGGGAATATTGCCATTATAAAACATGACCTAAGTGAACTCAAGAGGACTGCCTAATGTCCCTGTGGAAGGCCAGGCATCACAGAATATAACATAGGAATCTATTGACTACTTAGCATTTCTGCTATGTTGCCAGGAGCCCACATGGAGATGTACAGGAGCTCTGCCAGGACAGTAGAAGCAGCATTCTTTGTACATAATCTTCATATTTTATTTAAAACAGAAAGCAGGGAAGCCCATCCTGGCATAGGCAGGCAACATCTAAACATTGAATTACAAGTAAATAGGTGTCTGTATCATTTCTCTGGTGACTTTATATATGTTCTTGCTTTCCATTTGTGGGTTGAGCTGCATTCCAGCCCATGCTATCATTCTAATCTATTTGGAGGTTGCCTGTGCCAGTTTTACTGCAGCTGGCATTCTGTAGCCATGAGCAGTTGGCTGTTGTGATAGTGCATGGTGGACATTTTGGTCAATTTAAGCCTCAGTACCATTTCTGTCTCTCATGGTTTGAGAAGGCCTTTAATGCAAACCTAATGAGATTAGGGTTCACTTGTTCTTGCGTTCCAGGCTAAGTTTTAAAGGGTAAAGAACATTTGAGATCATCGCTTAGTCCAAAGAAAGACTGGCATTCCTATCAAGTCATGGTTCTCTGGAAATACAAATTAATTCACTAGGTAGCTCCAGTAGTCTTACCCTTGCTATACAATGCTGTACTGGAGCTCTTTTTTACGCTGATTTTCATACCACTATGTTACAACTGTGTAATACTTATTTTCATGTATATTTTTCAAATCAAGTGAAAAAGAGGATGGTAATAAGAAAAATAATACTAAATGCCAAATGTTTATTCAACTATGAAGCAATAGGTAACACATTATGTTTGTAAAATAGCTAGGTATTTTCATTTGGCCTTCTTTTTTTCCTCTTCTGTATAGGAAGTGTTAATAATAATAATGTTCTACAGTATTATCTTTGTTAATACCTTGATCCACATACTTATCCTGGAGAAAGTGAGAAAGAAAAGAAAAAAAAGGTTATGTCACCAATGCAGTAGTGTAAGTAGTCTGAAGCATAGCAACCAGTGGGCACTACTTTCTAAAGGTTTGAGATTTGAGCTGTGCAGTTTAGAGCATCCCTACTGTGGGGAATAACCCCACAGCATCTTGGGTAAGGCAAATAAACTTCACTTGACAGATTTTTGCGTGCTTCCTGATAAAAGCCTCAGCGCTTGGCAAATTCTAATGTGACTCTTCATGGCTCTGGCCACGTATCAGCATACTTTAACACACAGCATAGCATGGATCCAAATCCCAGAGTAACCAAGGGGGTGATGCTTTATCTTCCTGACACTCTGAATAAGACTCTTAAGTAACTTTAATCCAAATACAATCCAAATACAAGGGTGTCCTTTTCCTGTGATTTTTCTTTTTAAATTTTCACACCTATTAATAGATCTATGTGTTTATAAAATATTAATTAAAATGGAGCAGGCTTTGCTTTTGGGGTTAATGTGAATTCATAAGAAATTATAATTGTGAATGCTTGCTTTCATTGCTGGCAAATGACCATTGCTGTCTGATGTTGATTAAGCATTCTTTGGATTTAGAAAAGCACAAAACTAAGACTGAAACTAAATAATGTAAAGGTGGAGAAGGTAAGTTAAAAGTTATAGTGCCATGGTTATTGTAAACTACTCAGTTCTAGTAATTTAGATGTACATCCTTTCACTTAAACAACTGGATTGTCCTACTGGAAAATGTGAAGATTTTAGGAAAAAGAACACTTACATATTATTTGCTTTGTATTTAATAAACTTAGCGCAGCAAAATAAATGTACCATAATTGCTTTAAGATACAAAATTACGGAGTTCAGGAACATTCAAGTAACACTAAACATTAAGTGTTCATGAATCTCAAATACTTTGAGTAATTATGTGTTTATAGTTCCCTCTTACCGCCCCCCCCCCCCCCCCCGTTGCTTAGATACAAGTGTTTTGAATAAGAAAGTCAGACAATAGGATTATGACAAAACCCAAATTTAATGTAGGTGACCAGCTGCACATCACTAATTGGAAGTAGTGAAGAGCTGAACAGTTTTTCAATAAATATGGTATTAGATTGCATAAGCTCTCTGATGCCCAAGTGCAATTAATAAAATAAATGAATTTGTAAAAGCAAAAAGATTGCAAAGCAAGGAGGCAGCCTGGATTTAAAAAAAAACAGTGTTTTTTTGACTGCTTTGACATATAAAATCAAAGGAACTTAATGTTATTTTTAAGTAGAGAAATGAAAATGGATATAAATGTAAATTGGGGGAGGGGATGGAGAAAAAGATGCTAAGTTATTACTACTTGATCTGATAGCAAACCATCTGGCAATATGTTGCCAAATCATTATGTATCATTTATATGACTCAGTGCTAATTAGATGTGCATGGATTATGCAGACTTCTTGTGCTTTCAACATTGGTAGAACGTTTTAAAAATAGCACTTGCAATATTAGTATGACATGTACTTGCTATGAATTTCTGACAGTAATCCAAGCCATTTTTTCACTAGAAAATATCCCAGGAACTTCAAAGACTGTTCAAATTTTGACTTATGTAAAAAACAAACAAAAAACCCAAAAAAACCAACCCCAAGCAAAACCAATATAAATCAGTATCTTCTGTACAGACACTAAGAAATTACTTTCTCTTTTTCAATAGCTTACTGAAAATATACTGAGTAAACAGTTAGGCCTGTACAGCATGAAAAGATAGCTCACTAGGTAGATACATATACCCTACAGGTTACAATAAGCCTGCTTTGAAAGGGCATGTAATAAAACATCTTTTAGAAGTGTGTGTGCATGGTACTGTGCCTATGCATACACAAATCCAACACTTGTATATTTTTTTTGTAAAAAGAAACATAGGTATGTTATTTCTCTGCTTGCATAGTCACTAAGTCAATTGCCACAAATGGAGTACTAGAAAAGTTTCCTTTCATTGTTTATAGCATGTCTATAGCTATACTTAATCATATATTTATAATAGCTAATTTATTCTGTCTTAAACATGCTGCCACAGAAATCTGTTAATAAAATGTATTTTGAGAATCTAAAGCTTCAAACTGTCTTGCTGTGAAAGCTACAAAAATCTGTTGGATAGAGTATCAAATATTGGAAGTTAAAAATCAACAGGCTGAGTAATTACTCAACAAGTCAAATTGCTCCCTTCTCAAGAAATGTCTCAAAGGTGATATTACAAAACTATGGAAATGATTCTTTTGAATAAAAAAAAATATTAATATGCTTGACTAAGAAATATTATGTGTATTCTGGAAATTAAGGGCCTGTGAAGGGAGTTGGTTTATTTGTTAGGTGACCATAAAATTCAGTTGTGAATATGGTGAAAATAAGGCAGTACAAACCCATAGCTGTATAAAGGACTAGCAAGCAGGAAGAAAGAAGTAATATTTGAAAAACTATCGGAACATTCTACTACTACAGGGATACAGTTCTTAACACAGACTGCTTTTTGTGATATTGATGTCTATGTAAATATGTGTGACTTGCTGTGTGTAGTTTCTTATATTTACATTTGTAGATGATTTGGAAGAGTTGAAGATAGCTCAAAGTGCTGGCAGCATGCTTTGTAGTGTAGAAAGCATGTTGTGCAAAGTGGTATAAATAATCCCTTGTTTAGATTTTCCTATAGACTTATAATTACTTATACAAAAAAGGGTATATGCTTCTCAGGGCATTTTTTTATTCTAGACATAGTCATGTAGTGTTCCTCTAGTAGAACGATGAGAGCAAAATTCAAAACAAAACTGAGATGTATACTTTTAACAGTGACTGTCATGAATGGCTGTGCTGCCGTTCAGCAAGACCTGGACAGGCTGGAGAGCTGGGCAGGGAGGAACCTAACGAAGTTCCACAAAGACAAGTGTAAGGTCCTGCACCTGGAGAAGAACATCCCCACGCAGCAGCACAGGTGAGGGGTTGACCTGCTGGAAGGCAGCTCTTCGGAGAAGGACCTGGCAGTTCTGGTGGACAGCAAGTTGCCCATGAGCCAGCAGTGTGCCCTGGTGGCCAGGAAGGCCAGTGGGACCCTGGGGTGCATCAGGAGGAGCGTGGCCAGCAGGTGGAGGGAGGTTCTCCTGCTCCTCTGCTCTGCCCTGTGAGGCCGCATCTGGAGTGCTGTGTCCAGTGTTGGGCTCCCCAGTTCAGGAGAGATGGGGAACTACTGGAGAGGGCCCAGTGGAGGGATGCAAAGGTGATAAGGGGACTGGAGCATCTCCCTGATGAGGACAGGCTGAGAGAGCTGGGCCTGTTCAGCCTGGAGAAGACTGAGAGGGGACCTTATCAATGTCTACAAATACCTTGAGGGTGAATGTCAGGAGGATGGGGCCAGGCTCTTTTCAGTGGTGCCCAGCAACAGCACAAGGGGCAACGGGCACAAACTGCGACATGGGAAGTTCCATCTGAATATGAGGAAGAACTTTGCTTTGAGGGTGACAGAGACTGGAAGAGGCTGCCCAGAGAGGCTGTGGAGTCTCCTTCTCTGGAGACATTCAAAACCTGCCTGGACATGACTCTCTGCAAGCTGCTCCAGGAGAAGCTGCTTTAGCAGGGGGTTGGACTAGATGATCTCCAGAGGTCCCTTCCAACCCCGACCATTCTGTGATTCAGTGAATGATCTGGTAAACTTTTCCAATATGATGAACTTATTTGAATTTTTTTATAGTTACGGATGGTTGGTGTTCTAAAAAGATACTGTACGTTGAACATAGGCTAGATTCAGGGCTCCTTCAATGAAAACTGGGTTGTTGTACAAGAGGTTTGATTTTAGTAGTGTCATAGTGTCTGTGTGCTGCTTGGGATGTACTGAAGACTGGTCCCTGTGAGAGGCCCCAACTGGGTGGGCCCCAAAAGTGAGAAACTAAAATAATGAGGACCTTAGGAATATGCCAGTAAATGTGTTTTGATAGCTTGTCTGGATTTACCTGGGCTGCGCTAATATCTATTTTACAGAGAATTCAAGCTGAAATAAAAGAAATATGAAATATTTGCCTGTTTTGAAATTCACCACATCTGTTAATCTTCTGTGTGAGCCAAGCCTTGGCATAAATGTATGATTACTATTAAGCATTGCAAATGGTTTGTTCTTTTTTTGTGTTTGTTTTTGTTGTTGTTTTTGTTTTTTGTTGTTGTGTTTTGTTTGGTTTTTTTCAGGTTGGTTTTTTTTTTGCTTGCTTGCTTTTAAATGAATAAAACCAGGCTTATGTATCACTTCTGGACATTGGGTGGCACCATTGCCTCATGTAAACTACCATATAGATGCCTTCTGGCTTAAGTTTTACAGTGTTGGCTCAAGTCCCTTTTTTCGTTTAGCATAACTATATAAGGCAAATGAAAAAGCAAACCTAGTAGCCTTCTCACTTTTTCTTTTTTTAGCTTGAATTTAAATAATCATCTTGCTTTAAATGGTAATGGATTTTTGACCAAGAACTGATGTTGCTTAGTTTAAGGAACTGTTGTTTGATTTCAAGTGTTGATCTACAGATCTTGTGTCAATCTCTTGACTGAAATAGATGCTCTTTACAGCCAATCTGCGTTCCTGCACACGTGCCCCAGCCAGCCTGTGGTGAAGCTGTGCACTAATGTAAAAAGCAGGAATAGCACCCATGTGTTTTATTGCCTTTAAGAAAACTTCAGTTTACAATAATTTTTTAATTAAGAGCTGATTTGTGTGACATGGTGAGATGGCTGATATATCAGATAGCATTATATGTTTCTGTAAGTGCAAGATCTCTTATAAATTTACTTTTAAGATGTATTAGGTCTTAATTGGATCTTGATCTCCTTGCTGGCAGGTAACAAAGCTTATTCCACATCAGGAGACATTTGTATGTATGCTATTTTCAAATTTAATGTATTACATAAAAGCATATGACAAATACTTCTTTTAGCTACTGGTATCATTCCACCCCCCCACCCCCCCCCCTCCCCGGGTTTCATTAAACTTAATATACAGAGCAACATACTCACACAGTAGATAATAGTAGAAAACTAATAGCATTTTGCTGTTTGGTGAGTTAAACTGTCAGACACTGCATTTTGAAAACTGACTGACCAATTACATAGTGTTTACTATTGTGGAACTGAATGAGCCAGTAAAAAGGAATACACTATTTCAGTTAACTTTTAGTTAGTTGTATTTTAGGCAAAAGTGCAGAATTAAGTTTTGCAGTTGTTTCAGAAAGTCTCATAGTAAAGCAATGTCAGACATGTAGATCAGTGTTAGGACTGATTTACCTGAGGGAAAACATTCTGATGAAAGCTGAAAGAATAAAGGTGATTTTTTTAATTAAAAAAACCCACCCTGTTGGTTGGTTGCATGTATGTTGGGTCTTCAACCTAAAGATACCACACTGTTAGCATAAATATAAATCTGCATAAAAGTATTTTTTATTCTTTGAAATTGTTGCCATCCAGTTGAGTTACCAGAAACAGTAACAAATCATGTATCAGTAGTATCTGCTATAAACTGGTTATGAACCTGCTACCTGCAGCAGTCTGCTCTATTAAGCCCTGTAAGGATGTGTTCACTAGAATAAGAACCAACTACAGAACTGAAGAACAGATTATTAAAATAAATTTCTTGGATTATCTGTTTGTAATGCATAATCTGACTAGCTCTGTTTATACAGCTCTAGAACTGTCACAGTGCAGTTCTGCAAGTTCAAGGTCTTTCATTCTTCAAACATTTAGAGCTTTACAAATAAACTTGGAGCAAAAGATAATCCTGTTTCAGAGCTGAAAAATAGGACAGAAGCTTTAAATATATGCTATGAGAAAAAGTGACGAGCAGAGATTTAACATTAGAAGAATCCTGCTGTTTTATTCTTTCTAGTGGGAAAATAAATTTAAAGGAAACATGATGCTATTTCTCAAGTACTGAAAAACTAGGTAAGGACTTTCTCTAGGCCCAAAAAGAATATGACGAGAAGTAATGTCCTAAAATTAAAACAAAGAAGATTTAAATTGAACACCAGAAAGAAGCATTCTAATTCCCCATTGTAGGAAGCTTTTTTTGGATCTATGAGGTTTGGGCTCCCTCCTGTTTTCCTACTCTACACCAGAAAATGTTTCTGCTTGATGGTGACTGTAAGAAGATGATTCGTCAACAGACCGGCCCTCTGTTAATCAGTCCATGCAACTCAATAACTTTTTGGCACCTTGTGAGAGTATCCATGTTTGAAAGCTACTCCTATAGCAGCAGCACTGGCATTTCTAATATCTCAGCTAGAGATGAGTTTTCTCTCATGTGTCATTAGGAAAAAAATATTTGTGATACATAACATAGCTACAAAGGTTTATGGAGACACAGATGAAAAAAATGAGAAAACTATGCCTAATAGTTATATTAAAATGTGAGACCTACCAGCTAGCGGGGATTTTCCAACCCTACTTCATCAGGGGCATGATCATTGTGCACACCCGAGTTGGTTCACAAGAGAGCTACTTCATCTAAAGAAACTAGTTCTTATGTTCCTGCCATTTCTTAGAGTGTTCTTATCTAAGTATAAACCCCCTGCACTTCTTGGGACTACTGATGTTAAAAGCTGTAAAACAGGCATACTCCAAAGTCTTTGGTGTCACCATCTTACAGGATGGATTTTTTCCAGGTTCTAAAACCTCTTTCAGGTTGTTGCATGCTCTTTGAACATCTCTGGATGTTACTGTGACTAGTCTTTTCTAGTCCCGAGGATATTTTTTTTTCTGACAAAGTGGGATGTCATAACAACTTTTTAATTGGTTCCCGAATTGTCATATTTTACAGTGCAGCTGTAAATAATAAGGTAAAACAAAATATGTGGAAGCCATTTGGGACATCCTGAGGCAGTAATCCCAACAGCTGAGGCAGGTTAGTCAATGCTTGAGTGATCATGTTATTTACAGCCCATCAAAACCACAGAACAGTTGAAGACAACTTCAGAGGACATTATCTGACCATCCATTCCAGTGTTCCTTGAGCAGTTCACCTTGTTTTTTCCCCTGCCAGTGTGACTTAGTGCACAGTGGAAAAGGGTAGGTGATTCTTAATACCACCATTTCTTTCCTTGTAGGAATAGAAGCAGAGAAAAGTAGTCAGTATGGCCACTAAGCTCTTTAAGTATATGAAAGCATTCTGTTCCTACATGGTTTTGCTCAACTAAACCCCGTGCTGTTCATCTATACTTTGACTCTTAGCTGAAAAGGTAATATTTTTGTATCTTGATAAAAAGACGCGATCATGTAGTTTAGGACTAATGTTTTGTATTTTCAAATAGCTGCACGTCAGCAGGGAAAATATAAAGAGCTTAGATACACTTGGTAGAGGCAGTTTTGTGTCAGATGGGAGCAGCAGGAGACAAAACAGGAAAGAGTATCAAGTCTGACAGTTCTTTTAGGCAAGCTGTTCATTTGACCAAAGGAGTGGGCAATATGCCCTTGGCTTACAATTGAGACTGAAAAGCTTCAGTCCTCTACATCTGCCTGTAGAAGTATTACCCTTGTGTCTCCTTGGCTGTGCAGTACAAAGACAGGAGTGTAAATCATCTTCCTTTCATTACCTGAGAGTTGCAAGAAATTAAAAAATGCATTTCCCCTCTAGTTTTAACCTGACAGCTATTTGTCTACACATACTGATTCTGAAAAGAGTTTATACTATAGCTTTTCAGGAATGTGTGCTAAAATAAGCCATAACTGAATCTTCTTGTCAATATCATATGGGATTAAATAATTTCAGTTAGTTTTGAACCTAGATAAATTTCTAATCAAATTATTTAATTTTAAAAGTAATCTTGTCAAGTAAAACTGGAGGCAACATTGAGCTTCCAAAAGTAGAAAAGGAAAACTTTATAACTGCACGTAGTCGAATGTTACAAAATATTAATACTAATTTAGGGATAGTAAGGTCCTTTCCACAGGACTCTTGACAGTCTGAATTCCTTCTCTGATATGGTAGTTAATTTTCAGGTAGACTGGATAATCTTGTAGTAGGATTTTTTTGACAGATCAGATATACTGTAGTTAGCACAAAGCCAAAGAAGAGGTAAAAGTTCAGGAGCACAGAAAAAGCCAACGTGGTGACTTTGCAGGGGGAATGAAGAGCTGTAGAGGACATCTGAGGATGTTCTAAGATCTCATCAGTGAAATTTAATGCCTGAACCAATATGGCAAGAAAAAAGAAGAATCAAATTCTGCAACTAAACTACAGTCCTGTGGGAAGGAGGGAGAGCCAAGTTATTAATTGAAGTGGAGGAAAAGAAGTGGGAAAGGTTTCAAGCAGCGCAGGGGGAAAGGAGGAAGAGAATTTGGTTCCTAGGTTCACCTTCCAAAGGATTCCAGATCCCATGCTTGCAGCTCTCCCACAGACCTGTTGATTTACTGCTAGTGTATGTTTTAAACCACAAATCTAAGAAGTAAGAACTTGATAAAGCTGCAGCTATAGCTTATATTCTTTATACTACCTGAATAATAAGCATAACCATTTTAGGTTTCCATCATGCTGTTTCTTTGAGATAATGCATTTCAGAAAGTAAGCCACACCTGGAATCTGGGAGTCTGGAGGCAACAGATTTTCAGTGATGCCTACGAGAATGATCTGATGTCAAGGTGTGGTCTGTGAGGGAGATTGAAACACTGACATCTAAGTGGCTGCTTTAAGGCCGCTGGAGATCTGTGTCAAGTTCCATGGTTTGATCATCTGTTTCTCATCCGTGCCTTAGTCTGTAATGCTTGAAAGATGTTGAAATACCTGTGTCCTCTGCCCTCCCCTGAGTGTATATACTCTGCCTCTTGGACAATCCTGTGATGAGATCCAGAAAATATGCTACATAAGCTATTTTCAGTGTTTCTGTCCCAGATGGCAGAGAGGAGCTGTTAAGCAGACATTATTTGCCCTATAGGAAAGGAATTGGTTTTGATCCATCTTTAAAATCTTCTTAGAATTTGTGACTGATCATTTCATGTCCAGTGTTTTTCCAGGTCCTTTCTAAAGAGCATATAATCTAGTAACAGCAGTTTCTGTTGTGAGAAATTGCTTGGTTGATCTCTGTCCCTGGGACTCTCTCCTACAGCCCCAGACCTGTCCTCTATAAAGCATTGATTCAATGCCCTAAAACTTATGCCAGGATGAAGTCCTCAAATTTTAATTAAGAGCAAGTGCTTCCCAGATGAATCCGGGAAGGAGAGAGATTAACTCAGACTACACTGTGGGCTACCACAGGGGTTGACTGGAGCACTGATCTCCCTCAGTAGTTTGGTTGTCAGGCTTAAAGCACGTGTGTGCTCCAACACTGCAGCTTTATAAATTCTTCTGAATAAGATGGGGCCAGTCCCAGGCCGAGTACCACTGACTGAGTCATGTCTACAGCACTCAGGGCTTTCCCTGCTACTGCAGATTTCTCCTGGGGAGAGCTATTTGGAGTGGTCCAAATGGGATGAGGGAGCGGTTAAGAGCTGAGCAAGGCAGACTATCAGAGCTCCCATGTTCAAGCTCACTGCCTCGCATTTGGCAAATGGAGATGTACTCCGAGGGTATTAGCTGGACATTGTGTTGTTAATGGATGGAACTATCATCGAATTACTGTCTTGAGTAGTCGAAAGCCAAGAAACTGTTTCCAGGTGCATGTTGTGATTCAAAAAGTAATTCTGTAACTCTGAACTCATTTGGATGGTTTTGCTGGTTTCCACAGGATTAGTCATAGCTTAAAGTTATGCTCCTGCTTACATCACTTGCTGTGTAGGACAGAGAGGTCAAACTGCAGCAGCCTGAGGGAGGAGCTTGCAACAGAACTCAACTCGTGATTAACAGGTCTGTCTCTGCTAAAAAGGCCTTTCTGCCCCATCCATTGAAAGAAACCATACAAGTACACTCATTCCTGGATTAGTTAAACATTTTTCAAATAGCTAATAAAACAAAGTAGTTCCAGTCTAGTTCTCTAACTCAGTAATTACTATTGTATCAATTCATAATTTCTTTCTTCCTCTGTATTATATAGGCCTTCTATAGGAACAGCAGACAGAGCCATTGGGGTATCCACAAATCTGTAAGAAAAAACAATCTCAGAAATTCTACATGCCTTATAATCCCACAATTTGTGATACAATACTAAGTGTTATTAACGAAAATGTCATAGCTTGGATGCAAAATTGCTGTAACATACATGCTATTATAAATATTTCAAAGGACATAGTAACTTACTTTATTATTCTAATTACTCTTTTTCCAGAAAGTCCAGGTTTACTTTTAATTCTGGAAAAACATGCTGATTTTTTGCTTTTTCTTCTAAAAAAAAAAAAATCTCACCTGTGATGAGCAATTAATTTGAAATTTTTGATTTTATTTAATATCTGTAAAAAAATCTTTCTAGGAAAAAAGAAATTTTATATGCATAACTTTATGTATCTGTTTCTGACAGGATTTCTTTATATTTGCAGGCCCCCTCTTGTTAACCTGAGAGGTGGGACAGCAACAGTGCTACATTTGTATTATTTATGAATGTAAGATGTATGTAATACTATAAGGAAAGGAAGCTTTGTGGTGTTCTGAACCTCTGTGTTCCTTACCAGAAAGCTGATTATTTTCATCCTTCCTGAGATGGAAATTCTCAGTGGGGTAGTTAAAACAGCAAACAAATACAGTCTGAGTTTGTATGTGGAGTAGAATTCAAGAAAAAAATTTACTTCCTCCCTTCTCATCCCAGCCCCAAATACAAGATTTAAAACACTTAAGTGCTATTTTTCTTAACAGTTGGAGAACATTAGATTTCATGGTCGAGTTCCATATTTCTAGGGAGGTTATTACAATGAACTTATTTGTGAGAAACCAAAACATTGACTACATCTCAGCAAAAGGTTGGGTAGGTTCCCCCCCCGCCTCCCCTTACTGACTTGCTGCATGAGGAAACATTTGAACATGCTATATCCTAATCATTCTGAAAGTGAAAAGTTATGTTTATCCCAGCTGTTGGCTTGATCTTTGTGATGTGAATACTTCCAGAAGCCAGCACAGAACAGAGAAATGGGAGAAAGGCAGGAAACGCTGCTGAAACTTGTAAAGAAAAAGAAGCAAATGCAGATATACATGTTAACCAGGAGGATTCGTGTCTTTTATGTTGTTATAGGTGGAGAAATGGTAGGATAACTTCACACCTCTTTTTTTTTTTTTTACTGGTAATGAGCATGCACATAGAATTAGAAAGAGAAATGTACTATGGAAGTCTCTAATTTGCATCAGAGTTGTTATTCTTGAGGCTAGTAACTTATTTATTGAATCAGAATGTCAGCAACAAGCAGTTGTTTTGTAAGGCAAATAATAAGCTGTGGCTGCTCACACTTGTGTCCCATTTTACCTCTCTCTTCAAGCCCCAGCAATATAAGGGGCAGTAGCAAATGCATGGAGTAAGTCTGTGTTCCCCAGTGAAGTCTGGCTAATATATTGCTATTGAGATAGTTTTAAAGGAAAGTGTGAAGTCTGCTACCAAGTTACAGTAATATAGATGTGCTTGCCTGAACTTGTGGCAAGAGTGAGTATTTATCACTGTGAAAAGATTTCCATTCATCTTCAAAATCACCTCTCTGGCATAGTTAAGGTACCATATTGATCTGTCAGGAAAAGAATGAAGTAGATCTAAGTGCTGAGAGTTTTGAGGAAAGGTCCAAGTGGGGACCCATGCTGTTGGCCTTGCTGGATTAAAAATATGGGAGGTTTATGGCTGACATGGACATTACACTGTTTGTCTCCAGTGAGATCAGTGCAAACTGAATGGTTGGGTTGGTAGGAGGGGTCTGTGTGGAAAGTATTTGATGGGAAAATGTGTACATGTAGACCTGACTGGAAATCATGTCTACACGTAGCCAGCGTGAAAGGAATTGTTACCTAGGGGCACCAGCTGTTCTGCGCAAAGTCGTCTTTAAGGGCAAAAAGGAAACATGCCTGATATGTTAGTAAAGCCAAGAGTTTCTTGTTGCTATAGTTGAAATGTGAAGAATCTAATAGTAATTATTACAGATCTAATTGCTACAGAAAAAGAAAGAGTGACAGTGCAGTGAAAATTCTATACACACTGCTGGGTTTCTGCTCCTTTTCCTGCTCACCCTTCTGTGGCTCCTCTGGCTCTGAAGGTTGGCAGTTTCATTCCGGGGTGTGCGTGGGGGTCACAGCAAGTTGTCAGCACGTGGAGTGCTTCGCTGAGACAAATCTGACATTCATGTGCATGGTTTCTTCTTCCTTGCTCCAGGATCCACACAGGACCATTTTTATTTTGCTAACAAGGTGTTACACTCCTGATCTTTGTCTGCAGCTCTGTTACATCCAGGTTTACGGTCTATATCGTGACGTTTGTGCATGTTCGATACTACTTCGTTGTTCCCTGTGTTATCCCTAAAACCAGTTTTGGGTGGCTCCAGGTGTGCATTTCTTTAACCACCATGGGCATGTTGTCAGTAGCTGTGGGGTCTGGGGTCCCAGGGTGGGCCCCGCTCGTGTCGCACGGCTGTGCATCCTGCTGTGCCCCACGCCGCCGCTCCTGGGTACACAGGCAGGTACAAAATGGCTGTCTGGAGGTGTAACATGCTCTTTTGGGGTGACGGTTTGTGAAGGTTGTTGTAGAGACCAGCTAGGCCACTCGTCATGGCAGACCAGGTTCCTGTCAACAGTGCCAGGTATCGTTTGACAACATTTAAGTTTATTTGTGAGAAGGATGATGTTAATAACCAAAAAACCCTCTTTTGTCCGAACTGGATGACGGAGAAGCCTTGTTGGAGGACTTTCTGTGGAGGCAGTAATTGAGCGTTAAGAATTAAAGCCATTATTGGTTTTGGAAAGAGGTGCTGGACGATCAGTAACGTTACGGATTGTTGTGGGTTGGATATGTAGCCCATAAGCACACCTTGGGATGGGGGAGCTCCGGGCGCCCCCGGGAGCTGGCGGCCCGGCCCGGGGGTCCGCAGAGCGGCTGCCCGGCGGCGGGGGGCCGAGGCCGGCGGTAGGCGCGGGGCCGCAGCGCGCCGCCTCTCCCGCAGCTGCCCGCCAGAGGGCGCCGCGGCCCCCGCTCCGCCCCCCCCCCGCTCCCGGCGCTGGCGCCCGGTCCTGCCGGGCCCCGGCGGGGGGCAGGGAAGGGGCGGGCTGGCGGCACCGCCGCCACCAGCCGGAGGCCGCTCGCCCGCGCTCCTGCGGCAGAGGCGGGCAGCCGGGCGCACCGTGTCTCTCTCCTCCTTCCCCCGCCGTGCGGCTCGGCGGCCCTTCCCAAGATGTCTCGGGAGCCCGACTGCAGGCGCTGGCTTCTTGTCGCTGCGTGCGCCCACCTCCTCTTCCTTCTCCCGCCGCTCCGCACCCGGGGTGAGTGGCCGGGGGCCGGGCCGGGCCGCCATGGCGAGGTGAAGGGAGGAGACCCGGGACGCTCGGCCCCTCCGCGGAGGCGGTGAGGGGGAGGAGGGCACGGGACAGAGCCGGGCAGCCTGGCGGGGGGGCTGCCGGCGCTCCCTCGCCCCTCCGTCCCGCCACGAGAGGGGAAGCGGGCGGGGAGGCGGGAGGTGCCCCTTCCCCCGAAGTTTGTTGGTGAGCCGGGCTGGGGCGCGGGCGGGCGGCGCGGGCTCCCCTCAGCGGCCCCGGCGCCGAGCTGCCGGGCACGGGCAGCGCCGGGACCCTTCCCCGCCCCGCGGCGGTGTGAGGCGGCGGGGGATGGCCCTGTGCCCGGGGCGGGGGGCGGCCCTGGCGGCGGGGGCACCGCTCGGGGCCAGCACCCCCCAGTCACACGGCGAGCTGAACCCGCCGCGGAGCCACTCGTGCTCGCGTTTGAAACGGCGCCTTACCGACTGGGTTGCCGGGGGGAGGTGGAAAGGGAACGCCGCCTAGTTAAAATGTCAGCGTAGTGAAAAGAAAATCACTGCATTTTAGAGGCGTTTTTAATGTGTCTGGTCAGGTGGGAGAAGGTTAAAAGAGAGGGGTTAGTAGCGTGTCAGCAGTTAGGTCAGGACAGGCTCTTGGAGTTAGCAGCTGTTGCCGTGAGTGTAAGAGAGGGAAATAAACGTTTACATCTGTTCTGTTTCTCATTATTTCTGTTCCTGAATGTTTCCGTCTCTCTCGGCATAGGCTTGTCAGGGTTGGATTTGATTCTCTTCCACTACGATGACTTGCGGATCAAAATCCTGCAGGGGAAACCTGTACAAATACACCCTGTGTTCAGCAAAGTAAAACTGTGATACCATGATTTTTCTCTTGTAAAACACTTTTCCTTTCACCTACGCAGCGTGGTCTTTGGAGGAGTCCATTGCTCTTCCTAAAGCAGCATTTCATTCTTCCCGGGATGAGTAGTTCTGCTCCAGTGCTTCAGCAAGGTACTGTAGCACTTGTAACCTTGAACAGATTGCAATCGCAGTCAGAGAACAGCAGCATCAGTTTTCCCCGTGTGTATGTCTGTTTCTTGGACATACATGCAAACGCGCAGGTAGAACGCAGAAATGGAAAAGCTTGGGTTCTTGCTTGTGCGGTTACCTCTTGTTTAGTAGGTTTCGATTAGTGCTTGTATAGAATTTGTTCACCTGAAGCTTCTTGCAGTATCGTGACTTCCTTGAAGTTTTTAAAATATCCTTTTATATAGAAGGCCTTTCTTTCCTAAATACTCTATGCTTTTGAGAGGGCCAGGATAATAAGTTTGCAGAACAATCAGCTTTGCTCTTGAAAAACCAAAATAATTTGTATTGCGTCTCACAGAAGAAAACAGCTTGTCTGTTGGTAGTTAAGTCGTTCCATGAATTCCAGCTTGCAGGTGGCTGCTTGCTGAATGGGAAAAAGTATTCAGACGATTTTGTTTGGTCTGACTTATAGACAATCAGAAGGGTAATGATGATGCATTTTCTTCTACTGTTTTTCTTTGCTTGCCTTTTATGAAGACACTGGTGTGCACAGCACTGAGACATTTCCGTGGCTCACAGTGGCGATTTCAGCAGCCTTCTTCCCATATATGCCAGCAGTGTAAAGAAATTAAATGAGTTGCTTTTGTTTTTTTATGAAAAGCTTCAGATGCTGGAAATTTACTTGCATCGCCCTCTCCTCTTCCTCTTCCCTTTTGCTCTCTCCCCATTTTGGGCTGATAAATCTGTAAGTCTTCATTGTTACCTGGCTAGACCACGGTCTTTGATAATGAAAATGTAGCAACAATGAAGAAATGTTATAAAAGCTTGCATATGAATACATGAAACTAATTCATTTTGCTTGCTAGTGCTCCCAGGCTGTCTTATTGTGGAAGATCCCGTCTCTCTGACTGACAGTGTCAGTGCAGATTTTCTCTGGAAACATGTCAATCCATAGAATCTTATGTTCTTTGAAAACTTGGGAGGGGGAGGAAACCCAACCAAAACAAAAATAGGCTTTTCATTAAATTATGGTTAGAAGCATAAAGCAATTCTATTTTAAATGCTTTGTCTACTGTTTACAACATAATGGCTTTTGTTATTTGAAGTGGTTATTACTAGTCATGGTTTTGCCTTATGTAAGTCATAGAATTGTAACTTTTTTGTAGCTCATTTAAACTGACCCACAGCCTGGTGAGGTGATTGGAATGACTCTGGGTCAGTCAGCCTTGAATCAGACTGTAAAAGAGGAAGATAACAGAAGTGTTGCCTTCCTATTTCAATTGGTTTTTTCTGTGAAAGCAAAAGAACGGACTCAGTTTTTAATGTCCTTTGCACTTAAAGGACATGTAATTGTAAATGTTCAGAAGTTGTTTACAGTAGAAAGGGTAGTACTGAAGAAAGGATTACTTCTACATTTATAATTTTGTACTATATCATTAAATATATTTATACAGTATATTGTGGTTTAATATTACAGTATTTACGTCCATTTTCCTAATAGTTTGTTGGCACATATTTCTGCAGTGCAGCTGCTGAACAATGAGAATAAATGATTGAATTTTACTTTCTAGCGATGTAAGCAAGTCTATTTACTCACCAGAATTTTAATGGAAAGAATGGAACACTTGAGAAAAATAAATAGGAATTGAAGCTGCTTATATTACATTTTCTGATTAAATTTCCAGGTTTTGAATGGCTCCAAATACAGTCTAGCTTTTTCAGTGGATTTTAGTCCTGCTTTCAAAAGAAATAAAGATAAGATCGTTGAAAATAATGAGCTTTAAAAGTCTTTCTAACATTTCATTCGTTTTCTTATCCTCAGTTCTTGAGCATTTAGCAGAATGAGGGGAGGATTGGCAATTGACGCATTCAGCTTCTGTGTGCTTGTGCCAAATGATGTGAATAGCTGTGTGTTAAGAATCTTCAAAGTACACAAGGCATTAAAAAATGAAGTGACCAATACAAAATTACAGGTTGCATTTAAGACAGCACCTTGCTGGGTTTTTTTTCCTTTTTTTTTTAGGTAGTTTTGTTTGTGAGAAATCATACAGTTAATCACCCTAGCCTTTTTGTTTAGTGTGGTGCCTACCAGCTAGTAAGTTTCTTCTTGCAATGTATTTTCTCTGTGCTCTTTGGCAAGTCAGTGGCCCACCTGAGATGTGCTTGCATTGCATCAAAACTCAAAGGGACTAGAAGAGATCCTGGGTTAGCAAAGGTACTTCGAGCTCCAGAGACTGATGTGTGTCTTTGAGAGTTCTCTATGGAAAAAAATCTGTTGCAGTTGTCTGAATTGGTAATGATGTTTGGACATGAAAAGTTACTGTCCTGTTATGGTAGCATCTGATAGCTCCCAGACACAAGTCATCCTTTGTGTGCGTGTATTTTACATGCAACAAAAAGATTTCCTTGCCACAGAGAGTTTACAGTTTCTACCTGTGTTTGTATAACTGATCTGGTCATGAGTGAGTTAGAATTTTTCTGTTTGTGCCACGTCCACTCCTGGGCACACCTTTTTCAGAAACCTCTTGGGAGTGAATTGCGGGTGGTTGACTTAATCTTAGAGATGTCCACTTGTGCCCAGGCATTGTATTTCCTACCTCCCCTGGGGCCCCTTTGTTGGTAAGTTGTATGGCAGCTAGATATACCGCGTTCTTTTCGTGCCACCCTTTTCCCAGTAAATCCCTAGAAAAGGATATTTATTTCCAGGCTGAGAGATCAGGTTTCTTAGCCAGAAGAGTCTTGGCCATACGTTAGTAAGACTTTAGCTTACCCCACCAGTGCATCCCAGTTTACTTCTGAAGACTTCTTTACTGCTATCAAATTATGCATGCATAACAGATTTGCTACTAAGGTAATAGAGGGGCCATGGCATGGTTGTTGCTAAAATAAATTCGTACAGTCTGTCTGAGTGAAAAGCTGGGTTACTGCTGGGTGAAGACTCTTGAGGCTTTTGTTTTCAGTGTCTTCAGGGGTCTGCTGGTTTGTTCAGCGAATGTTTCTTCAGTAGTTTAAAAATAGTATGAACGGCTCTTATCATTAAAATGTATTAGCTGGAAGGAGTCTTCCTGGAATATTTAATGTAAAAGATACAGAGTCATTTGAATATGTTTATTTGTTGCAAAAGACGGGGAGGCTGCATGTCTGAAATCGCTGGGAGAGAGAGTAATGGTATATAGAGAGACTTGAGCATTCCTCACAGATACTGGCTTGTTTAATAAACAATATGTGTGAGTGTTGAAGTTGTACTGTATGTCAGGGTAGCTGCAACAGAAGTCACTTTTAGCCAGGTGTAATCGGTCTACCACTGTCCTCAACAGTACAGGAAGATTGATATGAGAGACCAGGAGAGCTGGTTGATTTTCAAAGCTCACCTCCTACAAGTTCAAGAATGGTCCATCCCCACATGCAGGAAGGCAAGCAAAGATGGCAGGAGGCCCACATGCATGAACAAGGAGCTCCTGACAAAACTCAGACATCAAAAGGAAGCACACAAGAGATGGAAACAGGGTCAGCTTACCCCAAGAGTAATATGGAGATGCTGTCTGAGAGTGCAAGTATGCTGTTAGGAAAGCCAGAGCCCACCTGGCATTGAATCTGGTGAGGGATTCAACTTGAGAAAGGCAAGAAAAAGGGCTTCTACAGGTGCATCAGCAGCAAAAGGGAGATTAGGGAAAATGTGGGCCTGCTTCTGAGTGAGGCGAGGGACTTGTTAGAAGAAGGGTGTGGAAGAGCATGAGGAACCAAAACCTTCTTTTCCTTGGTCTGTACTGGTAAGAGCCACCTTCAGCAATCCCAGGCCCCTGAAAATTATGGGAAGGCCTGGAGCAAGGAAGACTTACTTTCACTGGAGCAGGACCAGTTTAGGGAACATTGAAATAAACCGGACGTATGGGAGTCCTCAGGACCTGACAGGAGGCACCCACAAGTGCTGATGGAGTTTAACAATGCCAATGCAAGGTGGCTCTTGATAATCTTTGAAAGTCATGTTGACTGGGGGAGATTCCTGAAGACTAGAAGAGAGCAAATGTCACCTCTGCCTTCAGGGAAGGCAAGGAGGACAATCTGGAGAAACCAGAGGTTGGCCAGTATCACTTCAGTCCCTGGGAAGGTGGTGGAGCAAAATAATCCTGGATACCGTTGCCAAACAAGGAAGGACAAGACAAGCATATGGAGGACAAGAAGGTGATAGGGAGAAGTCAGCACGTTTATATGAAGTGGCAGTCATGCTTGGCCAACCCAAAAGACTTCTGTGATGACTGCCTTCATGAATGTGGGAAAGGCAGTGGATGGTGTTTGTCTCAGTTTTAGCAAGAGTTCAGTACTGTGTCCTATAACGTCATACACAAACTGATGAAGTATGGGCTAGATATGTGGGCAGTGCGATAGAAAACTGTCTGACTTGCTGGGCTCACGGCCTCTGATCAGTAGCATGGTACACTCCAGGGCTTGGTAATGACTCCAGCCTTTTCATTAGTGACCTGGACAACGGGACAAAGTGCACCATCAGCAAGTTTGCATAGGATACAAAATGGGTAGGTGGGGTTGATGCACCAGCTGGTTGTGCTGCTATTCAGAGGGACCTCAGTGGGCTGGAGAAATGGGAAACTTGGAAAACAAAGTTCAGCACAGGGAAGTGCCAGGTTCTGCCCCTGGCAAGGAGTCGCCCCAAGCACCAGTGCACACTAGGGGCACACTGTCTGGAAAGCAGCTTTGCAGAGAAGGACCTGAGGGTCCTCTTGGGCAGCAATCTGACCATGAACCGGCAAAGATGGCCAGCAGCCTGCTGGGTTGCATTAGTAAGAGTGTTGTCAGTAGGTCAAGAAAGGTGATCCTCTCTGCTTGACACTGGTGAGACACACGTGGGGTGTTGTGTCCAGTTCTGGGCTCCCCCGTGCAAGAGAGACATGGGCATACTGGAGTGAGCCCAGCAAAGGACCCATGAGGATTATTAATAGATGGGAGCACTTGACATACAAGGAGAGGCTGAGGGAGCTGGGCCTGGAGAAGTAAAGGTTCAGGGAGGATCTTACCAGCACGTGTAAATAAATACCTGTTGGGGAGCAGTAAAGAGCACAGAGCCAGACTTTTCTCTGTGGTGCCTAATGACAGGATAGGGGACCATGGGCAAAAATTTAAATACATTTAAATGTAAGAATTTATTTCTTTTTTTTACTCTTAGAAGTGATGGAATACTGGAAGAGGTTGCTTGGAGAGTTTGTAGAGTTTCTGTACTAGAAAGTACTCAAAACTTGACAAGGTTGTGAGCATCCTGCTCTGGGAAGGATGTTCAAGTAGTTGATTTTCAGGTATCCTTTCCAACCTCAACGATTCTGTGGTATTGTAATGAAGATGAAGCAGGTTTTTAAAATAATTCTCCAAAGAGCTTTATCTGTGTTCTTAAAGGCATGGCATGAAATAGTTCTTTTTTTCCCAGACTGTCTCAGTATTGTCTGATTTGTTTCAAGGATCATGTGCATTAACATTTTATAAATCTCAGAAGCAGCGTGGCACGTGTCATTGAATGCTACAGTGAGAGAGGCAGCATCTCTTGTCACTCAAAGTTGTGTCAGGTCTTGTGTGCTCTTTCTCAGTTGCGTATTAGAAAGTGAAAGTAATGAAAATTCTGCTTGCATTCAGTTTTGCAAATAAGCAGAATGTATGAAGCGATACTTCTTCGGGTTAATAAATACATTTTGTGGGATAAGGGTGTTTTGTGTTGATCTTGTAATTAGGATCATGTCAAGTAGAAGAGGATCTGGTTTGTGTTGGGGAAGCTATTCCTTATCTGGAGCTGTACGTACTGTTACGTTGGGAGAGAAGGAGGAAAACAATCAGAACAAGCTGTCAACAAGGGATGTAATGGGCAGATTGAGGTGTTCTCTGTGCACTTTCGAACTAGAAGTGCAGAACATTTTACTTGAGGATAACACTGGGGGGAACACTCCTACTTGTACTGTGTTTTCTTCTTCCTGGCTAAATGCCTTGTTGAAATGTAGCTATGGTCAGTCAGCCTGAGTCTACAGTGTTAGAATGATATTGAGATGTCTTCATTTAGTGGTGTGATTTGAGGTTCAAGTTAGTCAGGACCTGAGGTGTCATTGTCAGCTGATGAAATTGGGTCTCTGGTTGAAAGAACATAGGAGTATAGGTAATCAGAGATGGAGCACCACAGGCTTTGGACAGTCTTATCTTGCTTTCCCACTTTCCAGGTTTCTAATGTGTCAAAGGAATAGACAGTTGCTAGCAATCACTTTGAAATCAATTTCAAGCAGTAAATGGCTTTTTTTTTTCTTTTGCTGCAGAACTTTGTCGAGTACAAAAATGAGCTCCTATAATATCAAGAGTCTGCTTTTTCTTTCAGCTTTTGCTGTAACTGTAGTTCCTGAAGGTGCAGAAGATAAGACTGAACTACCAGTGCTGCAGGTAATAAATTTTAATTGCCAAAGCAGGAACATTTTACAGACATTATAAAATCATCTAGAAGAGACCAGAGCAGAAAGTCTAACATCTGTGACATGGATTTTGATCATTGACTTCAGTGGTACTAAATGTCATATGATGTCTTTCTGTTCTGTGTGGCATATGAGACACCTTTAATGGGACACAAGTTACATATAGCACTATTCTTCTAGTATTACTAGGATCTCAGTTTATCCTAGGGATGCTTAGACTCATTAGAATAAACTTATACTTAGCATTTCTGATTTCTTTCTTATGCTGGATTTTTTAGTACATTGACATTTGCATTAAGTGAATTAGTTTTTTGGGGTTTTGTTGTGGAACAAAATTGTAATTTAGAAAACAGTTTATTTTCTTTTTTCCACTATTAGCTGAAGAGTGCATTAAAAACTTACAGTAATAAAAACTTGGTGATTTTGCGTAGCTTCTACAAGTTTATAGTGTTACTGCTTTGAGAACAGTTTTTGAATATGTAAGATTTATTAGTTCAGAGACAATTTTCCTTTCCTCTTGTTTTTTTTTAAATATACAATATATGAAGAGGGAAATGGCTGCCTCTCTGCTAAATTAGCATTACTACGTATTGCTACCCTAGTCACGGCTCAAGTAAAGCTTGCAAATGAAATTTCAAATTAACAGATTAGAAGAACGAATGGTCAGAGCTAGCCCTACCCTTAAACAGTGTAAGGAATGTTAGGTACATATGCATGTATGTCCTTCAACCGACTTCCATCTACCCTTTTTATTTATATGTATATATTTGTAACAGGTATTTGTGTATGTATAAAAGAGATTTAAGGGGGGAAATAAAATGTACTACAAGGAATCAAGAAATAGAATCTAGAACTGCCATTTAGATCTAGCGATCTCACAGTAAATGCAATAGAAGTATGGTCAGAGATACCTGTCTCTAATTTTTTGGATTTTATGATGATTGCTATATCTACAGTAATGAAAAAGATCCCTGTTACAAACTGCTGATCTGCTGCAGTGTATCTGGGAGACTAGGTAATGTCATTCTGTTTTCATTACTTCTAAGTTTCTCTTTGTCAAATTCCATTATTTTCTCAATCTAGTTGTTTAACATATATCCTTTATAAGAATGATAAATTTATGAAGGCTTCCTACTATTTTAGAGTTCAAAACCTTCTCTCAGATTGTCAGGGGTGCCTCCTATAATTCTTCAGGCCAAAATCCCTTTTTTCTCACCTTTTTTTGTTTTTTTTTTTTTTTACATTAACAGGCACATAATGGGCAACAAGTGTTTTGTTTTTTGTTTTAATCAAGGTAATTGTAAAATATGGCTTGTTCATCATACTGTGTACCACAAATCATACCTTTTTGTTTATATAAAAAATTAGTCTTAACATGTTGTTTATGATATACGTTAATTTAAAAGGTGGTATTATGCTGTGAGATGGCAGTGCTGTGTATAGTCATAAAAATAAGTTAGTCTTATAAGGATTTTTGTAAACTTTATTAACCCAGCAAAACAGGGTCATAAGCCTAGATGCAATGGCTAACAAGAAGTTGGAGCTTATGCATTTCAGTGTAAAAGTCAGACCTAGATGGAGGAAGAGATCATCTGATGCAAGTAGGACTAAAAGGATTAGATGTATGTGATTTAAAAAAAAAAAGGAGGGGGGGGCGGGCGTGGGTGGGAGAAGGGGGAATGTGTTTACAAATAGGAATTAATTCAAAAGGGAAGGAAAACTATATATGAGCTTATTGCCAAGGAATGCCTTGTATGGCATTTCTATCTGAAGGTCTTAAAACTCTTGACCCAAGATAAATACTACAACATTCTTATGCAATTAGTAAATATGATCTTGATTTTATATGTGGAGAAACAAAGCACTAGGTGCTGTTACCAGGGAGAAATTGTGCAATAAGCAAAGGCTCTGTTTTCCTTCCTATTTTTATAGGAAGTGCAGAACTCTTTCTCCAGTCCTATCTCTTTACCAGTCAGCAGTTCTTAAACATCTTTCTGCCTAGCCTCTGTTATTTAGAAGCAATTTAATATCCTCCTGAGATATTTTTGTGTGTGTGTTTTGGTTGCCTCGTTAACGATGCAAATGCAATGTCACTGTTGTCTGTTCCTCAGAACTTTGTTAAAATTCCATCACAAATATATGTGATACCTGAGTAAATCCCAGTGAAGTCATCTTATGTACAACACCCTTTTCATATTTGTTTGTCTTCATATAAATTGCTTTTGAATCTTACTTTAAGAATTGTGTTTCGATAGATGCTTGATAGTGGATCAAATGAGTAAGATTGTGTTGGGTTTTGCATTTTTTTCCTTTTTATTCATTTACTGTATTGTCTAAGTAATAGTATGCAAACATGTAGGATACCTGTTCCAGTTTTTAATGATGAAAAACTTTTACATTAGTTTTTTCATTTGTTGAGTTAAAACCTCTATTCATTAACACTCTGATGAATGCTTTGAGTACCTCTGTGTGTGTCTATAGAAATATTTGCGTTTTTATGTGTATCCTTATTTTGCTTTTTCTCCTTTCTTCTAGAAGTCTGAAAAAAGCAGAACAATTAGTAAAATAAGCAGAGGTAAGAACTGTATGGTCTGTATTTGTTTTCACTTGTGGCTCCCTTTTTAGTATAAATAAAACATGGTTATGCTTTGAGAAGTGACTGTATGAACAGTGCCTAAATGCTCAGCAGCATTGTTAGTTAATTGGTGATTCACAGATACTTTGTATTTTGTTTCTTTGCTCATGTAGTCTGGTCAGACAGAAGCTTGATTTTTTTCCTTGTATTTGCAATTCTTGTATTTAATTGTTTTTCTGAAAATGTGCACTTGCACTGTGAAACTGATGCATTGCTTTTTGTAGTACACAATATTTTAAAATGAGATTTCGTGATACTTTGTAGTTGTTATTGCAAAAATTTAACATGAAACTGAATTTTACCATGCTGCTAGGATCTCAAGGTACTTGTAATAACAACTAGGATTATTATAAATTACTTGTAACAACTTGTAATAACTTCATAATATCTAGAACCAAGTATTTAAGAAACATTTCAAATGTTAATAGGATACTGAGTGATAAAATGTTTTTTTACTTGACATGTGAGATAAATTATGAGAAGAAAAATTCTGCAAGCTTCTGCCTTTCCTGAAACAAGTTTGATGTCATTCCAGCAAAAAGTTTCCACACGTGAGATAAGGACTGTAGCCTGGTGCTGCCTCTGCTATACTATAGTAGTTCAATACTTAAAAGTACCTACTTTTCACTCTTATAGATGCTGAGCACTTGGGTCTGTTTGTTCTGAAAAGAGCTAGCTTAAACATGTCTTTGTTGCAGCAGTTTCTGAGTAGTTGTCAGTTCATTCTGACATCAAAGCTGAACACTGGGAAGACTTAGCATGCTTCTAGTACGGTTGCTAACAGAACTCTGAATGGAGCTGAGAAGATATGGGTTTTGCTTGTTGGGGTTTTTTTGGACTTAGTTGAAGGCTTTGTTCCTAACAGAGATAACCACCTTTGTGGAAAACAATCAAGTCCCTTGTCCCATTTATCCCCCATTTTACCCTTGAAGGGTCAGCACCTGTCTATAGAAACTTTATTACTCTGTTTCCCTGTTCACCTGTCCTTATCTGGTGTTACAGGCCATCTCCTCTTGGTGTTCTTTCATCTCTTTCTGTGCAATCTCATAGCATAGCCAGGTGCTGGTTGCTGCTTTTATTGCTCTTAGCAAATGTGCTGTGTATCACTTCACAAAACACCCATGGAGGCATTGATAGAAATTTTTTTTGGCTTTGGACAGTGCTCAGTTTTCATAAGTTTTAATATAATCTCACTACTTAGGAAAGTTACATTTAGGAACATTGCAATGGTATGTTAATGATGTAACTACCATCTGTCATCTATTGTTTGATTCAGCAGGAAATCGCTTTAAAACGGACAAACAAAAGTGTTTTATGCTGCAGGTAGCAAAATTTAGGAACTTGCTGCCACAGGAAGCTGTGGAAGCAGACCATACCAGCAGTTTCAGGAGAGAACAGGTCCATGAATATATGGTAAGAAAAATAGTCAGCAATGTAACTTCTGGCATTTCCTAATATAGTTGTTAATGCTGTTAATAGTATGAGGAGCATTGTGAAGGTCTTGTGGTGTCCCTAAGTAGTGTTTCCTATTCCCGCTGTTCAAGACAATATACTGGACTAGGTGGAGCATTGGTCTGATGTAATACATCATTTCTTGTATTCTTTATCTTTTTTTTTAAAGACTCTGCCTGTCCTTAAGAAAGACTTTTTTTTTTTTCTTTCTGTATAATGATTTAGGTTGGAAAGGACCTTTGAGATGATCAAGTCCAACTGTTAACCCAGGACTACCAAGTCCATCACTAAACCATGTCTCTAAGCACTGTATTTACGTGTTTTTTAAATGCCTCCAGGGATGGTGAGTCAACCACCTCTCTGGGCAGCCTGTTCCAATGCTTGACCACCCTTTCCGTGAATAAATTTTTCCTAATATTCTATCTAAACCTCCCCTGGTGCAACTTGAGGCCATTTCCTCTTGTCCTGTTGCCTGTTATCTGGGCGAAGAGACCAACACCCACCTGCCTTTCTGGTAGTTGTAGAGTAGTAAGATCCCCTCTGAGCCTCCTCCTCTCCAGATAAAACCATGTCAGTTCCCTTAGCTGCTCCTCATCAGACTTGTGCCCCAGCCCCGCTGCCCTTCCCTGGACACGCTCCAGCCCCTCAACGTCCCTCCTGCAGCGAGGGGCCCGACACTGAACCCAGGGTTCGAGGTGCGGCCTCACCAGTGCCCAGTCCAGGGGGCGGTCACTGCCCTGGCCCTGCTGGCCACACTGTTTCTGACACCAGCCAGGACGCTGCTGGCCCCTTGGCCACCTGGGCACACTGGGGGCTCATGCCCAGCCGGCTGTCAGCCAGCACCCCCAGGCCCTTTCCCACCGGGCAGTTCCCAGCCCCCTGCCCCAGCCTGTAGCGCTGCCTGGGGCTGGTGCGACCCACGGGCAGGGCCCGGCACTGAGCCTGGTTGAACCTCACACCACTGGCCTCGGCCCATCGGCCCAGCCTGCCCAGACCCCTCTGCAGAGCCTCCTGCCCTCCTGCAGATCCTGTCCCCCAACTTGGTGTCGTCTGCCAGCTTTCTGAGGGCGCACTCGATCCTCTCATCTAGATCATTGATAAAGAGATTGAATGGAACTGGCCCCAGCACTGAGCCCTGGGGAGCACCACTTGTGACTGGCCACCAGCTGGATGTTAACTCCATTCACCACCGCTCTTTGGGCCTGGCCAGCCAGCCAGCTTCTAACCCAGCACAGAGTACACTCATTCTCACCATGAGTAGCCAGTTTCTCCAGTAGAATGCTGTGGGAAACTGTATCAAAGGCTTTACTAAGGTTGAGGTAGATGACATCACAGCCTTTCCCTCATCCACTAAGTGGGTCACCTTGTCATAGAAGAAAGTCAGGTTAGTCAAGCAGGACCTGCCTTTTAACCTATTTCTATGGGTAAAATCAAGGAAGGACTTGACACAGAGAATGACGTTCTTAGTTACTGTGATTTTTCATTCTTTTCCAGAATTTTCTTATATAATAGTTTTTCTCCTTTATAAACAACCTGTACCTTTGTACCAAGGAAGAAGAGTTACCATCTGTAGTTTTCCTTTTGGAGTTTCAAGAGATCTTTTTTAAGTGTCATTAGTTGAGTCTTTGAAGACAGGTATCAACATCTTGATATTCTAGTCACTGGGAAGACACGTTTAACAGAGAGAAGACTGAAGTTCATGTTGCCATGGCTGCTTTGTCTACCCAGGATGTACTGTAGCTTTCGGGATTGGCTGGTGTGGAAAGTGTTTCATGCATGGATTGTTATAGTCCAGCCAAAAGGTAAGTTATGTGACTTACCAATGTTGGGTCATCATTGCCACGCCATGGCAAAAAGTCTTGCCTTTCCACTGGATGTGTAGGTGCTCTATTGGTGGGTATATTTGTCCCCAGATGGTAGGCTATAATGCTGACCAGCAGTATTTTCAGCTTTTAGAATATTTGAATAACAAAAGTAAATCCCCTCTTGAAGTGAGGCACGTGCTATTCCAGGCTAGTGTACTTTGTACATAGCGTACAGATTTTGCTTTCTTTGGAAACTCGGGGAAAACTGAGCTTGGGAACATGAGTTGTCTAGATTCCTTCTGCTGTATGTGGAGGGGGGCACTTCCAGAGGGTGACTGAGATCCAAGATAGCCTGACCTAGTTCTGCATTTTATCTAGGCTCTTTAGGAATTGGTGAGGGAAGATAAATTTAGATTAGACATTAGGAAGAAATTCTTTACTGTGAGGGTGGCAAGACACTGGAAGAGGAAGAGGTTGCCCAGAGCAGCTGTGGATGCCCCATCCCTGGCAGTGCTCAAGGCCAGGCTGGATGGGGCTTTGAGCAGCCTGGTCTAGTGGAAGGTGTCCCTGCCCTTGGCAGGGCGTTGGAACTATATAGTCTTTAAGGGTTCTTTACAATCCAAACCGTTCTGTGATAAGTTTGGGTGGAATCATGAGAATGACATGCAAAGGTGTAAGTAAGTTTTTTCTTTAGTTATCAAAGCAAAGGCATAGGTGATGAACTTTTTTTTGGGTTTTGTTTTAAGACATATCATGAGTTCTGAAGTGGTAAGCAACATAGTTTTTGTATTACAAAACTATGAAAGAGCATGCAGTTTATTGAGGAACAAGTGACAACTCGATACTATTTTTTCAAATTTCAAGTAGTAAACAAATGTGCAAAAAATGTACATTTGAAATCTATTTTAAAGGGTTTTTTTGATATTACTAAGGCAAGAAATTTAGCACAATTGTTGAGAGTGTGTTTGACTTAAGATGACTTTCAGTTCTCATGCTGCAGGCCGTAAACAGATAAATCAGTCATTACAATGCTTATGGCATATGTGATAAATAAGCATGCACACACTAATGTGGTTGCATGTCTGTGTATCTGTCTATATGCATACACTGTCTTTAATCCAGAAGGATCCCAATAACTTTATATAACCACATTTGCAAATTACTGTTCTTAGCATGAGAAAAGACTTGTCTCTACTTTTAGTATAAAGCTTCCACAGTTAGGCTGCAGTAATTGGCTCAAAATATAAGAACGAAAAGATCCTGATTTGGAGTTTCATGTTGATTTTAGAGTTGACATAAAAGTAGGGGAAGGCCTACAGAATATGCAAGTGGCTTAAGTTTTTAAACTCAAATTGGAAGCTGAGTTTTCTGACCTAGGCGTTAGAGTCTCGGGTTTGTGAGTTAAAGCACAAGTGCTTCTGCAGTGTAGTTTTTATCTGAATAAATAATGAGACATTTTGTATTTTATCACCAGGTTTTCATTGTACAAATACACCATTTAGCCTTAAACAAATTAATTTTATTTCTATCATTTCTTAGGAAAGAAAAGCCCAAAGAAAAGAGGAGCTAGATTTAAGCACCATTGACAGAGCTGCAAAGATGTCAGTGGCATTCTTTTACCTATTAGAGGTCAGTGGTTAGACTGCATCCTAGTTGTTTTAAAGTCATAGTTATAATTGTAATTTTTGTGGAAATAGTTTGGACCATGTCACACAATGCTCCAGGGGAGTATATAAATCATCACAGAATTCTGTCTTTTCTGTTGATGCTTGTTCTACATTTTTAATGATGTGTTTAAACATTCAGCGAGTCAGAGACTTGGTTCTAGGTGCCCACTAAAAGTTTCAGGAGAGCTTGGTAATTAGTTAGCTCATGAGTCATTTTCACTCTTCTCTGTTTCTAGAACAATAGAAGGGAATGGGGAAACCCCACCTCAGCCTATACTTGCAGCCTGGAAATGAAGAGTGAATGCCAAAGACTTACATTCAGGCCCAGGCTACCTCACAGATGAGAATTTCAGTTTCTGGCATCCTAGGTGAATGCTTTAAGGGTAGTAAAGAAAGGCAGGCAGCCAGGCCAGCCACATTATCATCATGTGTTCTTCTAGAAGCTCCCCCTCCCCCAATGTTTAAAATTGCAGTACTGTGTTGACTAAACCAACTTTTTGTGGTAACTAAACTTTGGGAAAAAAAACCAAACAACAACAAAAAAAAACCCCAAACAAAAAAAAAACACCCACCAAAAAACCAACCATACAGGTACTTTATTCGAGCTGCTTATTATACTGCAATGCTTACCTTCGAAATAGCAGTATTTCCCCATTACCATCTTTTGAACTGATTTAGTGATAATTCCGAAGGAGGAGTATTTTGCATAGGGTCATTGTATACTTGCTAAAACACTTGTTCCTGTTCGTGGCTTGCTAAAAGTTGGTAAAGATTCTATTCTGTCTAGCAGTGAGCCATGGTTGTGAGCTCAGGAAGTGTCAGCATTCCTGTTTCCCAATTATTATTTTTTTAATGTGAACTTGCAGTATCTTTCCAATCAGTGAGCATTTGAGTTTGTTGAAGATATTTTCCAGGTATGTAAACGTCTTGGGGAAGTAAAAGAGAAAAGAAAACAACAAGAGGAATAAAGTATCCACGTATCAGTAGCTCTTTTGGGTATTAATCTTCCATAAGACTCCATTATTTGTCTTGCCTGGTTGACTATTTCTCAACTTCAGAAACAATTTAGGTGTTTAAAATTATACCTATTTTCTGTTGACATTTTAATACACTGAATATTTCTTTTTGTAAACTATTTTAAAGCGCCTATAGCAGAGGAAACTATTTCCATTGGATTAAAGCAGTAACACCAAAGTAGGTGTTAGATTACTCATAGAAAGTATTCTACTGTGGGATATCACAGCTGTTGCTAAATGTACCATAAACGAAACTGAGTGTAATTCAGATGCTTGCATATCTGTAAATGTACTGGTACTAAACTAGTAATTATATAGAGCAATGTATATTTTGCTTTTCCTCTCTAGGGATATTTTTACTGTCGTGTGTGTAGATTTAGCCCTTTGACTCTCACAAACACCAATGAAGTGTAATTTTAATTGTTGCACTAATTTAATTTTTGCACAGGAAAACTAGCAAATATCCTGCTAGATAGAAATAGCTGCTTATCAGAAGTTTTTATTGTGCATTTTTTGTTAAGCAATTTGGTTGGTCAGAGCTTGAAGGAATGCTGCGTGGGAAAAATGTGAAATCAAAACTAATACCTATGTCAGTGCTTATGCCATCTCTGCAACTTTATCACCAGAAACCTCTCACAATTTGACATTTTCAGAGTTTGGCTTGGTGAATAAGCTAATAAATTCAGGGAAAAGGATATTAGGGGAAAAGCAGAAAAACATTTAACTGCAGCTTTTTTGAGCTATCATAGGTCTAAATTAAACAGATAACAGTTCAGAGAAACAAAGGAATGTAATCGATCCTTAAATCTTGTCATGGTAAACTTCTAATCTTAGTAAAGATTTTGAGGTTAATTCTCTTTTTGTTGCCACAGGTTTTCTTGCAGTTCTTCTTCATATGCTCAGTTTTAGTCTTTTTCCTTGTGACTACTACTTTCCTTCTGTGGACATTTATTCTCCATCTTTGTTCCACTGTTCTTCATTCATTCTACTCTTTGTCAAGTTCGCATTCTTAACCTAGTGGTCAAGATCTTGATGTGACGCTGGGATCTTTTAGGTTGACTTCGTCTACTATGTAAGAATGTACACTTTAAAAGTAAATATTTTGTGATGTTAAACTTTATACTGCAGTGGAACTGCAGATTAAAAGTATTGAAATACTCTGCTGCCTGATAAGAAGCTTCATGTACTTCCCAAGTACCTTCCTAAGGTGCTTTGACCTTGGCATGTTTGTCTTCACAGGCATTGCTTGTAGTAAAATCTGGCAGCTTTGTCAGCCGTGACTCTCCATTTCTATACTGAACTTTCATCTTGGACTGTCTCCCATTTGATATCTCCTGTGTCTCATTGGAAGTTTGGTTTCAGTGGAATACCAGAAAGTGTTCTTAGAAAGTTCTCTTAGAGGTTTTATATCTTCATTTTCTCTGTCAGCTTGCATAATGTTGCTGCCAGTGGTGGTCTTGAAGCTTTGCTTTGCTTTTCTGAATTTTGACTCCTATGTCTTTTTTGTTACCTATATAATTTTTTGGTGCGTACTTTGTTCCTTTTCTACATTTTTTGACATTCTGTGTACAGATCTACAGATCCCATGGGACTTTAATTTCTTTCCTTTTGGTACTGTCTTGTCTTGGAGTGATGTCATCTGTAAACATTAACTCAGCAGCCTTTTCAGTGCTGTCTCCTTGTTGAATTAACTGGCATCTGTTATCTCTTACGCTTGATCTGAGCATCACCTTGAGTGACAGAATTTAAATGCAGTTCTCAATCCCTCCCCCATCCCCACAAGTCCTCTGCCTGCCTCTTTGAACACTGGACAACAGCATTACTAACTTCTTGTTCCTTATGCAGTAATTGTCGGTTATTGACTTTGATCTCTGAAGTTGTTATATTCTGAATTTCCTCATCTGCATACTTTCTGCATAGTATCTGTAAAGTTCAGCCTTTTGGGGCCAAACAAACAGAAACCATGATATTGTGTGGTTCTCCTCATCTTACACGTTGATTGGTACTTAGTTATAGTCTTGGTTGGGTTATACAGCATAGGTCAAACTTGGTGAGAATTTTGGAGAGGGTGTCTGTCCTCTGCCTTTCACCTTCTCATCCTCTGTTGTCCTCTGCTGTGTTCTGCTTTTGGATGAGATCATACCTGCCTGTTTTTCTTAGCTTTCAAAGTGTTGAGGGATTATTCCATCTACTATCATAGAGAAAATTTGGCTATCTGCTTGCTACTTGTATTTTTAGTAAGCATTTTTCTCTGTCCTTAAGTTGTTTGCAAAGCTACTTCATTATTTTCATTTAAAATTCTCAGTCTCCTCTCCCATTGAAACTTCTTAACATTGGTGCCTTTAAACACTGTGAAGCCACATGTGAAATGTTGATGCTGTTGTATTAGATAGAAGAGTATTACCTCATCATTCTCATGTGTGGTTTTCTCCATCTGATGTTTGGTTTTGGTTAGGGTTTTAAGCTCTTTGTTGAGGAATCATCTTTTCTGAGTCATGTTCATGCATTGCCCAGTGAGGGGAGATGCTACACTGTGACTGACACCTTTTAACTCTGGTAATAAGGAGTGCTGGTGTATTGGAGAAAAAGCAACTTCATGAATATGGCTACTGTTAATGGTGTCCATAAGATCTGCTGCAAATCTCCTAGTCATGTCATGCTTTTTATACGTTTATTCTTAAAAGGACTGCTTTGGGGTTTTTTTGTATGTTAAATTATGCCTTCTTACTATTTCATGAAATGTTTATATAACTAAAGAAATAGTTTGCTATGTAATAGATTCCCCTCTCCACACACCTGGGTTCTTACTAGCTTGGGAGCAAAACTGAAAATAACTTCTTTTGTCTTTAAATCTTCTTATTTTCTGGTTCACAGAATTAAAAGAAATTGTATTTATCATCCAGAGTCAAAGTAATTCTTTTCATTCCAAGAGAGCAGAAGATCTAAAAAGAGATATTTTAAATCAGGCTGCAGATCTTGGAAAGGTATGTTTAGATTAAATAGATTGCACCTTGTTATGTATGTTTTTACTGCATTTTACTAAAAATACCATTTTCCATTATGCCTTTTTTCAAATCTATTTTATTCCTTTTGGTGATTGTCTTCTGTGTGCTTATAAAAAAAACTGTTCCACTGGGTATTTACTGATTGTATGCTGTGATATATCACTAAATAATTTTAATTTGAACTTTCTACCTTTTCGTATAACGGCTGTTTTTGTTTGGATGGCATTTGATGCAAAAGTGTTAACAAGACAGACTTTGAAAAATACAGTTTTCCAATATGACTGTAGTGTGCTTTTTTAAAAAAAAATATTTTCTTTATGAAATGGAAAACATACTCATTTAAGTAATTGAATAATTTTAGGTGAGTATTTTGTTAGAGCCAATGTAGGTGCTGTAATTTAGATTTTGTCAGAATTTCATTGCACAACTGTAGCATTGTGGCAATAGAGTAGCAGCGTGTGTGAACATGAAAATCCTAACACAGGATTCCGTACTTCCTACAGCAATAGTCTTCCACATTTCTCTTGCCCACATCAGCATTGGCTCCCTCTGTGGTGTTCCCTAACTACTCCTTGTTCCTCTGCCACCCCGCTGTAGACTGAACCCTCTCACCTGGTGGTGGGCCATGCTGGCCTGGGAGCTGCATGTTGTATAAGTCTGACTTTAACCTGACACTAATAGAAATTTTACTTGTATTAGCCTAGAGGGAAGAGGTTTTTAAGAAACTTACATTGAAATTTAAGTGGACATAAACATAAACAGTGCTTTATTTTCTTTGTCTTTAATAAAAATAAAACAAAAGTAAGAAGCACACACATCACCTGATATGAAATAGCTTGCTGTGAGGTTATTTGACCTATTTTTCAATTCCATGTTCTTTGTTGTAGAGGCAGAAGAAGTCTGATTTAAATTGTCTTATGTATCTTATCCCTGGAGTGCTTAAATCAGATTCCTGGATGTTTCAGGCTTCATTTATCCAAGCTTATCAGACCTGCTGTAATTAAATCCATTCTAAATGCAATTTTTAATCCCTTAATGAAATCAGTTCATGTGAACAGCCTTTGTTCTGCAGAGTTCTGCTCTTTCTGAGTCCTCTTTGGGATTGAGACAAATGTTCAGATACAGTGTATACAAAGAGGATTACGGCTTCAGTTGTTAAAAACAAGGATTTTCGTTGATTCTGTAATGTTGCAGAATATGATGATGAAAAGAACAGTAAGTGGAAGTATAAATAGTTTCAGTGAGGCAGAAATTTAGGCATGTTTTATGGGAGAGAGCTAGAATCCTTTTTGTAATCAAATAATTGTATCTGTAAATACTTCTGCTTTGAGCAAACTGAACTGGCTTTTAAAAAAGTTTATTGTCTAATTAAGGAGATTCCTTTATGGGAATGCTGAAATGGTGATGCTTTTTCAGTATTAAGAGGTACCTGTTAAACAGCATTCATGGAATCTTAGAGAGGCAGGCTGGAAATACATCACACCAAAAATCTCAAACCTGAAATATGGGAGAAGGGGAAAGCCATCAATGTGTAGGAAAAAAAATGAGCATAGCCAGCATGTACTTGGTAGGTCTTGATTGTTTTTGTTAACTCATGGTGCCACTGTAGGCCACTGTGAGGCATGACCCAATAATGCTAATTATTGCAGAAGGGAGAGAAGATCTCTGCAATCCTACACATCAACAGTTGAAGTTGACATTTTTCATTAAAAAGAATACATATGTAACAATTACTCTCAGCAAAGGAAGTTAAATCCTTGTGTTTTAAAGGACAACTGCTGTGTAGAAACAAAGGACTGGATCAACTGAATCATCAGGTTCACTTGCCTGTTGTCACAGGACCAGACAATAGATGTTTAGTCCATAAAAATTCATTAGTTACTACTTTTTGCTGTTTTAAAATGAGAAGTGGAAGCCAGCTGGTAGATTTGTTGCTTTAAAATTGATTAAATCATCCATACGTATTTTACATTAATCTTTACAAGTAATTTGTCAATGTATTTTCTTTCACTGTGTATTTAAAACACTTCCATCATGTGAAACTCATCTGTAGTTCCAGTCACCAGCAGACGTTGGTATTGCTTTCATACTTAAAAGCATATTCCACAGCTATTTATTGAAAAGTAACCAAAATGCTTAAGTTAGAACATAGCAATGAAGATAATTCCTTAAGATTTTTACCAATTTCCTTAATTTTCTGACATTTCTGAGCATTTAAGAAGCTCTGTAAACTAGGCGTTCCTAGGGAAACACCAGATAAGAATAAGGAAGTTGTCAAGAGTGTGAAATGATAATATTTGGGTCTGTTCCCTTTCTGTCATCTTAAAAAATTTTAAAACCAGGATTACTTTTTGGTTGTTATGTTTAAGACTAGAAAACAGGTAAAATTCAGGTTTTGAAAACTGATATATTTTAGCTGAAATACTGTTAGATGCACTTAATGCTGTTCAGTTGCCTGGATGGTGACATTGTTTTGAAGGCAAAAGTCTGTGTATTTCTTTATGGAAACTGGTCTGGTAGAGTAAATGCCTGTGGGGTTTTTTTGTTTGCTTGTTTTGTCTTTGAGGGTTCTTATATCAAATACCCTCAGTCAGTTCATTATGTTCAGGAAACTTATTTTTCCTGAAAAACCTAGAAATTAAATGGTATGCTATGTATATTAACCAGAAGAAATACAGCAGATTAGTACTGTTGATTAGAGTTTAAAAAACTAGAAACAACAATAAACCAAGAATGTAAGAATAAGATTTTAAGACTGGTACCATGGAGTATTGGAAAACGAAAATTAGCATCACATATTTCTGTATGAATAATAAATGATGTGAACTATGACCTCTGTTTTATAGAAGTGTTGTAAACTATGATTTGCAGTATTTTTTGTTTGTTTTGAGCAAAATCCCGTATTTTTTGCCTTCTCATAGAAGTTTCATAGATTTAAATTATCCCTTCATATAAAGGGGAATATTGCTTATTTGTGAGTTTGAGGACTATTACTGTAGTGATTATTGACATCAATTTAAAAGAAACAAATACAATCAAAAGTGTGGAACTGTACATAGAAAATCTCCATATTATGTAGCTTGAATTAAATACTTGATTTAGTTAACATCTTCATTAAATGTTCATAATATTGTTTCTTCGTCAGTCTCCCAGTTTCCAGTTTGGCTAGCATGAAAATAGGTGACAAATGTTAGGAGCATCCTATAGTTATATTCTTGTTTATTTAAAACAATTTTGAAAAATCCTGTTTCCTGAAGCACAGCAGGAGCGAAAATGATGCCAGTAGTCTGTGCCTCAGAAGTTCAGTCCCTTTTGTTATCTTACAGAATCATGCCTACAGAAGGTTCTATTTTTCTCTTCCAACATACATTGGCTGTAACTCAGTATCTAGCTACTGTAAGGTTGAAAGCCTCTGGTGCCTATCTCAGCTTTATCTTATTATGTCATTAGATTCATGGCCACAATATCTGTTGCCAAAGTGCCAATTGTTGAGCATGGCATGTGTGCTTTAAAAATCTGTTACTTTTAATTGCCTAGGCTGTACTGATGGCAACACTGCGCTATTTCAATAATATGGAAGATCTCTTGTTAAAGTGATGGAGAGGGAAAAAGAAGTATAATTAGTTTGCTTGAATTTTAATGTGTATATGTTAAGCCATCACCATATTCCTATCTGAAATGATCTCTCTCCAAATTGTTCCTGCTCATGTTTTGGCCATCTGTGAGAGACTACTTTCAGGGAATTTGTAAACTGTATCTTTTTTTTCCTAATTTGCCAGTGGGACATGCATTCCTGTTCTGGGTGAACTAATGTTCTCTGAAGTTCTTCCTAGCTCTGCTTCCACATATCATTTCAGACGCTGGAGTGAAGCTAGCTGAAGTTCTGTTGTCCAAAAGCCTGTTTAAGTATTCCTCTGTTGTTGTTTGGTACTATTCCCGCAATGAATTCTGACATCTGTATCTCACCTGAAAGAGATTTTTTAAATACTATCAGGCTACAATGGAAACAACTCTGAAAATATATCTAGGTTTTTCTTGGCCTGTAGTAGTTCTTTCCTTACTTTATTCCATGTTAGATGTATTTCACGAATGAATAGGCATACATTCCTCTTCCTGATCAACAACAAGCTCTACAGCTAAAAATTCCCAACGGTTCCTGGAGTAGGTCTGAACTGTTCCCTTACTGCAATGCTCACATGCATTTTCATAATGTTGTGGTTATAAAATTTAGTGGAAGGATTGCTCATTCACTGCATCTGGGTTGTCTTTAAACTGATCTGTATATTCAGACAAAATATTCATAGACGTAATTTGCTTGAGACCTTTCAAAACTACTACCATAAATGCAGTGCAATCCATAATATATCTGTTGCCTCAACTTCCAGATTACTTGCTCAAATTATAGATTCTAGTCTGAAAACCCTATTTCCTCTTCTCCCTCCTATAATAGCTTCCCATGACATGGAAGCTGTTTTCCAGCTGACACTGATCAGGTGATTCATTTTAGATCTTGCAGTTTTAACACGGTTTACCTGATGATATTTAAGGGAAGCATTGAGCTACATTCTGTCCTGCCCCTCCATTTCCATGTCTACAACAGTTAATCTTTATGGCAGGTTTTCCACAATATCAAGATCTACCCTGTTTTTTCAGTTAGAACAGGGATGTTTTATGCGTAACTTGAAATTATTTTATTTCACAGTGTTATTAGATCTAGTGGTTTTTTTTCTTTGTAAAATTTTAGTGTGCCATCTGTTTTCTTCTTAGCAACAGTTTTCTTCTGCAAGGATTTAGTCATGTCAAATAAATCCTGTAGCCTCATTAAATGTGCTTCTCACCATAGTTCTTAAAATGTTTATTCCTTAAGATGTAAAAATTTATCTCTTTATTATTTTTTTATTATCTTTATTTATTATCTTTTATTAGGCTCTTTAGCATACTTTCTCTATTAGCTTTCCATTGTTTTTCCCTCTTTGTAGAACAAACATTGGATGCCAGTCTATACCAGAGCTTTGGGGAAGAAACTGGCATGACATCTGTGATACTAATCTTGTACACCACTGTACTTGGCCCAGGTCTTACTAGTCTTTGATTGATCAGCAGGACTCTGCCACAGCAAAATGATGAATCTGGCACGTGACTGGCAATAGACTGTGTGAAGGTATCTTGTTGAGATGACAAGTCCTGCATTTCTCTGTGGTGAGGGCAGAGGTGCTTGTGGGGTATCTGGAGCATCTGGCACTCTTACTTTCTCAAAAGAAGTGAAGTCCCTGCAGGGAGTCCCTCATGGACTCAAAAATAATTGAGTATTGGGGAACATGGTACTGCTGTGAAAGAGAGGAAGGAAGAAGTTCCAGCTGTTACTGGTGGTGTTCTGAAACCACACAAATCCTTGTCCAAAAATTTTGAAGTATCACAGTACCCAGTATGTGTTGTTTTGTGATGCTTTTTTCTGTCTGTATTGCTTGAGTGAGACGGCAGTACCAGTAACTACTAAAAGCCCTGTATAATCTCTGGTTTATGAAGAAAAAGTTCTGGAAACAAGATTTCTTTGTCCTTTTCTTCCCCCTGCCCTCCACTTTAAACAATATTTTGCATTTAAAAGATGAACACCTAAATATTGCCATATTAGTTGAATTTTCTCCAAAACATGCATATTTATGCCTTGTATAATTTGTGTTTCTTGTTAAAAAGACAGAAGACAAAGTGATGGATTAATGTAGTATTTCAGATGCCCTCAATTTCAGATTCCTCTAAATTTCATTGGACCTTGATTTTATCCAACCTTTCTTCTCTTCCCTTTTGCTTTTGTCTGACTTCTATTTGTAACATCATCCAAAACGTTCATATTTATGCTTATTTTACAAATCTGTCCATAAAACTTCACTTTTATTATGTGAGTAGAGCTTGCAGTATAAAAAAGCCTTGCCTTGTAGTAGGTGTGTGCATTTAAGTGGTTAGTGTATGAAGCTCACATTTCCCCTTCCTTATCGGTATTAACATCGGCATTTGTTTGTTTTCTGATGTATGTAAGCTAACAAGTGATACTTTTTCTGATATCAACATGTTCTTGGGTAATTTTTTTTTCCTCTTAAGTCCATAGTTTGTCTTCATAATGCTTAATTTATTTTAGGATTTGCATTTTAAAATGTTGCCTGCTTATTTTGGGACCTCACTATTTGGGTGCTCAGCTTCTGAGATGCTTCTCAACTCGGATATGTTGAAGGGTGAGGTGCCTCTAAGTTCTGAAAATCAAACCTTTTGAATGTGTTTCATGAAAAGTGTACAAAATTACTATTTAGTTTTGAAAATGTATTTCAGAGTTGTCTTGAATCTCTTCAGGGTTATCTTGCAGGACTTTTTTTTGTCTTTACTTTCTTTGAGCTGTTCTCTTACCTTTTTCTTTTGTTTGGTCTCTGACTTTCTGATATGCCCTTCCTTCTCATTCTGCAAAGGTACCAGAATCTTTCTGATAATTACTAGGCTATTAATAGCAAAATTGATGTCTAGCCCATTGACTATTAAAACTGTGAAAGTTACCTACATTGTAATGCTGGAAGGTGAATATGATCATCTTCCCATAATAGATATTCAGTACATTTGAAGGAATTTGTAGAAGTTGGATAATTCTGCACTAATAAGATCTTTTAAATGTTTTAGTAGTGATGAATGGGCTCCTCTCAGCCCTCCCTCACACATCATATACTGTTTTTATATATCTGCTTTTCCCAGTCAAATATCTGGTAACCACATTTCTGTAGAAACTAGGATCTGTCACCTCACAGTGATGACTTCTTATCTCACTGCAAAATATATACATGAAATTGGGAAGTTTAAAGTGCTTTAGGCGAAGGTGCCTCTCAGTCTCTTCTGCAGCAGTCTCTGCATACATAATAGGATTTGAACAAGACAATTTCACTAAGGTTTATCTTTATAGTAAAGAATAAGAGATTGGTTTAAAGTTTCCTCTTCCACTGTGGCTGCTGTCTGCTATGTTAAAATTCTCAGCCATCTTTGAATAGAGTGCCATATTCACTGCTCTCAAGTATATGTGGGACTAGAATTACTAAATCATCAGATTTAAACCCTTAAAACCCATACCTGTTGACAGGTTTCTTTGCTCTTGTAAGTTATCCTGAGCATTTATACTAATACTTGAAACACATCTACCATATTTATTGCCTTGTGGAAGCTTCTTTCTGCTCTGCTGTTCTGGATGCTTCTCTTCTTCCTTTCTTCCTTAGTTAGAAAAAATGTGTTTTAGGTTTACTTTTACACCACTTTAAGGGTGGGAGGGACCTGCTGCCCCATGTATCACATTAACTAGGGAGGTGACTGCCTTGAACTTGCTGTCAGTGAAAGATGCTCCAGGCTTATTTGTCTGTGAATATAAAAATCTACTAAGAAATGAAAACACTTAAAACTTTGTGAGGCTAAGAATTTCCATAGATATTGCTATAAAAAGTTGAATGTTAATAGCTTATATTTTTTCCATAGATTAAAGGGAGAGAAGAGCACAAGACAGAAGTAAACCGTCGTCCATTTGTGTGTATGACACGTGGAATTTACAAACCATCCAATGTTAGAAAAGACTTAATAGATTTTGAAAGGACAGCTTGCTAATAAGAAAAGAATCAAGGGAACCCCATATATGGCTTAATTTCGTTGTTGAAATGTTTTTATGTGTTTGTTCTGACTGAGGAAGATTATGCTTTTAAGTAAAAACTCACTTTGCACACTATTATCAGACACAGTAATAAAGTCCTATCTTAAACGTTCTAAATGATGTTATTCATATCAGTTGGCAGCATAATTATTATGGTTCACCATTAATACCTACTTTCAAGAATAATAGCTGGTATTGTATGCCACATCTCTGTCTTCTGTATGATTGCTTTTATTAGGAATTCTTGTGAACTGGGACCTGTGAAGACAGTGTTCCTCACTGCTTTTTATCCACACAAGTGATAAGCAAACAAATGGCACTTTACTGCAATATATTGCTGTCATTCTAGACTATTGGCTCATTATGCCTATCTCTGGAATCATTTATTATAATAAGCACTCAAAAATTTTCCAGATTTTTCCACATCTTTTTTGTTTTGTTACAAAATAAGACTTGCTTCAGGATGTGGGTGATCACTAACTCTCAAAAGAACAGAACAGGGAAGATAGTGAATTCTAGGGGAGGAAAAAGAAAATTAAATGCAGAGTAAATTGGTGAGAACTCTTATATTGATTAAGTATTCTTTTACTGAATGAAAATTGTAACTTTTTAATTAGCAAATTTAAAGTCTTAGTTTTCAAATTTCAGACTGCTGCTTAAACTAAATATTAGACTGACTTAAACTCCATGTAACTTTTATTACTATTTTATTAAATCCTGGTTAACTGAAAAGCAGCAGCTGTGCCATACTGCTTATCTGGACTGTTTCTACATTATCAAGTAGTGCAGTGCAATAGGAGCAAACGTGTAGAGCAGTGCAGTTGCTGAGGTGCTAGTGCTCATGTTCCATAATGTTTCAGAGTTTTACTTTGGACTAGTTCTGACCTGGTTCTATGGACTGGACGTCCATTAGCAGTTGCAGCACATCCTTTGGTTTAGTTTCATCCCAAAGGAACAAAATGTGTGCACTCGTGATTCAAGATAATGTGGTGAGTAGGAAAAAACGCACAAAAATGGACTAACCTAGACTGAATATATGAGGTTGTGTTAGGAAGCAGTAGGAGCTGCTTTTGGTCTAGGTCTCAATCTTGTGGTTAGATTTGAAATTTATTTAATAATCAAGTCTTTTTTTGTAGGTATTAAGATTTATGATAATAATTTTGAAATGAATTGATACAACTGAATGTTATTCACATCTCCATAATTACAAGAATGGAATTATTTTTTTATATTGTTCGGTTTGAAAAGTCAGGAGTTGACAACTCTATCAGCAAGCACTAATCAAAGATTCTGGACTTCATTTTGATCTTTGAAACATGTAGCCCAGTCTAGAGTAAAAGAGATGAAATTAGATGTGGTTTATGCTTTTTGACTAATTGGGGGGTGCGTTATTCATTTGTTGATGAATGTATATTTTGAAAAAATATGTATATTTTCAACATAGTAGTTTGAGTTTTCTCATGTCCTGGTCATCTGGAATCATGATCTAGTCAGGTTTTCATCTACAAGATTGGAAGCAATTGTGTTGATGTTGACACATTTAGTGCTCCTGATAACGGAAAACATAAGCACGTAAGTCTGCTTTGCACTTTGCTGCAGGACAGTTGTTTGTACCTAGTGGCTGAGGAAAATCTGTGGTGTCACATAAACATAATTCAAACCAAATTAACACTGATTATTACTGACAACAGATGAATTCTTTCTCGATAACTGGACCTTTTACTGATTTTCTAATTGCGGGAAGGCTAGGCAGCAAGTTAACATTGGTAACACTGTAATATGCATGCTGAAATTTACTTCCACCATTGTTGAAGAAAAACCCAGTAAAATAAAAAATGAGTGGCTATCAGCATTTTTCCTACTTGAAAAAGTTACATCAGTGATAATTACAGGTTTTTGAGACAGAAATACATTGTAGTAGAAAGACTTCTTTTCGATGATTAAATAAGTTATTGCATAAGGATTATTGTACCAGCTAACTGCCTTAAAAATTCCCTTCACTTACAAATATGTACTGTAGCTATTTTCCCAGGCAAAGAGTTGTTGAATCTAGTGTGCAAGCACAGAGGAGTCAGTGCTTTGGTTATACATTCAAGTCTATTTTCTGGCAGCTAAGCTGTGTTCTGAGGATTTCAATATAACGTACAGTAGGAAAAAGGAATTTACTTCCTCTTCATTAAAACTTTTCTTTTTTTCTTTTTTTTTTTCCCTCTTATCTGAAGTTAGTCAGGAATACTTCAAATAATTTTCTTAAGTTGCAGTTTCTACCTCCACATGATTGAGTAAATGTTACCATCTTTTCTTTAATGTAAGATCATTTGATGACAGACTTAACAGCATCTTGCTCTTGGTTTATGAAAGCAGGGTACTGCTGTGGCCTTCGCCTGAACCCTTTGAAACTGCACATACTAGATTACAAAAATTCGTTTCTTCTTTAAAATGATCACCAGGCATCTGAGGGTAGAACAGAAGTAGAGATTCTCTCTAATGGAAAATAGCAGATTATACTTTATTACTTCAGGCTTCCTGAGGAGCAGAAGGACTACAAAATGCCTTTTTATTTGATATTATGCTTTGCAACCAACATGGGGTTTTTTAAAACCTTACTGTGGCCTTTCAGTACTTAAAGGGGTCTTATAACAAAGATGAGGACAAACTTTAGCAGGGTCTGTTGTGATAGTATAACAAAGATGAGGACAAACTTTAGCAGGGTCTGTTGTGATAGTATAAGGGGTAATGGTTTTAAAGCTAAAGAGGGTAGATTCAGGCTGGATGCAAGGAAGACATTTTTTATGACGAGGGTGGTGAAACACTGGAACAGGTTGGCCAGGGAGGTGGTAGATGCCCCATCCCTGGAAACGCACAAGGTCAGGTTGGACGAGGCTCTGAGCAACCTAATTTAGTTGAAGATGTCCCTGCTTATTGCAGGGGGGTTGGACTAGATGAACTTTAAAGGTCCCTTCCAACCCAAACTATTATATGATTCTATGAAAACAACTTAAAGGGAGAAATAGAGCGAAGGTTGAAAAGGTCATGACCATCTTGGAGAAGCTCCCAAATAACTGACTTGTTAAACAGAAACAAAGTACTTTTGTTACAGATGTATTGTAAAATAGTACTTTAAATCATTTGTGGGTTTTATTTCAAGGGATATACTGAAATAATGTTTGGCTCTGGATTCTTGGACTTGATGCTCTGACAAATATTGATACTTAGGTCTTTAAAACATGGAAAATATTTGAAATGTATATTGTAGTTTTCAACATTTTAGCATTGGAATATGGAGAAGATGTCGTGTACAGTGTAGTATTTGACAGGCAATTCCTAGCAAATTGACGTACTGGGTGTAGACGTAGGGGACTTGCTCTTACTTCTTGTCATTTTAGAAATCCTTCAGGGTGTCTACAGAAGTGGTATGTTTATGAAAATAAAGCTGTAGGGAGACTTCAGTGTGTATTCCACAGCTTTACTTTGTCAGAGTAGTCAGATGACAGGAAGAGTTTGGCTTATTTAGCCTCCTAAGGGAGGGCTGAGAAGAAGATAGATAGACTAGCTCTGAATTTAGGATTAATTTCTGAAAAGAAGATAAAAAAGTAGGGAAAACGTTAAGTGCTTGTAGAGCATGTAGAGCAAAAACTAGGAAGATATTTCCAATTTGGGAGCTGTGTGATTCAACAACAGTGTCTAGGATTTAGATTCCCCACTCCTGTCTCCCAGTCCTGGGTTGCATTAGGCAGTTTATTATACAAAGCACAGGGATATGTGCAAGACACCTGCAGATACCAATATACTAGACCTATTAAGAGCAGATTCCAATACACTACTGTATTTTTCTATAATGTTTTATAAGTTTGGTGATTGCTGTGATCAGGTGATTCAGTAATACAATAATAAACATATTATTGTCATGTTTTACATTTTACCGCATTTCCACATCTGTGTATATGTGGTACTTGCAATATTATGTCACATAGGTCATAGAATAAATAGTGGTGAGCAACATTCAGTTTGAATTATGTTCTTAAGCGCATGTTCTCACTAAACCATATGCTTAGGGCAAGGTTTAGTTATGCTTCGATGAAATTTGGTGGACTCCATTCTGCAGGAAAACAAAACAAATGCAGCTCTGCAAGGCAGGTCTTAGAGGATGTGACCTGGCTGTGGCTCTGGAAATCCTGTTTTATCTTGGGATGATCTCTGCCTTCCTGGGTGCTTACAGAGGTCAATTTTGGCCTTGTAGTCTATGAAACCTTAGCCTTTGTCTTTACACCATACAGGTTTGTTCTCTGTAAACTGTGCATTTCTCATAGAGGCTTTGGTAGATGAATATGAGGTTGCATGTAGTATGAAAAGATTTCAGATATTCATTTCAGGTTAGCAATTCTATTTCTTAAAAATTCTTTTATCCTGAATTATCTTTGTCTTCACTGAATATGCTGTTTCCCCAAGGTTGTTCATGTGTTAATGAAGAGGACTTTTAATGTTTAGATTCAAGAACCAGAGTTTGATTTCATTTCTGCTGTTGATTTGTTGTGAAATTGAGCATGTCACTAGCATTTTTGTACTTGTATAAATAGTACTAAGTGATTTTAAAGGTATGCACGAGGGTGTGCTGAAGTTGTTTGAAGACGTGGATCTAACCCCTTTATTCACACGTAGTTTTTCTGTTTGTGTAGAGTTTGCAATTATAATGTGGCAGGTATTACTGCTCTCACTGTGCTGATATAGTAGGTGGTATTTGGGGTAAAAATATCTTATAGTATATTTCTAGATCACAAGTGATGACATTTTTTCGTTTTGGCCTTTTAGTCAGCTGAGTTGTGAATGTGCGGAAGGTGGTAGTTTCTTGGTCTTCAAAAGTGATTAATCTATTTAGATTTAATTTGACATGTGTCATATGTGAAGGGTTAATATGCATGAAAGCATATTGGCTCTGTAACTGTGGAAACAATAGTTTCAAGATAAAATAACCAGTGAATACAGAACAAGGTATGGGATGCATTTGTAGGAGAGTTTTATGAGATACATGGAAGCTAGACTGCACGTGCTCTTTCACTCCCCAAAGCTGACATCAGGTACATTTTGCCTTATTTCTGTCCTTGTACTGAAGGTAGGATAAATAAAATTAATGGGTAGCCCCGTTCCACTAGGTTCAGAGTGAAAATACATAAAATGAGAAAGGAAAAGCAACAGAGATCCTCCTGTATTTTTGTAAGAGGCTGTTTTACCTGTATAGCGTGTTTTAAACATCAAATTGGAATTGATGCATTATTAGAGATGAGTGGAAGGGAAGATATTTACAGGGCATGTATTTTCATGTTTTAGAGGAAGTTGGGTAGAGCGTGGTTATGAGAATGTCAAAAAGAAAAGACATGTTGCAAAAGTATCAGATTTATCTTAAGAAAGAGTGTATTTTCCTTATCATTACTCCTTTGATCTGCACAAAGGGAAGAGTTGGAATTTTTTTGTGTTAAAGTGGAAATACTTGGGTATTTGGTACAGCTACTTAGATTCTGTAATTTACTTCATATCTCTTGCATGGACAAATGTTTCTATCTAAAATGATTGCAACTTTGGCCTTTAGTATGATATAGACACTGAATATGTTAACTACTTTTATCTCTGGCTCCTCTTGTACATGAAATACGTGGCCACATACAAATACTAGCATAACTGCAGGATTTGTATGCTTGTAAAAATGAATGTTCTTGTAAAGACAGTGGTTTGCCCTTTTGTCTTCCTATCTGCAATCCCATAAACAAACATTTTTATGGTTTTACTGTGGTTACGTTTTAGTGAAATACCAGATGTTGAGCATACTGTTACAAAGATTTGCCACTTCCACTAAAAACCTCTGGACTTCTTGGTTTTGCAATAAATTGAAACTAAACAGAAACATGTCTGGTAGATTTGGCTTGAAATAGAACTATAAATCAGAACCACTGATATTTTAGGTGCAGGTGAATATGCTGTTTTAAGTTAGAATTTTGGTATAGTTTCTTTTTCATTTGGGTCATTGACAATAGCATACATATTTTTAAAACAGTAGATAATTATTTTTGATAGGGTTAATACACTCCTGAGACACACAGTTACTCTTTAAAGTGGTAGAGATGTTTTCTTTAGCATATTAAGTTTGGAGGTTTTATGTATTTCTAGGTGCTGTGCTTAGCTGCCTTTAAAAAGGATTTAAACTTAACAGAGTCAGCAAGCAGTGTGAACTTTATCTTGCAGCTTTTCTTAAATAATATTTTTTGTTTGTTTTGTTTAAATGTGACTTTTATGTTAATGGAATTGACTTATATTCATGAGAAGCATTCATCAAAGAGAAATGTTTGGCATATGCATGGTGTAAATGGAAAGGAATTAGGACCTTGACAGATCAAGATGGTTTTTCGTTGGAGCTGCTGAATCTGCTAGCCTGACAGAGGCAAGGCTGCTGCAGGTCCAGCCAGTAGCGGGGCTGAGCAGGTGTTCCCAGTAAGCACACGTGCACACAATATATGTACATATATGCATGGTCATCGATGTAGATTGATGCAGAAACCACAGCACTCCCACAAACACAAACTGCTCAATGGCCTGACATTGTTTCACTTTTCTGGCTGGTCAGGATGAGAGCCTCTTCAGGGAATGTGTATATGTAAATATACATCTCTACAGTATGGATGCCTCCAAGAGCTGGTCTTTGACAATCTACGCAGTTGCTAGTCTTGCATACCCAGTCTCCGCAGTTGCCAGCATGTGGGCAGGTGAGGCTTGCTGTATGGCTCACAGTTCCATTCCAGTTGCTGGTGCTCCTGCACATACACACACACACATGTGCACACGTTGTGGATCCTCTCAGTAGCTTTAGGCACTTAGTGTATCCAGTAGTTGACTGCTGGCCTCCCTGTTGCCTGATGCACACACACACACACACACACACGCAAACAGTGCTACTGCCTATGTAGTACAGAATATATCTCTCTCACACACTCTTTACATGCATTACAAATTAGGCAGTTTGGTTTATTAGAGGACCATGTTGGAAGGGTGTTTTCTTGGGAACTACCCCAGAATGATAGCTTGTCTGCTAGACTTCAGGATCTGCCACACTGAAGACATTTCAAGTAACAAAAAACTAAAGAAATTTTAGAAAATATTTTCCTTTGTAGGAAGCTGCTTTGATTTTTCAGGAAGAAAAAATGCTAACTCCTCATTTTCACGTTTGCATAAACCCATGGGTTTCTGTCATGATGTTAGTGTGATAGGTTAAAGCTGAACTCAGCAAAGTAAAGTGTGAGAATTCTCACATAAGCTCTGTGTAACATGATTGTCCAATGGAAGCCTTTGTAGAATATGCTACATTATTTATAAGTCTTTCTTTACAGTATGGGATTTTATGATACCATAAAGGAGTATGATATGTTGCTTAATTTACTACATAGGACCTATACAAAACATTTAACTTTGCGAGTATTAGCTTTATATCTAATAGAGAGTTAAGAAATTACGGGCTGGGAGAAGCACTTTCCCTAAATTGCGCATTACGTCATTTTTGTACCATCCTGTATCATCTATTCTGCCGGGCTACTTGCTGGTTAAAAACAGTGAAGAACTAAGTAATCATTCCAGAGTAATACTTTTTAAGATTAGTTGGTTTAGTTTAGGAAAAAAAGCACATATAATGCAAGTTTAATGGAAATATTTTAATTTTTCTTAAAGGAATTACCTACGGTTCTGCTTATTCATCAGATGGACGGGCATGAAGGTGCATGGACAATATTACCATTAATGAGAGAGTAAGTGTGATGAATGCCAGTTTTTTTTGCAGAATTTTTTGTAACCAAGAATATAAATATTCAAATATTCATTACTCAGATCTCTCTTTTTCAGAAGTAAAGTTTTTGAATGAGAGTTGCAATGTTACCTTTTCTCTTTCTTTCTTTACTTCTTTTTTTTTTTTTGGTTTTCCAAAGCAATTTTCTGTTAAATTTAATTAAATCAAAAAAAACTATTTTAAATTAAAGAACGCAATAATATAACGTAACTGAACAATTACCTTCTTCAAATGATTGTGGGTTTTAAAATTATTAAGGAAGTAAACTAGTCAAAAGAAATACCATTTTGAAATGTGTATTTTCCTGTTTGGTCCCCACTTCTCACAGTGTAAGGTGTGAGGTATTTTAGAACTTTTGACCTCTCAGATTACTTGGCTGAATGAGGTGGATAAATAGTTTTAAAAAAAATCTTTAATAATACCTCTTTGGGGTTTCTGTCTTTTGTTGCATACAGTGTTTCTAAGAGGTGGTATGCCTCTCTAGTGAAAAAGTGTAGATTTCAACATCTTTTTAGAAGCTTGTATGTCCAGTTTTCATTTTAGTATGTTCAGAAAAGATAGGTGATCTCAAATATGTTTTCTTCTTAGCTTATGCAGATGGTTCCAAGGAAGACAGGCTGCATTTACACAGTAGTATGTCGCAAGCTGTCAGGAAGCAATGATTCTTGTTTCAGAAAGTCCTTAAGCTACGTGGTGCTGCAGGCTATCATTTGCCTAAAACTTGCATTTGAAATTGATGCCAGAGGCTCTGGAGCCTCTTGAGGTTTAACTTAGCTAATATAATTTGAGTTACTCCAGAGGATGTTTTTCTTTTGTTTTGAGATTTTTGTATCAGAGTGGTTGCAGGACAGGATGCTTTTCTGTCTGCTTTCTATTGCTTTCTGTGTGTGTAGGAACATGAAAATATGCTTGTATAGTAGCTATCTTTGAAATACATGTAAACGGTGAAAAGGAGCAAAAGGAGAATTAAAGTAAATTGAAAAAACTGGAAGATGATGTTGCAACTATCAATCATCTTTGTTTTTCCTTCTTAGCTCCTGTTTCAATGACCTAGTGGTTCGTCTTCTGAATTATTTATGTCTTGGTAACAGGGTTTACAGATGCATCTCTTACAAGATAGCAAAACTCAAAAGCAAAAATACAAATGCTCATTTGTGTGATAAAGCAGAAGAAAATTCTTCAGAAATTGGAAGAGGAATTATAAGTAGAGGATTTCCATCTTGAGAGTTCTGGGATATGAATTTCCTTGTGTCTGCTGTTTCACTTACCACTTTTGGCAGAATGAAGACATGGAGTAGTTTAGAAGTATATCAGTGCTGTGAGGCTTGTACTGTTTAGTTTTTTCAACGGACAGAAGAAGAAGGGAGATCAGCCCATTCTGCAGCAGCTGATGATGCTCAGAATTGTGATATAAATGATGCATTCTTGTCAGAAAACTGCTCTCAGAAGAATGGCTTTCCTCAGTTCTTTAGTTGTTAACATTTTTAAGGAGGCTTCAATAGTTATGACAATTCTTAATTTTTAGTTCTTGGGCACAGGTTAACTTGGACAAAATAGTTCATTTCAGAAGATGTAATTGTAAGACATCAATGGATGTTTTATGACGCAGTACCTTTACTGTCTCAAGAAGGCCCACTGCATTTCTTCTCAGTAACCATGTTCTTTAAGCTGAGAAGAAACCCCTTTTTTAAATTATTGCCCCAAAACTGGATCTTTGTCAGAGTAACTCTAATGACTCCTTGGAATCTGAACTCCAAATGTGTATGCTGTGAGGTCTGCTTAAGACTCTCTGCAGGCCTTACTTAAATACTTAGCCTTGAAAATAATTCTGTTTGTCCATCAATAGCTAGATGAACAAATCATTCTTTTTGTGAACTTATAGGTGCTGTATTCACAGGATGCAGTAATTCTTGTGGGGGTCATTCTAGTGTTTTCTCCTTGCCCTTCATCCACCTGCTTTCATGTAAATCCAGGTATTTATCTCCTGAAGTTCTAGCCGAGCACTAAAGCATGAGAGAAAAGCCTTCAGTCTTCACAAGGCATTGAGTACTATACATTTGTAAAAACGTGAGGGTGTTTGATGCCCTTTCTGTACTTGTTTGGCAAGTTTTAGAAGGAACAGCTAGGAAGCGTCTTTCCCAGCTGATTGTATCTTGTTTGCTTGCTTGAATGGCAAAGACTTGCTCAGCTTTCAGTGTTGAGCAGGCAACAAGCATATGCTTTTATAAACTAAAGGGATGAATGGATCGTGAGTTTTTCTGGCTATTATAGTTTAGCAGATTAAGTATCGTAAGCAGAAAGCAGTGAATAATCAAATACTGTTGCAAGACACAGAGGAAAGGTGGTGTTATAGGAAGATGACTGTCATGGTTTAACCCCAGCCAGCAACTCAGCCCCACGCAGATGCTTGCCCGTTCATCCCCACGGTGGGATGAAGAAGAGAATCAGAGGATAAAAGTGAAAAAACTCATGGGTTGAGATAAAGACAGTTTAATAGGTAAAGCAAAAGCTGTGTGCACAAGCAAAGCAAAACAAAGAATCCATTCACGGCCTCCCATTGGCAGGCAAGTGCTCAGTCACCTCCAGGAAAGCCGGGCTCCATCACACATAACGGCTACTAGGGAAGACAAACACCATCACTCTGAACATCCCCTTCCTTCGTTCCCTCTTCCACCAGCTTTATATGCTGAGCATGATGTCATGTGGTATGGAATATCCCTTCAGTCAGTCGGGGTCAGCTGTCCCGCTTGTGTCCCCTCCCAACCTCTTGTGCACCCCCAGCCCACTCACTGGTGGGGCAGCGTGAGAGGCAGAAAAGGCCTTGGTGCTGTGTAAGCGCTGCTCAGCGGGAACTAAACCATCCCAGTGTTATCGACAGTGTTTTCAGCACAAATCCAAAACATAGCCTCGTAGCAGCTACTGTGGAGGAAATTAACTCCATCCCGCCCAAGCCAGCACAATGACTTGTCCCAGATGGAAAAAGACAACTAGTTCAGCACCTGGTGACCATCTGGTGCTTCTAGCATGTAATTAAATGACCTACAGAGGAAGAAGGTATCACATGTTCTAGCATAAGTAGTTCTCAGATGGTGGGTTTGGTGTTGGGTTTTGGTGTGTTTTGTTTTGGTTTTTACTCAAATACCATTCCCTAAAATATAAATGACCCTATTGCCCTTTTCAGATTATTTTTGCTGACTTAAATTTCTGCTGTTTATTTCCATTGCTAATTTTATCTGTAGACAGTGCTGTAGAGGAAGAAATATGTGATGTTTATGGGTGTTAATTTTCTTATCCCTCTCCTCAGATGATTTGTTTAATTAATCAATGTAAAAGCCCTGCAAAGGAAACTAGACAGGTAAAGACTGGGATTTTTTTTGTGTGTGTCATGAATTAATAAGGCCTTTTTTTTTTTGTTAAGTGTTGGAAGAATTAAGCTGGGAGCTGTAGAGAAATAAGGTATGAGACATTTCTGAAGGAGTCTGATATCCTGCTTTGAGATTAGCGTTGGCTTTGAGGAAGGTAGGGGAGTCCCTTCAGTCTGTGTAGTTTCATTGTACTGGAAAAGCTAATAAGGCTTTTAGGTTGGGGATGATCAGTATCAAAACAGCTGTGAGAGAACCTGTCATTAAGCATTTTCATGATTGTTGCAATGGTGTTAGATGCCCAGCAGTGGGGCTTCTTGGTAGAAAGTTAAGGTACAGAGGGGAAGGTAACTTAAACTGCTGTCTATAAACTTCTGAATTCATAGGTGGCTATTAGACCTATAGTACTATACATCTCTAAGCAGACGTTCTTTATGTATCTCTATTCCTTTCTTTCTGGAATAAGTGGTGCTATATAAATAGATAGCAGCAGAGGCAGTATCTTCATCCATTTACTGTAGTCCTTTGATATGTAATTCTAAGCAGTAAAAGTTTCAGTTTCTGTTTGAGTAAATAATTGATTGCAAAGTATTTTTGGGGAATGTGGGTTGAGTCTATCATTCTGCTCATAAGCCACTTTGTTAGTAAAATGTTAATTTCTTTTGTTAGCTTCTCTGTTACCTATGGTAGGAACTCCTCATGGATTTTCTTCTGTGAAGAAGATACAAGAATACAAGTTGTAAAGCTGCTAGAAACACTTGGAAGATTTGACGGGTCTAAGGTGAAATAAAAATCTAGATATTTAACTTTCTTTTGAATGTGCTTGAATGGGTTTTTAGATGAAATGTGGAATAATTCTAAGTACAAAATTATAAATACAGAGTTTTAGAATTCCCAGTTATGAAACAGTTTTGGTGGTCCAGAATTTAATTTTATAACACTGCCTGGATGACTCAGAGCTCCAAACATTGGAAAAGATGTATTCAAACAGCTTAAAATAGTGGGATAGATTTCTTTTGCTGAGGCTGAGTGTCAGCAGTATAAACGTCTGTCTAGCTGTTGAAGAACTGTTAAATTTGAGCAGAGAGAAGATTCCTTCTGTGGATAGCCTGAAAATGATGTAGCATCAGTAAAAAGATTAATATAGTCTGCTGTGTGGTCCCTTATCCCCATTTTCTTGTCTGTCATCAGTTCTGATTATCATCAGACAGAATGGCTGATGTTAGTTTGACTGTCTCTGATCTAATATAGTAGGATATTTTATTTGCATTCTGTTTCTGAACTGTCTTGGTGATAAGACAGTTTTCTTTACCTGCTAGAAAAGAAATAACACCAAAAGACCTGCAGAACAAAAGAAAAATGCAGTCACCTAGGAACAAAGTAAATTTGGCAACAAAACTGACACGAAAGGTGTTGATGTTTAGAATTCTTAGTGTTCAGAAAAAAAATCAGCTTGATGTACATCCTTTGCCTGGAATAAAAGAAGCCAAAATCTCCTGTGTGAAATGTTTTGCCTATTTATTGTTACCTTGACTGTGTATTAAACTCTGCTTCAGGTCTTACTTTAGCATATTTACTTATTTTGCAGTCACATGGCCTTGTTGTGTTTTCTCATAATTCTTTTCTGAAATGATAGTAATAATATAATAACAATAATTCAGAAGTCTTACATTTTTAAACACTCTGTCTTTGAAATGACTGACTGAATATATTCAGGCCTCTGGAATATCCATTTATTTCTGTTTCAGAAGCATCTACTCCAAATCGATGTTCTCAGAATAGACACATAAATCTTTTGGTTGTAGTTGCTATCCTTACACCAGTTTTAAACTCTCCTTTGCATTACATGTAAATTCTGTTACAATAACAGATTATGTCCCAATCTGCCTTAGAAGGAAAATGTTTTGCTTTTTTACATAGCAATTGTCATCTTAGTGTAACAGTCCATAACTGATTCCTTATATACAGTAGTAGACCATCAGTCACAAAATCTAAGATGAGTTAGACCAGAATGAGCTCATTCATTATTCATTTTAAAATATCAGCAGTCTGCATAATAAAAAGGTAGTATACATTAATCACAATAAAATGTCTACAAGGGGCATGTGAATAGCTGATGAATCTTCAGCTCTTCAGTCTGGATGTGGACTAGTAACAGAACTGTTGAGACTGATACAAGTGTAATATTGAGTGAAAACAGATGTGTAAAAGCATCATGAGGCTGTGGAGGAATGTTAAGAGACTGACCTGCATTGAAAACCAAGGACATTATGGACAGCAATAAAACTAAAAAACAGTGAGGAATGTCTGATTTACATAAAGGCCTCAAGGCAAGCACTTGGATAGTCAATTGCATCTGACCATCAGGAAAGACTTTTTTACTATGAGAGTGACCGAGCACTGACACAGGTTGTCCAGAGTGGTTGTGGAGTCTCCATCCTTGGAGACATCTCACAAGCCATCTGGATGTGGTTCTGGGAAGCCTGCTGTATAGGTGGCCCTGCTTGAGTACAGGAAGTTAGACCAGATGATCCCCAGAGTTCCCTTCCAACCTCAACCCGTCTGTGATTCTGTTTCAACAGCAGATTGATTCAACCTGTGCTTTCATAATGGAAGACACCAGCAAGGTTAAACTAAATTGTATGTGCCACTCCTCCTCCTGTCATCCTAACAGGATGATAGACTACAGCTCCAAGGATACCCAGAATAAGTAGACTGAGCTGATGGGAAGCAATGACTTAGTAGCTGTTGATACCTAAAGGATATAAAAGGCCTGTCTAAAGAACAGTTTGTCTTTGAGAATCATAAAAACTCACAATATGTTGTAGTAACACACAGTGAGGATGTAACAGCTGAAATCTCCTGTCCTCTGTGTCAGACACAAGTCTTGAACAGATGAATTTGGTGTGCTTGTCGTGGTATTTGTAGATAAGTGAATACAAAAGTGAGTAGGTAGAATCAACTTGATTAGGAAGGTAGGTAAAGTCACCTCTGACACCTCCTTGAGGTCTGGTATTGAGTTTTGTTGCATCACATCCCTTTAGCTATTAAAGTGGTCTAAAGACTTTGGAGTGCTTTTACTAAAGGTAGGTGATTTTTGCCATTTTTGAAGCACAATATATTAACTGATCTGGTGGATGGTAGTTACCCATAATGTGATAAATCACATTCTTTTTTTTTTAATCTACATTTTTGCCAATATGCAATTAGATTACCATAATTCCTTAAATTAGTTTTTAAGTTCCTTTACATGTAACTAATATAATCTTGTAAGCCAGCCTGCACAAATTGACTTGTTCTACATATCAGTGTAGTAAATAAACAATGTTATGACCAAATAAGCTTGGAGCGTATTGGCTGTAACTTCAAATGCCTTCACTGTGATTTGTGGCTTAATATTGCTAGAAATAATATTATGTGAAAGCCTGAGGAGGGTATATGTATGGGTTTAATTTTCTGTGGTTTATAGAGGAATTACAGTGGTTGGTTGGTTGTTTCGGTTTTTTAATCCATAGATGGTTTTGGTGTAAAAACTAGCATGCATAATCAGGATAAGTAAAGATTTTTTTCACTCTAGCATAACAAAGTGAAGGTCCAGAAAAAAACTGTCTACAGATGGAAAAAAATCCCCACTGTTACCTTCTCCATATATTGTGTTGTGTCAGTTTAACTTTGGCTGTTTCCTCAATAGATTACTGAACACGTACCTCTTATCTCCATGTGCCTCTTGAGGCTTATGGGACCAAACAAGTTTTCAGCATTTGTGTTACCTGGGGAAGTCGCTAGACAAATACAAGATATATTCAATTTAGGTTTTTTTGAGAATTCATGGGAAATGCACTCAGCGCCTCACACATGTATACATACACGTGCACACCATGTTACACTTGTATCAGTCCCTTGGAAAGTCAGTGTTCCTTGTCAGAGGCAGCATCCCATTTCTTTGACTCATGGTTGTTTGTACAGGTCCTGGCCATCCTTGTAGAGGTGGGGTTCTTGAAGCAGGCAGCACCCCATGGGTTTGACTCAATGTGTGCAGCAAGACAAGCATCACTGGTAGCTCTTGAGGGCTGGCCTTTTGTGGAGCCAGGTTGAGTCCTGGCTGGAAGCTGAGGACGTTGCCAGGCTGAATGTCCTCTGGGGCAGCCGTGCTTGCATACTCCTGCCAGGCTCAGCTGGTTGGCTTTAGCTGGAGTTGTCTCATGGTGCATGCAGACCTCTCCTGCTGTTAGCTGACTCTACCGTGCCCTGACCAAATCTCACTCATTGCTCCTGAACTCTGGGGAGCTATAAAATTTAGCTCAGTCTATATAGCAACATCTGCTGGGAGTTAGAAAGATGGCTACTGAGACACAAGATCCTCTTGGGTTAAGCTGTTGTGGTTATTTTTGCTAGGTGTTTCTACAAGTATTTTTGCTTGAATATTTTCCCTGGTGTCTTGAATTTTGTAGTAATCATCTCAGGTGAAGTCTGTGAACTGTGCTAATACCTTGAAGGAATTTTTCATTGTTGCATTCGGGAACTTGCATATATCCGCTTTGAAATTCCATCTGTCTAGCCTCTTTTACACTAGGGAACTTAAAAGGGGAGAAAAATCTAACATTAGATTACTAATTAGTCCAGCCAGGACTATACATGTATGTATACATGTGTGAGGCGCTGAGTGCAGTAATCTAATTAGTAATCTAATACAGATTAGAGCGCAGGGAGTGTGGAGAAGGAGAATCTTTCATGAAAAAACATTTGCCCTAACTTTGAATCTATTTTAGTGATGATAAATTGTCAGGAAAAAGAAAAGCCAGATTTATTGTCATGATGCAAGGAACTTCACGCTTTAAAGATTTAATATAACCATTAAGGTGATTCAGAATTCTGATTCATTGTTTGTACTTGCAGGCCTGAAAAGCCATTTATTTTTTAAATTATATATACACTTACATTCTTTTTTCCCTTCATTACAGTCCTTATTCTGCAAAAATGTTGGGGAATATTTGTTTTATATCCACTCTAAACAGAAATATTAAGACAACTGACAGTAATGTTAAAGAAATAGTAGTAAAATATGCTAATTATTTTCAGGTACAGCAGAGTCAGTAGTAAATTCTTAAGCACTTTTTTAAAACTCTACTACTACTACTTAATTTTTTACTTTAAAAATGCATACTTGGGACCCTCTTCATTTAACTGCTTTGAAGATCAAGGTATTTAAAATGTATTTCCTTTTTAACTTCCCTAGTATAGAAAAGGCTAGACAGATGGAAATTCAAAATGAGTATATATCAAGTTCCTGAATGTAGTGCTTTCGAGTGTCTGTCTAGTCAGTAGTTGGTAATCAATTTGCGTGGTCAAATATTGGACCAGGTTGCACAGAGATGTTGTGGAGTGTACTCAAAACACGACTGTACAGAGTCCTAGGCAGCCTGGTCTGGCTGACCCTGCTTGAGTAGAGGGATAGGACTAGATGATCTCAAGAGCCCCCTTCCAACCTCAACCCTTCTGTGATTTTGGGATTCAGTGCTCTTGGAACGGGTGGGATCTAGGGCATATGCTGGAGTTTGAACCTGCCATGTGTATTTAAATTCAGAGAACTGCCTGTAGTTTCATTTCTTACCAAGTACAATTTTTTGTCTGGATTATTGTGAACAGTATGCTTCCCTTGTTTTTGTTTTCAGGTTTGCTTTATTCAGCATGAATGCAGTTGTCATCTTCACTAAAAGGATGCTGTAGATGAACAAAATTGTTTCCTATATTCCTTTTACAGGAGTGGTTTTTAGGTAAAGCATTATATGATGAAGAATCTACAATAATTCACCATTATGCCTTTGCTGAAAATCCTACAGTCTTTAAATTTCCAGATTTTGCTGCTGGTTGGGCGCTTAGCATTCCCCTCGTTAACAAGTAAGACTTGAATTTTTAATCACTTCTTGTTTATTGATAGTAATTAAGAATGTTTAATTTATACAGTTTTCCTAGGTGCTAATCAATGTTATTTTAATGAGTTATGATTTCATATGGATTAATTTTTTATATAAAAGGTGAAGATGTTCTTGCAGAACAGTTGAAGGTTTATTGCAGGTCGTGTAGATATGCAAAGTCAAATGTTAATTTTGAGCTGTTTTTGAACTGAAGCTCTGATTGCAGCTTAGCTATGGCAGACAGCTTGGGATGTGCTCAGCCAGTGCAGGCTGGCCTCTCATGGATTTAACTTCAGAGCCTACATCGAGCTTTTGCTGCTGCCACCAATATGAGCAGTGTCCATGCTGATACATGAAGTCTGCTTTAGTCTGAGGATCTCAGGTGTGTGGGAAGATGTTCAACCAGGCACAGTAATGTACAGCTAGCTCCAGGTATGCCTACAGAGATTTGGGCTCCCACTACACTTACCCAGAAAATACTGCTTTGATAAAATTCAATTTATTCCTTATTCTATACATTCCAAGCATAATTATTACAAAGAAACACTTAAGAATTCATTAGTAGACAAGAGTACAGAAGCAGATTTCTGTATCGTTGCTGTGCGTATGATATATTTTGCTCTACATCACACCAGCTAGTTAATAGTTGTCCAGGACTAGTTATTCAACTGGTTCAGTACCATCTCTTGTCATTTTAAAAATGTATTCTCCTCCAGACAGCAGTTCTATTCATGGGTCTTAAGAGTGACTGTGTTGCCCTCTAGAACTGTTTGTGATGCTATAGAGGCAACCTAGATATTTATTTCAGATTAGATGCTTAGTTTTTAAATGAGATCTGAAAAGTTCGTAGATTTCAGAAGTTGAATGCACCTTGCTGTAGCAAGGATTGATGTGTTCATAAATTGAAGGTGCCTAAATACTGGTCCTTGGAATACACAAAAAAGAGAATACTGTCTGAATTTTGAGATGCTGATCAATATTGAGCCTTAAATGCACTGCGGCTTTTGATCTGTTAAAAATACTGTGCCAGACTGTCTACTCCAGATGAAAACTTTCTTCTTGGGTAGGAAGGATGTATCAAATGTGTGTGCTGAAAACAAATATCATCACCCTTGTACTCAGATGAGGAAAAAAAAAAAAAGAAAAAGAGATATAAGTTGCTTCATGGGGCAATAAATACAGTGGTGTGATTTCCTCACACACACACCCCCACCCCCCAACCCTCCCCCGGTAAGATGGTCAATAATATCAGCCACACTTTGCTGCCTACACTAATGAATGGTTTATTTTTTTAATATGTTTTTGAGTAAATTTCTTCATCTTTATAGGCTTGCAAAGAAGCTGAAAAGTGAACCACTCAAGTCAGACTTCACGATAGATTTAAAGCATGAGGTAAGCAGTAATGTGATGAAAGAAGAATTGTCTAAAATCTATGTATATGAATTGTGATAAATTACTATGGAAATAATAGATTTTTCTTAGATGTTGCTAAAGAGTTTGACTGCAATGGCACGTTTAATTTCTTTCCCTTCCTTTAGAATATTGTAATACTTTAAAACTATTTCAAGCATAGAAGAATTCATAAATAAAATTGCATTTGTATGCGAATACATGGTTGTATGCAGTCAGGTTTCTTCTAAGTCTTGCTCTATAAAGAAGGAGAAAGACTTCCAATTCATGAAGCATAAGCTCATGTGAATAGTATCTCAGGTATTAGCCTGCCTCGCTCACTTTCTAAATCAGACTCTAGAGAGCTAAATAAGATGGAGTTTGGATTAAGTACTCTCAGCATCCTAACTGATGTGTGAATAATCAGCTTTGCAATTTGCAGTATGGAAATCTGGAAAATATTTTTGCCTCTGGTTTGCAACAGTTTTAAAAGATAACCACTAGGTCTTCCAGAGGATGAGCTGACTGGAAGGAACATGAGGAGAAAGGAGTGGGAGGATCTGAAAGAGTATCAGTGCTACTTTTCTAAAGCTTTTTTATTTCTTCTGCCTTAAAAATGTCTGTGCAGCCCAGGGTTTTGTACTGACACCAAAGTCAACTCCTGAACCAGGGTGGAAGGGGAGGATGAATTTGGAATAAACTTGCAGATTTTGGCCTGAAATTATGAGTGATTGTGAATTCATTTTAATTGTTAAAAACTCCTAAAAGTCAGCTATAAAATGTGGTTCCAGCCCCCACCCACCCCCCTCCCCCAACTGACCTTACTTAAAACTACTGCTGCTGTTCCAGATCTTTATTCTGTGATGGTTATAAACCTCCTTACTTCCAACATGAATCTATAGTGTGTATGTAGAGTATAAATTGGTGGCATATTTACATGAATTTGGATTTGTGCCAACACTGTTCTTTCACATAGTTTCCCCTCCTTGACTGATGTATTTCTCAAAAGCAATTGGACACCTCTCAGCTTTTATTTTGCTACGTGAAACAAGCCAACAAGCTGTTTCTTTCCTCTTGTTAATTTTTCTAAATGCAAGACCTTGGGCTTCACACTGTTAATCTTTTTGTAAGTTGCCTCAAAGTCATTCCTGTATTCCCAGTATTCCAGTCTACCTCAGCACTGACAAAGCCTCTAAACATAGTATCATTAAAAAAAAAATAAATCATTAGCAGACATTTCTTTTATGTGCCACAGATTGCTTAATGAAAAACAATTGATCACTTGACTGGCAAAATTACTTCCATCCACTCCTTATTCTGTGAGCAGTTCATTGCATAAGTTTCATTTCAAATTTATTGCCATTGATAACCTATTGCAGCCCTGTAGTCGTTCTTTCTGCACAGTCTCATGTCTCCGTAGAGACAGTTCCATTCCCCCTCACTTATTTCATAAATCATCATCATCTTCTTAAATCATTTTTATCTCTACGTGCTTCTTAAGTGAATCAAGATTGACAACAAATCAAAGGATATAAACTGTGATCTTTAGTAATTGTTAGTAAGGTTTAAATTTATGAAGGATGATAAATGTTTTAAGGAATGTTTAGTTTGAGAGAGTGCTAATAACATGTGCCTCTAATCTTTGGTATTTTATTTGGCTCTGTATAAGACTTTTTTCACTCTACTACTTTCTAAGTCCCCGTTTCTTATATCTGTAACATTTATATTACTTTCCATCAGGGAAGCCTATCTTGAAAATATGTGCATTTTCAAAAAGTCTAAAAAAAAAATAGCTACAAATGAGCAGCAGCATGACAAAAACCCTTTACCAATGTCGAGCATATTCCCTGATGCTTTTTCAGAATTGGAAGTGAACAATGGATTTTTTTGTATATTTAACATTAGATTTGAACTAGAACTCAGACTAAGAATATTTATGTCTTTTTATTGTAAATCCATTTCCATCATTTTAGGAACAGTTTGTCATCCTGTGCTGTAACCCAGACTGGCGTTCTAAACTCACTTCTGCAATATGATAGCTTCACACCTTTCTAAGGCTGCCTGTTGAAGATTCCATTATTCAGTGGGAGATCTTAGCACATTATGAACTTTCATAAATAATTCACGTTACAATTGTTAAATATCTTCAGTGCTGCAGGATTGTTGCTTCTTTGTTGGTTCATGTGATAGACATTAATTCTGAGTAGCTGAATTCTGAACTAATACAGGGACAACTGGTTAAAGGATCAGGAGCACAAGTGATGTTCTCCTCTGTCCTTCCAGTTGCAGGGAATGGCAAGGGAAGAAACAGGAGGAGCCAGCAGATCGATACCTGGCTCTGAGCCTGGTGTCACTGGCAGAATTTTGGGGTTTTCAATCACGGGTCAGTTTACACGACAGCAGGCCTGCTGGCAACAGATGGGGTGCACCTGTCACAAAAGGGACAAAGGATCTTTGCACAGGAGTTATCAGTGCTCACTGAAAGAGCTTAAAACTGCATTTGAAGGGGGAAACAGATAAAAGAAGGCTCGCTAGAGGTAAGCCTGGTGGCAGCACGCCACTGTTTGAGGGACGTTGTGCTAGTGAGGTCCTTCAATCTGCTGTGTCCGTGGAGGCAGGGGATAGAGATCCACATGGCAGGAAAGATGCGAGGCTTATTGATGTGTTAGAAACCACGGAAGCGCTTGGCAATTAGGCCTTCTCCCCCGAGATCAATAGCCCAACTGAAGTGCATCTACACCACTGCACACACTGTGGGCAACAAACGGGAGCAGCTGGAAGCCATTGTGCAGCAGGGGAACTGGCATAGCTGCCATCACAGAAACGTGGTGGGATGACTCGCACAGCTGGAGGGCTGCAGTGGATGGTATGAACTCTTCAGAAGAGATAGGCAAGGAGGGAGAGGCAGTTGGGTAGCTGTGTGTTAGGGAGTGTTTTGATTGCCTGGAGCTTGATGATGGTGGTGATAGGGTTGAGTGTTTATGGGCAAGACTCAGGGGGACGGCCAACAGGGCAGACATTGTGGTGGGAGTCTGTTATAGACCACCCAGCCAGGATGAAGAAGCAGACAAAATATTCTGTAAGCAGCTGGGAGAAGTCTCACAGTCGCTAGCCCTTGTTCTCGTGGGGGACTTCACCTTACCAGCTGTCTGCTGAAAGTCCAATGCAGCAGAGAGGAAACAGTCCACAAGAGTTCCTGGAGCACGTGGAAGAGACCTTCCTGACACAGCTGGTGAGGGAGCCAACTAGGGAAGGCATCTCGCTGGACCTGATGTTTGTGAACAGAGAAGGACTTGTGGGTTGGAGGCTGTCTTGGGCACAGCAATCAGAAGATGACAGTGGTTTTGATTCTCAGAGGGGTAAGGAGGGGGTCAGCAGAACTGCTGCCTTGGACTTCAGGAGGGCACTTTGGCCTGTTTAGGAGCCTGGTTGGCAGAGTCCCTTGGGAGGCAGTCCTGAAGGGCCCAGGGGTCCAGGAAGGCTGGACATTCTTCAGGAAGGAAGTCCTAAAGCGCAGGAGCCGGCTGTCTCCATGAGCCGAAAGACGAGCTGGTGGGGAAGACGGGCCTGGCTGAACAGAGCTTTGGCTGGAACTCGGGGAAAAAAGGAGAGTTGGCCACCTCTGGAAGAAGGGGCAGGCAACTCAGGAGGACTACAAGGATGTTGTGAGGTTATGCAGGGAGAAAATCAAAAGGGGAAAAGCCCAACTGGAAATTCATCTGGTTACTGCTGTAAAAGGCAATAAAAAATGTTTCTCTAAATACATTAGCAACAGGAGGACGAAGGAGGATCTCCATCCTGTATTGGTTGTGGGGGAAAACATCATGACAAAGGATGAGGAAAAGGCTGATGTACTGAATGCCATCTTTGCCTCAGTCTTCCACAGTAAGACCAGTTGTTCTCCAGGTACCCAGCCCCCCTGAGCTGGAAGACAGGGACAGGGAGCAGAGTGAAGCCCCCATAATCCAAGGGGAAATGGTCAGTGACTTGCTGCACTGCTTAGACACACACAAGTCTATGGGGTTGGATGGGACCCACCTGAGGGTACTGAGGGAGCTGATGGAAGGGCTCACCAAGCCACTTTCAATCATTTATCAGCAGTCCTGGCTGACTGGGGAGGTCCCAGTTGACTGGAGGTTGGCCAATGTGATGCCCATCTGCAAGAAGGGCAGGAAGGAGGATCTGAGGAGCTACAGGCCTGTCAGCCTGACCTCGGTGCAGGGGAAGGTTATGGAGCAGGTCATCTTCAGTGCCATTACATTGCACGTAGAGAACAACCAGGTGGTCAGGACCAGCCATTATGGGTTTATGAAAGGCAGGTCCTCCTTGACAAACCTGGTCTCCTTCTACAACAAGATGACCTGCTTAGTGGATGAGGGAAAGGCTGTGGATGTTGTCTACCTGGACCTTAGTGAAGCCTTTGACATCGTCTCCCACAGCATTCTCCTGGAGAGGTGGGCTGTGCATACCTTGCATGTGTGTCCTCTGTGCTGGGTTAGAAGCTGGCTGGCTGGCCGAGCCCAAAGAGTGGTGGTGAACGGAGTTACATCCAGCTGGTGGCCAGTCACAAGTGGTGCTCTCCAGGGCTCAGTGCTGGGGCCAGTCCTGTTCAATCTCTTTATCAATGATCTAGATGAGAGGATCGAGTGCGCCCTCAGAAAGCTGGCAGACGACACCAAGTTGGGGGACAGGATCTGCGGGAGGGCAGGAGGCTCTGCAGAGGGGTCTGGGCAGGCTGGGCCGATGGGCCGAGGCCAGTGGTGTGAGGTTCAACCAGGCTCAGTGCCGGGCCCTGCCCGTGGGTCACACCAGCCCCAGGCAGCGCTACAGGCTGGGGCAGGGGGCTGGGAACTGCCCGGTGGGAAAGGGCCTGGGGGTGCTGGCTGACAGCCGGCTGGGCATGAGCCCCCAGTGTGCCCAGGTGGCCAAGGGGCCAGCAGCGTCCTGGCTGGTGTCAGAAACAGTGTGGCCAGCAGGGCCAGGGCAGTGACCGCTCCCTGGACTGGGCACTGGTGAGGCCGCACCTCGAACCCTGGGTTCAGTGTCGGGCCCCTCGCTGCAGGAGGGACGTCGAGGGGCTGGAGCGTGTCCAGGGAAGGGCAGCGGGGCTGGGGAAGGGGCTGGGGCACAAGTCCTGTGAGGAGCAGCTGAGGGAGCTGGGGGTGTTCAGCCTGGAGAGGAGGAGGCTGAGGGGAGACCTTATCGCTCTCTGCAGCTGCCTGACAGGAGGGGGTAGGCAGGTGGGGTCGGTCTCTTCTCCCACAGAACAAGCAATAGAGTGAGAGGAAATGGCCTCAAGTTGCACCAGGGGAGGTTTAGATAGAATATTAGGAAAAATTTATTCACGGAAAGGGTGGTCAAGCATTGGAACAGGCTGCCCAGGGAGGTGGTTGAGTCACCATCCCTGGAGGCATTTAAGAGATGTGTAGGTGTGGCGCTTGGGGACATGGTTCAGTGGTGGACTTGGCAGTGCTGGGTTAATGGTTGGACTCAATGATCTTAAAGGTGTTTTCTGACCTAAACAATGTTATGAATTTATGAATCTTAAAGTGGCCTGGAAGCTCTTTAGAAATGTCATCCCTTGCTGTTACGTTGTCTTCCAGCTGCAATGCAGGGACAGGAACTACTTACATTCCATAATGTCTATGTGGTGACAAGGCAGAAGATAACCTTGGAGATGTATGTGTGTTTTTTGGCTGCTCCTTACCTTGAGCATGTGTTACATGCCACTTCCATACTCCTTCTCTACTTCAGGCCCTGTCAACAGTATTTGTCTTAACTGCCACTAATGTTTATTCATTTTTCTTCCATATAGAGTGGCCTTTCCCTTTAGTTACTTTGTTGAAGTCATCTGTAATGCTAAGATCATCTGTGCTTTCAGCAGCGTTGGTAAAACAGCAAATAAACAGACCACTTAATAATGACAAGGCTAAGAGAAATTAGAACTTGCAAACTACAAAACTCACTGTCTTGAAAGAACATGCAGCTGAATTAACAGTATTTTAGCAGGTTGCTATCAGCTGTGCAGCAGGAGTAACCATGCTTGTGCTCACAGCTCCCAGTCATCTACTCAGTTACAAGGAAGAAAAGTCTTTTAAACTCTTCAGTGCAGTCAAACTACATGTTTTTACTTTGCAGTTGAGGTGGTCTAAGAGCTTATGTGTAGTTATGATGGCCCAGTTATCAGCAACTTGCTAAAAACTCATCAGTTAATGTCTTCTACTATGTGACTGTACCTTATCAAAAATCTTTCAAACCTGGAAGCTTAAGTTTCAAAAATATTGTATTCTCAAGCCTGCCTCTAGTCCTAACAGGGCCTGTAACAAACTGGTGCTTTTGTTTTATTCCAAGTTCCAGAAGGAGCTGTATGTAGGTAGTTCTGATTTTCTGAGGATGTTGAGACCTAAATGAGATGGGCAGGAAAATGATCATCTGTAAATTAGAAGTCTGTAACGGGTTTGGTGACTTGGGCTTGTCCAGACCATACTTAATATGCTTTGTTTGGACTGAGTTCCTCCAGAACGCCTAGGAGAAGGAAATATTATGCCCTCTTAGTAATACCTTAATAATCAGATTATTTACTAAAAGAGGAGCTGAATTCTGGCCCTGATGGGATTTAAAGCTTTAACGTTTAAAATTGTATAGGTTTAAAGTTCCTAAGTAGGCATAAAACAGTGGAAAGGAGACTCCTTTTCATTGCCTTTGCTGCGTGCTGGGTCTGGTCCCATTTTCCAGTGAAGTATTTAATTTGTTTTCCATGCAAGAGCCATTGGGAATATGAGTAGATAACATGGGAAACAGAAACTAGAACCCAAGACTGATTTTTCTTCTGTTAGAGAAGTCCCATTCCTCCCATGCAGTAGAGTCGGGCTCCCCTTCACTGCACTACCTTTTTGGTTCCAAGAATATTGCTTTTTGTGCAGTAACTCGGTTTCACGAGGTAGCACGGAGAGTGTCTGTCCCAGAATATCTGTGGTATCTTGGTGCAGGCACTCTTTGAAAACTAGAAGCTGTAACTTTTGACTGAGTTAGGCAGGAGCAAACTTCAAACCCAGATCTCCTACATCTTGAGTATATGCTCAAACAGTTCTTGTCCAAAGGTGCTTTCACATCTTTGGCCTGTCGTCAAGAGAGACTAAGCATTCAGAATTGGGAGTGTATGGCAGTGCTGCTGGGAAGCTCTGAATCCACATACATACTGAGATATTGTTTTCTGCCTTTTAGATTTTTAAGAACTTAATTTTGTTCTTACAAGTTTTCAAACAGTTTTATATGAAATTAAGTTAATCTTCTAACTGTTCTGAGGTAGGCACCCAGTGTAGAACTTTCGCCCCTGAATACTTAGTCTGGCAAAGTTACAAGCAGTGTAAAAGTATTGCAGTAGAAATGTTGAGCAAGTCTAAATGTTCTCGATGTACCATGAAGTACAGATTGAAATACTACCATTATGAGTTCGATGTAAATACAAAGGTGGTGTTTGGGGTTTTTTTATCTTCAAGACATCACCATTTTGCTTCTTCCTTTTTCCTCTCTGAAGTTTGGCTGGCTTTTTATTGTTGCTACATTTAAAATGGACAAGAGTCTACTATAGGATAGCCTATCTGTTACATTATCCATTTTATTTTACAGCGTCTCAAAGTTTCATTACTGATTTTGAGCATTTTAAATTGCCACCAGAGAATGGATGTATTTTGAAAAGCTGAAAATTGCCACATAGGCTATTCCAAATTATCAAAATAATTTTAAAAGAGCAACACAATAAGCATTTTTGTTTAAAAGAAGGTGTAAGTATTCAATCTACCATTTCTTATAAAAGTTAAAGAGGGAAGTTGTTTTGATGTGCTTAAATATACGATACTAATTGTAATTCTATAAAGCAAATTTTAAAACTTGTCTGTCTATAGAATTTCTTTTGTAGCAGAAAGATTACATATTGGTGCTGGAAATGTGAGCAAAAGGTAAGGGATGCAGCTAGTCAACTGAGGCACAAATCTTCTACAGCATCCCATATTTTTCAGTTTTCCTATTAAGTTTGTCCTGTGATATGATTTCTTCTGTGCCCTAAGAATTTTTATCCAGTTTCATTAATGATATAAATGTTTTCTATTTTGATAGATTGCCCTGTATATTTGGCAGAAAGGGGAAGGACCACATCTTACTCCGGTGCCTGAGTTCTGCACAGATGATGTGAGCTCACATAAGGTTGATCGCTGTGCAACAACGTTCAGTAATTTTCTGCCACTCTGTGTAAGTACCATATTTTAAATACCACTTACTTAGTAAAGGTAAAACGCTTACTAAAATGCATAATACTTTAAAAATCTCAAACCTTAAGAATAATTTTTTTAAAAAAGAAAGTTTGTTCTGGCATTTATCTATTTTTTTATATGCTTGAAGCCTTCCGTGGCACAGGATATTTCATGGCAAACAAATACTGCATATGCTTTAATGGGTCTTTCTACCACAATGTTTGAACAGCATGTGATCTGTAAAGTATTCCTCCTTACATTTCTGTGAGATACTGAAGTATAAATAATCTTTTTTCACAGATGGAAATCTAAAACTTCTTGAGGCTCAAGATAAAATGTAATATAGTATTTGGTGCATTAAAGTACGACCCATCTCTTCTACCTCTAGCATAATGCATTTATGATTTTATGGGTTAAGAGTTGCTAGAGGCCAGTAAATGTTCCATGCTTCCAGCAGAGCAAAATTCTAGGTGCCAAGAAGGAAAACAAAAGTGGTTAAATGATTTTTACAGTGGAGGAAGTGCAAAGATTTCTGCTGTGTAGCATTTAAGCTTCTTTTTCCAAGTATGATACAGTTCAACATGTTCTCATAGTGATGAATTTCAAAAAAAATTAAGACAACATTATTTTTCAGATGAATCATTCTTAGTTCAACAAGTTCTACTGCTCATTCTCTTTTCCTAATAGGTGTTTTAATTTATTTTAGAAGGCTACATCAATGGAAAAAGTATTTCAATACTGTTATTTCAGGAATTTTAAACAACTAGTGACCTTTTTTTCATGAGACAAAGATGTACTTTCTAGTGTATTACTAGTACCCTATTTTACTTGATATGCTATACAACGAAAAGATATTTTCTATTTTATTATATGTATGGACATACATATCCTATAAAATGTTAAAGGTGGAGCCTGCAATTAAAAAAATAATTTTTGTTCTGTTCATATAGGGAGAGCCAGTGAAAAAGGAAGATGTATTTGTTGCTGTAAAAACATGTCGGAAATTTCATGGTGACAGAAGTAAGTTGCTGGTTGGTCAAGGTAGTACTTCTATGCAATATAGTTTATGAAATTAGTATTTTAAAAACTAAGCTGATATATGCTGTGTAGCTCTTGGAACTAGATGTTTGCAAAATCCACAGGGAAACATGAAAGCTTCAGAACTGTAAACAGCTTATTTTGGGAGAAATTTTTGCTATTCAGAGTTCTTCAGGAGCACTGTGAAATGTTTAAGATGAAGAGTTGTGGTCGTTTGATGTTTCAATCATGAGTGATTGGTTGGTAAAAATCCTGAAATGGAGTATCAAAAATATGCATAAAGTTAGCTTATACTGTTGTAATTGGGAGACATTACAGTATTTATTATTACAGCATCTATTAATATCCTTCGGTGTGTTTCCTCCAGCTAATTGGTTCACTTCGGTTCTTCGTACTAGCAGTAAACAATTGTGCAGCTGTGTAGTGGCTGTTTCAGACATTTGAACAAGCTGAAAGGTGTCTCCCCTCCTCCTTCCTTTTGTTCTGCCTGTCCCTCCAGTAGAAGATACGAGCTTACGCTGTCATATTGCTTCTGTCTATTGTCACCCTATGTAATTAGATGTGTGCATGTGTTTTATGATGCTTGGAATGGGAAATTTTGTCTCTTGTAGAAATCTGATCATCTGTAGTACTTTGTGCAAGGCATGGCCCAGATCAAGAGTCTCTCAAATGTGCAACACTATAGCATGCTTCACCTGGAACTTGTAGTGTTATGCAAGTAATGGTAATCACCATGAAAATATGACCATGCTATCCATTGTAAAAACAATAAATGAAAAAACGTTAGGACAGCCAAACAAGATATGTTCAATGAGTATTAACTTCCTTCTCAGAGGCATGGAAAATAAAGACACAGAGAGACACCCAGCTTCATCTAATACACAGTAAGGCTCAGCTAAGTTTAAGTAGATCCAGTGTCTACAAAACTTGAACAGAAAAATTCCAAATCCACTTATTTAACAGAAGAAAGTCTACCTACTTAATGCCACCTACCAGTCCATTCTAGTTTACTTCTAGACATTTCCTTAATAAGGAAATTCAGGAATGGATTTATTTCCAGGAATTTACTTGAATTTTGTGTGCCCTTGAATACTCCAGTTATGTAGTATTGTCAGCATTAGGCTTAGTTTGTTCATAAATGTAATTTGAAGTGATTAGTATTGGGAAAAAATTGAAAATGAAGTAATGGTTAGTAGTTTTAACAAATTTGGGGGGCATTTTGCCACACATTGTCAGAGGACAGAATGAAGATAAAAGCTCTTTTTGTAACTGAGTCCCTCTTTGCTAATGCATCCAAAACTGTAGGTTCTGCTCTTCTAAATTTAGACTATTTGCCAGTTGCTGGTTTGTTTGTTTGGTTTTTTTCTTCAAAATAAGATTTATGGAACTTCTTTCTTAATGTTACTGCACTCGATGAGGCACGTTTCTAGTAATTTAATCACATAATAATTAGGCTATCTTTAAAGTAGCTTTTGACAAACCAAAATTGACTGTCCTGTAATTGGAGTTCACTGAAGAGTTCTCCTTTCTGGATCCATGTTTATTTTCTTACATCAAAATTAAAACCAAAAAACCCACCAAACCTGAAAAGTCAGAAAAGAACATAAGGCTTCAAAAAGATGGTGTAAACATCTTTCAAGAAACACCTGTTGAAGACTGAGGAAAATTCTTGAACTTTCCTCACAGCTTCCAGAGTTATGCAATAGAGGATAATCTTACTCAAGATTTTGAAAGATTAATGGATGCCAGCTTCAGAGAGCTCTTTTTACCTGGTAAGTCATTTTTTATTGTATGCCAAAAACTACATTAGTGCAACATTAAGGCTTGGAATTCGATGTGCAAAAGCAGCTAAATTTTACTTCAGAATTTACTTCAGCTACACTACGCCTTACACATACTGTATATGGTTATATAAGATTTTAAGACTGCAAACATGCATCAAGGTTCTAGAAGTAGCACAAATAAAATATAATCAAGAGATTAGAGCTGACCTTCTATAAATACCTCTGTAGTGCAGTGTTAAAAGTTCTGTGTGATCATAGTATTAATACATATAGCTAAATATTCGCATCGACAGCTAGCCCAGAATTTCATGTAGTTGTTCTTTCTTGGGAACATATGAGTTATTAGAAATTACAAAGTTGTTTTTTTTTTATTTACAAAATTTTATTTACAAAGTCTTGTTACAATTATTTACAAAGTATTACAGATTACAAAGGGATACGGTTTACAATAGGCACTAGTCTGGGTGGTGACACTTCTGTCAAAACAAGTGAGGAAGAGAGACACTTAGCTAGTAGCCCCCTTGTTAGACCATTTAACTGAGGTGAGACTCAGGTCCTTGCTGCTGTGAACTCTTCATTTATACAAAGAAGGAAGACTCCACTGAAGAAATTCAGAGGCTCAGTCTGTAGCAGCAGATAGTTCTGTATGTCAAAGTACCCTGCTGAGGTTGAGGTCCTTGGCTGGAGAAAGGTAAAACAGCGTTTACAGGTCAGTCTCTTCTGCCAGGTGAAGGTTGGAAGCATTTTGTATGTCTGTGATGTTTCTGTACTGGGGCCTTGTTTTCTGAAAGCTTTCTGGGTTTGTTCTTCTGATAAACATTTTTCAAGTAGAACATTTCCCCAAAATAGAAAATAATTTCCTGGCTACTTGTTTTCTTATTCTAGTTAAAAATTAAAATGTACACATGGCATTCTCTGCCAAATAAAGCCTGATTATGCAGTGTTATGTGATGTAATGTGGCATTTTATTATATAGGGGATAGAGTTAATGCATTGTGAAATTCCTGGCTTTGCATTTCAAAACTCCACCATAATGTTATATGAACATTTTTTTTTTGTCCATAATTCCCTTTGGATTTGTTATGCAAAATTTGAGAGCAGTTTTACATTCCTTTAAAAAACTTCTGAAAGCAGTATTGGCCACTGCACAATGCTACAGAAGTGAAGTTATATTTTTTTTTTCCAAATTTGAAATCCTTTCCATTAGTGCATTGAGATCTTACTACTCTGTCTTAACTGTTACCTTTCAACTTATTTCAGTGTTACCAAATTGACTGTTGGTCAATCAAGAATAATAAATCCTTCAAATCTGTGTGTGATCAGAGTAGAGGAAAGCGAGCAAGTAGGTAGGCAGCAAACATCAGATTGGACGATGGATGATTCCACCAAGGGGCTAAAACGAGCTCTTCACAAGCATCGGAGTTACATAGAAGCAAAGGGAATTTAAAGGGCTGCTGCGTTGGCTCTGGCTGGACACCAGGTGCCCACCACAGCCACCTCCCTCCTCAGCTGGGCAGGAAAGAGAAAATTACAAAAGGCTCCTGGGTCGAGATAAGGGCAGGGAGATCCCTCAGCAGTTACATGAAACAGGCCCGACTCAGGGGAAAAAAATAATTTATTGACAATCAGATCAGAGTAGGATAATAAGAAAAATAGCAAATCTTAAAAGCACCTTCCCCCTACCGCTCCCTTCTTCCGAGGCTTAACTTCACTCCTGATTTTTTTCAACCTCCTCCCCCCTCAGCGGGACAGGGAATAGGGTCACTTCGTCACTTGTCTCTGCTGCTCCTTCCTTCTCAGGGGATGGTCCTCACACTCTTCTGTGCCAGCCTGGGGTCTCTCCCATGGGAGGCAGCTCTCCACACACTTCTCCAATGTGAGCCCTTCCCACGGGCTGCACTTCTTTATCCACTGCCCCGGCCGGGGCCCTGCCCGGGCTGCGGGGGGGAGCTGCTCCCCCGCGGGCTCCGTGGGCTGGGGGCACAGCCTGCCCCGCCGGGGGCTGCCCCGCGGGCTGGGGGAGCCGCTGCTGCGGCGCCCGGAGCCCCCCGGCCCCTCCGCACCGCCCGGGGCTGCGGGGCTGCTGCGCTCGCTCTCTCGCTGCCGCAGGGGGGTTTTACCCCCTGCTCAATACGCAGCCCCTGAGGCGCTGCCGCTGTCGCTGGTGGGCTCGGCCTTGGCCAGCGGCGGGTCCCTCTGGGAGCCGGCTGGCACTGGCCCGTGGGCCGTGGGGGAAGCTTCTGGCAGCAACTCGCTGAAGCCGCCCCTGTGGCCCCCCCCCTACCAAAACCTGCCATGCAGACCCAGTACAGCAACAAACATAAAATTAGGTGATGGATGAATTCAGCAAGGGACTGAAGTTCTTCAGAAGCATCACAGTTATATAGCAGCAAAGGGAAGTTATAAAAATACTTCCTCCATTTAAAGAACCAGCTGCAACCAATGAGGCCTACCGGGTGGTGTCAAAGAACACAAAGCAATGACACAATGACAGCAGAATGCAGGGTTTCAAAGTTGGTCATCCAAGTCCTGACCACTTAATTTTTAAAATGGAAAAAAAGATTTTTTTAATCACATGGTTCTCTTCCAAACACCATCCAGATGTTTGGCCTTTTTTATGTTACTCATAATTTTTTCACTTCTGGATATAATTTAAATATTCATAGTATCATTGTTAGAATTTTGTATGATCAGTTTAAAATGATTATGTGAAATGGAAAACTGATAAGGGAAGGATTGCTTTTGTAGATAAGCATTAAGCAGTCCTTGTTTTAATAGAACATCCATGGGGTCAAAATTGGTTGTATGATATTTATAAATGTCCCTTCTATGAGTGTGTCTCCAGGAACAGGTGCTTTTGAGCATTAATACAGCACTGCTGTCAGATATGATGTACATAACACAAGTGTAGTATTTCCAAATGTTCATTTCGTCTGTTTCTGATTCAGAATATTTAAATGCTGTACAGTTGGATGTGCTGTTTTTAAAATGCGACAGTTTCCACACTGGAAGAATGATTGATCTCTGATAGTGTTCCTGCTGATGTGTGCTATAAAGTCTACCATAGCAAGTGTAAAAGTAATGAATTCTGTACTTTGGTTAGCATAAATGTAACCATCACAGTTTTCGATGTAATATGAATTAAACTGTAGTCATATCTTAAAAGACAATTTATTATTATGTAAATAAAACTGCCCTGACTGGCTTTCATAAAAATGTGAAATTGTTTCTCTTTAGATATTGTAGGAAGGAAAAAAGAATGAATGTTAAGAACCATGGTGCTGTTATTTGAAACGGTATTTTCATTACCATGCAAAGGACTATGTCATTTAACAAGGTGCATAAATGTTTTGATCAAGTCCTTAGGTTAATCAAGTCACTTGTGTTTCAATGTCAACGGTTCTTTTGCAGTACCAGTTGTAAAGCAGACTTGGGAAAGAGAAGCTGCCCTTATTGAATACTACAGTGATTATGCAGACATCTCCATTCCTACTATAGACTTAGGCATACCTAATACTGACAGAGGTGAGCTATTGACTGTTGTTGTCAACCTTCTGAATTAGAGATGTCCAAGCTATTAGCTTGGCTTATTAGCTTTGTCTGGCCCACTAGGTCTGTCGTTCTGGTCTCTGGATTGTTTCCAGCTGGCCTGGTTTTTTTGTCCTCCACAAGGTTTATTAGAGGCAGAGAGGGAACAGACAGGGTTTTCCATTTGCACAGGTGCAGTGTGACATGTGCAACCTGTGAGTGTTTTCAGGAGGTAGTGGACCTGCTGTTCATGTGTGGATCATCTGTAGAAGCCATGCCCAGTAGTTCTAGTCAGACCAGGGGGATGGGACCTTCCACGTTTGGCCTTTGAGCATTGCTGTGGAGAGCAGTGGGACCTGTGGGCTACTGATGCTCTAAACTAAACAAATCGTGCTGACTTTGCTCTAATACTATTTTTGTCTGTCTTTTGTGATGGAATAGAATACAGAAATCTTGATTTTAATTTTGTAAATGTTCACATAGCAGGCTGCAATAAGTTCATGGTTTCACGAAATCGGCAAAGCCAGGACTTACTTCATTTCTTAAGCACAGAGTTGCTGCATTTTCTCAATATTTTAACTGGAAGTATCTTCAAATGTAGTGTCCTGTTATTCTTTAATGATTCTTTAGTAATTGTAATGTTGGTAGTGCTAATTACTTTGGACAATCAACTGTAAAGACTGTTTGCAATTAGATTTTTCCAAGATCTGAAGAAGATTCAATAGAAATTTAAAACTTTCTTGTTGCTCTTGTCCTGCTCATTCTGAAGAAGGATGTTTCACTTCTCAGCTCCTAGAAAGGGCGTTTTACCTCTTCAGCTTCATTATAGTCTTGTGATAAATGTTAAGACCTTTCCTTGGAGGAAATTATTAGGACCTGAGTTGCCAGTGATGAGTATGGTAGATTAATGCAGACTTAAGTATTTATGTAAAAGCAATGGACCTGCTTGATGCATCATGAAATGCTATGGAAATAGCTTGGGAGTATTTTGCAGAATGTGTTTCTGTCATAGTCTTATCATTTTACAGTTTTCAAAATTAAGAGTAGCAGTCTGCCCAGTATTGTCCAATATCTTAACAAGATAGTTGGAATAAAACTTATTTTTCAGGTTTCCGTAATTCAAAGAATTTCCATACTTCAACATCCTTTGAAAGTACATTCCTGCATAGAAAGCAATGGTTATGTTTGAACAGTATGTACAAATGCCATTCAGCACAATGAAGAATGAAATTAAAACTTACATCTCGGGTATTTTGCCAGACATTATCAAAAAGTTTTGCATAGTGCAGTAGAATATTTAATGAATTAATAATTGTTTATTGCAAATTCTCATTTGATTAAATGTGTATTCTGTTATTTCTCTTCCTTTAGGTCACTGTGGGAAAACTTTTGCCATTTTGGAAAGGTTTTTGAATCATAGCTCTGCCAGAACTCCTTGGTTAGTTGTAGTGGATGATGACACATTGATAAGGTATACATTGCAATACTTCAGGAATTACCACTGTTCCTGTCAGCAGGATTTTCACCAATATGTCTCTCTTCTTCTTCTGTGTTTAAGTCTGTTTTATTAGTGATGTAGCTTTATACTCCTTCAAGGAAAAAAATTGTCACTTTCCCTCAGCATTCCTTGACTGATACTAACAACAATGTAATCTTGTAATTGATAAAAAGTTTTTGTGTTAGCGTTATTATTTAATAAGGTAGTCTGAATATGATTACACGTTGTGATTCTTCTGTGTAGGCATGACTGACCAAAATCAGCAGTCATATCTCATAGTAAATAGCCCATCTTAAATTTCTGTTTAACAGTTTATATGTCTGTGTTTTGTAGAACTTCTCCTACCATTTTTGTGCTATTTATTAGAATGACATTTATGCTAGTAATTTCTGTTTCAAAATTAATGCCTCCATCATTTTTTTTAATGCATTTTCATATTACAGTATCTTCAGACTCCGAAAATTGCTCAGCTGCTATGACCCAAATGAACCAGTATTTCTTGGAGAGCGTTACGGTTACGGCTTGGGAACAGGAGGATATAGTTATATCACTGGCGGAGGAGGGTAATTTATTTAAACTCCTACTGACATCTACATCAGCCCCTGCTTTGAGTGCAAATGTTTTGAATCATAACACAAATCAGTTTCAACAGAAACAGTGATGTTTCCTAGTACTAATAAAATGTAATTATGCTCAAAGACCCAAATGTCCTAACTATTGAGAATTCATGCTGCCTGTTGGGAACAGATTTGTAGAGTAAAATAGTTGGTGCTGAGAACCACGCGTGTTTCAAAAGGATCATTTCAGATTGACTGGTCCTGTGAACTGAGTGTCTATTATCAGTTATCTGTACGACATATTCTCCTGATACACATCGTGCAGCCTTGTTTCATCTGACAGAATTAATTCTGCATGCTCAGAGACCATCCTACAATGTGATTCAAAATGTAGTAAGCAGAGACAATTGGGATAGCTGCTGAAAAAAATACCTTTGTGATCTGAACTGTTGTGGAGTTTACAGGAGAACCCAAAGCAGCACACCTCGGGATACAAATTGCTGTGAATATGAAGATATTCATTCCTGTTCTCTTTCTTTGTCCAAGCATGGAAAAAAACCAAAGGATTGTGATTCTCCCTGTTTTTGAACTTTATGCAATGATTTATGGAGAGGTGGCTGAGCAAAGGGTTGGGTGTTTATGTCCTAGAAAATAGTTTCTCATAGAAAGAGGTGGTCATAGGTTGATCTTGTGTATGAGACACATGGGTCCCTGTGGTTGCATGCAAAGTTTGGTTTGAATTAACATTTATGTGAACTTTCAGGTTGGCTCTTATTGCAATAAGAATGATCTTATGACTCTGACTTGTCCATCTTGTATATCTAAAGCAAGTGGTGTGGATGGCTGAATGTCCTTAGGGTCTTTCTCTGTGAAAAGTAATGGCTATAGTAACTTCCTAGGTTCTTATCTGTCTATAGGTAAGTAAGAATCAACTGACTGGCCGCCTCATTGTTTTGCACAGTTGCATAAGGTCTTACTTAAGCAGGGTTTATGCTTGAGTTAAGAAACAAACCTTCTACTGGTGCTGGTATGTTTGTTGGTTACCAGTCCTATATTTATGTATCTTTTTAGTGTTTATCTCATAGTTTCTGTTCTGTCATCTAGGTGTGGGAATTTGGGTGTTACTTTCATTATCAGGTTTGAGCAGATAGAGGTACAGATCATACATCTTGCTCCATACCCTAATTTTGAGAAGGTTCACTGTAAGTGAAGAGATCTATAGAGCTGAAGGGACATGGTCTAGATAATCATCTAGCAAGTATATTCCCTAAATGTGTGCAAATTGTCACACCTTCTGTGTAGCAACACATGCTGGTCACAAGTCCCGGCTCTTTTTTTTTTTTTTTTTTAACTCACTCCAGCTTTTATTATTCCTTCTGTATTTGACCTGAGTATTGAGATAACAATTTCCTGTTGTGCTTTCCTTTTTTTTTTTTTTTTTTTTCTTTTTATGATACATACAGTCTTCAAAGTTGCAATGATAACAGTGGATTTTTTTGCAACATGAAGTCAGTCTTTTTGCCTTAGCATTCAGTATTCGTAGAAGCTTTGCCACTGTCAAATGAAGAATTGTCATACAGTGAGTGAACTCATGAAGCCATGCAGTGATTTCAGAGCGTGAATCTTTTTGGTATAACTTGTAGTAGCTGGAGTACCCTGTATTCTGATCAGACTGGGTGGATGATGTAAATTCAGAAAAGGCATATATTGGATACTAGGCAAGAGTATATTCCCTCAGCTGTTGAATTTAAGACATTGTCATGTTTCTTGTCTATTGAAGGCTTATTTTAGTGATAACAATCTAACAGCTGCAGGCTCTGGTTGATATTTAGATGAGCAAGAAAGTTAGGATGAACGGAAGAATTTTGCAATGGCTTCAAGGAGCATTTTTTGCTTATGAAGGGAACTCTGTGTAACAGAGGAGTCAAGGAATAACAGTTCAGGTTTTAGAGTTCATTTAATTGCTACACGATAACTAAGAGGACAATAAATTTGAGTAAGATAGAGGAGAATATCCGTTTAAAGTCCTGGCCAAGTTTAGGAGGAATTACCAGCTATGGGTAAAATGGTGGCTAGCTAAGAAATTGTTGGAATAACAGCAATTGGCATAATTGGTATAATAAATTTTCATTATTTAATCATCTTTCAGGAAATGCCTCTAGCACTACTTGTCAGCATTGACTTCTCAATTTTTGAAATTTCAGCTATGTTGCACCAGCAGGCTATATTTTATCTTGCAGTTTTATATCATTTAGCAGTATTTATTAATTACAGTCATTTGGCTTCTCTAGTTGTTATTGTCTTACACATTTCATTTGCTCTTTTTATTCAGGATGGTTTTCAGCAGAATAGCTGTTCAGAGACTACTTGCTAGTAAATGCCGATGTTACAGCATGGATGCACCTGATGATATGGTCCTTGGGATGTGTTTCAGTGGCTTAGGAATCCCTATAACACATAGTCCACTTTTCCATCAGGTCAGAGTACAATTTTTACTAGTACTTAAAATATATTTCATTCTTTTAAATATACACATAAAACAGCACTTCAAAAATACTGCAAACTCGTAAATTTTACTGCAAACTCAATCAATGTGTATTAATAAATAGATGCTGCTTCTATACCTTATTTCTCTCCAGAACAAGTTAGATCAAGAAAATAAGAATATTGTGAAAGCATGGATTAGTTACTACAATGCTTTAGTAGTTGGTATTTCACTTACCCTATTACTACATTTTTTAAAAAATGCAGTCCAAGATGGGAATTTTGAAAAACAAATACAATTAGGAGCCACATGCTTTGAATATTTGTGATAAGTCCTCTTAAGAAAAAAAACCCCAAAACATACCACATTACTTTTTTCTTCAGGTAATTGAGAACTCATGGTGAAGTTTTTCCAGTAAATCTGTCTTCTCTACTTATCCAATTTTCCTATTGATTCAATATTTACCATTCTAAAATATCTCATTAGTTAAGATATAAAATGTGAAAGTATTCCCAGAACTATTGCTTTTGTGGTTGATTCTGAAGAATGGTATAAATATGATAAATTGCCATATGCTAGCACAAGGGAAAAATTGGTCACAAAACATAATTTTCTCGTGATGACATTTTCCAGTCTGGGAGAGGTGGATTGCGATACATTTGAATCTTGTTTCTGTCTTCCAGAATATTTAACGATCTAACTGTAGTGTCACAGTGGAAAACACAATGCATTGAGTCCCAGAGAGATGTGCTGCCTCATAAACCAAATAAATACCTTACCTTTCTTCCATGACATTAAAGAGAAGAAGCACTTAGGATTTTTCCCAAACAGTACACAACTTCTTAAAAAATTAGCATTTAAATCAGTGTAGTGTTCGATGTTTTTCAGGTGTTAATCTAGTTTAAAAACTGGGAAGATCTGTGTATCTGAATATGAACTGAGATGAAGATAATTAGGCGACTTGAAAATTACTTAATTGCCATGTAATTCAAAGCACCTGTTGGGGAGGAAGTTTGCTATTTAAATTATCAGGTTTTCCTATATTAAGACTCTCTTTCTGATTACATTTACTATTTAGAGAAATAGGAATGCTGAGAACTCACTATTCAATATTTTAACTCCTTGTCCATAAAAAAAATCCTATCTGTTTACTTTCCTGTTTTATCATAGTTTACTCCTTTCAGTATAGAAAGAAGGCAAGTAATGCATCTTAAAAAATCAACAGTTATTGAATAATTTGGCTTGCCCAGGTGTTTAAAAACCCACCAAACTACCTAATTAAGAGGGCTGGAAAGAACAGAACTCATTTTACAGATTTGTAGGAATGGCCCTTATACAGCAAAATGGAGCACTTCCTTATAATCCTTAATGGTGTACATTTGATACTGAATCACTTTGAAAGTGAAATCCTAGCAGTTTCATTTTTCACATAGAAAATTACACTTGAATTGTAATTAATCTTTACTATTGCTTATAATAAATTCTAATGTAACATAACCTTGACCAAAAATTAACCCTGGGGGGGAAACTACTGAATAAAAATTGAGTGTGCTTGTTCTACGAATTCCATTGTTATGCAACAAATACTTCAAAAATGGAAAAAAAAATAAAAATTGGCTTTTCTGTTCAACCAGAAAATTTTTAAAAAACTTGCCTGAAATATTATGTACAGGTGTGCAATGTTGGAGCGTTTCCTAAGTACATGAATCCTAAATTGTACTGAGTATATATTATGAAACAGAAGCAAAGATACCTTCCTCCTTAGAGTGTCTATGATGTAACAGTGTTTGCTCACTGTTACTGGTTTCCTGTTTTGCCACGTGCTACGGTTGATACATACATGTTCTGTAATCTGTTCCAGAGGCTTTTGACATGATAAGACTGTTAAAGAGAACTGGAACCTTCCCATGTCAAGTAGCAGCCAGGATTGTGATCTTAAAATGTAAAATCTGAGCAAGAGCAATGTATTTGGCCTTTATGGAATACCAAATACAAGCTCTAGCATAAAAAAAAAAAAAAACCAACAAGAAAAAGATTACAATATTACCCAATATTACCAATAATTGATTCCACAAAATGTAAGGAGGAAGAAATTCAGGGAAATTATTTCTTAAGGTCAACCACCTATAAAGTGGTATGATTCTTAGAGAGCAATGTAATAAAAATGATAATTAGAGCAGATGTCATTCTTTTAGAATGATCAAAACACCAAGAATTCGTGTATGGTTCAATAAAAAGCAGATTGATTTTCCAACAGTGGAAAACTTTGGTCTTAGATATATAAAAACTTTCTTATCCAAAGTTTTTTTTTTTTTTCAATTTTTGAAACCTAAATGTTCATTGAAGTTTTTTTCAAAAGTCTTGAGGGAGATAGGCTCCCTCTTGATTTCTCTGGTGGAATTTTTCAAAATAAGCACTCTGTGGTTTAAATAAAATAAAAAACCCCTAACACCACCACATACTCAGATTTATTAATGTCAAAAATCTGTTGCCCAATTTTATGACTTATGTTTATATGGAACTGCATGAAGAACACTGCATGTAGAATTTATTAATACCACCATAAGTAGGTGAAGTGTGCAGTGTGAAATCAATTGCTAGCTTGGGCATCACGTCATGATTCAGTATCCCAAATCATTCAGTTTTCTTCTTGTGTTTTACCTCTAGAAAAAAACACACAAATATGTGCTTTTCATGCATTTCTCTTTACAAAAAATTCTATTTACAATACAAAGTCTAGTTACTTTACCAGGGACCACTACAGGTGAGCCTCTTTTATATAGTGATGCACTTAGATGCCATGAAACTGTCAGAGGAAATGAAACATGCTTGGTGCATTAAGAAGTCAGCTGCATCGTGCAGCTGTGTTGTAATTCTGTCTCTTTTGGTATAAGCTGATAAAGAATAACAGTGCAGTTTTCTGGCACCCACAGTATTTCCTGCGTTGGGTAGCCTTTCCCATCATAAAACTTCATATAGTTCAGCTGCTTATAGCCTTACTAGGATCCTACAGTCACAGTGGCACTGATGGCAACTTTCTTTATGAGGAGGAGCAAAAGAATCATTTTGTCATTATTGAACCAAAAGTGTATATTTAAAATATACAATACAAACTACACTGTTTATCACTTGCTTTTGTAGATGGCGAACTTTTCATCCTGAGAAATAGGGCATATTTAATATCAGTGTACTACTTAGCATGATGACTACAGTGCGAGTTGAAGATCAAAACTAATGCTTCTCAATTGATTTAAGAGAATGATGTAAAAACCCCTTTGTTGTTATCATGTGTGTTTTGTCAATGCCGCGTTGCTTTGTTATGATACAGAGGCCATTGAATGATGATACTTTCTTGTTCTGAAATTATTCTTTGACATTGAGTACTAGTGGTTTTGGTTTATTCTTCCACCTTAGGCAAGGCCAATGGACTACCCCAAAGGCTACCTTTCCCACCAAATTCCAGTATCATTTCACAAGCATTGGAATATTGATCCAGTGAAGGTATATTTCACGTGGCTGGCACCAAACACAGAAGAGTCACTTAATGGAAAGAAAGTTGGATATAACAGGGAGGACTTATAAACAGTGGAAGAGCGTAAGTGTTGATTAATGTACTGTGGATGAGGGACAGTCACTACTGTGATTTTTGTGGTGTTCTCACATTGTTCATCTGGTCATGACATAGAAGGCAATGTTTTGTTCCTGGTTGTTGCATTCCTTCAGAGCAATGGAAGAAGGCACCTAACAGACTTGGATTCTTTTGTTAAACTTTGTTTCTTTTTAAAATGTTTTGGGGCTTCGTATACCAATGAACTTGACACACATTTAAAATGTCTCATACAACTTTACCTGTGTTCATGTTTGGACTTTGAGTTAGACAGCATCCATTTACTTTTCTTTCCTTTGTTCTCTCAAAAGCTTAAGTTATGTATTTGGGAGCCTAATACTGAACATGTGTTTGACATCTATTGAATATCCATCTCTTACTGACCTGCAGAAAAGAGTTCTCTAAACTATTCTGGAACAGGTTCTTGATAAATTAGAGAGGAGACAGGACTTTGTTTTTTGTGACCAGGAACTACATTGTATGAAGGCTGTATTCCTTTATGCTCATTTCAAAAAGAAATATTGTAGTTTCCTGGCATAGGTGGACCAAGCGTGAACCACTGTTGTACCTCTTCAGTTTATTAGCATTTGTGAGGAATGTCATGTTCAAAATAATAATAAAAAAAAAGTTTAAGGACAAGGATTTCTTAAGTGGCCACGGGAGGTCACTGTGGCTCCTTTAGAATCCTAAGTCACTGTGTATCAATTTGGCAAATAAAAATGGGACTCTTGAGGATTTTTGCAGAACTAACACTTCAGTATTTCTGATGTGTGTGTTTCAACAGTATATGGATGCCAGCTTTGAAGTTTGTAGTATTCCTAATTTATATCATCAAGATAAGTAGTTTTATGCATACAACATGTAGAGAGTCATTCATATTTAAAATGTTCTTGATTTTTTTGAGTAATTGAGTTTTGTAAAAATGTTTGTACAAAAACTGGCTTTAGTATGTTCTAAACTAATTTTTATATTGTAAAACTGCTCCTTTTAAGATGACAGTACATGGCACTTATATGGTGTTAACTTCTTCGCTTGCTATATTGTAACCAAATACAGGGTCTTAAAGCCATACTGCTGAAGTAATTTGTGTTTTGTTTTCTTTTAGTAGGTTAAAAATTGATTCCACTCCAAAGTAATGCAGTAGTTGCTCATAAGTTGAAGTAAGGGAGCCATTGATCCCTGCTTCAGTAATTACTGAAGTTGTATAAACGTTTGTTTGTGAATGTAGCTTGTGGAATTTTAAGCATTTGAATAGCAAGCACATATTCATAATAGATTCAAATTCTGATTAAATAGGAGCAGTCTATGTGATGCCTTTTTTTTTCTTCTTCCCACGATCAGTGCCTTAAACAGTAGACATTTTGCTGATACCAGGACTGTGTGTTCCAGTACCATGGCTTAATTGTTAATTATGTTTACTGTTTAGAACTGAAAGCCTAAATAAAAGCATACTTCTTTAACCTTTTGTGCCTTCTTCCTCTTTGCAAATCAAGTACAGGATTATTTAAGCATCTGTGTTGTATTTTTATCACCTGAATAGTATTCTGTGGTCAGTTGTACCAAAAGGCAGCTTAAACTTCTTTTTTTCCATATCCTGCCCTGACATGCTTCCCCAGGTTAAGTTAATTTTCAAGTCTCTAGTTTTGTGCAAATGAAAAAATGCTTTTGCAATGGACAACTCATGCGTTTGGGAATCTTGATGCTATCAAAAATATCTTCTTTTTTTTGGTATGAATATGGGTGATTCACCATTATCAAATTCTCCAGTGGTCTTGCAGTGTAGTCCAGTCACTTCCAGCTGGTGATATTTCACATCTCCTTGGGCCCAGGTCAGGCAAAGACAATTAGCTTTGGGTCCACACTGTGTTGCACTTGTAGGCTTCTGTCTTATTTGGAGATTAGGAGCCACCAACGCACGCATTCCTTGCTGACTGACTTCTGGTCTGAAAAATGTAATAGTAGCTGTCTTCAAGTCCATCTTTTCTCTTGCTGTTAACTCTGGGGTTTACTGCAAGGATTCTAGAGGTATTAGTAAACATTAGATTTCTGATTCCCATCTTCATAGTTTTGAAAGCAATGAAGCTGTAATTTACTTGAGTATTCTGTCCAGAAAGCTCTGACTTTTGAGACATAACTAATGATAACCAACCCTAGCAGCAGTATGACAAAAGTGACCTTTTATTCCTTGGACTAAAAATTTAAGACGGTTTTTTTCAAGTAGAGGATCCCTGACAGTTTCTGAAAACAAGATGTGAAGACATTCTAGAATTGTGATATGAAAAAGAAAATCTGGGAGTCATTATTGATGGTTTATTTTAAATGTTTGTAACATAAAAGATTACCATGTATCCTGGTTTCAGCTGGGATAGAGTTAATTTTTCTTACTAGTAACTGTTACAGTGCTATGTTTTTGATTTAGTACGAAAATAGTGTTGTTAACACACTGATGTTTTAGTTGTTGCTAAGTAGTGCTTGCTCTAAATCAAAGACTTTTAAAGCTTCCCATGCTCTGCCAGTGAGGAGGTGCACAAGGAGCTGGCAGGGAGCAGAGCCAGGACAGCTGACCCGAACTAGCCAAAGGGATATTCCACACCATAGCACACCATGCTCAGTGTATAGACTAAGGGGAGTTGGCTCGGGCCAGCCGGTCACCGCTCAGGGACTGGCTGGGCATCGGTCAGCAGGTGGTGAGCAATTGTGTTGTGCATTATTTGTTGTTTTTTTCTCCCCACTTGCATTTTATTTCTCTCTCTCCCTCCTTTTCTTTAAAATTGTTACTATTATAATATTTTATTCAAATTATTTAATTGTTCTTATCTCAACCCACAAGTTTTAGCTTTTTACCAGTTCTCCTCCCCGTCCTGCTGCTGAGGGTGGGGAGTGAGTAAGTGGCTGCGTGGTACTTAGTTGCTGGCTGGGTTTAAACCATGACACTGTATTTCTTCCATGGAATTTTTTTAGATGATTTTGTTGGTTGGTGAATCTGCTTTCAGGAGCCAAAAAAACCCTTGAAATACTGGTGCCTTCAATATAGCAGGATTTTTAAATGATGAGTGAATCTATTTTCATTTCCCTGCATCTGAGATGGCCCTGGCATGGAGACACCCAAAAGGAACCAACCTGTGTCTCTTCCTCTGTGAGAAGGAAAATCGGCAAGAGTCTGAGGCAGCTTGCTAGCTGGGTAGTTTTCTTTTTGTGCAGGAAAACATTGCTCTAACAGCAGCTCTAACACCAACACAATGAGTGCTGACTGGAGGGAGGAGGCCAAATGACTTTATTTTCAGTTCCTTAATTTTTCATGGTTTAGGACTTTTGCTATCACTGGAAGTGTAAGATGTCTTGGCCAGATGCTCAAGATTCCATTCTGTTATATTCCTGGAAAGTGAGATCAACACTGGGTAAAGACTACCAGAACAGGCTACGGTGACGTGTCCCCAGAGCTAGCAATGTCACTTCATTACCAGAAAATATGAAAAAGTAGCAAGAGGTTTGCTTTTTACAACACCATAAAACTCCGAAGGCTTTTGTTCATTGGACTCCCTGATTATAAATATATTTGAGTTTGCTTTGATGGAACTGCTTCTGCTTATTGTTGATATGAAACTAAAGGAGAAATATAGAATAATGAGCAAAATACTCCCTGGTGATGTCACCTCATCATACGTTTACTGAGGAAACTAAGAGCTGTTGAATCTCTGCTATTAATGCTGCCTGTTTCAGCTCTAGGTCTCGGGTCCTAGGTCACAGCAGCGTGGTTGCTTTACCCACCCCACTGAGGTGCACACACCTACCTCGTCAGTACAGAACAAATTCACCTCTCCAGTCGCACTGGGGATTATATCCTTAAGTAATCATTTCATTCAGCAAAAAACAGATGCAATATTGATTTGTAGGTAGGTAATTGTTCTATTTCAATTTGTTTCATACTATGCGTATGTATAAAGACTAGGTTTGTTAATACTGTGGTACAGTGGGTAGCTGTCATGTGGCTACTTGATGATTTACATTCTGTCCCAAGAAGAAAATTCCTCATGCTTTTCAAATCTCATTCTGGTTTACAGGAAGAAACCTGTGAGCCTAATGACCCATGGGACTAGAGGAAGCAGAGAAGTGAACCGTCTGTTTGCATCTAGCTGCTTTTGCAGACTCCCGTGATTTGTACTTGTTTATTCGTGCCCCTGTTAGTCAGGAAGCAGCAGTGCCTCCATTGAAATCAGAAGAAGAAATCTCGTGAGATTAATTAGGACCTGCATTCAGGTGGAAAGAATCCAACAGCTTTGGTGCAATGTCTGTATGCTGTTTAGTTCTGAACACTAGGGGAAAATACGCAATAGAAAGAATGTATTTCAAGATGAAACGGTAAGTAGACATTATGCAAATGCATACAGAGGCCAAAGGGACTTTGACTGTGGTCAAAGAAAGGAAGAACTAGTTTGGAGAGCAGGCTGGAGAGGAGGAGTGATAGGAAATTACGTCAATGGAGTATCATGAAACATTCTTTATGGAACACCTATAGGCATGCTGCTTTTGTAAGCTAAAAAATAATAATGCTAAGCTATTCCTGTGAGAAATAAATTTTTAATGCAATGTTTTTGTAAGTCTGAAGTCGTAAGTAAAAAAAGCATAGGTTGTTAATATTTCATAGACCTGACTTACCAAGAAAGACCAAAAAATCTAGGGTTTAGGCAGTTTATTGGCTTTTTATTGTGACAATTAAAAAATTTCTGCAGGGAAAGTTATTGTGCATCATCATCTAGTTTGTGCCCACTTCTCTTACGTGTATTTCAAACAGCTGTAAGTTTGTCAGAACATCTGTGGCTTATTGATGCCGTGGGTCAAAGTGTTACGGTGCCTTCCCTTCATGTGCAAGCAGTAACGAAGTGGTATGTATGCTGTGAACTCAGGCCCGACTCAAAAGCTCTTAAATAATGGAAAGAAAAGATACTGAAATAAGAAGCCAACACCAACCATAGCCAGTGTTACTACTCAAGTTCTCAGCCATCCTTGCCATTTACACTTGAAATTCCTTTTGAAATGTAGCAGCTGTGGACCATGGTCAAAGACAAAGGTAATGGGCCATGTGGGCTTTGGATGATGCATTGGACATTTCATTGTATTCTAGCTGGGACATCCTCCCAGTGAAGGCCCAATCAGTCTGTTTATACTGAAGGCCATCAAGGTCCTCGTAGCAGGAGCTCATGTGTTAGCCCTAGTTCTGCAGGCTAAGTGAGCACTGCACCCCGTCTTCACAGGGGTGCGGCATGATAGCGTCTGGTACCTGCTCCAAAAGGCCTGGAAGAATGGCAAGAAATACACGTATTCCCTCAGGAAGGAGGGAAACATTGTGCAACTGAAGACCTAGTGAGTTCCTTGATTAGTTTAAGGAGAGCTCTCACTGCTCCTTCTTAAAGCTTACCGTTCCCTAGCTAGCAAGGTAGCAGAACTAATACAGAGTGTAACACCAAGTAAACATGAGAAATAATAGCCCGTGTCGGATCAAGCTCAGTGATAGCTCAGCAGGCAGCTCTGTGCTTACTGAGGACAGTCAATCACAAGCTGATGGGTGGTGGCGGCCAATTCACCAGCCTTTTTTTCAAATGACTTAAAGACTACTCATCTCACTAATGTGCTGTTTGCAAGCTCCCTTTGCTTGCGGTTGGAAACAAGTATGGCTCTGTTCATCAGGGGTATTTCCTTAAGGTAGCCCTTCACCTTCGCGTGGAGCAGATCGGGAGCTCTGCTGCAGGTGCAGTGCTTTGATTCAGCCTACGCTGTGGTCCCGTGGCCTCATTCTGCCCATTCATGTAGCTCTGCTGAGAAGTCTCGCTCTTGTCCTGACAAACCAAGTTAGTCATTTGTTCTTTCTCTGTACCGTTTGTCCAGGCTAGAGTTTTCCTGTTGATGGATTGTGTGTTAACCAAAACGCTTCTGATCTTACAAATGCTAGCTCTGAAATGACTTTACACTTAATAAACAGTGAAATACGTTTTTTAGCCAAATAAGATGTGGATAATCATCCCTGAATTACCAGGTTATTATGTTCTTGTGAGAAACTCTTATCGAGTGCAGTTTCAATGTCTGAAAAAGATTAAAAGTCCTGTCAGAGTAAGACATGATTTTGTTTTACGGGAGCTGGCTTACCTCCATCATGGCTCACCACTTGTTCACGTAAGTAGTATAATTATCACTTCAACAAATGCTTGCTTTAGAAGCCTGTAATTGTGCTGCCAGTCTTTCAAAATCTGATAAAATATTTGCTGCCCTTCCGGCATCGTCGTAGGTGCTGCTTATAATAAGTGTTTTCATGACCTCTGTTAGCAATTCAGCCACTTCATTCTTAAAACAGTTTATTGAGTTACTATCTTGGAAGGACGGATGGGTTCCAGTGAACAGGGCAGAGATTGTAGAAATGCAGGAAGGAAAGAAAGGACATACTGAAGTTAAGCTGTAGAAATGTACCAAAGCCTGTGCAGCTTTTACGTCCTCACATTAGTGCATGCAGCCGTAGCTTATAGATTTAGATGCTGGTCTCCGTGTTGGAGTCAGTCTTGGCAAAGCTTTCCAAGAAGTTTTCATTGTACTTACCACTGCCAGGACAAAGGATTGTGCTTTAACCTTAGATGGATGAGCTCATGCTGCAATTCATTGCTTTGGTTCTTTGTGTGTAAATTTGCAGTCGTTCTCCAGCCTCTGCAGAACTGGGACTGTGAGTGGGTGGTTTAACTCCCACCTTTATGTCCACCTGCCCACAGGCAAGGTCCCAAAACAGCTGGAATTACAGCCAGTTTTAAACAAGACAGCTAATGCGGCTTACGGCTCCATGGGCAAACATAACAAAAGCACGGCTCTTCTTGGAAAGCTCTGTTCAAGCACCACAGCTCTCCATGTGCTGACAAAGGCAAGATTGTACTGCCGAACAGTCCAAATGCAGGGCTGAATAGATCCTAAGAGGCAATAATGTGGTCTGGCTCATTGCAGTGTCATTGCCTGTATCATACGTGAAGAGAGATTGAACAGAAACGTTGAATGCAGTGAGGCGAGTCAGATTCTTACAGCCCCTGGAGCTGTTTGCCTGTCAACACTCATTTAAGTAGGAAATACCTTCCTTTCACATTAAAATGTAACATAGACCAGAACTTGCACTTTTTTATTCTAAAGACAGTGAGAAACAATGTCAAGGGGGATAAGGATCCAGACAAATATGGAGCAGGTTTTGTTCACTGGAAGACTAAATAGGCTAGAAGTATTCATTTGAAAAGGCACGAGTGGGGCAGAAGTCCATCTAATGAATTATATGGGAAAGGTGAACACAGGGGTTGATTTTTTTTTTACTCTTTCATTTCCCGGGAACTGTGAGGTACACAACAAACTTGTCAGGGTGGTTTCAATACAGGCAAGTGCGTTTCCATAGCACAAAACCGAGCTGCAGAACCTGACAGCACTGCCTGTGCACAGGCTGCAAAGTATGAAAGGACTTAAAAATGGATTGTACAAAATCACAGCAGAAAGGTCCATAAGGGGCTAATAAACACGGTGGTTTTCAAGATATATCTTCAAGCTAAGGCTCTGGATTAACTGCTGCCTGGCGCTGGGCAGGGACACTGGGCTGAAGGGACCTTTGCCCTGGCTCAGGATGACTCTTCCTGTGTAATCCTGATGTGCACAAAGTTCAGTTCAAGGGGGAGGCTTGGGGGTTTGGGTTTCTGCCAGTGGTGGTTACGGGTAGTGCTTCGGTTCCTGTGCCTGTAGAGTACTAGAGTGTCCTGTGGTTGTACGAGTCCAGAGCCACCTCAGAGATAATGGATCAAAACAGGGGATCTGCCAAGCCCCCACGTTCCTCTGCTGTGACGATGTCTGAGGAGCCCAGACAGAAAATGGTTGTCAGGGCTTGGGCGACGGGTCACACATGCATGCAAATTTAAGCGCTGGTTCACCACAACTTACAGGCCAAGAAACATGCCAAAGATCCCAGGGCTTGGGCTCTGCAGGGCAGCAGGCCGATTTCTCTTTGATGAATATGGTTTTAGGATCCCAGAGGAACTGAGCAACTTTGCATATCGGGAAGTGAACAAGCGTGGAGCTGATACGTCAACAGCATCAGACCTATCTGTCAGTAGGCTCCCCATCAAGAGGGCTGATCCCTTTGGGAGTTGTTCTTAATCACTTCTTAGCCCTGTATTACAAGTTGGAGTTAGGGTTTGATCTCTTAAGGATCCTGTTTGCAGACAAAGTGATTTGAGGTCAATCTGCTCCAAAGTCTTAACTAGAAATGCCAGATATTCTGTGGAAGACAGGGCTGAACCTGGGTTCTTTCCAAGTCCTGTGTTTCAGAGGGGTAATTTATGCTTTTTCCTCATCTGGCTGACTTCCAGGGTCCTCACACAGAGCACCATAACTCAGCATGCCTCCACCCAGGCAAAACAGTTGTTTCCCATTTTTCCTAACATCACAGGGAGAAACCCAAAGCCCCTTCCCCTCCTGCCCAAGTTGCTCACAGAGCATCTGGGGAGAACCCACTACCCAAACGTGTCCTCCATCACAGCATAGGTGCTGGGTGAAATATGTTCACCATTAGTGAGCAGCTGACAAAGGCCTGGTGGCCACCCATGGCTGCCTAACAGACTCTGTGTTCTCTTCCCACTGCTTGGGAAGTCCAGGTCTCCTTTCAGGAACTTCTGCCTCCATTGTTTTGTGCTTCTGTAGGGGTGAGTGGCTCAGTTCTTTGTGGGATATCCACAGGTCACGCTCCAGTAAAGCCTCTTTACAGATTTCCATATCCACGTTTCTTATGTTTTTTGTGGACCCTTCTTAAGGTTCTTCCTGAAGGATACCCTACCTCAGAAGGACTGATGTCTGTCACAGCAGCCTCCTTTGAATTTCTGGATATCTCACTCACTGCCACAGTAACTCATGAAGGTGACCTCCTCATAGCTACTGCTTCTGCTGGGTACATATTAAAAACAGTGGCAGATCATCATTAGCAAGCTTCTTCATCAATAGGATGCCCCTTCAGATATCTGAAGCTTTCCCTGTGCTTGTGACAGTTTTCTTCCAACTAGGTGTTTAAATGACCTGGTTTGTTTCCCTTGACATTACACCAAGACTGAGATCCTGGGTGCCCTGGATGCCGAGAAAGCTCTGTCCTTTTTGATCCGCAGGGCCAAACCTCTTGGACATACTCCAGCAGTCACTTTGGTAGCCCTGCTAGGCCACATCTTCATTCTCGACATTGTTGGATGAGCTAGTGGAAGCTAGTGATTCCTCAGATACTTTGCCAGCTCAGAGGTACCGAAGAATCAGGTTGGGCTTAGCAAAGTTGTGCTGAGCTTCCCCACGGGACTGCATAGTGTCCTTGCAGGTCGCTGATACTCTGGTAAGCGCTGCTTGGTGTCACTCAGATTGTCTGGATGGCTGCCTAAGGACCAAAGCAGCAGTGATTTACCAGTTCTTTGAAAGTTCTCTAAGGCTTAGAGATCCCTATCCCACCTTCCCCACCCCCTGCTTTTTCTTCCCTGTGCTTTGCTACCGTGCTTTTCTGGCTTTGCAGGTTGAAAGGAATGGATGTTTTAGACCGCATCTGGTTGACACCGAATGTTCCTCAACACCTTTATGCAAACAACAACCTCAGCGCAGCTGTGGCAAATATAGCATCAGGGCACCTACTACAGATAACCTGTGGAGCGATACTTCCACCAGCTCCTGGTCTGGACAGCACATGGGCTCATAAGACCTGAATTTACATGTAAATTATCATTCAGACAACTCCAGTAATCTGGAATTGATACGTGTCCCCCCCCCCCCAGGGTTTGTGGTGTCCTCTGATACACTGCAATTCCTGCTACCACTTGGCTCTAAAGTTAGTAATTTATTAGTAAAACCACAGCAAACTGGCAGAGAGATGGGGGAATTAGTTGTGTGGAAACATGGCCTTGAGCCAGTGCAGTTCCACCATCATCCAGATCCTGCTCTGAGGGACGCGCTGCTTGAAAGCTGAAGCTCCAAGCAGGGAAGTTTTGTGATCTTGTCTACAATTTTCTCTTGTGCATGGCAGAAACTCCAGCTTTGTGCATCCTGCAGAGTCCCTTTAACGCTGGACCTGTGAACAGAGCCATGCCATTTCTCCTGGCTTCGGAAGAGGAAGAAGGCAGGGCCCAGCTCTAGCTGGGCTGAAATACTTTAACCCAGGTGAGTATTTCATTGACTCCTTCAGTATTCATCACGCTCAGTCCCTGAGAGGACTGGAGCCAATGCTGTACTAGCTGCTTCTGGTTGAGCAGATCCTTTGTACTTTATTCCCCTCATGGAGAACCTGTCTGAGCTGGTTCTCAAGAGAACAGCACATTTGCACAGAAACTCAGAATCACAAAATAGCCCAGGTGCCTCTGGAGGTCACCTGGTCCAGCATCCCTGCTCAAGCAGGGCCACCTAGATCCCGCTGTCCAGGACCATGTCCAGCTAGCCTTTGAATATCTCCAAGGATGGAGACTCCACCACCCCTCTAGGCATTCTGTGCCAATGTTAGAGCATCCTCACAGTATAAAAGCATTTTCTTATGTTTAATTGGACTTCCCTGTACTTCACTTCTTGGCCATTGCCTCTTGTCCTGTCACTGGGCACCACTGAGAAGACTGGCTCCATCTAATCTATACCCTCCCATCTGAAATTCCCTGAGCCTCTGCTTCTGAGAAGTCCCTGAAGTGGCCTAACAGGAAGAGGTTCGGATCCAGTTTATTTTTACTTATTTGACGGGATCTTTTCAACCTGCAAGGTGACTCCAGGCACTTTCCTCCAGAGCCTGTTTACAAGTTTTTAATAACTGTCACAGTGCCAGGCATTTGCTGCATGGTGAGAAGCTGCTGGGAATAATTAGCACCGAGAGGAAAATGTCAAAGAGATTCAGATGTAACATGTATGCAAAATGCTCCTGCTTTTTAAAGTTCCTATTAGAAGCAGCACCTCTGCGGGCCCCCAGACGCCAGGGTTCATCCCACCTACACAGCTGTGCAGAGCAAGCCCCCCACCCAGAGCCCCATTTCTCTTCCCATCAAGGCTGGTGCTGGCAGTGCTGGGAGCTGGAGAGCCACACAAGCTCCTCGATGCCCGGCATCCCGCACATAGCACCTTTCCGTAGGATGAGTTATCCATAGCTCACACCCCAGCAGGGAGCTGCTCAGTCTGTCTGCATCACTCACCTCAGGCCTTGCTCATCCCACCTCCTGTTACCTTACTTTCTGATCGTTTTTGCCCCCAGCCACCCTGTCACCGCACCTAGTGCCAGATGTGCGCATCAGTCCCCCAGTACCAGCGATGAGTTAGTGCAGTGCGTGACTCCTGCTGCCCGCATCCCGCTGGAAATTAATAGGTAGTTACTGCTGTGATCTGCAGGTTTTAAATCTTTCGCTTGTGCAGGAGAGACCGTTTCCAATTAACGCTTTGCCCCCTTGCAGGGCTCGTTACCAGCATCCAGCATACGGGTTTTATTGCAGCCATCCTAGGGGTTACACTGCTCGGGTGGCGGAGGTGTAACGCTGGAGGTGCTGGGGAAGGGATCGGTGATTTCCTCCAGCTCCCTGCTTGCTCTGTGACTTCCCTGACACTCCAGTGTGGTTGTGTCCCCTTCCTGCCAGCACACAAGCCCTCTGCTCGTAAAAATGCACACTTCATTGTGTCAGTCATTTGCGGGTCAGATGGAGGTTTTCCATGCCAGAGCCTCTCTACTGGTGAAAAAGAAGTGTTTGCTGCTGCGGCTGAACAGAGGGTTCAAAGCATCTAAAGGACTGGTGCAGGCGGGTGTCTCCCTTGATATTCACAAGAAATTGCTTCCATGGTGAGAAGAGATTAATATATTTCTTCAGTGATGCCCCAGTAGGGCTGAAGAACCCGTTTGTACCTTCAAAGCACGCCAGGAGCAGCCAATTAGCCCAAGAGCAGCCACACCACTAAGTGCAGAGCGTGCCAGAGCCAGCAAGCAAGCTCAGAACTGCTGCCCCCGTGCCAGGAGCCGCTCTCTGGTGTTGGCTTCATGTCAGCCTTCGGAGGAATTACTGATCGCTGGGTGCAAGGGGGGGCTGGGCAGCACAGGGTTTTCACTGGAATCGTTTAAAGGAGCAATGTAACTATGATTTTAGTCAGCTTTCAGGGATCTGACCTGTGGGTGATAGCTTGGGGAAGACAACCGTAAGCTGTTTAAATTTGTAAGATATGGATATTGTTTTCTGTAATGTCCCTGATGCTCCAAAAAGTGTTCTTTTCTCCATTAAGTCCTCCTGAATAGTGAAAAAATAGTTATTAATTGCAGATTTCCAGATAACCATGATACATTCTCCTCTCCCATCTGCAAATAATAAAAAAAAGAAACAAATTTCACTAGCAATTTCTGTGGAGTGTGTGCCCAAAGAGAATTTATAGATTTATGTTCTTCTACATTACATTATGTACATTTACGAGACCTATTTCAAAAACCCATGATTCTGTCAAACATCACTGTTAATAGCTCCAAGGAACTGATTTTACACAGTCACCACCATTAAGATCCCATATTTATGTCTCACTATCCCTGGGCTGGGAAATAATGGTAAAGTACAGGGGAGCATACAGATAATAATTGATACTACCCCGTGTAATTTCCTCAGGTGTTCCTAATGCCTTTGTTGGCCAAACCCCTTTCTGAAGTGCCCTCTTCATCTGTGCTGAAATACCCCAAAGGGATCCAAGCATGAAAGTTCAAAGCTTTAAACTCCACAATTGCACTATTTCTGCCTAAACTATTCAGACAATTAAGTACCTGTCAGTGAGAACAGCCAGAACATCCTCAGTCGCGATGGTGTGGCAGCGTTAAGACTTCTAGCCCTCCCCTGGGGTTTATAGACAAGATGTTTCTGCACCTACTGGTGGTGATAGGATATGTTCATCCCATCCAGAACAGAAAGCTTCACCTTAGCCAGGCACACGGAGGTGACAGCATTACCTACAAGATGGGAAGTCATCTGAGAGGGAGCGTGAATGCCCCCATCTCTAAGCTTTAAGCAGAAACCCTCCGTGCTACCTAGAGCCACTGGACTGCACAGAGCAGCAGCAGTGGAGAGGTTGCTGTTGAAGGTGTTCCACTTTGCATACTTATACACCCAGAGGAACAGCATATAGATCCCAGGTCTCCCTTTCTACTGGCTGAGAAACTGCTGGATTGATTGAGTTGCCCGTCTTTCCTACCGAGAAATCTTCAGCAAAGTTCTGGCTGTATCGCTGTGGGCATAGAGCATCCCTCTGCAGCAGAGGGTCATTTACATCTCCTCTCAAAGTAACTGAGAGACCACAGTAAAGAAATAAATGTGGTGTAGGTTAGTGGATATTGGGCTTTTACATCTCAGGCACTGTGAGTAATATTGCAAGACTATCTTAATCCTGTCTTTTTAGAATTTGTTTTTAAATACACTCTTTGTACTATACCTCATGGAATAACTATTGCACAAATAGAAATAGCCTGCGTTGGACAAGTACAAATCACGTTTGAGTTGAATGAGTCATTCCCTTCAGGGTACAATTAATTATTCAAGAAGTACATATCCAAATGTTGCATAAGAGCTCTTTTCCTACTGAAATTATCAAATACATTTAAAGATTTATTAAGAAGGAGACACATAGCTTCAAATACCTTTGTGAACTTCTGTTATTTTCAAGACAGGTTGAAAGCCAGTACAAAACATCCATGCGTAACAGCATACTGCTGCAAGCTATGTGCTCACAGGCATGTAGATCTCCCTGCACGAAATCATACCATAATCCCTCAGTCCTTTGTTATCCAGCACTATATTGCTGCCCTCACAGCAACCAGTGAGCTCATGGTGTTGACTTCTCTGGGAGCAGAACCGCCCCTGAGATCACCAGTGGTTAGAGCAAGACATCTTGACTCCCTGGTGCACCCTGCCTGCAGCACCCCTGTCCAGAGCAAGCCCCGTGCCTCACAGCCTCCGCGCTGCCTCCCTTTTCATGGTCTGATTTAAAAAAAACAAACACCACAGGGTAAAGCCCAAGTTTAAATCCCTTATTAGAAGAGGTTATTGAATAGAAAATTATGAGAGTTTGTTTTTCCTAGCAGCAGGGTGCAGGAATTTTAAACAATACCCTATTGAGTAACAAGCATTACCATCTTTGCTGGGCAAGTGTCTCAGTTTTCTGTATGAATAAGGGAGAAAATAAAAGGAGATTTGCTCACAGGCTGAAGAACATAATTTTTTATTTCTTTAATTATTTGTCAAGGGTTGTAGATCAGCCCTGTCAGACAGGCACGGGGGAATTCTCTGTGAAAAAAACCAGAGGTGGATTAACCTGGTGGGGCTTCTTCACAGGTGTGCTGCAAAACTCTAGACATTTCATCAGTCCTGCAGGGATAATTGTAAGTCTGTTTGTTCCTTCTAAAACATTTTAAACTTTCACATCTCTTGGCTCTCTGAACCAGTACTGCTTAACAAATCCCATGGAATATAAGACTCTTGGAAATTCTTTTTCGTGCAGTCTTGAATTTGACTTCCTTACTCTTCATTTCTTCCTTTCTTTCTCCATGCTTTCTGCCTACCAACCTCACCCACCCCTCACCCCTCACCCCTCAGCTTGGGTTTTTTTGCCTAATGAACCTACCATCCAAACAGAGATTTAGCAGGGAGGCTGAGAAGACCTTAGTCATCTCCCCATCCCAACTCGGCTGGTGTGCCCTTGATATTGGCACAGCTGTCATGTTTAAACCAACGCTACCTCTGAAGCAGAAAATGCCCAGAGCACCTCAGATTTATTCTCCTTCTCCCGCTTTCCATTTTTGCCACTCTCTTCTATGCACTCACATACCAGCGTATTTTACTACACTTGGCTCCCAAGAGGAGACGGTTGTGCCATCGGTTGGCAGGGGCGATGCAAAACAGCACCCCAGGTCTGCTGAGCATCAGCACTTCCACCGGTCTTTACTGCAAGGAATACTCTGAAAAAAAAGCAGACATGGTATTTTCTTGCTTAACAGCACCCAGCCACCTTGGGCACTCGGCAGCACCTTTGCAAATCTGCCTTCTGTATTTCCAATAGCCACTCTCTCACCTGACGTGAAGGTCCCTGTATGTAAATGCTGAATGCATTTAGGATCTGGCCTAAGTGTTACTGTGAAGGAAGAATTCCACACGCCCGGTGAGCATATTCAAAGCTGAGTAGCTTTACAGGAAGAGGCAGAGCTCAGAGCTGTAAAAACCCAATGAAACAGGCAGGGAGGCTGCAGCCCGTTAAAGACCAATTGCACAGTTACTGTTTTGTCTTCAATTAATTCCTCCTACACCCAATAGCTGTGAATACTGCAGGGGTATCATTTCTCTCCAGAACTGGGAGAAAAATTATCCATAGCCAGTGGGATTCCTTTTAACATCCTTTCCCCAGGAAATCAGGCTGTTTTGCTCACTGCTGTGACTGGGAGTCTCCAGGTCAGTGCACTGAGTGACTGTCAGTTTGGGAGTGCCAAAAGCTCTGGACAGCCCCATGGGTGCTCTGCGCAGGCTCCAGCGCCTGGCTTTACCCGGTGCCCACAGCAGTAGCTTTGGGGCAGAGCAGTGACAAAGCTGAGGCTCACTCTGCCCTTTCCTTCCTCCCCCAGCCTGTCCCACGTGGGCAGAGCAGCCACTGCCAGCCTCCTCTGGCACCTGCAATTGCACCAGCACAGCCTGGGCAGAGGAGCTCCCCGTGCCTCACCAGGGTCCCATATGCAGCCAGCACTCTGTGTGCCCATACAGTGCTCAGCTGCCAGATCCTCATATCCTCCATTACCCCACAGAGCTGGGTCTGGGAGAATATTCAGTTGTCACCCACTCCCTCTCCTGTGCTCAGGGTGACAGCACTGCCCATGATGTCTTCAGTATATGACGTATCGCCATTCATTGCTGGGTATGTCAAACCTCCCTTCCAGCGCTCTCCTTTTGCTGCACACCCCAAGCAGCACCAGGGGGATTTCAGACAGCCTTTAGAGATAGACTTTTTTGACTGAATTTTCTAAAAATACCATCCAGCATTATGCTGTACACGCTGCTCAGCTGCATTGGTTAAACCCCAATGGTCTTCAGTAGGTGCCACACAGATTAGCAAAGAGCTGGAGGTGGCCCTTAACGTGTCAGTGACCTCTGAGAGGACTTAACAATGGGATTCCAAACTATGTTTAGCTAGAGGCAGCGTTAAGGCAGTAACCAAACAAACTTCAAAGCACTTCCTATGTTCACAGCAAGAAAAGCCTGCTGATTATTGGTTCTTTTCATCCTCAGGATCTGCATCAAAACCACAACCCCCAGCAGCTCATGCTAGTGCTGAGATGAGCAACGTCCAAGGACCAGTCCTGCACTCACATGTTGTGCTTCCTAAAGGCGAAATTAAATTATTTGTTACTCACAAAAACTTAATGAGCCACATACCCCGCTTGTCAGGGCAGTCCCGATTAACTGCAGCACAGGGTGTCATGTTGGGTCTGCGCAGCTTCAGTTCCGCAGGTGGTGCCAGAGCAGCCTTAGGCTCCCAGCAGAGACAGGGGGCCCAGGCATGGAAAGCCTCTTTCCCCACATTAAGAGTTAAAAAGTATGCTTCATCTCTGTTCTTAAACATAGAAAGCTCAATAGCCTCTTTCCAGAAGCGTTCTCTTTCCTGCAGCAGATTTGCTTTCAAGCTCTGGGTGTTTGTACTTCCAAGTTTAACTGGACTTACAGTTCCCCTACTGGGAGGTTCACATTTTGGACATGGGAAGAATTTAATTTCCACAACTTCGTTTGCTTCTCTCCTCTTAAACAATAAAGGCGTAAAAGTAATGCTTGCAGGTTTCTCTGGGACATGTACGCATTGGAAACTGGTGGGTTTGGGACCTTCTCACCACTGCTAGAGCAGGTCTCCTGAGAAGTAACAGGTACTCAAAGGTGCCTGAAATTATAGGCTTCAATCCTCCTCTCACTGTGGATACCACTGTATTCGGCCACAGGCTTTAAGGTGTGGAAAGAATTAATTACTGTCTAGTCTGATGTGCTGCAGAATGAAAGCTGTATGCTCTGCTGGAGGCTGGGTGTACAGTCTGGGGGAAGAGTGAGGTGGGCGAGGTGGGACCTCACTGGATGGAGGCATGGCAGCATCCCTGGGAAGGGGTGAATGGGATGCATGGCCTTGGGGGGCTGAGTGGTCAGTGAAAGCAGGGAACAGAAGGGATATGTGTGTCAGGGGCAGAAGGAGCTCTAAGGCTTGCAGAGGAAAGGAAGGGAGACTAGGACAGGCAGTGTGAGAGCAGCTGCTCTGTTGTTATAGTAAAATCTCTTTAAAGGCTAACGAGAAAATAAATACAACACTGAAGGGACCAATTTATTTTACTTTAAAACAAGTAAAAACAAGTCTTTGCATATTTAGGTGTGCATGGCTTTCATTGACATTTATAGGCCAAAATATGACTGCACAGATAAATATAGATCTTTACTCCAAATCATACTTGATTATTAGAAAAAAAATTTACATAAACTCAAGTATTCAAAGTCTGATGGCATCTCAGTTATATTTTATCATGCCAGTTTCCACTGAAATCCTTATTTTTGTGATCGTTTAGTTATGACTCTAAGCAAAATTTAATTCAAAACCATGACCCAGGAACGGCTCATCTTTTGTCAAGGTTTTTACATAGTAGTCAGCCATAAAAGTTTCTTCTCCTCCTCACCTGCAGGTTTCCAAACGGTGTCTATCTCCTCATATACTTTGAGTCATCTCATAATATGCCTTCCCAGCCGGTTTTCAAGGCCTACGGCAAATTTTCCCATATGTACCTGTTGCTCAGAGGTGTTTAATCTCCTTTTTCCAGAGCACTACTCTGTGCTGCAGTCCTGGCAAAGGTGATGAAACTCCACAGATGCTGCGAGAACATCAATCAACCCCTGTAAGAATTGCTATGGGGTATGTGATTTCTGTGTGGAGCCTCTACAGGACTTCTAGGAAAGCCACCTCCCTCTGCCAGCTCCTGGGATATCCCTCCGTGGAGAGCAGCATCAGTGAGGCACATGAAGAAGAAGCCGGTGCAGCGGTGCTGCAGAAGCAGCAGCAGCCTACAAGCAAGACAATGGGTGCAGGGCACATATTGGTTGAAATGGGCAGGACAGGGCAGGAAAAATAAGATCTGGGGTTTTTTACATAACCCCCTGTGGCTTCAGGCAAGTTACTTTGTGCCCGGTGAGATAGGATAGCTTCAAATGTTGACCCATACTACACTTCCATGGCTGCTGAAGTATAGGTAGGTCCATGGAAATTTGTGGATTGCAGCACATTTGAAAGTAAAGCCACAGTTATCTAAAGCTAGACACCTGAAAGAAAAGAAACCCTAGTAAAATGTGGGTCTCCATTTTATTTTACCTTAGTTTTCTGGCCACTGGAATCATCTGTATCTTTGGAGAACTATATATATGGTTAAAATAAATTCTATTTCCACTCATGTATAACACGTGATAGTCAAGTCCTCAGTGCTTGTTTGCTACATGTATATGTTTGTGTATATGTGTGCGAGCAGAGTATTTGCACAACTCTTGCAAAAAAACCCCCACGCTTTTGTGTAAGGCTTTTTTTAATGAAACCCACAGAGGGGCACTTTATATCACAGATTCATTCTGGCTGGCAAATATTTTTTAAATATTGCTCCTTACATCAACTATGCCAGCTCATCTGTGCTAATAAATTTGAGGGCTGGGAATCGAGACAAACACACTGTATGTAAAAGAAAACCTATATGATATAAACCGCGTCAGCCACTGAGTCATAAAACTTAATGTATTGAAACCCATTAGTGGTTATTCTAGCTATACCTGGCTGTCAGAAGGGGATAGATTAAAATATTTTAACAGGCTAAGAAAAGGCAAATATTTCTCTGGATTTAAAGCCAGGATTCAAAGCCAAGGTGAATTGTTTGCCTTCAAAGAAAAAAGGAAGATGGATGGATGCTGCAGCACCAGCTGGGTGGAAGGCAGGGCTACGCGTTGGCCTTACACAGTGAGTGTAAGCTGAGCGCTGCAATGCCTCACAGCCAGTGGCCCACTAAAAGCAGGCTTAGAGGGTGGCTTGGCCTTGAGGCGGTGGGTAGGGTTCCAACGCAAACCCAACAAGCTCAGGCCCACCCCCGGGGCTTGTATTTGGGTCAGAGAGAGAGGTACTGTCTGTCCAGTTCATCTCTTAGAGGCCATGCAAGCTAAGCTTTTGCTCAGATGGAAATTTCTGTGAATCTTGTATTTGAATAGCAGCCTGTCACCCTTGCCAAGTACCAGGAACAAGCGCAGGGTCAGAAGCCCTTGAGGAAGCCCGCCTGAAACCTCCTCCATGCCTGGGTGCCTCTGCAAGCCAGCTTTGTTGAAACTCCTTGGAGTTATTTCAAAATGAACTTTTTATCAAGCAATGGAGAGCAGAGCATCTCTGACCTGGTGGGTTTGGAGTCCTTTTTCTCTCTGAATGCTTTTTAAGCTCTGGAGGGCATTACGCAGTCCCTCTTATGTTATTGCAGCCTGAGATACTCTTTCATGGGAATGAAGTGGATCTCAAAACAGTTCCTTGGTTCTTGTGCTCATGTAAAAAAACCTGAACAAGAGCAAGGGATTATTGCTGACATGCTGTTGTCAGAACAATTTTCCTACCTTATTGAAAAGTCCAAGCTGGTAGGTCTATGAAGATTGCTTGAAAAAATTGAACTTCTGCTTATACTTGTTAAATTCCAAATTAGAGGTGACCAGAAAACTTTGATTAAAAAGGAATTTAAGGGGAAAATAAGGGGTGGGGGTGGGGGGTGGGGGTGGTAGGGGGTGTTAAGTGTTTTCCTTGGAAAAACTTCTTTTTTGCATAGGTTTGAAGTGTTTTACAGTGTTCTGTCATGAATTTTCTTGAGCCTGCAGAGTTCGAGGAGTCCTGGCTTCTTTTCCCTTTCCTTTCCTCTTACTGGACAGGGTTTGTAGAAAACAGTATGTCCATTCAGCCAACACGTGCTTTCTTCTGGTTGTGTTACATGGTGTGCTGTGGAGGTCACAGCACCCTGACTTTGTTCCAAACTCTTGCTCACAGAAATCAATCAGGTTAATCAACCCTGAGCTGAATTTCCCATGAAGCAGTGGAAAATATCAAATGAACTTAGTGACAAGATCAATTCAGCGTGTATCACAAAGTACCGTGATTCTGCAGATGCTGAAGTGATTTATTCTGGTATCCCTCAGAATGATACATCTCAACTTTTGACGTGGCAGGATGAAAAGCATGGGTTTAAGGTCGGCATTTGCTGCAGCCTGGGTCTTCTGGCTCAGCTCAGTGGAGCAGCACGCGGGGGAGTGTTGCTGCAACATCTTCCCTCACCTTTGCAGTGCAGACTGGAGGGAATCCAAACCTCTAAAGGTTGCTGAGCTTTTCTCAGTGTTGAGTTATAAAAGAACCTGTAACTGCAGTGGTTTCATAGTGAGAAGTGAGCTAACGACGCCCTGTGCTTGGCAGGGTGGTAAGTGTCTGTGCTTGGGGACGCTGGCACTGCATTTCAGCTTGTACCGATGTTCATGCAAGAAATTGTCTCTCCCAAGACCTCTACAGGGACAAAACCTTTCTCCTGCTCACTTGAGTGACTGTTTGGACTCAAGTGTTCATCCAGAAAATGCAACAGGAATAGTTACTGGTCTTCAGTGAGCAGTTATCCAAACTGCAGTGCCTTGGGCATAGAAAACTGAAGAGATTCGAGCCTTTGCTTTTTTAAAACAGCACCCAAAAAGCTCCCTTCTGGGACTTTAATCAGGATCATGTAAGTCGTACTTCTAGAGCTATGACTAGTACTTTTTTTTTCTATTTTCTGTTCCCTGGTGGTGTGTGTCTGCTGTGTATTTTGCTCCAGTATGCCACTGAGAGCCACTCAGCTTGCTGCCTCTGCATTATCACTACAGCTGTGGTGGGAAACCCCATGACTCAATGAATCAATGTCACATATAGCCTAATTCTAGGAAGGCAGATTTAATTAGCGCAAGCCATCCCTGATACTGTGTTTTTCCATTGTTGGGCCAAATATATCCAAAATCATCGTTGTCTACCAACTGGGACTCAGTGCGTGTGTTAACAGTTTTCTTAAGCACCCAGAAATTTGAGCTGATCCAACTGAGTCAGTCTGGCTCTCAGTGCCAAAATTCCCAGGGCTGGAGCAAACAGATGGAAATAAGGGGGAAAACTGAGTTTTGGAGTACAAATTAGTAAAGCCATGGGCCCACGTCAGCATGATGCTTACCTGTGCTTAGTGCCATTAGGCTACTGAGGTCTTGGGGTTCCATCCACCCAGACTTCTTTGCAGGATATGGTGCTTAGGATGTGTGGTTCTGATATTCTTTGCACATAGTCATTATGGCAATAGCTGCTTTTAAATAATGCACGTTTGTTTGCAAGTTTTGTGAGTTTCTTTTGAAGATGTGGAGCTCTCTTAAAGCAGTTAATAGAGGTATGCAGAACAGAGTTTGACTCTGTTTCCCTCTGAGCAAAATCAAGCAAAAGGCCCTAAAGCTCTTTGAGACTTGTAAAACCAGTGTTTGCTTCCACAAGGTGGACTGAGCACAGCAAAGGAACACCAGGCAGAGGTAACGCTAATGCTGAAGGTGTGCTGTCCTCCATCCAAATCAGAGCAATACTGACCACTGTTCTCAGATGGCATATGTCCCCATTTTCCTGGTATGAACACCATTGGCATACATGGATTTTCATCAATGATTGGGTGGGGAGACCTTTTTGAAAAATGTCTTCTTGGAAACATTGCCTAAAAGAGGATTGTTTTAATGTGTTAACTTCATATTATTATAATATTATAGCTTGATATATAATCTAAAGGGCTAGGACTCACTAAACATAATTTTATGCTCTGGGATCTTTCCATTTAATTAATGTGTTATTTGCTTTGATTCCTGGGGCACTCCCTGGCACATGCCTGAAACAACTGGTTACTCTAAAGTGAAGGAGATGCCAGTCCTGTTTCTGCCTTTAAGCTGGGAAAAGCTTCAGGGCAGTCCATCCCAGACCCAGCTTCTTCCTAGTGCCTCAGGAAGGGAACCAAATGGCTGTAAATGACAGTGTCCATTGCCTGCAACAAGCTGTGCTACCGCTTTTCATCCCTGATAGACATCCCACCCAAAAGACAAAGGATGACTAGAGAGAAAAAGAAGGTAGGAGACCAATTAGATCAAAACCTTTTCTTCCATAACTGAGCAGAATAGAGGAACTGAGTTTTCTAAAACATATGAACACATTCACGGAAGCACAAGGCCGCCTTAACATGTAAAGCAGGAATAGCCTCTAGAGTTTGTTTTTCTCTTTTAGAGAAGTCTAAAAGTGGCTGATAATTGATTCTCATCTGTGCTGGCTAAAAAAAAATTCTACAGACTACTCACATTTGATTTAATTTGAATAAATGTGCTATCACTTGCCTGATTACTAATTGTCCTTGTATTTGGCTACTCAAATTAGGATCCTATGACTCTATCAAAGAGGATAAACTGTATCAGGGAAAAGATGTTCATTTGCCTAAACCTGTGGTCGTATTCACATACAGATAAGAACATATACCAGGTTTGGCCTTTGACAGGGTGAGTCTGACTATGTTGCTGTTTCAGAGCAATTAACACTTTTCCTGCCTTGTGATGAAGGGAGCGAGGCTGGCTGCTCTCCCTCCTCAGCAGATGGCAAAGGGACTGACGGTACCGTTTTCATAAGACATGACTGGGAAAAGGGAGATGGACACGTTCAGCAGCTCAAAGAAGGTTTTGCGTTCTTCACTTCTTTGTCTCATGTCTTGTTCTCATTCATCACCTTTCCTCCTAATCCTGAAAGAGCAACCCAGAGAAAGGGAGAAGAGGTTGACTGATGCAAGGTTGAAAGATCAGGAAAAGAGCCCTGGAGGTGTTTTCCCTTTGAAGAAAAGGCCAGAGTTTCCTCAGCAACCTGAAATACAAAAATGTGCTGAGACAAGATACAGAAGAAAAAAGAGAGAAATGATGAGTGGAAAAGTTATGCTTGGACTAGATTAATATAAGAGGTGAAGACACAGATGTGGCCAGTGTGGCAGTGAAGGGGAACCTGCTTGTTGTGGGGTGACAGTGACCGATGAGGTTGAGAAGGGGCAGAGGCAGCAAGCCAGGAGTGAAGATGCTGTAATTTTTGGGTCCTGGGAGAAGTCGGAGCCCCTCATACAACCCAGCAGCTCTGTCTCCAGCATGCCCGATTTACTTGGTGGGATTACCTAGCTCTGGGAGACCGTTTGCCATTTTTCTTTCCCCCCCCCAAATGTATACTAAATGTATATCACTTACTGCAGACCTCTTTTAACAAGTGTGAGACCTATAGGGCCTTGACCAGACGAATACAGTCTCATGAGAAATTTATCCATAGATAAGTGAAATCATGAGTCAATGTTTGAAAGCAAGAATTTAAACATAAGACTGTAGAAAACAAAAGACCTCCTGTTTCTTGCAAGAGCGAGCAGGCCCAGGACCATATTAAGTCTTTCTAACTCCAACGGTCTCATGGCAGAGCAATTACTTGCAGCTTTCAGGATGTCAGTGGGAGCTGCATATGCTTATGAAGATCACAACTTTAACAATATCAGATCAAAACTATTCCTACAACTCTATACAATTGGTTCTTCACTGGGTTTTTCTTCAGTTTTTCTTATTTAAGCTGCCATAAATGAGAACTTGGCCTGGTGTTCTTCAACCAGAGTTCAAATAAAGAATAATGTTTAATATGCAATGGAACAATAATTCGTTCACTTTCTTAGAGTAGCTTGGCTAGGTACTATCAAAAGGATTGACGTTTGCCACTAATTAGGCAAAAGGGAGATGTCACTGAACATGTCGTGAAGAACATGCCCTTTTTAAGCAGTCTCCGTTAAAACACTTCCAGCAGCTGTGCTATAAAGGCATGTTACCAGGTAAAACAGTCCCAAGAGCCATAAAAGGTATCCTGCAGATCCAAATCCTACAGTTCAAATAATTAGTTACATCCCCTTCTGGACAACATTCCATCACCTGCATTTGGCTCTATTTTGCTAAAATTCCTGCAAATAATTATTTACTTCAGATAAAGAATATGTGGGCAAGCTACTAAAATTATTTGGTTATGTTCACCAACTATTTCTGGCTTTACATAAATAAGCAATTACACCTAACCTTTCAAAATGTCTGGTGTAAACTGTGAAAATTATTCTAACAGTTGATACCAAGTGAATTCAACACAATCATAAACCATCAGAAAAGCCTCTGATAATCCTGTTACAGGATTACACAAAATTCTTGCAGGTAAATATTATTGGTGGTGTATTTGGGCTGTTGCCCTGTCATGTATCCCTGATTTTATTACTGAGTGTAAAAACAGGCAGGGCATAATCAACCCTTCCAATTGTTTTGACTCTTGGCTGAGACAAAGCTCAACTCATGCATCAGATGCATCTACACTGTTTCCCAGTAGCTCAGCTGCCCAATTTCACATAAAGCTAATAATAACAAAAATTCTATGAAAATAAATCTAATATAGATGTTTGCTAACAATCTCATTAATCACTCTTGTGCTGGCTTGTCTGTAAGTGTCCCACAGAGCTGTGAACCTCCCCCAAAGCCTGGGGAAGCCACCCAGCACTGGTCCTCCGTCAGTGCGGTCCCTGCCACTGCAAAGAAAGCAGGCTCTGAGCTTGTTTTCTTAAACTTTTCATACTGCAATTAAGGCATTTGGGATCTTTCCTTCCCTCCATTTAAACCTCTCTCTTTCCTTTTAAACCCATTAATTGTATTTAGCAATGTTTCCCGGTACAGATCTTAAAATACATCAAAGACACAAAATGCATCATGCCCCCAGCCCTTCTACAACTGGCACGCTCCATTAGCTGAGAGGAGAGGCTGACTCACCTCTCCATCTAATTGATGCATCTCCTGTATTATGGAAACCTTCAGGAAATTTGAGATACAGCATTGCTAAGGGATCGTTTATCATCTGTTAGCTCAGTTTTGTGCTTTGTCCAATTAAATTTTCTTATGCTGTTGAGGTATGTGAAGTCCTTTGTTTGAGTTACCCTTAAGTCTAAATTATTCTCTGTTTTGTGACCTGTGCAATCCTTGAGTACAATAATGTCATTTCAGCCATGCAGTGACATATGCCAGTGTCAAAGTTGACACCCCATTTCTATACATAAATCAAAACAAACATAAACCTGCGCCCAGCTCCTAGGAATTACTTTAAGCCCCCAAATAAACTCCCTGCCATTTAACATTCACGCTTAATGTCCATTACTCTTTTTAAGTAAAACAGTCAATTAAATTCATTCTATTAATGGGTCTGTGTTTGTTAAGCAATGTAGTAAATATAATACTCTTTCAAGGAATAATGTCGGTGCTTTTTCCCATTAGCTTTTTTTATTAACTAGAAAGCATCTTTTCCACCACTGGTTTTGGGCTGCCTCTCCCTCGGTGCTCTTGTCCTCTTTGGTGCTGCCATTGCAACGGTTGCCAAACATGGGGGCCAGCACCCCCAGGGAAGAATTTGGTGGTGATGCACACGGGCTCCACGCTCCTCCTCAGACTCGCAGCATCTGTACTTTCAGAGTAATCTTTGCCTTTCATGCTTTGCTGCTCCCAGCTGGGTTTACCAGACACGAACAGGCTAAGCACGTTTCTCTCCTTTCTGTCTCTCTCTCCTTCCCATTAGCAGGCTTGAGGCAAAGGTTCAGCTCATACAGGATTTCAGTCCTGTTAAGAGCTGTTCTGCATCTGTCCTCAGGAAGCGCAAACCTTTTATCTCAAAGCAGGGCAACCAAGCACTGAGAAAAAAACCCCTTTCACTAGGTATATGTCACTGCTTTAATTGAATCCCTGTCATTTCAACAGGGTCTTTCAACAGCTTTGTGCACTCAGTGAGCTGATGAAAACTTGAGCTGCAAAAAGAGCTTAGCGTGGCTGCTGGGCAGGTCAGCTCTCCCCCATGATATATGGCACATCATTGTGTTGGACAGGATTAACTGAAACGGCGACATCCCATTTGTACGAGTGTGGCCATTGCATAAAAAAAGCCACATGACCTCATTCAAGTGCAAGCTTGTGTTTGTATCTTGTGTAAGATATATTGCCGAGTCACAGAGCAGAGCCCTGTTTACTTGAGCGAGGCAAAGTTAATACTACATTTGTATCAGCCCAGCAGGTAAAACTGCCAAAATCAAACAAGTTTTCAGGTACACTAGTTCCTGAAACCATGAAGGGACAGAAAGAAGAGCCTCCTCAGAACCTGAACCAGGGTTTCTGTGCTCAACATTTTCTTAGTCTTCCATTGCTACCAGCTGGTTCCCTGAAAGACAGTTATCCCATCCTGCAAAAATCTGGCTCCCTGTTACTCCTAGGCAGTGAAGTCCACAACAGTTGCTGGTAAGTAAACAGAATTACTGATTCATTTATGCCTCATCCTACATGTGAACTCCATGGTGGTTTTGTCTAGGCTGCCTCATACAGTAAGGTCCCCTCAAAAGACTGAAAGCTTTTAAACTCAAAAAAAGGCAAGTATCGTTCAAATTAAAAATGGAAACTTTTAAAATCAATGGCTAGGCCAGATAGATTGAAATAAAAATATTTCTTTTTTTTTTGCTATGTATGTGTGTATATATACATAATATGCAAATTCTCCCGCCCATCCTTGAAGGTATGCTCAAGGGCAAGTTCTTTTTTCCAGCTAACTCCATGTCTGAAAGGCAACACACTCTGCCTGATCCCCTCTGGTCCCTAGACAAGCCCTCTTTCCCTTGGAAGCCTGTCTATCTGATCCCCAGCAAAACCTTTCGGTCTCTCTGCACAAGCCAGGTATTTTCAGCTTTATGCTGCAGTTTGCTCTCACTCCATCCTTTGGTCTTGGAAACGTCTCCTGGAGCAGAAGGGACACGGCTGCAAGAAAATGCACCATCTCCCGCAGCCTGGAGCAGATGGCTCCCCCACCAGCCATCCCACAGGAACGTGGGTTAGTGAGTTGTCTCTCAAACCAGCTTCATGACAGCTTAGAAAGGTTATGTCTCCAAATAAGGTTGAAACAAAAAAGTACTGACATTTAATTTTGCCCTGGAACACAGACAAAATTTCTGAAATTAAATACTCTTAGTACTGCAGCTGTGAACCAGACACCTGTAACAGCTATGCAACTGGAAGAGTCTGTTTCACAGAGCAGCTGCTTTGTCTTCCTGAGTATCCAGGTGGGACAGGGCACCCTCTTCACTTTGGGACAGTCCAGGATTTCTCATAACCTCTACCTCACCACATAGCAGACCACAAATTCCGTCTTTCATTTACATGATAAAAAATCCCTCACTTTTGATTTCAATCTCCACTGCAAGGACTGATTTAACCCAATTAGTTTTATTTTTTTTCACTTCATGCTGATGGTTTTTGAGTTCCAAGACACACTCCTTGTTCTTCACAGGCTTACTTCATATTCCATTCTTTTTGAGGTGAATATTCACCCGATTCTGTAATATTTACCTACAGTCAACTGCTGCAGCTCTGTTCTTGCAAGCATTTATGCCTTCCTTGAGATGCATGTTCCAAATGTTTTTTTTGTGGTTTTGACCTGAACAAATGTCAAGTTCTTTCCACATTCAAGACCTTGAGCCCATCTGCACACTCAGCTGAACTGAGCAGGTCCTTTCATGTCTCAGGACATGGTCTGTTAGTCAGGTCTTGAAGAAAAAGAGGCATTTACAACATGTATTGAGTTACAGACGTGAAAGAGCTCAGTATTCAGCCTGCCTCTGAATAAGTGAGTAACGAAGGAGGAGGGTAGGGAAGAACCGGGGCACAGGAGTTTGTATTTTTGCTGCTTGATCTCCATGGGTTAGGTTATTTCATCTAGAGCAGAATATAAACAATAGGTGGGAGGGAGGGAGTGTCAGAGGCATATCTGTGTTGACCAAGTAGATCATCAAAACTTCTTAACACAGTAATTTCTTTGGGCAACAGAGTACATATAATAAATTAACTGGGGATTCCATGACAGCTGGAAACTCAATTAATTAGAAGGTGTATGGTTGAGGCTGCTATAGGAGAAATTGTCTAGGACTTTATGAACGAGACGGTACAAGTCTCTCACCTTCCCATCCACAGAAAGGCAGAACAAGGGACGCTGTTTCCCTGAGTTCAGATGTACATCCAAAATAAGCGTAAGCTGAGGGAGTCCTTTGTCCTGTCCCCACTAGCCCTGTCTCACAGGGCTGGCTGAACAAAACCTACTCTGGGTGTAAAATGCCTGTTGCAAAGATTATGCCTGCCACAGTCTAGTGGTTACTTTTCTGTGCTCTGCCTGTGGATCAGGGCATAACTTCACCTCATGACTGCTTCACAGGTTTCTTCCTATTCATCTCCAAGCTAACTTACTCATCTCTAAGAATGTGCCATCTGTAGTAGTCTACCAAATTTCCCCCAAAGCCACCCATGTTCTCACCAAGTACCTCTGAAATGGCTCTTCTCAACCATATCAAAAAACTAGTCCTGTACTTGTCTTGAAACAGTGGTTTCCTCACTGCCTGCAATGCTGTTACTCTCCTGCCATCCTCTTGGTCTGATGGTTGCTTCCCAGGGTCTCCTTTGGAGGTCCAGCCCTCGTTGGAGGCTGGTGGCCCTGGCACATCTGTTCTAAAGAACGTCATTAGTAATGCAGCTTCAATGACCATTTCTGTGATTACTTGCATAGTCAAATGTATTTTCCTGGTGCCGGTTGAAAATAAAGCTCTGGTCTTCCTTTCTAGCACTACTCAAGAGGTTTAGTGCTCAGGTCAGATGCTTCTCCACCTTCGTCTCTCAGCTACTTTCAGTAAAAGTGCTTTCTGGACTTTTGCTCAGGTTGAAAGTGAGCGTGTGTTTGCATTGCTGTCTCGCAGTGCTCTTCCTCAGACCTTGACAATTTTATTTTGCCATATTCATAGCCACAAAAAATAGTGCTGCTAAAAATAGCTCCTATGCATACCATTCTAACCATGCCAAGTCTCCCTGAACATCTGCCTACTAGATCATTTTTGTCTATTGCATCCTTTTTAGGATTTACCTTTACAGATGTTATAACATTTACTGACAGTCACCTATGTAACTCTTCTTTTTAATGGACTAACAAAAAATTGGCAAACTTAATCTAGTTAAACATCATCTAGCAAATAATGAGACCAATGCCATCAAACTTAAGCTCTCCTTTCAAAGAAAGATTTTATATTGGCTTAAATAAATATGACATTATCTAGAAATTGTTATTTTGGTCCATATTCATTCTTATCTGGACATTATCTGGACAACATAAATCATCTGCCAATAAGTGCTTTTTTTCTCATAGCAGCTTTCATATATCACTTATTTTAAAGATAGCAGCTATGATAAACCAAAGGAAATCAGAAGACTGGGAGGACTTAACTTTTACTGCTGAGAGTGGAAAGAACATTTTTTCACACTGGTTCTTCCAGGTGAGTATATGTGTTAGCCAAAGAGTTTCTTCATCGCTGCTTTCCCAAGGAGCACAGCCGGCTGCCAGACTTGTCTGCAGAGTGGGATGAAGAACTCTAAAGCAGAAGAGGACACATCCAGCCAGCTGAGAGGCACCGCAAAGCATCTGGCACATAGGTGAATGCTGCTGCCCCCCAGTACACCACTAATGGGCATGGTCTTGCTAAGATGCAGCCTTTAAGCAAGGAATTACTTGAATGATGGGGTGGGCCCTTGTTTTCCTCCTGTGTGGGATGCTCTGCATCTATAGCTTTACGCTAAACTAGCAAATGCTGAGAGAATGTGCAGATTGAAAAACAGGTGTAAATAGTCCAGTGTAGCTGCCTGCCCAGGCTTTGTTCATACATGCTTAAAAAGAGAAAATATCAAATTGAAATATCTCAGACCTGTTGAAAATGTCGAGGCATTCCTGTGAAACCTTGCTGGCGCTAACACCTTCTGAAGTACAGAGCCAGCTTTCTTCCAAAGTAGTGCAGAGCACAGTAATCCCAGAAAGTGACAAAACAAACTATGAAGAATAATTTTCTTTCCATCAGGCCATCTCAGGATGTGATGCCCAATGTCCCCAAAATAATGCATGCAAGATCCATTTTCCTCCTGAGCTGGGGACTGTCCATCCCTGGAACGGAGAGGAAGGACTGTGTGGGGACACTTCTAGGTGGAGACTGATGAAACAGTTGCTTAACTCGAATTGAGTAAAACTACCCCAAACCCTCCTGTGCAGAAAGAAACAAGAACATGCGTTGCATTTACAAAGCTACCTAAAGATACAAAATGTTGATGTAAAAATTGATGACTGAAGACACCACAGCTCTGAGGTATCCTGTATTTATCAGAATACCACATGGAAGCCCCCTGCTGCCACTGTGCAAATGAAAACTTTTATATTTCTCATTTGGTGTTATGTCCTTCCTCAATGCCTATTATTTCTTGAATGCCAGCAATTTATTGGCACTCACACAACAGATATTTTTCTTTCCTGATGTCAGAATGGGAAACCAGCTACTATTACCTCAGAATAGCCTCTACTTACAGTTTAGCAATTTTTGTTTGTTTTGCTTTCTTATGATGTGTTTGTAGATATGCATCTGACTAAATAATGTTAAAACTTTGCTTTTGGTTATCTTTTAATTAGTACATTATAGACTGCAGAAATACAAGATAGAACTGTTGTAAATATAAAATTGTAACATAAACTGATAGTCACTACCTTGTGAAAATTAAATAGTACTCATGCCGTGAAAGAATATCTTCACTTTTCCCACCTTCATCCTTTTTAAGGAACTCGATTGCAGTAGGACAGTCTGATCCAATAGAGGAAAATATCTAGTCAGGAAAATATCTAGTGGAGATTTTGGGACTCTCAACTTCTGGATGAAGACAGAACCATCAAACAAGGAAGTGCCTCACTTCACATCTTCAAAGTTGACAAAAAAAGGCACTTTACTAGTCTGGAATTCTTTGGGTGGATGAGAAGAAGAGGTTGGCATTGTCTGTAGAATGTTCCAAAAGAAGCAATCCATACAGCACCTTGTGTTACCATGCCATAGTAGCAGTTGTCTACAGCAAATGCTCACTTTCACTTTACTTTAGCTGGTGAATAGACTTACTTCATTCTCAAATATTCCTAGTAGAGATAGTTTGGCATCTTCAAAGAAGTCTACCAAGCAAAGTATAATTCCCTCTCCAATTTTGTAGTAACAAACAAATACTGCAAAATATTTGATGTTGCTGTGTTTGGTGCATTAGTGCATATGAAGACAAAACCACCTTTTTCAGCTGAGTTTTTTCTTTCAGTAGAGAAAGGCTCTATTGAAGGATGAGCCTATTTATTGTAGGAAATCTATCTTCTTAAGAAAAAAAAAAGGTTTATGTATTTTACCTATGGTAGGTGACAGACAGAACTATTTAACTTGCTGTCAGAACTGAGTGAATTATCATGGCTAATTCTTTGCCATGCTGCTTGACTTCTGCTGCGGCCCCTTTGTCACTTTGTGAATGCAGACTCCTAGGGCAAAAAAACCTCAGAGATGCTAGGACAGCAGTGCTTTTGTGATCTGTTTGTTTTGAATGCTCTCTTACACTTGCAAGTCAACCAGAAGCAAGTGAAAACTGTTTTCCAAATAAACTACAGTGAGACTCAGGGCAATTATCATTATCTTTATTGATACTTAAAAACCAAATCCGTGCTCCTTTAAAAGCCAGTTGCTTCTCTTTGGGGGTATTTTTTGCCCTGGTCATGTAACCATTGCCATAATCCATGCAAGGATCATTAAATCATGTAAGTTTGGAAGGGATTTCAGAAGGTCTCATGGTCAAAGCAGGAGTCCAGACTAGGGCCCAGAAATGAGTGAAGTATTCTAAATATTAAATATGGTCTACTGAGCGCCTGGTAAAGGGCATTTTCTCAGTGTTATTACTTCCCTCAGTCTCTGGCTCTGTTCCCATTGACACAGCCCTGGATGCTGTTAGCCTTCATCCCTGCCCAGACACGCTGGTGGCTTATGTTTGCCCACCTGCCACCAAGGCTCCCTGGCCCTTCTTAGTAGAGTTACTCCCCAACTAGTCAGTCCCCAAACTGCACCAGTCCTGGGGGTCAGTTCTTCTCCAGCACCTTGCATATGTTTTTGTTGAATTTCATGAGGTTCCTGTTCCTGCGGCCTGTCAGTGGCCTCTGGACAGCAGCCCTACCTTCCAGCGTATCAATGGATCCCCCCAGTTTCACATCATCCACTGATGTGATGAGGGGGCATCCTGTCTCCTCCAGGTCACCGATAAAGACAATAAACAGGACAGGTCCCAGGATAGACCCCTGGAGAATTGTAACCATCCTCCAGGCAGAGTATGATGACCCATTAGTCATCACTTTTTCATCCATTTAGAGATCCATTGGTCTAGAGTGTAGTGTCTCACTGAGTACGAGGATACTACAATAGCTGGCATTGAAGGCTCTGTTGAGGTCAGCATAAATGACACCCACTGCTGTCCCTGTATCCACAAAACTAGTCTTTTCATCACAGAAGACAAACAGGTGAGTCAGGCATGATTTGCTAATAGCAAATGTACACCTAGTGTCCCTAGATCCTCCTCCTTCATGTGCTCAGGAATATCTTTCCAGAGGACATAGTCCACGATTTTCCCAGGAAACAAGGGAAGCTGACCAGTCTGTAGCTCCCTGGCTTGTCCTTCTTCCCTATTTAAAGGTAGTTGAAAAGCTTGTCTCTGTACAGTCACTGCAGACCTGCCACAAGTCCTACAACCTTTCTGAGATGCTGCAGAGTGGCTTTGCAAAGCTTCTGCGTGTGTCTGTGGGGCGGCCTCAGACTCTTGAGCCACATTGAATTCTTTACTCATACCAGGTTCTCACACAAAAACATATGTGAATGAAGCCTTTTGTTAGCTGTTATAGGCATAGGTCTACTTGTAATCCACACCTCCCTCACCTCTCAGTTGTGTTATATCACTAAAATACACCTGAACTTGAAGGCTTAGGAGTTTAGTAAATTCCGGTCAGTAAGAACTGGCAGCTCAGAGCAGCTGGCCCTCCATCCTCTTCTCTACTTCAGCTTCTTATAAAACTGGGAATCAAGATCAAGGTCTTCCTCCTAACATAAAGTCTCTGACCTGATCTCAGAAGGTTTAAAGACCTGCTCACGATGACACCATTGTGCCACTGACACAGAGGGGTTCACTACAGGAAGAGTAACCTCACCGGTGTGAGGGACAAAACTTCAGTCATATAAGATGTTTTTGATGGAAGACACTGTGCAGTTTCCCTTGCAAACTTACACATCTGCCGAGTTGCTTTCTGCTTTGAGCCGGCCTCTCCTGAGAAAAATAACTAGTGCATAAAAATTGTTTACACCTGTGTGTACATATATGAAGTTGTATGTAATACATATGCACACCTGATGTTACAGATTTATGAAATGAACATATATATATATATATTCAATAAAGTCTGTATTTCATAACATCTAATTTCTACTAGATAGAATGACCATGTTCTCACCATGTTTTCCAATACTTTTTTTTTGTTATCTTGTTTACTTATTTTTGTCACAGTTTTAGGCTTTGTAAAGAGCATAATTTTAACCTGAAGATGAATCAACACGTCACATCTCCTCGTAGTGCATCATGTTACATTTTTATTTCATTCATATCCTCATATGATCTTTCATGGAGCATCCATTGCCTCTGTTTTCATTTCTCCTCTCCTCTTTGCCTCTGACTGATGAGACCCAGCAGTGTTCAGTGCCTCTGATCACTCCTGAACAAAGTTCTGTGGCTCACCGATAGTGACAATGCATTTAGCATTGCTAATTACCAAGCAACATTTTATTACTAAGGAAGATACTACACAAATGCATGTCTTCAAGGATATTACATAAAATAAACTGAGGTTAAAAAGTCGCAGATTTGGAGACAAAAAAGAACATGGTTCTGTCTCTGCTCTTCTCTCGACCATTTTACTTTTGCAATATTGATGGTTTTCAGGAAAACTGCATTCAGTGACGTTGTGGACTGGAAAGCTCTTGCTCTGTTTTACAGTCTTACTAAACTGTCAGCTACTAACATGACTGTAATGAACAAGCTGAACTCAGCAAATTCCAGAATTACTATTTTGTTATTTTCAAGGGAAGTGCATGAACAGTTTCTATGCTAGGCTAAATGGCATCCAGATAACTTCTCCCTTCTTTTCTAATGCTTTTTTGACAGATTTCTCGACATCTTTAGTATCAACATTTTCATTATTTAATACTTTGCTGCCCAGGAGAGCACTCTCTTCCTTAGGAGAGATGCTGTCCTGATAACACAAGGGATGGAGACTAAACTCACTACAAAAAAACCCAGAATCAGTTTTGACTATGGGCGATTCTTACCTCTTCTGACTCACCCCAGTGGAGCATCTCTTGTGGTCCAAACCATGCCATGCTCCTATGCTAAACAAGCGCGGAGCAAGAGGGAAGAAAGAAGCTCATGCATGAGCTGCTGCCTCCACAGCACTGCCGCTGCTTTCAAACCTCCATGGGGCTGCAGAGAAGCTGCAGGGATGGGATTGTCAGAGATGTAGAGGGGGAGTGGGATGCAGGGCTTCAGCAGCCAGGTAGCCCATCCACCCTGGGAACTCAGCGCTTACTGTCACATGTTGCATGTGTCAGTGTGAAATGCTGCAATGCCAGGACCAACAGCCTCACAGACCAAGACTTCTCCATGGCCTTCCTGTAGGATAGACATTATTATACACCCAAATTTACCTTTGACATTCAGCCATGTATAGAGTATAGTCATTCTTTGTTATGGTAAACTTCAAGCACTGACAATGATAAGGCAGAAAAATGTTTGTGTAGAAGCTTCTACTCCAGCTTAAATAAGCAGATAGCCTTGTTCTCTGAAACTACTGCTGTGATTTCTCTTTTAAGAAATCATTGCATGCTCAGAGTCAGATATCTGAATGTTGTACTGAATGCTAGTTTGCATGGTCTCATGGCCTACATGAAGGGTGATAATAAATATGATGCTGAATCAGCTCCTACTCTGGTTCCTTCTGCAGGGACTCTTGCACAAGCAGCACGTTCCCATATGATTCAGAGTTACGTCTATCCCTGTTTCTGAGATTTCCATCAGAAATTGTGTGACTCTGTCTCAGTGTTAAGTGTTATGTTGTGACACACACTTTATTCAGCAAGTGATGCTGAGCAATGGCTATCCTCAGTACAGGCTTGGATGAAGTCTGTACGTGCCTAGTATCCTCTCTTTGAACCCTCTCATCATATCCTCCTGAAAGGGTCCTGTCCTCATCAAAAAGACTCAAGTGCAGTCTCCTTCAACAAGATCATGATGGACACACTACTTGGACCACTGACTGAAGCAGGGTGGGGATGGAAGTTAGGGGGCTCATAATGATCACACTGAGGAAAAGCAGAAGCCCAGTTAAAGGAAGAGGTTGTGAGCACCAAGTGCTCTGGCAGAGCCAGGACCAGCCCCAGGAGCAGCCTCAGCCAGTGCCCAGGAGCTCCTGGTAGGTTGTTTCCCTAGGACATACAGATGTGTTGTCACAGATGTGCTCTCTGTCGAAGTCCCTATTTAAATTCATGGGGAATATATCCATCTTGCTCAAAATATACATTAATAGATACTTTGCAGAGCTATGGTTACGAGTGGCTTCTCGTTCTATCATGATACTAAGAATACCCTTGGAGAGGGGAGGGACAAACGCAGGAGCTCACCCCAGGTTCACACATCTGTCCTTACCGCTGTGAGGCCAGGGTACAGCAGCCAGCTCCATCCATGTCTGCTTTATTCCTTCCACTGATACTGAGAATGGAGGTTTATTAAACAGCTTCTAGGTTATTCTCTGCAGTGCAGGCTGGCACGCCTTGTATACCTCAACAGAGAATTGTATCCCATCTTGCTACCGCATGATGTGCTGAGAGCTCATAGCTGTAAATTTGCAGATGCTTTTCCGAGTACAGATTTTTCTCCCGTGGCCAAAGGCAGTGGCAGGCACGCTCTGCTCCTTCAGCGTGTCCTCTAGGGCTGGGTGGGTAATGCAGTGTTATGGTGATTCACAGCCTGGGGAGTAATAATGCAGCGGGAACACCACAAACAAGATTTCTTGGCTGAAAAGCAATGAGAAGAAACACAGATGAGAAGCCTGATGGTTGGGAGAATATTTTTTTATGGGAGCAGATATTTTTCTAGCTGTAGTTGCTAGAGGTGTTCTTCGTTACATGAAGATGCCAAAAAATTTACTCTCGCTGTTAGACAGCTGTCAGAGGTGTTTGGATTTTGGATATGACAGTGTAGCATGAGTTTTACTTTCATCTGTGCAAAATGGCTGGGTAACGTTCTGCAGCAGTACAGTGTATAAATAATTCAGCTGCTCAGAGAGTTTTATAAATAAAAATAGAAATTGTTTAACATCACTCTTTAATTTGAAGTAAAATCAGCTACCCACTTTTAAAATTCTTGGCTGTAATTCAATACATATATTTTCCTTGTGTCTCTCTGTCTTCATAAATGACAAATACAGGATTTTTCCTCCAGGAGACACTGTGTTTGTATTGACATTGATAAAACTTTCTTTTTGGAAAATTCTTAGTTAAGCCAGGAGAATATGTCCTTCTGTCTTCTTTATTGCTGCACCTTCCACCAGCATTCATTGTACGATATTAGAGGAAAAATAATTATGTGGTAGAAATATAGAATTATCAGAAGCTATCTTTTTGTGCTTTTTACATTTTTCATTACATTTCAGAATGCAGACAAGATGTATTTACCAACATCACAAGATGGCTTGAGTTCTAATTTTCTTTGCTTAAAGGTTTAGACCCTTAAACAGTGGGCACTTTCTTCAGGTAAGGTACTGGTTGTTACATTTTTGCAGGGTGCCAGGCTGGTGATACTCCTCTTTGATTTAGCAGGTCATTAAATGCTGTGAGATGCTGGCTGGTGTTAAAAATCACGCTCACACAGCTCTGCCCAAAATGGTTCAAATGGTTATTGTCACCTGGAGGCCATTTTCTCCAGCGCTAAAAACATCAAAACTGGTTGTGTGAGCGCTCCAGGCTGCTTCACAGCAAAGTAGTTGTAAATTAATTCAAATAGTCTTCAGCCTCAGAGGTCAAGAAGCATTGGGATAAAGTGAAAACTGCCAAAAGGCAAGCTAAATTATACCCTGCAATTACCTTACATTTTCTTTAAGTTACATTGAATAGAAAGCACTTTGTAAGTTGTGTGAATTGAAAGAGGAAAATAAAAGATACAGGGTCACCAGTAATTTGAAAACATTCTAGGCATGGTCCCAGCCTAAGCGCTTAAGCTGACTTTGGTTTTAGTGGAATGGTTTTGGAGTATGATAGCAAAGGTAGGGGGTGGATGGTGAGAAGCCATTGAAAGAGAAATCTGAGGAAAGAATAAAAATCATTTTGATGATGACAGGAATAATTTCAGCTCATGGAATGAACTGGCTTCAGAAACGGTGGGTCTGATAGAAAGAATTTCAAATAAATCTCTTGAGCTGGGAGAGGTGATGAAGAACGTGAGCCAGGCAAGTGAAAGTGCAGTTTAATATTCATGTTAGTTTTTAAGTGGGTGCGGACACTATTAATTTGCAGGCTGCCAGTCTGTATGGCTCAGCTGCGCTGAAGGCGAGCCAGTGTGCCTGTTGCATGTGCCCTTGCTTTTGTACAGGCTCAGCAAAACGCTGCTGGGGGCACGGGACATCCTGAGTGCATCGGCTCTCCACGGGAGTCCTGCTGTTGTCTCGAAGGATGCACTGGCACGAAATTATAGGCCGTGGAGCATATGGCAATTGTGGTGCCACAGAGCAGATTGAGTTTGCCACTGGAGAAAAAAGCAATGAGGAGAAAATGAGGACAGCTGCTGAATTTACTTGCTAGAATCAGCACAGAAACACACACCAACAAATGCCTTTTATGCTGTTAATAACGTTCCACTCTACAAGCTTTTACAATTCTATTGCAAAACCGTCAAATATCAATTTATTTGTATAATGCATTCACTGAGGTACATCGTATATTTCCTGAGCAGCTGAGGCTTATCAGGCTGCAGTCTGCAAGCTCTCCTCGTGCCAGTACATGACTGATGGTAGAAAGGTTTTCCTGCTGTATTCCAGATTCTGCCGGATGTCTTGAAGCAGGAATGCCTCGTTGCACATCTGCATCATCTTGTTTACACTCATAAATCCAGTCAGATGCCTGAATCACTCATAAATAACTCAGAAAATCCTATTTCTGCAACAAATTCTGCCAGTTATTCCCCTAACTGTGAGATGCTCCTCCCTCCTCCTCTTTGTTCTTTTTCAAATCTGTAAATTGTCATCTCTGTTGCAAAGGGAACTTTCTGATTTGCACATCCTTACCCTAAAGGTGAAAAATGATATGTGTTCAGTTTGTGCTCTCATAAGTGTGCTCATTCCTTCTGTTTACATTACATGGACATGTCCTCTGCAAGCTCTTTTTGGTAATCCTCAGCCCAAGCGGAAACCCTCCTCCTGTCCTCAGACCCTGTTTCAACCCATTTGCTTCCATGAATAACTCTTTTTAATGGCAGAACATTCCCATCCCCATCAAGGAACAGATGGTTGGAGTTTATAACTATGTGATGAAAGCAAACTCGGTTTATGATGATGTGTAGCTTTGATTCCGAATTTAGGGTGTGTTCTAATTACTTTTTCCATTTGCAGCTCTGTGCTTATTTCCACATTCAATTCTAAATTGGTTCTACCATCAATATTAAAATGTCATCTTCTCAGCTGCTCAGCTGGATCCAAGAATCCCACTTCTTGTGGTTGTCATGGACCAGTATTGTTTTCAATTTATGACCATATATTACAATGCAAAGAGATGACCATTACCCTATTAATGCATTGTTTAACCAACATTATTGTGACACGTAGGAAAACAGGAATAATAGTACAATAAATTTGACCATAAGGAGTTCATTACTAGAGTAAGATGCAGGCCACAGAAACCACTCCTGAACTCCTTTCTCTTTCTTCCTTCTGCTCAGTTTTTCATGAACAATGAGCATGCCTGCAGCCTGACTTCAGCTGTTGCAGGACTTTCCGTAGTTATTCATAGATATTTGTAGGAGTAACTATTAATTTTAGGATCATAGAAGATTGATCAGTGCCTAGTCTGTGTGTGGGACTGAGGCACCAAAATCCACTTTAAGGAGGTTTCAGGCAACCTGTGATGTGATCTTTCTGTTATTAGTGAAAAGCAATATTTTGTTTGTCATTTTCAGGTAATCCCTTGTATCTATCACAAAGTTTGGTTTCATTCATCCCATTCCCAGGGTTGTGTTTAGTCTCTTAAACTGGCTGATATACATGTGCATGTATATATACACATATGTTATGTATATGTGAGTATACATACGTCATATATATGTCTATATATGCATATACACCTATCTTGCTTTTTTCCCAGTAACTCAAAGCAATTATAAAATGTGCTTTATTTGGAATAAGAGACTGGAGAAATGTCTAGAACACTTTTCCTTTAAAACTTCATTTTTTAAATTTTTTTTTTTTTTACTTTTTTGCCAACATACATTTCAAAGTCCAAATTTTCCATTTAAAATTTCATTAATGGCAAAATGTCCTTTTTTGACTTTGTTCTTGATTTAGCTAAGTTATATTCAAACACCAGTTTTAAAATAGTTTTCCACGGTCTATCACATTTTAATGCAAGCTTAATACTTACAAAATAACCCACATGATCAAAAATGATAATGTGATCACTAATCATAGAAGCATTTATGTTGGAAAAGACCTTTAAGATCACTGAGTCCAACCGTTAACCCAGCACTGCCAAGTCCACCACAAAACCATGTCCCTAAGCACCACACTTGTCTTGTAAAGACCTTCAGGGATGGTGACTCCACCACCTCCCTGGGCAGCCTGTTCCACTGTTGACAACCCTTTCGTTGAAGACTTTTTTTCCTAATATCCAATCTAAACCGCCCCTGGCGCAATTTGAGGGCATTTCCTCTTGTCCTGTCATTTGTTATATGGGAGAAGAGACTGACACCCACCTTGCTACAACTTCTTTTCAGGGAGCTGTAGAGAGGGATGAGGTCTTGAAATTAAACCTTTCTTTGGTGTCAAACAAAAATGTTTGGGAAAACATCAAAAAATCTCAAAGAAGCATCAGCAAGGACCAGTGGTGGGAGTGGAGCTGCAGAGCAGGTGGCTGTGGCGCATGCTGAAGCCTCATGGGAATGCAGCTTCGGGCAGGAAGCCTGGAGCCAGGCTTCCCATCTGCAGTCAGCCAGGGTGCCTGTGCTTCCTGAGAGGACAAGACTTTCCTGAGAGACCTTTCCTGAGATTGGATAACACCCTGTGAGCAGAGCTTAACTAGAAGATGTGGGAGAAGCTTGCACCCCAGCCAGCCCTGCTTGCTGCAGGAGAGCTGGGAACAAAGTGGTTCCATGCATCCTGCGGTCTTTCCAACAGTTACTTGCACAGGACTCCCAGCCTGATCTCTTATCGTGGTTTCCCCTTCTCCCTGTACTAAAACTGCTTTTGCATAAAGCCTCTCCTGCCATGCAGGGAAACGTGACTGCGCCTTTTGGAGCAGCTTGACAACAGCCGGCAGGCACCCTTTTTAAATTTGTCATTCAGGAGTGACTGGCAGATGTCAGGGTAAAGGTTTAGAATATGCTATTGTGACATGGCCACAAGAGTAGGTCTCAAGTACAAGGCTTCAGTGCCCAAATTATCAGCCAGCACTGACCATTCCTGTAACTTCCAGCACTTGGGGTCATAGGCTCACAGGAGAATTGAAGCTGGAAGGCATCCCAGCAGGTCCAACCTCCTGCTCCAAGCAGGGCAAGCTGAGGTCAGATGGGGTTACTCAGGCTCATATTCAATCTTGTCTTACTTGTACTTTCCTTCAGACATTGCTTGTTTTCAAGCTTCTTTATTTCCCCCAGTTTTACAGACCTACCGTGTTCGTTGTAGTCAGAGCTGCTCATTCTTCTCAGCTATCCCAGTGCTCATGTTGCCAACACCTTTTATTCTTTCCTATGACGTGCCAGAACTGATATAGTCTGGCCTCTGCTTGGAGATCTCTCTCAGAATCCCTTGTTTGCCTGTCATGTCGATTGGACTACTGAAATTCATTACCTGGATGACTTTTCTGTGCTCCCCTGATGATGCTGGCTCAAAGAAGAAAGTGGCACAAGAAGTCATTTTTAGTGAGTGGGTGTTGGGTGGCAGCCCATGCAACCTTTTAATCTTGGGGCATAGGTTCAGATGTGGCTGTCAGTGGAAAGTATGAGGGTTTTGTGGTAGCCCAGGTGATAAACCAGCCCACTTTCTCATTTTCCATTATCCCTTCTTGGTGTGTCACATACTTCTACACTATGTGCCATGCACTGGGCTCCCCAGTTCTTCACCACAGTCAGCTTTGGTCTGTGCCCATTCCTGCTCTCTGTGCATGCATGTCTGCAAAAGGGGAGATGGAAATAAAAAAAATGCAATGCAATGATTGTTTTCTTAATAATATGCATTGTACCTTTAGCAATAGTTTTGTTCTACTAAGTTGAAACAAGGTTTCTTTTTTTTCCCCAACATTTGAGAGGATTACACATGAGGCTTTGAACTTTAGATGCAGTCAATATACTGTCACAAAAACAGGCATCAAAGTTGTAGTACAAAATATCCCCACAAGCTCGTCTAAATGCAGGGGAAACCTTACTCTTGAATGCCAAATCTGCTTTTGATAGCAACAGAACAAAGGGAGTTCACAAGCCCCAGGTAAAACGTAACCTTTGAGAAAGTACAAAAACAAGTGGAAGACTGTCAGCAAGCATCCTCCAAACATCTGCTTGCAGATTAGATGTGTTAAGAGGACCTAGACAAGCAAATTGGTGATTTGTAGTCTCCTCTTCAGTACAGTCTACTCTCCTACTGCCAATACAATAAGCAGATCCACTTAAAAACTTCTGATGGGAAAATATGCATCACACATGTAGTTTTGATACAGCAGAACCATTCTGCTGAAGCAATTTAATATAAAAGAAAGGAAAATATTTTGACTGTCCTGCTTTGCTTCAAATATAATAACAAACTTTGTGCCATTAGTGTTGATTTATCTGTATATATTATATAATACTAACTTTATATACATTATTTCAAGTGCATTGTGATTAATATTACATAAGTGTAAGACGATACTATTTTGATCCAACTTTATGAGAGTGAAAAGTTTTAGTCTTGTAAAAACAAATGCTAGGTCCAAATGAAAATATGTTTTAATTTTCTTTCTGTGGAAACTGTCGCAATGAGTGATGCGCTTCACTCATAAGAGAGAAGCAGATATTTTATATTTGTTGGTATAAAACAGCGATTTAACAACCTTTGATACTAAGAGCCACGGTGGTTTAACAAGATTTGATGGCAAGGTACACTTGAGTATTTACTGCACAGAGGACAGGGTCAGACAAAACCATCAGGGAGACCCTCCTGTTGAGTCACGAGGCTCAGCAAGGACCCCCTTGTGCTTTAAACTCTTTTAGGTGGGGCTAGATCCAGCCTTAGTCTCAGACTTGGTCAACGGTTTATATCTAAAGGATTATATGTGCACAATGAATCCTTTATACCACTTAGCTAAGATTTCGAAGTTCAGCATGCTCTTAATCACTTACCGAGAATCAGTTGCAGCAAGCAACCTCTCAGCCTCAAGGAGTAACCTTGAGAGGCATCCCTGCTCAAGGGGAGGTCCTGGAGTGTAGCCTGCACTGTGCAGGGGAGCTCAGTGGGCTCCTGCCCGCTCAGTGGGCTCCTGGGCTGCCCGCTGTTTGCGGACTGAAGTAACTGACTCCTAGTCATCCTTGCACACCGACTGCAGAAGTTAGTTTCTTTCAAAGTTGGCTTGAGTCAGACCTTGATCAGCAGCATTAGGTGGGTGCATGGTTCAAATTAGCCTTTGGCTATTGTGTTGTTATCTGTCTCCCCCAAATCCACTTTGAGCCAGATGCAGCCATCACAACCAGACCTGTCCATTACTCCATTACGACCACCGATCACCACTGGTGGTTATCACTTGAGCATTGCCATGGAAACAAAAGTCAGGACTGGGGAGCAGGGTGTTTGTAAGATGGGGAGAGAAGCACGCCACCACAGAAATGTAGAAACTTCAGCTTGGCATCCAGATATGGAAGAAAACCTGCTAAAAATATATATATATATATATATATATAAATAAACCAAGAAGAAAATTGGACTTTTATGTGCAAATGGTCCCTGATTTCTGAGGAGTTCTGGTAAGCTTCTGCAAGATGATGGTGTCTGAAAAAGTCTGCATTTCTCAGCTATGCCACCAGCAACATGTCCTAGCAGCACTAATTGCCCTGATCCTTCTGTTTCAGCTGCCACTTGCTGTCAGCCTTTGAGGAGCCTCTTCTCCTACCTTTGTTGTTGACGTTGGTAGTTTAATATAAACTCAGTGTAGATGAAGATTGTACAAAGCATAGCTGATAAGCAAGTAGAAGTATTTGTTCGTTTTTTAAAGAAGGAACGTTCCAGTTGCTTTTACTCTGTTATTCACTACAAAGCTTGTGCATGAAATTTTTGCATCAGAAATCTAGGCAATTTAGCCAGTGGGTTAGATCTCAAATTCACTCATGCATGAAGCCCTTAGGACCAGAATATCGAAAAGACCTCTTGAAGATAAAAGCTCAAGACACAGTGAACGTGTCCTGCTGCCTAACTCCACACATTTCTGAAGAGTATTTCATGAGCAGCTCATGAAACTACTTTTACAAAAAAGCTTTTCTTAGCAAGTCATGGGTAGAATTTGACAAAGCTACCTTTTCTAAATGCATTTTCTTTGAGATAGAAAGTCATACTCTATACAAGAAAAAGGAATTGCTGTCAACCAAGATGAATAACATAAAACTTTGATCCCAGGTTCAAATGATACCAACAAAATCAGCGAGCTTGTACTGTTAGTGTCATGAGAGTGAATCCTGGATTTTTGCAATAATGTAGTAATTCAGGATATTTCTTGCAAAGCAAGAAATGTTGCTGAAATGAAAGTAGTTGTCTATACCCACTATTGCACTTGCTGCTCTTTAAAATTCCCTGGCTAAAGCACTGACATGCCATTCATCATTCCATGGCTGCATTTTCCTCTTGATTTTGGTGAAAAGAGTTGTAGCTTTCCAGGAGTCAAGTCCTTAGTTGGCATGTTCCATCATTCCTCCTCTGAAGTTTTCCTGATTTGGTATTAATTAAAGAAACATAATTAAAGTGACTATATGCTGGGCTATAGCCAGAAAACATCACGTGTGAACTTTAGAGTATGCAAGGCGGTCAGCAGTATTTCTTTACTTCTATCATATAAACTTTTCCCCTTTCATTGCTGCCAAAGCAAAGTTCCTGCTAACTTTTGTTCAAGGAAAGCTATTCTGATGTGTACACAGGTGAATGTTTAAAATCAGGAGTAAAGGTTTATAAACACAAGCTGACCTTTACTTGACTCTAGGAATGGACAGAATAGGAAGGAACAGCTAGTTTGTGTGTGCATGAAGCTTTGAGGACACCAGGCCTGGGCACTGAAAAGAGATGACAAAGGTCAGGGAGGAAGATGGACAAGGACTAGAGCTTGGAGTAGCTGTAAAATGCTGACTGCAGGGGTCAGGAAGCTCTGCTGAGTCTCTAAAGTGATTTTAGGCACAAAATTCAGAAGAGAAAGAAGCTGATCAACTAGTGACTGATCAACTTAAAAGTGAATTTATTACTGAAATTACTTGCTGCACAAGATTCCTGTATCCTTCATTTGCCAGAGCATTGCACTCTGTATTTATGCCACATATTTTTAGAATTTAATTGAGGCATCAGGGCTAAAACTGTCATCAGGGGAGGGCAGAGACATGGGGGAAGGCTTCCTGGGAGGCAATTTATGATACCTGTGGCCTGGGTTGTCTTTTGGAGATGCTTTCCCTTGACTTCTTATTGAAGTCAGTCTTCCTCAACTCTGTGTGTTCAGTCCTGAGCTCTTACAACCCAGTTGTAAGAGCAACTTACAAAATGCACTATAAAAAGTTGTTACTGTAAGTAACCGGGATTTCTCAGTCAAAAATCACTCTTTAACAGAGCAATGTTTGGGTTTTTTTAACCCATACCCTCAGTGACTGCTGGGAGGTATCAGTGATGCCAGACTCATAGCATCCCTCTGGCATCAGAGGTGGGTTTTCAGCAGCAGTCACAGTAGCTCCTGAAAAAAGATCTGCATCTGGTTTTAATCCAGATGTGTCAAATCTGGAGCTTTTGCATCTCAGCCACCAGAGAAACAATATTCTCTAAGGATTTTATTCTCACCCCAAGCTGTGTGTCTGGACAAAAATAGACAATTACCACGTCACCTGCTGTGTTTGCCTGGTGGCAAAGACAAAGAGATGAATCTGTGACCTCGCAAAGGGCATTTCTCCTGTTCTGTTGCAAAACTCCCCCTCTGCCAGCACACAGCGAGACTCACAGGCTGTCACACCTCCCAGCCTGTACACAGCAGTCACAGCCCCAGTAGAAGAGGAGACTGGACTGAAGCACCTGTACAGCGAGGTTGAGTCTCTCTTGGTGTCAGCCAAGACTGGTGTCTGCCTGGCTGATATTAAAGCCCTAAAGTGCATTCGTTTGGTACTGCCTTACGCGCTGTGACAGCCATTTCCAGTGGCACTCCACTATGGGTGTATCCTCTCCTGGCAGGTTTTCTGCCACTGGGATCGGTAGCCCAGGTTTTATCTGACCTCCTCTCTTTCTCTCTAGCAGTTATGCCTCTAGTTTCATTGAGTTTTATCTACTTTTTATACTGTAGAAATGGGTTAAAAGGCAATGTGAATTAAAGGCATTATTATCTATTACAATAGGGTCTTCTGAACCTCTTTTGAAATAGCCTCAGATCTGCATGATCTTTTGGTATCAGAGTCCCTTCAAGAGTCCATCTATTTTCTAGATATTTTTTTCCAATGCCTTATTAGTTTTTTCTTTGCTAAATTGAAAAAAAAATATTAATAAGGTGAAAACAGTAATAAAAGTCGGTTAACAAAATTGCTACTTGTGTTGTCACCATCCTTGGAGTGTGTTTCTGGGGAAAGCCCCTGGCTGTCCTGACCTTACCAACACTGTCGACTACGTCACCCATCACTGTGAATGCAATGTGAGCTCCTTGGTCACATGTAAACCCTCTGCAGAGACACAAATATTTTGGTCGCAGAGACTCCAGCTGAGTCCTAGAACAGCTGGTTTAGGGAAAGCCAGGAATATCATGAGCTAACACCTTTGTCTAAGGCTGACAGTAAAAGCTGGTGCAGTCAGAAGTTGCTCTCAGCTACAGAAGGTACAGTTTCTTCCAAGGATGGCTGAGAAAATTGAAACCTTATATGTACATACCTTGTCTATACAACTTAACTGTGTAAAAGAGGGGTTTGAGTCAGTTATTGGGGCTACGTCTACTCAAGGGCTGGGGTGGTGGGGTGAGGAGAGAGAGAGAGAGAGAGAGAGAGAAGGAGGTTAACATCTCCAGAGAGCTGCTAATCCTGTTTTAGAAAAATCAGTGCTACAGATTTAGGGGCTGAATCGATGAACAGCAGAAGGAACTAAGTTGACACGCCATGAGTCTCACCTAAACGGCTATCAGTTATTCCTACTGCATGTGGTACACTGAATGGATTGCCAGATGATTGTTACTTCTGGAGGCAGATGCTGGAGCAAACCATGGGAGTCTTCAGAACATAATAGGAATTACTGGCTGGTAGAAAGCTTTCTAGTTATGAAATTCTTCCATTGAAGAATTTGTAATGCATTGGACTCCCCAAACACCTTGTCAAAATCTTACAATAATTAAATCTGAGAAACAGGCATGAAGTGTACAGCTGAGGGAAATGGTATTCTTTGCTAAAAAGACCAGTTTTAACAGTAATAGGTCCAAATAGTTATCCACTAAATTTTGGTAGGGTTTCCTGTCTTTTCTTGAGCATGTCATATAATAACATGCTTTCTAATACTGGACTGAATTACTGCAGCATGTCACTTAAGGGCCATACAACCTGTTTCCAATTACAGCAGCCATGGCTGATGAAAGAATAATTTTAGCAGCAGTGCACTCCGTAATGAGGATATGACTCCTGGAGAGGAGCGGGAAATTACTTTCTTCCCAGAATTTTTGTTACAGAATATCCTTTCAAAGATCTGCTTCTGCTAGTTGGCCCTGAGGGAGACTAAACACCAAGTGTTGGGACTAGCGGCATACATAAAACTGACTAAGAACCCGACGTCCTTGTCCGTAAAATTACTTCCTATGGCTATTCCTGAAAGTAGAGGTGTCTCCACATGAGCTAGATGGGGAAGGGAACAGTTGTTTATTCATACTAACAGTCAGATGGCTCTGATATATGAGTGATCTTGGATAGATAGCGATAAGCACAGGCATTAATCAAAACTACGTAGAGTTGTGGAAAACCTCATGGGAGCAGGAATTACTGCTGTTGCCACCTGTCACTTCCATTCCTTCAAATTGGGCATGTGTAGAAACAGCTGTCAAAATAAGATTTAAGCACCTATGGCAAACCTAAACCTGACTGAGGTAAATAAAATAGCTACTTCTGTTTATTATTGAAATTGCCAGCTGGGAAATTGGCCATAATAATTTGGAACTACTACAAATTGGTTTCAAATTATGGGAGTGCAGTGGGAGGTAACAGAACCACTGGTTCAGCTGGAGGAAAAAGTGAATAGCACATCTGGCTCAATCTGTGCTGCAGTCACCCATGCACGGACTGGCCATCACAGGATGATCCATCTTAGGTTTAGCTTCAGTGGAAACCATCGGGAACAGCTATTTTCTCATACCCAATTGCAGGTGCCTCATCTGCCTTCCCATTTGGTGTCCATCTTCTGATAATAGCTTGACAGTGTGTTTTCCCACTGGGATAAGTCTCAACCATGCTGAGCCTGATCCTCACCATTTTTGCAGTACTGTCTCTAAATAGATATTTCCACTTTCTCTGTGGATTTGCACCATTTAAAATCACTTTCTCTGCTGCACAATATGCCTTTGGGTGCCTGTATGTATGTAGATTTGTGTTTGAAGTGGACAGCTTGACTCCCCTTGCCCCACCAGAAGGGACTTTTGGGACTTTGTGGAGAATGGATACCTGGTGGTGGCTGAATCTTGACAGCAGCGAGGACCAGATCCACACTTCGCAAGTCCTGCTGGTGGGCAACCTTCTTGGTGCCCGCAAACTAATCCCTACACACACACCCCTGCTCTGCCTGCCTTTCCCTCCATCCTTACTTGCCCCTGTGTCCAAGTCACCACCTTCTCCCTTCATAGTGACTTCCCCACACTTGCTGCTGCAAGTATATGAGGGCAGGGGGCTCATTCAGCCATTCAGGTAGTAGCAGGCTCCCACCCTTCAAGGGAGGGAGATGGCTTGCTCATCCAGCAACATCTCTGGGGTTGCCTGCTGGACCATGCTGCTTGAGTTACATCAAGGCTTTCTGTCAAATATGACTAAGTAATTCTTGGACTGCTTATCCAGGGCATGCTGTAAGGTGTACAACTTACTGTCAGCACTGGCCATGGGTGTTTGTGTGGGACATTGGTGGTGGAGGTAACCTTTGGAGGACAGGTGTTCCCCCTCCTCTGGCTGGATATGAATACTGGACTTTCTGCCCCAGCGCTTTTCCAAGGTGTGAGTGGAATGGATCCATGTGAAGATAGGTATGTGCAATATATTGTAAATAATACGGGGGGTGTGTGTGTGTGTGTGTGTCTGTTGCTTTATAGGGCAAATCATTCTGATTTGGACAAATTTCCTGGGCAAACTCTTGTAATTTAAAACACGTGCTTTTTGTGGACATTTTGAACTGATATTCAAGTCAAATGACTCAAAAAGACTTTTGCCATTAAATTTTGGTATACCAAAGTTTTAAGTATATCAAAGTGAACAGACAATGACCACGAACTCAGTCAAAGCACATTTATTTAATAAAAACATTTTCTGAAAAAGGTTCTGTGGTATTCATGCATTAAATATTTCTGAAGCTTGAAAGGAGGGGTAATGGAAAGAGTGACATCAAAGACATTAACAGTCCCCACACTGTGATTTTGGAAATTGTAATTGAGATTTCTCAAATTATTTGCCTGGAAAAAAGGTTATTAATATTTTCTTCCTTTTCTGGAAGACTGTCATGTCATCTCACGGTATGAAGTTAATTATCTGACTGAGAATGATTTTTATTCTCTTTGGTTACTGTTTGCTAGTCCCGCTGTTTCTGTGAACACGGACATCTGCAGTCGGGAAAGCGGTATTTGTAGCAGGAAAGACTAAACTATCCTTGACTGATGTTGATCTCTGCTTTAACAGCTGAGGCTATTCCTCATTGGGGGGGGGGGGGGGGCGGGGAAGAGAGAGAGAGAGAGGGAATTACAAATTCTGCTTTCTTATCTAGTAGTCTATTGTAACTCCATTTGGATACTGGTTAGCAGACTAGCAAAATCTAAGATAACAATTGACCTTTTTCTTTCTTTTTCCTTATCAAATTCTTATTCCTGCATTTGCCTATACTTTACAGCTTATTCCAATTACTTTTAAAACTTTCATTGCCGGAAGCTTTTGTGAGAGAGGTTGACGTGACTTGGGCATTGCCAAGAGCAACTGTGGGAGATTGAAACGGCCCAAGGGAGCACTGGTGACAGTTTCTCATGTACTGCATGATTCGATTACAAGCTGGATTGAAATTCTAGAAGTGGAAACATAATGCAATGAAAATTTAATCAAAAACTTGCTCCAATCGCATAATGAAAGTAGACTGAAAATAGTAATTGGGAAGACAGGAGCAACTGCTGGCTTTTGCAGAAGGAAGCATTTCAAACTCAGAAAAGTGTGGTTTAGCAGGTTTCAAATCCCTGACCCCACGTGTCTGGATGGTGGGTAGAGCTGAAATTTTGGCCTTCCTCTGCACCCTGAGACCTATTACACTGCCTGGACTCCACAGGGGATTTACACCCAAGAAAGACATTGCACCCAAGGCATTCAGCTTCCCTAGGACACCGATCTCCCTGGCACATTCCCAGTCCATTACATGCAGAGTTATCTTTCTTGTACTAGGGCCTTAGGTTTGTCAAAACAGGCTTAGAAGGAGTCAATTATTTTTTTATTTAAATCTGTTAGCTTATCTGATTAAAAGCTAAATGCTCTAATCCCAAAGGTCCAGAGAGGATCAGAGGATGACTGACAAGTGGAAACCCCCACAACCTGCGCAACGGAGATGAAGCCCACTGCTCCAGCTGCTTCCCAAGGCTGTCCCAGGGGAATGATTCAGGCAACGTCCCCAGTGGGAAACTGCCAGCAGGAGTCAAGGAAAGACTCTCTCCTCCTGAAAGCCAGTTGAAATACAGGGACTTATTACCTAGAGGGGAACAGTACCTGCTATTGGATGTAGGGGCAAGATAATTTGGGGACTGTGTAAAGTAATATAGGATATTTTAAGGAAATTGTGAGAGTTTATGAGAATTATAATTAGGCAAAGGACCAAGGGTGGGTAAAGAGAGGGACCAAAGTGGGCAAGGGAGAAACACATGTGAAAATAAAAAGGGAAAGGAGATAGAATTTGCTGGTCACATGTAAACAAGGCTGCTGGGCTGGATGTCTCTCTAGCTAGCCAGCCTGTCAGTCTTATTAAACTATTTCTAATGTCTGCGTCTACATGCTCTCTGTTTTGTATGTGTGCACGTGTGTGTGATCCACTAGTGGACTGCAAGTTGGAGAGCAGGGTAAGATGTCCCCTAGTCACGAGGGAGGGACCACAGGTCTGAGGGGCCCCTTGGTATCAAAACCAGGAGGTGACCAAGCAGTGGGAGGCTGAGGCTGGGTGGACCCAGGGTCAAAGGACAACTACTGGGGAGACACATGGGGAGCTGTACGTGTCTGTGTATGTCTGTGCACACCTGTGCCACCACAGTGAATACTTGCCCAGGCTCAGTACTGGCCAGATCTGGGGAGACAGAGCTACAGCAGGTACAGTCAACCAGCAGTGACAGAGAGCCCCTGGGTCCTCAGGTTCACCGGATCCTGCAACCTCTTACAAAATTCAACAGCCAGAATCTATGTGTATTTATGGATGTTTACTATGCATTACAATTTTTCATCAATTTGATATTAAAGCAACAAAAATTCAGAAAGCCTCTGTAATCAAAGGCAGTGTTGGAGGACAACTTCATTTGGCATGTTAGTCTACAGCAGTCTGTATGCTAAAACTATATTGAAGCATATCATACTGAGATTAGTTTTTAAATAGTAATTAGATACTCACAATTTTGAATGCAATACCTTCATGTCTGACTATTTATAACTGCAGTTTGGAGTCTACAAAAGTAGTAAAATAAAATTTTCATTATTGTTTCATGTAGACTTCAACATGAAAGCTGGAAGTTGACTAAATGGCTGCAAAATTATATATTCTGTTTGTAACTCATTGTCAGAAATGAATGCTTTACATTTCCCTGTGATGTTCAAAATCACCTGGAAAGTCTTTGTAAAACTGAAGTGTATACAGCTGCCTGATGTGCCAGCTAGAGAGAAAAATTAATCTTTTGTTCTGGATTTTTTGTAATAAACTGCGTGGATTCACAGATGCAGCACACAGACTACACACAAAGCCAGGGCACCGAGTTTATGAAATGGCTGCAGTTCTCCCTCCTGATAATACACTGTTGTTATCTGTATTTGCCAGGACATTTTTACCATTTTGAGACTAAAATTGCTCTCAGTTTTCTGAGAGACATAAATACCTTCCTTTTACCATCTTGGCTCTAGGGTTTTCAACATCTGATGTTGTTTTTAAAAGTGCATGGAAGATGCTAATCGTTGCCTGTAACACATTACACTTCTAGACTGAACTTTTCACCGGTATGACAGGACCAGTTATTTGCACCATTAACTCTTCCTTGTTTCTAATTTCATCACCTTATTACTCAAAAGTGTGATTGCCCTAATGTCTTTGTAAATAATAGGATTGTTTTTGAGACTTAGAAGTAAAAACTAAAGACCTGCATAGATTTTCCTTTGATTGACATTAATTTGAACCATCATTTAGGCAACTGTGCCTTTGCTTACAAGTACCAGCACTTCCCCAAGTGCAGTGTGTTCTAGGATTCTGGCAGCAGGCAGGAAAACTCACTGTTTTGTTTTGAATTCGATTATATTATTACAATATATTTATCAAAAACTTTGTTAAAGATAGCAACACCCCCTGCTGTTAGGACATCAGCTGCTATATGAAAGAGATGAGAAATAGAGGGTACACCTTGCAAACAACTATGTACTCAGACAGGATTTTAAGCAAATACCTGAACTACAATGAGACTTGCATATACAAATTTTCTTCCTAAAATGCTCTGAGCTTCCAACTATTCCAACTATTTTCAGCTTCAGAGACCTCCTTAATCTGATGTGGTTTCTGTGTAGTTAGGAATCTTGTAATTTTCATTCCATGGAATTGTTTGTTTTCTCTTTGAACCTGTATGAACAACTGCTATCTTCTATGCTATAGCAAGGAGTTCAGAGCTTTATTGCATTTTCAGCTAGGAGCTCCATGCATGATTGTTGCCTAATCATGCCTGAGCAACACACAGCTTTCCCAGCTACTGTCACCAGAACGGCACAAGAACCATAACTGGAGCATCACATGCGATTTCTGAACTGCCACTCCCCTGGTGACTGCCACTAAAAATCATGCCATTTCTGGAGGTCCTTGCAATTTTGCTAGTTTAGCAATAATTCTATAAAGGCCTCAGCTTTCCTAACAGTTGAATATTTCTTTTTTGATGATGTTTTATCTTCCAGTGCCCTGGAAAACATTCCTTCACCAAGCACTGCCTGTCAGTGTAAAGCAATGCATGAAGTGTACATGTAATTTGACAAAGCAAAAATACATGACACATCCAGACAAAGCATGTTGCCATTTTGGTTGGTAGTTTTCATTGATTGCTATGTTTTTGCAGCATCCTTTAGTTTGATGAAATGACTGTCTGATTTGTGTACTAAATCTGAGTTTGCTTTATTGGTCATAGCAACGCTACAGTATTTGTGCCTTAAAAATCATCCTTCACGCAATTTATTCCTTCAGGTTTTTTCACAGTGCAAATTGCTGTTATGTTGCTCATGACTTTTTTTGCCTTTTGCAGAGCCAGCCTCACAAACCAGCACTGCATTTTGCCATCAGCCATATTGTCCTCATCCTCGACATGATCTTGCTGCCTCTTGGCTGACTTCAGAGTACAAGCCTACAAGACAAACAACACTCCTCAGGAAATAAATGTTTACTAAAAAAAAATCCAAAAAGAAAAACTACCTCTGCTTGTGCGCAAATGTCAGACTTCTTTGTCAGGAGCACTCCTCTGTTTTCAGGACAATCCTGTCCTATGGACTGTCCCAAGACCTTGCAAACTCCTGGTCATCTTGCCAAAATTTGGGCAACCCAGGAATCTGGCTGGCCTGGATGCCTGGAAGCCTCATGTTCCTCAGCTAGTCAGTGTCAGCCTCATACAATGACTTATGGAAGACATAGCTGGAATTCCTAGTTTGGCTCACTTATTCACTGCCACTCATTAGGAGCGGCAGTATAACCAGAAGCAACAAAGAAGTAAAAATGAATCAGTGTCTGCCAGAAGACCTTGTAAACATATTTTATCTTAGAAGGACTATAACTTGCTATTTCCAGAAAGAGGGATTGCACCAGCTCACCTCTTCCAAAAAAAATTTTTATGGTATTTTGGGAAAAGGAGGTGAAGATTAGTCACGAATCAGGATATGACTGCAAAGACATCTGAAAGCTGCTGGTAAAATACAGAAGTTAGATTTTTCCTGGCCAGCTGTGTTGTGTGTGTAATTTCAGTTATTTACAATACTGGAATGTGCACCTTAGTCACTATCCTGAATGGTCAGAGTGGAAAATAAGCATTGTTTTTTGTCATAACTTACCCGCTTTATGTTAAATGTATGATCCATGAGGACAAGAAGAGCCATGCTCTGGGTGTGCCTGTTTCTTTTCACTGATCATAAAGGAAGCCAGAGATGACCCGCTCCAATGCGGATGTGAACATTCCATTAGGTAAATTCACACATTTAGCCCATGACATGACCTTAAATACATTACAGTAGTCACTCCCAAACAGAAGGACCCCGATATTGCCTCTTGATCTTATTTATATCTTTGCCATGAGCACACAGTGGTAACAGCAAGGCATGTTGTCATGTATGAGAGCATCTGAGTATGCCACAGCCCATTTATTTGCGAAGTAATGTTAAGCTTGTTCAGAGAATAGTCAGAAAAAGCTTTCCTTTACATTTCCCCAGCATCTTGCTGCTCTTTTATCTGCAATACCATAAATCTAGAGAGGACCCTTTATAGAACAATACATAGTAAGAACAATAGATATCCCTTAAAATAGCACAGCAAAGAACAACGAGTGTGAAACCTAGAGGATATTTTTAAAGTGACATTCTACGGATGCAAAGCTTGCAGGGCAACTTGAGCTAAAGGTGGCAGGTGCAACCAGTAGGCTGGCTGAGAGGTGTTTCTGGCAAACAAAACATTTACCTACCTTCTCAGCCTGTTCGCTCCTATCCCTCATTGCTACTGCTGCTTCCAGAGGAACTGCCCAATCTATTCAGGCTTACTTGTCTGCACTTGCTGCCAGAATCCCACAGTGACAGGGCTGCAGATGACTTCCGAGACATCCATTTTTCTTTGCTCCTAAGGCATACAACAGAAAGTGACCAGAACATCAGTACATTGGATTTACATTACCAAAGTGACATGAACACTAAGATGATTTAATGGTTGGAAAGTACCTAACTGTTGCAAAACATGCCAATTTCATATCCATAGATCTTAAATGTGTATTTAAAATGAAGCACTTTTGAGACTGAAGTGCTTTTGGGGTCATAGTACATGTTAGAGGGCTTTAAAAAGAATGCTTAAAAAGCTTCCAAATTAGCATTTAAACCATAAGCATTTTAATTTAATTAAAATTTGGTCTTGAACCAAAAACCCCAGCATCCAGGTTTGCATGTCTTAAAACTAACTCCCTTTCTGTTTGGATTTCAGTAGCCCTCTGACTGTTTATATCATCTAGGAGTCTGGCCCCCAGAAAGTTGGCTTTGATTACATTGTATTTACTGAAGTATTCACTTTTAATAGTTCCTGTTGCAACACTCTCCAAACTATCAAGCTGCAACAAGGTCTTTCACCACCTCATACCAGCATACTCTTCACACAGTCCCTCTGCTGCCTTCGGCTCATCTCACCTCATCCAGGTCATGTGTTCTCTCTCCTCTTGCTTCTTTCTCAGCTGCTCTCTCTTCCTTGGCTGCCCAACCCCTTAACAGAACCAGCCACAGATGCATCTTATCCATATCTGCCAACCCACCACCTCTGAAGCCAGCCCACAGTTGTATATTATCAATGCCAATTAACCCAGCTTCGCTCCTCTACAAGTCCTAAGATGATTAAAATAGTATTGGTTTACTGTGTAATCAAGTACTCCTAGGCAGACATCAGTTGTGCCTGTGTGTCTTTATTTAGCGGTCTTACCTGGAATGCAAAGATCACCATCGAACCACGTAACTGCAGAAAAAGACATTTCTTACCCCATTTCATACAATTGATTAGCTATAATGCTAAGTAATATCAAGGAGCTAGCAAAAATTGTACATAAGACACTTTCCTATAGGAAAGCGGGATCTCATTGAATGTTTCCATTAGAAATAATATTATTTCCATAGGCATTTCTGTCAGAAAAATCCAAATGACCTAGTGTGTGTGTAAGTCTTCCTTCCTGTCTTAGGTACTTCAAAATCCTGTGCTCATTTCTGCCTTGATTCAGTTTTCCATTCTGTGCCCATGAAATGATTGGTCCCCATCACACTGGACTCAGCACCATCCTCCCTGCTTGGGAGGTACTGTAGAAGTGAGGCTGCAGACAAGACCACAGCTCACCACAGAAAATGTATAGGAGAACAAGTCTTAGGCATTCCTGAGCTATGATTTCTGCAGGGCAATGTGCTGGGTCTAGAAGAATGAAAAGATGTTTTCTAAAGCAGAAAATATTTTAGATGGTTTGATATTTCACATATGAAAACAAATAGACCTTCAATCCATTAAGGATTTCTGTATTTTGACTTTCATCCTTGTGACAGAAAATAAAATACAAAAATATGGACGTGCCTCACACAATAGAAATCTTGCAAGGGTTAATCTCATGCAGTGGTATCTTTGCTGGAGTACTGAGGACATTTGTTAGGAATAGCTGAGATCTACACAAAACCTTAAAAAAAGGCTGAATTAGATACAGACTTGCTCTTTTTGCCTGTCTTAGTCCCACCATCTCTTCTAATTTGAACCCAGGAGCACTAAAGCATATAAAAAACTGGTGTGCAAAGCCAGCCTTGACAGTGGTAACTGGACCTTCTGCTTTTGTTGCCAGGAACAAGAAGCAAATGTTGGAAATAACAAAAAAAGTAATAAAGCCCATGCCATAGGTAGCATTGTGTCAATGGAAGGAACTCTGCTAAAGAGGTCTACACAAACAGAGGTAGAGCCATTGGGGTAGGACGAGAGTGAGCTGCAGTGTGGGCAAGGTAGGACAGGACATCAGGGGCACACCTACAATGACACGCCACCTGTGAGGCACCACACCTGAAACTAACAAGGATGGGAGGGACATACAGACCCTTTTTCTGTAAATAATGGTGGAATTTCTTCATAATTGGCATATGTACCATTTCTCAATAAGTTTAATCATATGGGAGGTTTGATGCCTCTGTGTTGTTTTGTTACTTAGCTCATTTTGGGGTAGGAATGGACTCTGACAGATGCTAAACTTCTTAGAGGGATCAGTTTTCCTTAATTTTCATTCTTAAGCTCATTCTTCAATTATCTAGCAGATTGGATAGTAAAATCTCAGAAAATTCATTCCCTTCACAAAAGAGCATTAACACTGTGAAAGGAGGCTATGTTTTATTTTTCATACATAAAAGAGAGAATGAATCTCTATTTTAAGCAAAAATATGGTTATACTGTTATAAATCTGTGTAAGCTATCAATGTAGTCATGGGTTTAGTTCCACAGTTATCTGAGGCTGATGGTAAAAAGTCAAGATTTACTCTTGGAAAAAGGTGATCTGAAAAGTCCAGATTCTTCTGCTGAACAAGTGAAAACTATTTTCCTGTGGAATATATGATCTACATATAAACAACCTCATTTTATTATGCCACCTTTTTTTTTTTTCCACTGTGTACTGTCACTTCCACGTTGTAGTCATAAAAAAACCACAGAAATTCTCCATTGCCCACAGGTTTGGGTGTAGGATTGTTATTTACCACCACCTCATCCTCTTCACTGCAAGACACTGTGACAGGTGTACAAATCTTCACAAAAAATACTGTTAAGAGTAGACAGTTCAATTCTTCTGATTTTCAGACCAAGAATAACCCAAACATTTCTGGGTTTGGTTGGGTTTTTTTTTTTCCATGTAAATGTTGCTGTGTTTCTTGGTTTCTACATTTCAGACTGGTTCTTGGATATTCTACATCTCTTGCCAATGAAAGCAGACAAAACTGAAAATAACAGAAGGGAAGATTCAGTGACATTTCAAGTGATAAGCCTTGTTGATCCAATATGCTTCATGTTGCAACCATTCATTTTCCTTTGGCCTTTATGGAAAGAAGACACAGTGAACAGTTGCAGCTTTTGGTTTCAAGATGGTGTGTCCCCATATGTATTGCAGGGAGGGCAGAGAGCTTAAATCATCTAGTCCAACCACCTGCCCACTTCAGGGCTGACCATAAGTTAAAGCATATTATTAAGGGCATTGGCCAAATGCCTCTTAAACACTAATAGGCTTGGGAAATAGACCACCACTCTATGATGCCTGTTACAGTGTTTGATCATCCTCTCTGTAAAGAAATGGTTCCTACTGTAGAGGAATGAAGCTGGACTAATTAACATTAATAATACACAACTGTGGGCTGGCTTCAGGGGCAGCATATTGGCTGATGTAGACAAGGTGCAGGTGTAGCTGCTTCTATTAAGAGGTTGGGCAGCCAATGAAGAGGGAGCAGCCATGAAAGAGATAAGGAAGAAGTAAAGAGAACATGTGTCTGGGGTGAGGAGAGACAAGGAGAAGGCAGCAGAGGGAGTGGTATGAAGGGTATGTTGGCATGGGATGGTAAAAAGACCTGGTTGCAGCTGGTTAGTTTGGAGAGTGCTGTGACATCCTGCTATCAGGTTTGAAACTTCCCTGGCACAGCTTTGAACCATTGCCGTGCATCCTGGAGATCGGGGAGATCGGCATTTCCCTCTCCTCTTCACCTCCTCAGGAAGCTGTAAAGAGCAGGAAGAAAAACCTTTATGGTCATATACAGTGGGATTGATCATAGCCATTGCAAAGAAGCTGAGGGTCTCGGCACAATGAGGATCTTCAGCAATGGCCCTCGTCTGCCGTCTGGCCTGCTGCCCAGCCCCAACATGAGAGGGGAGTAGATGGGGAGAATCGCCTCCTTTGACCTGCTGATCGTGTTTCTTTTGATACAGCCCAGGTAATGTTTGGCCTTCTGGGCTGTAAGCATACATTGCAGTATCATGTTGAGATTCTTGTCTACCAGCACCCACATTCTTCAGCCAGCGTGTACTTGTGCTTGGGCTTGTCCCAACCCATGTGCAGGATCTTGCACTTGGCTTTGTTGAACTTTATGAGTGTTGTGGTTTAACCCCAGCTGGCAACCAAGGACCATGCAGCCAGTTACTCGCTCCCCCTCACTCAGAGGGATGGGGAGGAGAATCAGAAAGGAATTTTAAAGTCAAGGGTTGAGATAAGAGCAATTTAATCATTTAAACAGAATAAAGAGGTGAGAACAACCATGGAAAGGTGGGGAAAAGGGGTAAAGCATAATCTGTGCACACAAGTAAAGCAAAGCAAGGAATTCATTCACCACTTCCCATGGGCAGGCAGGTGTTCGGCCATCTCCAGGACAGCAGGGCTTCATCACACATAATGGTTACTCGGGAAGACAAATACCATAATGCCAAGATGTCCCCACCTTCCTTCTTCCCTCAGTTTATATACTCAGCATGACATCCTATGGTATGGAATATCCCTTTGGCTAGTTTGGGTCACCTGTCCTGGCTGTGTCCCCTCCCAATTTCCCATGCCCCTCTAGCCCTCTCACTGGCAGGGCCCAAGGAACTGAAAAGTCCTTGATTTAGTGTAAACAGCACCTGGCAACAACTAAAAACATCAGTGTCCTATCAACATTGTTCTTGCATCAGAGCCAAAACACAGCACTGTACTAGCTACTAAGAAAAAAATTAGCTATCTCCCAGCTGAAACCAGGACAATGAGGTTCACACGGACCCACCTCTCAAGCCTGTCAAGGTCCCTCTGGATGGCATCCCTTCCCTCCAGTGTGTCAACTGCACCACACAGCTTGGTATCACCAGCAAACTTGCTAAGGGTGCACTCAATCCCACTGTCCGTGTCACCAATAAAGATGTTAAACAGTGCCAGTCCCAACACCGACCTCTGAGGAGCGCCACTCATCACTGGTCTCCACTTGGACATTGAGCCATTGACTGTAACTCTTTGAGTACAAAAGACATTGAGTACCTCAGCCTTCTCCATATCCCAGGTAACCAGGTCTCCCTTTTGCTTCTGGAGAGGGCTCACGTTTTCCCTAGTCTTCCTTTAATTGCTGATGTACCTACAGAAGCTTTTCTTGTTGCACTTGATGTCCCTGGCCAGATGTAATTTTATCAGGGCTTTAGCTTTTCTAACCTGATCCCTGGCTGCTCAGACAATTTCTCAGTATTCCTCCCAGGCTACCTGTCCTTGCTTCCACCCTCTGTAGGCTTCCTTTTTCTGTTTGAGTTTGTCCAGAAGCTCCTTGTTCATCCATGCAGGCCTCCTGGCAGTTTTGCCTGGCTTTCTCTTTGTTGGGACACATCACTCCTGAGGTTGGAGGAGGTGATCCTTGAATATTAACTAGCTTTCTTGGGCTCATCTTCCTTCCAGGGCTTTATCCCATGGTACTCTACCAAGGAGATCTCCAAAGAGGCCAAAGTCTGCTCTCCTGAAGTCCAGGGCAGTGAGTTTGCTGTGCACCCTCCTCACTGCACTAAGGATCTTCAACTCCACCATTTTGTGGTCACTGCAGCCAAGGCTGCCCTTGAGCTTCACATTCCCCACCAACCCCTCCTTGTTGGTGAGAACAAGGTCCAGCACAGCACCTCTCCTCACTGGCTCCTCTATCACTTGGGGATGTAAGTTATGATCAACCATTCCAGGAACCTCCTGGATTGCTTATGCCCTGCTGTGTTGTCCCTCCCACGGATATTGGGGTGGTTGAAGTCCCCCCACAAGGACCAGGGCTTGTGAATATGAGGCTGGTACTACCTATAGAAGGCCTCACCTGCTTGGTTTTCCTGATTGGGCAGCCGGTAGCAGACTCCTGCTATAATGTCACTTGTCCCTGCCGTCCCTTTAATCTCCACCCATAAGCTCTTGGTCAGCTCCTCATCCATCCCCGGGCACGCACTCCAGCTGGTCATTGACATAGAGGGTAACACTGCCTCCTTGTTTCCCCTGCCTGTCCCTCCTAAAGAGCCTGTATCCTTCCATTCCAACACTTCAGTCATTGCAGCCATCCCACCATATTTCCGTGATGCCAGTAAGATCATTGCCCTGCAGGTGTGCGCACGTTTCTAACTCCTCTGGTTTATTCCCATGCTATGTGCATTTGCATAGAGGCATTTAAGTTGGGCCTTAGGTGAAGCTGACTTACTGTCTGGAGAGGCTGGAATTCCTTTCTGCTGCTCTTCAGGTGCTCTTCTGCTGACCTGTGATCTGCCTCCAAGCTCTGGGAATCTGCTGCTGGCAGTGGCATCAAACTGGTAGGAGTGGGATGGATTGAGCTTCCCTTCCCCTGGCTTTAGTTTAAACTTTAGTTTAAAGCCCTCTTCACCATCTTGGCAAGCCTATGGCCGAAGGTGCTCTTCCCCATCTCTGACAGATGGACCTCATAAGCCCCTAGTAGACCAGGTTCCTTAAAGTGAGTCCTGTGGTCTAAGTAGCTGAACCCCTGGCTGTAGCACCAGTTCTGTAGCCATTTGTTGATCTGCCAGATTCCACTGGCCCTTTCAAACCTTTTCCTTTTGACCAGAAGGACTGATGCAAAAACTGTGCTCCAGAGTCCCTTACCAACACTCCCAGGGCTCTGTAATCCTTCCTGATACTCCTCAGATTGCCCCTGGCTGTATCACTGGTGCCCACATGAAATGACAGCAATGGATAATAGTCAGTGGACTCTACGAGGCTTGGTAGTCTCTTGGTGACATCCTTGATACAACCACCCAGTGGGCAGCACACATCTCTCTAGACAGCGTGACACGTTGGCAGATGGGTGCCTCCACACCTCTCAGGAGAGTGTCACCTAGTACCACCATCCATCACCACCTTAGTTGTGCTGGTTGTTACAGGGAAACTCCCTTACTCAGCTCCCTTACTTGGAGATACAGGCTCCCTTACTCAGCTCCCCTGATGTGATGGGACTTTCCTCTTCAGTCTGTAAAGTGGTGAAGTAATTCTGCAAGAAGACCTCAGGCTTTGGGGGAAGTCTCTTCCTCCTGCAGGTCCTTCCACTGCAAGCTTCTATTCCTCTGCATTATTAGCCCCCCTCCCTTCTGTGGGTGCTGGTGGAGGAGGTTTTGGTTGTTTAGCTATGGGTCCGCTGCAAACTGCTCTTGGAAGCAGCTAACTAATTCCTTCTCGGCCTCCCTGATGTTACGCAGCCTTCTCACTGCCTCCTGCAGCTCAGTCACCTTCTCCAGGAGGTCTTCCACCCAGGCACACCTTTTAGAAGCAGGTCTGCTGCCTGTCCCTGCCCCAGGAGAAAGGTGTGGGCACGTCCTGCAGCCTGAGGTCTGCACTGCAGCCTCTCCCTTCAGCAGCTCCGTCTGGGTGGAGGCATTGCCCACTGCCGGGATAGATGGGGCAGACCCCCCAGTCAGAGCTGCAGCCTTTGCTCTCAGATGAGCACTCACCATTCTGCCTTGACGCTCAGGTAGGGTGAGGGCCCTTGACCTGTGCAGATGGTCACAGAGCAGTGCCTAGTTGCTGGGTTATGTGTACTTCATACCTCTCCACTGGGTCAGTGGGATGTTCCTCCTTTGAAGCAGCACCCACCCTGAGCCACCAGCCACGCCAGGCCCTGGTGGCAGCGCCCCTTGTGGGAGCAGGGGTGGCTGTTGTCACCCTTGGTCCTGCCCACGCCTCATCAGCTGCTCCCATGCGAGTTGCTGGCTTCTGGCAGGTCTCTGCACTCCCCTGGGGTCTCCCTGCCTCAGGAAGCCCCCTGTATGCCATGATCCCCTGCACCTGCACTGGAGCTGGTCACCCCAGCAAGTGACTCAAATTTGTATTATGATTTTGGTATATTTTGTGTCATTCTGCTAAATCAGAAATCCAGTGTAACATCACGTCTTCATATAAACAAATCTGATATTAGACATTTCACCCTCCATACGTGGAATATCTAAAAGAACCTGGTCAGAGTATTGGACTCTGACACAGACTTATTGACATGTGAATTGATGCCCGTCAGTCTCTGACTATAAATCTCAGTGGGGAAGAAGGGGTGTCAAACAAGCAAGACAGTGGTGGAAACGGAGCAGAGCCAAACTGGTGGAGATTTTAGAGAAGATCTGGTGTTGCTTGTTCAGTTAATCCACAACGACTCACATTTATCCAGTTACAGAGAATATATAAAATCCCCTGAATTAGCAAAAGATTTGCTAACAATGTAATTGTTGTTGGGATCTAGTCCATAGCAGGCAGCAAATGCTTTCCAAAATAATGAAACAACAGTGGCAATATGGGATCTTTTGTGCAGTATTGATCGCTGCTGTAATGTATCATGCTGGCCATGCTTCTGGCATTTGCTCATTGATGTACTCTGTTGGCAAAAGCAGAATATTGATCATACATTATCATGGAAATGTGTAGAAAAAGTAATTGGTATAAAATGTAGCACATTCTTCTGTTCAAAGCCACGGAAAACAGAAAGAGCAAAAATAGAATAATTTGTTTCATGCATATCCAGGAGAGGAAACTCTGCAGTTTTCTCACAGTCACTAAAAAATTAATCACTCATCTGTAGAAAGAAACTGAAAATAACTTACAAAAGAGAAAAATGCATCTTCTTACAGAAGAAGGTGCTGCTAAGCTTTTCAATGAGAAGTTACGAGCTGAACTAACTGAACAAATTTAAGAAATTATATTGGTGATTTGTGCATTTTATAATAAAATCATTCCATTTTCCAGATTTTTAGGGTTTAATCCAACAGAGGTATGAGGTTGTTACCAACATACCCTACATTGGCTGCAACAGTCACTGTACCATAGTCCCTATGAAGCAAAAAATATCTTTAACAGGTGTCTATACAAGAAACATGTTCCTGTTTGTGTGCAAGTAGAATATTATATTGTCATCATTTTGAATGTTGGAAACAATTGCCATCTAAACTATGCCTAGCCATAACCTTGTTGTAGAGCTGTAGAGCTATGTTCTTTATAGCCGGGCTTCCAGATTAAAGATCTTAGTATCTGTTCGGGTTTTTTTTTTTCCCCTTTAGAATCAGGTTTGTGTGTGTAAAGAGTGGATACAACAGCTAGGACTCTTGAGTGCAGTACTGATTAATTTACAAAAATCTAGCACAGTACATTTGACATCTCCACAGTCTGAGTGCACTTCTTAGTCCTATCATCACATATTGGTTAGACAGCAATAACAGTGGTACGCAAAAACAATGAGATGTGGAGAAGCTCTGAACAGTCACATTTAACTGAATATGACTTAGAGGGCCAGGGAGAAGAGCAAAGATGTGAAAAGGTCATCCCCACAGCCCACAAATAACCCTGCTGCAGTGGGCACACATCACACGGAAATTTCAGGGGGAGATAGCTGTCAGTTCAGAGGAGAGACTCTTATTAGACAATAGAAGTCCAGGAAGATCATGAAAGATCAGTACGCAGTTTTGTTTCATTTGCTCTTTCTCTGATGTGTTTGCATGATGTATCTGCACATTTCTTGAAAGGAATCCAAATGGAGGATAGAAGACTCTGCCATAAGCCTCCTGCTGTGGGAGAGACCCTCCAAGACAGAAAGAAAGAACACCAGTAAAAAATATGAGAGAGCGTAGACTGCAGTTTGGTGATGTTTAAATGGGCAAATATGGGTGTAAAGTTTCTTTTTCACCTGATCTGGAGCATGTAGACAATTGCTATTAGCAATAGATTCAACAGAGAATGTAGGACGAGGCAAAAGAAACGTATCATGTACTGAATGAAAATGGCTGCATGTATGAATGAAAACATGGGAGTTTTGGTAGCATCCAGACTGCAACAGAGCCATGACTCAGAAAGACAAAATGCTCAACTTGACTAGACAGTTTTTTTAAAAAAAAAACCATGTGAAATGTTTCAGGCATTTTTTAAAATAACTTTTAAGTCTAAATTTTTATGGCATTATTGCAATGATAGAATAGGAAATGAAAAGAAGTAGATCAGTTTATAAATCCTATCTTTGAGGTAAACATTTTTAGGGTCTAGTAAAAGCATGGCTCCTGTGAGATTTCTTTTTCTACACATTTGAAGGTTGCTCCTTTAAATGATGAAAACAGTTTTTCTTAACATTAAATGTACACTTAACTTTTTGTTACTTTTTCCTTTATTTAAATATACATGCCTTGTGCACCATCTTAATTTTTTCTCCTCTTTTGATTCAGCTTCTTCTCAGTTATTTGAGCTTTGTATTTTCTAATCTTGCCAGTGGTTCTGCAGCTTTTATGCTGTAAGGCAGAAACCATTACTAGGAGGAAAAGCCAGTAGTTTTTCCACACATAGAGCCTACAAAGGAAAAGTACTAAAAAAAACCCACCACCAAAACACAAAATGCCACACCCCAGATGGATTAGGCATTTATGAACAATATACAATATGACTAATGGCTAAGTACTGATGATATATCTGAGAAGTTCATTGACAGGTTCTCATGATATATCCAGGCAGTTGCAACAGTTATTGTTGCACTAAAAATACACTCTCAAACTTCATTATAGCAGTGCTAATATGATATACCAAGGTAGCACACAGAGCTCTAGCATTCTGTATGGGGTAAATGCAGGCATTTTACTGAACTCTGGTCAAAGCTCAGTGGGAAAGCCTACCAGTGGGTACTTTCTTGTTTTTCTTATTTTTGCTTTTCAAAGATGAGCAAGAAGAAATCCACAGCCTGACTCTATTATGTCCCTTAAGTCTGCCTTCTTTTTTTTTTTTTTTTTTTTTTTTTTTTAATAATTGCCTCTCATAACTATTGCCTTTTATGTTTTCCACCTTTGAGAAGTAGTGAGAAAGGAAGGCTTACTTCTTTTTTTTCAAAGTGGTAGGATGTTATATCCTTTTTTGCAGTTAGGCAGACTTTACAGGCTGTTTGTGGTAAGTGCTTTTGCAGGGCTCATGCTCTGCTCCTAAGGTGTGGGTATATTCCTAGCCCATCTTCCCCTCCCCTTCTCACCACCCTTGTTTACATGTGATGGTTCCCTGCTGGACTGCCCTACATACAGATGGGCAATGCCCTGGGAAAGCGTTTCCTTCTGTCTTTCTTCATAAAATGCTCAGAACATTTCTGGATGTTTTGATAAGCAATACATATTACTGTTTGTGTATAACTTTAGGGCACAGACTGTGATCATTTACCATTCAGCACATGTATTATCTGCCTGATAGATAAGCAGGACTTGCTCATCAGTCCATCAAACCATGAAGGTTTGGTCTTATTCACGTTGAAATAAAGCTTACTACTGATGTCAAACAGTGCAGGGTCAGGCAGCACAGACTTGAAGGTACTCTGTAGCACTGTACTTGAACTGAATGATCTACTTAGATTTATGAAACTCTATAAACACTTTATAAAAGCAAAAAGCATGAGGGGTCAGTGCTGCAAGGATTTGAGTGCTTTGGTTTTGATCCAACAAAGCACAGAAGTATGTACTTAGCTTTAAGCATGTGTTTATTCCCCAGAGTGTTCCTATGTATTTTAAGTTAAATACCTGTTTAAGTGCTTTACTGGATCAAGGATGGAGTATTTTCAGCATCTTTTAGGGATGAGTTCTTACATAAGACTTTTTCTCTGAGATCTAAAAGCATTTCACAAAACACACTAAAGACAATTCCTCAAAATAATAAAATGAAATACTGTCATCAGACAGAAAATTACATTGTTCCCCTGGGTGGGTACAGCATTCCCATCTGGAACTAAGGCTCCTAGATCTCTAAATCAGTGACATGAAAAAAATATCTAATTTTGCTCCATTTACTAAAAGATGCCCTGCTCCAGTAAACACTGAAATGAATGAGGCATGTAAGAAAGGCAGGCTTTAAAGTAAGCTGTGATGATGAAGCTCCCTAGCTACAAGGGCTTTGTTGTGTCTTTTGCTTTCTCATGAATGGATGCAGAGGGATATGATTTATTTCTTTAGATGGGAAGAATTAAAAACACTAAAATGATAAACTGGAGGTCATTTATAATAGAGGCAGTAAACTCTTGAGAGAAATAGCAAGGAGCTGTATAAAATATCTGGTCCTTGTCTGGGATACTGAACTAATATCAGTAATGTGTGTTAATACTGCACATATATCTCACTCTAAATAATTATGTTATAGAAACATCAAAAGACCCTATTTAATTTCTTTGTACAAGCAGTGCAAACACATATGGAGAACAAAAATGTACTTTAGAACATTCTGCAGCACATTTGCCCAAGAAAGACAAAAACAAAAATAAAAACTGTAATTCCCTCTCCTTTCCTAGAAGGCATGCCCCCACCTTCCTGGACTAGTTGTTTGTCAGTCTGAAATGAGGAGTTTACCTTAGGAGGCACCATGCAAGCCTATGGGCAAGTCTGCCCACACTCCTTTTTTCCTAGTCATGTCCTCTCCCAGCTGCAGAGGATGGGATACTGTGGAGAAGCTCCATGCTCCAGCCCCAAGAAACTCCTTAGGAGATCTGCTTGTGGGTAGTCAGTCGCTCCACGTCTTTCCTTTTATATCTTTGTCTACCAAAAGTAAAATCTTCTTCTTTAAAAAAAAAATAAGAAGATAAAATGCTGTCAAGAGATTAGAAGGTATAGCAGCATGAAGGGAATCAATGCTTGAGAATTCTGTGCAAATGAAAAAATGTCTCAACCTTCACAGTTTTGTCAAATGGAAATAATATTAACCCAAAACAACATGTATGGAAAATATCATTCCTTCAGTTTACACAGTAATACTAGAGTTCTGCAATGGTAAGTAAACATTTATTTTTCATGATGGGAAAGGTATGTTCTTTTCCCGTTTATTTCATTGTGCTGAATGAGCTAGGGTGCCCTGACGACAAAGGACACAGAGAAGGCAGAGTTACTCAATGCTTCTTTGCTTCAGCCTTTACTGCCAACGCCAGCCCTCAGGTATCCAGATCCTAGAGGCAGAGAGGAGGTCTGGAGAAAGGAAGAGTTTCCCTTGGTAGAGGAGGATTGGGTTAGAGATCACTTACACAAACTTGACACCCACAGATCTATGGGCCTTGATGGGGGATGCACCTCTGAGTGCTGAGGGAGTTGGCAGATGTTATTGCCAAGCCACCCTCTACCATCTCTCCGTGGAGAACAGGAGAGGTGCCTGAGGACTGGAGGAAAGCCAGTGTCACCCCAGCCTTAAAAAGGGCAAGAAGGAAGATCCAGGAAACTACAGGCTGGTCAGCCTCACCTCCACCCCTGAAAAGGTGATGGAACAGCTCATCCTCGAGGTCGTCTCTAAGCATGTGGAGGAAAAGAATGTTATCAAGAGTAGTCAACACGGATTCACCAAGGGGAAATCATGCCTGACCAACCTCATAGCCTTCTATGATGGGATGACAGGCTGGCTGGGTAGGCAAGGGGAGAGCAGTGACTGTTGTCTACTTTAACCTCAGCAAGGCTTTTCACGCTGTCTCCCACAACATCTTCACAGGTAAGCACAGGAAGCGTGGGTTAGATAAGTGGAAACTGAAATGTGTTGAAACTGGATGAATGGCAGAGCTCAGAGGGTTCTGATCAGAGCACAGAGTTAAGCTGGAGGCCTGTAGCCAGTGGTGTTTCCCAGGGGTCAGTACTGGGTCCAGTCCTGTTTCCTTCTGGAAGGCAGCTCTTCAGAGAAGGACCTGGCAGTTCTGGTGGACAGCAAGTTGCCCATGAGCCAGCAGTGTGCCTGTGTGGCCAAGAAGGCCACCGGGATCCTGGGGTGCATCAGGAGGAGCGTGGCCAGCAGGTGGAGGGAGGTTCTCCTGCCCCTCCGCTCTGCCCTGGTGAGGCCGCATCTGGAGTGCTGTGTCCAGTGCTGGGCTCCCCAGTTCAGGAGAGACAGGGAACCACTGGAGAGGGCCCAGCGGAGGGCTGCAAAGGTGATGAAGGGACTGCACCATATCCCTGATGAGGAAAGGCTGAGAGAGCTGGGCCTGTTCAGCCTGGAGAAGACTGAGAGGGGACCTTATCAATGTCTGCAAGAATCTTAAGGGCAAGTCTCAGGAGGATGGGGCCAGGCTCTTTTCAGTGGTGCCCAGCAACATGACAAGGGGCAATGGGCACAAACTGGAACACGGGAAGTTCTACCTGAATATGAGGAAAAGCTTCTTTATTTTGAGGATGACAGAGACTAGAAGAGGCTGCCCAGAGAGGCTGCGGAGTCTCGTTCTCTGGAAACATTCAAATCCTGTCTGGATATGACTGTGCAAGCTGCTCTGGGAGAACCTGCTTGAGCAGGGGGTTGGACTAGATGATCTCCAGAGGTTCCTTCCAACCCCGACCATTCTGTGATTCTGTGATCCAAAACAGAACAAATCTGGCTCAGCTACAGCATAAGTACAGTACCTTCACAAAGTAAAGATGTCAAATTTCAGCCTGAACAATTAACACCAGAAAAGTTGAAGGTACCTAATAGGACCTCATCAGAAGGAAAATGTTTGAGAAACCTTAATTAGCAGTTTCTTAATAATATTAAGGAAAATAAGCACCTAGGGCACAGAATTTAAACTTCTAAGTCATCAGCTATGAATAACTCCAAGGCAGTAACTTACACTTGTGTCACAAATTTCCAGCTTGACCCAAACTGTAAGGGCTGTGCTAAAGGAATCTTGCCCTTTTCAGTTCAGCCAGCCTTTGAAATCACTGCCAGTTCTCTGGGCCACCTGATTTTCCCTAGTTCTGTCCTATTCCCTCAGGATTCTGTATTGCCTGAGGTGAGAGGAGGGGGAGAGAAGCTCTAGGTCCTTCATCCATGTGGTGGGCCATCAGCTGAAATCACCTCCCAGAGCTGGATGTGGAGAGATTTGTGTCAGCAGGCAGAACTAGGCAACACTGCCAGCTCAGGCAGGTTTTTTATATGCTTATCTGGAGAATCATAAGCATGACTATGTTGACAGTTTTAATTGTTCACAACTTTATGTTGGCTAAATGGTGGACCAGATACTCAACGCAGCAAGATGGTGCTATTACCTTTTGCACATTTCTGTAGTCAACACAATTCATTTTATTGCTGGCATGTTACGGAGGTAACATTTGGAGGCCAGTGGATCTCCTATAAAACACTACATAAAACACTATAATTAGTATCATCATCAATAGTATTCATATATCAACACCCTACATGGTTGAAGGAATAGTTGTACACATATCTGAATTGTCTGAATTGATTGGAGAAATGGTCTGAAATCAAGAAGACCTACAATAAGGTTGAAAAATATCATATGCAGAAATGCTAAATAGAGAAGAGCCAGCAAAGCATGAACACTGCAGAAAAAGCTTTAGATGTTTTAGCACATCACAAAAATCTTAAGTGTGCTGTTGCTGCAAAAAATGGGAAATGAGGCTCTAGATTTCCAGAATGCATTAATAAGAACATCATATGGCACTCATCACATGTCTGTTGGAAAGCACTGGTCAGTTCAGGTCACCACACTGGGGGCAAATATGGGGCATTTGAAGAAAATGCAGAACATAGTAAGTGGAGTAGTTCAAAGCCTAGCAACTATGGGCTATGTGAAAAGGATCCAAAGAACTGGGATCATGTAGCCTAGAAAAGAATGGAGTAAAGGAGTTTTTTTTACAGGTTGCAGTAAAAAAAAAATAAAGAGTATTGTGGCTGATCTCCATGTAGACCAAAGCTAGAAGGAAAAAAAAATTAGCTTAATTTTCAGAAATGGAGGTATCAAGCAGATATGAGAAAAACCTTTTTTTTAAAAAAGGCTAACAGAGAAGAAAGTGCTAAAAAGCTGTAACAGGCTTTAAAAAAGACAGTAAAATCCACAGCCCTGGATGATTTTGGCTTAGCCAAGTATCTCTTAGAAGAGATGTAATCTTACTTGATTATCAGAGCATATAAAAGGTTCATTTTAGGTCCCTTTCACTCCACATTGCTGTCATTTTTATGATTTGATAAAGCAATAGTAATTAAAACACTAACTTTTTGCTATGATCTGCCAGATGGATCTAATGCTAAATCATGTTCCCTTTGGCCTCCTTTACTCAGCAATACAGAATTTAAACAAGAGCTGACCTGGTTTACGTATTCAGCATGGTGTGCTTTCATCTATCTTAAAGGTGAATCTGTTTCTAATAATTTGCTATTAAATTTTGCCAACATAATTCCAGCTGCTCGGTTTAAATAAGGATAATATTTGTATTGGTATTTTTAACATCTCTGACCTTAATTACCAAAGTAGGAGCATTTTCATAATAACTCTGGCACAAGTAAAATGAGGTCCTGATTGATCCTAAAGGCTACAAGTACACATTACTGTTTTACTGTGATTGCTGGTGTTTCTCTCCTCTCTGCCTACGTTCCCCAGTCACTCATCTCTGCCATGAGAATTATGCCTCCTCAGCTGCCAGGTGCTTTATGACTGTATCTGGTTTGTTAAAACTTGATAATTTTTAATGTTGTGGCTAGAGAGTAGCTATGCAAGGAAAATTAGCACTGCCAGGAAGGAGCAAACACACATGGTGCTGGTGGGGAAAGAAGTTACTTGCACTGGAAATGCAGCTCATGGAGCAGTAACATTCAGCCATTGCTTTAGACACTAGCAAAACAGGTGCTGGCTAACAGTGGTGATTTATTCCCTTGCATTTATTTTTTTTTTTTCCCAGAAAGTGGTTTCCAGAGGTTCTCTTATCTCAATTGCCAGCTAATTTTAAATCTAGAATTTAGTTCAGTTTATTGATTGCAAGCGAAACCACTCATTGCAATAAATCATACATTAAGGTTTACATTCACATTTCACTGGATGAGGATTTATGCACATAGTAGATACACACAGTGCAGTCAGTGATGTGCGAAATGACAACTGATTTAGCTAGCTGTGTGGTGGCCTTCTCTTCTGCATTTAAATTATGTATATTTCAGAAAACAATTTTATTACTTGTCACATATTTTTTAAGCATGTTATATTCCTCCAACACAACACCATTTTGGATGTGAGATGACTTTATGCTGGGAAATGAGTCAATTTTTCTTTCAGCATTCTTGAAATTTACCAATCACGCTACAGATATTGTGGACAGCTTGATAGAATGTCTAGTCTGACATTATATCTACAAAATGTGCCATATTCTGCTGTCCCTGATAAATCACAGAGTTCTCTTCTTTTTTTTCTGTCTCTTTTATGAGAATGCTCGTTGAACAATGCAGCTTTGGGATTTGAAGGTGAACTGTAATGAACTGAACTGAGAGTCATCCTAAGTATACGAGCTAACTGAGGAAACAGAATGAAGGGTAAGAGTTTAGAATATATTTTTATGGGAAAGGACAACTCCCTGACCACACACAGTGACACTGGCTCTGGCAATGCCACAGTCTCAAATGCTAACTTGCTTATTGTCTTTAAGCATCTCCTGTTCACTCTTAGATTCCTCTAACACGCTTTTCATAATTTCTTCCAACAGGCTTCAAAATCTTCTTTTCCAGTAATCTTTACCATACATTAGGGGAGATGTTAATAAAGTTAAATAAAGTTAAATAAAACTTCTTAATTAGAATTGCATTTGCATCTATTCATGTTTCCCAGTCTCTTAAGTTCGGCTATGGAGTCATCCATGTCTCTGTAATAATTAAAGAACCCAAAACATACGTATTTCTCTTTCTAGTGTAATAGACACATTCAAGTAACAGACATTTCCAGCGGCTCTGAATACAGGCAGGGATTCAATGTGAGTCACTGTCAGAAGAACTCAGGGTGGACGTTTGAGGTAAGCATGGTGTCTCCAGGAGCACTGGAGAGCATTCAGGACCAGTCTTATCGTGATGGCCTCTTTGCAGTCTGCTTCCACACAAGCCTCAGCTCAATGTAGACACTGTGCAGGGTACAATTAAGATCTGACACACAGTCAGGCTGACAGGAAGCATACACTAATAGCAGGAAAATGGTGAGCATCTACTAACTGCAGCAGAATTTTTAAGGTAGGTGGTTCCCTGTTTCTGCTGCATGGTTCCCAGTCCTGCCTGGGAAACTGGTTTTGATCCTGGCCTTCTTTCAGAAGGTAGTGTCTTCTTCTTCTAGATGCTCAGTATATTTTCAGCATTTATGTATGTGTTTCAGTGTGTTATTAAAGTTCTGTATCCTCTTCTATAGGCCAGCTAGCTCTTGAATGGAGTGGCTCTGAATCTCTTCATTTAACAAAATTGCAGGAAACCAGAAGCAAGTACATCTGACAGTTGTACCACCACAGGCCAAGGCAAGTAAGTGTCTGAACACAAAAAACTTCAATGTCCTAGTAATTACAATTTTTTTAAAAAAACAAGGTGTAGGGGTTTTTTATCTGACAGCAGAGAGCAGATTTACATCCAAGGAGCAAGAGTGGGGCCAGGACTAAAACAGAGAACTTGACTAGAAAAGCAGAGAGCTCATTCACCTCTAGATCTTGCTGTCACAAATAAATGCACTTCAGGCTTTCCCTTTTATTGCAAACATTGTTTCCCGTGGGTAATCTTTCTCCTTTTCTGTTATAATTTTTGTCACCCTTTTCACTACAAAAAGTATTAACTACAGAGTCTGTGTTGAAAAGGGTTGCAGGCATATGTTGTCCTAGTGCACCATGAGAAAGCACCCATGAAAACGCTGCATGTCATTGTACTGGTGTCCTGGTTTCAGCCTGAGATAGAGTTAATTTTCTTCTTAGTAGCTGGCACAGTGCTTGTGTTTTGGATTTGATGTGAGAATAATGTTGATAATATACCGATGGTTTTGGTTGTTGCTAGGTGATGTTTATACTAAGTCAAGGGATTTTCAGTTTCTCAGCCCCTGCCAGTGAGAGGGCTGGAGGGGCACGGGAAACTGGGAGGGGACACAGCCAGGGCAGCTGACCTGAACTACCTAAAGGAATATTCCATACCATTGAACGTCATGCTGAATGTATAAGTTGAGGGAAGAAGAAGGAAGGGGGAGATGTTTGGTGTTATGGCATTTTCTTCCCAAGTAGCTGTTATGCGTGATGGAGCCCGGCTTTCCTGGGGATGGCTGAACACCAGCCTGCCGGTGGGAAGTGGGGAATGGATTCCTTGTTCTGCTTTGCTTGCGTGCACAGCTTGTGCTTTACCCATTAAACTGTCTTTATCTCAACCCACTATTTTTCCCCTTTTTACTTTTCCAATTCTTTCCCCCCTCCCAGTGTGGGGGGGGTGGTGGGGTGGTGGTGGTGAGTAAGCAGCTCTGTGTCTTGCTTATTTGCCAGCTGCATTTAAACCACTACAACTTGGTATTTTGAGTAATTTCTGAAGGAGGAAAATGTTAGTACTGCATCACTTCAGCAGCCTTCCTTTACCTATTTGGGTTGTTAGTTTGAAGCTTTTGAGATCATCTTTTTACCAGTTCGCTCAGATGTGCAAACAGGGTTTTCTTTGTAGAAGGTGACTGATTTAAATATAAAGTGGAAATTAGTAGCCTTGCCACTTTAGTGAGTACAATGTGGCATTCTCAAGCCAACAAGTACAGCACTCCAAAATGCCACCAGGCTTTTAATAGTTAACCTAATTACTAAACTAGTTCAGAATAGAGGAGAAGGAAATTATGAAACTTTTGAGATTTTAATGAAAGTAGACAATGCGAGATTCATTTTACATAAGCACACATGAAGAGATGAAGAGAATTTAGGCTGGCAAACTGACACATCTGAAGAAATATCAGTGTCATTCAATGTTAGGTTAGACAAATTGTACAACTGACCCTGACCCAACACATCGTCCATTTACTGTGGCAAACAGAAAAAATCTAAAGGAAGTGAAAGGAAAATACAAACACTGAAATGTGTATTATTAACATATTTTTTAGCTGCCATCAAATCCAGTTTTACAAGAAAAAAACATGTTTAATGATTTTCTTGCTATGTAAATGTTTTTCAGAGGCTTATGCAGTTAGGAAAACAATATGATACATGAAGAGGGAAAGTGTTTTTCTGGGAGGAATGACAAGCAGAGGGTTTTAGACACAGTGATTTTGATTTACTGCTTTTCCGAGGCTTGCCTAGAACAACAACTTTGAAAACGGCCAAAGACGTTCTGGGAGCTAGGGAATTGCCACAGCTTTTCCTGCAAACCACCTAACAACCCTCTGCTGATAACCTTTTCACTGAAACATTCAAATCTTGTTTCTATCAAAACAAAATAGCTACAAATCACTTTATGGACTCATTTCCTATATGGGAAAGGAAAAATGAACAGAAGGACAAGAGGACAATTTATATATAAGGGGTAGAGGGATGAGCTTTATTAGCTATGTTTCTGAAAGTCAAACCAAAGACCCTACACAGGATATTCTGGATAGCTGCCCACCTTGACTCTGAGGCCTTCCAAAGACCTGAAAGACCTCATGTATGAATTTATCTATTTTCAAGCCAGACACATAGTCTCAAGGTACCTGATGTCAGAACAAGTAACTGTTCCTTACATTCATTATAAGGCAGTTTTTACTGAGGTAATGGAAAATAAAAATAAAGATAATATTACGAGAATGTAATGTGCAATGAATCTACTTTATCCAGTAATTGACTGCCAAACCTGTGACTGCAGTATATACCTTCTCATCTCTCAGTGTCCTTCAGAGACTCATACATTAACCTCATTCCGCCTCTTCAAGGACTTTACTTAAGTCATATCTCCTCGTGAATCTTCTCTTTCTTATCTTAATGCTTGAGGAGCAGACTTTGCTGGGTGGACCATTTTCCATTTGGGTTAAAGTGGTGACATTTTTGCTAGGGTTTGGGTAGAAGGAACAGGATTCTTGAAGTACAAGTGATTTGAGTGTTCATCTGAAAGCAAAGAAACCAGTATTTTTCTCTCAGGTTTTTGTACTTATCCGACTTTGTGGCACAAAGTTCTGAGGACAATGATGGCAACAACACTGCTTGCCCCAAGCATTAGATGCATGTCCCTGATACTTCTCTCTCTTTGCTTTCATTTCACTACCAGGCAGACTTTTAATTTCTCCACGCAGAGAAGCAAAGCATTCTAGCAGACATGAAGATTACCCTTTGCAAAGTAAATTAAACAGTTATGGAGGAATGCAGTGGTCTATACTCCTCCCAGGCAAAATTTTGGTCTGCGCTAGCTAGGAGTTTCCTGATTCTCGGACACAGTTAAGGTATTGAAGCACCTAACAGTCCAGGAATCATTCCAGGCATACAGCTTGGATGCCGTAAAACAGGGTTTACCAGGTAAGGTTTTAATAGCATAGGTGTAGGCCATTCTGTATTATTTGGTCTTGATGTTTGAGAACATGGCTGGGAGCTGTTTGATCTGCTCGTAAAGACATGGCTGGAAACTTTTCCACCTGGCCCACTAAGATCAATAGCTCTGTGATTCAACATGCTTGTGAGGGCAACAGATGTCAACCTCTGCAAGCTGAGGAGCAAACGGAATAGATGGCTTCTCCTTCCCACATGCAAACTGGCCATCACATAAAGAGATATCACAGCTCCTCTTCCTCCTTTAGATGCGTTTTGAAAGGAAAAGCCTTGTGCAGTTCAGTGCAGGACTGTTTACAACTCTCTCTCTGCAGGATATCGGAAGTTTGATAAATGGAGATGCTGCAATGCATCTGAAATAAGGTACTTACACACTAGACGGCCTAGGGATTGAAACTGCGTATCTTTTTGGAAGCTGCATGCTAACCACACTGACTTTGAATTAATGAGCTCAGTGCATTTGGAGCTGGGAATTGTCATCTGAGGGAGACCAAATTTCCATAAAACTCATATGAAGCATTAATTATAGGTGTCTGTATCTCACTCTGGAAGAACAGGACTTATATGTTAAGTGCCGTACTATATAATTGCCGGCCCTAAGTGTTAAAGCATTCTTTAAGGTCCTCATAAACCCAGGCTTGCTTGAAAAGAACCCGAAGAATTTCCTTGACAAATGTCTAACACCAGTACTGATACTTGCATTCTGTAAACTTTGTATATTCAACACATGCCATCACCCTTCATCAGGTATATAAACATAATGCAACAGCTGGAGTTCTGGGTAGGTATGTAGACAGAAGAAGTTGAAATCTAAATGCAAAATAATACAGTCCTCACTAGAGTCAGCCAAAAAGTTTGTGTTGATTACCTGTTGTTTTAATTTGGTAATCAACTTAGCCTATTGATTAAATTTTAATTGTGAACTCAATTTGGTCCTTGCAGTGTTTTGTCTTAAATTTGTCTTGTTCAAGAGTCTATTCATTTCCTCACTCTTTTATTAAAATCCAGGAAAAACTAAGTCAACCTAGCTTATGCTGCTTTCGCCAAGTCACAACATGGATCATAAACTCTGAAGACACAGGTAATCTCTGGTAAAAAAAACCCTGTCTGCTAGGATGTGTTTCCAAACAAAATCTAAGCTCCCAAGAGCTTTGTACTTGTTGAAAAGAAAATACTCTTATTACCACAGTGTAAAATATTTTTGTCAATGTTTTATTACCTTTTTTGTAGTGCCTGGGGGCTTTGTGAGTTGTGCACAGTTTCTCAGCAACTTTGGCTGTTTTCAGATTAGTATATTTTTAAAACATTTAAATGTGTTACATTTGTAGACAATTACACTTTAAATCTAAGCATATGGTTCTATTGTGTTAAATCCTTCAAGAATTCTTTGACTATTCCTTATCTTTCAGTTAATGCCACAAATGTTTTCACTTATTACCATACTCCATAAAAACATTCCCCCATGTGACATTTTGATTATATTCCACTTTCTGCTCTAACTCATGAAATCTATATGTAATTTTTCATTCCTTCTTATTTCATCAAATGTCAGCAGCAAAGCATGCAGATTATTATTTTTTTAATAATAACTCTATTTTTAATTTTCATACTTTCTTGGCAGTAAACCAAATAGCTTATACAATATTTGGTGAAGCATTACTGTGATTCATATTGCATGTTTTTAACCTGAACACAGCAATTATTTTTAAAAAAGCAACTTCTGTTGGAGAAATTCTTCCAGAGGATAAAAGTTCAGTTTTCCCCTGTATAGTGAACATCATTTTCCTTACAATTGGTTTGGAATTCACTGTAGCTAATCTTAACCCAGCAGTTTAAAGTCTCTTTTAATTTACTGTAAGTACTGTAGCACTTGGTTCACCCTGTTCTGTGACTGTTTTTCTTCTGGCTCCTTGCCTACTCTTTGCACAGTATAATACACTGAATAAGGTCTAAATCTTTTTGCTCAGCAGCAGGTACTAGAGGGGGCAGTTTTCTCCCTTAACAGTCACAGATCAGCTTTCAAACAAACCTATCATAACACCAGCATGTCTTGGATATTCCTACCCCATCTAGTGTCTTCTCTTTTGTGTTATCCAGAAATTAACCGTTCTGATGTGCCAGCTCTCTGGTTGTTAGTAAACCTATGCTTGTGTACACTGAAGCCTTCACTGGGTACTACTTCACAGGTTCTGCCAAGCGAAGCTGGTGCACAAGCAAATCCCCAAACTGGAGCTGCAGCACCATCTATGGCAGGCCCCGACAGCCCTTGAGTTTTGGGTGCGATGTAAGGTACTGGGAGAGGCACCGCGAGCCTGGCTCCCTACGTGAGGAAAGGAGACGTTTACAGGGACTTTTACAAAAACATTTGTACAAGACTCTGCCTAATCAACTCGACTAGGAGTGAAGGATGACGTGACACTCAGCATGGGATTGATAGAGCAGGTTGCATTTTTACTTGCTTGTATAGTGTGTAAAATGAAAAAAAAAAATAATATTCAATCTTGAATATTGGGCATCACAACCTAGTTAGGAACTCCCAAATAGGGGTCAGCAGAATCTATACACCTCCACTGACTTTTAAAGGCTCTGGATCCCCCAGTTATTTTGCAAATAATTGCAGCTCACATCCCACAGCCTGCTCTACACTTCCTGCTGAGGGCTAGGCTTTGCCCATCTACTAGCACATCACCTCTCTGGCTGGGCTTCAGTGTGACAAACAGAAGACCAAGCTACAGGCTGGACACTATCAATAATGCTATGAAAGAAACAAGGGTTTTGTGGGCCTAAATGATTTCTGCTTTTCTTGGCCTGTGGAAATACTAGCAAAAGGGTAGTACTCAGATTAGTTCGTCCCGCCAGCTGACCCCTTCCTGGAAGAGTAGGAGGGAGCTTACTACCTGGAGCTCTGAAAGTGCAACAAAATCTTGGGATGTACCAGTGCCACTCCATCTGTTTTCCACCCACCTTGCTGACCAGTCAGATTCCCATAAAAGTCATTCCTTTTCCATACTTGTTATTTGCAAAATGGATTAAAGTCTGTGGCATACCTGAGGACAGTCCTCATCCACCCTGCAACACCTGGGGAAGCTGAGATTTCATTCAGAAAACAGTCAATTCCCAAACTTTGCCAGCATTCCTCTGCTGCTTTCTAGGTTATCTCATTCTGTCTTTCACTATACGGATATTTTTTTCCTTTTTTTTTTTTTTTTTTTTTTTTATTAACTCATCATCAACATCAGGTCAGCTTGGCCTTAAGAAGAAATCTCACCTTCTCTGTGCTGGTTCTGGCTGGAGTAGAGTTAATTTTCTTCATAGAGGCTACTATGGGGGTACATTTTGGACTTGTGCTGAAAACAGTGTTGATAACACAGGGATGTTTTTCTTACTGCTGAGCAGCGCTTACACAGCGCCAAGGCCTTTTCTGCTTCTCACACCTCCCCACCAGCGAGTGGGCTGGGGGTTAACAAGAATTTTGGAGGGGAAACAGTGGGGATAGCTGATCCAAACTGACCAAAGGGATATTCCATACCATGTGACATCATGATCAGCATATAAAGCTGGTGGAAGACAGAAGGAAGAGAAGGGATGTTCAGAGTAATGGCATTTGTCTTCCCAAGTAGCCGTTATGTGTGATGGAGCCCGGTTTTCCTGCAGATGACTGAGCACTTGCCTGCCAATGGGAAGCAGTGAATGTATTCTTTGTTTTGCTTTGCTTGTGCACACAGCTTTTGCTTTACCTATTAAACTGTCTTTATCTCAACTCACAAGTTTTCTCCTTTTTACTTTTCCAGTTCTCTCCCCTGTCCCACTGTGGGGGGAGCAAGCAAGTGGCTGCGTGGGGGTGAGTTGCCAGCTGGGGTTAAACCACGTCATTCACTGCGCAGCCTGGTAACACAGCAATCGACTGAAGAATGAAACGTCTACTGGGGGCCTGTGAATACTCCTAATTAATTGAAATTTTGTTTCCTGCCTTAAAGCCTCTAGACAAACCAAGCTAACAGTGCAACTTTGAATACAAAAGCCTCTATCCCCTGCAGCATCAGCCCAGATCTTTCACATACTGCATGGCCACATGCAGGAAAATACCTTAAGCAGGACTTGGAGGCTATTTATGTGCTGGTACAGCACAGGCTTACCATGGTGGGATCCATATTTTTGTTACAGGTGAGCCAGACAGCTGCTGTTTCTTGCTGTCAGGGCCAGCTGGTGAGGGCCAGCTCACCCTTCCAATGCCCTCCCATTGTACTGGCAAAGCAATATGTGGGTTATGTGACCATTTGCAATTGGGATCTTGCCCGCTTCTTTTTTGCAAGGTTGTTTTTCAACTGGAGCGATGCCTCAGCTTAATTCACTGCAAACACTGGTGCAGCACCAACAGCAGAGGCAGAGGGGCAAGAAAAAAGCAGGCACAGAGAGAGAGGCTCTGACTGCTCCACCCCTAAATCTAATCACAGCCACACTCTGGTCTTACCAAGTGCTGCAGTCCCTGTAAGCACAAGCGTGAAGCACAAAAATGCTCTTCCCAATGCTAAGAGCCCAAGAGAAGCACACATAAATAAAAACTGAGGGTATGGTGGTTTGGACAGCACATTGCATGCAGGTGCTGGTGCGGCCACACTTCATATGGAATGCTTTTGCAATACAAGGATTGAGAGTTCATGGCAGTCACAATTTGTCTCTGATCTTTGCTGCACAATCATTCTGGAAACAACCAAATGGATGGGCTACACCAGGGCTTTTTATCAGAATTCAGCTTTTGACTGAAGGGTAATAAAGCTGGCATCTTACCTCAGTAATTTTGGATTTGGACAACGGACACACTAGAGCCTGTGAAAAAGCAGGCAACATAATAATGTCATGAGAAAGCTGAGAAAAAATCAGCAGACCTCCCTTTCAATTCTCCAACCTCCTAGAATCACTACTTGGAAAAAATCTCCTACAGGAATGTGCCATGTTCAAGACAACCATTTCACAGCACACAAAGCTATATGTAACTGAATATTACTCCTCTTACAAACTATACAACATTTAATCCACAGAAAACTTGGAAAAATCTGTGAAGCTAATAGGAGAGGAAATCATCTGATTCCAGGACTGCTCATTGCAGAATCCTTTTTTCCTTGATAATAACCCACAGAAAAGCACTTCAGATGTCACTCTTTAATGGAGCTCTATCTTTAAGGAAACAAAACCTTTGTATCCCTGAGATCCCAATTCTCCACAGAGTTCTTGAATGCACTCAACAGAAATCAAGTCAAGAATGATAACCAAATAATTTGTGTCACTCCTCTTAAAAAGAATCCAAAGACTTTCAAAATCTAGGTAAAGTGAACTCGCACAGGGATTAAATATGGGCATTGAGATGAGTAATTTCATTTGGTCCAGTACATATATGATGAGCTGATAGCTGAAGGCATAAAAATTAATAATCTAGAAAGTCAGTGAGTGTCCTATGCTACTAAAGAAAAGATGTAAACAGGAGTTCAAAAACAGCTGGAGACAAGGTTTTTTTGGCCTTGCTTTTTACTAAGGAATAAACAGGCTCCTTTGGGGCTACAAAGGTGAAGCAACTGCTGGAAAGCAAGGTAACAGAAGCCTAGACAATGAACTAATAGAAAAAATTGCAGAGAAAATTGGCACCAAAATGATAACACATTCCCTAATCTATTTTAAAGACAGATTTTACAAATTCTTTCAGGACTTTTTTTGACTTTTCCTCACAACATGGTGCTTCAGACATCCTTGTCCTTGCAGCCTGGGTTGGGAGTTGCCACCCCAAAACTACTGAGCTTCCAGGCAGGCCAGCTGCTACAAGCTCTGTCCTGGCTGAGCCTGGGATAAAGCAAGTCAGCAGGATCTCTGAGGCCCCAGTGTCATCCTGGGACGTGGCTGTGCTCTTGATCTTGTGGTGAAGCAGGACACTGGAGAGACACCATCATCTCCTATAAAGCCACGAAGAAGAACAGGGAGCTTGCAATGCTACATGGATTAACAAGTCACATTAAAGATTATGACAATGTTTTGGGTTTAACACAGCCTGAAACAGAGGTGAATCACTGTTTGTTTTAATGGATGAGCAAATGCATGGATAGTTGATTATCCCTAAGAAGGACCTCAGAAACAAGAGATGGTCCAAAGCAATACGGAGTGCAGACAATACTCATAAATAAGTTAACAGAGCAATTAAGCTGACACATACCCTGCAGAATTATTAAAGCACCAGAATGACAAAACCAGGAAATGCTGACCCTCTCTGTGTACCAGGAAACCAAGGAGTCTTCCAAACTCATCACCTCCATGCAGTTGCCTTTTATAGCAAGGTGTTTCCCTGCACACAGGTAGTGCTTTTTCTCACTAAAAATACAGGACATATGCCTTTCTTTCAGCGAGTCGTAGGGATGCTTGTGAGTATTGACTGATGCCTCCATCTATTTGCTGCACTGAAAAGCTTTGCCCACATGTCTCTCACACAGAGGAGGTCCCCATGCTCAGCTCATCCCACTCCTGGCTTTGATCCCTGGCCATGGATACTACTCTCATCTGCCATTGCAGCACTCAAATAAACTAGCTCCTGTTAGCTGGAATGGGCGGCGCTGCCAGCCTGGAGCGTGCCAGCTGGGGGTCTCTCACAGTCAGTGGGAAGGGTCTTCAGCACCTCTGTCATGGTTTAACCCCGGCTGGCAACCCAGCCCCACACAGCCTCTTGCTCACTCCCCCTCACTCAGAGGGATGGGGAGGAGAATCAGAAAGGAATGTAAAACTCCAGGGTTGAGATAAGAGCAATTTAATAGGTAAAGCAAAAGCCACGCACACCAGCAAAGCAAAGCAAGGAATTCGTTCACCACTTCCCATGGGCAGGCAGGTGTTCGGCCATCTCCAGGACAGCAGGGCTCCATCACACATAACAGTTACTCGGGAAGACAAATACCATAATGCCAAGATGTCCCCACCTTCCTTCTTCCCTCAGTTTATATACCAAGCATGACATCCCATGGCATGGAATATCCCTTTGGGCAGTTTGGGTCACCTGCCCTGGCTGTGTCCCCTCCCAGTTTCACGTGCCCCTCCAGCCCTCTGCCTGGTAGGGCCTGGGAAACCAAAAAGTCCTTGATTTAGTACAAACATTACCTGGCAACAACTAAAACCATCAGCGTGTTATCAACATTGTTCTTGCATCAGAGCCAAAACACAGCACTGTACTAGCTACTAAGAAGAAAATTAACTCTATCCCAGCTGAAACCAGGACACCCTCACAGGCAAACTGCTGACATTTCCACGGCCTTTGCAGGCGGCGTCTGTAGCCAGCGGCCCTTCGCTAGGCAGTAGCTCTGAGGTGCTCACTGGTGGGGGCAAGGAAAGGGCTGATGGCAGCTGTGTGAATTGTTCATCACAAAAAGCACCAGCACTGCTTTTATTGCTCTTTTCGGGCGCAGTGACAGCTCGAATTCCTCAAGCTCTACTTTTTCTGCAGTTCTGGTGAATTTTTATGCTGTCACAAACGTTACTGCAAAGATCTATATTTGATATTGAAAATGCAGTTCGGGATTACCACAAAGACCATGTGGGCCTGTCTCTTGTTCCTGACAGGGACGGCACTATGTGCGTTTTGGGGCATACAGGTGCATTAACGCCAGGTAATTCGTTCTTTTAACCAGCCAGTGTTCAAATTTAGTTTGATAAGTTTAAGCAGACGTTTACAAGGAGCTTGCCTTGGGTTTGTGTTTCACTGGCAGTGACAAGCTGTCTGCCCTGTGACCCATGGTGAGGGCTGCTGCCAGGGCTGCTGCTTGGCGCCCAGCACCCCATCCATCCCAGGAAGATGCCTGGCCCTGAGGGAAGGGGAAGGAAGGCTCGGGCACCCGGCAGCAGCCTGATGGCTCTGCCCACCCGCACCCCACAGCCCTGGCAAGCCCGAAAACCTCAGCGCAGACAGGGAGCCTAGCAGGAAGCCTGAGGGAGATTGCTGGGGGAGGGAGGTGGAGGACTGGAAATTTTCTTGTGTGAAATGTTGTGTTTAAACAGTGGCTTTTTCTTTCCCCCTCACTACATTTGTTTCAGGTCTGAGGGAGCCTGGACCAACCTACATAAATGCCCTCCAGCCCTCTGTGTCTCAGCCATGGAGCCTATCCTTCATATTAACCACCTTCTCAGACTGATGTTCCCTTCCAGTTTCTTAAGCAAGTTACCCCTCCACCCCACATGCTATTTTTTCAGTCAACGATAAGAACAAGGCCAAATTGTGGGTCAAATTAGCAGCCTCCTGATGAGTAGTTCTGTCCAATTTGCTAAGCCTTCATAAGAGTGGTCTTGTATAATCATGTGTATGAATTCTAGAGAATTCCCTTTGTACTGAGCACATCCCACTCTGCACATCACCTAGCAGGTTCAAGTGCATAGTGTGAAGTTCTAGAGCTCACCATTGCTTCACTGATGGAGGCCTCTGCCAGCACAGCACAGTGGTGCTGGAGCAATTCAATTGTACAGTGTAACCTCCAGACAGCTGCTGTACTTGCTTGCATGCTGAAATGGAGGAAAGAATAAGCCACTGAAGAAGATGGGAGGAACACCACTTCTCAGCATTATTCCTGGAACAGGTATACACTAAAATGCAACTTCAAACACGGATGCTGATATTTGGAATTGCAGGAATTGCACATAAGAGTTGTAGTTAAAGCATCAGTTGCGCATAGCAGTTCTAGTTAAGGGGTACAGCAGCAATTCAGCCTGGAACGACTCAGGCTGTGAAGCAATGCCATATTTGTGCTAGCATAAAATGCACCAAATAAGACACCAACAGTTTCAATAGAGACTTCAGTTTTCTCTGACAGCACCTGTTGTCAGTTAGAAAGGACAACATCATAGAAGTCCCAATGGCCTTGTGTTTCTTACAGCTTTTGTGGATGTAGCAAAAATTAATATGCATCTTTAACATGCAACAAGCTCACTTTTATATCCTGTTGCTTTCATTTTTAACTGAAGGCAAAACCAGTTTGGGTTTTTTTCTTATTTCCATTAATGGAGGTTTCAAAATCCTTCGGCAGGGAAGTTAGCCACTTCAGCATTCAGGGCAGTCAGAGAGAGGGTTTGCTTGTTCCCTTGCTTGATGCTACAAAGGCTTTTTCTAAAATTTGTATCTGCTTTCATGGAAATAATGACTTGGGAATCTGGCCTTCTGTTGCTACTGAGCAGTTAACTAAGTGTATTCTTGACATCTTAGAAAAACCAAAAAAAATGTTCCCCTCATGAAACTCCTGAAAACAATGAATGAGAATTAAATTTTTCTTTCTCAGAAATGACTCATACATGTATCATTTTCAGCACTGTTTTATTCTACTTTCCCATTTACTTCAAGCAGCGCTATGTTTTGGGTTTCTAACAATTTATACTAGCTAAATACAACTACAACTGAATAAAGCAAACAGTTTTAAAGGGACATTGTTCAGGCTTTAGTGAAGCATGAAAACAACTCACTGTCCCTGGATACAGAAAGTTATTAAAACAGTAAACCATGACATTGCAGACAACATAATGTCATAGCATGCCTCAAGCCAGTCTTGTACTATCTGAGCAACGAAAGTACCTGATGACAGCACTCTGGAATGTGTCTTTCGCAAGGAGTGGTGACATGATAGTGCACTCATTAACTCAGAAAACTCCATAAGGTGAGTGTTGACAGGTAGGATTTTAACTACAGGTGAAACATGTTTTCTTCCGAAAGGTTACAGTTCCCTGGGAAAATAACCATGAAGCACTGCCTGCAAGTCTGCTACCATAATGAAAGTGTTGGAGAAAGTTAAGCTGGATTAACGTGTAGCTGATAGAGATTTGAGAAAAAAAGTCACCAGTTGCAAATCAACTCTTTGATACTTTCTCTTTAAAACCTCTAACCAGCTCTAGACACATCACAAGAACACGATAAATGATATGTGAGAAAATACACTGATAAAACAGAGTTAAAAGAAAAATAAAGGAGACCAAAACCAGCTGGTTCTGGTAACCTAGAAACCCTGCACAAGACAATGTCCTGTCCACAGCGCTGTTTCTGCCATAGTTATAGGCTCTACAGTGCTGTCTGCATCACAGATGCTTTTCTTGTTTGGTGTTCCCTACAGCTTGGCAGTAGACAATGAAGGAAACATCTGTTTTCTATTTTTAAAAGATTGAAACAGGAATAGAAACAAATTCTCCCTGTAACGGTTCAGCCACTTTCCTGATGCCAGTTTTAATTAGCCAACAAACAGAGTATCATCAGAAACACATAGCTGCTCTTCACCACCTGATGAGAAACAGCAGTGGCCCCAATCCAGCAACATTCAAACATCACTAGGGGGATGCCAGCATGTTAGGGAACTGGCTTAAAGTCATAAGTGTGCACTTTCATTTTTTAAAAATCTCATCTTGTAGGTCAATTTCCTCAAAAGGAATCTCATGTTTGCTTCAGGAATTCAATATGAAATGCCTAACATCCACAGCAGACATCCCCCCTTCTATTTTACCAAGGGTCTTCCTGAACATCTCCTCTTATCCTCCTGAGCAGTGTCTTACACTTTTACCTTGAGGGGAACATCACAGCTTGTTGTCTGCCAAAAGCCTAGCACTTATCAATCAACTCCTGCAACAGATTGCCTTTATGCCACTGTCCTCCCTGGACCCTGCTTTTGCTCATCCTGTCTTGCAGGATGAGTTCAGCTCTCTCTGAGCTGTGCCTGGGACCACTGGCAAAACCACTGTCTTTGTTGACACTCTAAGTGATGGATGCTCTTTTTTTTTTTTTTTTTTTTTTTTTTTCCTGCATTCCTGTTCTTCACATCCAATTGGTTCATTTTTTACATCTGCCTTCTCCAATTCAGGACATTGCATCACTTCAACCATCTTACTCTCTCCTCTACGCTAGCAGTAGACAGGGCTGAGGTCCTACCTGCTGAACCTTCAAGCAGCCCTCTGCAATCTAGATGGCCCACCAAGTGGGGAAAGGCTTCCTCTGCACTTCTTCTGTGGGCTGCCTTCAGCCCGCACTTTTCCCTCACACCCAGGATTTAGTTTAAGAACTACCGAAGTAAAAAGTCATGTCTCTGTGTTTCTGGACACAGTCCTATGTTGCTATTTTGCATCCCTCCCTGAATACCAGCTCTCACAATGCCGAGGTAGAGGTCTTTTCAGACCTCAGTACCTTTTCTTCCTTGGGCCTGCCTATGTGTGGCTTTGGAAAGGGAAAATGGAGAATACATGTAATCAAGAGAAATGTTGGTAGTCACAAGAATCTGGCCAGACAAAAAAAGACCTAAAAAGTCTGAGATCTCTACAGAAGTCTGCTGTACACAGCCTACTTATTTCACCTGTGCAGAAACCAGCATTTAGCCTGAATGTATTACCTACCTAGTATTATGCAGTGCTTGAAAATGCCACTAAGTACATGGCTCAAATCATTTATGCTCAGGATGCAGGAGCCAGACTCCTACATCAGGACAGCAAAATCAACAGTGACCTTCTGGTAATAGGTAGTTGACATTTTCATCACTGATGTCATGACAGGTAAGCAGGGGCACAAAAGTCTCCTAGTGATTTCATCAGTCTCACCTGTACCACAGGCAAGGCATTCTCTCTGTTACTGCTGTGACGGCCTCAGAAGGCCCCATGTGTGATCTGTAGCACAGCCCCAAAGAAGAGTGAGAAGCAAGGTGGCTCTGCTCCTTTGCAGCTAGAGACCTGCAGTGCAGCTGCTTGCATCTCAGACCTCTGAGCAGACAACATGCTATGTACACGCTAGGAATGGGATGCTAAGAAACAACAAGGATATTTACCAATGTTATTTCATTTTTTCATGTGACCCCCACATAATTCTGCATGACTACTGTTCTCAGTTGTACATTTCGTTTGCATGTGCTGGACCAAATTGCCACTCATCCTTCCTCTTGGGCTAGGAACTCTTCAAGACCCTCGGTGGACAGTATGTAGAAAACAGAAACAAATAGTGCCAAGCAAGTGCCAATGTGTATTTTTACTGTGGTGGCCAAGAGCTTTTACACCTTTCCACCAACTTCAACTTCAATCACTTTCCATATTGCAATGTTGGCAGATTTGCACACTTGCATCTGCTGTTTCAGAAAGTACAGAAAAATCTACAGTGCTTCACAGCTCTAAGAAATACAGGTGTAAGTATGCCACATCCCTCTCCCACCTTCATTTGCCTCCCGTATTCAATATAAAGAGCACCAGTGGCTGGGATGGTAAATTTATCTCAGACATTACTGATCACTGAAGTCAAATGATTTCTCATATGAGTATTTCTCCTCATTTTAATTGTTCATTGCCTTTCATAGTTGTGAGCAGCAGTTTGGTCTTTTAACACTGGGTAAGTAGTTCATGACAGGCCTTTTCTGTATCTTTTGTATCTATGGAGTGGACCACCCATACACATTGCATTTCGTAGTCCCTGTTTCTGGGGACAGTTGCATTCCTATTCCTCCCGTTAGCCCACGTATCCTGAAGCATTCTAGATGAAAGTTATCAATAATTTCTTGTGAGATTTTATACAAATGCATTGTGGTATTCTTGCATTTGTTTCCCCTATTTAAATTAAAATGTACCGTGGAAGAACACAGTGCCACCAGTCACACATATTAGTATTCCATGCTGAAAACTTAAACCAAATGATGTATTAATCTTAGAGCAATATGTCTGTCCTGCATAATATTAAATGTAGACAGTAGTGTAGCTAACCACCTTCTACATGTCTGTGGTATCTTCAGGGGGAAAAAAAAAAAAGTTTTCATTAAGTGAAGGATGCTCATAAGGCTGCTATATCAAGGGGCAGAAAAATATTGACTTTCCAGAATAATAATTACATCAAAGGGGTAATGATCTTTCTTTGAGAAACTGTCATTTCAGAAATTACTCTTGGCGACAACAAAGCAAATGAGTTCAGTGGGCCAACTCTACACAGTGTTTGGTTACATGTTTAACTACTTGGATGTTTGTACTTAGATGGCATTTTAATTAAAAAAAACAAACTGACATCTTTGTAATCCCAGATGCAATATAATAACAGCAAACTGTTGAGATTTTCAAGTTCCTTACAAAGATAACTTAATACGTTTAGAAAAGGAATCTCACCTGTAACCCGAAATTACCTTGTCAGAAATCACTTTTTGATCTAGTGAAATTAAAATCTCTTACACTTTTTCTCAGACGAAAGCAGTAGTAAAGCAGAAGCCAGGCAAAACTGTTACTATGGTTAAATAATTGCCAGCAACCTGATGGGCGATGAAGTTTCTCCCTCAAAGCTGGGAAGCAGCAGGCTGAGAGCATGCTCAATGCCACATGTAGCCGAATTGGAGATTTCTATATAAGAGTAGCTACTATGGTGTCCAGAGCATAAGTACTGGCTCAGTGGCCATAAACATGCCATTGCCTTTCTCTTCATCTTACCGACTTCAGACGGTCAGCAATACTAGTTCTGCTCTATTCTGTTCCTCTGTTAGAAATCCAAGGTAAGACTGCTTCTTTCTTATTTCTTTATAAACCTGATTGCTTTTGGGGACAGAGTAAGGAATTTTCATTATACATTAAGGAATTAACAAGGAATTTTATCTAAAGTAAGGAATCAGTAAGGAATTTTCATTTGCATGATTTTGAAAAACATATTTTTAAGGAAAAAAGGTGTTTACAGCACATGAGGAAATTTGCTTTAATAAAATGACAGAACAGTTCAACCGGGTTACTCTAAATTTTTATGAAATAAAATTCATTGAATATATGCCTAAAGGATAAACTGACACTTTTTGAAAAAGTACTTGACATCATAAAACATTGTTGTAAACAGCAATCTTCACATAAGTTCTAACACATTTTCTAAATATTTGCTGAAAAAGTGAGCATTTAACTTAGCAACAGATTTTTCATAAATATTTCTCTATTGCAACAAAATTTGTGGTAGTTTGGCCAAGAAAATCCTTTTCATATCAGCATATTAAAATTAGAATTATACATTTGATAGAGCACTCAGAATCTCAGAAATGATTGCCTAAGATTGTTTCTATGAGAAAAGTTCTTTCCCGTAGAAACATTGCATATAACAGTACACAAGTAGAAGCTACAGTATTGCATTTACACAAATTTTCCAAAAGACTTTTCAGTGCCTGCACGATTTCTTTTTTAATAATTAATATTTTCTTATTCTTAGTAATTCTTGAAACATTACAGCAAAGTGAATAAACTCATTGTAATTTGCTGATGAATGGTAATTTCTCAGCTTGTGAAAAGTTCTTTAATAAAATAACATTTTTTTCTAATAAGACATAAAGGGCAAGTTATAGTGTAATTAAAATAAGAAACTGAAAGTATATTGCTGTGAAGAAATTTTCAAAATTGCCAGATAGAAAATAAGTACTAGAGAATATATTATTTCTTCTGTAGACATGCTGCTCAAAGGGAGTTGAATATGCAGTATTTCAATGCACTGAATTTTACTAAGTACTCAAAAATAACTATTTTAAAGTTACTATGGTTTTTTATTGCCAAAGGAAATTTTACTCATGTAAAGTTTTTAACATAAACTTTATTTTATTATGTTTCCAACATTTGATTTAAGACAACGTGGTTAATAAAAAACATACAATGGCTCACCTTTTCATTACACAGATTAATATATTGCTTTCATTGTTAAATTTGAAGAACCAAATTTTTTAAATAATTTATTACCAAAGCATCCCTTACTATGTTTCCTATTTACACAGCGTGAAATGTATGTTTACTTATTTCACACTGTTAGGGGGAAAAAAAAGCACCACCCTGCCATTGTTTCAAATTGTTCTTTGCATATAATCCCCATCAATAGTAGACAATAGGGCCTAAACCAATTTTGCCATAAATTATCTTGGTTTAACAGCAAACCCTTTGGCCCCTTTGGCCAAACCAGACTAGTTCAGGCTACTTCAGAAAGGGATGGAACCCAAGATGACTGGGCTTTCCAAGGCAGCGCAGCCTTCATCCTAAAGAGGTTCCAGCTCAAAGCCTTGGATAACCACAGTTACAAGCAAAAATCGTGGGGAAGTAGACAGGTATCAGAGATTTCTCCTGGGCAGACAAGCCCTAACAGCCCTCACATGACCGTGTTTCAAGCAGTACAGAAATCTGAAGAGAATAACAGATCAGCTGCCGTCTTGCCCTGTCCTCTTAAATGTGTCTACAAACGCATGTGGTCAGTATAGCAGCCTCGGGAATGTCATAGGACACAGTTACGTTGGGGAAACCCACATCTGGGGAATGTTTCTGGGGACATGTGTGGTGTAAAATGGGTACTGATTGCAGGCTGTTTAAGCTTCACTAGGCATGTACTCTACAATTCCTACAATGGATACGTAAGTCCACCCCAAAAGAGTAGGAAACATCACCTGATTATAAATACAGACATAAATATCTGTGTGGCTGGTTAACCTTCAAAATGTGCCCTTACCATTCAGTGTGACTAAACTGGCACTGTATAAAAGGATGGTATTTCACTGCCCTCTAACGGCTAGTGATAAACAGCTCCTTTTTTTTTGCATTTATTCCCCAAAAAGATCTCTCCAACAGGCCACCGAGACACAGTCTTCCAGCCAGAAGGAAACCTCACACAATTATCCTCACGTGCCAAGACCTGTGGAAAGTAATTATATAGCATCCTGGGCATGTTGGAGAAACAAAACTGGCATGCTACTGAGTGGAAAGAAGTTTATTCACATCACAGCCGTAACTTTGTAATTGATGCTAGTTAGCCAAGCTGTGTCTAAAACGTTAGTGACTGGAATTTCAACACTGGAGTAAGTCGTTTCAGTCTGAACAGATAAGCCCAGAAGGATATTCTGCTGTAGCTGAGGGAATAGGTATCTTTAACAGCAGTTTCAGACTTTTTATATCACTCCCTAGAGATCCCATGTGTGACAAATTTAAGGATAAAATCCAGGATTTCAAGCCTTCTCTTTTTGTGATGAACTACTGTTCACAGGAGCTATAGGACTTCTTCAATGAGTAACTGCTTCTCAGTGTCAGGAAGGGATTTACAGTCCAGACCTTAATAACCGTAGCAATGCAGGCTAGTGATCGCTGGAGTTGTGCAGTTCCGACAATAAACCCCCCCAGCTATTATAAATGTGACAATCAATCATATTGAAGTGTCAAACAACTACTGAGCATAAATTAAAGCGTGACTCACTTTTCAACCAGGGAAAAGAATAACCTGGTAAAGGGTCCATTCATTTCAAAAAGAGAGTTCAAGGTTATTGTTTTCCTGTGAAGCGCTGTGGATGAAGATTCTATCACCTTAGTAAATGCAGGAATCCTAAAGCAAACACACTTTAGATTAATGTGAAAACCTAATGACTAGTGCATTTTTTGTAGATTTTATAGATTTCACAAACAGACGGTGTCTAATTTGCATTGTTGCTTTAAACCTGCTCACCATTCAGGCCATTACATGGGTGTTTCATGTGGACAATCCACAACATTTTTTACTATCAAAATTTTATAAGAACAGTTCTTGCAGTTCATCAAACACCTCTTCAGCCTGTAGTTTGCATCTAGAAAGTTGTTTTCTTTCCATGAAATATCTGATATAAAACCAAGTCTTCTTTATTTTCCCAATTAGAAAAAACATATTGATGGAAAAGAATGGTTATGAAAACTTAGATCTGTGCACAGATAAATAAAATAATAAAAACAGTTGTGTATGTTTTAGTGTGTGCCCTGATTTCAGCTGGGATAGAGTTAATTTTCTTCCCAGTAGCTGGTACAGTGCTGTGTTTTGGATTTAGGATGGGAAGAATGTTGGTAACACACTGATGCTTTAGCTGTTGCTGGGCTTCTCGTACTGCCCTTGCCAGCGAGTGGGCTGGGGGGCACAAGAAGTTGGGAGGGGACACAGACAGGACAGCTGACCCAAACTGCTCAAAGGCATATTCCATACCATATGACATCAGGGTCAGTATATAAACTAGGGGGAAAGCTGGACGGGGGGCACTGCTTGGGAACTGGGGGCATGAGCAAGCAGCTGTGTGGTGGCCAGTTGTCTGCTGGGTTAGACCAGGACCTAAGATCAAAAATAAGATTAGCCCTTCTGCTCTGCCTGGGGAACTGCCCACTGGAAACTGGAGCAGTAAATCTCCTGAAAGAATCCCCTTTGTGACTGTGTTTTCTTGCAACTCACGTGTCTGTGCCTCTAGGATCGAGGTAGATTTTCCATCCCATTTCCTTATGTCTTCTCTGTGGTCACACAGGTAAAACCACAGGGTGGCCTCTGGTGCATACCCACTACATCCTCTCTCTTGAGGAGACGAACACTTACTCCTAACAGCTGAGATACCGGTCCACAGAGGTGGGGAGTAGCACATACGCTCTTTGAATTGCTGGAACTCCCTGGCCAGTTTTTTGGACAGTTTCTCCACAGCTGAGACACAGGCCTGTAAGGCGGAAGAGATGCTTTCGTCGTATTGCTGGAGCTGGCCAGCCAATTTGTCCACCATTTGTTCCTCTCCATCTTGCCAGGTCATTACTGCCAATGAGTTCGCGTATGAAAATGATGTGCTCTGTATAAACTTCTGCCACATGGATTGTGTGCCCTTGACCTCATCTGGATCTTTGGATAACCTCTCATTGTTCAAGTCATCATAAATCGTCTTCAGCCCAGCTAATTCCCTCTGGCAGTGGACACCTCTCTCCATCGTGGTCCACTTGCTTGGGTGATGTATAACATCTTCCTTGAAGTTCCTCATGCCTGACAGGAATTGCCTCCAGAGGCTGTGGACTTGTGTCCCTTTTCCACTCCCTTTGTCAATGTTCCCCCTCCCTAGAAAGGGACACCAGCTGTTTGGCTTCCTTACCCTCTAATTCCAGGCTACTGGCCCCATTATCCCTGCACTGGAGTAGCCAGATGACAATGTGCTCACCTGGATGACAGATCAATTTTCTTTACATTTCTTGCAGCTCACTCAGGGATAGGGATCGGGTGGTTACCACCTCATTTATGAGTTCTGCCTCTTTTTTTCTCCCTGATCCATGGCCACTTCTCTTCCTCCTCCTGTTCTCATGATAGCCCTTCTTTGGAGCAGTCTGCCTTATCCGCTTCATCCTCCCACTCCTTCTCAGAAGAAGCTCCTTCATCCCTTACTGAACAAGATGACTTCCTCTTCCATTATTTCTTCTTGTGTGTAGGGGTGACTGATGCCAGCATGGGTTGGTTTTTCAGTTCAGCTGCCATGCCTGTTGCTGGGGTTTGTGGAGCCACAGTGCCTGTCACCAGGGCTGGAGTAGCCACAAGTGCCTGTCACTTCGCCGTCAGATCCAGAGACCTTCTCTTCCCCTTGAGGGTACTGAACAGTGTTGCACGGGCTTGGTAGTATGGGCCAGGGCCCAGCACATTGCAGTGATTTGTATCTCTCTGAATTGCCAGGGTGACAGCATACTTCTCCCAAATGTTACTAGTTTTTCAGGATTCTGCACCTGTTCAGTGGTGAAATTCCAAAACGCTGGAGGTGCCCACTTTCCTAGCCACTTACCCATGCTAACCCACACCCCCTGCCACTCATAACCATCTAGCCTCAGGGCAGATCTCTGGGTGGTATTCTTAAATAGTTTTTTTAACTTTAAACAAGACCTGAAACTCATTCAGGAAACGAAGCAACAGGAAAATTCTGGTTTGAACATCCCAAGGATATTCAAAATTCTCAGGAGCTATTGCAGTTAGCCTGGAGTAGAAGGGGAAGATGGAGGAAGCTATCTCCCCCATAGATGGGCTCTCTGAGAAAAGGTAAAAGGTGTAATTATTAATAGTTTCCAATAGATGGCTGCCGAAGTACGGAGATGACGCAGTGCTGAGTACAAATACCAGATTAGTCTCATGACCAGTAATTTTATAACATAAACCAGAGCTACACAGCACAGCAAAATGATAACCTTAGCCCAGCCTCCAGAGGTGCTAAGCAGCTCAACAGGGAACATATACAGTAAGTAAAGTGTTATACAACTCTGAGAGCAAGTACAGCAACTCAGAGAGAAAATAAAGCAACATTATGACCAGCGACTATTAAACTAATGTAATGAATGCTTATGACTTATTTCTTTTAACATGCTCTGGTCAAATCAGTCATTGTTGCAATCCTTCATGCCCCACTCTGGGCACCAAAAAGGACTGCCATGGTTTAACCCAGCAGGCAGCTAAACACCGCAAAGCCGCTGGCTCACTCCCTGTGCTCCTGCCAGAGGAATGGGAGAGAGAACTGGGGGAAAAAAAAAGAAGCAAAATTCATGGATTAAGATAAAGACAGAACAGAAAAGGAAGGGATAATAATAATAATAATAATAATAATAATAACAATAGCAACATCAACAACAACAATTAAGCAGTTAGAATATACAAAAGAAGCGGTGCACAAGGCAATTGCTCCCACCACCACAGCTGTCCTGGCTGTGTCCCCTCCCAACTTCTTGTGCCCCCCAGCCCACTCACTGGCAAGGGCAGTATGAGAAGCTGAAGAGTCCTTGACCACTGCCCAGCAACAACTAAAGCATCAGTGTGTTACCAACATTCTTCCCATCCTAAATCCAAAACACAGCGCTGTACCAGCTACTGGGAAGAAAACTAACTCTATCCCCGCCAAAACCAGGACAGCTTAGTATCTGCAATACATTGATGACATCATCGTATGGGTCAACACAGCATCAAGAAGAGGAAGAAAATAGGCCAAATCCTTCTGAAAGCCAGTTTTGCCATAAAACTAATGTCCAGGGACCTGCACAGGGATCTGGTTATTAGGAATAAAATGGCAAGATAGACGTCATCAGATCCCAACGGATGTGATCAACAAAATAACAGCTACGTCCACCAATTAGCAAAAAGGAAACACAATGTTTCTTAGCTGTTGTGGGCTTTCAGGGAATGTGCATTCCAAATTACAATCTGATTGTAAGCCTTCTCCATCAAGTGACCCAGAAGAGGAATGATTTCAAATGGGACCTTGAACAACAACAAGCCTTTGAACAAATTAAACAGGAAATAATTCATGCAGTAGCCCTTGGGCCAGCCCTGGAGGGACAAGATGATAGAATATGCAATATGCTCTACACCACAGCTGGGGAGAATGGCCCTACCTGCAGCCTCAGGCAGAAAGCACCGGGGGAAACTCGAGGTCGACCCTCGGGCTTTTGAAGTCATAGATGCAGAGGCCCACTATGCTCCAAGTGAAGAAGAGATATTGGCAGCTTATGAAGGGGTTCGAGCCACTTCAGAAGTGATTGGTACTGCAGCGCAGCTCCTCCTGGCACCTCGGTGACCAGCACTGGGCAGGATGTTTAAAGGGAGGGTCCCTTCTACACATCACGCAACTGATGCTACATGGAGTAAGTGGGTAGCACTGATTACACAATGAGCTCAAATAGGAAATCCCAGTTGCCCAGGAATTCTGGAAGTGATCATGGACTGGCCAGAAGGCAAAAATTGTGGAATATCACCAGAGGAGGAGGTGACGTGTGCTGAAGAGGTCCCACCATATAATGAACTACGACAAAACGAAAAGCAATATGCCCTGTTCACTGATGGGTCATGTCATATTGTAGGAAAACATCAAAGGTGAAAAGCTGCTGTGTGGTGATCCACACAAGTCACAGAAACAGCTGAAGGAGAAGGTGAATCGAGTCAGTTTGCAGAGGTGAAAGCTATCCAGCTAGCTTTAGATACTGCTGAATGAGAAAAATGGCCAGTATTTAATTCTGACTCATGGATGGTGGCAAATGCTCTGTGGGGCTGGCTGCAGTACTGGAAGCAGACCAAGCAGCCACACAGTGGTAAACCCATCTAGGCTGCTGGATTATAGCAAGATATTCCTGCTTGGATTGAGAATCTGGTTGGAAAAGTATGTCACACAGCTGCTTACATAGCTGAGTCGGGCCACTGAAGAACATGAAAACAACCAGCAGGTGGATCAGGCTGCTAAGATTGAAGTGGCTAAGGTGGATCTGGACTGGCAACAACTGGGTGAATTATTTAAAGCTCAATGGGTCCATGAGACCTCAGATGACCAAGGAAGAGATAAAACATACAGATGCGGTCACGATTGAGCTTATTGCACAGGTTATCTATGAATGTGAAACATGCACTGCAAACAAGTAAGCCAAGCAGTTAAAGCCTTTCTGGTACAGAGGATGATGGCTGAAATATAAATATGGGGATGCCTGGTGGATGGATTATATCATACTGCCACAAACCTACCAGGGCAAGCACCATGTAGTTACAATGGTGGAAGCAACTACCAGATGGCTGGAAACGTATCCTGAGAGCTTTTGCACAACTTGGACATTTGCAGGGAACGTTTTAGTTTTTCTGCCTTAAACAAAATTGTTCTTACAACTGCAGTCACTGAAAGAGGCAATATTCCTTGCTTGCACTACCAAATTTGCAATTAATTTATAGACTTATTTCATTAAAGAACATTGAATAACAGTGCCATGTTTGAGAACTCTGTGTGTGTTGCATGAATCTAGCTGATCCTCAGTAATACCTGGTATGGTTTGGTTGGTTTTTGCCACTCAGAAATTTATGGTGAGAAATAAAGAAAATTTAGTAGCCAGTAGAGAAGGAGAAACTCTATCATAGGCAGAAATCTGAAGACTGAATTTTATCACATGGTGGATAAAGAACTGCTTTTATGGCATTATTGTTTTGAAAAAGAAGCTTCCACTTTTACCTGTATCTATTCATCAGACAAAGTGCTGTCCAAGAGGTAGTAAATCATCAGTCTTATGGACTTGCTCCACATAATACTGCAGACATTGATGAGAACAGATGTGGATACCCAGCAGATGACATCATTGTCTGTGTGTCAGCGTAACTGGAAAGTGTGTCAGGAACAACCACAGCCATCAGAGGAGTAAATGTCTTATGCTTGATAAAATAGCAAATTAAGACAAGTTAGAATTAATTTAAAGACTCAAAGAGAAAAATAAATAAACAAGCCCTTTCTGTTTGGATGATAGCTGGTTTCTTGTCTGCCAGGGCAGTTAACTGAATGCTGAGAGTGAAGAGACTCAGGATGCATTTCCAGCTTTGCTACCACACATGTGTTCTGTTGTAACTCTGCTTCTCTTGAGAGGTCATGGACAGACTCCATTCTTTAAAAGGGACTGTCAAGCTGTACTAAACATAAACATATACTAGGAAAAAATGGTTTTTTTGTCCCTGAATGAATACAGAAGGAAAACTTTTTCCAGTCCAACTTTTGTGCAATATCTGATACATGAAAAATTGAGTTACAACTAAAAATACTGACATTACCATAAGGATTTTGATGAAAACAGCAAACTATCGGAGTCTAATTGTAACATTATTCAAAATACTGATATACAAAGATCTATAGTTTAACCACTCTAAGCTATTTATTTTTATCTAGATAGTGGATCCTAACCAAAGCCTTCAGAAAAGCTAGTCTAAACCCCTTTGTCCATCTTTTCAGTTTTGTAGCAAGAGAATGTTAGAGGTATCTCACTTAAAAGGCAAGGCATATCTTGATGAGATTTCCAAAATTAATGGAATTTGGAACTCAAGTCTGAGTTTGGAATCCACCATGTATTTCATCTCCTCTCATCATGTCTCAGCCTCAATTCTTTGCATCATAAAAAAAAGCAGTATTATTAGGAAAATGTTAAATAAAACTAAAACATACTCAGTTTTTAAAGATTACCTTTTAGCTGAATTTCTGCTCTTTCCTTCCTGGCTGATACTATATAGCCCCTAATTGTCCATTAACCTCATAGGAATTGGATTACTTCACTTTGTTTCTGTCATTCCTCCCTGTAATTTTATCCCATATGCTTCATTTTAATCTGGTATACAGTCCCATAGGAGTCTCATGTCTCTACAGTCAGCATGTCTGCCTCTGCAAGGTGGGTCCATAGACATTTTTACCTGTTCAACTAAGATTATAATCAAATTTGTTTTGCCAAATTCGAACTTCACTTTTCAGAGATGTTGCTAATGAGTGAAAACAGAATTAGCTCTGTATGATACAAAGAACTTTCCTGGGGGTTTTGGATTGCTTTTTTTGCAGTTTTAGCATTCTTTCAGTAGTTTTTCTTGGCTGTAAAACTCCTGTAAACTTTGTGAAAGGGAAAAAGTGTTTTTGCAAAGGGGCATATGTTCCATACCTATAATGAAACAATAGAGCATATTTCCTGCAAATGTTTTGCAGAAAACCAGTCATTTGCGATGTGCACCAATAGAGGAAATAAAAACTATTCTCTTCTTTAAACATTTTGTTTAAATAAGTGATCTACAAGACTATAAATGTCATTGCATTATTGCAAAAAAAAAAAAATCCCAAAAGAAAAGCCATAAATCTGAGACCAACTGTGCAGCTTCACACCAGGATTGCCAATTGCTCAAAGACTTTCCTGTAATTGCGTGCAATAAGTGCTCTTAGTAGCTGTACCTCTCTGACATGTAAGTGGACACTTCCCTGTTGCCCAGCTGCCTTCAGCATGGGAAGTAGCTTTCCACGTGCTTCAGCTGGAAGTTCTCTCTTCACATGAGATTTTCACTTCCCCCAGCCAGCAATATCCAAGTACTACCTCCCTGTCCACCTCTGGTCATGCTGCAGCGTTCTGCTACTTAATGCTTATACCTCAGAGGAATCAGTCTACCAGGAAAGTACATTGATAAGTTTCTTTCTGTCCAGCAATGTGTTGTGCAGATGATGGGAAAGACAGAAGAGAAACAAGCAGAAACTTTAAACTTTCTCTTCTAAATTTCAGTGGTGGAAAACCGTTTGTAGCTGACACTGTAATGCAAGAGGCAGAATTAAAATTAAACACAATACACCTCAAAACAAAAAATGAAAATCTGTTGCATGCTATGGTTGCAGTTTTATCAGGCCTTTTTAATTTGAAACTGACTGTGCTGTAGAGGAAACACCTTCCCATATTTTCTCAGAATCTTGGCTGATGGAAGGCATTTCAGTTGGTGGTGTCTGCCAAAAGAGTTATTTGCCATGCAGAAATCATACAACATGCCTCTCGTGGGCATTTGATTATGGTGGCATAAATTACTCTGAGAATGGTGCAGATGAAGAGAATTGTGGTGAGTACTGCAACATCTGTAAGTATACAGAAACAAAACCTGGTTGTGGGATGTGCTCCTCCAGTTAATACACATTGAATTGCTAATAGCTGGCAGATGTCCCACAAGCCTGACAAATCTGGGTCTTTCAATTTAATTGACTATTTTCTTTTGTTCAACGAATGAGGGAATTATACCATGCCAGTCAGCAAAGAAAATTGACAGGGTGTCTAAAAACAGGCCCCAGGTGGACTCCAGTGGTGACATTCCTGTGGAATCCCTATTAGACTATCCTCTGCTATGGGCAGTGGGCAATCACTGCATATCTGTGTGGGGAATCCTTCAAAGTGGGTGCACAAACTCCTGCACGTAAGTAGGGGTACTTATGTTCAATAAGGCTTTCTACCAGTAAAAGTGAAGAATTCTTAATCTATGATGATTTCAAGTGTTCTAAGTCTTAGATATATACATGTCTCGGTATATGTGCATAAGCATGTACGCACTTGGTGGTGATCACACTACGATTCCTCTCTGTATTACTGACCTCCATGCCCACTCTCAATCCAAAAGAGCAATGAGGAAGTCAGACCAGTGATACTAGTCTCCTTTTTTGGCTAATAAAAGATCCATGTTTTGGAGCATGATTCCCTCAATATCACATTTGACTTCTTCTGTGACTGTGAAGCATGTTGGGTCAGAAATTAATGTATAAACTCACTGTCATGTCCTGCTTCCTATCCTCCCTCCCCACCTGTCTCCTAGTGAAGTTCTTACATCTCTTTCTTTTCATCTTTCTAGGTATTTCAAATCATCCTCCTGTGCCTCTTTACTTTTTCATTACCATCACCCCTCAGCTACCACCTCTGGATGTGGCCATTTGTGTTTACGACTTTCCACATTGCACCTTCCTGTTTACCATTCACCTACGTACCACTGCCGTTACCAGCTCCAAACCGCACTCTGGCGTACTGATTGCCCCAAAGACTGATATTCCTCATATATAATAGACATTCCTACCTTCTGACAATCTATTTAAAAAAAAAAAACAACTATACTTTATAAATTTTAACTGATTTTCTCTCATATCTCATATAACTTGTACAATTGCCTGTACATTTACTGTTACTGTACTGGTCCACTAATGATCTGTTCTCATCATTTTCCATGGTTTTGCCTGAAATCTGAGATCACCAAGCATATCCATTTACTGAAACAGGTGTAAACTTTCTGGTTTTTACTGGGTCACTTTCTGATTTTCAGTCTTGTCCTAGAACATTTCCTTTATCCTGTGTATATTTCCACTGTAAATAATTTGTGATTCTCCATGCTATAACGTGTACTGCAGTATCAGTTTCTCCACTACACCAATCATTCTACTTTAGCATCCACTTCTTTTTATAAACACATTTTCTAAAAATCTTTTGCATCAACATTTGATTTCTCTCTCTATTTCTCAACCTCTCTGCCATACTTATAGTCTGGTACACTTCTGGTACTCAATTTACATGAGATTTCTTGATTTGGGCTTATAATTGCTACTCATAATCAGCAGAAAAGGCAATAAAAACAATCCATTTGAAGATTTACTTTTAGTTCCATCCCGTATAAGAAAACACATGTACCCCACAGACAAATTGGCATTAATGTTCTGGTTTTCAATAAAAGCTGATAGGCAATTTAAAATACAGCTGAAAAACATCAACACTTTTTTTAGGAGATAATAGTGGATGGGCAAGTATCTTTGATATGGTTCATGGAAAGCCTAATTAATTGGATTTATCAGACTAACTTAATCTTAATGTCCTTATTAATATCCTTAAACTATTTTACACTTCTAAGGCTTTTCACTGCATATATATATATATTTACTATAATTATAGAGATACCTGGAATTTTAGATGCACTCAGGGAACTCCTTTACTTTCACAGTTTTCACTTTTTTGCATGCATACCAGAGTAGAGCAGGGTAATGCAATGGGAAACTTGCTTGTTAGTGCCAGGTTGCAGCTTTATAAAGTTGCAGGAAAATGGTAATTACATTTCTGGGAACTTTTGGAAAGTCAGTATCTGTTTTCATCCCACTCAGGAACAAAAACAAAAAAGCAAGTCTTCTTTATGTAACATTAAAAAAAATAATCTTGAAATGTTTTACGTTGTTCCCTTCTGAATTATTTCTTCCTGCCTATTGATAAAGAGTCATAAACCCAAAGGCTCTGGGACAGCTGTTCAGATGGACTGCCAAGTTGGGGTACCCAAAAAGCCCTTCCTTAAATCCCAGAAAGCAAGGACAGTGTCTTGGCAAGCAAGAAGCAAGTTTCGATGCTGTGTTCCCTCTGGTCTGCACTAAAATCAAAGCCTCCAATTTCTCAGTGAAGTATAGTGAGTTAAACAAATCTGCATTCTCCAGTGGAAACTGCTCCATCAGCAATTTCTCAGATTATCTCATTTGTATGCATATATAAATTTATACATGCATCAAGTACATGTTGTGTTTCAGTTATCCTTATTGTGGCTTATGAACAGTGGTATATTACAGTTGATTTATGTTTTACTTACATCTGCTTTCATTACATGTGAAGCACTGCAGTCCTAGGAAGTGCAACATCAGTGTTTTATAGCCTTCCTGATAAGCAAACCTTGCTAAGGTAATTTGGGGGTGTTGCATCTAGATGTCCAATCCCTTTCTAAAAAGAGGTCTCAGAATGACATTCCACCTGATCAGACATACTTGGTGGGTCATATGTAAGACATTCACTCAAGGGTTCCTTTTCCCAGGTCTCCACTAATACCCAGAAGGTTGCACCTCCATCGAAATGGAACTAGAATGTGCTGCTGTTAATTTAAAGTCTGGTCCACCTGTTTCAAGCAACCTAAGCCCCCTGTAAGTAGAGTTCCCTTTGCTCTCCAGCGTAAAGCTGTTTTACGAAGAGGTGCCTATAACACACTTTGCATAACGCTATACTACCAAGTACAAACCCTCTGCACTCAGAGGTTGCAGAAAAGGTTGACCCACTCTAGATATTTACTAGGCGATTTACTAGTATGTAGTGAATGCTGTAAGCGTCTGGCTGCAAGGCCCACTTCAGTATGGAATTCATCTGACAAAATACATGTATCAACACTGCAAACCAGTGTTGTGGTTTAACCCCAGCAGGTAACCAAGCACCACGCAGCCGCTCCCTCACTCCCCTTCACCCAGAGGGATGGGGAGGAGAATCAGAAAGGAATGTAAAACTCAAGGGTTGAGATAAGAACAATTTAATAATTGAAATAAAATAAAGCCATAAGAACAACAGTAGTAATAACAGTTATAGTGAAAAGGAGGGAAGAAGGAGAGAGGAAACCCAAAGGGAAGGGAAAAAAGGAAACTGGTGAAGCACAACACAACTGCTCACCCCCCGCTGACCGATGCTTAGCCAGTCTCTGAGTGACAGGCAGCCCTGGCCACACCATGCCCCCACACACCCTCAGTTTATATACCCAGCATGATGTTCCATGGTATGGGATATCCCTTTGGCTGGTTCAGGTCAGCCGACCTGGCTGTGTCCCCTCCCAGTTTCTTGTGCCCCTCCAGCCCTCTCACTGGCAGGGGCTGAGAAACTGAAAAGTCCTTGACTTAGTATAAGAATTACCCAGCAACAACCAAAAACACCAGCATGAGGTCAACACTGTTCTCACACCAAATCCAGAACACAGCACTGCACTAGCTACCAAGAAGAGAAATAAGCCTATCCCAGCCAAAACCAGGACAACCAGTCATCTAATACAGGTCATACGAACTGCACAAAGAACAGGTTCACTCCTCTAAAGAAAGCTTGGGGTGTTAGCCGAAATGCGCATTTTGCACTGTAGATGTTTATTTACAATTAGGTGAGTTGGATGCTATTTGGGTTTGTCATTCCTATTGTTTCAAGCCTGCCAGCCCCAGGCCACTCACTAAAGATCACTGGGTATGCAGCCAGCCCCAGGGTGGTGAGCACCTGCCAAATATTGCTGAAGTTACCGAAGCAGGAACGTCAGGATTATTGGTTCTTAATGATGACTGAAAGCTCCCTGTTCCATTTTGCTAGCTCCAGTCCTATAGGTTGCCAAAATTTATATATGGCTGATTACTTGTTAATATGAGAAATTCTCAAAGGCCCCTCCGGATCATCAAAGGAAAATCTTTAAAAGAGGCCAGCCTTAAAACTCGGCAATTAAGTTTACTGGCTCTTCAGCTCACTTGTTCAAGCAGTCAAGTACACTTACCTTCGAAACAGACCAAGGGAGGCCTGTCTTCACCCAGCTAATCCCAGGAGGCCACTCAGGCTTAAGCTCAGGATTTAAACTATAAGGACAGCTGATAAAGAAGCTGAGGTTACCCACACTTCACAGGCAAGGTAACGCACCCAACGTACTGCACCTGGTGCTACGTAATGGAATGTGCCCAAAGTCCTTCCTAGGGTCTGACCCTATGTCAGCTGCAACCAGAGGTAAGGTCTGGGGTTTGACAGTTGCAATACTGACCAGTTAAGACCTAATTTAAACATCCATTACCAATTACTTTTTGGTCACTCAGACACAACCAGATCCATTCTCTTCCAGATGAAGTTTTCAGGAAGTGTACAAAGGTGAAGAAAATGTGAGTATCTTAGTTTATTAAATTATTACACGAGTCCTGGAATATATAGAATGAACAAAATCGATATACAGTCACCTGTGTGATCGCTTTTTTAACACTATGGCATGGCATTTACCTTTGAAATTCATGTTTTGATAACGTTGGTCCTCCGGTGTAGCCAGATGTGCACAAATGCAGGCGGTTTTGTATGCAGTACACAGAGATCTAGTCTTGCTCCTTGCCATAGAAAAATAAGTAAGCAGAATATAAGTCTGTCTAATAAGAAGTCATTAGAATGTTCTGTTCCAGTGGAAAATATTGAATCTAACTTCAGTGGTGTTACACCAGTCATTAATTTGGCAGTGTGCTTAAAATGGCAGAAGGGAATGAATATAGGATTATAAAACGTTTACATTTCAAAGAAGTTAATGAATCATGATTATCCTGGCTTTCTTACCTTACCTGTATTTGATTTCTATAACACAATTGCATTCAGACAACACCAAGGAAAGCATTCTTTGGCCTGTGCAAACTTCAGAAATTGTGAGTACATTATTGCCCTATTCTGCCTTTTTAAATAACTGATTGCTTCTTGAGTATCACAGAGCAACCAGCCTTCCACAGTACAGGAAATGGCACCTAAATGTCAGCCCTTTAAAGTGTCATCCAACCACCATTCTGCATATTCCAGTAGCTCCAGAGAGATGTGAGTACTTCATGAATATTAACTCCTGCTGCGATGCTAATTGCGCACTAGGGCAAAGACAAATCCCTGAACTTTTTGTATCATTATCCACCCATTATAATTTTAATTTGCTATGTGTGCCTGACACTGCCTCATTAGTTGATGTTCACAAAGCATATTGGCCAAATGTTTCAAATGTCAGTGTTTACAGCATTATTAGGCACCCAAGCACCCCTACCACTTCAAACAGCTGATAAAAGCCCAGTGCCTTTGAAAGTCAGGCTAATCATTCCAGTTTCTTATCAAGTTTTGAATAACAAGCTACAGGTATTGACATTTTGATTGAGTAGTGTATATAAATGCAAAGCATTTTTACCATGTCTGTCTTGGTCTAAAAAGCATATGTATAAAACCCATGCAAATTTGTCCATTGCATCATAGTAAAACACATCCATCCCAGGGCACTGCAAAACTATTCATAAAAGCACATTTTAATGCCTTACACAGCATCATTCCAACTATAAAATATTTAAAAAGATTAAGTCAAATGCTGCTACCCTTGCAATAACGGTCAGCCTTTCATGAGACAGAAACCTTAAAATACTTTCCCTCAGCATTTTAAAGTCAAATATTGCTTGTCATAGTTCTTTATTTTTCTGGTTTTTGTCATCAACTGAAAGTTTTCTGTTCCCTCTCTTTAAAAGTAGTCTATCAGTTTTTAGGTCGTATTATTTCAGTTCCATGTTACATGATTATGTCAATAGGTATCTCAGCCATAAATGTCTCCCCAGTCTGAAACCTGGGGTACTCGGAGATCTACACAAATTGAAATGGCTGTGAGTGCCCGTTTTCTCCCTGTCTGTGAAAGCACCATTCATCACTGGCAGCGTGTGTGTTTATGGCATTGATCTAAAAAAAAAAGGGACAAGGCAGTAAAGCTATGTCTACAAATGACATTCTGTACAAAAAAATTGGTATGACTGCTGAAGCTTGCAACTCCTTATCACACAGGTTACATTTCAATTTCTGGAGATAATACATAGGTCTAATTATTTTGGATTTCCAGAGGAAAAGCACCTTCATGATTTGTTCACCTCAGCCATTTTTTCGTTGTCTCTTTACAAGGATTGGTGATGCAGTAAACTACTATTTCTTTCCAGAATTCTAGATCATATAGATCATAGAAAATTTCACCGCAGTTATTTACTGGGCTAAAGTATTTGGCTTTTTTCTGTAAGTATTGCTTTCTCACATTTTTGTATTGGTATTGTTCAATATCCAAGTAGCTTTCCTTTCTATCTTTTTGTTTTTCCTCCAAGTTCTTTTCCTTAAGATTTTCAAACATCTTCATGAAGGAATCACATTTGTCAACTCCCCATGCTTGCCACATCTGGACCCAAATTTCTCATAGCTGTCTTCCACACTACAACTATCTTTACTATGTTTCTGTTAAGAGTAAAGCACATTACCCAAGTTGTAAAACTGTTTAGAATCGTTCCTCTTTTCTCAGAATGCCTACAGGGTCCTCACAATCTAAACTGGAAATCCTGGGATACAGCTAGCAGACACTAGCATCTCCTTTTAGAATACTGAAACTGTATTTAGGTACTTGGAAATTTTTTCATGTAGATATCACTGTGACAACCGTAACAGAAAATTTCATGTAAGACAGGGCTTACAGGGCTTACAGCATGCAGGAGGGAGATGTGAAGTCCTATAAGCATTTTCCATCACTCTCATCAAGTAAACCAGCACCTGAAAAATATAATCTTGGTTTCGTATAAAAGCTAAGAGCTGGTTTTAATAATATACAGGGAAATAATTTTTTGGGTTTGCTAGCAGAAAATTAAGCTTTTGCTGATAGTTGTTTGGCTCGTGGCGAAGAAAATTAAGAACTTTCTGGGTTTAATGATTCATTGACTCAGCTGTTTCAGCCAAGCTCACGGGCAGGCAGCTGGTGGCATCAGAGCTGGCAGCTGCAACCTTTGGACCAAGCTCCACAGGGTGAGTGCTGAAGAACTGGGTGGAGCAGGAGCCAAAATACCTTTCCACCCTTACCAGCTCCCATCAAAAAGAGTTTGAGGAAGGTTATAGCATGTGTGGAAAACTGACAGTAACTGTACTGAGAATGTAAATTATTTAATAAACACATTTTCTGAGTTCAATTTAGTATATTTCTTGGTCATTCAATGAATCCATTGCCTATAAATAAAATACATTAATAAGCTAGTATCAAAAGTAACTATTTGTGTCCTGTTTTGCTACTGGTAGCTTTAAAAATCTTTTTTCTTGTGTAGCTTCTGTAAAATCTAAATCGACTTTAAGTTTCAAAGCAATGTAACTAAATCTATCTTGGATTCTTCTCCTAAAAGTTTACATCTGCGTATCTTTCTCACACTTATATATTGTGTTACGAACTATGATAAAACATCTTGTTTTCTAACGATATGTTAATTTGTGAAGATCAATGATAAACAATTCACTTGAGACTGTTCCCAAAAAGATCTGTGTTCAAATGCCTGTTAACTGGATGTAAGTAAATTATGCAAAAGTTTAATTTGATAAATGAATATATCTTTTTCTATGAAGACAGAAATTCATCATTTGTTTATTCTGTTACACAAAACCACTTTTAAAGGTGTAATATTCTAAAAAAAAGTATAACCTTGCCAAAGTTGAACCTCACAGTGTTTCAAATGACTGTCTAAAAAATACTGCAGTCCTTTGCCAACATAAATCTTTAGAGCTGCTTCTTATTCTTATGACTCCCATGAGTTTAGCAAAATTCTGTCTTTCACTTCAGTTTTCCAATGAAAATGAAATTGGTTATTGTGAATGCACATTTATCCTAAGTATAACTTAGACTATATAGCTATATATTGCAATTCAATGTAAAATCTCTATCTAGTGGCCTCTACTACTTCTGCTACACAGATTATGCATAAGAAACGCCAATGTATTAACCTATTATTGCTGAAATGGCTGGAGACCTGGGCTGTAAATCAAGACAAAATTACAACGAAGAAAAGGTTATAATCTGCTTTATTTGATATTTACATTCATATTCAAAACTAGGTCATAAATTTGGCTAATTTTGTAAGAAATAAATAAAGGAAGGTCAAAAAAAGATTAGCCCAGAGCTTAAACTCCCTTCTGCAGAACTATTACACAACACATGCATAAAAACACTTTCCTTATTGTTATTCAGGGATTTTGAAGGCAATTACATTAAGGTCTTAATTAATACCACCTTCCTGGAATGTGATGTGCTCGCTGTGTTGTCAGTAAAAGAAGTATGAAAATAAGGCAGCAAAAGCCTTTTGAATATGCAAGACTCTCAGTCCTCAACACAGGATTTGTGTGAATGTATGAAGCCTCATTGGGACAGTTGCGTTATTGTCCATGAGGCATTCTTTACACTTAATGTAATTATTGTATGCGTAGTCACATGGCACGTTGTGGCAATTGTCACAATCCCTTGTTTCAACCAACAGAAAAAGAAACAGACACCCTGTATTATATCTGCCTTGTGACCACATCATGAGCACCAGGGTGCTTTTTAAACTCCACTAAACCCTGGGACTTGCAATCTGATCACAAAGCAGAAACAATGTAGTATGCCTGTATCTCCACCTGCACAGTTTTTTTCTTGTTGAATCCATCCCCCCTTCAGACTAGTTTTTACCTTTGCAGGAAACCTGAGCAAAACATTTTGTTGCTGCTAAAATTCAATGTATTTATATAAATTAATAAAATTGTCTCATTTTTTAAACTATTAAAATCCTCTAATTTAAGAATGATAAAATGTTCCTTGGTGTTATACATGTGATGTCTTCCCAGTGAGGAACAGAAACTCTTTGCAGTGGGACTGTATCAATCGCAGTGAGAGCAAAAGCAAAAAAATCTGAGTCTGAACATGCAAAATTTCTGCCTGGCTAGCACATCGCAGAGCCTTTAATCAAACAAAATTCCATATTTCTCTTTTACTTTGTAATTTGCCTGTTTTTAATTAAAGCTAAGGACGGTTTTACTTAACTAACTGCTTAGTCTTCTGTAGGTTTCTTTTGCACTGAATGCAATAACACACCTTGTTACGGCTTGGAAAAATTAACCAGGGTCCTGTGTAACTTCTAACACTGGAAAAATGAAAAGCCAAGTAGTCATACTGAAACATGAAATTAGCACTCCATATTAAACTGAATCATTAAGTACTTTACATGTTTCTTCATGGAAATCAAATTCGCTCGCTGCCTGCCAATACCTTTTCCACATTAAAAGATTTGGGGAATTGTGAGTTTCTAAAACTGATTTTTAAATTAGTGAGTGTGAGCTATTACGTGCCTGTAATCTGTGAGTGTGCTGCACCTTGCCTGCCAAAGGTGAGGCAGGAGAACATGCACAGTCAAAGGCAGGACAGAAAGATACCCAGCAAGAGGGAGCTGCAGGTAGTGCTTAGGGCAGCATCACCAGGACAGGGAAAACTTATTCCAAGACTTCCTGAGGTTTACAACAGACATAGTTGTATGGGCTGAAAATCAAGGTCTCCCTCTGTCCCAGGCACTGTCAGGCTCCCTCCCTTCTGCACATACGAGTGCTCAGCTTCACCTGGGTCCTCTGGAGCCAATACTATATTTTTCAGTTGGTTCAGCCCCCACACTTGAGGGTATTCCCTGTACAGTCTATAGAAAGATAGCTAGGGCAGCATCTCTGTGCTTTGGAGGTGAACCAGCCTCTCCCAGTAGCTGTCTGGGGAACTTCGGCGCCTACTTTGAGATTTGAGACTGCCACTTCCCCTGGGAATAAGTGTGTCTGCATTAGGCTCATCTGCATATAAAGTAGTCACACTGCATCTGGGTATAGGTTGCCTCATTATGTAGCATTACATGTTTAGGCAGAAACATAAAACAGCTGCAGAAGATGTAGAAGCAGAATAGAGAAAGGAAAGCTGGAAGGAGAAGGGGAGCTGTCAGTGCTCATGACATGAGCGACATGAGTGATTGAAACAGGCTGCTACTGGCTGTGGAAGGAGCGTGGCAACTGATGATATTTGTTTAAAACGCTGATTTGCTGGCATGGTGAAAACTCATTCACTAATACCAATCTTCAGCATTGAATTTACTGAGGGGGGTGGGGTTAATGGTACTTTTTTTATTTTTTTTTCACTTTCTACCTATATTAAATGCAAAAGCTTCACATCTTTGTAATTAGGCTTCGATTCATCTCACCTCTCAGCAATTATTAAGTTCATAAATTATAAAGAGACCCTCAGGCAACCAGGTTCCCAAATTAGATACCTCAGCTGAATTAGTTATGATGAATCAGAGCTGAAATGATCCATGTTTAGCAATCACCAAACATCAGTGCCTGTACTGACTGGCTTCAAAGCGACTTATGGATAAAATCGAAGCCAGGAAATATTGGATAAACTGAAGTACTGATAAAAGCTAATTTTGCTGCTATCAGAATTTTAAGTAAGATAGCATGCCTCCTCACCTATAAAGAGGAGAAAATCTGAGTCTTAGAATTCTTAAAGTTTGTGAATTGGAAGGGATGGGTGGAATACTCAGGGTGGATCTGATCGCTTTTGTTCCTTGTATTTCTCAAAGGGATCTGTCCAGCAACACAATTACAGAATTACCACGTCATCTTTTTAAAGACATGAAGTATTTCCAAGAGCTTTAAATTATAAATGAGAATTCCCAACTGAATTTAAAAATGCACTAATTTAGTTTGTCTTTTTTCCTGAAATAAAATATGAAACAGTTTGTCTTTCTTTTACCAATCTGTCTTTCAATCCACTTTTTCACTCTGAGGATCACATTAAAAGTCTTCAGCAGGTTCAGTCATTGCAAATAAAACCTGAAACATTTTACTAACATAGTAGACTCAGTAATACCCTTTCTTTCCAGGAAAAACACTCATCAATTACATAAGGCATATGAAGTATTGATGGCCATTCACTAAAATGCTGAATGTACTTCTAATTTCTATTCCTTCAACACCCTAAGGTAGCCGGTCAAAATATACTAACTACAGCCATAGTTTGCTCAGTTTTACTGCTACTCGCAAATGATAAGTTTAGGAGCAATCAAAACACATAAATTACGAACAAATTACATGACAAGTACAGCTAGGAAACCTAGGCAGATAAGGACATAAATAAATTGTAACAAGTATTTTAGAACTTCTATAAAATACTCACTTCACAGGGCTGAGGATTCAGTTTTGTTTTGGTTTTTTTTTTTTTTTTACACAAAGCTCCTTTAATTTACAAAGGTTCACCTTATCTAAACATACATCTTACAATTTCATTGGATTCAAGGTTGAAAAGCAAGACTACAACATCTTTTTTTAAAACTTTCACGTTGTGCCATATGGCTTTCTCTTAAAAAGCTGTCCAAAAGAAGAATCAAATGTTATTTTTAAATTCACGCTCTTTTTCGTTAAGCAAAAGGAAAACATTCTGAATTAATCTGAACAGCTTTCCTGCAACTCACTGTTTGGTATTTTTCTCCTGCTCTACACAGTGAAAAACACTGTAAGGAAGTCAACACACAGGGTAATATTCAGTTCCTTTTTGTAGATCCCCCTAAGTGTCCAAGGGTAACCAGGAGATCAATGTGTCTTAAGTCATTACAGTAACGGCAAAATTTAGAAAATTGGTTTAGAAAATTGATGACAGTTGCCCACAGGTCAGATGTCTACTGCTATTTGATATCTGTATGGCATCCCCACTCCTGAAAGCCTTTGGTGTCTCATGGGTCCTGTGTCATGTCTGCCTGCACACATGGGTTTCTCAGATGCACCAAGACATGCCAAATAATGCAAAAGTATTAGTCTGGAGAGCCATTCAGCAAAGCAAAAGCTAGTCTAGGCTGAGATAAGCTTTTCTCCAGATCCCAGTGACTGTGTTCACCACTGACTTACTCAGTTACCCATGTACAAGAGTCTGGTATCGTTGGAGATGCCCTCAGGTCTCTAATCCCACCTGGCTGTCACCTGCTAATTCATAAGGGCACAGGTCTCTTGTAGGTCTTGTGTCTTAGACAGCTGTACATGGACATCTCCGATGGGTGTCTCCAGGGCACCTCAGATGGTTTTTGATGGATAACTGAGTCAACCACACAGCAGCTGTGCCAGCATAACTTCCTTTTCAATTCTTTTTCAAGTTGTATTACAGCTCTTTGTTTCCTTTTTATTCATAGAATCAAATACTGCAACTATCAATATTCTAGACCATAAGCCACTACAGGAACAAGACAGTAATCACAAGAGAGGACATTGTTTTGAAGCATGGATGGAGACAGGCTCTGCTACTATATAAACCTAGACCAGGGAGGGAAAGGGTAGTTATTTCAATCTGAGAGCACATGAACGGTGCAGATATGGTACCACCAGTGCAATAGTACCACCTGCCTGCCTGTCAAAATGATTGTCTGATCTGTTTCCAACTGAGAACATGCAGTACAGGAACAAAGAACATAAGACAGACATAATCACACACACACCCCACCACCCTATCCACCACCCCCACCACCCCTACCACCCCCGCCACCCCCCCACCCCCCCCCGAAATCTAACTGGGCTAGAGCTAACCAGAACAAAGTGAATTCAGCAATTATTCATTTTTCCAGAAGCCTTGATGACAGGATGACAGGTATTTTATTTCATAGGATAGACAATATATAATCAAAAAAAAGAGTTTTAAAGTTTGAAATCTCAGGGGTAAAAATGCCTCTTGGCTTGGACCAGGACAAAAGCCTAACCAAATCCTCAAATAAAATTTGAAATTATCTTCAAAAAGAGTCTCCCTTGTGTCCTCCTAGAAGTGAAATAGACAATGCAGCTGGGAATAGCTGAGGCAGGAACATCTACTAGGTTCTTTGGAAATGCAGGAATGCCGAATTAAGTACAAAAGGCATGTCTGCCCTAGGACTAGAGCTCTAGAGTTTACAGTTTGGGATTTATTTTTTTCTTATAATGAACATGAGCACTCTCATAGTGTTATTCATAGGTTTATAGAATCCTAGAATGGTTTGGGTTGGAAGGGACATTTAGAGGTCATCTAGTACAACCCCCCTGCAATAAGCAGGGACATCTTCAACTTGATCAGGTTGCTCAGAGCCCTGCCCAACCTGACCTTGAATGCTTCTAGGGATGGGGCATCTACCACCTCCCTGGCCAACCTTGATACAGCCCTAGCGGTAACGCTGTTTGTGTGGGTCATAAGGCTTGGGTAGATGCTACACACACATTGTCACATCTGTCAGAAGTCCCCTGCCGTTCTGTTTCTGGTACTCTTCACAAATGCAGAAGTCATTAATCACTTCTTCTATCAGGGCTTTCAAATTCAGGCTTTCCTTTCCCATTTTACCAGAATAATATGTTCTTCCTAAACCACCATATTTGGAATCCTTAGGATCAGTCATTTTTCTCCTTTCATCAAAATAATTTCAAAAGAATACAACAACCCAAGTGCCTTTTATTTAAGCAGATCATCTGACAGTAATTTTGTTATTCTTTTTGGTTCAGTTGTGATGTTTCCCTTTTCTAAAACATGATCAAAATATCCCTTTCATACATTCTCTTGCCATTGCTATGAACCAGTTTCAGGTGATGCCAGCTGCATTGTATGAATAGAATGGGGTTTGTTTTTCATGTTACTAGAGCATGGTTGACAAAATTTCCATTCCTGTCACTCTTCCAGTATTTCACACACCTTTTCCTAAAATATCATCTGTGCAGATACTGTACCAAATCCCTGGAAATGCTCTTGCCCAACAGGTGAGGTGAAAATGATACACTGCACTGCAGTCCAAGTGCACCAGTACATGCACTGTGTGCCTACTGCAATGGACTCAGTATCGCAGGTCTCTGTTAGCATTTTTGCCTGTCGGGTGGTTTCAGTTGCCTTTGATTATGCCAGGAGTTTCTCCTCCTGTCTGGATCAGAGCTAATCAAATAACCTATTCTCATGGCTTATTTTCTTTTTCCATTAAAGTCTAATGTGCAAAACAAGGAAGTCCTGTCACTGCTTCTGGCCTCACTGCATGTGCTAATCCTCCAGCACATGCACTCCTGACGCTGAATTTGCAGATTGAGGGTCTATTTGGATGCTGCAGAATGAAGCTCTGCTTTCAGACACTTCAGGAAATGCTTACTGAGGATATTCAGTACACAAAGTGTCCCTTCATGGCTCTATCACTATTAGGATTTTTATCAGGTTGAACACTTTTAAGGCTCTCAGTGCCAGTACTGGTTTTTCTTCCATGCATCTAATATTATACAGATGTTTTCCTTCCACCAATATTTAATATCACATTCCCCTGATGTATGGAGTGTATGTCCTGCCCAGCCAGCATGTCCCATTGAATCATGCCATGTCACAGACAGGGGAAGGGTTATGTTTCTCCATTATTTTGTTTTCAGGTTTCTTTTTAATTGTTGTTGGCATTCCTCGGGATCTGTTTGGATAGTCACATACACCCACTGTTGTCCTGTCCTTGTTAATACCACTGCAGAGCAGAAGTTGAAATTTTGTGTAACATTTCTGCTTACAGGTGTCCCCAGCTGCCTGCCTTGCACCTCTACACCCTGTACTTCCTTCTTTGCACATGACATGACCAAAGTGAGTTGTCCCATGGCACTGCATACGGAAAATTTTCAATGCTCTGCATCTCTTTTGCCTCATGTAAGACAGCCTCCATCTGTGGCAAGCACACTACATCTGCCCTTGACCATACCCTTCTCCTTCAGTTCTGTGCTCCTCTGTCACTCTTGGAGTGGGAGGGAGGAACCTACCTGCACATCAAACATCCCTCTGTCTCATCACATGCTCATCATGACTGGTCCTAGTAGGTGCCTTTGGTCCCTAGGCTCCATTTATGGTAGTAAATATAACTGTTTAGCCTAGCAAGCTCACAAGAGATAAAAAAATAAAGCAGTATGGATATCTGCTTACGCCTGCATCTTGGCCTTCTTAATTTTACCTGTGCAGATATAACCTGAATGTTTTATGTGGTCTGGTTATTCAAACTAATATTTTCTAATGTTAAATTTTCTGATATATTTTAGTCTATTTTTCTAAAGATTTCTTCTCTATGAGGCTCCATCTGTAATCAGCAGACAACAAGAAACCTTGTCTCCGCTGACTCCAAAGGAAACTCAGCTACAGTGAGAAGGTCTGATGTCAGGTGAAACAAAACCCAACCCAGATGCCTGAATCTATAAAATCAAAAAATAAAATAAATTTTTAAAAATTCATCTTGGTGCTTTGGATGCTAATGGAAGAACACCCAAATCACTCTTCAGTGATTTGTACTTCTAGTTGTGCACACCACTGCTGCAGCTTCTGCTGCTGGGCAGCTAGTCCCTATGGTTTGTGTAGACTCCAGAAACATGACAACATATTCAGCCTGCCTCAGCCTACTAGACTGTCTGTATGTCTGTCCTTCCAAAGGGAGTTTTGTCTGTATCGTCTACAGCAGCTTCTTCCAGTAATCCAAACCCAAAAGATCTCCAGTGTCCTTGTCTTTCCTCAGCTGGCCCTCAGCCACCTCCCAGAACTTTGGATTTCCCATCAAAAGCTTGCAGGTCAATCTTACCTTGAACAATGGAGGGGAATTCTTGCTTCCCCAAGGAAAAGCTGAGACAATTATACATTTTGCCTTCTTGTCCTATTTCTTTCTCTCTTCTGATTCTCGTAGCAGAAGCTGTTTTTCATCTCTGGGTTTATTAGTGCTTTTAGTTCTGTGACTCCTTTGTTAGTCGGAAGGCCCTCTGGCCAAGGTTTATAATAATAAGATTTTAAATCACACTGCTGTGAGCAGCTGAGCTTAGCACCCAGGGAAAGAGACAAAACCATGTGCAATCACTTCTTGTGCTTCCCTTAATGGATATTGCATCAGGCTGTTGTTGGATGGTGTAACTACAAAGGGAGTTCAGGCTAAAGGCACATGCCTACAACACAGTCATCCAGTAAAAAGCTCAGTGTGATCAGTCCTACTGAATATAGTTGGGATTTTTCTATAACATAGTTTCTTCTAAGACCTATGATTTGAGAAACGGCTTGTTTATGTAATTCAGAATTTTGTAACTACAGAGAGCCCTATTTCATATAGTTGATTTACAGATCATAACATCTGCAAAATTTACAGATACACGGAAATGATTGAGATTCTAAATATAAATGGAAGAATGTTTCAACACATGAGGAACCTCTCCCACATGTATGTATGCAAAATAAAAGAAGGGATAATTAAGGGGGTGGGAGGTTTATATAAAAATGTCCAAACCATCCCAGGGTGTTGCTTTTTCATATTAATTCCACTGGTAGCTCAACTTCTGCAAAAATAGATGAAAAGTTTCACTACTTTAAACAGAGAAAAGAAACATGCTTTTCATTTTGTTCCCTCATTTCTAGATCATATCACATCACTTCTTCTTCTGGCTGAAGTGGAATACCTAAAACTGTTTGCTTACTTGGGAGCTACTATAGCCTTAAGCTTACCAGGCAGAAGGAGAATACCTCATTCATGTGCACCGAAACTGGGAAGTGAGTTTAAGAAACAGAAAAGTGATTATATTTTGGACATGAAAAAAAGCTATATATGTTCACAGAGAAGACAGAACATGTGCTGGATAGACATGTTAATTCATTGTCACGAAACATTCCTTTTCCCTCACAGTACATCACAGTTACTATCCCTGAGCTGAGGCAAAGGGCTTCAGGAGTGTCACACTTTCACATTTAATAACAACTGGGATACATATTTAAATGCCTCTTGCCTCTTTAAATGATGCAAATATCACTCGATGAGAAATCTTCAGGCTTCTGATTTTGGTCTTTCAGTCTAGAACTGCTCCCAAATATTTGTATTTGCTTATTCTATGCCATGAATGTAAGCATCTTCTTCAACTCTGCAATATTTTTTCTGTCTTTACTTCCAAAGAGCTCATATTACACTCTTTCCTCCACTCTTTACTACTTCCTGAAAAATAAAATTCAAACCAGCTACTGTCCACTTACTTACCAGCAGATGGTGGATACAATCAGTAGGACCACATCAACATGCTAAGTTTGATGTATCACTGTTCATATATTTCACAGCTATAATTATATCACATCTGAATTTTATTTGCAGATTTATCCTTCATGTTTTATTTTGTATAGAGGAACATATGTTTAAATCTGCAGAAGTCAATGGGATGTAAGGATACATTTCAAACCAACCCTGCTCTTGTAGGCTTTACTGTATTAGAGCCCTTATGTCCTGTCCCACAAGCCACCTTTATAAGACCACTGCCACTGAGGCAGAGAACTATTTATTTGAATAATAGTCAAGGAATTGAAACATTTAAAATATGATAAAGATTTTTTGCCAAAGTTAAGTCATTCCACAATCTGTTAAGTCAGGTAAAATCCCTCTGCCAGGGCAGTAAAAGATCTGTTTTTGAAGCACCTTACCACGAAGTACATCCACCTTGCCCTGGTTTTGGCTGGAATAGATTTAATTTTCTTCTCAGTAGATGGTGCAGCACTGTGTTTTGCATTTAGTGTAGGAACAATGTGGATAACACACTGATGTTTTAGTTGTTGCTAAATAATGTTTATCCTAAGTCAAGGACTTCTCAGTTTCTTGGGCCCTGCCAGCAAGAGGGCTGGAGGAGCACAAGAAATTGGGAGGGGACGCAGCCAGGGCAGCTAACCCAAACTAGCCACAGGGGTATTCTGTACCATAAAACATCATGCCTGAGCATGACACCTGCATACTGACAACAAAGACTAGCAAAGCAAAGTCCTTACAAGGTTTGCGAAAACAAAAAATACACCAGCTGTGACCACTCCTTTTAAACTGTACATGAACAAAGGTCAATGCCCTAATTGCATATTACAATAACCTGAAGGAAATCACAGGTGATTCTGGCCAGTACCACCAGCATTTTTACTGGGGTCCAAAAGGATATAAGCTGCAACCAACCTCCTAGGTAAATCCTCCCTTGGTTTAATACCTCTTATAGCATAATGCTCATATGTACTTGGAATTATTTTGTGAAAATGTCTTCTATTCTAGCTCCTTGCACCTAATTGCATAGCTGGTATGTAACTGTGATGTTTGCGTTCAATGAGCAACATTGCAAGTTTATTTCTTTCAGCTGCTTCAAGAAGTTTCACTTATTGCTTCTATGTACTCCACATGCAAATGCACATATTGTTAAAAGACAGGATTTTGGAAATCTCATCATCAGAATAGTATCATTGATTGCAGCAGAAAATGAGATGTGTACAATGTCTCTCAAAATTCTGTAAGTATTTATTAAAGTTTTTCATAATGTATTGATTTGATTAGTAAATTAATAAAACTAATACAGTATTGTATATGACATTACCTCACATGATATATAATGTATACTATTATGTATGTTCTAATAATGTCAGTTTGCATTCTGGACACCTACTAGTTTCAAAACATTTTAAAATATTGTGCATTATCTATTTTTGTACTATTTCCTAATCACTTAAATGAAAATGAGTTTCAAAAAATAACAAAGGTCCTTCAATTCCTTGACTTTAGGCAGTCAAGATGTGTAGAAAGCACCTATCAAAAGTAAACATTTTACTTTATTAATTACTACTATTCTGCACTGAAGATTATGGCTAGGCTAGCTACTGTTAGACTACTTGCTGTCTGAATTTATTCTCTGACGTGTCAAATCATAATCTGAAGTGGTCAGGTAGCTGGACTGGATGATCATTGTGGGTCCCTTCCAACTCAAATCTGAATAACAATGAGGTAATGCAATCACTTAGCTACACTGTGTGTACAGCTCAATGGTTTGAAACCTTTTAATTTTTATAAATGAGTAGAATCGTAAACATTTAACTTCTACTCGGTATAGTCTGGATTGCAGAAAATGGTGATATTACAAACAATATGGGATGAAACTTAAAGCATAGCTTTATGTGCATTATACTGGCAGGGAATAATGATTAAACACACACACATATATATATATATGTATAAAAAACTGGAAATTAACAGAATAAACCCCAGAAACTTCAACCTGAAATAAATGAGATGGTTGTGCTTCACCTCAGAGCACTCACTCACAGCAAAGACTGAGAATTAATCAACTGATACCAAAATATCTTCTCTCTGACCCACATTTGTGGAGCCATGAAGGTTATTTTGCCAGTACATATATGTTTAACAGTTATTCCTCCTTTCTTCTCTTTATATCAAAAAGATTAAAAAGCTACATATCAAAAAGATAAAACTAGCTTAGGATTATACTGAGTAGAAAGTAAAAAAGGCAATACACATGTCAAATCAGATTAATGTAGTGATTTCCCATCAATAAAATGTTGATGTTGCTCTTTCCACTTCCTTTAGTTTGCTTCCATTCTTGTTTCTGAGCAAAAGCCTGTTTTGGGTTGTGGTGGGCTGACCCTGGCTGAACAGCAGATGCCCACCACAAGCTGCTCCACTGTTCCCCTCCTCAGCCGGGCAGGGGAGGGAAAATACAACCAAAGCTTGAGATGAGGGCCGGGGCATCACTCAGCAATTACTGTCACAGGCAAAACAGTCGACTTGGGGAAATTAGCTTAATTTATTGCCAATCAGAGTAGATTAATGAGAAAAACCCCAAATCTTAAAAGCACCTTCCACTCGCCTCTCCCTTCTTCCTAAGCCTAACTTTACTCTTGGTTTTCTCAACTTCTTCCCCCTCATTGGGACAGGGAATAGGGTCAGCTCATCACACGTTGTCTCTGCTGTTCCCTCCTCCTCAGGGGAGGGTCCTCACACTCTGCCCCTGCTTCTTTGTTGTGCAGGTCTCCCCCACTCCCCCTTAAATACATTATCCCAGGGGTGCTGCCTCTGTTGCTGGTGGGCTCGGCCTTGGCCAGCAGCGGGTCCCTCTGGGAGCCGGCTGGCCCTTGGGCCATGGGGGAAGCTTCTGGCAGCTTCTCACAGAAGCCGCCCCTGTAGCCCCGCCACTCCCCAAACCTGCCATGCAGACCCAATGCACAGGTACTGGGATCTTGGTATAGATGGCTCCTTCAGTGGCTCTCAGATACTGATGGGAGACTCCACTCCACGGAGCTGCCACCTGACAAACCGTTACAAGCCTTGCTCTGCAACGCGGCACAGTGCGGTTGCAATCCAAGCTGCACAGCTTGCGCTGCACGTGTTCTTCCCTCTGCACTTTGGGATGAATATTTATACAGAATCGAGGAAGGCAGTCTGAAATGAACATATGCCTCAGATCAGTTTGTCACTTTGCTGGGGAATATGTAGTTCTTTCCATTCTACGTGAGAGTCCTGCAGGTGGTTTCTGCTTCGGATTTACTGCAGCATTTCTAGTCAGGAGACCAGATCTCTGTAGAATCACGAGCTTACTCATACTGTCCTTTAGCTGTGTTTCTATAGTAACTTCTTAGAACGTACATCTTGCTGTGTAACAGATGGCAACGCGTGATATGTGAGCAGGCTGTGTGACACTAGGCAATATTGAGGAGCTGTTTCTAACATTAAATGGGTATCTTTGTACTACAAACACATTAATGTAAAAATTATAACAAAATATTGGAAGAGAATGAAACAAAGAAGTGGTCGGGAGCAAGGGAAGGGAGGAAAGAGCATTTCAATGCCGTTTGTTTCACATCTTGTTTCTCCACAGGTGTGAACCTGCTAGCCTCCATCATCATCATGCTTTCACAGGTCAGCATGTTTTGTTACATTCAAAAAACTGCCCTTCAGCTATCAGAGATAAGGAGTCATATATGCAGGGATGTTGCTGTGGCCAATCAATATGTTTTTTAACAGTATTCACTGACGCAACTGCTGGATTCTTGTCTTTGTCATTGAAATCCTCTCCTTATTCCAGGTAGAAATTCCAGGTAATGCTGGGGAGGGAAGATTTAGTTTGTTAAAGATTTAGTTTAAAGCAAACCAATTCTGCCAGAGGAATTCTAGTTAACCATTGATGTAGAGTAAGTATCACCCAAAATATTTGACTTTTTCTGCATTCAGAGATTGAGCTTTAAAGAACTGACATACAAACTTCAAGATGTATGTAGGTGAGAAGCAGAACCAGTGAAGAGGTTCTCCTCTGCTACAACTGCAAAATCCTACCGTAATACATATGAGTAAATCCATTAGTTTGATCATCAGGAAAACAAAACTACAACAGGAGGGTCTTGAAGCAACCCAGACACCGCATATGTAAGTGCAGGCAATGACTTCCAGGGGGTCCCAAGGAGGATACAGCCCCCTCCTGCCCCTGTGGGACAGCACATACTGTCCCCTGCCAGCCCCCCGGAGGAGCTCTGCAATGTTATAGCACTCCATCACAGCACTGGTTCTGTGCAGCCCTGCTAACCTTGCAGCTGCTGACAGATAATACAGTCATAAAAGCATCCTGCTTTTCCATTATAATTCTAGAAAATGATATCTCATGTTTGTAGAAAATTGGGTAAATAATTCTCCATAATACGATAGGCATTAAAGAAATGTAGGAAACTGTCAGTCGTTCTATGATAAAACCTATTTAGCCTCATTGGGATGTGAAACCAGGAGAAAAGTGATTACATGTAAGTTGTTAAAAATAAAACATGGCCATCATGAGGATGTTCAGAAGATGTATGACTCTGGCTGGCATGGGATTCACGACGGTGAGGTTCTATATACAGCCCAGCTCATGGCCCCCTGAGCAAGTCTATTCACCCCTCTGCACCACAGGTTCCCCTCTGTAGAATAATAATAACAACAGCTTTTGTAAAGGCATTTTGAAACCTACTGATGAAACTGCCATGTAAAAATAGGTATGGGATTTGGATTTATATTAAGTACTACCCTAAAGAGAGATGGACTTCAGCTCATATTTACTGCTTTTACTAAATTCCAGTAGATGAAAGACACTCTCTGATGAAAAGCTCTTTTTTTCCACTTTCTCATGAAAACCCAATGTGAACTCAATGAAAACCACAATGAGCAACGCTGAATTCAAACCCCTTTCTTGTAAAAATAATACTATGGTAGCATTCTGCAAAAGATGATATCAAGTGATGTGACATAAAGTAAAATAAAGGACATAAGGTAATAATAACATAAAGACACGTTTGCTTCTTCAGCATTCCTACAACAGAGCAACAAAGTATCTTACCTTTTTTCCTAGACACTCCCTTCCTGGACAATCAGATTCATTCTGCCAATACAGAGCGCATCAAACCTGTTCTCTCTATACTCTCACAACTAGTTTCTTTAAGGACAAGTTGAAGCAGTCACTGGACAGTCATTGCAGGAGGCCAATTTTAAAACATGACAACAAATCTTTGGCCACTTCAGTCATATGGGCAGATGATCCCTGCACCCATAGCTCTTCATTTTTAAAAAATAACTCCTGAGAACAGTACAACTTTTATTTACCAATCTATAAGTGTTTTTTTCTCAGCAAGATAACAGAAATGGGACCTAACTGCCTTACAGATGCATTAATCTCTTTGAGATTCTTGTGCAGGCTCTTTTTGGCCATTACTGACTCTGTATTCATCTTCCTGGAAAATAAAATCACAACTGTTGAATTCATCAGGGGATATTTGTGTTGCATATTAAAACACAGGCAGACTGTGCACTGAGGCTAAAAATGACAATAATTTTCTACTATTCATCCCCCTTCCCCAGAGAGTCAGTGTAGCTGTGCTTGCTAGCTATAGTTTTCATATATATATTGATGGAAAAGACCTTTGTCTCATTTGGTCTGTACTACCAATTTCAATATAAATCCTTGTGAAGAGGTGTTTCTTCTAGGGTTGGAAGTCCTTGGTGGGAGAAGGCTAGAACATTCTATTCAACATGTAAATCTATATTAATCTTTTAAGATTTAAGTAATATGTGAGCTCTGCAGAGTGATGAATGTCTCTTTGTGCACATAAAGTCACTACTCAAAACTGCAAGACCTGAGCAATGTTATTACAATATTTTTAAGGTACTAAAAGTCAAGTGAAACTTCCTGTGTAAGCAACAGAGCCCAGACTGAAATAAAAATTAAATAATGAAGCTCTCAGAACAACCCTTGAAAGCAGTCAATTCAGTTTTCATTGCATCAGGTTTTATGAAGCACAGGCATCCAGGCAGCATAGGTAAGCACATGCTTGGGGGAGCATTTATGGGACTGAGGTACTTGCAAGGAAGAACAAGTCCCTGTTATTAGATATGTTTTCATAACCACCTTAGCTATATTTTGACTTCATTGCATATGAGCTGCCTACCCATTATACATAGAAGAATCAAGCTCTTAGAGAAAGAGTAAAGCAAAACTTTCAGCAAATTTTTGCTTTTTTGAAAATATTTAATAAAGCTAGCTCCAGAAAGCATTTTAGAAGCTCCAGTTCATAAATCCTTATGAATTGTTGTCAAATAGAAGGGGTTTGGAGCAATGAGGAAGATACAGAAAGGGAGGAGAACACTCAAGTGTATGGGTACATCACTGAAAATAGGGAACCTGAAGAGTTAACATTTCTCAGCTGAGGTGACAAGACTGAGTATGTGCTTCAGGCCCACCCAGACTGTGAAATACGATGGATAGATTTGAACCACCATGAAAGCAGGAAGTCAAGTCCAATAATAATGTCGTTGTACTGTGGGCAACGAGCCCAGCTGTGAGGTTTTGACCCAAGTATTCACACAGCACAGGCTTCAGCTTGGGGTTAAGTCTGAAGAAATCTTGATTTCTAGTTAGGTATCAGAAGATGCTCTTAGTTAGTGACCCGGTCAACCTGCTTTCAGTACTGACCAACCCACTGCGTGCCTTAATTTGATAGACACTGTCCTGCTTGGCCTGAACAGTGCCTGGAGCCTCCTGGGTTCAGCATGTGCCTGGTGATGGCAGAGCAGGAGTCCAGGGGCAGAGGGGCTAGGCAGAGGAACCAGCACCTTGCTGGTTCATGTAAAAGGTTTCTCTGCCCATAGCTGTGGAGGTGAAGTAGGTTCTGGCTGTTGCAGGTGCTATAGAAAGTGCCCTTCCTCAGACACAGCAGAACTTTGGATACACCCAGGCTATGACGATGGATGGACATGCCAGGGAAGGAGCAAAGTAGCCCCACTGCTGGTACTGCAGAAGGGGTGATCGCATGCTGGGGCAGAAGTCAGCAGGCAGCAGCCCAGCAAGGCTGCTTTGCCACCTAAAATACATGTTGTGTCTGCAAACAGCTGCCAGCTACCCATTGTCCAGCTGTCATGTGGCTGCCCTTCAGAGCCCTGGAGAGGCAATTTCCTCCTGTGCACTCCCTCCTGGCATACCAGCTGCTGCACCTCTGTAGCAACCCATGTGCATTGCATCAGCTAAACTGCGGGGACAGGAGGGGAAATTGGTCTTGAATACACTTCTTTGGGCATTTCCCTAGGATAATGTAGACAAAATTTGTCATGTTTTCCTCTCCTTGACAAAATCTTAACTTAAACTGGTCCTTTCTCTTGAACTTTGGGATAAAGTAGAACCTGATCTTTCTACAGCCTTGACTGTTCACCCAAATTTGATGGAAAAAGACAGAATACCAATTACATTCGTTGGTAATCTGTTCCAACAGATTATTATTTAAAGTATGTCATTTATTAAAATAAATTAATGCAAGTTGGTCTTTTCTAGGTTTTCACTAGCAGTAATTGAATTGCCTATGAATTTGAAAGAAGAAAAAAAGTTTTTCTTTTTCTGACTAAAATGTCTCAAACATCTAAGTCTCATTGTTAATCTTTAAAAGTTATTTGCTTTTTGCAACACTGCTACTCTTTTTGTCCTATAAGTTGTAAACCTTGATGGCCCTGTCCTCCTCTGATAAAAAATGAAAGACAAATGGATAAAAAGCAAAAAAGGAGGAATTACACAGAATGAGAGATTACAGAATCACAGAACCACAGAAAAACTGAGGTTGGAAGGCACTTCTGGAGACCATCGAGTCCAACATATGAGCTAAAGCTGGATGAGCTAAAGCAGGTCCTCCAACATCATGTCCATCTTGGTTTTGAATATGTCCCCAGCATGCAGAGTCCACAACATCTCTGGGTTGCTTTTTCCAGTGCTTGACCACTGTACAGTAAAGAATATTTTTTCTTACATTTAAACAGAATTTCCTGTATTTAAACTTGTGTCCATGGTCTCTTGTCTTGTCATCAGGCACCATGGAGAAAAGTCTGGTTGTCTTCTTTATCACTCCCCAATAGGTGTTTTACACATGCTGGTAAGATCCTCCCTGAGCCTCCTCTTCTCCAGGCTAAACAGTCCCAGCTCCCTCAGCTTCTCTTTGTATGTCAGATGTTGTAATCCCTGAAAAATTTTCATGGACGTCTTCCTTGGTCACAGTTCAGTATGTACATGGTTCTCTTCTGCTGGGGAGCCCAGACATGGACCCAGCACACCAGATGTGTCTCACTAGGGCTGAGCAGAGAGGAATGATCACCTCCTTTGACCTGCTGGAAACCTTCCTAATGCAGCCCAGGAAGCTTTGGTTTTCTTCATTACAAAGGCACATTGCTAGCTCATGGTTGGTTTGTTCTCCACCAGGAGCCCCAAGTCCTCCAGAGCTGCCTTCCAGCTGGTGGGTCCCCAGCATGTACTGTTGCACAGGGTGATTCCTCCCCAGGGGCAGGGCTTGGCTGGTCCATCAACCCCTCTGCAAAATCTGTCCCATTGTCCAGGTCATTAATGAAGATGTCAAAACAGTGTTGGGTCCAGTGTTGACCCCTGGAGTACTTAGCTAGTGACTAGCCTCCAGCTGGACTGTGTGCCTCTCAGCCCGGCAGCTCAGTTTTCAGTCTGCCTTACAGTCCATTTATATAGTTCATATTTCAACAGTTTGTCTCTGGGACATTATGGGAGACAGTGTCATCCACTTCTCTCCCTTCATCAACCAAGGCAGTCATTGTAGAAAGCTATTAAGTTGGTTAAATACGATTTTCCTTTCATAGAAACGTGCTGACTGCTCCCAGTCATCTATTTGTCCTTCATATATGTTTGGAAATGGTTTCCAGGATTATTTGCTCCACTTTCCCAAGGATCAAGGTGAAGCTGACTGACCTGTGGTTCCCTGGATCCTCTTTCTTGACCTTCCTGAACATAGAAGTGTAATTTTCTTTCTTCCAGTCCTCACAAATGTCCCCTCATATGACCTGATACAGTTTCTTAGCATATAAAATACTGGGAGCTTAAAAAGATTCGTGGATTTTTTTCCCCTTTTATGACTGTAATTCTTCATAAACATTTCCATGGCTATTTGCCTAATTTTTAATTAAAAAAAAAGAAAAATATGATCAGAACAAACAGCTGTGCTTAAACAAATATAGTAACCCACCATGAAGAACTAAAAGAGCTGCCTTTGTACTGCGTTAAACATCTTTACTCTGTTGTTATGGGATCTCTTTAACAAGCAAATGGGCTTTACAACATAATTTTTTGACAGAACACAGTGGTGAATAAAATAATTTCTTGTCCCTCAGAGCTACTATGTGATCAATGACAAATGAAACACAGGAGCAGGAACTGAAGGTGAATAGTGAAAATCCCAAGTGCAGCTCAATTGTCTGCAATGCAGGGAAGTTTTTTTTAAGGTTATTATGAGCCCGACAGCAGAAAAGAACACTCCCATGTACCTTTTATCAGTGAATGACTGATTAACAAACACTCCAGCCTTGGAAATCCTAACAGGAGATAACTCTAACACAAAGCCAGATCTTTTAAATGGTAATCTTCTATATTATCTCTCTACTTGACAGAAAAGATAAAATGGGTCAGACAGGACTGGCTGCAGTGATACTAAACTATGTTCAGAGGATGATGTATTTTAAAACAGGGGTTTAAAACTCTTGCAGAAACCCATTTTATTCAGCATTGTCAATGTTTAGTGTTTTACAATAAGTATGTGCCCTTAGGATAGTTCTAAAATACTGTGCATTATTCATTGTTTGTCCAGGATAAAAACACTTAGTTTTCCTACCCTGAACAAAGGTTGTTCAGGAGGCACACTGTAATATCAACAAAGGTCCCCTCGGGACAACACATGAATAATGGAACAGAAAGTAAAGTTAGCACCTTCCTGTCTGCATAAATGTATAAAAAGTACTTCACTGTGATAGATAATGGTGATGGTGGACTGAATGTGAACTACATCTCTGCATTCAAGCACACAGATGCCTTAAATCAATTATGTATCAAAAGAGAGCTTCTTAATTCTAAAAAAAGGCTGCACCAAACCATATTCATGGCTTGGGCTGCCTTCTCCTATTATTCTACCGCTCAGAAATCAATAATATCAACAGTTTCTGAAAGGTCAAACAAGATGACGTGTTCATTGATATAAGTAGTACTTCAATGTTATCCATTCTGCAGCCTGAAAATGTAACAAAAACAAAGCACTGTAATACCCATCACATGTAAGGTAAAATGCTGCAATGCTGGTTGTGCACACTAGTTGAAAATTAATTTTTAACCTAATGTCTTTGTTTATAATTTGACTCTCGCTAATAAAAGCAAAGGTGCAAGTACTGCAAGTATCTCCTATATGACATCCCTCCTTCTTTGAAAAGGTGAGCAAACCCCAAAAACATTCTGGGAATTTTGCCTGCACCTAAAAACAGTTTCAGGTATTGCAACCAGCCCTGCAGTTCCTGAAGCACAGCGTAATTGTAACGCTCCTAATGACACTATTTCATCACCTATCGCAAGACAAGCCAGAAAACAAAAATTAAAGAGTTTATTGTGAAGAAAGAAGATGCTCTTATCTTTCAAGTTTTGTTATCCTTTTTTTATGCTCCCTGCTATTTGCTGTCTTTTCTTCATCTGCATTTTATTCCTGCATTATTTTTCAGCTCTGCTTTGTGTGCACCGATAATAACATCTTGTAACTGAATGAAATGCTGCTTTTTAGAAGCTGACATTTTAGTTACTTTTGCTTTGTTTCTGCTACCACACACAGAATGGGCAAGAGGATGACAATGGAGGAATTGGAGAGTAAATAATCTCGTTTGTAAAGGTTCACCAAGCAGCACCACACAAAGGAATTAACAAAATGTTCATGGCAGCTCTTTAGTTCTTTAATCACTTATCTAATGTCGGAGATTTTCACTGCAAAGGGAAATGTATCTCAAGAAGGAGTTAACTTGTACTAGAGATATTTTTGCCCTTTGTGATAGCATTATTAAAAATAACAGCAGTCCTTGGATTTTATTTCCACTCAACAATTAATGTCTCTCATACACTCCCAGAGACCACACCTCTAAGGCTGTTTCAAGGATCTCCATGCCGACTGCCCTAAGCAAATCTACCATATACTCCTTGAGAGGCCCTCTGGCACTAAAAATGTGCCACCAGGGTTTGTGGCATCCGTAACAAGTCCCTGCTGACCTTGGCCCTTAATTCATACTTCCCCCATCACACCCTGGAATGCCACCATACAGCTCTAGGTAAGGAGCTGCTCCTGCTGCAGCCTCTCAGCACACACATCGATCCCAGCAGTCCCCATGTGACATATCCATGAAACTGGGAAAAGGGAGAGAGGAGATCTGGGTGCTTCAAACAGCTCCAGCCACTGGACAAAGCACCATCTGTCATTCTGCAGCGCCAGATGCACAGAATAACTGAGGAGTCATGCCACCAAAACTGACAGCAGTCACAGTTTTAGGGCCAAGTGTTTCCTAATGCTTTGGGAGCATGGCTGAGGGCTACTCAAGGGCTACTAGTCAACGGGAGTAAACAGGCAGTTTATTCATTAGGGAAGTGGTGTAAGTAGTGTAACAAGACTGCAGACACAGCCTGTAAGGCTTTAATGTCTTTATACCAATCAGCAGCAGTTGGTCATGCAGCAAGGAAGCTCACAGTGTACCTATTTAAAGAGTAGCAGGGCTGTGACTACAGCATGGCATCCTGAAGGACCTCCAGGGTTCAAGGTAGCTTTGCTACACCTGACCTCTCCCCACAGGACTGTGCTAGCCGGAAAAAATTCTGCTACCCAGGGACTACTTGCTGTCTTGCTTTTCAACACAGGTAGTACTAAACCTAAACTGTTGGAGGCATTTGGATTATGAACAATATCAAGAGACAAGATGAAACTAAACTGTATGCAGGCAGTGATGTTGATAATAGCATATATATAGATAGACCAGTATACAATTTAAGTGTAAAAGAGTTATTGAACACTGCACTTACCAGTATCTATTGTGATGTCAAAAAAAGCATTAATGCCATAAATCTTACAAATGACTCATATATAACCACTCAGAATCCAACTCTCTTTTAACTCTAACAGCTACTGAGGGGATTACATTAGGGTAAAGCGCTCTTCACCAGGTCATGCAAATGTTTTCTGACACTTCTTTCTATTACAGAATACTCATTCAAAGGGAAGGAGTCCCTCAGCTTCACCTTTGGATACTGGATGATCCCTGATGAGAAGGAGTTCCCCAGATGAATAGGATGAGGTGGGACCAGGGCTCTTCACCTGTGAAAGCCCATGAGAAATCTAAAGGGGATTAAAGACCTAAAAGTGTGGCTCTTTATGGCACAAGGCAGAAGTGTTTTAACTGAAATATCTGTGGCATTTCTATAACCATTTCCCATCCTTGAATTAGTTGTGCACCTTGGGTAAGAAAACAGACAAATAAGAAAATGTCCTTCTATTGCTGACTACAGTAAAACTGGCCCTCAGCTCTCAGGGGTTCCTCAGCTCCACTCAGCAGAGATGTTATCCCAGCACAGGAATATCCAAACACAGGAGCTGAGATCATGCATTGAATGATATCCATTGCTTCATACCTACTGAGGAGTTTGCAGTCTTGTTTGCGGGTATAAAACTCCACTGCTCTGATATCCTGGAGCCTTTTAATACCACTTGTGTACATCAGCTTTGGGCACACAGAGAAGATGGTAAAGAATTTGATTCAGCTCTAGCTCTGCGAGTGCTGGAGCTCTGTAACCAAGTAGAACTGCTGGAATGGTTTTACTGATCCTTCTTCACACACACAGAGTCAAAACATCTCATCAACACACAGCTGCAGCAGATGGGCTGTGCCATCAGAAGAACATGCCCTGGAGGAACAGGTTTGGCTGAGATGGTTCCCTGGACCATGCCTCCACTTCTATGTGCTGAAATGCAGTTTCCCCCTCTTGCCCCCCACCTGGTGCTAAGCCAGGTTTTCTTGCAGGGCTGGCTCTCGGTGATATCACTACCCTGGTTCAGCTCACTGAATAAACAGAGAAAACCCAGCATTGCTGCAAAGGAGAGGTCAGGAACCAGCAACTGGTGATGAGGCAAAGTGTGGTGCCACTTCTAGTGGCTCACAATATTTGTATCGGCTTAAACTCATTAAAAATGAGACCACCTGTGGAGACTCAGGTAATGCTCCTTGGAGCTGCACTAACACAAGTTTCATTATTTTCGTTGCTTGTTGTTTGCAAGTAAGGGAGAAAGGAGGGTCACAGGCAAAAGTTTCTCTTCCCCTCAAACCAATGCTAACAAGTAGCTCAAAAAGCATGAAAAAAAAAGAGATACATTTAATATGAAAATACTAAAAATAATTTTTTCTCCATGTTACTCTTCATCTGTAGATCTGAAAACCATTACTAATGACTTTTTTAACACAAAACATTTGCATTTTTTTTATTCAAGTATTCCTCTGCTATATCACAATTAAAACTAAGTATTCATACAAGATCCCTGGAAACAGACTGAGAAACATTTTCTTTCATCATGTAAACCTAGTGAAATGCAAACAGTGAATAAGCAGCCATGTATAAAGAAGGTTACTTTCAGTATAAATATTTCAAGATTGTATTAGTAACAGTCAGCAGAGAATTTTTATAAACCATGAGGTTTTATTGACAATGCCTGTTTGAAAGCAGATATGTATTATAGTGTGTATTGTGCATCAATATTCATAATTACATTTTATAATGAAGAGACAGCTAGCAGAATCCTCCAAAAGGCAGGTATATACTCCTGGCTTCTACTAAAGCACAAATCATTGAATGGGCAGTTCAGCTTAGAAACCTTAAAATAAAGTCATTAATAGATTTAAGATGTTTTTAAAAGCATATTGGCTTCCTTTCAAAACAGCACAGAAAGCTGCATCTTATGACATTATTTTTATGTATTAATTTAGTAAGTGTATGGAAGCCTTTGGTTTTTCTTAGATTACATTCAGCTTTTGAGAAATCATGGAATTATTTGTGAGGCCACCATGAGCAAGCAGTTATTCTCCTCCTAATTTATTAAACAATTAATCAAGGCAATTTTAAAAATTTTGTTTTCAAACCCATGTCCTCAGTCATTGTGGGTGGGCAGATCAAGCTCTTTAGGGAAGTGGACTCAGAACTGGGTCAGGACATTTTGTGAGCCAGTATCTTGGTATCTCAAAGAAATACTGCCCATGGCTTCAGAAAGCAGAAATCCAAAAGAAATAAAATGGGAAAAACATTAGTTTGTGTCATTAGTAGCATTTCCACAAATACTTAAACTATAAATATGCTGAAAGTTATAGTGTCCCTAGTAAACAAGTTTATAATCTAACATAAAAAGACTTTTTGTCTTAGCATTCTGGGATATAAAAAACTCCATACACTGGTAAATTTAGCTACCTAGGCTTCAGCTTTGAACTACCTAGACTTCCTGGCACCACCAAAGGGATTGAAAACCCTTCAGAATTGACTCATCCTTGATCTTACTGAGTGTGCTAAATTGAGCATATTTATGTTTGGACCTTTTAGACCCAGACCTTGCTCTCAGTATACATAAAATGCCAGATTTTTATAATGCCAAGACCCTCAAACCACATATGAAATGTGTTTGCCCAAGGTTCTCCTGCAGTCAGGAAGATTTATGAATAACAGAGAGCAGTATATCTCTTAATTACTGATCCACTCAAAGCATCACACCTATTTCACAGGTTTTCAGTGCCCAGAAATACTTCGTTGCATGACATGTTTGTATGCTGCCTTCAGTTTTAAAAAGCAAGTACAGAAAACCTATATTCATATTTTCAACCTGAGCTCTGAAATACCCCTTCAGTTGGTCAAAGCGCTCACCTTGGCTTTTTGGTAGCAACAAAAAGCCGAACCAATTCCATGAAAATGTATTATGCAACAAAGCTGGGGCCTGGCAATCTGTATGGAGGCCAAGTGACAGGTAAATGCAAACAAACTCAGACAGAAAGCAGCCTGCCAAACGCTTGGGCTGGCATAGGAATTGGTATCCATGACTTTGTTAATCCAGCAGTGACCATATGAAATCTGACTAAATATACACCTTAACTGGCTCCTTTAGGGAATGTGGTCCTGCACAGATTATACTAACTGCTCATTAAATCCATGGCCCACAACGTATTTTGGCCCTGAGCTCTACAGAGCTAAAGGCAACAGTGCCGTACTCTTCCAGTCGGGAATTTTGGTTGTTATACAAGCAGCTACCTTTATCATGATTTACTAAACTGGAAGGTCTTGCTCTCATTGCTTCCCTGCTCTTCTTTCTCTGCCTCTCTTCAGTGTCCACCTATGTGGCCCTGCTTCTTTTGTATTAGCTCTGGCATTTGTCCAATCTTTTTGGGAGCCAATTCAAATTGTTAACCAACCAGAAAATTACTCCTTTTTTGGTGGACTAGCTTTCTATCAGGTTGGTGAATTAAATGAGCTTGTGCAGAGTTCAGTGAGTACCAAATCTGTCATAAGGTTAAATAAGAGAAATATGCAACCAGGAGTTTGGAGAGGAGAAAAATGGTGGATAAAGGAGAGTTTTCTTCCTTTTGGCAGCAGCAAACCGTTAGATCTGTCCACCCTGAATGTAAAACCAAGTGTCAGTCTCAATGAATTCTGCTTCTTAATCCTTTGAGACAGGGACTAGATGCACTTGCAAATGCCTGTGATGGCTCTACTACAATCAGGCTCCTCTGGATACCCCAAAATTGATTCCAAATTTCTACTAGAAATGGAGAATTATATTAATGGAGTGATAACTAGGTTGTCAAATGGACATGAATACAAGGTGGTACAACATAGCCAGTTCTTGAAAGAATACCATAACACAAAACCAATGGATCAAAAATTGTAATAATATAATTATTACTGACAGCAGAAGCATTTGTCCTTATCATTAAGACAGAGGGCATAAACTGGTGATTAAATTATATGTTTATATAGGAAGATTATTGTACCTTAACTACTATATAAATTTATGTATTAATTCTGCACTTGCTCATATTGCTGAATATCTGAAATGGTGTTTCTGAAATTCATAAAATTACTCTGAATTTTCAGTCATACAAACTAAATCTTAACCTGGATTTAAATACTTGATTCTTAAGGGCCTAGCTCTGGACCAAAAACTAAATTCAACAAAATTCCTTGTGTTAAAGATTGAGACCCTTCCCTCCCCACACTTATTTTCATCAAGCTTTATTTCATCAAGACATTAAACTAGTATTTACTTAAAAAGAGGATGGCAGCAGACTTCAATGGAACCTCTATAGGCTTCTGAGCAAGCTCCCACTAAAATTAAACCCAAAATGTGCATTAGGACTTCTAAAGCCTGGAAATGTGTACCAGGGGAATTCTGCCAAGCAAGTCCTTGCCAGAAAGGGGGAAACTCAGCTGTCTAAACATAGGTGTGCAGTGCCACTTGAGAAGTCTGAGTATGGTCTCTGAGAGAGCAGGTATCCCCACAGGTCCCTGCCCATACCTCTCAACCCTACGCAGATGTCTTCGCTCCCCCGCAGCTTCTCAAAGGGCACCAGACGTCTGTGCTGAGGCAGCTGAATCCCACCCAGAGTGTCTACTGTGCAATTAAGGACAACTTAAAACTCTTCTTTAAGGAGGCTCTGGAATGAAAAAGGTAACTATTGTCAAGTATTAATTTTATCCCATGAACAAAATGTTCAAGGAATTCCTTTAAAGGAAGCTGCCCTACTTCCTTTTTTAAAAAAAAACGCACCACTTTAATTCTAGCTACTCATACTCGTGTGTTTTTGGGTTTGTATTTTCTGTCAATAGCCCTGAAAACTATGACTCCTACGACAAAGACTGTATTGCATAAGAAAACAGAGCCTTTGATAATAACCAGTTTCAATTTAGGATGATGACACACTAAGCATTTATGTGAAATGAGCATAAACAACATAGAGCATGAGATTATTACAGCCCTGTGCATCGTATGGTGACTTCAGGTATAGAATTAAATGACATCAGGAAGGCAGCCTACAAACTTCTGCTGCAAGTTTGGGTCTGAAGGAAGAAGAAACAGGTGTCTGTGACAATTTCTAAGTCTAGAGGCCCAGGAAGTGTATGCAATCTTGCCTACCGTTCCCTGCTCATGAAGGCTAACACATTGCCTGTCGATTTGCACTGCTTCATCCTCGCACTTCCAATCACTAGCACACACTTATCAAAGGTGCTGTTTTATACTGAAAGGTACTGTGTAAGGGAATAATTCCTTAACACCAGAGCGACGTAGAGGAACAGAAGGCAGTAGGACAGAGGGGGCAGTAGAATTAATTTTCCACCCACATAAACAAGAAACAAAGGCTATAGCAGTTGCTGAAGCAGACTGCATCAGGCCTTCACCTTCCTCCCAGCCCAGAGGACTCCAGAGTGCAAAGAAGGATCTGGTGTTGCGGCTCACCACCAGTGTGGTTAGAGAAACAGGCTGAAAATACACGGGGTCGTGCCTGTGCATGTGTACATGCATGTGCCCATGACATATGCAACCAACAGATTTTGAAGAAATCAGGGTCTAGGGCTGAAGTCTGACTGCTTTATGCTACTTTTCCAACTTTTGCCTGTTTGTCCAACTGATTTATTGGGATAAGTGTTTTGCCCTGAGGTGAAAAGCCTCTCCTTTTTCTTCACTATTTAGTACATTGGCAAAACAGTTTCATCATTCATAATAAATAGAAAAAAATGTAAGCAAAGGGACAGCTGCTTATGTCACCAGGATTCTAAGTACAGACATGAAAGCGGGGTCTAAGTATATCTATTTTCTTTCTGGAGTTTCTAGAAATGTGATGATGTTTCGGGCACCAAAGGGAACTAGTTTTACATGAGCAGCACGCACACACAGAGCCACTCTTCCTCACATAGCCCTTACCTCAGCATGTTACCTCAGTCCCATATTTTCTACTAAGATCACCAATTCATTAAAGGTCTCACCTCCCACTTCAGCAAAACTCAGTTTCCATGGCTGTAACACCTATGAAAACCAAGCAGTATATGCTGTGAAATGTGAGAAAGGTCTCTTATTTGCTGTTAGACTCATTATGCAGTAATATCCAGTCATCCCTCACTCTGTTAAGACAGCAGAATATTTGATATGGGACACAGTAACAGTCAAAGATATCGGCTGTTCCTAAGAGTTTCAAAGAGCCCATGTTTTAACACACATTAGGCTTATTACCACTCTTGACAGAGTCTCTAGGTGAGCATGAGAAATCCTAGTTCTAAAATTAGGGTCTCTGTTGTCTCCAAAGGCTTAACAAGTAAAAACCATGCTGTATTCATGTGTCATTACCTTGGTCATGCTGCTACACACAAATCCAAGCAAGCAGACTAAAGTTAGATTCCCATATGTCTTGTTCAAGGCACAGCTATGTCATTCACCAGTGCAGATCAGGGAAACAGCATACAGATGAAGCTGGTGTAGTACCTATTTAGCGAGTAACATCATCATCTTTATGCTTTGTGACACGTTCTAACAGTGGGAATATAGTTCCTGTTAAACAACTGTATTTTATTAAGGCTTATTTCCCAATCAACTATGACCCTATTCACAGTTGCTCTGAATCAAATCATGCTATTAGAGAAGTTCCTTGTGCAGTGTCATAAAACGTCACCTTTTTGCACCCTTTGCACTGGTAAAAATGACAAGAAAGGCAAGAAGCCACAGAGAACTGTACTGCATGCTCGAGTCCTTTATAGAGGACAAACAGTTGCAGTTTTATTTATTTACACTGTGGCAAGCAATTTCTACCTTTTGGTTCCCCTATTATTAGATGCCAGCTGAGTTTGTGGATGGCATCTGAAGGATGGTGAATGTAACTGAAGACAGTGCCTCTCTTCACGAACTAATGAAGGCTGTCACCAAAATGCATTTACTCCGTTACTCCCCAAAAGACCAACCCCCATGTGGCATGTTTTGCTGGTGGTGTTTTGAAGTCATCAAACACACACCCCTGTCAAAGTCAGCTCCACAATCACCTCCATTCAATCCATCCACACTTGGCCCAGCTAACAAAAAGCAGCAAAGATCAGTTCACAAATCTGATGGGCTAGTAGTTGTCAAAGTTCTGCCTGAAATCTCACTGTTGGAATAAGAGATTTCTGGACTAAAGACTCTGCACATGAAATGCAAATTTTTAAAAGGTAAGATCTGTTGCAGTCACTGGAAATAATTGCGACTGTAGTTAAGAATGTCATTTCCATGGACTTCCATGATCCTGGCCTGCAGTGAATGCAAACAGGATTTCCTTGGATCATCTTAAACTAAAAAAAAAAAAAGGGCAAGCTCTGCCTAATATAAAATGAGGCAATTTTAGATATTCACACTTTATTTAATAGTTCTCAACATCAGGAGAGAAAGTAAGTGTCAGCTTTTAGCCATAACAACTTCCTCTTCTATCTCGCTGCTAATGTAGCATTTCTTAACACAGGAAAAGGAGTTTGCAAAATCACATATTTGACAGAACTTGTCACAACTGAGCAAAAAAAGTTGACCGTTGGGTATTACCAAAGTGCAAGTAAACGGAGTGCAACAGCTGAAGAGTGCTTGTTGGCTGTGTATGTTGAAAAAGTAGGGAAGAATCAAGCAGAAAGGTGCATAATGCTGTCTCCCTGTCATTGCATCATACCATTCGAATTTGATAGTTTTGCAATTTTCTGAAGGTTTCCCTTGTCCTTCATTGCTGGTAGGCCATTAACTGCAGAAGTGGGAAGAAGCAGAAAAGTTGGGGACTTCAAGCCATGTCAGCTGCTGTGAGTTGCTCTCTCTGCCAAAAGACACTAACAATATTCTGCTCTTAGGTGTACTAAAATGCCCTATCTAGGAAACCATTTGTTATTCATTTCATCAAACTGATAAATTATCAGTTGCAACTGAATAATTTTTCCAGACACTCATTTCAAGCATGTTTCCTTGGAAACAGAAACAAGAAACCAAAAGAACCCAAACTGCCATAGTATATCATTCTCTTTTTTGTCATTATACAAAATCTCTTCCCATTAGAAAAATTTTTCACATTGTGCTATAAAATTTCTGTTATGTGTGGCTTCCAAATATCTGCTAGGTCATCCAAATAGGCATTTTTAAAGCCAAAAGATGCAGAGATAAAATGTTAAAAGAAACCTCAACTTCCTATTCTAAAATATTCTGAGCTTTATGGAGAGATTCCAGACAAATTGTGTGATCTTTAACAGTGTGCAAGCCACTTTATTAAATGATAGCCCAGTTCCCAGCCAGCACGCATACCTTGTGAGTAATCATTTCAGACTGGAAACTGAAACTTCAGTATCCATGTAAGAGCACAGTTATTCTAATTTGCTTGCAAAGGACTTAAGTATCATTACTTACTATTATGAAGAGCTGCCAATATTATTAGATAAACAACAGAAAATAAGGCCAAAAGAGTTTAAATGCTCCATTCCCTTCCTCGTCCGTGCAGTGACCTTTCCTGCACAGATTCCAGTTCAATATTTCCTCCACATCAGCTTGTCTCCTTTACAGTATTCTTCAGCTTTCTACTTCACACCCTTTTGTCCTGGTCCCCACATTCAGCCACCCAATAATTTTTCCCGGTATCCCCCCATAATACCTTCTTCTTTACCTTCCTTCATTGTTTCTTCTTCAATCCATTTTTATTCCTCTTCTTCCCCTGTACACTCTTTCTTAGCCCACCTGTCTCCCTTCATCTTCCCTGTCACTCCAATCTCTTTCCAAAGCAGCCTTCTGTTCCCGTTTCCTCACTTTCAACACTCTTCCTGCTCTTCGACACTTTCCCTTAATTTCACTCACTTTCTTTCATGAAGTGTATACATCAGCACCCTATAGTCCCTCATCACTACACATTCCTTCAACATCATGTTCCTGTAATTCACCCTTTCTCCTTCAGTTTAGATTGCTCTTCCCTCCTAGCAGCTTTTTCTAGCAAGGTTTAACAAATCACTGCATACATTACCTAATAGCTGAAGTGCTAAAATAATCACCTCTCACTGCTCTGTATTCATAAAAAGACCTGATCGTGTTCTATGGGTAGGATGGCAAAAAAATCCCCTGGATGATGCCCATCTGCATTTCAGGAATGAGATTTCCTAAATAAGTGAACAATGAAAATAACAATACCTGAAATAAGATCATCCTAACCCCATCTGAAATAATTCTAACACAAAAAAAGCGCTACACTCATGAACACCCAGCTATACCTTTCCAAAATCTTTTAAAACATTCTTGGTGTGAAAATCTCATGGCAGGGGGGCACTTGAGTGGCTCACAGGTAATGCTGGCCCTTTTCCAGTCACTGCCTAACACATTGCAACGGGATATCCAACTCCCTACTTGTGTCCGCTCCTGCTATTTGTCAAACATGGCACACAGGGCCACAGGACACAACGGATTTCACTCTCTGCTTAATGAAGTCAAGTATTTCAGAGAGTAATACACAAAAAAAGCATTATGATGGTATAGCCCCCACCTTCCACACCCAAAGGACAGGTAGGATAGAGTTGCCTTCTACAGGAAACCACTGGTTCTCAAAACCAGTTTCTGCAAACATTAGAAAAACAGATTTATTCTCATCTATGGCTTTTAAGAGCTATCCTAGCTAAATGCATTTACAAATGTAGCCGCCCTGAGGACAAAGGGGCACACCCAATCCTTTCTAAGTCACAATTTCCCTTCTACTCTTTTTTCCCCCCAAAGCGTAGAAATTTTGTCCCAGCATGCACAATCACAATCAGTGCTGTAGTGGCTCAGCTGCATTGGTTAGTGTACTCTAGGGAATCAGCCAAGATTTAACATCTTGCCCACACCACTCACTCTCGGAGATGATTATTCTGTGTATAACCTTTAAATTTTTAGATCCCAGTGGCTTTTGAAGCTGTATGTGTAGAGATTTAATTGGGCTTTTCATGCAACCTTACACCCCCACAAAATTCCAAGATGCTTTCCAAAAGCTTAGTCTCAATCTGCAAGATTACACAGCTTGCAAAGACATTGGTAGGTGCTAGAGCTAATGATGCTTTTCCTGTATCTCCTCAGAATACCCTTCTGTTTCTGCTAATTATACCTTATCTTCACTAATTAATTGTTATAAAGGTCAAAGTCTAAAATGAAGATGCTGATGTTCCTAATAAAATAATCCCCAAGATACAGGTCTGGGGAGATGAGATGGCTTCAGACCAAAAGAAACAATCGACTGCCCATGCGGAGCAGAGGGATGCAATGAGGACCACCATAAAGCTGGTTAATTGCAAAAAGGGAACAGAAAACACAAACCTATAGTAAGGGGAACACTGGTTCTCAGGGGTAAGTATCATGCAGTTTTCCTAGAGAACGTCAAAGATGAGATTTTAGGGAAGGACAAAGCACTGAATTAGCAACAGTGTAGAAAACACTCTTACCTCCTCACTCTGAAAATTCTGACATCGACCCAAAATATTTAAGAGCTTGCACTGCAGAACGCAGAACAGCACTTAAAGGCAAGTGGGGGTCTACTACCCCTCTCCCCTAATGGGTCTGCGCTGCCTGGCAGTAATGTGCAGCACAGATGGTGCATGGATGACGTATAGACAACAATACCTTCTTTTTCATCAGCCTCTGACACCCTGTTATATACATCCTTGTTGGATAAAGAATTCCCATTCATAATTACTCTCTGAGATCCAAGAGTTTAAATTTCAAAACTAATTGCTATGAGTTACATAAATACATGTTTTCTGTCACACAATAATTTAGTTGCCACAGAGGTGTGTAACTGTAATATCGCATGTGGTTCATAATGGATGACAAAACTAATGTGAGTCATATATGGTCCAGTTTTAGCCTGGAATCAATCCTAAACTATGTGGGGCTTACGTGATTATGTTGTTATTCTGTTGTTACATCTGTCAGCCTTTATATGCTGAGCATGATGTTGTATGGTATGGAATAGATCCCCAGGAGCCGAACACATTTTGAAGCCTTTGCCAGTTTGACAGGTCAAGTGGAGAACTGGGATACAAGTCTTAAAGACAGTACATTCTTTGAAATTCCATGAGAATTCAGAGAGAAGCAGAAGAGACATCCCAGTTAGTCTCTCCACTAATTAATGTCACCACTAATTTCACAGTTTTACTTGAGCCTCTTATTAATTTGGAAAGATTAATGACATGTCTTTTGACCAGTGGTTCCACACATGGATGCCAGCCCAGCATACACACAGGAGGAAAAAAACTACAGGTGACTTTGGCAGGAGGGAAAGATGCAGAAGAGTTAGTGGATGGGTACGGGAAGAACATCCCTCCCTAGGAAACAGCTACACTGTTTAAGGGACCGTCCTACTTTCAGCTGGGATAGTTAACAGTGTGCTTCTTGTAGGAAAGAGATACCAAGCTGCTTTTACAAGCCAGTTTTCCTGAAGGCGAGTAGCAGCTGGTATGTATCTTACTTGGTGTCTTACAGCCGACAAACTTTATTTCCCGGTGCAGCACATCCACCCTTGTAAGAACAACCTTCTCACGATTTCCCCGCACTCCTAGCGGTATTCTTCAGTAATTTTAAAAACGATCTAAAAGAACATGAATGGGTTTAAGTCTTTCATGGCTGACTCCTTTCACACATTACTGTCAGCTGCGGATTCACCGCAGCCTGAACCCCCATCTCTGACCAGCTCCTCGCAGCGCCAGCGGCCCCCGCAGCGCCACCCGCCGGCGCCCCCCGGCAGCGGAACGCGGCTCCCGCTCCCTTCCCCACAGCGCCCGGCGCTCGCTGCACTTTCTGGCCCACCCTTCTCGTTCGTTTAGGACCCGCACCCCAACCAGGATTTCAGCTGAAGACCTCCCTGCTGTCAAGTGCTACCGGCGCTGCCCGTCTCCCCGACACCCCCGACGGCGCACCCTTTCACACTCCATCTGTCCGCTCCGCGCACCCAGCACCTGCACCCCCGAGCGGGGCTCTCTGGCCCGGGACGCGCTGCCCGTCCCGGCGGGGAGCGGCGCTGGGATCGTGTGACACAGCGCCGAGGCCATCTCGAAGCGCCCGCCGTAGCCGAGGGAACGGCCCGCGGCCGCTCCCGCCGCTGGCAGCCGGGCTCCACAGCCGGGGCCCGCCTCGCCGGCTGCGCCCCCGCCCCACAGCGCGGAGGCCTCCGGCCCCGCCTCCCCACCGAGCGGGACACCGGCCGGCTCTCCTGGGGCTGCCTCGCTCTCCTGCCACCGTGCCCGGTCGCTCCCGCTTTCCCCGAGGGGCCGAGCGCGGCCGCCATGCCCGGCTCACGCCCGGCGCAGCCCAGCCCACCGCCCCCTTCGCCGCTCCGGGCGTCCCGGCGGGGAGGAGCCGCCCGCCCCGCGCCGCGCAGGCACCTCCGGGCGGGGCGGCGCGGTCTCGCCGCTGACTGGGAGAACCAGGGCCGCCTCCGCCTTCCCCCTGCCCCGCTCCCCCCGCGGCGGCGGCGGCGGGACCCAGGTGAGAGCGGGGCGGTGCCATGCGCCGCTGAGGGAGGGCCCGGCCGGTCGCGGCGGCGGCGGCTGGCGGTCACGAAGGAGGGGTCGGGCGGAGGGAGGCCGGGCTCAACTTGACAGGAGGGAGGGAGCGAGGGAAGGAGGCGCCGGTGGCTGCGCTCGCCGGGCGCGGGTGAGTGAGTGAGCGGGCGGGCGGGCGAGCGGGCGGCGGCCGGCGTGAGGAGGGAAGCGGGCGGCTGAGGCGAGGCGCGGCGCGGCCCCGGCGGATGGCGGGCAGCTGGAGCGGGAAGGCGGCGCTCGGCCGCGCCCCGGTTAACGAGGAGAGGCGGGGACACCGGGCGATCCCCGGCTCCGCGCCGAGGGCTTGCGGCGTCGGCTCTTCCCTCGCGGCCCGGAAGAAAGTTTCGGGGATGCCGGTGAAGTGGGGGCTCCCCCTTTTCCCCTCAGCCGCCCGCCCGCGCCCCTTCGCCCGCTCCACGGAGCCCGGTCGCCAGCCGGCGGCCGCCCGCCCGCCGTGCCGCCCCTTCGCTCCGCGCCCGATCGGAGACAAAGCCGCCGCCCCACCTGCCGCCCCGGCCCCTCTGCCGCCTCGGGCAGCCCCGCGGCGCGGAGGGGCCCGGGCCCGGCTGTCCGGCCGGTGGCGGCTGTGTGGAGGGACAGCGGCCCGCTGAACGACAGCGAACTTATTTTTAGATGTGCCTCTCAGCTCAATGCATCTTAAAAATAGCACGGTTCTTACTGAAGGAGTGGGAAAGAAAGTGGTTCGGCAGGCCTCGTGGTGTTTGGTTGGTTCTTTAAAAAAAAAACAAAACCACCCGGTTTTCTAGAGAAAAAGCTTTGTTTCAGTGATATAGGCAACTGTGGGACGGTTAATACCCACAGGTGCTTTCAGTGTCTCTTCATTAAGGTCGCCCCTTGAGCACGTGAACAAAGGTACTCATGGCTTTGTCCTCCGCAGTGTGTTCTCGGCAGGGGATGTGAGATCTAATGCACACCGGACTCGTGCAGTACTTTTTATAGGGTGACTCGAGCTTTTTTTGATCAGTTTCCTTAATTTTCTGCCCTGACACTTCTCTCTGGAATGCCTGCAACATGTGGGTGATGCAGGTTGAAAGAGTGCTAATGGGCTGCAAGGATCAGCGCTGTTTATTATTTAATCTTCTGCTTTTGTTTTAGCTACTGTATCTCAGCTGATTCTGGTGACAGAACCACCATAAAATAAACGGGTCTTATTGTGCCAAATGTGTAATACTACATAATTTGTACCAAGGATCTCATCATGATTGCTTACAAAGGAGAATTCTGACTTTTGTTTTAAAACCACTACAAATATATCGGAGACTTGTGTAAATGAAAAGGGAAAAGTGTTATCTCCAACAGGGAAAGGGATTTTAAGAAAAAAGTGTAAAATTGTAGAGTGTTTTAGATTGGAAAGGACCTCTGCATGTCATCTAGTCCTGTACCCGCACTCAGAGCAGATCCAGTTCGATAAGGTTACTCAGACCTTGCCCAGGTGAATTTTGAGCATCTCCAAGGACAGAGGTTCCACAGTCCCTGTGGCTGTGGTGGTGCCAGTTTCTGACCACTTTTGTGGTGTTTGGTTTTGTTTTTTTTTTCTTAATCTAATACTAATTTCCTGTGTTGCAATTTGTCTTTGTTTCCTCTTATCCTGCCACTGTGCACCTTGCATCCATACACAGGTGTTGGTAGTCATGTGCATCTGTAGTTCTTGAAGCTAGTAGAAACCACACTAGTGTTTTGGACCAAAGGGCTGATTGTTTCGTGACAACGTTCTAAGTATAATTGCTAGAGATTTTTCTCATAAATTGGAAATTTATTTTTCCCAAGCATTTGCTTAACATTTCCTGTTTATTTGAATGTGGATAATAGCAGATTGGCGTATTAGTTTAAAATACATAAACACCTTATGAAGACTATTTGTTGTTTTCTTTTTTTAAATCAAATATCTCAAATAATTTACCCACCTCTGCTTGTTCATTGGCCTTGTGTTCCTTAAACTGAATTTGAGACAGTTTGCTCTTAACTTTTGCTAGAGTCCTTTCACCATTAATAGTGTCATGTAGTCTCTTGGAATGACAGAGTCTACTCACTTTAATAGAAGGAAAGCTTTTTGGCTTTAATCTTGAAATTGATATTCCTTGGGAAGGGATGTGCCTTGAACAATACCGTACAACGTGTTATTACTGGGAAGTTGCCTTTGTACTGTATAGGCATTGTTTAATGCTCTGGAGAAGCTCTGGCTGATATTTATGATGCTGTTGATGTGGTAAATGATGTGGGCACCTTTTTTTGTCAGGAGAAAAAAAAATGATTTTACATTGTGCAGAATAAAATAATCTTCATGTTCTTCATTGTGACACATGACTGCCAAAATTACCCATTTCTTAATTTGCATAAATTCTTGGGTGTTGTTGGTAATATTTTAAAAACAGGAGAATATATTTGTAATGTGATTTGTAGCATGTCACTTCTGGATGTGTCTGGGTAGAATTTCAAAACATTAGTATGATGCTGCTTAAAAGCAATGCTTCTGACTAACTCATGCTTTCCATTAAAGCCATATCAAATTATTTATTAGAAGTAATTTGAAGGCTGGCTGCACTGAATTTGATGATATTTGGAATAGTTCGATAAATAATTTAACTTACTTTTGCAGATAGCATCTGCCATTTTATAGTAATGGGAACACCTGACAGTTATGCTCATTGGCTTGTATTAATTGTAGTATGTTTCCACTCAGGAAGAAATCAAATGTATGGGTTTGTTTTGGGTTTTGGTGTGTGTTTTTTTTTTAATTATTATTATTATTATTATTTTATTTAGTCCTGTAATGCCTATGTGAGTCTTAGATATTCTTGACATGTATAAATCTCTTCTGCAGGCTCACTGAACTCTAGATGATATATTTGAGATTTTAAGTTTTACCACTACTAATATTTTGGGGATTTTAAGATATTTTCTGTTTCCAAAGTGGACTGCTTTGATTATGCTTTTCCCGGTCTGTGTTAGTCTCCTTTTAGCATGTTGTTATGGTAAAATTAATAAACTAACACATTACATTTCCATAAAGTAAAACTTTTTGGGGTGTGTGTGTGTATAAAGGCTTTATTTGATTTGACAGTATTTGAGAATCATTTGCTTTGTTGATGAAACAGTTTATCTTGGACTGCTAAGATCAAAATCTTGGAAGGGGAGTTTATCATATGTCTGCAAACAGACCAAGATAGCAGTCATATAATAAATTTCAGTCTGAATTTGGAGAAGAACATAACACTGGGAATGCACTTGTTCGACTCATGAATGGTTTGCTTATTGTAGTGTGTACAGAAAGGCTGCCACTAGCTTTAATATTACTGTTGTAGGACAGAATTTAATCATGCAGCTCATACGCTTTCAATTTTATGGCCTGGAGGACTGAATGTTGGAATGACTGTGCTAAATTAAACCTGGGGTCTGTGAAAATGACTAATACCAGATGCCTTAGTAGGAATTTTAAGAACAAATGTGGAGATATAATTTGCATCCCATGTTCAAGGTGAATCCGAAGCTTTGTAGTTTGGAATTGGTTTAAAACCCAAATAATGTTTAATAACCTCTTCAGATGCTATTATGCATAATTATGGTAATTTCGGTCATACTTGCTGCTGATACAAGTAGCTAGTCTAGATCTGTGGCTGATTTGAGGGGGCAGCTAGTTTATGCAGGGGTTTTGTTTGGTTGGTTGATGCCAGGCTCTTTACAGACTGAGGCCAAATGCACTGAATATTTTCCACCAGTTTCAGTGATTAGGACCAACATGGCATTCGAGGAAGAGAGGTGCTTCTGCACACACACACCTTCAACTGCAGTGGTGAGAACAGTTACCTGGGTGTGAAACCTGCCCAGTTGTGAATTCCTTTTCTGTTTGTGTTGGAGGAAGGTCTGGAACAGAAACTGCTTCTCAGAGAATCCTATTATCACCAGTTTGTAGGATGGTCTGGGGTGCGTATCTCAGCTTCTCCTGTGGAATTGAAATAGAGACTGTGGGCATGTTTGCTAATTAGGTCTTTTATTTTGGACTTCGGAAACTTGTGAAGTTTGTCCTCCAATGGCAGTTTAGTGAGTCTTCAAGTATTTTATATATAAATGGCATCAACAGACAACAAAGAAGTCTGAAATGACCCTCTAGCCTGGTATGTGCTTAATTGTGTCTCCTGAGCTATGGGCTTGGCTTAAAAGCAGAGGGGGAAGCATTGTTATAGTACTGTGTATTTCTGAATATTGCTCAGTTCCAGTGTCAGTATCATCTTGAATGTGGGATGCTTATCATCTCACATTTATTCTTTGAGCCCATTTCTGAATAATGTTAGATTCCTGAAGTTGATGGCTTCTGGTAGAAGTAAGTTGTGTTCTGTGTGAATATGTATTTATGAACACGTCAAAGTAATATGTCTTAGAATGGTACCAGTTAGTAGTATTCAGTGAATACCTATGAAGCTAAGCATATATTTCATTATGGTGTTGCTTAGGAATTTTTGCTGGCTTTTCTGAGCTTTATAGTCTTTGTATGCAGCCCAGTGGAGAGTTTTGAAAGGTTTACAGTTTGCTGGTGAAATTCTGCAGCATCCTTCCATGGGCTTTGACAGGCTCCGTGCTACGTTTTAGGACTTACATGTTTGAACTTTGACTGAAATTGCAGAGTGCTGTTCCAAATCAATGTTCCTTCAACTGCTGTGTGAGATGAATGGCTTTTATGTTTCTTTTTTCTAGAAGGAAATCCATTAATTACATACATTACCAAACTGGCCCTGAAAGGAGTGCCATGGCTCCTGCCCAAGGGTTCCATCTCCTAGACTAGAAATCAGTAGGCTGCTGTGCTAATCCCACAGATCAGTAGGCTGCTGTGCTAATCCCACAGCAGTTCCACTAGTAAGTGATCAGTCACTAATATTTGTACTAATGTATCATCCAAACCCATTTTCCACAGAACAGACTACGTTTGCAACGTGACCACTGTTTGCTGGAGGCATTGCTGCAAGCATCTAATAGCAGGAGACTGCTATAGATGGCAGTGTCTGCTTGGAGAAACAAACGGTGGGAGAATTTTTGGTGACTACAGTCACAGGAGGTGAGAACTAAATTTAAAACCTGGATTTCTGTCCCTGGTAATTGAAGTTTTCTTCCCCAGTATAAGCTTGGTAAAAATCATAGTTTATATTGACATTTTGTATATTGTCCATGTCAACCAAGAGTCTCCTTAGATCTTTCAGGCAAACGTCTGAAAGTATGGAGGTAAAAACATAGTACGTGCTCACTCTCATACTTAAGACTCAGTTCTTGAAAATTTTTACTTTAGAAAAAAAGATTCTCAGAATTCCCTCATCATATTTTTAAATGAGCTGGAACAAGCATGTGACAATACAAATAGTGTTACTAATGCCTATGAAACATGGGCTAATATTTCATGTTTCATGTTTATGTTAGCCCATGTTTCATGGTAGCCAATTTTGGTTTATTGCAGTTACATAAGAGCACAGCTAATTAAAGGACTTGGAAAGGAGTTTAAATACAAGTATCAGTCATCATTGTAAATGAGTGATTGTTAGGATGTGGATTTATTTTATTATTTGCATCATAGTATGTGGTTTGTCTGGAAGCAGAAGCTGCAAGGCCTCCAGACCAGGACGTGACAGGGCATTTAAACTTGGCATAGGATTCCATACCAGAGCACCTCTCTGGAGGAAGATAGAACTTTTCTGTATGCTGAATTGGCAAGGGAGCAGAAAACATTCAGCAGTACTATAGGATATTGCTGTCTTCTAAACTGAATACTAGGTGTATTCTTATTTAGATAGGAATTGGTGTTCAAAGATAGGCTTTTTGCACAACAACTTGTGGAAGGCTTTATTTGGGAACAGAGCACCTGTATTCATTCACTGCAGGACTTCCACTGTGATCATCATATGTGTACCTGACAAGCTGTATAAAAACAACACAGTGGAGTTTTGGGTGGTGTTTCTACTTTTTAGGGATGAAATCAGCTGCTATATCCTTTTTATTACTTAATATTTCCTTTCAGATGTCTTTACTAAAAATCTAAATCTATGCAAAAGCAAAAATAATTTGCATAGATGCTATTTTTTTTTGGAAAAAAACGCTACACTTTTGTACTTAGTGTAAAGAAAATACAAACTGATGCTTCCAGAAAGCAAGCCGATTCTCTTTTACGGTAGAGTCAGGCTTACTTGTTTAGAGTGACAACCTTACTGCTGCTGAGCAAGAGCATGACTTTAACCTCTGTGCATGTGATAAAATACCATAAATGATCCTGCAGTTAATGCTGCTGCTGAGAGTGAAATCAGAGACAAGTAACATAACTATTGTTTTTAATTGAACTATAGCAGTGTAGATTTTTCTTAAGCAGGTAATTTCATACATTACTGTTAAACAAGTAATTTTTAAAAACTTCACAGAAATCATCAGTCTCTCCTTTTTTTTCCCCATACCAGTGTGATGAGTTTTGAAATGTTAGAAGAAAAGTTGTATGCATTAACTTACTCAGAATTTGTTCTGAAATTGTTTAATGGGTCTTGGTTAGACTACAAAGGCACTTTCAACTTGGTTATTATTACGTGAACATTTTCACTACCTTAAGATTCTCTATTTTATATACATAAAAAGTTGTATGCCTTACTCATTTGAGATATTTGTGGCAATACATGTTCTGAGAGGGAAGTTGTTCTGGTTATTAAAAGTTTCATTTGACAATCTTTGTTAGAAGATTTATAATTAAAAAGAAAATAACGATCTGCATCTTTCATATTATATTTGCCTATTTCTTCTGTCTCCTGATTAACTGTTATCATCAACAGGAAGCCTGTCCTCCTGTGAAGTCTGGAGCTAGTAAAGCTCATTTGCTTATGAATTTTTATCTTACGGTTCATCTGATTGTGATCCAACGGTTTTACTATGTTGAAGGCATCGTAGTTTTTCCTGTGTTCTCTGCTAATGTGTAATATGACATGAATCCATACTCTAGCCTTTATCTCATTCAGAGCATTTACTGGAGCTCTTCATCAGAAGCTTGTTCTTCACTTGGCCATCTGTTTCTGTAAAGCATGTAGCAATTTAGCTACCTTTGAGGTCGCTATCCTGTCAAAAATCAGTAATATCTGCCAAGCAGTTGAAAACTATTGGGAGGGGAACAGAGAGATTTTCACAGACCTCATGATCACGTAAGCTTCTTAGCTTTAGCAAAGCAGACCTGAAATCTGTATTTTAATTATTCTGCAGTACTTGGGATTCTGATGCTCTCCTTAAAGAGATATATCTCAAAAAAAAAAATTGTTCATGTACGAGAACTTTAAAACATGTGTCAAAACCAGATAATATTTCTTGGAATGCCTAGTGTCAACAGTAGACTTCTAAAAATACAGGTTTATTTTTAATAAAACATCACCTACATTTTAATTATTTTTTTTCATAAATTCTATGTTTTCATGGATATGTTGAAAGCAGTAATAGCTACAGTTTATTCTGGCAAGACATTTTGATGAGTGTGTATCTTACAGCTTAATATCCTGAATGTCTTTGCAAGAGTTTGCACAAGGAATGCAGAGTAATGTGTGGCATTGGGGCATCTGTCAGAAATAACATATGCCACAAATATAAAGCTCCTGCTTCTCCACCTAAAAATACTTGCGGAGTCACATGCTCCCAACATAATATTTGACTGTTTAAGTAGGGATGGTTTTTATGATACGTTATTTCAGTTCTGGCCTGTTACAATGCCATTTAACAATCTTGTCTGGAAGTCATATTACAGAATTCATCTTGAAATTAATCCCTAGCATGCAAATAGGAAATCGTCCCATAACAAATGAAAATCAATATGCTGTTTCTTTTCATTGCAGAAAGAAGTATGTAAAATTGTTTTCTGTCAATAATGATTAATCACAATTGAACCTTGCAGCACTCGGAAGTGTACTATTGATATTGACATGCTCAACGGTTTAGTTGTACTGTATAAACGGGAGATGAAAAGTGAAATCCCAAAGGTGATATAAAAGGACAAGCGAAGGTTGCAAAAATAAACATAATTTCTAAATTAAGGAAAACTGATAGATTGATGTGAAGGCATTGAAGGGGGTGAGATTTGGATAGAGATGGGTTGAATGAAAAGCATAATAATGGATAAAAGGGGAGAAATTACTATTTAAGGAGGAAGAGAAGTGAGGGCAGGTAAAGCCTTTTGAAAATCAGTAGTATCCCGGTTGAAGTACAGCATATAACTCCGTGTCTACTAATTCATTCTTCAGAAGAGTCTGTGTTATTCTATTTCATATAAAGCTTTTTGAACAGCTTCTTACATTTCATTGCATGATTTGTTAGCTGTAACTAATTTTCTAGTCGTAAATCACCTAGGTCTGATGTTTCACTCTTCTCAAATTTTATCTTTTGAGAAGGAAATGTAGAAAACATTGTATGTCTCAGCAGTTAGTGTCAGAACTATGTGGGAATTTTGTATGGCTGATTTTCCCTATTTACAAGTAACACTGGAAGGTGTAACGAAGACCTTCTATCACTATGTAGGCTTACGTAAGCCATATGGCAGTGGTATTTCTTCCCCAGTCTTAAGCACGGCAAGGAAATGGGGTATGGCTGTCTACTGTAGTCTCATGAGAACACAAGCAGGTGCCCTTCAGAAATGTTGCTCCTGCAGCTCATAAAATGCTTACTGATATCATCTTGGAAAGTAAAAATACATCATTTGTTTCTATTTTTTGTATACATATAGTATCTTGTATATTTGACGGAAGACGCATCATAAAAGGAAGAGAGCACAGCTGCCTATATATTTAGGTCTGACTGTTGTCTTTTGGGTCAGATTGAATGTTTCTGAAAGGAGGAGGGAAGGACAGTTACCCTCGAGGAAGGTATGGTCCAACTGGAGCAGCTTCTGAGGTGTAATGAAAAGGAGGAAGGGGTGAAAGCCAGAAGCTGCAGTGCAGGTAGAGGTTGGGAGGCAGAGGAGCGTGGGTCTGCCTCCAGCAGAAGTCAGTCCTCAGTGGCTACTTCTGTACCACTACGTCTGCAGGTCGGGACATGGACATGATGCTAAGCTGACCTCAGTCTGGAGCAGCTCTGTCATAAAGAGAATGAAATCAGATCCAAGGGCAAGCTGACCGGTGAGCAGTAAGGACATTTGGGGTTTGGTACTTGGGCTTCTTGTCCTTTTGTTCTTTGATGTGGACATGACTCAGAAGTAATGGGGAAATAAATGCTTGGGGTTTAGGGAGCTAAAGCTGTAAAAGCTTATGCAAATACCAGTTTGTTAGTGATGCTATTTAAAAGAAGTTGTTCTAAATGATTTATTAGTCCTTGGAGGAGACTACATGGATATTTTTCTCCCTAGGAAGCAGCTGAAGATTGGTGGGTTGGAAATAAAGTCCAGAGGAAAGAACAGTTCCCACATGGACATAGTTATGTGTTAGATTTGGTTTTGAGCTTTTTTAATGGTGTCAGCTAGCAACAAATCGGCTTGGATTCTTCTTGTGTGCAATCATATTGTTTAAGGTTCTCATTTTTGTATTTTAATAAAATACAACTTCAGAGACCAAAAGCTGTAGTTTGGGGGTTTCTTCTTCACTCTCATTTATATATGTAACAACCTTACATAAAAATGGGATGGGGAAATAAGACTGTTCCATTTGAAGTCTGCATTGGGTTTCAGCTGCAAATGCTAATGCAATTTACACGAATATAAGGCCAAAGGAACAGTCAAGCGCGTGTACTTACCCCTGACAGTGCGCAAGTTCTGTGTAAATACAGGTATTTATTTATAATAATATGATGGCATGATGGGCTTTTGCCAGCTTTCTACAGAAATTTTTGAGTGAATTTACAATTTAAATTTATAAGCATATTTAAAGAGTTGTTTGTTGGTTTGTTGTTTTTTTTTTTTAATGTGTTGTTAATTATAAAAATGGAAAAGACTAAGATTCCCTTCGTTCCTATGGTCAAAGTTATTAGCGGAGGGAAACACACTGTGGGAAGGGAAAGTTGCTGTAGCTGCCTTTTTTTCATTATCTTTAAAGTAATGTCTATGCTGTCTTTTTCCTATCACTGCTTTCTTTCCTCTGCCTTGTAAGAATTGCTGTGGAGTCTTTTTTTTTTTCCCCTTAATAATTCTGATCTAGCAATTCACCTAGCTTTGAGGTATATGGTAGCAGCATCTAAGATCCTGCTATTCACAAATGAGTCTCCATTCTTTGAACAATCTATTTGTGTCCTGTCCCTTGGGAGGATCCACATGCTGCCTCCAGGACTCTAGAACAATTTGTGAATGATGAAAGTCTGATGGTACTTAGGCCACTGAATCTATCTATAAAACAGCAGCATTCAAATGATGCCTGAAGCAATCTATAATATGATGACTCTGCTGCTTGTTTCTGTTACTCTTAAAAGGTGAAGGAAAAGAGGAAATGGCTGAGCTGGTTTTCTGTTGTTTCTAAAGATTTAAGTTGAGTAGGTGGTTCGGTTTCCCTGCTGCCCTGGGAGGTGGGGAAGAATAGATAGATCTTTAATATGCCTTGTAAGCCATATTCAAGTGTTGCTGTGGCAGGTAGTTCTTTACATACAGTTTGTAGGGTTGTGGAATTATTACAGTAACAGTCATGTTAGGTTAAAATTATAGATTAGTATTTTATTATATGATAAAAACTGTGTGTGAAAGAGAGCAAAAGGCAAGAAACTGCTACCTGTTGATAGAGTACTGTGATACTCTGCTGGGTGAAATGTTAAGATCAGTACGCTTGGGAGGTTACTGTGCTTACTAGAAATTACAGAAGATTCTGATTAACTTTGTGTTGTGTAATAGTCAGTGTTGATATATATTAGGATCTACTTCTTCAACAAAAGGAATCAAATAAAATCCATATACACCCTTGAGACATGACAGTCAATACTCCTCTGTGCTGATACCTTAATAGATAAGATAGGCCCCAAAACTGTTTTTTCCTGACCCAACCGTATGAATTAGTTGTCAGCAAAGACAGGAAGATCTCTTGTTTACGTACAGCCATTTGCTGTCCAGAAAGAGCAGAAATAGAAGTCGGAGGCTGGCAACAATGATAAATAGGCTTTGGAAAACCTTCCATATAAAGCAAGATTGAGAAGACTGGCACTTTTCAACTTTTTCCACTTAGAACTATATGCAGAATACTAGCGTTTATGAGGAAAGGGAATTGTGTGTTCTGTCTATGAAGTCAAAAAACCTCAAGTATGCAAGAAGTTCTTTTTAGATGGTGTGTTGTTTATGTAATTAACTGACAAAAACATCTGAGCAACAAGAAGATGCTGATATTTCTACAACAAAAGATTAGATGCTTAAATAGAATATATATGTATGCAATATATAAATTCAGTATTTTCTAAGTCCTTTCTACTATAAATCCTTGTGCTTCAAAATACAAGCAAACTAGATAGAACAAATAAAAAAGACACTTTCCCAATCCAGAATTGTCCACTGACGAGTTTCTTGCACCTTCTGTCAAACCATCTGCTACAGGCTAATGAACAGACAGCATGCTGGGTTTGATGAAGCACTTGTATGAGCTATTTTGATAGCTCCCATGTTCCTTTCAGTGGGAGCTCTGTGATTAATGAAGCCTGGAGTTAATTTTTGAGGGTGGGGGTGGGCAAAGTGTTCTTGCTGTGAGCTTCCACACTGTGGAATGCTGTTGACAGAGAGGGGTGATGAACCCACATCACTGTTTTTGAAGAATGTTTCAATGTTTTCTTATAAGCCTTCATTTAGCAGAAGAACAGCTCAGTAACCTCTGCCACGTGCCCTGGGGAATTAATGGCTAAATTGAGAGGAGTGCAGAGTTGTGCCCATTTTGAGCTGGGGGGTTCTGCGTAATTCCAGACATCATACATCACTGTAGTAAAAAGCAGATATCGGTGCTAGAGCTACAGCCTAGCTAGAACAAATAGCAGCTTCATTTTGGGATGTACCTGAGATACCTGTGTCTGAGGAGGCACCACCATCACCTCTTAATTATTCTTCCTGCTGCAACTCTGGAGAGGATATAACACGCATTTTTTTTTTTTCTGCTGGTGGCAGATGCTGATGTGTTTGAAGCTGTATACAGACTAGTAGAGAAATTATTCATGTAATTAATTAATTCCAACATATGCCCTTTTGAACTGTTCTTAAGTATGCTTCATAGGGTATTTGTGAGGGATCCTATTTTACTTTGTAACTTAATCATTCTTGCATTTGTCAGGATTAAAAAAGGTTGCCATTTGGTCACTGTTTAGTGATTCCTATGATTACTGTTGAAGTATGAGCTGCTTGTAAGCATCAGAGGTCCAATACCAACAACAGCAGGATACAAATGCCTGGCATCCTGCTGTGTTACTATGAGAGTTCTTAGCACTGCTGATGGCTTTCCAATGTCTAGACCTGGTTGTGGTCAAGGCAGAAGCACATCACTGAACACTGGTGCGCTGCTCTAAGGACAGAAGAACAGTGATGCAAAGGATGCTCTTCCTGCAATACGGTAGCTATGAGTTTGCGTGCTAGACCAGTGTTGTAAGCAGTTGGATTGGATGTGTGTTGGCCTGTCAAGAGTCCTTGCTGGAATCTTTTGCTAAATCACATTTTATCTCTTTTAGACGATAATATTTGGCTCGTTGGCATTTTGCATGTAGATTGACAATGCAATTATTTACTTTTGTTTGACATTTTTTTTTTTTTTACAAAGGGTTGGAAAGCAAGAATGCCCAGGTGTTCCTCAACACTGCAGATGCATGTGTGTTTCTTTGCTAGCAGCAATTCTGATGGCTTAAGGTTTTTGGTAAATCAACTATGACCTGGCGATTATGCCACTGCGAGAAGATCCACAAAGTGAAAAAACATTACGGTTGTATTGGAACAGTCTGTGCATTATGCCCATGTGCACTGTGTTAATAACCAAACTTTGATGATGATTAATTTTTCACACAATCTGATATTCAGCGTGTTATCTTTGATATATTTAATGAACTTTCCTAATACAGTAAGTTGTATGTAGATAGCACACAAACTGAAAGAGGAGCTATGGGTATTACTGATAGATCAACCTGTTTCAGTCCATGTTTTCTGTCCTAGCATAATTTGAGTGACTTCATGTTTTCAGCGTGCCTACTTTCAATAAACTGACCAACTTAGTTTACACAAGTCTCAAAGAGGGCAAGAGCTGTTGCAGTGCATTTGTGATTCCTCATCTCCCATAGCTGTGCATAAATCCATGAAAGTTAAAAGTAGATTCTGGGACTTTCTGTTCTTAATGTTACTCTGTTATGATCTCCATTTCACTCTGGCATCTCTGTGTAAATACTTATTTTTATTCTTTTTTTTGGTGAGGATATCAATTACACCCAGAAGCTAAAGTTGCTAATCATAGGCATTCTGGTTACTGACTAGTGTGTAATATTGCATCATGCAATTCTGTAGGGTCTCACCTTAATTTTTATGCAAAATATAACCAAATAATCTAAGGCTGATATGTTCAAATTTCTCTCTCTGTCTTCATCCCCCGCCCCGCCTCCATTTACCAGCTTAGATGCTTCAAAACCATTTGCGTTTCCTTAAGCATGTCCAAATTCCTTCAGTATTTGGGACGGGGGACACACGACACATGGGACAACACTGACGGACATGAATGACGACAGATTTGAGTGTCTTAAGTATGTTTGCTGTCCCAAGCAAGACCATGTAAAGGGTAGCCATAGTTTCACCTGTGTGAGACCTGTATCCTCCTCAGTTGACACCTGGGGACCAGGATTTGCTGCAGCACCTCAACCAGCTTGAGATGCTTGTGTGTGGGCAATGTAAACAAGCCCCTGCTGCCGTATAAGAGGCTGTAAAACTGTTACAGTATCTCAGAGCTACAAAATCATATTGATTTCTAAAATAAGTCCTCAGAAATATCTTGAGGAAATATTAAGGTCAGAAATTTTATGGCACTTAGATGCTTTTAATGAGACTAGGGACATCATTAAATGAACTTTTAAGATACAGGCTGCTGTACTGTGATTTTTTCAAATTTGTCTGTGTCCTCACTGCTGCTGGAAGGAGCACTGCCACTAAGCATCACTGAGTGCATTAAGCTTTAATAGCTGTTTGGGCCAGATCCAGTCTATCATGACAAGGAAACTTTTAGATCAAAAGCATCTTAAAATTTGGAGTATAGTCATATCTGTCTTTGAATAGATAGTGTTGCTATCTTTAAGTTTGAACTATTTTATTTTGATTTAACTTCCATTTAATCTTAGCAGTCAGAACCAGGAGGTACTGCATCCAATAACCATCTGGACTTGTTTGTTTTCGGTTTAAAAGATTTGATAACTGTTTGTATGTTAATATGTATAGTACAGATTGTGGTGGGACAAAAGATGGGTGGGTTTTTAATCTAGAACTTTTTCATAAAGATTGAAAATAAGTCCCCTTTAGTTTGCTTTATTTGTCCTCACACTTCTGAGTATCATCTGTAGAATATTGCTCTACAATTTGAACAGAAGAATACCAATAGTGAGTCTTCATCATGCTATGTACATTCAGAAAGCCCTATGGATTTTGTTGCTGGTCCAATGAAAAAAATTGTTAGATGGGAAAGTAACCCTTCCCCGCATAGTCTTGTTTAATGTTCACTATAGGAGTCTTACCACTGGAATAAAGACATTGTTGAGACTTAGCTGCTGTTCAAAGTAAAAGATAACAAACATATCATTTTTTACATAACAAAGTCCAAATACCCAAGTTTGTTTAAGGAAAGATTTTCAAGTGGCAGTTTATTTTGTTTGCTGTTACTTTAAATAAACATTTTCTTCTTAAAAGAAGTATTTTCTGTATTATTTTTTTTTTATTAACTCCATCTAAGTTTTATGACAAGGCTTAACAATAAGGTTTCACTTCAGGATGCTGATAGTTTTCAATACTTTCAGAAGGGATTTGTTAGTGTTATCAGTTCCTGTGGTTAGGCTTTTATAAAAAAATTCTGCTTATTTGCTTGAGTAATTACCATTATAATTTAATTAGGAAGTATAATTTGTGTAGGTAGGCTTACTCTGCTCTCCATTTGCATCAAAGTTAGAATGGGTGTCTAGACAATTGAAGTTCAAGCTCTGGAACATCATCCTAATTTTATGCCATAAACAGTCAATTAATGCAAGATGTATTTTAGTCATACCCTATTTATGGAGTTGTTCAAAGCTTGTATTTAGGAAAGTGACTGACGTTTGAGGAAGAAGACTTTCTCCTCTGTGTTGTATCCATCTTATGATTGTTACCAAATGTTGAGCAGATACAAACATAGGGCTTGCCCATTGTATTCATGCAAAGAGGACAGCATGTGCTAAGTGCTAATTTAGTTCTGTTGATAAACTTCCAGCAGTGTTTCTATGGAAGTGTCACAGGACACATTCTCACGTTAGTATACGATGTTTTTTTCTCTTCTGGTATCGCTTGTGAAGCCTCTCTGGTGGGCACTGTCATGGCCTCAGGGCGTTGGGGTTAATGTAGTAGCCTGTAGAGCAGACTGCAGTATCCCCCTGTTGCAGTGATTAGCTTAATGGGGATCTGTTTGCCAGGTGAGCTTGGCTAGCTGTGATACCATCACTTCAAACGATTGTAGTCATAGCAAAGGGCTGTTTCTTTTTTCCCTCGTTGAAGTAATTGCAAATTGTACCGTGATTTAAGAGTACTGCATTTCATTGGTGGGGTTGTAATCTGTTTCTGCACAGCTGCAGCAAATTGTGTGGTTTGTATCTGAGAGGCAAGAATTGGCTCCTGAGGTCGTTTGGTGTGCATGCTATCTAGTGTATTAATGATGAAATTGAACCAAGAGCTCAAGTTTGCCTTGCGTGTGGGAGGTGGTCAGGATCATGCGGTTCCTCAGTGAGCTCTGAGGAGAGCACTGAAAATTAGTGACTTTGCCAGTGTTTGAGCAGGAGCAAAGAAACTGAAGCAGGAGGAGTTGCAGTGTGTTCATCTGAACCGAATTATAAGCGTAAACCCAGTGCCCTCTGTTGCTGGTGGAGCAGCTTCTGTCTGAAAGCAGTGCAATGTACTGAAGGTTGGTTGTTTTATGTCTGCATATGGAGAATTATGGTTAACTGCGTGTATTGTGAGTGCGTGCTGGCTCGAAATACAATATGGAGGCATATTGATGTCACTGGTTGATGGGAAAAAGTATTTTAAATATAACTGCATAAGTTTTTCAGTGGAATTTGAGGCTGTGGCTTTCTTAGGCAGGACATTAACATCAGATGCCCTTACTGTGGGCTTAGTATTTTTGTGTGTTTGAGCCCTATCGTCAGGGAGCAGCAGGATGAGGTGGTTGCTGTGCGAGGGAGACGGCCAGCAGCCGAGGGTGACAACAAAGAGCGTAATCCCACACTACCCAGATAAGAAGAGTGGAGCGGTCTGGTGACAGTATCCAGGGGCAGCAGACCGCACCGTTTGCCAGACAGGCCTGCAGTCATGAAGTAAGTCCAAGGTCAAGTCAGCTGGTCCGGGCACCTGGCCAGGTGCAGACATACCTGGAGCATAGCTCAGGCAGGGACCAAGGGCAAGACTGAGCTTCAGCGTAGCTCCCAGGCAAAAGAGGGAAACCCCCAAGAAGGCTTTTTGTAGCTCTTTCCCACACAGCTCTTCGCACAGCTGTCTGGCATCACCGCAGCGGAGCTAGCCTCGAGCACAGCCAGTTGACTCCCTAGGAAGGAGTGAAGAGCTAGTGCACAGGGCCTTAATGCTAACCTTTGAGTATCATCTCTTTGCCTGGAGAAGGTAGCTTCAGCCAGCTGTGCTTTCTTCTCTTGTGTTTGTGGACATATTCGTTGACATCTGAGGCTGTGAAAATATTAAAAAACTTCTGATGCAATTTGTTTCACAGTTTGCCCTATTATTTTCATGTATATTGATCTGGGTAGGAAGAAAGTGGATCCTAGTGGAACTCTGCAAGTGAAAATTTTGGAGGAAATAGCAGCACAAGGAAACTGCTGTGGCTTGCTCAGCTCTGTCACGGGATGACTTAAACCCACTCAGTACAAGGGTGATTATTTTTACTTTCGAGAGGCACAGTGAGAGTCTCCTGATGATCATACCAGTCCTTAAGGGAACGTTCACCAAAGCCTGCAGATCTATAAAGGACAGGGGGGTCTCATCCAAGCATAAACCACTAACAGCTTTTGTCTTTAGGTAATACCCATCCTACTGCAACACTCTGAAATGTCTGGTTTTTTTGGAGTTTCTGTGGTATGATAGCCCCTTCAGAAAAGTGAATTCTGCTTTTTTTTTTTTTTTTTTTCCTTTTAACTGTGGTGAAGATAATTCATGTTTAAAGGAAATATCATACAGTTCATCATTTTAACAAGGAATGATGAACAATATTAAGGACTTACTGGGAAGGTCCAGGAGCTCTCTGTGTATATCACTGTTTCTGTGCTGGTAATACTATAGTTAGATTTTTACATATTAAAGAAACCTTAGGAATTGCTGCCAGGATGATAATTAATGATATGCTCAAAAGCACAGCTTGGATCAGTGCTCCCTAGAGACCCCAGCAGAGATACCACAAGTTGAACACCTTTGTGAAAAAGCAAGTGTAAGAGTGGGGGAAACATGAAATGTTTGCTGTTCTGCTTTACAAGCTGAGGGAAGGAACAGGGCAGCATAAGGTGTCAAAGATGTCTCTTTTGGATTAACGAGATCCATAAACAATCCTCACAAACCAGAGGCGGAAGGAAGTATGATTGTGTAATGGAACAGCAAAAGGAAGGTGAAAATTTAACAGGATCAAGAGTATTGGAGAAACACAGGAAAAAGGGGTGTAGAAAAAGCAAATTAGAGAGAAAGAAGAGAGAAATTAGGAAGAAAAAACTCACTGGAAAGGATAAATAGTTGGTCCAAAAGCTACTAGAAAAAGTTGCATTTATTTTGATAAGATGCAAAATTATATATATAACAATGCTAGAAAACATGAAGAAGGGGTAATAAAACATTGAATTAAATCGTATCTTCTGCAAATTGTATAGTACCAAGAAGACTATCAGATGCAACATTCTTAAATTAAGATACTTGCTGAAAGCAAGTGATTTCATTCTAAAGCTTAATAGTGATTTTTAAAATTTATGGGTTTGGAAAGGTGGACAATTTCCCCATTTTTATAAAGGCCATAGGACAGGTATTGCATCTGGACATTAAGTTTCATTCTGAATTTTGCTGGTTGTGATTCAAAGCTACATATTTATACTTAGCAGTAAAAGAGGAATTGGTTAGTTTTTAGAAAAGTACTGTCTCAATATTGCTAAGCAAATGAAAGTTTAATGATATCCTGGAAACTGTATGGCTTATGGTGTAATAAGACACACGTCTGTGTTCATGGTGTAATAAGTACAACATCAAGTAATCCAACAGCTAAATCTAATATTATTTTACAGATTCACTGATTAAGGCTAGGAAGTGAAGAATAGTGTTGCCATGGTGAAGTCTATACAATAAAGCACAAGGAGAACGAGCTAGTGAATAATTGATACATGTCTAAGATTAGAAACGATCATTTACAGTGTGCTTTTTGATATTCATGCATGCTTTTTACTTCAAAAAACTTAAGAGAAACACATTAGCATAGACTGTGACAGGTTTTTGCATAAACTTTTAAGCAAAATACCAGTGGCTTATGTGTGCTAGAACACACAAATACACAAGTTACTGGCAGTGCTAAGATTGAGAATTCAGTCATAAACCAAGAAGTTTAAAAATGGAAGGCTTTTAGCATGGGATGTGTTTGGCCAGGCTGCATCTATTACTATATTTCTTAAAAATATTACAGAAACAAGTAAGATTGTATGTCATAAGATTCAGTAAGACAAGTTGTAACATAGTGCCTGTGTGCTTATCTCCTTCTGGTTTTAGTCATATAAAAGACCTCTTAATTTAGTTTTAAAAGCTTTAGTTTAAAAGTAATTTAGTAAGGTGTCCTAGGCCATCTTGAATTAAGGAAGAGTTTTACAAGTGTCCTGATAAAGCTTAAAGACTCGCTTTTTCAAAACAGATAAAAATCTCACTACTGTTGCGAAGGTATTGCTGTGTAAAGTAATGGAAAGCTGTTTACTGGGATAAATGTTGCAGATCTGCTGAAGCAAAGCACTGCAGGCATCATGCCTTTGTAAACAGTTTTGCTTAATATTGGTGTCATTTATTTTTATAAATGTGTGATGGAAATCAGTGAACATGCACAATAATTCTAAGTACAGTCCAGCTGCCCTGTAGCAAACTTTACTTGTCACAAATTTCTTTTTAGCAATCCCAGTAGCGAGAGCTATTTTTCATTATTAATTAGCCCCATTAAAATAAATAAAATACATGCAGTTGGCTCACATACAACAATCCTGAGGTGTTGTTTTTTCTGCTTGCAAGCTGAAGGAAATTATTTGGGGGGGGTGTGTGGAACCGATAAAAAGTAATCTGTGTATAAATATTGTGTGTCAATTTCAGATTGGTTTTCATTCTTGTAATGCCTCAAGTTTGCAAACCATGTTATAGTAAATGCCTCATTAAAGCAAACATCTCCATCTTCTCTAGGGTAAGTTAAGTCATAGCCAGCTTATGACCATATATTGAGAACTTTAAAAAGGACCAATCAAAATGAATCAAAATTAATTCAGTAGTTACTGTGAAAAGGTCATGGCAAATATCAAGGGATAGAATTGAACAATGCCTTAAAGAAGGATGGCAGATACCAGCATGAGGTTCAATTTCAGTTAATTTACTGCCCAGAGTAAGTGGGTAGTATCATACAGCATGTAACAAAAAGTTCAGATTTGTGTTACATGATGAGGCACTTGATTTCCTTCATTAACATCTAAAGCTTCACAGGCTTCCTGTGCATTTTTCTGCTTAAAAACAGGCAAACTGCCACCAATGATTATAAATTAATCAAGACATGCAAGCTGAGAGGAAAAGCAAAGGGGTTGTCTTTCTTAAACATGGTAGGGGTAGAGAATCATAGAGGTACTGGATAGATATAAAAGTGATTAGCATTTTTGCCAACTGGTTTGTGGTATGCCTAAATATTCCTATTTCCCATATTTAAGGATTAGGTTTTCAGACTTTATTTTTGTTGTGCATCCCAGAACTGAATCAAATGTAAAACCTGCACTGGTATTTTATACAGTGATGGTTTTACGCAGACCAACCATGGTCTGTGTAAGAGAAACTATATTCAAAACGTGTGTGTTTTTCATGGTTGTGTTATATGCACAATGCTTTAGCAGTGGATTCCTACTGAACACAAAATAAGCTTTGTGTTGTGTCTGAAGCAAAGATCCATGTGTATGTAGTAGTAATGCTTTGTGGTGTCCTTTTCAAACAGATCTTGATGTAGTTGCTTGGGGGAATGGTTGCATTTCTTCCTGCATTCTTCAGTCAACATTACATTGGATATTGGAAAACAGCCTTAATAACTGCAAAAAAGGGCAGGATTTTCCAGTACACTGAAGGTCTTGGATATATATGTGATTGGAGAATGTGAACTTGATAAATGTACCTTTGAGAAAAGATTTGCAAAGTTTATTTTTGAAAGAGGGGAGTTCTAGTTAGGCAGTTAAAATAGAAGTGAAAATTATACAGATCAAAAGCTAATAACTGTAATTAACCTCAAAACTGAAAAGCACTTATCTTTTAGCATGGCCCCTTCATTAATGGGAGACTCTTCAGTGAACGGTAGCTCTTGTCCTTGCCTTCCTTGGCTCGTCCTTGCCTTCCGATTCATCCCTTTGAAATGAAAGTTAGAGAGCTGCAAACGTTTCCCTCTGGATATTGGACTTGGCAGTTCCTTGTGTGCTGCACCGAGCTGGGGGCATGGCATTGGCAGGAGAGGTGCGCTTTCTGCGACTGGTCCTACACCATATTGTGAAGAGACTCAGCTGAGTAGAGCTGACATGGGCTGGATTTTGAGGTCTGTTGTTCAGTCAAAATTATAAGCAGTGAAGGAAAGCTATGCTATTGCATAAACACTACAGACACAAATATTTTTCCTTAATTAGCTTTTCAGAAACTTTGAAGTAACATCATGGAAAAAATGGCAGCATCAAAGCCTGTCCGTTTATGTGCACATGCCTCCAGTGAAGGCAAAGGGGGTATCTTCGTTTTAACAGATTGGTGAAGGGTTAAGCCTGTATGTCAGCTTCCTGGTTTTTGTTGTTTTTCTGTTATATTTCTGTGGAAATTAGATATTTTTTTTTCTATGCCTTATTTCCTGTACAGGTTGCTAAGCATCAGTAAATGAATTCCATAAATGTTACTATCTATGATTTGCATACAGGAGAACATTAACATTGAAGTTGCATGCATTTGTTAAGTATTTGCTCAGATTATTTCTTTATAATTTGTTTCTTGAAGAAAAGCAGAGAGTACTCTAAAGCACAGATATTCTCAGCTGTATTATGTAGTTTTTCCAGCTGTTTTTTTTTAATAGTGATAGATGTTTGTCAGAGGCTTCAGAGCCAGAGATGAACAGATCTAGATCTTCCTCCAAGTGGAGAAAAAAGATGCATCGAGGGCTCTGCTCACTGTTAATACTTTTGAGAAAAGGATGTTTTGTTGAGATAGATGTTCATCTTGTTTTGTTAGCCTAAGTTTTTGAATAAAGAGTTCATTGCTTAATTCTGAAGCCGTTCACTGGCAGCATGATTAACGGTGGTTTATTGTACAACCAAAGAAAGCAATACTAATTGCAAATATAAAGGCTTCCTTACAGATACTTTCTGAATTGCTTAGTTTTCCTAAATGAAGTCATCTTTTAAATAATTTTACAACTGAAGGGCTTTTTCCTTTTTATTTTTTTTTTATTTTTTTAAAATTTACCTATTGTTTTGGAAGTCTTTGTGATTCTGATTGTCATATACGTGACAGCTAGGAAGTACAATGGCTAAAGGTGTTATTCAGAACACTATTGTTATCAAGTTTGGGTACCTGGAGTTTGGTTTAGCAGATTATTCGTATTCAGAAACCTTGGCTCTAATAGTTCAAATCTTTCACTTCACATTGGGATTGGTATTTATATTTTGTCTTTTATTTTGGCATTAAATATTTTAATAAGTAGGTTGGCAGCAAACTGATTGGTATTCCAAACTAAAAAAAGTTACATGCTGCTACTTTTAGTCTTCCTTCTTAATTATTCACTCTGAAGGCCTGTATGTATAAAAAGAGATCAACTGTAAGTCAAGGGGAGGTGTTGCTTCAATGTTGTTTAGATTATTCAATTTCTGCTCTTTTTTATCTAAAATAATAAAGAATTACCTGAGATGGGAAAAGAAAAAAGTAATGCTGTACTACAGAATTTGCCTATTAATTAGATAAAGGAAATTTAAATTAAATTAAAGAGATGGCTAATTTTATAACATGAAGGTAGGTACTGGCTGCAGTGGGTATTTTGTTTATATTTTTCCTTAAGCTGCTTTGCTGGGAAAAAAATTATCATAGAATCCTAGAATGTTGTAGGTTGGAAGGGACCTTAAGGCTCTCCTAGTTCCACCCCTCCTGCCATGGGCAGGGGCACCTTCCACTAGACCAGGTTGCTCAAAGCCCCATCCAGCCTGGCCTTGAGCACTGCCAGGGATGGGGCAGCCACAGCTGCTCTGGGCAACCTGTGCCAGTGCCTCAGCCAGCACTCTCACAGTGAAGAATTTCTTCCTAATATCTAATTAAATCTGCCCTCTTTCAGTTTAAAGCCATTCATTCCCCTTTTGTCCTGTCACTACATGCCCTTGTAAAAACTCCCCCTCCAGCTTTCCTGTAGGCTCCTTTAGGTGCTGGAAGGCTTCTGTGAGGTGTCCCCAGAACCTTCCCTTCTCCGGGCTCAACAACCCCAACTCTCTCAGCCTGTCCTCACAGGAGAGGTGCTTCAGCCCTCTGATCATCTTCCTCTGGACTTGTGCCAACAGGAGCAGATAATGATAGGAAAAAGGGTCCCTGGAAAGAGATTTCTGTTCCACCATTTTTGATAGCCATCTTTCAAATTGTTCTTCCTGCTTGTGCCTGCAAGAAAAGCTGGGAAAGTTTGGGTCTGAATCTTGTTCATGATGCTTTGTACAGACTGTGTAAGAGTTTCATCCAGAGTTTATTTATTGAGAGTCGCTGTGTCTGGGTCACTGAAGTTGCTTGCATATCTGATTAATCAAAACAGAGTGAGGAAGGAGATCAGAAAAAGGAAAACTATTTAATGAAATGCCAGTTCAGAGATCAAATTTAATTAAAACTAGCAAAACAAAAGTAGCAGCTCCTATCTGAAAACTATTGCAGCCAGCTGCATCACAGAAGCCTACTAAAATAAATACTAGATTTTTGGCCCCAGTTAAAGATCCAAGTTTGTTTATAAGAGGATTATTTTTTATATTTTTGTTCAAATGGACCTCTACTTCTGCTGTAGTCACCAAACCAACACTTGGTGCACTATTAAAGATGCTTGCAGTAGGACAGCAAGCCACAGAACTCTTCTGGGAATGCAGCACTGTCCTGCTGGTAGCAAGAGCAACACCACACCACCGTTTATTTTCCATTTTAGTCATGTATAGAACGCTCCTTACCTTTTACACAATAAAGTGTTTTCCTGTTATTACTTTGACTCCCAATGAGGCCATAGTTATGTGATCACTTTCAGGAGGAGGAAATCAGTGCTAGTGCTGGAAAATGAGATCCCTTCATTCTACGTCCTGCTCTGTCCTGCCAGCTCTCTTGTGTTGGCCGTGCTCAAGTCTTCCCAATAAAAGTTAATGTGAAGTAGAGGGAGGGTTGCACTTTTTTTTATTCTTCTTTCATTTGTTTGGGTGTTTTTAATCCTCTATGTCAGATGTTAAGGTTTTTTTAAAATACCATATGATTCTGTCCATTGCACTTTTGAAATCTTTGACAAATACAAATTATTCAAGACTGACTGGCAGTTTTGAGATTAAATTTATATAGAACTGTTGTGTTTTGAAAAGTTCTCTTCCAAAGTAGCCGGACACCAGAGAGTTTAAAACTAGAATGAGATGGCATTTATTGATAGTAATTTTAAAAGTTTTCCTCAATGTGGAGCTATCAGTGGCTGCAGGCAGAGGCAATAATCCACGTACTGCCACCCTGCCGGCAAACAAGGTTGGTCCTGGCCTTCACCTACAAATTTTTAATAGTTGAGGTGTTTATTTTGTATCACTTTATCTTGTTTTCTTCTAGTGAATTAAGTGAATGTTTTTAGGACCACAGAATGTTTATTAATGAACTGCCTTTGCTAATAGTAATCAGGTTGTGTGGGTATACAGACAATTGGTAAGGTGAACATTACTTACAAATTGGGTAAATGTAAAATAAACGTGACCTTATGTGTGTTTGGTAAGAAACAATTTGCTGAGTTGAGCTCTAGAGATCGTGTAGTAACGCATCAGAGAATAGTGCCTCTGAGTACTGGTATGTTTATCGACCAGTTTCAGACCGTGAAAGATGAATCTCAGACTCCTCATCTTCATTACACTCTTTACTGTGTAAAGCAACATAGTTACCAGAAAGGGCGCCAGTATAAGAGACCAGTATGTTGGGGTAAGAGTTGAAGTATAAATAAAGACCAATACTAGTTGCCTTTCAGAGCATGAGGAGAAAAAGCACGAGGACTGGAGATGTGTGTACAGCAATGGTTGTGCAGAAATGCTCAGCTGCTTTCTGAGCTGTTTGCGCCAGTTCAGAGCTGCAGACTGCTCAGGCCTGGCCAGGAACAACCAAACGAGAAGTGCAGTTAGTTGGGTAGATGCAGGCAACTGATGGAGCTCTTCTCCCTCCAGCACCCAAACCAAAAGCTTTATGTGGTGCTGCACAGCAACCACTGGTCTGAAGCAAGCGCTGATGTTCCAGGTGTGGCATTGCACTCCATGGACTGGCTCGAGTGCATCCCTGCTGCCTGGGAGGTTCTCCCCTCTCCATTAAATACTTTAAATAAATAGAAAAATACAAGTTCTACGTGAATATAAATGGATAACTTTCCCAGCTACGCTTATTCTGGTGGTGATAATCAGGTTTTGGGCAAGCATAAGAAAGGAAAGACTTCCAAATTGGGGAGGGTGGGGAAATCGTTAAATTAAATATTTTTTTAAGAGCAATAAAGTGATACAAAGCCAAAAAGTTTTGGTTTGTCTTGTGGGTTTTTTTCTATTCAGTAATGTTTGAGGTACTGGTTTCCTTGATTATTTCACAGAATATTTATTTATAGATCTCAAAAATCATGTATTTTATCTTGTAATTTTCCCTGCTTTTAACCAGCATAAACTTAGTAAATGAAATCAATAACATTAATTTTATTCCTAAAACTCAGTCAACAGGCATTTTTATGTTTGACTTCACTTTTTTTATCAATTGAGCTTCTCAACATAAAGACACTAATTATGGACCTTTCTCTGTAAGTATTCAAAATATCTAGCTATTTTACTACTAACTTTTTTAAACAGGGATTTTTTATAAGCGAAGATTGTTCCGGTTTTCAATGGAAAGGGAAGATTAGTGCCAGAATAGCAAAGTATTTACATGATCCTCTGCAGGGATCAACATGTTCTCTGCATGAATTACTTCTCTTAATCATCATTATCATATTATGATCTCAGAATTAATTACAACTTTGAGAGGGAAGTATTTTAGCTGCCTTTGATTCATTCTTCTATGTTGTTTGTTACCTTCTTTTCTTAGTAAGTTACATTTCTCATGAAGAAAAGCAATTATTCCCTCTTGCACTCTTGGTTCCTGCATCTTTGGGTTTTTTTCTCCTCACTTTTAGTTACAAAATGTGACTGGTGCAGTTGCTGTTTTGAACCCCACCTTTAGGGTTGCTAGGCAGAGGAACTTCATTGCGTAAGTAACCTGTTACTGAACAGGCTACTGCCGCCCTAACCAGCCATCTAGTGAACAGCCAAGTCTTAAGGGAGATAACTTCTGCCATTTACTGTTTGGAACCAGACCTTTTAAACATGGAAAAAAGGAAGTGGTAAATTTGTTTTAAAATAACAAAACAGCTAAAGCGAAAGAAATCTTTGCCAGCAGAAAGTAGTACAAAGCAAGTATATAAATGCCTGAACATAGCCGTCAAAATAGTAATTCCTGAAAATGGGTGATAACATCATGCATTGCAAATGCTTGATGGCTTGCTTTCAGTTTTGAGATTTAGGGATGTGCATTTGGTTTGGGTCCACATCTGCCTTCCGGTTAGTGGGTGGCCTCAAATGAACTGCACAGATTTCATGACGGAGTTTCTGGTTTGTTCTGTGCAATAAATATTTGACTATAATAATTCGGATCTTGACATTCCAAATCAAACTGATTTCTCCATCCCTGGTAAATATAGATTACCAAAGTAGAAGCATGTGTGTAAATATTTCAAATACAGTAGTAATGGTTTCTGACAAATAGTACTGCAATTTCGGTTGGCAAAAGTTTGTGTGCCTTTCAGCATGTTCTGGAGATTATCTGACCATCAGTTCTTATTAGCACCATCTTAAAGTCAATAAACACAGAAATATTAGGAGGGAATCATGTGAAGCTGCATGCGGGAAAGGAGAGAAGCAGAGAGCAGAGCCTGGAACAATGGTGAGATAGTGGGTATGAATTTCAGGTGAGCAGACAGGATTCTGTGAAAACAAAACTAAGCAGGTACAAAGCTGTACAGAGCTTAAAGGTGCAAAGTTAAGAGACAGCGTTAGGAGCAGATTTGCAATAGCCAGTGTCATTTCCGAGACTAAATTTTTCCCTGTTGTTAAACATAAGATGAGCTGAGGAAAGCTCGGTTGTTCTTTCTTTGGATTCTGGTGAGTGTTGGCTTTAGGGTGTAGCTGTAGGTAGATAAAGTAGGCAGTTACTCGACCATTTGATGGGTGGAAGCAGCCAGACAGCTCAGCAAGACCTACTTTGATGCTGCCTTTCCTTTTCTTGTGGCTTTTCTTGAGCAGTACTTCAAGGACGGCAAGATGGCCAGGCAACAGGTCTTTGCCTCCTGCTGCGCAGCCGGGCATAGGCTGCTTTCTGCTGTCCTCACCTGCCGAGGGGCCAGAAAGGACAAGGCTGCCCCAATGACCTCCTGGGTGGCTTTTCTCAGAAGTTCCTTCATCTCAGCCCTACCGGTGCCCCCCCTCCTTCCTCCGTGCTGCCCGCTGCAGCTTCGCGTCTGCTGTTGCAAAGCTGCGAACTGGCTTTGTGAAGCGGCTGCTGGGCTGGCCGGGCGGAGGGGCTTTGCTTCTGGAAATTATACCATCTGGCCTTACACCAGGACGCTGTATACGGAGCTTATATTTAGATCACCTTGTATCTGGCATCTGGACTGACTTTATCTGCATGCTTGGCAAGATGTGGTTGGAGCACTTTCTTTAGTGGATGATACTCGACGTCATGCCTGTATTGTCAGGTCTCAGTTGCCACGGTGAAAGACTTTCCGTAAAAATAGTTGTTCTTTCTTTAGAGCTGTCCTTCCTATTGGTGGGAGCTGCGCGTGGGATGCCAGTTATTATTGGTGTCTATTAGAAGTATCAGACACAGGGAAGGCTGGTAAAGAACATTTTGCCCTTGTAATTGGACAGATCAATTCTGACCATCGGCAAAGATAACGCATGGCAGGTCCAGCAGCACCGAGTATACTGATACTGAGCTACATTGCACTGTACAGCTCAAGTTTCTATAGGGCTGGGTTGTGGGGTAGTTTGGTTGTGGTTTTTTGTGGGTGGGGTGGGATTTTTTTGGTTTGTTTGTTTTTGTTCTTTTTCAGTGTGTTTTTGTGTAAAGGCATCTTTGTCACAGCTGAAGGACGACAGGAGCGGGAGGGCCGGGCCGTGCTGCTGGAGGGCCAGCAGGGGGCGTCGGAGCGCCACGCCGCGCCCCCCCGCCGGGCCTTCGTATCCCGAGCGGGCGCCGCCGCGCCGGGGGGTGCCGCGCCCGCGTGTGATGCCGCAATCGTCACGCTTGTAACTACTGCTTCGTCTTATGAAGATTATTTCAGTACTGCCCGTTAGGCAGTAATATCGACAAGACCATTGTGCACCTGCTGAGGGCGTTTATTAATTTTCTTTGCCTCTTAAGAAGAGAAACGCAAATCCTGCTTTCTTAGGGAGAAAAAGTGGGGCACAGTGGAAGTGCAGATGATCTGTGTGACTTACACGTGTTGTATGGCACGTATTTCTGATCTATGAAAGTCATGGTTTGGTGTAAATAATACTGCGGAGAAATAACATACCAAGAAACGTCTCAAGGATGAGTAAAAAGATAGCAGACAACAAATCATGGTGCGACAGTCCACAGTTAAACTAATGATATCCATACTGTACTTTATTTCAGGTTCCTCTTTTTGAGCTTTCGTCAGGGTCAGGTTTGTGCTGTGGTTGTAGAGGGGACTGTGCTCTTCATATACTGGACTGAGAAGGTGGTGTGTCAGCGCAGGGTTGTAACGTTTGCCTGGAGACTGCTTGATTCATTTGTGCCGGTTCTTTGAAAGGGTGTCCGTGAAAGTCAGTATTACAATGTTGCCTGAGAGTCTGTTATGGAAAGCACTCTCTCTCCTCATGACCCCTTTTCTCCCCCCGAAGTGAAGGGAAATGACTTCAGGCTACCAGAGATTGGAAAGTGCAATTCATCACATGGATATGCAAACCCAGGCAATTGCTTTTAAGATGCAGTCCCTCCTTACTGCACAGATGTGATGTATGATGGAATAAACCCACTCTGTTGTATTGATTATGATAACCTCAAGTATTCCGTGTTACTGGAATAACTCATTTTTGTCCAGAAATCTTGTAAGTCTCTGACAGTGTCTCGCAGACGCGAGCAGTCTCCTCAGCAGGCAGATGAGGAACTAGAGCAGTTTCTGGAACCTGTTAGCTCTACTGTCTGTCACATCTCATTTTCTAAAACCAAAAGGCATCTAAACAACGGGGCCTTATCTTAAAAATGTTTGAGTATAGCATACAAAAAGATACCCAAATTTGCAGAAAGTTTGAAGGAGCAGATGCGAGCCATGATTGCCCTGTCTGTCTCAATGAGTTTTGACTCAGTTGACAGTTTGATAGTTCTCTTAATGTTTGGGAAACCTGAACTCTTGCATAAATATACAAGAAGAGAATTATCCAGATTTGCAGTAGTGCTTCTTAAAAATAATTGTGGTTTTTATGGAAGTCCAGAAGGAAAGAAAGAGAAATACAAATGTATGAGCCCTTCATCACTTCACCATGTATTGTTAAGGGTGGTTCTTGTTGTTAAGGAAAGGGTGGCAGAGGAGACAGGGTTGTAAAACACCGTTTTATGAGATAGCAGAAAACTGAGTATAATTTGATAATATCAACTCAGTAGATCTTTTAATTAAGTGCCTTATCAAACAGTTCATGGGGCTGACCAGGTCAAGTAATGTTGGAGTTGGATTGTCCGGTTTGCTGCCATGAGTCTGGAGTATTGAGATTAAGATATGCTGTTCAAAAGCCTGCTCTGTCAGCGCTATTGTTGTCCAGATGAGTTGTGAGACTGTCCTTAGAGGTATTCAGTGCTGTGGTTAGACAAGGCTCTGAGCAACTGCATCTCATATTCAAGTTAGCAAACAAGGTGTCTTACTGATGTCACAGATCTATGTAGCAGCATCACTCCTTGAGCTCACAGAGAACATCCAAACTGTCCTTACAGTTGCAAAATTCCAGTTGGTTTTGATAATTCAGCATTATGGGCCTCTAGGCATATCCATCATGAGACAGTGCTATTTCTCTGAAGGGCAGTACCCACATCTGCTGCTAGTGGTTTTGAACATGGATGTGGTGCAGGTGGCAGTTTCGGCTTCAGAACCTTTGTGCATGCTGGGATCTGCTCAAAAGTCTCAGATTCTTTTCCATCACTACCTTTTGAAATGACATTAAAACCTAGGACACACTGACAGTAACATGGCATCATATGATCAGTGTGTTGCTCAGAGGAGGAGCATCAGAGACCATTTCATGCTCCTTTGGTCTTATGACCAGGGAAGCCAGGTCATAAACCTGATATCAAATAAGAACAGTCCTGCTATCCAAAAGCCATGTCTGTGTTGGGATTTTTGAGGGCTGATGAGATTTCAGCCAGTCTAGGTGAGGGAGTGTTGCAATGCTACCTTTGTGCCACTTCCATAGAGCATAAGAGCAAATGGTACATAGCCTGTCTCAAAGAATGGTTATGGGTGACTAACTTTTGTTTGTGAGCCTGCAGTTTCAACTGAGATACAAAATTGGCTGACAGATGCCTGTAATTGCACCAAATAAAGTACGATGTTTCCTGTTCTAATAGGGACCTTGTAGTTATACCCAAATAGTAAAAGTAGATTCCTACTCTCAGCATTTTTATTTTCCAGAGACGCTGTTCTTTTTACTTCTGCTTAAGGAATTACAGCATAACTCAGTTTCCTCTGTTGCTTATAGTTTCTGACTAGAAATCTACCAAAAAATAAAAACTAAAAAAGGTCTAGTTTGTGTTGTCAGTGTAAAGAAAGTATGCAATAATTGATTTAACAGCATCTGTTATAAAATGTTTGGTAGATAAATACAATCTTTAAGGTCATGCTTTAAGACTTGGACTTTGTTTAATCTTTTGTTTAAATGAGGAGCAGTAATATGTCATGGTGTCCAGGTGACTGAAGGTTAAGACAACTCTTATTTTCCCTAGGTGGTTGTGATGGCTCACAATGCAAAACAGTGATCTCCAGGAAGCAAGCAAGATAGCATCCAGGGTGCTTACAGTTAACCCATCTTTGCCTGAACTAGAAAACTATTAATGAAAATTACATCGCAAAATTAAAGCATTAGAAGAGATCAGTACTGGAAACTGTTGCTTCAGGGAAAGGTAAGATTTTGCGTTCATTATCTAGTGATTAAGGATTTAGGTGGAATTTTTCTGTTAGAATGATAGTGAATTTTATGTATGAATGCATTTCTTTATTGAATACATGTGGCAACTATTACAGTTTTTTAGTAAATAGTTAAGTCTTTTGTATAGGTGAAAAATATAAAACGTGTATTGGAATTTGGAAGCTCATGTATATGGAGTTCTTACGGAACAGGATTCTGTGCATGAATTTAATTTAGCATTTAGCAATGACAGGTTTGGGCTTCTTACTGCCTCACTTTACATATGAATTACAAAGCTGTATTAAGACCATCACATGGTGCCATAAGAATGTGCACATACCCTACTACAAGTATTTATGGACTCTGTCTTAATGTTAGTGAAAGCTGGCAAACTATTACCAGGAGTTGAAGAAACTTGTGGGTTTAAACTAATCAGATACAGTGCAAGTGTTTCGCTAAAGCCTTCCTGGGACTGAAATTCCTTACAGAAAACGGTTGGCTATATTTGGTTGTATGTGTTTGAAAACAGATGAATAAGTATTTTCCATGTGTACTAAATAAGTATCTGAAATAGCTGCAATTGCTACCATGCTTTTATATCTCAAGGGACCTGGGGAAATACACAGAGCAACATGAGTACAAATTCATCGATGTCCTTCTCTTGAACAAAACAAAACCTTTTTTTCCTACTAACAAAGGTTGGATGCGTGTATTAAGCTGCAGTTAGTCCTCCTGGCTATATAAAAATAAGAATTCTTGGGGCAATTAATTTTGCCCTGTAATTGGCTGTAAGTCATGCCAAATTACATTGTTAGCAGTATTTCTCCTGGAGTACTGGCTTCCATAATGTCCCAATTCTACTCCACTGAAGAGTGAAATATTTTCTTTTACTTTTAAAGAGCAGTACTATAAAGGCTCTTGACAGGACCACGGACTTTTCAATCTGAGTAGTTATTTTTATGTTCTTTACTGATTGCTTAATTACAGATTTTTCTCTGACTTTTCAATCTGAGTAGTTATTTTTATGGTTTTTGCTGTTTGCTTAAATACAGATTTTTCTGTTTCAGCTTCTCTAGATTTTTGTATGATGGTTTTCAGTACATTGGGACAATTATTATAATACCATTTGTTATTCAGTGCCTATTTTATTTTAATGTAGTCTTTTTTTAATATCCAAGACCATGCAGATCAAAACAAATAGAATGGTGTATTTATGCTGTAGAGCACAGACATCTGTAAATGTGTGGCGTATATTCTAGATTTATATGACCATTATGAAGATGGTGATTTTCATTGCCTAAAGATAAGCTGTTCTGTGCAGCTGGGTTGTGTTACATGCATGCTGATGGGAAAAAGGCTCCGTATGGCTAAGTCTGTAAGTTCAGTTTGACTTGTGGTATGGCTCTAGGACACACCTCCACAGCAGCGTGTGCACTTTCAACCTGGGGTACCATTGGAACGTGCTGAAATTCGTGTGTCAGTCACTGAAGGGTGTAAGGGAGACATCTAACCCATTTAAAATAAGGCAGCCACAGGAGTCTAGCGCACAGTCACTAGGGCTGTAGATACAAGATTGAGCACGTATCGTTGCACCACGTGAGCCAGGATGGAATGAGTGGTGACTCTGGTCTGGAAAAGTACAGCTATATGTAATTACAGACTCTAAGCTGGAAAATGAGAGCACTGTTTCCTAGACTACCTTGCGACTAATTCTAGGACTTCCTACATCCCAGTTAAGCAAACTCAGAAAATACTAGATTTGACCACTTCTGGAGTAGTTTACCTGTTTTACTGTGCCTTGAAACAAGTGATGATACTAAAGTTTCTCCTTCACAAAGCGGGTTTAAGAAGATACTACCTCTCAGCGATTAAACTAATGACTTCTGAGTGAGAACAGTATCTCATGGCAGCAGGCTTCCCACTCCAATGAATACAAATTTGGCATATTAGCAGGTGTCTTGTAAATGTCCTTGAACTCAGAGTTGGAAATACATGAATATGCAAACATATTCATGGGCTTTTATTTTCTAAAATGGAGATGAGACCAACTGATGTGATGTGCTCATGTGAAATCTCTTGTCTTTTACAGTTTAGAAAAATTCCAGGGCAAGGAGGAAATTATTTAGGTCCATTTAGCTAGAACAGTGATGGGTTTTAATTACACTGGTAGCACATCAGAAAAATTAGCAGTACTAAAGTTTGATTAATCTTTCCATAGGTTCTCTCAGGTTTTGGAGGGTGGCATTGCTGGCATCAGCAAGAGAAAGCTAGGGGAGGTCATATCTGTTGCTACTCATAACTGCCTTATTTCCTCTTTATTTATTTTAATGCTGCACTATAAACTTATGCTCTTTGATTTATTAGATCTTATGATATTTTAATATAAATTTTCCAGGTCTAAATTGAACTCTTGTCAGTTCTGTGCATTTGGCTTTTGGAAGTAATGAATTAAAACTGTTTAGACTCACAAAGGCATGTGACAAGCTATCTGGCAGTAATCTAGGAATGCAATTAAACGTGTTTAATTATGCACTTTGGTTGCTAGGTTAGAGTTTCAAAATTTTGCAAGGTCGAGACCTGACAGGACATAAAACCTCAACCATTTTATTTTATTTTAGTGCTTTGACTTCATGTTTTGAAGTTTGAGAACCTCCATTGTTTCTTCACTTGTTTCATTGTGAAGCTTGTGTTACCTACGAAGGTCCTGATTTTTACTTAAGTTCTGATGGCAAGCATTGGTTTATTGAGTGTCAAACAAAAGTGCAGATGCCAGTAGCTATAGGTTCAGTAAGTTGTTCTCCATTTCGATCTCCCTTTTTGGAGAGACTTAAGCTCTGCAAAAGAGTCCAATTCTCTAGTTACCTAATCTCTCTCTCTCTCTCTCTCTCTCTCTATATATATATATATATACACACACGTGGATCTTAGTACTTCACAAGCTGGTGGATGCGATATTTAAAATGGGTTGGACTGACGCAGGGGAATATGTGAGTGCCATGTGCCCAAGAATTGAGATGGAGCATGGATAGACCAATAGATAGACCAATAGTTTTTTTTAAAAAAACAGCAAAACAAAACAAAACAACAAACCCAACAAAATTCACAACACCAACCCCAACACACAAAACCAAAAATCAACAACAACCAGAAAAGGAAGAACTATAAATAGATTTGTTTTGTTATTTTTAGAGATTCCTGCTGATTGCATAAAAATCACTGGACTTAAAAGGTCATACTACCAGTGCTCAGTATCTTTCAGACATTTGTGTTAATCTAGTGCAGAGATCCAAACGAAGACTGACACTTGGAATCTGGGGGAGGCAGTATCATTTTTTCCTAATTAAAAATATCAGTGTTCTAGCTTGAAATCTGTTCTGGGAAACAGATCAGCATCATTCATCATGTTGTTGCCAACAGTATTTCTATTGACTTGAATAAAGTAATAACATTTTAGGGCTGATAAGCATCATTTAATATTGCCTGAGTGGTTTTTGTTTTTCTTTTCTTCTTAAGGTACCATAGTAGTTCATGAAAGGAGTTTGTTAATATTAATCCCAGAAGAGTTCTTCAGACTCTTTATAGATATAAGGTGTCTGAGTGTTTAAATAATTTTGGTTTTGCTTGTGTTTTTACTTCCTTAAAAAGAGGAAGGGGGAAAAAAGAAAAATAAAAAGTGGGAGACCTGCATCTGGTATTAAAGAAAATATTTTTTGTTCAGGAGTGTGCATAGCATGGAAGATATCACAAGATAGGCAGCAGTTCTTATTGAAACAGCAAATACTTAAAAAAAAATATCATAAGATGAACAACAAAATCACAGAAAGTATGCTATTATTTCCAAAGTAAATATTTTACCAAATAGGGTTTTGATACAAGGAACAGGATGTGATACATACCCAGTACATTTTAAACACATTTAAAACTTCCTGACTTTGCCCTTGCTTATATTTAGATTAAGCTTAAATGGTTCCACTCATTGCTGTTTTACTTTGATTAAAACAGATAACATTACCCCCATGTAGGTGAAAGATTTTGGGGCCTTTTCTTGTATGTGTTCCTCCATACAGTAGAATAAAGGAAAGGCTTTCATTCTCCATTCCCCCCATAGAGAAATGAGCTAAAAAGTCCAAAGATACAGATACACGACTTTCTCTCAGTGCTTATGTGCTATTTTGGGATGTGTGCTGACCTACTTTCTATGTTTCCAGAAAGTAAGCTGAAAAATTTTAGCTCAGGTTGCAGAAAGATTTGGATTTATTTTTCAGTGGATTTTTGTACATCCTTTCAGATAGATACACACACACGTTGGCTAATGTGGGAGTTAATGTACACTAGCAAATCAAGATTGCCCATTTTGGTGCAATTTCAACAATAACAGCAGCAGAGATCTGCTGCTAGACACCTGCCTTTAGAGGATTTGATAGGAATGCATTTACAATCTAGTGGTGCTGTTATTCAGAGTTACATGATGAAACAGTAAGCTTTCAGTTCCCAATTTTGAATAAATTTGGTACCTAAGTAGAAAAATCCAAAATTGCTGTAAGAATCTCATCATTGTATTTTTTTTTCCAGTTTCTTCAGCACTGTCATAGAGACTGGAAGATAAAACCCCTTTGAAGCATTTACATAGAGCATCTCTTTATTCAGCATCTCTTTATTCAGCACCCTGACCATCAAAGAATGTTCAGCCCATTAGTTTGCCATCCCTGATTAAAATAATGATACAATGAAATTGGGAATTGTATGAAAAAATTATGAGAGAACAAATAATGAGAGATGAAGACCTGCTTCTGCCCTCTGCTTAGGGCACAAAAAAGTCATTAGTCCCAGCAACACTGCACTGACACGTGGGCTTTTCCCACCAGAGCAGCCTTGCTGGTCCTTTTTAGTTTATTTTGCTTCACTCACAATGACCGTAGTGCAGAAGGTCTTGATGTGGCATTTCTTTCATCTCACCTGTATGAGCATACAAAGTTTAAGAATGTCTAAGTCTCAGTGAAAGTCTGCAATTAAAGGAAAAGGCAATTTCCCTTGTCCTCAGAGGAGATGAATTCCACCTCGCAGAGCTACCTATCTCTCTCTTCACCACCACTACCATCACCCCCCCACCACCACCCAGGTGGAGTTTAGACTTTGGCAACTTAAGTTTTGAACATCTGCAGCTAGGTGAGAGAAAACCAGTCCCTTTTCTTTGCATATATCACAGCTAGAGTAGGGAATTTTGTTGATTTTTCAGTACTGATGTTTTACTGGGAAAGGCTGGACAGTGTAAATGAGGCCTTCAAAATATCACAGATGGCAGGTCTGTATCTTCCTATGACTGACATACAGCTTCTTATTTCTCTGGAAAGTATTATGACCTACCTAAGCTAACCTGTGGATATGTCATATGTACGTTTTTCTAAGATTTGATACTTCTTTTTTTAAAAAAATTACATTGTATAGCAGAAAGACTGTATACAGTACTTGTAAAAAATCTGGCTCTCAAATCTTCATTTATAGTTGATACTTGAGGTTTTAGCTCTGTGTGAGAGTTAAGAATTCTGTAGATTCAAAGCTTTTTTCTAGTTTTTTAAGCATTTGGATGATGTAAAATTTTCACTTATTAAGTATCCTCTGCATTCCTACTGCTTTACAGGGTATCCCAGGTTGGTGGGGTATTAGTAAATAATGAAGGTGAATCAGTATTACAGCATGATAGTCATGTGTGAATTGCCTGGTTAAGCACTGATGGTACAACAAAGCATATTTTTAATGCTGCTACATGGAAGGTAATACGAGCACATGTTGTAGGGTTACAAATACAAAACTCTTTAGGGTAGTAACTTGAAGGAAAGCCCAAGGGATAATTTAAGAAGCTTGTTTAGCTTGTCTGTCAGTGTGATGCTAAAATACTGTGCTAGTAAAGTATTTTATCCAGCGCCTTGCTATTTCCACTTAACAATTGAAGTATAAATAAAGGAGATAGTTCGAAAAAGAGGCCTGTGGAATTTTTCAAGGTCTGGGAGGGAAAAAAAACCAACAAAACTTTTATACTGTGAGGCCTCAAGATTTCAGTCATGTAAATTAGAACAGAAATTTGCAAGATTAATTGATCATCATCTACAGATTCTTGTAGACTGGAATTTCTCAGCTTTATAAAGGCACCTGGAAGGTGAAGCTGAACTAGTTTCATCCAAACTCAGATTTTCTCACAAGAAGGAAATATTAACATTGGAATAGATGAGTTGTACCATCTTCTACTAAGAAAGGAGGAATATTGCTATCACAGTGGGACAGGCACTGCCAAAAGCTAACTTTAACCTTGCTATATTATATGTATTATATAATTCAGTATAGCTAGTGGAGAGGCAGAGGTTATTCCTAGCCCTGAATCAGTGGCTCTGTCCGTTGACTGTGAAAGAGGTACAGGAGTCTCAGCTTCCAGGCTGAAACTAGGCTTTGTGATTTAATTCCTCAAGACTCCAGTACTTTCCAAAAGCCTATCTTCAGCTAGCAGGAAAACTGCATCCTTCTGTATACAGTTGGTCCAGATGACCCTCGTTTATACTTACCTCTTTTGATGCTCCTGTGCTGTATTCTTTCCCGTGCAAGCAGATGTGCCCTGCTTGTTACACTTGAGAAGCATATGTGGGAATCTCCATTACTCCTGAAATGTGATCTGAACTTCACCCATTTCTCTGTGTACTTCCAATCTGTGTAGGAACCAAGGGGATCTCAGGTTATTTAGGTCCCCTTGGAACCCTCTATTAGTTTCCACCCTCCCCAAAAGTATTTATTACATTTACACACTATGCTGAAAAAGCTGTTTCTCTAATACACCACTGTTTTGAGTCAAGACTTGGAAGCATAGCCCCAAATAATTTTCTCGACCAAAGAAAGATAGAAATGATATGACTAGCAGTGTAAAGCGCCATGAGTAGGTCTGATCCTTGCTATCATACTTCTTCACTTCCACAGGTGAATGTTGTTCTCAGATGCAGGGTCACTTTATCAGCTAGATTTATAGTGCTAACATGACAATGTTAGTGCTTAACTATGAAAAATGTAAGGGTAATGATTCCTAACGCAAATTGATTGAAGTACTTAGTGATACGAGTCCTCCTGAAAATAACTAGTTTCTATAGTATTAGCACTTTTTCTTGGACGTTTGCATAATTACAGAAGGGTTCAGGAATGTATTTGTCATCTTTGCCTGTCCTAGAGACTGGTAACAGCTTGACTTCCCACAGATAAGCCAGATCATGGTATTCTGTGCTATCACAGGCATCAGTTCTTGAAATTCCTCTTGAAACTAATCTGAAATGTCAGGATAGTTATGTGAGCCGTGTGAGGATACTGCAACAGGGCTGCACAGTCTTTGTTCGAGTATCTTTGAATCTAGATTAATTTCAGGATTATCGTCCTGAGTCCAGATGAAAAACTTACTGCTCCTCAATATTTTGCTGCTCATCTTAGTTTGGGGGTTATAAAGCCTGCAGCTGAACTTGCAAGAAGCAGGTGGACGATGGTGTTCATGCACCTCCCTGACCCTGGAATGAATTACTAGAAGAGTTCAGTGGGAGTCTCGCTATGTTTTGGGAGCGTTGCGGGATTTATCTCCCTTTGGCAAGCTTTTTTCTCTCTAACTAAGCTCTTAATTGACTTTGTGTAAAATAAATTCCTCAGTTCTGAAGCCCTATATGGAGATAGCAGTAGAAGACAGTAAGGAGTGGAAGGGTGTTTCCTTTTCTTGAGGGAGCTGATACAAGAGTTGATTAACATTCACAGTCAGTGGGCAGGCAGGTGCCAAAATATGTACTTGCTGCAGTGAGTGTCTGACTTAAACTAGGTTATTGTGCACTTTCATTTAACACTAACACTAAATTTTTCTCAGTTGTTTTCGTAAGTGTTACTAGTCAGAATAAGGTTGTGTCGTCTTAGTTTAAATTTTACCAGTTGCACAGCTGACACTCAGAAAAGTAAATGTGTTTCTGTTCTGGTTTTGCAGGAGTGATCTTTCCTTACTTTGATTGCACACAGTAATATGTGTGTGTATATATATACATGGTATTTATCTGGTGAGCCTTGGGCCACTGCAGCTGTGTGCAGGGACGCACTTTCAGCAACATGATCCCTAAAGGGAGCAGATTTCAAACACATGATGTCTTTTGTCATTCAGCCTGTATTACAGCACTTGCAAAGGGGGCAGAACTATTCTCTTCTGCCAATACTGTTTTGAATGCATCTACTGTCATTCTTGCAAATTAACTGTTGTCGAATTAGTCTAAAATTGTAGTTAACTCTGGCCAGTACATAGTTGCAAAGAATCTTGTCCAAATTTTAAAATGTTTTTCTAATTCATTCTTGTTTTGCTTGTACTAATAATAAGCGTGGCCACTGAGTATCCTGATCTTGAATAATCAATACACATCTGTACAGTTCTATTAGCCACATTTTATTTTTGTTTTTTAAAAAAATATATATAATGCACAGGCACAGTCCCTTAAATCTAGCATTGGTATGCAGGCTATATAAATTGTGTCAGGTTTGTAGCAGTGTAAAACAGTACAATGTTTTTCCATTCCTGTCCAGGAACAGTATTAAGGCAGGATTTGGATGCCATCTTATCATGCAGTTTATGCCTTAACAAGTCAGAGGAAAATAATCCGTAAAATCGGGAGCTTTTAATATCATCGTTTAAAAAGGTGGTGCTTTTTAACTGGTTAGGTTCTTACACTTCTTCAGGAAACAAGGTGGAGGAAAGAGAACCCCAAAATACCTCTGACTTAAGCAAGTTGGTGCAGAGAATCTCATTCTTCCTTTCATGTTTTGTGTTTTTTTCCCCTCTTTTCAGTCTTTAAGCACTTGGAGTTCTTCACTTACCTTAAAGCTTGCTTTAGGGGTCAGCCCCTGCTTGTGCTTGCTGTTTGAGGCAGCGCTGTGGGTCAGTTACTTGCTGTTGGCCACTGCTTCCTGTGGTTTAGACCCTGAGTTTCCTCACATTCTTTCCTTTTCACTGTTATTTTACGTGTATACTGGCTGTCATCTTTTATCTCTGAGTATGGGGAAAAAAATTACATTTAATATTATTTAATGTTGAGATAGCTGTTCCTTTCCTTGCTTTCTGTCTTTTTTTTTTTCCATGACAATGTAAGAGGAGCTCCAGTCTGCTTCTAAATCCACATTCATGAACTTGTGTAGAAAAACTTTCCCTCAGCTGTTCTCATTTCTCCCAGGCAGTGCTTTGCTTACTGCAGGTGGGAGAGGGACAGGGGGAGAAGAGATGGGCGCAGAGCGGGAGAGAAACTGTTTATTTGCAATATGGAGTTAGATTCGGGAGCACAGGCAAAGCATGAGTAACCAGTTCGACTAATTCAAGTGCAGTTGATAAGAGAGGTGACAGACCTCTGTTCCAAGTCTGTACACAGAAAAATGCTTATTTTATGAAAGAAGTATGCTACTGTATTGCAGTGTTAGATGCAGCAAGTGGGTGTTATTAATACTGTTCAAATGCAAAATGATTATTTATAATAAAAGTACAGAAATTTAACATTGTACAATTAAACATGTACAAAACAGGTCTGGGGTATTTGTGTCCATATCTGGAAGTTTTAAAGATAATTTACACATCTGTGCTTTACAGTGCTGTAGCAATGTCATGTTTGTTCTTGTATGCTACCGACTTCTGTAGCAGAAGCTGAAACTCATGTCTTTGAGGTTCTGCCTCAGTCGGGCATTCAGAGTAGCTGGTAAAGTTGTGTTCTGTTGTTTCTAGAGCTCTGGCCTCAGGTGGAAAACCTTCATTTTCCTATTGATTGGTCTTGCACTTGGGACAGTTTTATAAGTAGTCCGGAGGAAGCTGAAATACAGCCAAAGGATATAGAGAGCAAAATGAGTATTTCCCTAATATGAGATAGAGAATAAAATTAAGTCAAAGTGTATATAAATCTGTATGTTACACTTCCAATGAAAGGGGATGCACTGAAAGCATGCCAGACAAATTTAAACCTATTTCCATGTGCCAGACATCAAGAATATGCATGTGGTTCTGACTCCCCTGTGAGTGTGATAGTTGGGAAGGAGGATGATTTGCTGACTGATGGAGGTGGAATGCATTTGTCATCTTAGATCAAGATTTCAGATGCTTTTGTAAAGACTGCTTTTGTCTCTGTGGAAACCGGAAGGATAGGCTCACACCTTGCAGTTTGTGTGCTTCTTTGGCCAAACATTGCTTTAATAGATACCTTTATGATCACTAGATGACACTGAGAGCACTAATTTAGAGAATCAGTTGAACAAAACTAGGTTATGTTTCTATTACTGTTAGGGATCCATCTATATTTATTGTGTTGTTACTGGAACTCCAAAATTATAGCTAAATGTGGCTTTTCTATTCAGCACAACATGCCACGCATGAAAATGAAGTGGGCTTTTCGGGAGAATATGGAGGAGTTGGAAAGCTACAGGCTCAGCATATAATCAAGCATACTGTGAGCTGATACCAAACAATAAAAAATTCTATGCTTCAATTCCTTTAATAGTAGTTATAAGTACCCTTATTTCTGAAAACAGTATGATTTGTGCGTCTGAATTTAGGTAGGCCTGAGTACACATGTAAGATCCATCTGTCTGGAGACTTAGGCAAAATATAGGTACTTTACGTATTTGTCTTAAATGAAAAACTAAGATGTAAACGATACCTGGCCTTTTGGACTACTACATTTCTGAAAGTGAGCAGGTGTCAATGTTGAGGATCTAGGGGACAGTTTGCCCCAACACAAGGGTACAGGTGAAGCTTAGAGCAATAGGAACCGGGGCAGTAGTGCTTTCTGCTGTTCTGGAACCCACTCTTACTAGAGGCAGCCCAGTTCTCCCACCCTTGAGAACAGAAGATCATATCCTTGGGAGGCTCAAAAGATACATATTTTTTTTTTTAATCCCCAAACCACAAGCAAGTTAGAGCTCCTGGTCTGGATCACATCCTTTGAATCAGAACTTAAATGATGCTGGAGAGAAGGCAGTCTTGATCCCTAAGATTTGAGCACATAGATTTCACTCAGATGTGAACTGAAGTGGAAGTAAAATGATCTGAATCTCACCCTTAGTAACAGATGACACAAAATGTTCATTATGTGGATGTAGGAGTACTATCCAGACTCAGAACAGGAGACACCTATTAAAAGAGTTAAATATTGTTACTGGATTCTAAGGCTGGTGATAGTTGTTACCTTCTTTTTGTTTGTGTGGGTAGCAATATAAAACTTAGCAGGTACTAGCTCAGGGGTTGGAGATCACATCGTGTATCAGGTTGTAACACAGAGCCTGTTAAAACCTAAGGCATGAATATTCAGGGAGGATGTGAGGAAGTTAAGTGACCATGCATTAAGTAGAGCCTGACATTATAGGAAGATGTGGAGCATAGGAAAAGTTGAGAAATCAAATCTTCACAAGAGGACAGAATTTTCTCTCCTCCTTTCTTTTCAGTGTGGTATTTATTTAAAAATATTTTCTGGAACACTGTTCCTGGTTGGGTTGTTTTTGTTGCATTTTTTTTGTGTGTGTGTGTGTCTTGCAATGTAGGAAAGACATGTGAAACCTAATTCAGGTCTGTCCCATTACATTGCATAGGAGAGGTTTGCTGAAGGGTGAGATAAGTTTGGGCTGCTTTTCTTTTTTCCTCTTCATTAACAAAATTCCATGTAACATAAGCAATCCAGAGTCTTGAGCAAGGGACTATTTCTGCCACAGGGCAGCCCGATCTATCATCTCATCCAGCACTGGATCAATGCAACTTTAATATATTGGATTTTTTTAAAGTCTGTATGTTATTAATAGGCCACAGATATATATATTTGCCCATCCATTAAAAACAGAATTTTCATTATCCTTTAATTTTCATGATAAGGAAAGGAAGAAGACTGGATTTCCTAAATGTCTGTGATCACTTTGGACAGTGGCCTCACTTAACAGCAAGTGTAGAATAAACTCTTCGTAGCTGATGGAAACTTCTATTAAAATGATCCTCTCTAAAAAGCACTTTCAAGTTCCAAACATTTTTGATTTTTTTCTCTATAACCGTAACACTTTTTTTACAGAAGCTGAAATGCTTTGTTACTGTCTCACAGTATGTGCTAACCAAATTTAATTTATGTAAAATACTGAACACTCAGAAGTGGCTTTAAATAGAAAATCATCCCTGAAATCTGTAACCTTCGTGTTCTTAGCTTGCTTGCCCTTTCTACACAGAACACAATAGGGAAAACGGGGACATCTGCCATGTTTTATTGAGGACTAATAATACACTCTACTACATAAAATTCCTGCATAGCCTCTAGGTCTTTGTCTTACAACTGTACCCAGGGCTTAAGCCTAATGTCACAGATTGCAGTGGAATAATAGCAAGAACGATTTTGTAATTGTGAGTGTTACCATCGTGCAAATTCTGGCAAGTTCCGCCATCAGCCTTTGATATTTGGAAGATGCCCAGCCTCTGGGCTGCCCTTGGGTGAAGCCGTGTGTTCTGACAATTCTGAAGCCATCTGCAAGGAGCCCCATCAGCTGGCTGGGTTCCTGCGCTGTGCCTCTACCCTCTACACAGCCAGAAAATGCCTGTTTCCAGGGTTTGCACTGCTTTTCTGTTGGAGAAGGATCAGCTTTAAAGTCCTCGTGAAGATACGGCTGCAACAGCTATCATGTAATGGAATATCAGCATGAAGTTGTTACAAATGTAAATTAGTATATGAATTGCTCTGCTTATGAAATGCTGTGACATAAGTCAGCATCCCCTCTTAGTATGGGAACTCTGCATTATGGATCAAACAGTAAGGGGCTAATACTATCTTAGAACCAGATTACAGCTTTAACCATAGATTTTGTTTGTTGTTAGCAAACAGGAGTATGACTAGAAATTAAATGTGCTTATTTTCTTTCAGCTGAAAGACAATGCAGTTGAAACACTCAGCCAAATGTCTTGTCAATATTAATCTATTAAAATCAGCATACCAGCATAGAAAGCAACTCTGGAAAAGCTGTATCCTCTTCTTTGTTTTATCTGTTTGTGTTTGAGAGAGGTGAGGAATTGTCTGGGCTGAAAGCTTATTTCTCTTTTATGTGACTGTAATTAAATATTAAATTATCTATCGCAAATCAAAACTGTAGATGTAGTGCATGATATGACTAGAATCTAATACTCTGATTTAAATTTATCTAAGGTCAGGTGTAGCCTGGCAACTAAGTCCTAATTGGACTATTCTGAGTGAGGTGTTTGCTACAAGGGTAGAAATCAACGTGAAACTGAAATGATCTCTTTGCTGGCATGAGAGTATGACCATGACTGGTTATTTGTTGACTTTTTTCTCTTATACCCACTGCTGAAAAACGATGCTTGAATAAAGAGAGGTTTTTATGTATGCTGAGGCAGTATCAAAATCCCAGTTCTTTGCCTGTAACAGCATTAGACTGGAAGAAATGGGTTAATTCAAGCAGAGAACGTATCAGATGTTCACATTGTATGGATTAAGACAAGCAGGTTATTCCAGGAAATTAAACAAATAATTTTTGAGTAACAGCTGGAGGGTTTGAATAGCTGTATAATTTCCTCAGTTTTTCCCCCTTTTTCTTCCATTGTTTAACTTTCATATTTGAGATACAAACCGAAAGAGGTTAAGAGTCTTCATAGCACCAATATGTTTGCCTATCTGTGACTGTTCTGCCATGTATAGGGGATGAGACCTAGGTAGTAAGTGCTTACAGGGGAAAAAAGAAAAATTTTCTAAATGGGTATGTACTGTTGAACAGTCTCCTCTGGGCAAGCAGGTACCCAAGAATACTCACCTTGGCTGTTATCAACTTTATTTCTTTAAACACTTCTGACACCTGTAAAACCCATCCAAAATGCAGTAGATAGCCTAAACATTGCCTTTGTAACCTTAGTTTTGCGAACATTTTAACTAGGGGAAACCTAGCACAGTCACTAAAAGAAACGATTCATATATCCTTGTCCCAGATGCATACTCCTCTTTTTGTCCCTTGTGGCAGCATGGCTGAAAATAAATAAATGAAAGGTAACCTAAGTTTGTGCCATGGTTTGCTGGGCAGCCTCACAAAACAGGTGCTAATGCAACAAGGAGGGAGGCTCCGTGGGCCCCAGGCAAGAAGAAGGATGAGGCTTTATTAATTGAATGAATGAGTGATTGAGTGGTGGTGATTACAAACTTCCTAAAGCTCAAACTTTCCTTTCTTGCCATTGCAGTTCCTCCAGCATACATGGCTAAGAGGCCTCATTCTCCCTTGGAGGTATTTACATACCATTCTACTCTGGTATGTATAGCATGGTGGGACATCTGTGAATCAGTGTACACTGATATGGAAGTTACTTTACCAAACCAGACAGGAAATCATTGTAGTGTTAGGGTTTTTTTCATAATACAGATTTTCTGAGCCAGCCTACACTGGCTGACACATTGAGAACACTTTTTAGGAAACCTGTTTTTATTTCTACTGTTGATAAGCACAAATATTTCCTCAGCTGCAAATGAGAATGACAGCTCTAATGCAGTCATAATAACACGTAGCTTACTGCACATGAAATGTAAGATTTGCTGCCGTATTATTAAACAAAAAGCTAATGATAATTCCTCCTGTGAGACAACCCATTTTTCCTTGACCAGTTTTGTAGCCTCAAATCTGTATTTCTGCATACAGAGTATCATCCAAACACAAATCAGTTATCAAACATCGATTTCCTTTAGCTTTTATTTACTAAACTTTAGTCAAAAAAATTAGTAATAGAAATTGCAGTCACTACAGTTGGGTAGTCTGCTGGAGGCAAGGGGTGTGATGTTCTTGTTTAGCCTTCAACCATAGGATAAACCCAATTATCATTATTATATTGATTGTTACATATACTTGCAAAATTGCAAGAAAGTACTGAACTACACAGAACCTACCAGAGAAGCCTGAAGCCATATACACCTTTGCCAGCCTGAAAATGTAGGCAAATTATAATTCCCATGCTTTGTTTTTCATCATTTGAGCACTTCGGTGATTCAGTTCTGAATGTTACATGGTGATTACATTCCTGTAGTAATCTCCTCTGAAGGATCTTGTGTAAACCTTTGATGGGATAAGTAGATAGTCTTCTTTTATCTTCTGTGCTCAAACAACTGTAATAGGTTAATGACACGTTTTTAGGGTTTTTTTGGAACCATATTGATTAGTCCTATTTTATTGGGGATCATGGTGTTTTACTCAATTCTAATATCATTTTAATCAGACTTTCAGATAAATGAAATATTTTCGAGTCTCTATTGTAATTTTCAATTATTTACTTATTTTTTGTAAAATACTTCAACCATTTGATTCTTGATTTCCTTCTGGATTCCTGGATGTATATGATAGGAACCTTGTGATTAATTGCATATAAGTTATTTCCACACATCATGCTTGCATTTTTTGTTTTTGTTGTTTGGGGTTTTTATTTTATTTCCATCTATAAAGGTGCAAAGCTTCTGTGCCTAACAAAATAGGAGGTTTGAGAGGGATATTGTCACTGCAGCCTTGGTGGAGAAGAATCACAAATTTTACCAAGAGTGTTCTTTTCCTTTCTTCCTGTGCTGAATCTTAAAATCTTTTTTGAATGCTCAGTGCATCTACTTTATTTCTTTGGTCTTATAATTAATAATCATAATCAGCTTTTCCAAGTCCCTCTTCCTCCCCCATTCCCAGTTTTGTTCTTAGTATTGTGTTGTAACTTATTCTATAGTGCTTTTACTTGGGAGTAGACAGTCAAGTTTTTACACGTATGGCTCAAAGATGAGAAAATCACCAACAGGAGATACATAAACTAAATCACTAAAAAAGGCTATGCAAATGGCACTTAGGCACCTTACTGCAACAGCTTTCAGACACCACAGGAACCTTCAGCTTCTCTTCAGCTGCTGTATATTCCTTTACCTTTTCAATTTTCAATTACTTGGCTGTGTTGACTTTTAGGTCTGAATGAATTTTCAAAGTATGTGTTCTAGAGTGAATTCTACAAAAGGCAATTTAGTGATGACATGTTTGGGGTTTTTCATCCATCCTCTTCTGGGTTTCCACCTGAAGTCCACTCAAGGGTAAACTGTTCTTAAGTTTCTGCGTGCCACTGCTGGATCAGGGACTTTCACCCTTTACAGGTCTCCCCCCATCTGAAAGAGATCACTATCGTGCTTCTGAGTATCCCAGCGGCGATTTCTCCTGTTGGAAATGTTCCACTTGTCATGAATATTAATTGGGCTGGAGAAGGTAAGATTGTATAGTGCAGCAATTGTATCACTCTTCTAATGAATATTTAATTATTTATACGTGTTGGAGTAGTTTCAGCAGGAAAAGTCAAGAGCTGTTTCCAGAATATCCTTGTAGCCTGGTGGTAAGGTCACTTACTGAAGATGTTGAAATTTTATTTAAAGCTTTTGTCAAATTTCTGTTTAAAGTTCCTCAAATGCCAATTCCTGCATTTGGTATTTGTCATTTCTCGGTCTTCACACATGGTTCAAATATATTTATATTTGTTCAGATTTAAGCACTTTCTGTTGTTTTGAAAAGCTTTTGATTGATTTACTTTGGTTTAGTTGGACTATCAGGAATGGACTGAATGTTTTTGTTGGTTCAGTCAAAGCTGAAAAAGCAAGTGGAATTGGAAGAGAAGGGGAAGCAAGGAAAGCTCCCCTGACCTGTTTTGGGTCTTTTTTATTAACTGGGGAAAAACCAGGATGAAATCCACAGATTCTACAGATTTGAAGGATGTGAAGGAAGTATTTTGGCCTCTAATGATGAAGACCAATGTCTAGAGGAAATTTTTAAAAGGACCTGAGCAATTTAACATACCCTTTGGTTATAACCTAATTCCCACCACCTAACCCCTTTTGGAGCCCAGTGGGATTTTCAGAAGCTTATTTCTGCATATAAACAGAGCTTATGATCCTTTGAATACTCAGTAAGACCAGAAATAATCCCTTTGCTATCTACAGTTAGTGTTCACTTGGTTTAATTTACTTTCGTTTAAATATTCAGTTTCTTCTGAATGCAGGGTATGATTTCTGGGTCCAATGTATTTAAGATTAGATTGTTATGTTCATAATTTCAACTTCCAGCCAGACACAATTTAATATCCAGAGGAAGAAGACAAAGACAAAATCTAGCAGTCTGTTTGCATTCTGCATTTCTATAAAGTGTTTTGAAAACTACATATATATATATATAAAGATATGTAATTTCCCCTCTTCCCTTCTAAAAGCATGTAGGTGAACCATTTATTTCTTGTCAGCAATAATAAAGGTTGTACTGAATGTCACACAAAAACTGTATTTGGAGTAGGCAAATGCATCATTACACCAATCATACGCAAATCGTACAACGTACCTTATCTTTAGGAAGGTAATTAAAGCATTCATGGTTTAAGTGTTTTAAATTATTTGGAGAAATCAAGTTCTAGCTCAGGTGTAAAAATCAGTTGGCCCTAGGTGTCTGTGGTTGAAACACTAGTTACTCTTACTTGAATTACCACTCTGCTGTATTAGGTGTATGTAATTAGAAGATTTGTTAGTTTTAATTTAGTAATTCATTTTGTCTCATTTATGATAGAATTCAAGTAAGAAAATCAGGTTCATGGAAAATGTTAGGATTTGTGCTTTCTTAGTTATGAACATTTCATAAATGGAAGATCATGTTCTTGAGAGGCCTAGAAGATTTCATTGGGCTACCTGGAACAAACCAGGAGAAGTACTTTGGCTTGTAGTTAAATGGAGAGTTTACAGACAGTCTTAAGCATATACATATTTAAATGGCTCATTTTTATTAGTCAGCAGTAACAGAGAGAGACTAATCAGGCATGCTGGCTGGCAGAGCCTTCATTCTGACTCCAGTAGGAAATGACATTATTGCTTCTTGAGGAAAAACTCCAAACTGATAGCTGTGGCCAGAAACACCTTTGTGCTTTGGACTGTTTATCAGTCTAAAACCTCAACATACTGTTCAGGTTGTACCTCTTCCCAGACAGGCCCCTTAAGGTTTCTGTTGGGGTATTTTTGTGTTTTCCCCTTTCTCACTCTCTTTTTCTTTTTTTAAGGTTTAGCAATACTTGTTTAGCTTGCCAAGTTAATGAACTGTTGTAGTCTGAATCCAACTCGGCCTCACACCAGGCACCAGTTGTTGCAGCACAAACAAGCTATCAAGCTGCAACAAGGCTTTTACCTTTGGTCAGATTCTGTGGTCCGTGCTGTTTCTCCTTCCTCCAGAGGTCAGACCACACTGCTCCTCCTCCATCAGACCCCCTTTCCCATCATACTTCGTGCTATTTAACTGCTTAGCGGAACGAGCTACAGCTGCACATCATCCATGTCAATCAACCCACTGCCTCTGAGGCAAGGCCACAGCTGGGTATTATCAATGCTAATCAACCCACTGCCTTCAGTCCTCTACAATGAACTATTAATGAACTGATCAGAGAAGTGCGGTTGGTATAATATAAACCATACTAGCTGTAGACAGTGCCTCATGTTAAATTTTATTTTCCCCTTTGCACAGATTGTGCTGCTGAGCTCAGGTTTGTTGAACTTCCTAATTACCTCAAAACTTTCAAACAAATGATTTCAGCATGTCTCCTCCCTGTGCCTTTCCCTGATGCAAGGAGGGGCGATGCAGTAACTCTACACCTGTTCCAGCACACGCCTATCAACTTGCTCAACTTCCCCAGCCAGCCCCAGTGGAGCATGAGAACATCTGAGATTGCCTGGTCTGTAACCACTAGTCCACATTACTTCTGGATGTTCAGATTGGCGTTGTGCTGGGGTGGCCTTAGCAGTTAGCACTCTATAATGGCTGTTGATGACAGCAGCTTGTACTCTAGGACTAAGAGTAAACTGAATTCCTATCAGACTTGTTATAAATCAACAAGACGGAGAAGCCTACCACCAGACATCGTGCTAGAAAATGATTTTAAAGGGAAGTTTCAAAGAAATGTTAGGAATATAGAGCCTATACATCCAAGGCGCCCTAAGAAAAGACCTTCTATATTTTCAGGTAGGAAATGCTATGTTAACAGTATGTTGGTGCAGTATCTTTTAAACCTTTTTGGTAATACTTGAAGGAGTCAGTAGCTGATTCCAGTCCAAATTTATTCTGTTTTAAAACCTAAGACAGTCTTCACAGATATATTTAATCAAGTACCATTTATGTTACGTTGTGTCAGCCATTAGAGCGAGATGGATCCAAAAAGAGACTTTCTTAATATTTTTCATTTCATGTTGCTTGCTTGTGTGGTTTTTTTCTTCTTTTAATACTTAACATTTAAAGAAAACCAGTTTTTTCTGTTTTTTCTGTAGAGATGCTTTAAACTGCATTTTGCTTAACCCCACTTATAAGCAATGCAGTCAATAAGTGCAGTGTAAGTATCTCTCTAGCTTCTGTAATACTTTATCTCATTGCTTTGCTGGAGGGGAGAGGTTTGGGGATACACAGACTTCTGCAGTCTAGCTGATTTTTATTTTTATTTTTTTTAATGTAGCAAGAAATTAACATCACTAAATAGTCAAATGCATGCTTTGAATTCCTGGTTTGCACTGGAGCCTGTAATGCCTGGAGTTAATAATTCAGTTTAACTCTAGTTGTTAAGAAGTAGGAACAAGGTGTAAGAGTGGATTTCAGTCAAGCTAGTGGCAAGTCTGGATTATTTTGTTTGGGATTTTTTTGTTATTATTATTTGAAATATACCTAAAAATAGGCAACAGATTAGCATAAGGACAAAGGATTCGTTGCAAAACAATCAGGTCATCTTCACTAGGGGAGGACTTAAAAGGTTTTAGAAGGAAAATAATATCAGCTTATCCCTACTGAAACCAAAGATGTGTTTCTGTGAGGCAATCAGAGGAAATTAAATCATTTATAGAAACAAGAAGATAATGTTTTTTAAGTTTCGGTATCTCTATTTCCAGATGAAAGTGAAGATCTTTAAATTTGATCTTTGAAGACCTATGAAGTATATTTTAAAGTGTTATTATTTAAATATTAATATTATATTGCTTAATGACAGCTAAACTGACAATGGCTACCTTCTCATGAGCTGAAACACTACTGAAGGAATGGGAATACAATGTTAAAAGATGACACAGGGCAGCACCATTTGTGTGGGATTTAGAACCTGCATTGTACCTTTGTTAAGATATTTGAAATATTTCAACACCTCAGAAAATAAAGCTTTTTTCATTCTTCCTCTTCTGCTTCCCCAGCTTAAAAAAATACAGAAAGCCTTATGGGATCTTAGGTGACTCAGACATGCCCAAGGCTCCTGTGCTTCCTAGTGCCTGAACAGGCTCTTCCTGAGGTGATGTGGTCTGTTGGTGACCGTCAAAGCACATCATTTTGGGCAGGGTAGACGCTCTGTATCTTACTCTTTCTCAGTTTCTGCTTTTTGCCTTTTGGCTACCATTTCTGCTCCTTAATTACTTCAGTATTTGGTTGGGGTTTTTTTTCCTCCTGTAGCTTTTAACATTTTTCCCCCTGTACATAATCATTTTTGTTAGAAAAAACATATTAAATAGCCATGCATTTGGTCTCCAACGCCCATGCTCTGTTGTGCCCACTCAGATTTCTCCCTTATTCTGTGATCTTAGTGAATTCAGCTCTTTTTTCTCTCTCTGTTCTCTTTCCATCCTCCCAAATTACCACACTAGCAGTAACACTCCATCGTTTGTGCTGTGTCAGAATGAGCACTTTAATGTAGTTTGTGTGTCTGGAGTGCTGCCATTACACTTATGAAATCCACTGCAGCTGTGTTACTGTACACTAAGGGCACTTAACTCAAAGGTAATGCAAATTACTTGCTATAAGCAATTGATGGAGCATGATGGAAAGATAGGTGTAGTCTTTCATTTGGTAGGTCAGCAGTATGCATGGGAGAAGCATTACTTGGTTTGCTCTTGAAAACAGGTTAACAAAGTAAGCTTGAAGTCCTCTAGACCATTGTCTTTCATGCTGTAAATGCAGGTTAGAATGGAAACAGAGCTGTGTCATGGAATCATGGAATGGTTTGGGCTGGAAGGGACCTCTAAAGATCATATAGTCCAAACCCCCTGCTGTGGACATCTTCCACTAGATCAGGTTGCTCAGAGTCCCGTCCAACCTGACCTTGAACACTTATCTTTAGATAGACAGATATTAAATATATTTATATAAATGTACATATTGATATACTTGCTCAGCAGTCTTTTGAATCACTGCCAAAGTCCTCTGAAGAATGTGGTAATTCATACTTCCTTGTTTCAGCCTAGTCATCTATTTTTTTCTTAATATTAATATAAATGTTTAAAATTACATAATTTTGACTCTTCCACCTTCTTCTACTCCCCATATCTCTGCTTAGTCTTTTATATCACTGTGAACCTGTTTTAGCTTTAGGACAAGCTTGCAGTTTAGTCTGAAGTCACGTACATCTTGTTTTCTTTCCTTTTATTCTATCTTGGAAAGCTTAACTAATGAAACGGTGAACAGGGACACATTGAGACATGTAGGTGCAAGGATATAGCTTGGTTCATACATTGGGACTCTTGTTCCAGACTTGGCGCAGACTCAGAGAAGCATCTTGCATGCAATGGGCTTGTTTTACATTTTTTCTTAACTGTGATAGCTAGAAGCTCACTCTTTAAAAATGAAAGCTGAAACCTGAGAAGACAGGCACGTCTGTCTGTCCTGTTATCGTGAAGTTAGTCATTCACGTATGCCTGGGCAGGACCATCCAAACAATGCTGTCACTGGGTTGCGTTCATTTCATATGGCAAGGGAAGAACAGAAACTATGATGGCGAGGAGAAACCATGGCATTGCATGATGCAGGGATACGCTGCACAGAGATACCTTTTTCTTCTCTCAACGAAGTACTTAGTTTTTAAATTTGACATATTTAAAGCTATTGTATACTTCAGGGCTTGGTTAATATCAACTGCTGATACCTTATTTTCATGTTTACTATTTCACGTTTATGCTTTTTTGTTTGTTTTTAAAACAATGACAGTCACAAGTGACCATAATCAACATTAATAGGCCATTTATTGGCAATGGAGAGGTTTGTCGCCTTAATTAGTTGAGTTTGTACAGATCTGCTGACATGCCCTTAGCTCAGCATACTACTGTAGCCATGACTGAACCTTACCCTGGCAGGACCATACAAACATGAACAGTGGCTTAACTTGAAGATAAACCTGTGACTTGTTAAAGAGAAAAGAAAGAATTGTAAAAAGACAGATGGGCAACAATGGGGCCTTAGGAGGCCATGTCTTTACAGAAGTACCTAGGAAAGATAAATTGAACTAACTGAAGGGGCATAAATTTAGACTAGATTAGCTAAACGTCATTAGATGTCTATGCTGCTCATGTTCAGAAACAAAGCAGCCTGAAGAAAATAAGTCTGTATTTAGTAATTCTAATCTAGGGAAGTGTAGGGTAAGTTTTCAGTCTTATTTCTTTTTTGGAAGAAGGCTACTGATATTGTTGTTGAGTTTCCTCTTTAGAAGTGACAAAGACGTGAGATTTTGGCTGGTATTAATTTTCTGAAGAAAGCAGAAAAAACAATGCATAAATTACAAAGGTCAAAATACTAAAAAAGTGTAATAATTAAGTTCTACTTGGAAGCCATTTGTCTTGTGAGGTGGGGATGTTTTAAGTTGGTACCATTGAAAATCCACTTCTAGTACTGTCGTTAGTATCTCATAGGCTGTTTTTTCTTCTCCTTCTTCATTTTCACGTGCAAGTAGCCTGTATTATTGTTGAGTAATGCTTGTTGACTGATGGGTCAGTTTTGAAGGACAGAAGGTGAGAAAAATACTTTGGACTTTTCTGCCTCTCCCAGGCCTGGGCACACCTCCATTTCATGGCTGTATGCCTGCGTCGCTGGCATTGTCTTCACAGCCAGAATGAGCTCTGTGTGTTCTGTGGGACAACACATTATTTATACTTTTGTAAAAGCATTGTGATGTTGCTGTGAGTTAACATAACAAACATCAGTGGTTAACAGTACTTTGTATAGCTACTCGAAGTAAGAATGTAAGTTGTTAGTCTGTGATTTTACAACAGAATAGCTAGTATTCTGTAACAGATTCACTGCTTTTTTTTTTTTCAGTGAAAGTATTGTCGCAGTTAGAAGTCTTGAGGTACTCTCTCAAAGCATTTCTGGAGTTCAGACCAGCATACAGTCTAGCAAAGTCACTTTCTAAAATAAGTAAGTTGATTTGACACCATATTTGTATGTGAATTAAAATACTGAAAATAATTTTTTTTAAAAAAGAAGGCATTTATATATAAGAAAAACATTTTAAAATGATTCAACAGTGATACGCATAAATTACTTAATTTCTCATGAGACGTGGGGATAAAACAACCAGTATGTATGATTTTTTTTTCCTTTTGACTGGCTACGTTAATTAAGAAAGACTTGCCAAAATCTAATTACTTTTAATAAGGATGCTTAAAATCATGGGTACAGTATGTGTCTTGATTCAAATGAGTTATAATGATCTGCATTCAGTATTTTAATTTGCTGAAGGTTTGAATATCCTACCTCCCCTCTGAATAAATTGTGCTGCATGGTGTAATATATGCTTGTAATCTGCACAGGATAATTGCATTTCACTTACGGTGTCACCCTGCACGTTGAAGTTTGGTAGAATGGATTGGGTTGGTGCTGCATTTTGCAAGTATCATCCACTGACAGCAGAAGGGAAGGCAAGACTGGCTTGTCCCAAAATTCTTCTCTTCCCTTCCTGACTTGAAAAAATGTGCTTGGTTTCCCCTTAATAGTGTTAGCAGGACCTTCTGCTGATGGAAAATGTGGTGTGAGAGGGGTGCTGCATTTTTTTATTTGCTGTTCATATTGTAAGCTGGCATGAGTTCCGTATGTTACTGTGTTTTATTGAGCCTTATGTTAAGATATGCCACCATGCTATAAAATTGGTACATTGCTGATTGAGTGTGTATCCACCCATTGATCTGGGTGAGTGACCACTGCTTTATTAATAGAAATTATCAAATTCATAATGTCTTGCTTTTGTCTCGGCCTTCTGTATTTTTATGTTTGCTTACTTATTTCTACATATATTACTTAATATACTTTTCAGTATCTTAGTTCTTGAATGTTTTTTATAAAGTGTAATTTTCTTCAGAAAGGATGGGTCAGTGATTCAGAGGAAAGGTCTGGATTCTGCGTTTTGAAGTCTGGTGTAATATATGCATGTTGTCAGACTTGTTTTCTTCTTGGGTTCACTGGTGTTTTATGGACTGTGGAGACTGATTTCCTTATGTTCTTGTAGGCAAATTATGAAGATGCTTCCTCACCTTTCAGTTATATTTGGGACATAAAGGAAGCTCTCTCTACGTCCACTGGAAAGTGACTTGAACATAAAGATGAGGGGGAAGATAAGGGAGGAAGGTGAGGTTAAGATAGGGAAGGCTCCATCTGCTGTTGTGGCTTGGATTTTTTTTTCTGATTTGTTGTTTGTTTTAAAAACTATGTAGTTGTCTCCTAGATTTAGATTGCCGCCATCAGTTGTTACAGGTGTTAGGACTCCATCTTAAAGCAGACGCCAGTATTAAAGTGAATGAAACCCATTAGACACACGGTAATATACCTCAAATCTTACGATAAGGGTTTATAGACTTTACCTGTCTGAAAGGCCTTGTGAAGCAATTACAGCACTTGCTTCCTGATTTCAGCACGAGTTTCTGTGTGTGCGGCTGTACAAATAACATGTGAAAAAGAATCTGGTTTGGTAACATGTTATGCCAGTTTGACCCTTTGGCTCTCTACTATGTCCTGCCTAGAGGATTGAAGTGTAGAGTGAAATCTTAGAACTTGTGCTGAACGCTTGCTTTCTGGGAAATGTAACAGACTTTTTTTTGTACAGTTACTGAATTTTCAAGAACGAACACTGAATTAATATTCAACACTGGTGGTATCTCCAAAAAAGTATGTTAATATAAAATATATTTGTTTTTTCAATAGAAAATCAGAGTCCTAAGAAACGGTAGCAAAATATGAAACACAGAAATGTTTAAAAAGATTTAAACAACAACAACAACAATTTTAGGAGTTTCTGAAAATACTTAATTTCAATAAGAATTTACAAATTTATTATTTTATTAATCTGTTTAGGTTCAGAGACTGTTTTGCCTGAAGATGGATGTAGATAACGAAATTTGTCTTAATTACAAAAGACTACTACTAATGAAACTCTTTGAACACAACTAGAGTTAGCTGGAAGACTTTTGTGTACTGCTTCTCATGATGAAAGATACCCTGATAGTGAAATGAAAGCTTTATGGCACTTCTGGTAAACTAGGTATAAGCAGATAGATACTGAGTTAATCTATTTATGTTTTCAAAAAAATGTCATCAACTGCATCTCATTAACTTTCTTTATTGCTACTAATTAAGAGTTGTTGATTTGTAATGTGATTTTTATGAATTTCAGGGATTCAGTCTTAAATTAGGAACTTGATTTGAAGAGCTCAGGACATTATTGTATTTGCGTTTTCTGGGAGGTTGAAATTGCACAGTGCTTTACAAGATAAGATCAATTTAAATTATTCTTGCACAGGATATACCAACGTCTAGCTGCTGCACAATGTTGGAATGCTGTTTTATAATCAGATAAAACTTTGAAGACCCAACAAATGTCTGGTCATGAATTTTAATCATATATTAAGTTGCACTTAAATTTAAAATTTCTTAAAATAAGAAATCTTTCTCATCCATTACTGGAAGACACTACTGTTCCCAGGAAAAAATTTCTGTAGATAAGCAATGTATGTTGCATGTGATATAATCTAGTGGCTTCTCTTCCAAGGACATGGCTATGTAGTGTTTTTGTTTATTTGTTTGTTTTAGAACTGCCTGAGGGTATTGCTGTGACTTTCTGTGGGATTTTGCTCTGTGTCTTTGGAGTTATTGTTTGTTCAATTTCACAGTGGCTGTAATGGCGATAAGTATCCTTATGCTCACTTTGTTGTGAATTTTCTGCTCTTCCTAATAAACCTTTTCTGGGGTGATTTGTGATGCCAGCTATAAAGGGTTAGCAAGATAATTTTTAATCATAATGTTTAGTCTGCATATAGGTAAGGAGAGAGGCAGTCAATAAGTATAGTCTTCCTTATTGTAACCTCAGTTGTCCGGTATTTCTGACTTTGTTTAGGATCTTTAAACCAGTCAATCTCTTGCCAGCCTGTCTGCTCTCTCCTCTTCCTTGCATACATGTTAGAGAAAGAGCTGCTTTACTTCTTCCCTATTTTGCCTGGACCAGCCTGTGGTCTCCCCTGATGATTCTCAGGCACAGTTCAGAAGCTGCCAAGAACTAAGGAATTGGGAGAGAGCTGGATGTTGCCACCAGCACTTAGATAATGTTTTACTTTATGCTTGTAGGCTGCTTCATGCCATCTGGCCATGAGAACAGCCCCGGATACTAATCATAGACACATAGACTGGTTTAGATTGGAAGGGACCTTAAGGATCATCTAGTTCCACCCCTCCTGCCATGGGCAGGGGCACCTTCCACTAGACCAAGCTGCTCAAAGTCCCACCCAGCCTGGCCTAAATATTAATATAGGCATGGCATTCATGGTCTAACATAGTTGAATTGCCAGTCTGTCAGCAAGACATAACTTTAATGCCTATAAAAGTCATTAAACCTCAGTACCAGTTTGTTCAATGAGTCACCTTAAAGTACTTTGAGAGGACCTGTTCTGACTCCTGTATGGAGAATCATTCAAGCATTAGACTTCCAGTAGATGCTGAGGCTCTACTCCAAAGTAAAAAGTCTAATCTGCAGCAGAGGTTTTACTATCACACAGAGATGCCAGGGCAAAAGAAGGATGACAAGGAAACCAGAATACCAGAAACTAAATTAAGCTCACAACGTGGAATTTCAGGGTCTGAAATGTATTTAATTTTCTGCAGAGTGGATTGAGGATAAACAAAGCACATGTGTATAAATCCAATTCCGAATCCATTCTGGAACTAGAGAATCAGCAGTTCTCTACTTAGAAGCTAGTAATAAGGTGATTCAAGTTTAGATTTGTCATGCTAAGTGCTATGGGACTCTTAAGTAAGAATAGTGTTGCTGTTTGTCCTTTATCTGGTTTCAAGATTAAGAATACCTCTGCATAAGCTATTGTTTATATTTTGATTCCTCCAACTTTGAAAGCCCATTCTGGAAGAGGTCTCAGTGACTGTGTAAACTTCACTCAGCAGCAAGGAGAATGATGGTGATGGAGGTAGAAACGGCCAAGGTAGTCAACGCTGCCTTTGCCTCAGTCTTTACCTCCAGGAGGCCTTCAGGAGTCCCAGTCCCAGAGACCAGTAGGAAGGCCTGAGCTCAGGCAGGCTTACCCTTGGTACAGGAATAACAGGTTAGGGAACATTTTAAACAAACTGGACATACACGATCATGTCCATGGGACTCGACAGGGTGCAGCAACAAGTGCTGAGGAAGCTGGTTGAAGTCACTGTCAGGCCAGTCCCGATAGTCTTTGAAAGCTCATGACAACTGGGGGAGGTTCCTGAGGACTGGAAGAGAGCAAATGTGACTCCTTTCTTCAAGAAGGGCAAGAAAGAGAATCCAGGGAGCTACTGGCCAGTCACTCTCACCATTATCCCTGGGAAAGTGATGGAGCAAATAATCCTTATGGGTTAAGAGAATTAGATGACTGGGAGCAGTCAGCTTGTTTGTATGAAGGGGAAATCATGCTTTGCCAGCTCAATAGCCTTCTAAAACAAGATAACTGGATTGATGGATGATGGGAAAGCAAAGGATGCTGCTTCTCTCAACTTTAGGAAGGCTTTCAACAGCATGTCCTGCAACATCCGCTTAGACAAAATAATGAAATACAAACTAGGTGAATGGACAGTGAGGTGGGTTGAAAACTGAGCTGCCAGACTGACCAGGTTGTGATTAGCAGCACGAAGGCTAGCTGGAGGTCAGTCACTAACAGAGTAGCCCAGGGGTCGATACTGAGGCCAGTACTGTTTAACAGGAATCTCATGAAGCTCAACAAAAGGAAAAGTGAAGTTATTAGAATTTTTTCCACAATTTTGTTCAGTATTTCCGCTACTACTTCTACAAGTACTTTGGTTCATAATCCACTCTGTATCACTGAAAATCATACCAATTGTATTACTCCACTTTCCAAGATGACTGTAATTGTTTAGGCATTTACCGATTCTTATCTTCAAACACCTTGAACATAAGTGCCTCTTTATACACAACAGGTTTTTTGTTATTCCATCAGTGCTGTGAAACTTGTCCTGCACTTTATCGCCAACCAGGGTGACATGCTGATGTGCCTCACCTGCAGAAGATACAGACTGTCACTAGCATTAATACCAGTTTCCCCAGTCCCATTTTCTGTTTTATGAGCTCTGAACTGCTTTATGTAACTTCTTCAGGGTATTCTGGCATGTTAAGTACACAGTGTGACGTCCCTACTTCCCCCTGTTGTCAAAAAAAGCCCCAATAAATACCTTATCTTACATCCCCATTCATTCATGCTTAGCAGAATGCTGGAAAATGTAAAAATATAAAATATTATATACATAGTGTTCACTCAAGAGCTTAAATGACAGGCAGTCGTGTGTTAACAACAAATGGGACCTCTAATAGTATTCTGTTGCAAAGTTGCGCTATCAGTTGGCTTCTAGTGAAGTTTCCCCCAGAACTGAAGGGATGTTACAGTCTTCTTTGATTTGTTGCTCCTGTTTAAAGCAGCTCTAGAAGAAATTAATGTCACAGAATGTGTTCTGCATTTGGCTATAGTGAATCTCTGTAACACACATGCCATATATAACAGCAGCACAGTATGTGCCTGTTGTGAAGATATTCTGTAAGTTTCAGGAGACACAAAGACATTGTGGTTTAGAATAACCTTTCAAAGAGCTGAGAATTTTGGCTGTTTGAAGGCTTTATTGTTTTGTGAAGGGCAGAATAAGATTTCTTTAAGAATTTTTTTGGATAATCTTGATGCAAACAAACCATTGTTTAGCACGCTCAGCACTATTTCCTTCTATCAAAAAGGTGATGAATGCACATTCTTTTATTTCATGTTATTATAAGTATGCTTCTTTGTAAGGACCTTTGGATTTTTCAGTATTTAAGATTAATTTGAAAGGAGAATGTTGCTGCATGGAAGCTCCTTTCCATATCCCCAGAGTAACACATTAAAAGAGAATAATATATATGTACATATATACTGATAAGTAAAACATGTCTGAGATATTTAATTCATGGTTCCATTTTTTTTTTTTTTAATTTTTTTTTTTTTTTATTGTTGTACCTTCTGTTCAGCAGTCCAGATTGACTTTACGACCTTAGGTACAGATTGCCAGCTGTGTCCATGGGCACAACTATACTGAAGAACTGATGACAGGGGATCTTTTGCCTAGGGGTGCACTTTTTTCTCTGGAGCTAGCCTTCATCTCCTCTACATTTCATTAGCTGGGTTCTGCCTGCTGGTAGAGCAAGTCTGTGTGGGCTGTTTTGCCACCAGTGTTTATTCCTGGGAAGAAAGCTGCACCAAACCCTGTAAATTTGCATTTATATTCCCATACCCCAGAACTGTAATGAGTTGGATTTTGTTTTAAGATTCTCTGTGTATTTAGTGAATAAAATTTCTTTATTTTTCTCTTCCTGCCATTTTCAATCTGGTTTTCTTTGTGTCATATCTAGAGTAGGCAATGTAAGGTTCTGTATTGGCTTAATACTGTAATCTGCTAATGAAACCTCACAGAAACAAATATGAGTTGCAGTAGTTGCTTTTTAATAATAGTGTACAGCCTGTTGTCCACATAAATAGATATCTTAATTATTTTGATCTAATTGTATATTATTGAAAATTAATAGTGTAGTGTTGCATATGTAAGTATATGTGAAATGTTATGTAGTCTCATAGACTACGGCTGACTTCATAAGGACATGTTTTAGCATCTGCAAATAGTTTAACCAGGATCTAGCGTTCCCTGTAATAGCTCTGGCAGGTATTTCTGTTTTGTCTGGCTACTCTGAATGGACCAGAAATAAAGACATTCTCTGGCCTGACCTGTGCAGATCAGACTGATTATCACTGTCCATTCTGGCTTTTAAAATCTTCAAGCTCATTGTCTGGCCGTGCTTCTTGCAATTAGACATAGAATGTATCTGTTCCTGCAACAGCCAAAGTGTATTAACAGCTCCACCAGAGAAGTGGCTTGGAAGAATCTCTTACTGTAAAACACAATGCCTGTTACAAGTGTTTGCAAATGCGTGTGAGCAGTAGGGAAAGCTATTTAACAACATAATACCTATGAAAGGTACATCTTTTTTTCAACATTTTTTTTTCAATTTAGAAACATTTCCCTTTGCTGCTTTTCCCCACCTAAACACTCATGCAGCCTCCTTTGTGTTGACTGTAGTGATCATGTGCTTCTGTGGTGAGACTCATGCATCAGCTGAAGGTGACACTTTAGCCCCAACTGTATTCCTAAAAACACACACACCCCCCACCCAAATCAAATTTCTGCTCCTAACTAGTTCCACCATAAGGAGACCTAATGGAAATTATGGGGGAAAGACAGAGGATGGAAGAACTTCACAGCTTTTCCAACAGGAACACAATCTTAAATTGGTGTAAGTAAAAAATGAAAGCGCACCCTGGGTCAAATCTGTCATATTATCAGAAGTGGAAGAAGTATCTTTATATTCATGGGGAAGTTTCTGCTTTATGAAGGATTCTGTCTGTGCTGATGCTATGTTTTCAGTTCACTGAATTAGTCAGTACCTAGCGATGACCTCCCTTGATCTATGGAAGAGTTCAGGCAAGGTTCGTGCATTAGTGCCCTGTGTGAGTCGGGAGGATATGGTGTCACTAAACACAAGTATCTTGACTGAGCACGAGCTCAAGTTCCACACCCAGAACTTCAGCCCAGCACCGCTTGCAGCTCCACTGAAAGATTCCAAAGCAGGTGAATCCTGCTGGAGTTGTTATTTTTTATTACCACCATTCCCTTAAGAATTCAGTTGTTATAAAAGTTAACTGGGTTTTCTCCAGATCTAAGCATCATATTCAAATACTTGAATAAAAGTATTCTGTGTCAGTGGATTGCTTTCAGTTATATGTCGTTTATTTTAGATTTCATTTCATGGCTGAGAAGCCAATCCAAAGATGAAAAAGAAAGAACCTGTTTTTCTCTTCTGATCTGGTGAAAGAAAAAACATGGATGAGCATGAAATCTACTCATTTTAATAACTTCAAAAAAAATTAGATTTTCAAAGCCTTTAATAATGCAGTGGGCAAACAAGTACTTGGAGTTTGATACTTAACCAGATTAGACACTTAGTAATCTACAAAGCAACAGTTAGATATTTCAGGAGCTAAATGCCTTTGAAAATGCAGACTGTGGTGACTCAAAATCATTAATCATTTTAAGTGTAGTTAAAGTACTATAATTACTACTGTCTTTAGTAGGAAATAATTTAGTTTTAAATCTTACTGATCTTTTCGTACTTTCTTCCTTGGCTACTAAGCCCAAGATAGCATTTTTTCCTGTTAGTTAACAAAAAGCAGATTCTGAAGTTTTGTTTTGTACTTTTTTTTCACTAAATTGCAATTTCCATTGAAATGTAGCATGAGAGAAACCCTGAGTAACATTACCTTCTTAAACAGGAAGAAGGTAATTTGGTTTTTTCCAGCATAAGCAAGGAGGTGTGTTAGACCTCTTAGTTCTCAGAAAACCAAGATGATGTTAGATTAGCAGGAAGGGATGGACTTCGAAGCATATAAAAGACCCAATTACAAAGACTGCGTGTATGTTTCACTTCGCCTCTGTGAGGACACAGGTGCTTCTATAGAGAAGCAAAAGTTGGAGGATGCTAGAGCTCTATTAATCTATTGCCTGCACCCAGATGGAACTGCTGCTGTTGCAAAACCTTCACCACAGCAAGGGAGAGCCCTTGCACAAGTGCTCATCAGTTAAATAGTACCATGTTGAGGGGGGAAAAAACAGCAAAGAAAAACTTTCTCTCTAAAATTGAGATCTCTCCTGCCACAGCTTACTTCAAAAGCTGAAACAACGTGTCCTTAAAATAGAAAAAAGATTTTGCAATTCAGAACAAGTGTTGTTATGTAATACCAGTGAGATTTTGGTTTTTTAAACTGAAGTGTTACCTCCTATCTGGCCAGCATCGGAGCATGCTGTCATGCAAGTAATGGTATTACATAGCAAACCCTGTATGCTGTGTCTCACCAGTGCTGGCCTAGGAGGATTATATGGAAAGAGATTTCAAAACTACATAAAACAAGACACCTTCCCTTCAGCAACTTGAGATGGTTTACTGGCATCAGTTCTTCAAAGAACAGAGGAAATAACTTCTAGTAGTAACAGGAGAGTGCTAAGGCAGGAGCTGTAACCAAAGGGTCATCTGCACATGAGAAGGAATGTGAGGGAAAAACGACCAAGAGAAACAGAAATTTCACGGTAAAATCATATGGCCTGATTTTTTCCTGACACTCTCTCACAGCCAGTGGTTTGAGTCTTGAAGATTTGTGCTGATAGCTGTTTATGTTTACTTTGGATATACAGAAATATTTTCAAACGGATGAAGGGCATGGTGATTGACAGCCTAGCTATTAAGGGTATCAAGTGAGCTAAGATGTGTGTTCATGTGCATGCCCTGTTTATAAGCTGCCGTCAGGGAAAGAAAATATTTTTTTTTGGTCTACCAGCTGGCATGAATTCTTAGGTAATCCTGATTTTTGAAGCTTTACTTCTTCCCACCTTGAAACAAAAAAGAAGTTTTAAAAGTTGCAGATGTTTTCCAGCTGAGTCATTAGGTCCCTGTTTTACCTGGAGGTAGTGCTGGTCTGAGCTACCTGAACCTGAAATTTGAATCTTTCTGTTAGCACTTTTGAGTAAAATGAGAAAAAAAGCTCCTTGTCCTATAATGAGGCAGGGCTTCAGCTATGCCAAGCACTTTACTTACAGCAAGGCCTGAGTCCTCCTCTGAAGGATGTACAGTCTTGTTTGAGACAGTATGTGGCAGTACCTGCCAGGGAAGTGATTTGGGCAGGGGTGATGATGTGGTGATGATGTGATACTTCATTAGTGAAAGAGTGGTAAAATTTGTTGTTAGTTATCCAAGGTCAGGTAATCCTGATGGTGCTCAGTCTCCTTGTTTCAGCCAGGTAATTCTTATGGAGGTATTGCCAGAGGTAGCATTTTTTTTGAATGATTCAGAGTGAATGCTGTATGCATAAGACCCATCTGAGGGAACTGTGGGGGTGTTTATGTTGCATGGGCACACGTGTGCCAGCTCAGACCCGATACCTGGCTGGTGCGACAGCTTCTCTCTGACAGTGGGCAGAGTGCAATATCTCATAGGAAGATGTGAGAGGCAGCAAATGTAGTACAGTCTGATCCCACGTCCATCTCATCTTGATCTGTAGTAGATAGAAAGTGGTTGAAACCCTTCCAACATTTTTTCTCATTTTATTAGAGAAGTAAAAAATCAACTCCTAAAGTTGATGTTGCTAGTGGAGCCAAGGGACATAAGCAGAAGGATACCTTTCCACAGAGTAATGAAAACATTGAGGTGTGAGTATCCAAATAGGTCAGCCAGAAAGGAAGAGGTGTTAATAATTAAAGACAAAACTAGAGAATGGAAAGGAAAGTTTAAAAAAAGAACAAGTAAGCAAGTAGCTTATCATTCAGAGCATCTTATTTAAAGTCAGGGAAAGGTTTAAGAACTGCTGTGGCAGAATTAAGAGAAAGAAAATATAGCTGTTAACGTATTTGAGATTCAGGAAAACATTTGTGTTAAAAATCACACTGTAAGAAGTGCATACATTGAGATAAGAACTGTCTGAGGGGTGGACTAGTATTTTAGAGCAAATTGGAACTACTGCACTGAAAATTCCTCCTCCTAATTAGATAGTCAATGAAACATCATACACATGCAGCATGTTACAGGGAAGTATCTTGTGGAAGATTCTTATTTTGAACATGTCATTCTACAAGGGAGACAAAATCAGGAAGACTAAAGCATATGATGTGGTCTGTGTTTGGGTCAGGAACGCCTTGGTTTTGGCATCAGCTCATCACTCCCAGTGGGTACAGCCCCCTCCTTGTCTGCTTCCCATCACATCTCGGGCATCCCTCTGAAGAGTCAGTAGCTTTTCCTTTTCCAAGGCAGGTTCCCAGCTGGCTGCCTTCTTCATGCCTGGGGAGGGAGGGGGGAGAGGGATTTGCCCTCGCTCCATAGCCCTGGGAGAGGAGAGGGAAATCCGTGCCTGAATCTCAGGGCATGCATGCTAACGGTGAGCACAAGAATGAGGAGAAGAAAAGCTGAGAAGTCTTATGATCTCAGCTACAGTGACATGCAGTAATTGTTAGTGATCCCTAGAGACCCTCTAGAAACAAGCAGGTTGCTTTAAGTAACCTGATCTAGTGAAAGGTGTCCCTGCCCATGGCAGGGGGTTGCACTGGATGATCTTTAAAGGTCCCTTCCAGTCCTTCCAATATCTAGATGGGCATGCTCCAGTGCTTCCCCTTCCTGGCTTCTACTTTGACGTCCCACAGCGCTTGCTGTGAGGAGGGTAGAAGACATGTAACTACATCACAGAAGGGAAGTGGAAGAGGTTGTAATTACAACCTAATTGTGGCCCTACATTTTTGAATATTTGGGGGTTCAGTCTGTGCATTGTGTAACAAAACTCCGTAACTCGAGGAAAAGAGGGAGAGCCATAACCTCTGCCTTTCGTCTGTCCTAGGCTCTGCATGACCTGGTACCAATCCCTTAGGCATAAATTACTTAATGCAAATTATGCTTTGAGTGTGTGGATGGGGTTCAGTTACTAAATCTGGTCTCTGAAACCAGCACCCAGAATTAGAGGCACTGTCAGTGGCTGTTTGGAAATTTCCTGCTGTGAGGAAGTTCTGACACATGCTGGGACGTTTAGAGAGTATGCTATGTAATCTTGTCTCTAAACTATAGATAAGGGTTTGTAACAAAACTGAGAAGGAAGTAAGTTTATAGGATTCCAGTAATGGAAAACAGCTTGTTTAGGGATGGTGCCAGAAAACTAAGCTGAAGAGCGGGAAGAAAAGACAATTCAAGTTACTCTTCAAGCCTGCTGCTGCCTGCAGGACGCAGGCTGAATTTTTACTTGCACAGCAGTATTTCTTGCATCAGTGTTGCCTGCATCCGTGCCCCAGTGGTAGCGGCGCAGAGTTTGAAGTGGTTTATATGATGGTATATTTTTAGCATGTGTACAGTAGGTCTGGACAAATGAAATTTCTTCCTGGCTGGCTGATGCTTCCAGAGACTGTTGAGCTAGAGAGAAATTCAGAAGTGAACAGTGGATTCCTAATAGGACATGGCAGTTTGACATCTCCAAAGCAAAGTCAAGAGAAGGGTAATAGCACTTTGAATCTTGAAGGCATAATTCCAGCATTAACTAATCTTCTGCAGAATGCCTGGGTAGTTATCATTTGTTATTTACAGATAAGTCACGAACTCCTTACAATTTATTTAATTACTCTTACGAATTCACTGAAGAAGCTGAGGATGGGAGTGGGGTGATACATGAATCTATCATGTATCTATTAAAATATTTTACTTATTAAATGCCATTTACTAGGCTTCTATGAAAGCCTATTATATTTTATATAATTGTACCCAAATTGCCTGATATCCTTTCTGCAGAAATACATACAGGCATGTGCTTCATTTCTGTTCTCCTATCTTCCATTCTGTCACAGTTTAAAACGTAAACATGTATTCCCCATGGATTACTGTTTTACTGCTTCTGCTTGTTTTGCTTTCATCACTAGGTGGCAATATCTTATCAGTCTGTTGCAAACACAAGGCAAAACAAAATGGTGCGGCAAAACTAGCGAGGCATAAACCAAGCAGGATTTCTGTTGCTTTATTCGGAGTTTATCACAATAAATGAGGTTTGCTTAATGAAATCTTATTTTATGCAGTGCTATGTTTATTGTACCTTGCTAAATCACGGGACGTTGTAGGTACATGAGTTTGGTTGATTTAGATAACAATTTTGATACTCCTTTTAACTGAGAGCATTAGTAAAGCATGTGTACAAGCTGCTTTGTTAATGCTTGGCTTGAATTTTTTTCTGTTATGTAAGGTGTAATAAGAAAAGCAAAAAAAATGTAAATATTTTAATATAAGGAAAGAAGTGCACCAACTCAACAAATGCCACGTTGAAGAAAATAAACTTCCTACGTGTAAATACTGTGGGGGTTTCTGCTTAAATGTAAAAATATTATTCCTTTTCAATTTCTGATTTATACGTGGCCTTGTTGCTTCACAAATAATACAAAGTCATGTGATTTTTTTCATTTTTTCTTTCTTTCCTCCTGAAACCAAAGAGAGCAAATTGGGTACCTAAACATAGGTGTCTGGGAGAAAGCCTTCAGCTACTTCAGAAAAGTGGATCTAATGTAGGTCTGATGTCATATCTGCCAGTCTTTGTGAATAGCTCACATACCCTAGGGTATCTATAATCTCAGTAGACATATTTAGGCACCTTAATACCATTCCACTATGGCCAGTATCCATCTGAAAGCTAGCGCAGTCTTTTCAAGAGTAGTTCATAAAGAAGTTCCAAGTAGTTTTATTACAGAAAGGAATGTGAAATCATGAATGTGATACAATATATGCCAGGATGCGATAATAAGAATAGATTATTTTACATCTGTGGCAGAACAGGTGTGTTCTGTGCTGGAATCAAATTGATCTGGAAATCATTCTTTGTAGGGTTGCTTTATTTTGCCCCAAAGGACTAGATCATACTCAACCCACAGAGACCCTAATAAGCAGCCCTTACTTATTCTTTGGGGGAAAAACTCCAGCCAGGCATACTTTAATATAAACGATAACAGTGTAAATCAAAGCAGATTCCATGGAAATCAGAGACACAGGTATAATAAAGCATACAGCACTATCCAGCTAAAAAGGACATAGCATCTGACCCAAATTAAGGAGGAAAAGCTGTATGACTTGGTGAAGCCACACACAATCAAAAACCATGTTAAAATTTCCAGCAGTTCAGTAATGCTACTTTTGGCTTTTGGGATCTTTGTCCGCTTCACTACCTGGAAGCTGTGGGGAGCTGGGCAGGAGCAGAACGATTGACACCTAGCAAAGGTAGAGGCTAGGTATTACGCACAAGCTGGGCAAATAAAATGTATTTTTCTTAAGTTTTTTGCTAGATTAAAGATGAAGTGCCCCTGTCTTGCAGGATGGTACTGTAGGAGACTGGGTTATAAAGATGTATCACTGCAGACCAAGGAGAGACTTCATACTGTTAGCAGGTATTTATGCACTCATAAATACTCTGTGGTTTATTGATGGACTTTGAATGAAAGTCCTTAGAGATCAAAAATGTAATCATCTGCTACATAAGTTAAAAGACTCATTCTGTTAGCAATGAATATGGAACACACTGTTCTACCCACTGGTTTCTGCAACTAGAAGACAATCAGTGTGTGAATGCTAGGAAAAAAATTATGTGTACAACATTTAAATCTATAGTTTATACTTGTTTTGTTACTGTTGTTATCCCTTAGAGGCCTTCAGCTATTCTTTGCATTTAGCCTCAGAGTGTGAAGAGTTCAAATTGCAAAAGCCAAGTAAGTCCTTTCATGCCAAGCTAAAATGAGCCCTGAAAGATTGTGCCAGGACTGTGCTATATTCATATATCCATGTGCTTTTTTAAGGATTCCTGCAAGCATTGCTCAGAACATAAGATGACTAAACTGCCCATATGACTGTTACAAGTAGTAGTCACTAAACATGTAAACTAAATGGGTACCTATACCACTAAATATTAAGAATCTAAATAAAGTACCTGATTTACAAAAGTAGTTACCATAAGTATCATGTGTAGACAGTGAAGAGAAATAGGCTGCTCTGGAAAATAGTTGTGCTCTGTACTGGAACTCTAGGGAACTCTTGAGTCATGCTGAAGGCACTCACCTCCCAGTGTAGGCATCTGAGCTGGATGCCTCAAGATAGATACTGTGAATACCTCCAGCGGTCTGTATTTTTGTTATTCTTTTTCTTTTACTGAGTGAAAGTTTTGGAAGTCTATTTTTCATATGTTTTGCAATGAAAATAGCTGTTCATGCAGTGTTCTCATGAGAACACTTCCGACCGTGCTGACGAACAGCTTCTCCCAACCTGTTTTTTCAAGTTGGAGCTTGGAAACTCCACAGACTTTGTTCAGCCAGAGAAGGGTATAAGCCGGGTACCCAAGACTCTTGGGTATGTGCTACCACTGGTCTCAGAAAACAGATGAGAGAATAGAAGGTGTACTACATGTCATGAATGTGGAGTTTGAGTTACATCTAAGTGTTTGTAATTGAAACAATTCTGTTGTTAGCATAGGTACCAGCAGATGCTTCATCACAGTAGAAACATGAAAAGCCTTACATTACAGATCTGTGATTTCCTATGGTGAAAAAACTGTTACATTGTCATTAATTTATCATAAACTCCCATGTAGCAATATCATAAAAAGAAGCCCACTATATTTTTAAATATGTAAGACTGTAATATCCATAATCAAAAAGCTTAGACAGATTATCCCTGTCTATATTTCACAACCTGGAATACATGATTAAATTCTAAGTATCGTAAAGTCAACAAGAATTAAAGTGGAAGCTGTATAACTTCAAAACTTCTTAGTCTTGTCAGCCTCTGTAAAATAAGTTCAGAGCACTAGATTGGAATGCTGCTGTTTCTAGCATCTCAGTGTGTTATACCTGGTTTAGGAGTGTTTTCAAAATGGGAGCAAAACCTTGATATTATTTGGGGAATGTCCTATTTGAGCAAATTTAGACTGGCAAATATTTAAATTAAGTTCAGCATTTAAAAGTTTTTTTAAAAATATTTTATGATTATGTAATGGTAGAAATTGGTAAGATTTTAACTGGTTGCGCTTTTAATTTTAAAGCAGCTGTCAGAGCAAAAGTTAAATTCAGACGCGTTTATGTTCTGGGCGGTACTTTCTAAAGCAGAACTGTTAATGGAGGACTATCAACCCTGAAGTAAATTTTAACAATAGTATTGAATACTGTGCTGCAAACACCTGTATTGAAGTAGTGGGGCAGTTTATCCTCTTGTGGCTCATTAGACTGCTCTGTGGACTGAAAGCAGTTTCTTAGTCCATACCTCTCCTGAGTACAACTGTGAGATCAGGAAGCATAATGTAAAAGTTGTATTCTGTATGAACTCTTGCATACATTGCTAAAAATAAACAATCTGAGAGTGGTGGCATTTTTCTTCAATATGCTTTGTCTTAAGACATCCATTAAGTTTTCAATATTTTAGTACGACAGCATATTGTCAGTGGAAGTGCACAATATGTAAACGTGTTCTTCAGAAAGAATACTAAAAGGTGAAAGCAGTGAGATTCTGTACTGTATATTATTGTTAATATTAATGCAATGTTAAAAAAAAAAAAAAAGACTGCTATACATGAAATGGAATTACTTTGGCTCCAAATCATTTTGGAGAAAAGTCAGTAAGAAAGGTCCTAGGAGATCTGGCACTCCTAGACAGAAAGCTGAATGTAGCTATAGCCTTTTTAATGGTAGTTCACAGGGAAGTGCCAGTAGGCATTGGGTGATACTTCAACATCTCGGACACAAACTCTACTTGCAGTAGTCAAATCCAGATATCCTCGGCTGTGATAGCCCATTTATTTCTTCACCAAATGATCACAAAGCCAAGAAGAGATTGTGCTGGTTAGACTTGATAACTGGTGAAGACCAAGCAGGACATGTGACAGGAACATTATTGGATCGTGTTCCCTACAAGCTGATTTGAGATAAGCAAGGATAGGCCTGCAGTTTTGAAAGACAAACTGTGAGAAATAGAAGGAACTGGTTAGTGACAGTGAAGAAATCAGGTACTTGCCTACAGGGGATGTCTAAAATTTTTTTGACTAGAAAGCACTGAAACTAACTTTGAACTTTTCATTCTGCCTGGGAGAGAAATGTGAGACCCTCAGGAGCATCCCACAGGGTCCCACCAGTCACCCATCTCACCTGGTATTCTCCTCCTGACAGCAGCAATAGAAGATGCCATTTGGCAACAGTGCACATGGGCACAGCCACTTTCTGCAGCCCACCCTCACACACCCCAGGGTGTGCATTGCTGTATTAGGGGTGTTAGAGGGGAGTACTTTCCTGCCTGGTCCTTTCAGCATCCTTTATAGACCCAAACTTGTGTTTATTATCAGCATTTTGGAGCTGCTAATGCAGTCTAACTCCACGACTTCCAGTAACACCAAGTTCCAGAAACTCACAACTTCCTGAAGAAAGAAACGCTGTCTTCTGTTTGTTTTAAACTGATCTCCCAGTCATTTCATTGAAGGCTCCACCATTCTATGGAAAAGGACTGCAGAGTTAGTGGAAGAGTCCCCAGCTGCATTGTTAGCGAAGACGGTTGGGGCTTGGCGGTTAGAGGGTGTCAGTTTAAAATGAGCACTATCAGAAGTTCATCTTAGTAAGAACATGTGAAGGGATTAAAAGCAAATGGTTAAAGGTCCTTGGTCCTTTGCTATTTTGACACAGGAACATCAATTTTAAAGGGTCCATTATCCAGTGAAGATGAGAGATAGAGTAAGAATAAGATACAAGTACTAACTAAGTGTATGCCTTGCCTTTATTTCCATAAGGATGGGGTCTTGTAGAGGAACAGAGGCAGGTGTAATAGTACAAACAAACCCCAAAATCAGTTATGAGGTGGAAAAAACCATCAAAGATCTTCAAACTCACATTACAAAAAACAGATGACTTTGCGTTCGTAATAACAGAAGAGTAGGCATATGAAGTTGCAGCTCAGGTAATAAAACTTTGGTGAATTTACCACAAGAGAGATTCTACCTTGTAAATATAAACCACAGAATTTAGGGGGGGAAAATGAGCTCTACCAACAGAGAGGCTGCTTGACCTCAGCCACACTCAAGGCTTTGAAACAGAATTTGGTAGAAGATGATATTTAAAGGTGTGGATTTAATTGAAAATTGGATAAAATCCAATTCAGATTTAGGAAAGACAACTATTTGCAGATTAACCTTATATTGTTATTTTCAGCCAGAGAATTGTGATATAATTTATATATCAGTCATCTTCAGAAAAGCATTTGATGTAGCACCACAGGGGAAACTATTACTTAAATCCTGGAACATAGGAATTAATGCAGCAAACTTCCAAACCTACCTGGCATTGTATCTGCTGAAAAATCAATTAGTGGGATGGTAGGAAGTCATCAGTCCAAGGTCCTTGGGACTTGCCGTATTTGGTATTAAATTTAACTTTAATTGTAAAAAATTGGAGTGTGCTGGTTGAAGGTGGTACAATGAGGAGGCATTGTCGGGCAGGGGGATAGCAGGTCCCCAGGAAAGAAAATTGGGGGCCCAAATTGACAACAATGGGATAATATTTAACAGTATAGGGAGGAAGAGCTGATCAGATCTCTTTAATAGCTAGTGAGATCAAACCTGAGATAATCTGAACATTTCTGATAGGCCATGTTCATGAAAGGGTGTAAACTGATTTTGAGTCAACTTCATTTAGGAACTGAAAGAAGGTTTATAAAGTGAGTTTCTACAACTGCTTTCCATTAGTGAGGACACAAAACCTTATCTCTAGATGAGGTATGTTTACAGAAGACATTTAGCATATTTTCAGTGAGAACCATGGGAGTTTGGTCTCAGTGACCCCTGTGTTCCTCTGTCTCCCGTCCAAACATCAAATATTCTGCATACTGAAACTAAAAATAATGCGCAAATAGAATTGCTGACAAAGTTTTTAGAAGCAGTAGCAGCAGACAAGCTCTATTTTGGTTCAGATACTGTAATTATGAGATGCTGCAGGAAATTTATTCCACTAAATGAGAAAAGAAGTACTGTTATTCCCAGGAAATAGTATCTGGAAGGATGACACCAAGAATATGTGAAACAAAAAAATTCTGGGGAAACTGATTCTTCTTATTTTTCTTCAGTATCATTAAAATATGCATAGTGATGTACTGTGATTATTTGAAATAAAACCTTAGGAATATGAGAATAGTAGCTAGCAATTAAGTACTTCATAGGAAATACAGAGAGATTAACAAGCAGTGAATTGCTTCAGCCTCATTTTCTTACATGACTTCCTTATGTGAATTCAGTTCCTTTTTTTAAAAAAACATTATTCAAGATAAAAATGACATCAAACTGAGAATTTTCAATGGCTCTTTTGGAGGTGAATACCAAGCAGTGAGCTCTCTGGTTTATTTGCCATTATGAATTCAGCTTGCTGCCTCTCATCTTTGTTGGGGGGGGGGAGGGGGTGGGCAGCAGGGGGGGGGGGGGTGTCGGATCAAGAAAAAAATGTCAACACGTTTTTCTGTAGCAGGGAAAGAAAAGCAGAAGCAGCCAGTCTGAATGCTGTGTTTTTAGTGCTTTGGAAGTGGTTCTCTTGTGCAACTGGGCTGAGGGAGAGCCTTTTTTTTTTTTTCCCCCAACGTCACTGCAATCAGATATAAGGGTGCAGCTCTGCTTTACCGCAGCATGATGCAGTTGTGTACAGTTCAGCGTGCTCTTCTTGGAAACAGGCAGAAGGAGGGCAGCTGACCAGAGCATGCAGAGGATATTCATTAGAGGTTGGGTTTTTTTCCTAAAGCTAAACAGTACGTGTGAAATTCCTCCAGCTGCAGAAGAGAAGGTTTTAGTGGGGCTTCAGGTTGATACTTGGTTCACAAGAGGAGGTGCGTATGCTCAGGCTGTCAGCTTCTGATGGGAAAAAAAAGCTTCAGACAGGCAGACTGCACGTTACTGAAAGCACAGCTCAGACACCCTTCGGGAAGATACTCTAACAGTCCTTACGGAACAAGTGCTGTGGTACTGCATATGCCTTAACCGAACGGAAGAAATTTGCCCAGTTGTGGAATGGAATAAATGAAAATACATACTGAGGGGGTGAGGGAATAAAATACTCTGCAGATAGAGTTAAGTACGAGCCCTGGAGGAAGAGCAAAGGACAAAAATCTCACGGTGTGTTTTTGTTGTTGTTGAGCATATTTTTTTTTCTTTTTAATGAGCTTACCTACCATGAACGGAAGAAGTGGATCTGCGGAGACTTCATTTCCTCCTCTGACCCCTCGTTTACATCACTAACTGGTGACAGTCACATCTACATACATAGTACCTGCCACTTCAGCTGCTCAGAATCATAGAAGTCTCTTTGTATGCAGCAGACATGGCTAGCCAGCAGGATTCAGGCTTCTTTGAAATCAGTATCAAATATTTACTGAAATCCTGGAGCAATAGTGAGTAGCAGAAGAGTAATTTTTTCATATTATGCATTGCATGGTAAATAGCTAGGATAACCTAAAGGCTAAAGTCTTACGTTTCTATATGTTTGTGTTATATAAACCAAATAATTTTTGCTTTCATCAGCTCTAAAAATCAGAATGTCAGAGATTTAAATAGGTTTCATTAACTGCAAAGGCTGTAATGAGATTATACTAGATTTTGCTTGACTGAATTCTGAAGTTAGGCTGCTTTCTGGCTCTGTCTAATAGTACATTGCAGGGAGTGCATTCCAAACAGTGTTTCCTGCCTACATGTTTATTTGATTTGTTCAGGTTTTATCTAAATATTTTTGAAAATGCTGTTTAATCACAAGGGTGTGGCACTGCTCAGAGTTGTTTTTTATTAATTGTGCACCGAGCACAAAAATACAATGATTATACTTCAAGACTGAAAGTCATTATTTTAATGTGATGAAAAGCAAAACATCAGTTGCACTTCCCACCCTCTACGCTTAATTTCAGAATCTTATGCAATATTTCCATCCAGAAAGAATCCATCTGTTTATCTAATCCAGGCTGGGTTTTGCAGAATGTAAACAAATAGCATTTTAGTCTTCCTTGGTCTTTTCAGTATTACTGTTCCAGATTTCCATTGCTGTTTAAGTTAATCGCTCTTCAGATTTTTAGAATATTATGTAATGAAGAGTTCTGAATAAAATTTAGTGCTTGTGAATATATTCAGATTAGGTAAGGCCATGGGATAACTCCAGAAATTTGCTTTTTAATTTAAAATACATGAACAGTATATTCCTTTTCTATAGAAACTTGTATTAACAGTGCTAAATCTCCATAATTAACAGTTTTTAAAAGATAGAACACAATGTCTCTGGAAAAATCCAACTTGGCTGTGTGCGCAGTATGGTTCTGATCATCCCCCTATCTATAATTGAATAACTTCTGCATAAAAGATTAGTATTTAAAATTCTATAATATAAAAAAATGCAAAATCCACTTAATACAAGGCATGTGTCTCAATACCTGCAAAGAAATAAAAATAGCACTGTATTAGATGTGTGACATGCAAGACTTGTCTTCATTAAATGATAACCATAGAAACTGTATTTTTCCAGGTCATTTGTAACCTCAGTAACACTGTAGTGCTTGTTTGAATCGTTTTTCTACCCCAAGTGTGTAGCCACCAGGGAATAATACTATTACCTAGACAGCATTGCTTATCTGCCCTCCTTCCAAAATATTTAGTGCATATTCATTCAAGTTAGTGATCCCACAAGGACTGGAAGGGAATTTTGTCATTTAGTTACCTGTTTGGAGTAATATAATCAAATACTGAGAACATAAGTGTGTGTTGTGACAACACATATTTTATAACAAGCTAGTCACAGTTTATGACAGAAGAAAACCGAGACACTTTATGGTGCAAAAAATCAAGTTAAGTTCTGGCATTTTTGTAATAGACTACTGTAACTTTGAGACAAAGTAAAACTAGCACTTAAGAATATAAAATTGACTACATTATGGAATTAAATATATATTTTTTAGTATTTTTTTCTTTTTCCTCTATATCAAAGTATATTGGAAGTATTTCTAAACAGCAAAGCTGTTTTCTGGCCTGGAATTAGAAGTCCTTAAATTAAATTATGTTTTAAGGAAATGGGAATAGTATAGAAATAATTTGTATTTATGACATTCTTTTAGCTGATAATCACACTTTCTACTCTATTTGAATAAACAGTAAGAGGAATTACAATAAATTAGTCCAGGTTGACCTAGACTTGTTGCCCCCCCTTTTTTTTTTTTTCCTTTCAGTCTAGAAGGCTATGTTCATAAATCTGTACGTATCCCTTCTAGCTGAAAAACAAACAATTTGATAAGAAGACAGTAGGGAGTTCAAAAGACCTAGAGCTTTCTTCAGCTCTGCTATGTGATGGGTGGAGCAGAGGAAAACACTTCCCTTGCTTGAGAAACTGCTGGGAAGCCTGCACATGCATGCATAGGAACATGTTTTTCAGAGGGCAGGTGCTGTGTCTGCATACCCAAGAGCAGAAGTAAGCTATAAATTATGCTGGGGCATTTACCTAGTAGAATTTGGTCTAACATACTGTTTTAAAAGAAAAATAACTTTGAGTCCTACAGTATATGTTTTGCTCAAATGGTAATAGTGTGGAGGGTCTGCCCATGTATGTTTCTGTAAACTGGCACTCTAAAACAGTAGCTGTAAGTAGCATTTATCCTTTCTGGGCTTTGTAGTCCCACCAAAACCAGTCCTTTCTATTGATTTGTGTTTTGGCTTACACAGATCATTAACATTTTCTAAGAAATTGCCAACCACACCTATAGCCCATACTAGTCATTCTACCTGGGATGACAGTTTTCTCTGATTATGCTAAGGTGTCTAGCAAACTAGCATTCTTGGCATACTGGGCAGGATTTCAGTTCTGTGTTACACAGCACTTGCAGAGGTGTTCACCTAGCACACTGCTTGGATTTTCATGTTCATCAACCAGCTAAGGAGGCAAATAATTTATGGGCGCTGGAGTTGGTTCATTCCAGGAACCTGTTAACTGTTGTAGTCAGGATGATACAGTCAGAAATGTGTTCTCATTGAGCATGCACTCTTGTTCCTGGCGAACGAAAAAGCCAAGTCACAGTCTGGCCTTTCAATCATCCCACCAAGCTGAGAGACCCTAAAATACTCCTTTGTGCAGCTCTCAAAACAGACTTTTGCTCTGCACTTGTCGATAAGATACCGTGCACGTCATGCAGTTCTGGAAGATATTCCTGTAATGTGCTGGAGATGGGATCAGAATTGGGATTCTTTGGTTAGAAAATAAGACAAAAATATTTTTTTTACCTGATCTTGTTTGTGTTCTGATGTTTTCCAAAATATTCAAGTGTTTCCGGTCAGTGCTGCATTAGTTAACAACTGAAATATTTGCATCATTTGAATCATTTTCATTACTACTTTTTGAAATCACTGCTAAAAGGCCATGCTTACTCAAGGCGAGTAGTGTTCAGTTGGCCCACTGAGGTCAATAAGATGACCTCAGTGAATAAAATAAGGCTCACCAAAAGTAGGATGATTAAGAGTCTCTTCCTCAGATATGTTCTGGAAATAATGCAAAATACTTTTTGTAAATAATTATTTGTAATTTATTCAAAGAATAACATATGAACACAAATGTTAAGAATTTGAATGTGCTCTTTCCTCAGACTGTTTTTACTTTTTGAATCAATCAGATCATTAGATTTATTCTGAATTTAATTTCCAAGTGCATTTTTCAAATTCATAGTTTCAAAAAAAATCTAAATAGAAATTTAAAAATCAAACTACAAGATGCTGGAGTGCCATCAGTGTAAACTGCAGGAAGTTCTATAATAAACAGTTTCTAGATCACATCAGCTATTAAGTTTATCAGAGGAAAGGATTCCATAGAAGAATCCAAACGGCACAGGCAGATGGCTCACTTGTGCTCTTACAAGTTAGCTCTTATGTGGACTGGTAGAAACTGCATTTCCTTGTCTTCCAGTTACTAGTGATAGATTTTAAGGTGGGGTTTTTTTGCATGATGAAATGAGAGAGCACATGTTACATACTGAACACTTTAATTTGCCACTTCTCATAGAATGAAGTTATCTTCAGGGCCTTATTTTAAGGATTACAGCACTTGTTTATCTACCTTTGCTTGGCAAGATGTTTTTTTTCTGTGGACTTGCAATTAATTCAGACTCAGAATAAGGCTTTTTTCGGTATTAGGACTTCAGGTCTCTTTCCCGTGGCCCATATTTCCTTGTCTTCTTCCACAGGAGCCACCATCCACATCAAAATCCTCGTATCAGCATCCTCTTTATCTTCATGCTGTACAAAGCCCATTGCTCAATCCTCCTACTAAATGCCAGTCTCTGTCTGTGCTCCTGTGCGGCGAGTCCCTGTAGCAGTGGCTGGGAAAAGCCACTGGGTGTTTACTAGTGGTGGTAACATCAGAGACAGCTTAGTCCTGGGGGCACCAGGCACCCCCATTAGCTATTGCCTGCATTGCTCAAACACAGCAGCATCTCACAGGAGGACCTCTGGTGCCTCCGCGGCTTTCTGGTCACATACCAAGCTGGATGCAGTGCTAGTATCAAAACAAGTTATGTTGTCAGAAGAGCATCAGGCATCAGAGAAACTTCTCAATGGCCAGTGTGAGGCCTGAGGGGCTGCTGGCTGCCAGGTGGTCAGCCATATTCTGCTCTGCTCTTGAAGATATGTTTCTACCATGTCAGGAATGGAAATGAATGAAGGACATTTAGTCCTTTGTTAAATGAATGTAATACAATTAGCAATAAAATTCAACCTTTTCACAAAGAATATTTGTCTTGTATCCATGAGCAAAAGAAAGGGAAGGTTGTGGGCAGTTCTTAAGTAGAAGTCTGCATTATGTCCAAGTCCTGTGGTGCAGTAGTTTGATATTCTAGTAAGATTTTATTGTGCAGGAAGATGGTAACAGTTGTTTTGCAGGGGGTCACTTATCTGCAGGCAAACTTAGACCTATTTAAAGCCGAATACACTGAGCACACTGCTGTCACACTTAGGGACTGTAGCAATATGCTGATGAAGAAAAGAGTCTCCATGTTTCTCAGAGGCCACTTAAACACATTCACTGAACAAGAAGAACCTCTCCTTCCCTGCCATCTCTTGCTCTAGCATTCATACTCTTGCAGACCCAAAGTAAGCTGATTCAAGAAGCCGATGTGCTGCAAATTCACCTTGCAGGGAAAGGATCAGTTCTTGCCTGAAGTGAATGGGTGGCCTGCAGCTGGGAAAGGGACCCAGTGCCTGTGGCAGTGGTAAGCAGGAGGGCAGGCTGGCACTGATCTGGAAAATGCAGCCTGCGTTGGGACCGTGCTTGGACCTGCTCCTCTTGCTTGCTATTGAGGACTCACCCTCTGCTCTTGTGAGACCCCACCTGGAGTACTGCGTTCAGCTCTGGGGCTTGGACCTGTTGGAGAGGGTCTAGAGGAGGGTCATCAAGATGATCAGAGGGCTGGAGCACCTCTCCTGTGAAGACAGGCTGAGAGAGTTGGGGTGATTCAGCCTGGAGAAGAGAAGGCTCCAGGGACACCTTAGAGCAGCCTTCCAGCACCTAAAGGAGCCTACAGGAAGAAGAGGGGCTTTTCACAAGGGCATGTACTGACAGGACAAGGGGGAATGGCTTTAAACTGAAAAAGGGTAGTTTTACATTAGATATAAGGAAGAAATTGTTCACGGTGAGGGTGGTGAGACACTGGAACAAGTTGTCCAGGGATGTTACGGATGCCCCATCCCTGGCAGTGCTCAAGGCCAGGCTGGATGGGGCTTTGAGCAACCTGGTCTAGTGGAAGGTGTCCCTGCCCATGGCAGGGAGATTGGAACTAGATGATCTTTAAGGTCCCTTCCAACCCAAGTCATTCTATGAATCTATGGTTCTATGACAATACACCTGCAGAAAGCTGGGCACTTCCACAGCCTCCACTTTTAGGGCGCCCTGGGGACGAAGGTTAGCATCTGCTCAGGCCTTGGCATGTGACTCTGCTTTGGGCAAAGGATGCTATTAATTCAGGCTGTCTTGCTACTTGAAGGGAATTGATTCCACTATCCATTGAGCCTGCAATTAGGATGCTTAGTATATTTTTCAGCTCTAAGTAGTCTGTGATTGTCAGCAGAAAAGTGACTTGCTTGATAGTGATGACTGTTATCTCCCAGGACAACTTTATATTTGTCTGAAGATCTGATCCTCTTCTCCACAGAGCCGTAGGGAAAGGTATTAAATCAGAATGTTTAGGCTGTGTGTATTCTGGGGGTACACATTTTAGAACTTGCATTTTGATATGGTTTTCCTAAGAAGAAAGGGAAAGTGGAAGGTTTATTACTTTGGGACCCAAGAACTCTTAGGATTTTTGTTTATTTTGATGTTTGCTACTCTGTTCAGGACCTTCCATAAAAATTTCTGTCATATTGGGAGGAAAATATGATGAGAGAATCAGAAATGTTCTACTGCAAAATTCAATTTATTTACAGAATGAGTTTGCTTGTCATTAAGAAGTTTGAATTACCGTAGTAATAATCTACAGATAGTGTGAGTGCAATCTTAGTACATAAATTTTTCTGGTAAAACTTCAGTCCTAATCTCAAAATATAAGATAGTCTGGAAACTGGGCATAAACTAGGCATAGATAATCACTGGTAGATATTCCATAAAGGTTCCAGTAATTTTACTTGTGGTAAAAACAAAACTATTCTTTTATACTACTGGTATCCACTTTGAGTGAATAATTTGTAATATCCTTGGTTTTATCAAGTTACCAGCAGTTTGTTTTTTTTCTATTAAAACTAGTTACTATTCAAAAGTGTCAGGGAAAGAACTAACAGTTCTTGTGGTTTCTTCTATGTATATAAAATACCACTGAATAAGCTGTAGTATCTTTGATTTTTATATGTATGTATAAATACAAAATTTATAAATATATAAAAGGGAATATATGTAAGTATAAGGGAAGTGATAATACATAGGTTATCTTAGGTGTATAAAATGTGTGAAAATGTTCCAAGTTTAGTAATGGAGTATATAAGCCAAATTGCTACTTACCATCCCTTTTGTATTTTATTCACTTTTGATGCAATCATTTCATCAATAGTTTAACATCTCTTCTGTATATTGACTTGTGGACAGTAGGAAGCAGGCTCCACACCTCCAGAATTACAACTGCATGGGCTTGACCAGCTTTATTTTCTGTATTCATTCCTGAGTTTCTAAGCAATCAGTAAGTGCTCTGACACTTGCTATGAGTTGGTAGCTCTGGAGACTGAATTCCTGTGGGTGTTGAACCCACAATGGGCATATGTGGCATTGCAGCGGCTGTGCCTGGGAAGAGTAGTTCCACCCCAGCCTCTTGCCCCTGTCCCCATATTCCTACTCCTTCTCTCCCACCCTAATTACCCATGGAGTTAATATCCTGACAGTTAAACTTTCTAAAATGGTGTAGATGCTGGTGTCAGCATAAGGAAGGGCACAAGGATACACAACTAGAAGCAGGAGGTAGTTTTGTCTGATACCTGCTATTAGGCTGGTAGAACTGTATTGTAAATTGTATTTACTTTCTTAATAGTGACTGCTGTAACTGTGCCTGCTTCTGAATATCGGAGCCAGTTCCTTCTCTGACCCAATCTAGCTTTTGCATCCCTCTTTTCTCTGCTTCAGAGCATCAGCAGTGATGCTATTGTTGTCTATCGTTGTTTCCATGATAAATATGGACTGCAGAATAATTTCACAGAGGTAGGTAGCAGAATTATTTGCAAGTTGCTAGTTTTTCATTCACTGCAGTTACAACTAGATTTGAAGGAAAATCCCTTCTCTCGTAACATACTTTATTCTGAATCATCCAATCCTTTGTCTTTTACATCAGCCAAAAGGAATACTAAACACAGTGTTCAAACTTTACAGCAGCTCTTTCAGCCAGATATTGTAAGTTCTTGTACTGTTTGTATTTTTCAAGAATGAAAATGGAAAGATGCTCAATAGTACGACAAAACAGGGCAAGACATCTGCCAACCAGCTCATCAGCCTGCTGAGAGCTTGTTACAAGGAAGGACAGCAGAGGGATGTTATGACCCATCGTTCAGTAAGGTAGCAGTGAATAGGGGTGGAAAGCAAAGGGAACAAGAGGGTCCTCAGGTACTGTAAAGGATTAAGAGACACCCACCTTAAGTGTGTTTATACAAATACATGCACTCTGGGAAACATGCAGGATGAAGTCAAGTGCTGCGTGAAGTCACAAGACTACGCCATCATAGCTGTAGCAGGCTTGGTGTTGGTAGTGTTGTGATGGATGGATACAAGCTCTTCAGGAAGGATCTGCAGGGAAGATGAAGAGTGGAGTTTGCTCTTTTTGAAGGAGCTCCTCACATGTATGGAACTCCTCTATGGGATGGGTAGGTGACAGTGTGTTTGAGAGTTTGTGGGTCGGGATCAGAAGAGAGAACTATTAGGGTTATAGGGTGACGGTGGGAATCTGTTACAGGTGAGCTGATCAGGGTAAAGAAGTGGACAAAACATTCTTTAAAAACCCAAGGAAGTTGATAAATTGCTGATGTTCATTCACAGGAGGGACTTGAACCTCCTGATGTCCGCTGGAAGTGCAACATAGGAAGACAGTCAAGATTTCTTGAGGGTGTTGAAAGTAGCCTCTTGATACATGGACTTACAAGGGGTGAAGTGCAGCTGAGTCTGCTATCCACTAGCAAGGAAGAACTGGTTGGAGTTCAAGATCCTGAGAGGAGTGAGGAAAGAGGGCAACAGAGTACAGACCTTGGACTTTAGGAGAGCAGATTTCAGTTTTTCAGATTTCAGAAACTGTTAGGTAGCATCCCAAGGGAGGCAGCTCTGAAACGCAAAGGACCTTATGAAAGCTGGCAGGTCTTTGAGGTCAGCATCTTCCAGGCACGAGAATGGGACACCCCAATACTCAGGGAAATGAGCAGACATACGAAGAGACCAGCTTGGCTTATCAGAGACCTCATGGCTAAGCTCTAATGCAAAAAAGGTAGTATATCAGAGGTGGAAGCAGGGGTTGGCTACAAAAGAGGAATTTATAGACATTGTCTGGGCATGCAGGGATGGTGCTTGGAAATCCAAAGCTCAACTGGAGATGGGAATTGCAAGGGATATCAAAGGCAACAAGAAGAATTTCTCTTGCTTTCTTAGCAGTACGAGGCTGTACAAGGAGAATGTGGACCCATAGCTGAATGGGGCAGGGAAATTAGTGATGGTGGGCTGAGATACTAAGCACTGTCTTTCCCTCAGTCTTCACAAGCAAGGTTTCTCCTGCCTCTTTCTGCCAGGTGCTGGCGTGTCCCTTGATACAGCAGTTCTGATAAGTGGGAAAGGTAGAACTTGTGCAAGTACGAGTTCAGGAGTACAAACTATCTTCCTCGCAGGAACTACTGAGAAGCCTGGCAAATCTGTACATACTTAGGATCTTTTATATGTTTCAAATTATAGTCACACTCAAAAATGAGGAACAGCAAAGTGTTTCCATTCAGAGCAGACAGCAGAGCTTGCTAAAACAAGTGGCTGAATAAAACACATCTGAGAAACTCTGGCTTCCTAGTTTGCTCTCAGCCAAGTAGCAGTGGTTTCCCCGAGTTTCCAAATGCTGCTTGCTTCCTCCTCTGCATGAAATACAGTGGTCACCAATATAGAGAGACCAGCAACAATACTGCTATTTGTGCAAGGTGACTGATGCAACTGGTATTACAGAGCCGCCTGAGAGATTCAGCTCTGTCACATCCCAGAAGCGAGATTTTGGGCTGCTTTTCAGGCCACTGGTTTGAAGAGAATTCTGAGTGTTGTTTTGTAAATACTGTGGCAACGCTGTAGTGACACTTACTAACATGTCTCCAGAGGAATATGTTGCTGATAAAGAACTAAATTAGGTGATTGCAGGCTTAGCAGAGAAGTTTCACACATTAAAAGAATTGGACCCTTTTGAGGGTCATGCTATACAGTCTTTCTCCTGAATACTTCCTACGCTTTCAGAAATTTGCTGTCATCAAATGTAGCACTAATACATACAAGTAGAGAGGCTAGGGTGATTTTCACTAGTCAGTGAGAGGGTCAGAAATCATGATTTGTGTATGGCTGAATTGTGAATATATTAGATGGATTGACATTAGACAAGGACTGATCAAAAGAATATAACAGATCTTGATTATTATTGTTCTTGATTTAATTGTGAAGTTGCAGGTGGTTTTAGTTTTGTTTTGAAAGGTTTGACTTCCAAAGACTCATTTATATTCCCTTGAATTCCTAAGTAACCAGTAGTACCTGGCCTAGCACAGGGGTCTGCCAAAGGTATTGTTTTGCAGGAATTCTCCTGTAATTAAGTGATCATGGTACTAACATTCTTTCCTAATCTCTAGCTATCTAGCTCTCCTCCGTCTCTGTAACTTTGAAGAGTCTCCACTTTTATGTGTAGTAAGTGAACCTTTGAAGGATGTTCATTTATCAGTTTCTTTGGTTTGATACTGGTTCCCTTGAACAACTTTTGTTGAACAGAATGTACACAATTATCTATCTTACTGCATTTCTCATTGCTATTTATGAATGTCTTTCAACGTCTGGATCAATTTGGCTTTTTTAGCCAGAAGGATACCTGGATAGAGTTTGAGTCAAAGTTCTTCCTTGAGAGGTTCGCAGAGTAGGTTTCTGCATTTACTCACAGTAAGGTATTGTATGTTTTCAGAATTAGGTTTATTCTGTGCATATTACAGAGATATCATCTGTTGATAGTAGTCTTAAGCCACCTGACATCAGGTTTTGCAATTTATTCCCCTGTAACTGGAATTACTTTTAGTCTGCTTTCCAAGGCAAGAGAAGCTTATTCAGCCTGCCTGCCTTTTTTGAACATATTTACCAATTTCAGAACAGTTCAAAGAAGTGTAGAATTCTATAAAGATCCCTGCGTTTCTACAGAATTTGTAAAATGAGGCTGTTAGTAAAGAGGTAAGTCCACCTATGAAAAATGGCAGCCTAAGCTTCCTGACTTCTTACACATAAGAAAATCCTTGCTGTGACAGCCTTTGTAAATACTTCAGCAGTGAAACAAGCTTCAGTCACATATTTGAGGACTGATCACAAAACTCATAGTGTTGCTTATTTTAAAATACATTCACAAGATGAAAATTGACATTCATTACTTCAGATGCAGGGAAACTGCTGCAAATACCTTGCTTGTAATGGTCTACATTATTATAATATTCATATAGTGCTTCCCATCTGAAAGCTTTACAGACTTAAATTCTTTCAGCATTATTACATGAATATGAAAGATGGAAGTGTTATTCCTTCATTGCTATTACTGGGCAAATTGAAACAGAGAAATTAACTGAGAAACAAGATTACACATGAAACCTGTGTTAGAGCTGGAAATGAAACCTTGTCTTCTATTCCATTACTGGAAGAACTTTTCTTCCTTCACATTCTTGGTAGCCAAGCGACACACTGTGAATCATGACTCAACCAGTTATTATTTGTAATGAGATTTTTAATTGGCAGTAAGTAGTCATTTTAAAATGGAAATTGTATTATTTTAAATTCCACAGGGTGCATTTTGTGGCTACTGATGTCTTAAATGAAGAGAAAATTATTTAGCTGTAATTCTTTTTCTTAGAAGGCAGATGTTTGAAACAACTAACCTCACTACACCCTTTACCTGTGTGCCATTTGAACTAAAGCTAGGCAGTTAGTTTGATTTTTGTTCTGTTACTCACAGGCAGGAAAATGCGGCAGAGAAATGTATATATTCTTTACTGGGATGAGTGCTTGATCAAGAGCAATAACTCTCCGGGAATCAAAAGTTGGAAAGTATTGCTTTTGAAATACAGAAGTCTACTGCAGGGTTTGCCGTAAATTAAGCAGTCCCAGCTTGTCCATGTTGAATCCTTAACATGTATGTCGTAAAATCAGAGATGGAAATATTTTCAAAGGGAAAGGGAAATTAAATTTTTTTTATTGCTTTTACTCATTTGTCTGTGATGTATTCAAGCATTAAGGGGCAGGGCAGGTAGAAGTGGGTGTTATAGGGAGCTGCAGACTTCTACGGCAAGTGAAATTACTGGAATCATTGCAGTTACTATTTTAATGAACTTTTAAAACTGAATTGTTAATATAGACAGGTTGCAATTTTATAAAACAATAGAAGAGAATATTTTTTAATGATTATGTGTCTATATTATTCTGCCTACCTTTTTTGTGTAAAAACCCTTATTTTTTGTTGCTGGTGATTTTTCTTGAGCTCCACAGTTTGGGGTAAAGCACTTCTGAACTTAAGGTCCCTGAAGGTGAATTTTGGAATTTTCTGCAGAAATGGTTCTGCCCTTTCTGAGAATGGGAAAATGCAAAAGCACTGTTTGTTTGTGTTAAGAATTCTTTTGAAGAGGATCTTGGGGGTGGGTGGGGGACAGACGCCTTAAAGCCAGCTGCCTCTGTGTGGTGATTGCACAAGGAAAGTGGGGTGGAGGAGAGAGTGAATTTGGAATAAAAGCCCAGCAAAGAGCCAGTGGGAGCGAAGGAAGAAGAGGCAGAGGAGTCATTGTTGGGGAGGAACCTGAAATAGGGGAATTGATACTTCCCGGGCAGTGGGAGTGGAAATGAAGAGTGACTGGTAGAAGGTGGGGCCAAGTGGGGACTGAAAAGAGGTGGGTGAAGGGGCAGGGACAGGTGGAGGGATGTGACGGGAGCAGGAAGGCTGGGAGGACAAGATGAGCAATGTTTAGCTAGGCAAGGGCAACAGCACACGGGAGTCTGGGACTGGAGTGGGGAGCCTGAAGTGGGGAAGACACAGTCATGATGAGACACCAGATTGTAGAGATGGAGTAAAAAGGGAGCAGCTGGGGAGATGGGGGAGGTGAGAGACAGAGAAATCCCCTCCCAAGCACAGAATGCAGTGCAAGAGTCTGACTTCCATCCTCGTCCTTGCTTTATAGCAAATCCCTCCAGCAAAGGGTGCGCCTTGCTTTGCCTTAGTGCTTGGGTTAGATGACAGAAAGTGATAAATGTTGCTGGGTAAGGAGAGCAGCAAGTGACTTGTGTGTGCTGTTAAGGTAACTGGGTCAACAGTTGGTTCATTTGGCATCAGATTAATCATATATCCACTATATCACCTCACTTTTGAAAGCCTGAGTCCAGTGAGGTAATGCAGCACACAGTGGAAAGCACATAGATGTACAAAGAAATATTCTTACCAATTATTATTCTATTTATTATTACTTGTAATGCAGTAGGAGGTAACTTCCTAACACATTTCTCCTCCAATGCAGCAGGTAGTGTGTAAGCTCATAATAAAAGCTAGTCTCCCCTAGGATCTCCCAAGGGAGGATGTCAGACAGATCTGGGTGGGGGCTTTTCTCAGAGTTCTCAGCTGAATGAAGAAACAGACCCTCTATTCATGTATTAGTGATTATTGGGGTGTCACTCAGCATACTTTCAAGGATAATAATTTTATGAGCAGTGTGTTAAAAACCGGCACGAAACACTGTAAGTAAAGCATTCTTGCTGGTGGTTTGTTGTCAGATTGAGCTAAGCAGTTGGGTGCTGCAGGGATGGACTCAAGGCTTTATTTTATTTTATATCTTCATTAGGGATCTGGAAGAAAGTAAATAGCACGTTAATGACTTTTGTGGTGATCCTTACATTAGAGTACATAAGTATCAAGTGAAGAATATGGAGGGAGGAAAAGAGTAGTCAAATGGTATAAGGGGTTATTTAGAGAAAAAAAATCTGAAAATGTACATTCTATGGGAATCTGTAAATATATATTGAGAGAGAATTTATTTGAGAACCAAGACTGACTATGTTTTTAAACTGTAGTGTAAGGGCCATCAGTTCACTGGAAGGAGAGACATAGGGTTAACTGTCTTCTGCAGCTGCAGTGCGAGTTGGTCCATGGGCATGCATAGCTGCACCTGGGCCAGTTCCCAACCCTGTTTTGCCCCAAGTGGGACTCCCAGAGGTCTCTTCACTGCAGCAGAGCTCTGAGAATGGCAGCTGCAAGTAAGCGTTATTCATTTATTTGAGGACAGACAGTAGTCCTTCAAGGAGTAACATGGAAGCATCACGCTACTGGCAAGTTAGATTTTTTTTTTAATTTATCATGTGCTTATGATATTAATAGAAACATAGAATGGCTTTCTGCCTAATATTAATACCATTCTTTCTAGTTTGCCATAAAGTCTATTATTACTTTATGCAGTCATTTTCTTGTCACAAAAAGGAGTGTCTTCCTGCAAAGTAATGAGATAGCTTCTACAAAGTTGCTGCCACTGATTTTAATCAAGTATTTTTCTCTATTAAGTGCAAAAGGGTGTATAATAGTAGGCATATCCTCTTGCACAGCTACCACATAGCCTAAAAATTTACATACTGAATTTCAGCCTTATTGGTAAATTATCCTAAAGCCTGGCTGGCTGAGATGTCATGCATTTTAAAGATTCCATTTATAGTATGACGATACTCTCAGGGCATGAATTTTGTTATAAAGTTTTCATTTGTATAGTATTAAATCCAGAAATGACATTCCAAGTTGATACAGTTTACCTTTATTATGTTGAATGTGTTTACCTGCTTTGTAGAAGCAGAGTTTGAAACATTTAGCTGGAAGGTTTGAATCTATACATTATTGTTATACATGTGTGTGTGTATGTGTAAATATGTATAACAAATTATATCTTGATAATTAATGCAGAAAATTATCTTCAGCCATTAAACTTACAACACAAATGACCAGTGTGATCAATGACAATCTTTCTCAATCTCTTTCTTCTGTTTTGAATCATACATATCATATGCATTGTGGATTCCAATTATAGCCGTGGTTTTCCATAAACTACACAAAAACTGGCACAGTGTCATGAAATTCTGATAAATATCTGCATTAATAAAGTAAGTAAGATATACTGAGCAGCATTTTCAGAAAGTTGAGCGTTGTCCTAAGGCTTTTTCACTGAAGACAAAGGAGAGTGTAACTGTTCACATCAGTGGAATTTGAGTTAGACTGGTATCACGTGTGTTCTTTAAAAACCCACAAACTGTATTTTCAAATTACTGTATTAAGATATTCCACATAAAGTTTCAGACTATACTTTTTTCAGGAGAAGCAAATTGCCTTTGATTTCTTTTTACAGAATCATAAAATCAAAATATGATGTAAATTTTTAAAAAGACCACACATAATACAATTTTTTATCAGTCCTTATGCCTGATGTTTACAATTTCATCTATTGTAACTCACTTGCATGTTACCATCTTTTCTGAAACACTGAATTAAAGATTACCCTATAGATTTCAGCATTTCAGAATGCTTAGCCAGCTTTATCTTTAAGGATATATTTTAAATTAATTCATGAATTATGTTGCCTTTATGATAGAGTTAAGACAGCTGCCGCAGAATTTTAGCTCTCCTGGTTGGTTCTGCCTGTGCTCTTCTGTCGGTCAAGGCAAAGTAACTCAGAATAGCTTGTGTCTACTGAGTAGCTAAGTGGCCAAGGGCATACATATTTTAGTACGTAAATCAAGCATTGGGAGCCAGTGTGTGTACCTCTCAGACATGCCTGAGATGGGTCTAAACACATGAACCAGGTAATCGTGTTTCTTTAAACAGTGAACCAGGTAATTGTGTTTCTTTAAACAGTGACTTTTCTCATCCGTCCTTCCACTTCCTTAAGAGTGTTTCATCCTCTGTCGTGTGTCACATCTGATGCTCAAGTTCTCATCTACCCAGCAGGTAAAATCTACCCAAGTGGGCCCGTGCACAAAGTGCGGGGCACTGGGGTTTTCCCTGTGCCTCCACCTAAGGAGAGGGTAGGGGCCAGTTCGCTGCAGGAAAGAGCATCCATCTCTCTGGTTTTGGTTAAGGGCCTAGTATATGTGAGGGTCATATATAACATACCCAGGGTCTTCAAATAATCTGATTAACTGTAATCCTTTCACATACTCATTCATTTTACTTAAAGATGTTAAGAAAATGAAATGCAACAAATGCTACTGTTACAAATGCAGTGTTTACTGTTGGTTAGAATGAAGTAGAAGAAAATAAGTCGGTGTAAGTGGACATTGATTGTATTGATCATTATCCTGGCATCTTTTTATCTCGTGTGAAAGACTGATTTATTTTGGATCAGTAGCTTGATCCTGATTGGTCTGGACTGGGTACATAAAAAAACGTAACGTCCATTTTACAGCATTTAAAAGTTCCTATATATTTTTTGTGCAGCTATTACTTAGTGGCGTTTATAGAATCATTTAGGTTGGAAACCTTTGAGATCATCAGGTCCAACTGTTAACCCAGGACTGCCAAGTCCACCAGTAAACCATGTCGCTAAGCAATTTTGAAGCTGTAATAGTAAGGTGCAGCAAAGAGGTAGGGTGAGTCTTCAGGAGGCATGTTTACTTCTTCATAATAAATGTGTCTAAGCATTTAATGTCACAAGGATACACTATGCCAAACCAGAGACATCTTTACTAGGAAGAGAGGGGCACCAGGAACAATTCTTGTTTTGGAAGCTGATTCTTGCCCTACTCATTGCTCTGCTTTGTGGGACAATAAACTGGTATTCAGAAAGAAGCCTAGGGTGAAGATGAGTATGACAGAAATTATTTAGCATGGCTCAGACTCGGGCAGAAAACAGGTAGAAATATCTGAGGGATCTGATTTGGAGGCATTCATGAAGCATATCTAGCACATAGTAAAAGGAACGAGAGGTAATTCACCAATGCGGGCATTCCCTTGTCCAAATGCCTTTGTTGTTTAATGTTACTTTTAATTATAATTTGATTTATGACATAAGTTTTAGTAGTTGTCACTCATTGATTAACTAAAGTGGCAGCTAATGAGCTAGAGCCATGCTTGCTGTTGTATTTCGTCTCTGATTCAAAGCACCTTGAATTCTTTCTTCAGATTTGTGAAACTTCAAATAAGCAGAACGTGGGTAATCCTTACCATTCTGGCCAGTAGCCAGAAAATGAGTGTGCTCTCCAAGAAGGTGTGAGATGAAGGTTCAAACCCCTGAGGTTTAATTAAACATTTAACCCAAAGCTACCACATTCTGGGTGAGTTCTTTAGCTGTTAAGCTCTTACATAAAAAGCAGTTACAGCCAAACTGAAAAGGACAGCAGCTGCTTCTCTGCTCTGCTTTGTACATCTGAAGTGGCCCAGCAGTGTGGTCCATGTGGGGATGCACCTAAGGCAGTGTTGGGCGCAGGTTGGCTGTTGTGGATCCTGTTCTGAACTGCTGCCTGACTCACCCGATCATTTGTTTTTAATTTAAGCACCCAGCTTCTGAACTGACTTGAGCCCTGAGTGAAAGTGTCTTAGGAGTGCCAAGTCCCCACAATGGCAATGGTCAGCTGAGAATGTACTGAAAATTTCAGTGCCTCTTTCCATGTATATATGGAAAGAAATTTCAGTGATGGTGTTTAAATTCCTAATTTATTAACAGCCTTGTGTGCCATTTCAGGTACTTGAGGTTTGTGCTTCAGATAGTTTCTACATCCTTTCTTACTGACAAAGCCATTCATTATCACTGGGTTGCCATGGAGTACTGGCCACATGGATCTGGGAATAATAACCCATTATGCTAATATAACTTGTCATTGTGTTTGATGCGAAGTGATGTCCCATAACAACAGCTGATGCTTGTAACTAATACAATTTATGGTAAGATCAGTTTATGGAACAGCATTGCCAAACATTGCCTACCCTCTTTTCTTTGAATTATCTTTCTGATTCCATACCTATTTACAAAACCATTTATGTGGGTTTTAGGTTGATATTGTTCAGGTTTAAATTTCTTTCTACAGTGAGAATCAAAGAGTTTTGTTACAGAACTATTCCAGCCTGTGTGCTTAATGCTAGAAATGTGTTTTTCTTCTGAGCTCTCCTATGTCCTTGGAACCTCAACTTTGTGTTGTAAAGTTCCCTTTGGGACAGAGGCAGGGCAATTAACCTGTTTTGGTGAACTTCTTAGGCATCACAGGAAAAGAATGAAGAAAATTATGTTGCATAGTTGGAATACATAATTCTGTAATGTGTACACTATTACCACAACTTTTCTCATACATCCGAGTATGAAACTGAATTTTATTTCTGACTCTTCTACTATACAAGGAACAGGCCTTAAATCTTTGTATTGGTTCAGCTTTGTTCTGTAGCAGATGACCAGGCATTTATTGATGATCTGTAACATGCACTAAGGTGTGTTTTTAGCCTTTTCCGGATTCTCAGGACAGTCCACCTTCATGTGCATGTGAACACACTTTCAGTAATAGCATTTCAGCCGTGGTTCTTCTGTGCTCCACAGACATTAACTCAGACAGTGGAATATCAGTTCCCTGGAGCATATCAGTGCGCCTTCAGAGAGCTTCACTTTTCTATACAAGTATTCTCTTAAGGCAAATCACTGTTTTTTATGGTTATCACTTTTACGTATAAGACATATTTATAAATTATTCTGTCAACTGTATTTTTGCTTTAAAATACTCCCTGAAAATATCCCAATATGATTGGGAAATCTTCCCAATAAGAACTTTCATGTTCTACCGAGGTCTATTCTGCAAAACAACCCTTAAAATTAGCTTCTGTTTGGTAAAGTGTGTTGACAAACAAGCCATCGTGGCAGGAAATTATTGCGTATATCACAAAGATACTCTGTTCACACAAGTTATATTTGTATATGTTTATTTGTACATGGATGTACAAAGAGAAGTCAAGTACTGATAGGCATTCAGACTTCTGCTTCTTGATATTATCAAGATTAGAGATAGAAGAATCCTTCTTAGAACATCTGTATTGTACTTTTACCAATGAAAGATTGTTCTCAGCAATATGTTTTCCACTAATGTATTCAACGAGTCATAAATTATACAACCAGAAAAAACATTGTGTCATCCAATCTGTTCTCCTCATAGAGCAGGCTTTATGGCTTCTCTGAATTAATTTCTGTTTGAGCTAAAGCACATCTTAAAAAAAATAATCTTAATTTAAAATTTCCCCTAATGGAAGAATCAGCACCAGCCTTAATAGTATTCTGGCAGTTAATTTGCTTCCTTTTGTGTTGAATGCATTTATCTAATTTAAAATTCCAGACATTGGATGTTACTGAACTAAAAGCTATCTGTTAGCCAACTTCTGTGCCTCATATTCATACTTAGCAGGCATGGAAGTCATCTCGCCTAACTTTCAGGCATCCTCAGTATTTATATTGCATCTGACATCGTCAAGACTGGATTTCGTGATAGCCAGTGGAGAGAAATATGTACTTTCAGGCTATGGTTCAGATGAGCTGCTTTAGACATGTTTATTAGGAGGTAATGAATCACACCTTGGAAGTGCCTGAGTGCTTGTGTTGCCTAAAAAGGCAACTTGGGTTGAGTGGCTCCATGTAAATATGTTTTGCAAATAGGTGCCGTTACAGGTGCAATAGGTGCAAATTCCAGCCATTAGAACATATAATTAAATGACTGTGTAACTTTCTCATGGTCACACTAAACTATGCTTTAGGGCAAGTTTTCCAATCATTATAGTTGCCTTTCTTGAATGTCCTGTAGTTCATCAGCATCTTTCTCAAGTAGCAGATACCAGAAAAGGACTGAGCATCCTGCAGTGGTTGCAGAGACACTGGCAGTGAAGCAGTAGCGTTTTCCAGCTTTTGCTTTAGTTTATCCTGCTTGAAAAGGCCCTCCATAGCTCTTCAGGTCACAAGAATAGCAGCCTGTTTTCGACACATTAGTCATCCTGGTTTTGGGCCTTTTTTCATAATCAGTGCTTCCCAGGAATAGAAATCCTTATTCTATCTGTGTGGCATGTGTCCTTTACCTCTGGCTTTGCAGTTCTCCATAGGTTAGAATTAATATCTCATATATTCTTTCCTTGCATTTAGTTTTCAAAATGCTGTTCAAAGGAGAAGGACCTTTTTGCTGGTTTTTCTGTCTACCCCTCGTAGTATGTGTTCTGCCTGTAAACTTCATAGAAATGTTGTTCTTTATGTTATTACTAGTAAGGATAAATAGTACAGGACCAAGAACTGGTCTCTGTACCTCCACTAGGAGTACGTTCATTAGGGTATGGTTCTCACTTAACCCAAGTTGAGAAGTATCTGTTACCTAGCTTTTAATCTGTTTTTGTTGTGAACACTGACTTTTTGGTTCTCATTTTGCAGTTTGGTAAGATACCAATCCAATTGCCAGACACAAATACAAACTACACTTTTAACCTTGTTAACCAAATTTATGATCTTGTAAAAAGATAGTTAGATTAATGAAACCTATGTTTATGGCGTTGTAGTACTGTGCATTGATTCTTTATTAACTAAATGCCGCCATTCCTGGATGAGTATCAGGCCAACTGTGTTGCGGTTGCCTGGATTGTCCTTGCTGACACTTTAAGAAGACCTGATAGAACATTAATTTTGTTGCAGCCCACAGGAATGCTGAATTCCCCTTTGACTATCCCATAAAAGGAATATTTTTATTATTTTCAGTTGTGACTAGGCTCTTCAGTTTTTTCTAAGGAATTACTCTGTTTTCTCAGTGTTTAAGCTGTTTATTTGGAAAATCCAATGTTAACTTTAGGATTCTTTCTTTATTTTCAAAATTAACTGATGCAGAGTTCATTTCTATAGGTGCCTGTTCCTCTCCAAATTTAATTAAGTATTTCTGGCAGTCTTTTAGACACTTCAATATACGGAAGGAGTTTTCTGCCATGGCCCGCTAACCAGCATGAGAGCAATGTCCTGTCCATGTTGTGTTTGGTATTTGCAACTCTCTGGTCATGCACAAGGTCCCTTGGACAGCAGCTAAATTCCATGCGCTTCATTGGTCTGTTCAAGTGAAAGTTTTTCAGTACGCTGCTGTCCTCAAGCCCTACTTTCAAAAATCTCCATTGAGCTCATCTGGATGGTAAAAGTCATCATCTTGTCCCTGCTGGTTTTATATTTCAGTCACCACGGGAAATATTTTACGTCCTGGAGTCTGAGTCTAGCAAAGCACAAAGTTTTACATTTGCATTTAGTTTTGTGGCTAAGAAACAAGTGAACTCCGCTTTCAAATAAAGAGTTGTTAATGTAATATTAATAAAGGCTGATTAGATACTGTAATGGACACATTAACATTAGATACCACATTACACAGGATAATAAAAGATGATGCATTGTGTGTTTGGGTTGTCTGTAAATAAAGAGGCCAAATAACATTTAATTCAATATAGAAGATAGACAATGTTGTGAGTGCGCTGCTGCACCCAGTATTAAGTAATGACAATAATTACTCAATCAGACATAGAGTAGGGAATTGATAATGATAATTATTAATCCAGATTTTGGCTGCAAACTTTTTTCTCTCATTTTTATTTGTATAGATGTTACTTTGTATGCTCCACTGTAGAGGGAAAAATGAATGGATGTCTGACTTATTCTCCTGGTAGTCTTTATTCATAGAAATCTCTCCTGTGGTTTCATCACAGAAAGCTTCACCAAATTTTGTAAAAGTCTTCTTGGTCTGTGAAGGTTTAGCTTGCCAGTTAAACGTGCCAGTTCGCGTGTTGGTTTATTCGTGGTATTGTGCCATTTTCCACCCACACAAGCCAGGGTATACATCCTAGCCAGCAGCCACTGAAATGCACCACAATGCAGTTCAGTCTGTACAAGATCCTCTTGAAGAGTCTACAGACTTAAGAGAGTCATTTCTTACAACTTTGTATGCATATCTTTGTTGTCAGCTCTTCTTCAGTAATCACTGACAAGTGATAAGCACCTCCAGAAAGTGATTTATTCTGTTTTAAGCTAAGAATATCTAAGAAGGGTATGATGAATCACCTAGAATTGCCAGTCTCTCTTCATTTACTCTGCTTGGAGCCTAGATGGCTAGAGTAAATTCAATATTGGGTCTGTAGGTGGCTAAATTTGAACCTTTCCCTAAAGGGCAGACATAAATAAGATGCAGCAGAAGATGAAGTCAAAGAAGCAACTATAGTTTTAAAGATTTTTCTTCAATGTAGTACTACACTTTGGAACATAACTAAACATGATTTCATATTTGTTACGGCGTGAAATAAGCAGAACTCTTCAGGAAGTCAACTCTTAGACATTGTACAGTGTTAGGTGAGTAGGACTGTTCAGACCATGCAGTTTCAGAGGGAAATGAGCTACAGTCTGTGTCTTTTGTTCATCAGTGATAAAATGCTGCTTATGTTTGCACAAGTGCATTATAACACGCTCAGTTTTTCATTCACATGTGTACATTACACAGAAGCTGTAAGTGATATGCCATTTTCATTTCAGTGACACGCATGATTTTATAACAGCATGAACCAACATTTGTCAGTGGTTTGGAAGAGCAAGTATGGACAAACAGAAGAAAAATTCAGGAATGGTTCCAGTTCTAACATCTGAGGTAGCTATTGAAACTGAAATAGGGCTCAGATGCAAGCATTTAATGTCTCTCTATAGTAAAAAATAAACAGTTTCATTATATTTTAAAAATTCCATCTTATCTGGACTCTGATAGTTTTATTGTAAGACATTTAAGGAGAAAAGGGAAAGTATATTCTTTCCAAGAGAAAATGTGTAAGTGTTGTGGTTTAACCCCAGCTGGCAACTAAGCCCCACACAGCCACTCGCTCACTCCCCTCCCCTCCCCTTGGTGGGATGGGGGAGAGAATGGGAACGGTAAAAGAAAGAAAACTCGTGGGTTGAGACAAAGATTGTCTAATAAGTAAAGCTGAAGCCATGCATGCAAGCAAAGCAAAACAAGGGATTCATTCACAGCTTCCCATGGGCAGGCAGGTGTTCAGCCATTCCCAGGAAAGCCGGGCTCCATCATAAGTGATTGCTACTGGGAAAGACAGAATGCCATCATTCTGGATGTCCCCCCCCTTCCTTCTTCTTCCCGGAGCTTTATATGCTGAGCATGATGTCATGTGGTATGGAATATCCCTTCAGTCAGTCGGGGCCAGCTGTACCGGTTGTGTCCCCTCCCAACCTCTTGTGCACCCCCAGCCCACTCACTGGTGGGGCAGCGTGAGAGGCAGAAAAGGCCTTGGTGCTGTGTAAGCGCTGCTCAGCGGGAACTAAACCATCCCAGTGTTATCGACAGTGTTTTCAGCACAAATCTAAAACATAGCCCATACCAGCTACTAGGAAGAAAATTAACTCTACCCCAGCCAAAACCAGCAAAGTAGGGAAGGAAGATGCAGGTCACATCCTCCCTATTTGCTGGTCCCTCTTTTGGAAGTAAATATTCCTTCTCTTCTGGACTCTTTTAGCCTTGTGCTTCCTCGGCACTTTTCCAAGTTCCCTAAAAATAATTCTTCTGCTAACACCCATCAACCACAAAAGAATGGGTATATCTTCATCTCCCTGTCACTGAAAAGGAAGACAGACCCAACAAAACATCTGTCTAAAACTCTAACAGGAAGCTATTTTCTGATCCAGTGAAACCAAAGTGTAGGCTAGCTTTTTCCCCTAGTATATAAAAAGTGTGAGAGAAGAGTGTGAACATCTTTATTTAAAATACAATGCTTTTTAAGCGCTATTTAAGCCCAAAGAATTTCTGGCATAGTTTCAGAAATAAACCTTTGTTTTAATTTTTAAAAACTCAGTTTTCTACTCATCTGAAAATGATGATCTGAATATATATTTCTACTCTTACTTGAAGTTTTTACTTTTAGAATAACTGGGAAAGGTAACAAAACCTTTGAAGTTATGTAGAAAAGATATACAGATTTTGAAAGTATATTGTTAATCTCAAGTCGGCCTTCAAAGAGGCAGCATGTTGTTACCATATAAAACACAGAAACTGAGAAGTATTTCTGTTTGATTTGGATCTCATCAGAAGCAACACAGAAATTTCCTTTTGTGAGAAGTCGCCACCAAATGGAGCACTCGGATGGCAATTGAAAATTGTTTTGAGATTGTCCACTAGATTTTCCATGTCATTTAGCTTTTTCAGTCTTCAGTCTCTTAAGAAACCAAGCAAATTCTGAAATCTCCAAAGATAAACACCTTTATGTTACATGCCTAGATTCCCACATATCTTCAGCATGGTGGTATATGTAAACAAGCAAATAATGATCTAGAGGAAAAGGAGCAGAAAAATAAATGGTGAGCAAAGAGAATGGGCAAGAAGAATTGCTTCCCTGCCTCACTCAGATGTCTGGTAAGGGTCTGAGATAAGAACCTAGGGAACATTGTTAAGCTGCTCAACCCCTGATCTGCGACTTAGGGGAGAGAGAGAGGGAATATCTACGTCTTATGGTATCATAGTTGCTAGGAGATTTGCCAAGTCAGTGAAAAGGACTTTAGAAAGTGGATGGACATATGTGACAGGATTTCCTGTTTGTTTGTTTGTTTGTTTGTTTGTTTGTTTGTTTGTTTGTTTTGGCAGTCATTATTTTTTGAATTCTCTGCATATGGAGACATGGTCTCTTGCAAGAGGAGAAAATGTGTTCCAGCCACTGCTTTCCTCTATCAATTCCTCGTCAATTCCCTCATATCAATTACCCCTCTCTTGTACAGAATTGCAGTGCTTATCTGAGGATTACAAAGCCTAAGACCTATATACCGGTAACTGGGATGTGAGGGCCGGAAGGTTGCTAGTGGCTACTAAAGCCAAAGCACCAGTTTTAATCTTTCCAGTGTACCAGGCTGAACGATCCTTAGCTTCAAAGCTAATGGGCATTTCACCACATCCACCTCAAATAAGACCTGTCAGTGTGTGTAAGGACTGTTCTAATTTTTCCCTGAGTGTGGGCAAAGACGTCTGTATTAAACTGGTTGTTTCCTAACAGGGTTCATCTCAGAAGATGGCTGCTTCATAAGCATCTCTGAGTGGAATGAGCATTGGAGCTCTTTTTAGACATGCAGAGAAGAGAATCCCCCACCCCAAAGTGATATATTAGCATCCATCAGGCCTGAGTGGCCATATGCTTATTTTCATGGGTGCTGCATTTTGTTTCTATGCTGCAGAGGACTGAATCTTAACGGGTTGTTAAGAAATTACCACATCTGGAACTTGCTCTGAGGCTCCATTCTGCAAATCACTGTCCACCTCTGGATTCAGGGAAGGAGAGCAGAATGGTTTTACTACAAGGAGTTAGCCTTACATCCTGAAATGTTCAGTCTTACTGAGAATACCATATGGTCTGTTCTAGGCCTGCTGTTTTATAACATCCCTGAAGATATTGAAAATAAGTTGAAGAATGGCATGCATGTGCACATGCATGCACACACACAAAAAGTTTAAGCCTCCTTTTTCTTGGCTGGAGTGGTTGGGTTGGTCAAAGCTTACGTTTTATTGGCAACTCTGCCACTTCTTAGTGGATGCACTAATTAGTGTCCTGTTTTCTGTCTCTGCTGTTTCTTCTGTTAATACAGAACTTGCACTCATTTGTGGTCAAAGGAATAGAAAGTTTGTAGAAGGATTGCCCAACTAAGTCAACAGGGCTTGGAACAGTCTTCTGTAGTTCAGCAAGTGTTCTGAGAAGAGTGAAATAAATATATCTAAACCTGGCAATGGCATTTTTTCACTAAGTCTTTGGACATTAATTTAAAATGTTGGTCCTGTCTCAGTTACATCTGTGACCAAGTCCTGTAATGTCTTTATCACTGAAGATATCTCCTTCCTTTCTCTCCCCATGCCATTTTACTTAAATGACTATCCCAAGGCATGTCTCTTTAAGGAAATGGAGGAATCTGCAATTTCTAAATTAGCCTTTTCTCCCTTACAGTTTCAACATAATAAAGTACTTTGAGGATTTCCATTTGGAAGAGCTTAGCTCATCTCTCACCACCTTTTTGGAAATTCTCCCAAATCTGTTATTCCCTTCAGACTTGTTTTCAGAATGAGCCATTTTGCTCCAGAATCTTGAACTTCTTTTATATTTTTCCCCGGTGATCTCACAGCCTCTTCCATTTTATCTTCTAGACTAGATAGTATTTCCTCTGGCACAGGGATTTACATGCTATGCTCAGACTTCTGTTTTGCATGGGATTGTTGAGTTTTATCTTTGTTGCATTGCAGAACATATATCTAATGGATCAGCCAAAGTACCTCTTCCTGAAGAATCCTGTATTTGGATTAAATAGGCTTTTGAAAGACAGGGTAAGTTAGGATAGTTTTACGTCATGTGCTTGTGTCAAGACAACTGCACAAAAAGACCTTGTGTCTTCTCCCAGTAGTTGCTTGAACAACAGTTTTAGAGAGAGTCTTCAGAGTCTGGAATTTTAAAATACAAGTTCACTGAGATTTCTAATATGTGTAGCTTTGGAGACAACTTTGTTCTACTAAGAGGGAAAATACGTTTGAGCTTTTTGCCGTATAGACTCTCTCATAGGTTTTTATTGTCTGTGCATGCATGTATCTACTGTCTCTATCTACATACTGCTGTCAGTGAGTGAACTTTTCACTGTAAAGTATTCCCTCACCTGCAAATAAGCCTTCACAGGGAATCAATTTCATGCAATATGAATATTTACCTACATATTTTGTTTACTGCTTATTTTGTATTTTTATTAAAATGGAGGAAGCTTTGCAACAGTACATTCAGTTAAGCGTAGCAGCAAAGCTCCACAGATGATACTTCCTGCCTGGGACATACATGTGCAAAAGGTTATTACCAGTCTCTCCATTCCTAGGAGAACACATGCCAGCCTCACTACAGTTGGAAGTGTAAGTGGTTTCCAGCACTAGAGAAGGAAAGCTATGTCTGCAATGCTGTGGCTTATGGCACATTTGTACAGCAGCTTTTATACGGACCTTAGAAATTGCTATAGGCCATACAATCAGGTTTCTTACATCTATTTTAATAATTAGTTTAAATTATGTTTAGGTAACCTCACAGTTGAGAAGAGGGGAGAAGTGTCTTAAAAAGGGTATATTTACACCCTGCTACATCAACTGTTAATAAAAAATGGAAAATAAGCAGTAAACAAAACCTGTAGGCAAATACTCATATTGCATGAAATTGACTCCTTGTGAAGAGTAAAGCCAACACCAATACCACCATAATGTAGGCTTTTACTTTACAAAAAGTTTTGATGTGGGACTCAGGTGTACACAGAATTCTTCCTGGTCTTTTGACTGTAAATCCTGAGAGGATAATAAACACAAAAGATCAGACATCAGTAGCATCAATTATTCATCATAAAGTCTTGTACTTTAAATAAATTTATTTCCTAGCATATATATTGCAAGACATCAATATTATATTTTACTGGTTAACTTTATGGCTTTATAGCTATTTTTTGTTGAAACATGCAAATGAATTATGAAAATAATGCTTACATTCAAATAGTGCTACTACTGCATCTAATATGCTGGAATAACATTTTCCTTGGGAATCTTAACAGTTTCTTTCACCAAGACAAAATTGGATCTGCTAAACTTCTAGTTTGTTTCTTTCAGTAAACTTTCCTTTGAATTTTACTCTCTTTGTCTGTCAAGCTCAAACTAATTGGCAATGTTCTCCTTCAAAGGGTGAAAAAGACACCATTTGGTAAACTTGGCATGTATACCGTATCATTGTAAATTAAATTCTTCATGCTTTATTTAATTATGTGTTTTCTTTTTAATATTATAATTGCAGTTTTAAAACAAAACACACTTTCTTAAGAGTTATTTCAGCAGATGTATAATTATACTTAAGGATATGTGGTTTCTCACTGACTCTTGGCATGGGAAAAGAAGAGATACTGCACTGGTTTTATCGCAAGGTATTTAAATGATATGTTCTTTTGGCCCAAAGATCTTAATTACGAAACAAAAGCCATCCTGTGCTGTCTCTGTGCTTTGCATTTCTGTACTAATTGCTTTCAGCTTGGATTGTATGATAATAGATGTGTGTGATATGCATGGTTTGTTTATGTCTAACTCCATTATCCTGTCTCATGTTCTTGGAGTGCCTGAAGTAGTTTCACTAATCTGTCAGCATAGTATGTACTTGTGGATAAATATAGCCATGCAGCCACTCTGTGAGTGGTCATCATCATACGCTGAAGCTAAAAATTACCCCTTTGGTTATGGAAAGGCTGATCTGATCCGGAGGCCTGCTCACACATTGTAGGTCTTCAGCACTTGTCTGTTAGAAAACAAAACCAAAAAACTAATAGAAATGTCTGCCTCAATGCTGAAAGATTGATAGTGAAGTATGAAACAGGATTATGAAACAACTGATTTCTTTTTTAGATTTTAGTTAGAAAGGATTCTAACTTTTCTGACTGTAGGAGTGGAACGTTTCAGGTATTCACAGGCTCATGGATATTACAGTAGCATGTTGGAGAAAATCCAGTGTGATCAGCTTTATAAAGGGGCTTGGTAGGTATGAAAATACTGCAAATACATGTTTTGGTTTATGTTATTAGTTTGTTCAGTGTTGCTATAATGTAAATTTGACACAGTTAACTAAAAAAAAAAATGCAATCTCTGTTTCTTCTGCTTAAGGATACTGAAAATTCAGTAACTATATTTGGCTAAAGTTGTATCCAGGGTAGCACAGACTCTTGGCTTGTGCATTATGATTGTTCTGTTTTGCTTCATCTTAGAGCTTTGAGAAAAATACTTGTAGTGTAAATCTTAGCACACACTGTCATACAGTAATTTAATTTTGTACTTGTCCCCATTATCAGCTTAGTGACTGTGACTGCGTGTGTGTCTGTGTGTGTGTGTGTGTGTGTTTTTACAAAAACATATCATTGAGAAAATCTTATGGTTATGGCCTGCACTAAAAGAAAATTTTCTGTAGGGGAAAAGTATCATTTGAAATACAGTTTATTGCTGATACAGTAGAAAAACAGGGAACAAGTCTTGGAAACAAGAAAATGGGTTGTTTGAGAGAAGTGGCCCTCAGACTGAATTTCACCCCAAAATGGTACAGGCATCTTATAGTTGATCAAGCATAGTTAAACTTTTTTACAGATTTTCCTAGGATAGGAGCTTTAAATGTACATACAGATTTCTAAAACTGACCTGCAGATTCCTTGCTATTGCAGGGCCCTCGGTCATAAGGTTACCGTGGTCTCCTTCATGTTCATCACCATTCATTCTCCTTGGGAATGAGCTACTTTTCTGCAGGAGAAGGGTTTCATTTAATGCAGTATTCATGTGGTGACCAGTACCCTACAAAATGTTAAGAGTTTAGACTAAATATTTCAGTGGCCCATTCTGGTACTTCTCTTTGTAGAACATTATTATTATTATTATTATTTTGAAATCAGTTAGTAAAAACATAAATTTGTCAATTAATATTTAGAATTGAGTATAACCCCTTCCTCCCACCCTCACCAGGTATCTTCTGCATCAAACTATATGTGGTGATTTCTCATGCCAAAATTATACCTTTTATTTAATTGGCATAGTGTTGGACTGGCATAGATGGCAAAAATGGACACATCCTTTTTGTTGCTGTTTTTAAGGCCTTCATTATAATGTGTCAACATAAAAGTACCAATCATGGCTGATTTTAATGCATCTTTTTCTTAAATTTTGACTCCCTAATTTCCAGGTTTGTGTCTCAGAGGCAACATTTCTTATATAAGCTTTTTAGGGCTGTCAGTCTAGGAAAAGGAACTATGTTCTGCTAAAGCTTGTACATCATCACTATAGATGTACTATTCTAGTCACTGGGCCACATTTTTGCAATGCAAATACCAAGCATATGCAAATGCTGGAGAACTGAAAAGGTGCATTAGAAAGCCAAACCTGTCTATAATAGCTCAAGATCAATTCAGAACTCTCACACTCTCAGCAGTGTTAACTTCCACACCAAAGATGCTTAAATGGAGCTAGCATCTACCAAATGCTCTTTTAAAAATTTGAACTAAATCAATGTTATATGCCAGTCATTTCTGTAACTGCTGTAATTGCCTGTTTTCCTTTTTGTTTATCTGAGGGAAAGACTGTACAGTCCTATATTTCAGATATGAGCTAGAATAAAAATTTTTGGTGCACTGACAAATCTCACAAATAATTGCATTTCTTTATTACAGTGTGCAAATAACTGATTTTTCAGTTAGATGCCTGGAAAAAAAAATTATATCAGCCTGTGTCACAAACCTAACAGCACAGTTGTTAAAAGACTTCCTACTAATGATGACTATGTGAATTTAAATTCCAGTATTAAAATCCTGTATGAATGCCACAATGATTGAAGATAAGGGCAGCAGCTCCCAGGTAGTGTGACGAGGGTTTCTTAAACTTCATTTTGTAAGGATGTGAGGCATGTCTGATCTCACACACTGGCTTCCTTCCTTCCATCCCTCCTGCATCTCCCTACATAGTAAATTTTAAACTTAGTAGCCAGTTTAAACAAAAATTGCCTGAGGAACAGAAGGCAAGTTTACATTTGATTAGATTCCTACAAATTCCTTCAAGAGGGAGTCTGGGATGGTTGTACTCGCCAGAGAGAAGCCGGCAGTCCAGCCCGGGTGTGTTTTCCTTGGCAGAGGCTGGCTGGCTGGCAGGGAGCCTGCTTGCCCAGCCCTGGGCACAGAGCTTGGGAGGGAGCTTGGGAATGACTCAGGGGAAGCTTGGGATGATGATGGGGGAAGAAAAAGGGCTTTTACTGCACAGACACAAATCCTTAAGAGAAATTGGTTTCACTGCTCACAAAAAACTTTTTCCTATCTGAGTGCTTGGTGATCAAACTGATTTCAGGGGTAGATGTGAGCCAGTTAAAACCATGCATTTGGCAAATATACTAATGATTATAAAAATAATGCCTGACCTAAAGGTATTTTTGGAGAAATTTCCATTACCTAGTAAATTTGATAGTCCATATAAATTTGCATTTGATCCTTTGCGTCCCACTGTCTTCATGCTTAAACTTTAGGAGAGCTGAGGTGATGATGGCAGAGCAGTAGAACTTACACTCTTCTCTCGTATCTGTTTTTTCATTACTTTGAAGCAGACTGTTATTCAGAACAACACTTTTAGAAGTATTTTTAGAAACGGTTTTGTATAATATAAAAGTAGAACTGTTGTATACACTTTGGTTTATGCAAAATGTTACAATGCCAACAAGACTCCATGATTATGCTTTAGCCCTCAAAAATCAAGTGAAACTTTGCAGGAAACAAATCTAGCAGGAAGCATCTATTGGAGTGGAAGAAGTGCTGCTGCTGTGCTAAAGAGTGGTGGCATACCTTGTCAATTAGGGGAGTTCTTTTCAAAGTAAATTATGGATGTGTTAACACTTGCAGAATAATAGCCACATGAACAAAAGCATTTCTATTTTGCATTATAGTCATATAGTGGACTTCTAATCTTTGGTTTTTTTCTAAAGGAAAACAAACATGTCCTCTTTTCTCCAATGCATCTTTGTTATTTTTCAATGCATGAGTTTTGGTTCTGATTCTGTCACATATTGAATACTCTCAAACAATAATGTAGTCTTTGGGATTTAGTTTTTTTCATTTTTTTGCAGCAATGAAGTGTTAAAGTATTTAGGAAAGATTTGAAAATCTCATTCATTCTTAAACAGTCCCACGTAATTGTCAGCTACAACAGTGGTAGTTGCAATTCTGTTCCTCAAAAGGAAAGGCTAAAGTCATTAGATGTGCAGCATCCATCACTGTAGTTCATACTTCTTTCTTGCTTTGCAGCTTGGATGCAGCATCCCATGTAACACTGTGAAATGCAATGCTATGAGGAAATGCTATAATGGTATTAGTTCACAGTATTTTCCACAGTTTGTATTGCATTATAGCACCTCTGTCCCAATCACCAACAGTGCTCACAGGTGTTACGACATTTATATTGCATTCAGAATGTGTAATGACTGGTCTTCCCAGTGTTACTTGATTTGCTGCTTTTGATCTCTCTGGCGAAGCAGACAGAGGGTGCTACCAGTACGTGCCTGAAGATCAGACGTGACTTTTATTGCCAGTAAGAGATAAGCCTGAGTATTTTGGTTTGGGAATTTTATGTGTAGAATGGTAGTATTTGAATTAGTGATATTTTGTTTCACAGAATTATAGAATAATGGAATGGTCAGGGTTGGAAGTGACCTCTGGAGATCAACTGGTTCAACCCCCTGCTAAAGCAGCTTCTCCTAGAGCAGATTGCACAGAGTTATATCCGGGCAGGTTTTGAATGTCTCCAGAGAAGGAGACTCCACAGCCTCTCTGGGCAGCCTCTTCCAGTCTCTGTCACCCTCAAAATAAAGTTCTCCCTCGTATTCAAATGGAATTTCCCGTGTTGCAGTTTGTGCCCATTGTCCCTTGTCCTGTCGCTGGGCACCGCTGACAAGAGCCTGGCCCCATCCTCCTGAGACTTGCCCTTAAGATATTTGCAGACATTGATAAGGTCCCCTCTCGGTATTCCCCAGGCTGAACAGGCCCAGCTCTCTCAGCCTGTCCTCATCAGGGAGATGCTCCAGTCCTCTCATCATCTTTGCAACCCTCCACTGGACCCTCTCGAGTGGTTCCCTGTCTCTCTTGAACTGGGGAGTCCAGTACTGGACACAGCACTCCAGATGTGGCCTCACCAGGGCAGAGCAGAGGGGCAGGAGAACCTCCCTCCACCTGCTGGCCACGCTCCTCCTGATGCACCCCAGGGTCCCACCGGCCTTCCTGGTCACACAGGCACACTGCTGGCTCATGGGCAACTTGCTGTCCACCCCAACTCCCAGGTCTAGGTCCTTCTCTGCAGACCTGCCTTCCCTCAGGTCAGCCCCAGCCTGTACTGGTACATGGGGTTGTCCCTCCCCAGGTGCAGGACCTCACACTTGCCTTTATTGAACGTCATTAGGTTTCTCTCTGCCCAGCTCTCCAGCCTGTCCAGGTCTTGCTGAATGGCAGCGCAGCCTTCTGGTGTAGCAATCACTGCTCCCAGTTTTGTGTCATCAGCAAACTTGCTGAGGGGACACTCTGTCCCTTCATACAGGGCATTGACAAGTAAGTTGAACAGGACTGGACCTAGTTTTATAGTACTCGGATTGATTTTTCCTTCAGTTTTCCAGAAAACCAGTAAGTAGAGCTAAGCCTAGTACATAATATCTTGGTACTGGTTATGGGGAATTTGGAGAATCATGGGATTGTTTAGGTTGGAAGGGATCTCAGGAGCATGATTAGCCCAACCTCTGCTCACCAGCTATTGATGGTTTCTCAGAAATTTGTCCAGTCAAGTTTCGAGTATCTCCCAAGAGTGGAGTTTCTACCGTGTCTGTGGACAGCCTGTATCAGTGTTTGATTGCCCCCTCACAGTGGAATTTTTTTCCCTGTATCTAACTGGAATTTCCTGCATTCCAACTAGTGACTGTTGCCTCTTGTCCTGTCACTGCACTCAAAGAAGGGTCTGGCTCCATCTGTGCCATACTCCATGAGGTAGCTGAAGACTGCAGTAAGATCTCCCCTTAGCCTTCTCTGCTTGAGGTTGAACCGGTCCAGCAGTCTCAGCCCATACTCCCTTGGCCTTGCTCCAGAATAGCAATTTCACTGTTGTATAGGGGAGCCCCAAACTGGACACCAGTACTCCAGATGTGATCTCAGAAATGTCAAATAGGACTGAAGGATTTGGTACTTTCCAGAAAACTAATACATAATGAACATCTTTTGGCCATGTTGTGTCTGACTCTTCATGTAAGATTTGTATTGGTGAAATGTCATTCTTGATTGACCTCAGTGTAAATGAGAGGAAAAATCAGGCCCTTTACATATCACCTTAGTCAAAAGACCAGACTCCTGACTTTTGCAAGGATAGATCAGTCTGAATAGCAATAAGGAATAAATTTGTTACTTGACAACTGAGTTACAGCTCTGGCCTGCAAGACAAAGGATAAGAAATTAGGATGTTACTCATTTAAGTGTCAGCAAGTCTTAGCATGTAGAAAAAGAGGATTGAGTGTGCACTGCATAGTTAACACTACTCAGGTTTAATGCATAAGATTTAATCTTTTATTTCTCCTTCCAGCCTAGATTATGTATATTTTACCTATAAATATACTATGGAAATCATATTTATGTGTTGTGTATTTCTTTGATTATCAACTAGTCTCCAGTTTTGCTTTGATAGTATAGTGGGCCATTGGAATGCTCTGGAAAATTTAATATGTGTTGAATTACCCAAAAGTAAATGTGCCTTTTCTACATTTCAGCTTCTCCAGTTGGTAACGGATATATCAAGCCACCTGTCCCACCTGTTTCTGGTACACAGAGAGAAAAAGGACCTCCAGCCATGTTGCCTATCAACATTGACCCAGACAGTAAACCAGGCGAATATGTCCTGAAGAGCTTGTTTGTTAACTTTACTACTCTGGCTGAACGCAAGATTCGCATCATCATGGCAGAACCTCTTGTGAGTAAAAAGAAACTCCTAAGTATTTGTGTACTTTGCTTTGAATCTATTTTTAAATCAGCTTTGCTTTCTATGCAGTGAAGGATATTTTGTTTGTAATCTGTGTTGGAGTGTGATAGTGTTTCCCAAACTGTAAGATACGCTACTATGGCAGTTAGAAGGTTGTGGGAGAGGACATAGGTGTGCAAGATATGCCGAAGGGGTGACATGAAAAGTAATGAATATTTTATTTCTGTCAGTGTGATTGAGAGGCAGAAGGGGTGTCAACCAGCATAGATTTAATGGCTGGGAGAGTGGTCACTTGAGTCAAAATAGATTAGAAAATGCTGAAATATGATAAAAACAGTATTTCTGAACATTACTGGTTTTCAGGTAAAACATGAAAATGAATAGCAGTGCTGGTTTGTATTTGAGTTCGGACAGTAGTAGATTTCATAAACTAAGTGCTATAGCACTTATTTTCCATACATGAAAAAGCATCCAGTATTTGAAAAAGGAGCTACATTACAAGGTGTCGCACAGTGATAGGGCCATTGTTATTTATTTTTTAGGGAAATTCAACATACAAGTATGTCTGTTGCAAATTTTTCATAACTGAACTTCTGGGAGTCTGCTATTTTAACTTGAGATTCATTTTATATACATTTGTGTTATTTTGATTATGGAAGAATAGCTCTGTAATTGGTATTTTAGTTCTGACAAGGTACAAATAACCAGGATCCTGTATTTCTGAGCTGTAAGGGAATCTTACAGTATTTATTAGCACAGTATAGAATACTTAGTTCAGTTCCCTATTTTCAGGTCTGGATGTTCTGAACAGTAAAATTAAGATTATCTTGATTCTGATGGCATCTGTTTAGCTTTATGTCTTGATTTAGCTTCAGAAGCATCTGATGCTTGTAAAGATTTCCAGGTTTTCCTGTGAAATGTCAGGTAGATGCAAGATGGCAGAAATACTTTACATAATTTGTAAACAACACAAAAAAAGCTGACAGAAAGGAATATTTTGACAAAAATCCAGTTTTTTCTTCTTTCATGAGTCCCCTCCAAATCACAAAAAGTAGAATGAACTGACAGTCACAGTGCAGGTCCTTAAAAAAAAAAATGCCAGCAGCTATTTATTACCATCCAGTCTTTGTGTGACACACAGTGAACATCTTTTAACATTTTAAGACAAAATATGTTGTAAAATGACAAGATCAGGGAAACGTCAATAAGAGCAGGACTGAGAACATAATTTCCTTGTGACACCTCTGTTACTCTTGAACACTAAGCTCTGCATTTTCTTGTAATATTTCAGACATAAATACGAACCAGTGACCCTGATCTATTCCCATTTCACCTTGTGTTAAGATGATTTTGAGTTGCTGTGTGTTGATGTATTATTTTTGTCGCTTTGAATATCTGAATGTTGATCTTGTCTTATTCCACAGGCTGTTCAGTGAAATTTTATTTGGTAAACTCAACATAGAATGTAAAAAAATGACAGGAGGCTGGAATGTCATTTTGTCCACATTTTCAGAACATATTTCTTACAGGGGCCTAACCGTGAGACCCTAACAATAATTAAATGACATATATCTTACTAATACTAACAGAACTTACAAGGCACGGCATGCTGATGTTTTAGGGTGAATGTGACAAATGAGTAAGCAGGATTTTGTAGACATTCAGTCAAAGTGATCTTGAAATAATTAGGTTGTAATGAAAGAAGTGACAAGGGAAAATGGCAAAAACTATTCTGAAACAATGGCTAAGAATTTAAGTTCACCCTTTTTGTGGGGCAGCTGTTGGATTTTTAGCAGCTCTGTTCCCACATTTCTACTCTACTGACTAGAACTGTGACCAGAAAGTCCCAGGGATTTGCAGGACAAATTTTATAAATTGATGGTGCAGAGCCACCCTTTGGCCTTTTTTCACAATAGGTAGTCAGATGTTGAGCTCTTTGAAGATTCTGTTCTAATTAAACTCAAACGAACTTCAAAGAAAATCAGACTTGCAAAGTGCTCTAACAGTGAGATGTTTCTAGTCTGAATTCTTTTAAGTCATTACAAGATATGACAGTTTAATTTTATAATGAGTGATAAATACTTAAGATATCTTTTAGAGAAGCTAAAATGATCTGTTTATAATATAATTGCTTTTTCCTCTGTTTTATCACATCTAGCTCACATTCAAGCTCTGAAGTTACTATAGGATTAAAGACTTACTGATAGATATTTTACCTAGATATTTCTCTTCATACACACATTTTGCCTGCTTATCCTTTCCGATTATAATGACAGTTGTTTTTATGATTTTTTTCTCTCAGATTCTTTGGGTTCTCTTTCATTTTTTCTTTCTTTCTTCTGTGATGTACACAGAGCCCAACTGTAAATTACAGTGTTCTGACAACTATGGTGAAAACATAGGTTTGTGTCCCACCATGAGCTGCAGATGCTAGCAAGGCCCAAAACTTTTTGTTGTTTTCTAGGGCAGCAGTGAAGGGCATAGCACACACACACACACACACACGCCCTTCTGCAGCCTCATGAGACCTCGGCTGGGATAGCAAGATTCCAGCGGCAGAGAAAGCAGAGGGTAATGTCACCTACTCCTCCTGCTGCCTTGGCTGTCAACCAAGTATGATTTGACATTTTGGTTACTGGATCTGGCAGTGATCATCAGAAAAAGCGCTCTCCCCAGTTATTACGTTTTCTAGGCATGAATCTAATATCAGCTCTCCGCTGCTGAGTCTTTAACAAATTAGAATGGAAACCTTTTATTTCTAGATGTGAGAGATTTTTTTAACTTTGTCTGGGGAGTATTTTATTTGGAATTTCAGGTCAATTTTTTTTGCCTTTTAGCATCTCTGAAATATAACAAACATTTCAATAATTACATTAAGTTCACAATTATGTGGCTAATTTTTAATGATTAAACTACTGTACCCAGATGGTTGAGTTATATTAATCCAAATTAAAGGTATTTATTGGAAGGGATTTTCCAGTCTATAAAATTGAATTCACATAAATGAAATGTAAATAATTTCTTCTTGATAACCTTTAATAATTTCCTGGGTTTTTCTGTAAATAACGGTTTTCCTTTATAGTGAATATTAAGAATTTTTCCTGCATACCTTTTTTCATAGCTGATTGTGTTCATATTTAATTTTTATCTATTTATATTGTAAAACTTCTCTACATTGCTTCACTTACAAACACAATTTGATATTTTATTACTGCTGAGTTTTTTTCAAGCAGTGGTGACCTTAAAATGAAGCTAGAATGAGGAACCCAGGGAAATATTTTGCCAGTTCAAATGATAAAATGTGTTGACGTATCTTAGCACTGTAAGGAAAAAAAATAGGAAATAGTTTCCTTTTTAGGACTGTTGATTACCACTTAGGGTAATACTTCATCCTGTGCATACTGATTAGGCTAATCTTTAAATACGGCTTTCAGCAATACTTACACACAGCTGTAGGCATTGATAAAACATAGTGAGCTACAGGCATTGACAGTGGTTAATGGTTAATTTAGCTGTTGGTAAACTTTCATTATGCTTTTCTCCTGCAAGCATCTTCTTTTACTGAGCTTGTCTAAATTCAGGATCTCCCTGAATACCGAACTCAGGAAGAGAATTCACTCATTACAGGATTAGGACTATAAGCATATTCGTGTATTCTGCCTTTAACTTTCTATTTTTATTAGGTAGGTTTTAGCTCACCGTTGGAAAAAAATCTGAAAGCAGTGATGTGGTTGATACTAGTGTATTTATTACTTCCATTTCATTAGAAGCTCAAAGACATTAACATACACATCTATTTCAAAACTGGGCTGGTGATAACAGCCAAGCAGGTGGTTAGGAAGACTCTGAAAGGGCAAGAATAATGTATGTTTGTTTTTGCAACCAACCAACAGGTAGGGTGGCACTGCTATGCAATTACCTTTAATCTGGGCTTCACTTTATCTAGGTAAGAGAAGAAATATGTGAAGGACAGACTTGGAAGAAAAGGAAGTAGAAGGTATTTTGGTTTCTGAGGACTGGGCTGTGCAACTATTAAAATGTATACAGACTATAACAATACCAGGCAGTTTTATCCCACAGCTGTAATGTAGAATTTTCTGGTTTACATGGACTAAAATTCTAGCTGCATCACATGAGTAATGACTCTTTTGTTGTTATCTATAATAAGGCACATTAACATTACACATTTTTTATGTTTGAAGTCTGCATATATAGTTTGACATACACAGGGGCTTTGGACACCTGTTCTTTCACGCTGCACAGATGATGGCTTGTTGAATGGGCAGATCTATGTCTGTCAGTCACAGAACAGTCTGGAGGACCAAGGACAGTCATTGTCCTCAGGAGAAGGCCCATCCCCTAGTGCTCCCGGGAAATGTCTGTTCAGCAGAGTTTCTTTCCTGCAGGTTGCTGACTGGATCCCAGGTCAATTTTTTAGACTGATAGTTGTCCTCAGTATTTTATTCAACTCCTAGCCATATCTAAGGACTAAGTTTGATTTCTGCCTGGATTGTCCCCTTAGTTCTGTTTCTTTCTACTCAGACTTACCAGCAGCTAACTCCTCTGTTTCAAGAAATCAGTTAAGCAGAACAATGGTCTCAGTCATCATTCTTCCATCGTTCACTTATCAACCTTCATTGGAACTTCGCTGGCTCTCCAAGTATAGTCCAGTACTCAAAACCCCGCTCTGCCCATGGGCCAGTGAAGCCCAAACTAGGCCAGATCGGCTTGTTCTTTACCCCAGTAGTGAGAGAGGCAGCTAAGTCTGGGAGATATCATCAGTGAAATAAGCATGCTCTACTCATGTACTCAAAAGATGTGAAGGCACAAACACATGGGAAAAATCAAGCTTCAGTACTGAAGATGGAGAGCATCAAGGCAACTCCAGTGGCATAAAGAGCCTTCACTTCCCCTTCCACTCATCACCTCAGAAGTAATATCTCCATCTAGTTATCTCAGCACGTATCTCAGGCTGAGACCTGTAGCAGAAGCCAAGTGTAGAGCAGTAGTCCTTGTAGGGTAGCTAATCTTGAACCTCAGGACAGTTATCTTCCTGAAAGACCTGGAAAGGTTTGTGTGATTGAGGCAGCGGTGACAGATGAGACATCTATGTAATTCAGGGGGGACACGTCGTAGAATTGAAACATGGGAAGGAAAGAGTATGAAAGACACAGCTGGAAAAAGAGAGGAAGAGACAAATGTAGGGTTTCAGAAGTAATCGTGGGGATTGCAGGAGGATGGAGACAGGATGCAGCGTGGGTCAGCAGCATCCATACAAAACTAAGGGAAAATGTTCATGCCATTTTAGCAACAAGGAAGGAAAAGGACACAGTTTTGCATAGCCATTGGCATTGGCAATTGCAGCTAGATACAGGTCCATAAAAATACACTTTAGAGCCAGGCAATGTCAACAGCAGATTCCTCAGTGATTTCAGGGTTTCCATAGCGGAGCATGTGGGTAGAATGCTGTTTGAGGTTTCAGATACCATGTGATGGCAAAACTCTCCAGGACACCCACTGTCTCTGGGCTTTGCTGCTGCATGAATGCAGTTGGAGGATAGTCAATGGCACATATGATGGTACAGATCGCTAAGAGGATTTAGCATTGGAAGGCAGATTCAATCCAAGGTCACTGAGGCTGTCACTCTGTATCACGTGTTGACCAATGCTTGCAAATATAGCAGACAATCTACCACATGCCCCTAATCACATTTTTGTGTCATTTAAGAATATTGGTTATTACCACTATCCAGAAAATGAAAGTTGTACTACAGTCATCTCAGGTCAGTTTTATCACTGGTCTGTCAGTGAAGGACAGAAAGAAAATCATGTACTTCAGTAGCATTCTTGCCAGATAAGTAGCAATGAATTAAAGAGGTATCTTTCCATATATTCACAACAGCGTCATCCTTTGCATGCTTTCAGACTCCTGTTTGAAGTCAGTGAAGTACTGCTTCATCAGGAATGAGCTAAGTTTTTAAGTTTAAATTTAATGTGCTCTTTTCTGGGCATGAGTCTGGCGTGGTACAGTTTACACATCAGGCAGCTCAAATTACACTATTATTTGCCCTTGCATATCTGGTGGCGTGACAAATATGAGAAATACTTAAATACTTTGACAGTTTGGAAATCCACCCGATGAGGTGTTGTTTCCTTAGCTGGGCATGTAGTACAGGTGGAAGCTATGGCTTTTATGGCCATCATACTTGTAGTAAAAGAACAGTGGAATGATGTTAGCTCTGCAAGGGCACCCTGGCATCTAGAAGTCTGTCAGACCGCTACCAGTAACTGGGGAAAAAAAGGCTTCAGATCAATTCACCTGGGGATGCATCTGTTATGGTGCAGTTACAGCCTTTGAGATAAACACATAGCCAAGAAAGCCCAAAATAAAGGAAGTTCGAAGAAGACTGTTGACAGTCATCAGAATTTCTGGAGTTCACTTTTAAAAATATACCTTTCCTCTTCTATCAGTCTATTCTACCTAAACAGATGCCTAGCTGATGACAGTAAGTAGCTACCTGATGTTAAAAGCAGCAGTGGCTGCAGGACAGCAGACCATTAGTGGGGTCAGTAAGCTGTCATTTATTACCCCTGGTTGTCTGAGGCTTAAGAGAAAGTGGTTTCTGTTTACAGCTCTCAGCTGTGCCTGGAGCAGCCTTGCAATTACAACTCTAAATTTATTCAAGTCAACTGATAAGGGCTTCCTATAGTTTTGATTAAATCAGATCAGATTACTCTGAATGGGTAACCAGCAGTCAGCGCCTTGAGCGCACTAATAAGCCTTAATGGTCTCCTCCGAGTCTTGCCCACCCCTGCCCACAGCCCAGGACCCCATTCCAGGTGCCTGGGCTGAACATCCCAGCCACAGCCACGTCACAGCAGGGCTGGTCTCCAGCTCCCCACGGCCCTGCCCAGCCACCCCCCTGCCCAGCCACCCCCCTGCCCAGCCATCCCCCTGCCCAGCCACCCCCCTGCCCAGCCACCCCCCTGCCCAGCCATCCCCCTGCCCAGCCACCCCCCTGCCTGAAACAAGCCAGGAGTCTTTCTGGCACAGCCATGGCTCAGTACTCAGTAGTTGGTGGGGTATCTGTCCTGCCTGGTCATAGAGTATCCTGGATGTAGACGTCCAGACACGCGTTCTCCATTTTACTCTGCTGTACATTTTAGCAGAGATCTGTTGCCAGTCCTCTATTTTCATTCCTAAGGGTTGCATATGTGGGAAGCTTGCCCACCCTTCCCAGCCTCTCTGCTTTTATTTTTACCAGTTTACCATTTTACCAGTTCCTTACAATTGCATTAAAAGAAGGAACCTCATCTACTGCTTGGAACCCAGAGATCCCCTAAATCCTTGTAGCCCTGCACCCACCATGGGCAGGAGGTTTGACCGAAGGTGAGGACAGTGCTCTCATAATAACTCGGAGAATGTGATGAGCTTAAGAGAGGAGCAACACATCCCCCATTCTCTGCAGGAAAAAAAAAAGCTTCCTGCATTTTTCTACCGTGGCCTTGCACAGAAGAAATAACTTTGCTCTTCATAAATCAGTTGGTGTAAAACTCTTTGCATATAGGATTGGAGCGTCAGTTAACTTCTTTGCTTAGGAAACAAACATGTACCAAATGACCAGGGTACATCAAGGTCAGGGAAGAGCATCCTCTCACTCTCTGCCAGCTCTCAGAAGAAGTGTCAGAGACGGAAAGGAGGGAACAGTACTGTTCCACTTACACACTTTTGACTGCAGTAACTTTATCTCCTACATCTATTTAATTGACCACTGGATCTTTCAGGTTTTCCATTCCACAGAGGTCTGCTGTCACAAAAACCTTTTCTTCATAGAAGTGATTATTATAGGCATACCACTGAATTAATATTTTTTAAAAATACTTGTATTGGCTGATGAAAAGCACCTAGCCTAACCACCTTGATGAACAGCTGGAACAGGGCTTTGAATAGCAGTTTCATGCAAAGGTCTTAACGTGGATGTGGAAGTCAAGATCTCCATACTCTTGTGTTCTTACAATGCTAAAAATAAGTTGCATACAAATCACTGTATCAAATGTTTTTTCAGAGCATCATGTTTATTCCAGTCTCACAGGCTCATAGATGAAAGATATTGAACTCTCCTGCTGCATCTCATCACACCGCTCTTGACTGAAGCCTTATACAAAGAATCATTAATTATTAAGAGTATGACTCCAGAAAGCATTTTTCCTGGCTTCACATCGAGAGCAAGGCGAAAACTGTTTTCAGGGAGTATGGCTTGGGCTGGGTGTCTGTATTTTGAGCACATTTGTGTTCCTGTTATGGAGAAACCTTTTTATGAAAATGCATTGTAATGGGTCTCAGCACAAACAACAGAAGGAGAAATAGGTATTTACTTAATGCGGTTTGAGAAGTAAATCATACATATCTCACCTTGAAGCAAATGCATCATATAAGCAAAAAACCCTGTCTTTTTTGTGTGTGTCTTGCTGTAGTCAGGCTTTATAATGTAATAACCGTCTTGTGTTCCAACTCAACAGTTTTATTACCGCTGCTTCCTGTAACAGACCTTTCTCATTTCATTAATACCATTTTTATTAGTTCAGCAATGACTGACTTAAAATGGCTTAGAGTTTTTTTGAACATTCAAATTTACAATCAAGTATCAGTTTAGTTGATAACTCCTTTAGGAGTGTAAATCACTGAATCTGTAATAATTGATTATCAGTATAGAAGTTGGGAGTATTGATAGTGTCGAACTTAACCCATGTAAATCATTAGTTGGACTTGGGACTACTAATAAACTCAGTCCTGTACCTAAAATTCAATTAGCACTGTCTTAGTTCATCCATTGTATTAACTGTATAGGCCTTCCTCAAGCTGTACATCATGGTCCTTTCATGAATTTTCATCATAAGTACAGATGCCACTAAAACTTAACATATTACCTGCCCCAGCAAACTGGGTTCCAATTAACAAAATTTTATCTTCTTACATTGGAAGTTTTTAAGTTAGAATCTGTCAGTCTACTTATACAGGTCTATGATGGAACTGTTGTCAACATTAAGTATCCACACTTTGTTTCTAGGTGCTCTTTTAAAATTTATCAAACATACAGTTTGTAAAATTCACCTCTTTTTCTCTACACCATAGTACTGGAGTAATTAAAATCAGGGAAACCCAAGGGAAAGTATTATGATAGCCCACCTTACAACTTGCATGTGTTTAGACAGAGGATTTTTATGTGTTCATTAAGTTACAATTTTTAAAAGGAATTCCTATTAACACAAACCTGAAGATAAACAGCCAATAAAATTTCCTTTCTCACTTGTGCTAGAGTCTGCCTCAGACTTCAGTAAAGTCATCCTTAGTACTCTTTTCAAGCTTTCAGAATTTACAAATGCATGTATTTAAAATATTTCTTTTGGAACTTGTCAACTGGTAGCCATCAGCTTATTTGGGTTTATAATATCTTAGTAAAAGGCTTTTTTTTTTTTTTTAATTCTTACCTACAGAAGAGCATTTTATGTCACAATGGAAAATATTAGAGAAGATGCAAATGCTGAGAGCAGTAGGCGTTTTGTTTTGAGAGGGGTTTTTTTGGCAGTTACCCATTTATCTGTAAACAGCGTTTAACCTTTGTTTAAAGTTTGTGATTGTTTATTATCCACACTGAGTTCAGGTCATGTCTGGAAATTTTTCTACTGTTCAGGTAAGAATGTCAGAGTTTTTGAGTTGTTTGCAGAAGGTAACTGAAAGAAAGAACTTTTTTGTTTGTTTTCTGTAAGGGGTTTTTTTCAGGTTCCATGCTATTTTGGGAAAGTTGCAGTGCTAATTTTTGCACTGTGCATCTAATAGCTTAGAAAGCAATCTATAATTAAGTGGGCTTATGTCTCTCTTCAGGCTGCTTGGAATTTACATCTGTAGAGTATTCATTCTGAAAATGTTTGTTGTTTCTTTGGCTTGTTTGGCTGTTTTTTCTGATACATCAGTTACTTCAGATTAAACATTCTCATAACCAAAATATCTGAGTGCCCACATTTTAATTTTGTTGCTAGACAGCATAGGTAAAAGATGCCTTTTGAAAACAATGTGATAGTCAGACAAAAATTAGCCTGTAATACCTGATGTGATGACATAAGCTATCACTGAGTCAGAGCAGTACATGACGTGGTGGCAAAGAGGCAAGAGTCAGAGCCAGTGAGTGAAAACCTGTATTTGAAGCTGAACTGATGTTTCCATACATAGTTTTGTATTCAGCAGCACAGCAGTACTGGGCACATCTTTTTACACATGAATGAAACAAGAGCTATTACAAAGAAAAAAGCAATTGCATGAAGAAGTAATAGACTGAGTAGTACTGAGCCTGTCTTCTAAACATGCACCTTTCATTATTTTTATGCAATAACTGTAACGCCAAGTAGGTTTTTGACCTGAGTTTGCTAAAATAAAAATTTATGGGACACGTAAAATGCTTTTACATACATTTCGTAGTCACTTGAAATGCTTTTTTTCTCCATATGAAATACCTTGTACAATTAGCATTGCTTTTTTACTTACTTTTCAAAATTACTTGATGTTCATCAGTTTAACGTTTTTGCAGTCTTTAATATTGTCTTATGCAGAATTGTGGTGTTTCTTGAAGCTATATTATCATATCTTTTTTTATTATGTTTGCCTTTAGAACTTCCTTTGGTGTATGCTTAGAATTTCAAAGTTTAATAAAGGAAATCCTATTTTCTGTTTATTTTACTATCTGTGTACCATGGTCACTGACGCAGCCTCTTAAAAGAGGTATCTAGCAGCTAATTGATGCTGAGCAGAGCAGCAAGAAAATGAAAGATTCTGTTGTCATCCACTGAACCGGTAATTTATATTTTTATGCATGAGGACCTGCTGACTTGCAAAGAATGGTTGTGACAGGACACTAATTGCCTGTTTCATAGAAGTTCCAGGTGTGAGACATTTGGGAGACGATCAGAGGAAACAAATTGTGCTTTTCAGTCAAAAAGCTTGGCTCTCTTAATTGCTTAGATATAAATTAACTAGGCTTCCTAGGGCGGTGGTGAGAATTCCCAAATAGTAAAAAGGTAAATAAGAGATGAAAAATATTTCCCAAGACATCCTGTGCTATTTTCAGTATGACAGCTTTTTTTATGGGACCATAGACTGTTCTATCAGTTTTTGAGAGGGCAAAACAGAAGTGAATACTTGTAAGTTCAGCTGCATGAACCTGCCCAATGCAGGATTAGCACAGATCCGTTCCGGGAGGGAGGAGGTAGGAGCACACAGCTGAAGTGGAGGCAGGGACCAGACAAACTGTCCACAAGGCAACAAGTTGGTAGTTCAGGTGCATCTGAAGGGTCCATGCGCCTCTGTGGAATAAAGTTGCATGTGCTTAGCCTTTAACAAGCAAATAGGTATCATAGCATTTTCTCCTAGATGATACAGATAATAATCTACGCACCACGTCAATGCAAGATTGACAGCGATATGTTTTCCAATACCCGTATATATTATATATATATATATATATATATAAAAACCAATGGCAAAATAAAAAATCTGGTATCTTTGATCCAGCTATTTTTGGAGCAGACCTTTTCCTATAAAACACCACTTTCCTTTCCTGCTGAAAAGAATGTAAGACAAAGATGCTGGGGGGAGGGGAGGTGTGTGTGTTGCCATAATGATGATTCATTGTAAGCAGGAAAGAATTACACATGGGGATTTTTTGGTTCTTAAGACTGCACTTCATGCATTTTATATATATTGTAGCTGTAGTATGAATGTGGTCTATGTCTACTCTGTTTTATGTGAAAAGGTCGGTTCTGCTGTTTCTTTTAGGGAACTCTTCCATCCTATCAGACTACTCAGTAGAGTATGTGTAGCTGCTTTTTAGCATGCATTGCAAAACTTACGTTTTGTATCAAAATATCCTTTTATCCTCCATGCTCTTATAAAAATATAGGGTTTACAGTACTCTGTCAATACAGTACCCTGTCATAATTCAGTAGGAATAATGTGCCTAATAGTTGCTGAGGTTAGAAATAACTCTAAGGGGCATTATATATTATTATAACATGGCATGGTGAAGCTTAATAGGCACAACATCCTTTTTTTTTCATGTTTCCCTGAACACTCAGTTCTGTGACAAGTGGTCAAGAAGAGCTATTCCTGTGCAAATTTACCCAATTATGTTTGTGTAGCAGCCCTGAAAAAGCATTAATGTATTAACCATTAAAAGTAGCTAACATTCTTTGGAGAAATGTTTTAGTGTACCCATGTGAATAGACGGTTTGACCGATCTGTTATTTTTTAGATAAATTATAAATATTATATTTAGTTGATGTGTGTAGATGTGTTAAAATATACATTTTCCATTGCATGTTCAACATAGTCTACTTTATTCTATTCTGTTAATGTTTTCAAAACAGCAGTGGGGCAGAGGAAGGAAATTAATTTTTAGGTGAGCATTTTGGTTTGTAAACATTGGTGATGCAAAAAGTTTAGATAGTTTTATTGAAAAACAATAGTTTCAAATATTATTTGCAAAAATGTCTTTGCTGATCTTTACCGCTTATCTCTAATGTGTATTCATGTCATGGGAGTTTCCAGCATGAACAAATACAGAGTGTACAATTGAAGGCAGCACTTCAAACAAGAAATAAGGATGTTTAACTTGGTGATTAAAAATGGAAATGTTATATTGAGAGCCCATTCTTCTGAAATTTTCTGATGTTTTTTATAGCACAGAAAGGTACGGGCTCTTTCAGATTAATCAAAACTTTTTTTATTCATATTTTGTGGATGTAGGCTTTGGCTCCAAATTCAGCCTACCTATTCATCCAAGATTTGGAAGACATTTCTGTAGCATGTATTATAGCTACAGAGACTCAAACAGTCAACTCATAATGTAAAAGGGCCTCTTTGCCATTTCTGAACTGGGTGGGCAAGAAAATAAATAAAAATAAAATAGTGCCTTGAGGCTGGAAAACATTTTTAAGATTTTTTTTTAAACTTTTAAATAAATGTATCTCCAGAGTAAACAGACTGTTATGGAGTCTATTATTTAGAGGCAATTTCACTTTAATATATGTTTTAACCTTGCCTTTGCCAGTCCTGAACCTTTGGTATATAATGAAAATGTCTACCATGAGTATAAATATGTTTTATATAGTAGCTGCCATACCAACAATGTGGAAAGTGCTGTATTAAATGAAATGGTAAGATTTGTAAGGATATTAGAATGAAGTGGTATAGAATAGGCAAGCTGTTTACAGTAGATAAGAAGAAATTATCTATTGCCTAAAGAAAAACCTGCTGTTTTTAAAGAACACTTGAAGCACTTGCGTGTAGTTGAGCTGTCTTTGAATTTACTCAGCAGCATCTTCCTGAGATGGTTACTTGTCACCCTCACTGTGCAAGCAATCATCCTTTTATATATTAGAAGCTCTTAAACGCCAAAAACCGTATTTGTATCTGACCCTTCATCTTCATTCGGCTCATTATTTATTCAGTACTCATCATTAGGAATAAAGTAAATAGTAATAGCTCCTACTTTGACTTCTCTCAAATCTCCAAGCTCCAAATACAATTTTCCATGGTTATTGCCATTCATTGCAACAGGGGTGCAAGGAGTTGCTCTGACATGGGCAGCTCGCTCCCAGAACAGCGGGTATGTGCAGAGACACTTGGCTTCATGGGGTCAGCTTGAGTCCAGCTGGGCTGAGCTGTCGCTGCAGTCACGGCAGGCAGTGTCAGTGGCAGCGCTGTAGCTGGAAAGAGTCGAGGAAAAAGCAGCAACAGCAGCAACCCGAACAGGGGGATGAAGAGGAGGCTGAGACAGCTGCAGCAGCAGCTGCTGCCTGGCAGGAGTACAAGGAGAGGGGAAACAGCAGGAACTACAGTAGGTGCAGGATGGGATGAAGGGGAGAAAAAGGCCTAAGTTAAAGCCCCAGACTAGAGACATTGAGAAGTTATGGTGGCAGCACCCTTCCTGGGTTTTGATGGGTGTCCTTGGCTGGTCTCCATCCCAGGGCTGTCTTCTGCTATGACAAAGTCTTGCATGGCCCATGAATGTACCATCGCTAAGGAAGCCCTGGTCTAGTTGCCTGTAAGAGGGAAAGAGATGAGTGGTATTGCCTTGCCAAAATGGAGGGGGGATCTTCACTAACTCAGAAGCCCAGCCCCTGGGGAACATCATCATTGGAAACTCAGGTAGTTGTGAGGTGTGTCTGTGCTTCCAGAGATAGGGGACAGGTGATTAGGACACTTTCAGATTTGCAGTTCCAGACCTGGGTTCCCAGAGCATGTTTTGTCTCATTTAATTGTGCCACCTTACAGATAAACATGTGACAAGGAATCTCACACCTTATTTCTGCCTGAAACACTGGATGCATTTCTGCAGGATTTTAGATACTACTGTGAAAGCCAAACATTGCACCGTCGGGTATGAACACAAGACTGCTGCATGCTAAAGCATTATTGAAACAGACCTTTAAAAACTTGTCTGTGGTAGCACAAGTCTTTTGTAACAGAATCAGAAATTTAATTAAAAAAAAAAAGAAGATTGTTGGGGTTTTTTTCTAAGCTGCACTAATTCTCAGTACATTGATTTGTCCAGGACTCATGAAAACTTAAGGAATCTTTTTCTTTCTAAAGTAATCGAACACTGCTTTTGAAAGTTCATCTGCTGTCCTTTTCACTGTGGGACAATAGACAAAAGAAGTATTGTCTTCCATGGACACAACTAGGTGGGGTAGCACAGAGTTACTGATTGAGGAGGACTGCAGGTGGGGTAGTGTCCTGTCTCTTTCTGGGCTAAAGGGTTTTACTGTGTCTGTTCATTACCAATAATCTGCCATAAAGTTCTAATTAATAGTTGCCTTAATGTCACTTGAAGGAGTCACTTTAGACATTAGAGATAACAATGAAAAATATTAACGACTGTCCTGGATAAATCAGTGACTCAGTAGAAAACATTTTGTTGATTTTTCTATTTGGTAGGTAGTCAGGGGATACTGTGGTCACCCTGCAGCCAGCCTCCTTGCCAGCTGGCATTATAAATGGATCAGCATAATTAATTTCAAAATCAGTCGGCAGATTATACTGGGTAACACTTTCTCCAGAGAGAAACATGAAATAATAGAAAGCTTTGGACTGCCTCAAGTCTCTCCATTCCATTATCTCAGCAGCTTTACAGTTTTCTTTGTTTTGCATCTCACATCCCCTGGCAGTGACAGTGTTTTGCCTGATACATTAACAGATGCTCATGAGTGTAATAGTTTGCTGAAAGCTGAACAGAAAATCTCATGCTGAGCTGGTGGGAGAGCCCTGATCTTGCAGCTGTAGAAGAAGATGCATGATTTACTAATGAATAAGGCACTGGCACATTTCAGACACCAGCAACAGCAGTACAATTCAGCACAGAATTGTGACGGTGACATATTTTTTCAGACTGTCGTCTGGCTTCATGTATTGTTTATTTTCAGTGTGGTTTAGGAGATTCAGGTTTTGTACACTGTTGCATTTTTCAATGAACTATGTACTTCTACATGCCTCAGTAATTGAGCCTGTGGCACCAAAGCCATAAAGGTAAATGGATGTTCACACATGGGTACTCCTTCTGAGATGGGCAGTTCTCCTTGGCCTTCGCAGGTACTCTGAGAATGTGTCCTGAAAATTTGCTTCCATTCCAAAAATGAGGGTTTTTTTTTATTTTCAGTAATAATTTCTTCCACAATTATGTTCCTTAAAAATGAACTCTATGGTATGGGATCCTTCTAAAATCACTTTCTTTCAGTATGCACTGCGTGATGCACTGTATCTATGGACATGTTTGTATTGCCGGGTAGTAGTACAACAGGTAAGTACATCATGTACCTAAATAGAGCTCCTTGGTTTTGTAGTAGAGGAAATAACAGGTGTTTTTTATGATTTTGAAAGAATTTATCATCAGTGTGAGCACCAAGTAACTCAGGTGTAATAGCTGGTTAATCCTTTAATTTCTTGGAAAGACACTAAAGACATCATGTCAGTATTAGGTCATATTTATGCAGAGGTCTCCTTTGCATATGAAACAAATGGTAGCTCCAGCATGAAACTGATCAGGAGGCAAATTATGTGAGTAAAAATCTAACAAGAAAAATAATAGTAGAGTTGATAGAATATATCATAGTATTGGTTTTCAGTAATACATATTTACTGTATTTCCTCTTAGGAGAAGCCACTGACCAAATCTCTGCAACGAGGAGAAGACCCCCAGTTTGATCAAGTAAGACACTTGAAATTACATTAGTTCCATTCCTCAGGCTAGAAGACAAATACTTAGAAGGCAATCTAGTGTCCTTATCATTGCATACTTCAAAAGTAATATCTCTCTAGTCAAGTGATGAGTGCTTTGCCTAACCATTCTTGGGTTTAAATTAGGAGGATTTTTGCAGTGTTTTCAAGCTCAGTATTTTTTTGCCATAGAATTTCTTGCTTTTTATAGTGTATTAGGCAAATGCATATTATTTCCTGGCTGTTTTCCCTGACGGAGATTTAGAACCAAACTTTGTATCTTTTCAGAATATCTGGTTTTGAAACAGGTGCACAGCCCCCAATCTTTCTGTTATGGGGTTTCTCATATGGTTATCAGGGCCTTTAGGATCATTGTCATTGCTGTTAGTCCCATCAGTCTGCTTTGTCTCTGTAGCTGTGACCGAGCATGATTTACATGCGCTCTACACTTCACATAGGCTAAGCCAACCTGTTGTATTTAAAATTAAGCATAAATTCAGTTTAGAGTCAATGCCTATATATGACAAGGTAAATATAATTAGAGAAAAATGATTGGCAGGAAAAAAGAATCAAAAACTGAAATAGAATTTATGTAATTAATTAGATTTCATTTAATAAAACAACAAAAATGTAATTAATAAAATGGAATTTATATCTGGCATTAAATTAATAAATCTATTATGTGAGGGAAATGGAACAAGTACAAAAATAAAACCAACAGCAATATACACACTTTTTAATGATATAAGAGAATGAGTTTTTGTCAACAGTCTTCCTTTAAAAAAAGAATCTACAAAAAATTCCTACTTAAGTAACCTATTTTGAAATAGAGAAGGATAGGTGCTAAAGCGTTTAACTTGCATTAAGGATGCCAGAACTCACAAAACTCACTCCCAGCAGAGGAAGGATAAACTGAAGGTGTATCATAAGCAACAAGGTTTGCTGCTGCTCCACTATTCCTGCCTCAGCTGCCATTGTTGTCACCATTGCTTCTATCTCCATGGCTGCCCACACCAGTGTGCGGCCAACCATGCCAGAAATACAGGACAGAGAGGCAGAAGCAGCAGCCACAGCAACAACACTGAAAACAACTGAGGCTAATGCCATAAGCTGCAAGTACCATAATGATTAACTTAACTTTGAGAGAGGAGGTAGGTATAGTAGGACTTTAGAACCTCACACGAATTTAACGCATTTATCGTGCTTTCTAGGGCATTGCACCAGAAGCAAGGATGCCTTGTGAGACCCCACTGGCATTCACAAAGGCTCACTTCATAATTTTAGCTTGGCAAAGTTACGCTCTCTAGGCGGTTCTGTAGCTGCTTTTTGGGAAGGACTAGCCTGCATGGAGGGCTGTTCAGAGCAGGAGATGAACGGTAGGACTTGTGCATCCCTGTCCGCCTTGCTGACCGCAGAGAGACCCCACAGGGGAGCCAGCCACTGTAGGCTAAAGGAGACTGCTTTATGAGTACTCCCTACCTGCCTAATGAAACTTTTTGTGGTATTCTGACTTAAATTTTATATATATTTTTTTTTCCTTCCTGTGGGAAGGGTGTCAAACACAAATGGGAAAGAAAAACAAAATAAGCCACCCATATGCAAACCTTGTGATACAGTTCCTGCAGTGTATTAAACAAACACATAATGGGTGGCCATGATTTGATAAATATTCATGGTTAAGCAAATTGTGGCCCTTTACAAGGAAGAATTAGAAGACTTAACGCTTCTCCTAGTTATTGGTAAATAGACAGAAAATCGAACAATTAAGTCAAGATAAATTAATGAGAACAGCCAATGCTTCCTGGAGTAAAGCAACTGCGTATTTACAACTGTAGCAATTTACTCTGAATGCTGGCAGGAAAAAAACAGATGCAAACAAAAAACAAAGGCAAATTTTGCTATACACAACATTTGCATGTATTTCTAACTGGACTAAAGTCCTACCTTTGTGTAGAGTTGACAGACGAATAAAGCTGAGTGTGCCTTAGATGTCTTGTCAGAAAACCTTGTTTTCAGTGCCTTGAAATTTTCTGAACTATTCAGATTGAAATGTTCAGACTATCAGTCTGCCTCAGCCTTAGTTGTTGGGAATGTTTCCCTTTCCAGGTTTCACATTGTTATCTGCTTGAACAGCATGATGATTTTGAGAGTTTAATTCTCCTGGCATTGTGGTATGCCTTTGTTTGGGAGATGGGACCTGAAACTGGCTAATGAGCCTGTTTTCAAGAACATAGTTCATACTTACCAAAATAATTCTAGTTTGGCTAAATTGTAGTTAGATTTTCATTTAAAATTTTGTGATACACTGTAGAGATTTGATAGAACTCAGCTACAGTAGAGGCAGGAAGATAGAGCAAAAAGTGTTTCTTGGCACGTTTGACTCAGTAGATTAGGTCAGTACATCTACAGTATTACAAAGCTGCTTTGCAAATGATAACATGTCAGTATTATAAAGTTGTCATGAAAGTATGAATAATTTTGCTGACATTAAAGATGAAGGTGTGGTCTACCTGGAAAATTCTGAAGATCATGATTCCACATGATACTAAAATCCAAGTAAGAGGACATGTGCTTTTAAATCAAACCATTTAAGTTTTCTTCTTTAAGTTAACTCAAATATTTAAAGAGTCTGTGGGTTAATGTAAGTCCAGGTTGATAATCCCTTGCTTCTCCCTTTCAGGTATGGTGGAAAAGTTTGGTGTTTATTCCTGAAACACATAAAGTCATCTAGCAAAAACAGGAAAGGGCACACACATGACATTCCTAACATTTTTACTACAGAAACCAAGGAAGAAAACAGGGAGAACCCCCATGAACAAACGTTTTCAAGGGGTGTCTAACAATTTTGACTTTCAATTTTAAGGCATCAGAAGTGACACGCTGCCAAAGGAACCTTATTTTCTTTTTTTTACTTTATCAAAATTATCTCTGTTCAATTTGAATGAAATTGATAGGTGATGCTGAAGTGACCAGGTCACTAGTCACTTTAAAAGATCTGAGCTACATCTTCTAACCGTAAATTAAAAAGCACCAAAACTAAGGCATGACCTGATTTAAAATTTGTCTTTTGCAATTCAACTTCAGAGGTGGGAAAAAACATCCAAAAAATGCCCCTTTACAGTAACTTAACGATGAGCAGAATGGAACTTTAGCTACCCAGAATAATCAGCATCAAGTTTAGCATTGACACCCCTGAACCATTTAAAACAGGTATGAAAGCACTGCTTACTTCCCCTAAATAGCTTTACCTTTGGCTCTCTGAGAACCTGCATTTTTCCCTGCCCATTCTCAAATACATTTTAGGAATGCTGGTTGTTATGGCGGTGATGGATCCAGCGTCTAGGGACCTAGCTATACGCAGGCAGAGCAGTTTCTTTCCATGTGGATGTAGTGTCAGTGCCTCCTGTTAGGCAGACAGTATTGTCCTGTGGGCTCTGTCTGGCTGCCAATTGCATCACCCTCCTGAAAATCATAACAGTGGCTTGAGCAATGTATGAAGTAATCTTACTTATCCTGACTTGCAGAATGTCTCACCATTAGCCTTACAAACTGGGTTCCTTAAACTGACTGTATTTTCCTTTGTAGGTGTGCATGTATATAAAGAAAATATATACAGAAAATTATGTAGTTTTTTCATATGGTTTTGTATATCTTTATAGTATATTTAAAATTATGTTTAAAAGTTTTTGATTAGACAACTCTAGTTATCTGTTGGCAAAGAGCAATACTGCTCCAGCATTAGGATGCTCTGTGTCCCAGATTACAGAGATGTTATTAAACATTGGACTACTGAACTATGACTTAACTTTCTATTACAGGAAACCATAAAGTTGCAGTACATGGAAAGATCAAAAGCTAGGGTGAAAAAAACCCATAATTATCCAAGAGGCTTATCCTCACCCAAAGACACATTTTTATTAGTCTTTCTCAGCCCCTACTGAAGTATCTGCTGTTCTTAACAAGGTATATAAATGTTCTATGAACTGACAACACTGGAGGCAGAAGGGAACTGTGTAATCTTGGATGAACCTGCAAACATTTTTGCATATGAGAATACAAAATGATTGAAAAGTTTTAGCTATGGAAGTGAAAACTTAACAGCATGGCTTAGTTTTCATATGAAACTGTCAGTATGAGGTGCCTGTTGCAGAGTTTCAGCATAAACGGCACAAAAATTTGTGCTCATTTTAATTATACTACTCTCTTCTTAGAAGTGCACTAAATTGAAGAATACAGATTGGAAAGCTATTAATGTTTTATATACTTTTAGGAGATGGAAACCAAAAATAGGTCAAGGTAAAAAAAGGAAAATAAAAATAATGAAAAATGTGGAAAATACAATTATACATAAAGAAGACACTAAGCAAAATACTAATGATGAAGTGTCCCTTTTTCATAACAACCTAGATGTGGTAAATGACATACTGATAATTATTCCCATCCAATATTACATTTGTTAGATGTAGTAAGTAAATAACAGTGTCATAATCATTGCAGTAGCACTGGAGTTAGACCCTTTTATGTTTTCCCTTTCCCTGCTTTTTGCGCATTGTCCTTCACCAGCAGAAGGGCACATCATACAGGAAGTATAAGAAATGGTGGTGATGAGGTCATAGAACAACCTTGGCTCCTGATCAGAAGTTCACGTTCAAGCAGTGTGTAAAGAAGTAAAACTGAAGGCAAAATTAAAGATAACACATTCAGAACTGAACTTGCTGCACACTAGAAATAAATGGGTTTTCATGTAAACTGTTATCCTGGTAGTAAAATAGCTATAAACAGTGCTAATTTGTAAGCAAGCTAGGTGAAATTACCCATTTATAAAACTAGGGTATTAAAAACTCCAGTTTTTTTCCTTACAAAACCCAAGGTCATAAATGAAAACTAGTGAGTCCAGCTTAAGAGTTACCAGTTTTAACCATTGCCAGGGAGATTTAACTTCATAGCACTGTCCAAAAAAATGCTTAGAACAAAGATGTGGATGAAAGGAGATCTACACAAATGCAACTGCAAAACTTGCTCCTAATGTTTCATTTTACAGATTTTTCAATTAGAGTTGACTTGTCTGGAAATCGGTCATTAGCAGAAAAGAAATGCTTTGTCTCAAAGGGTCCAACAGAATTAGAGCATGTAGCTTCTTTGATTAGAGCTTGGGGCAGTTCAGCTCTCCACCTTCCCCCTGCCCCAGTCTAGAGTATTAGGAACAGAAACTGTTAACCTTATCTCCTTAATTTCATATATTGCTTATGAAATCCTGGTCTTATTGAGGTCCATGACAGTTTTGCTGTTGATTTCATGGACCAAGGATTTCATTGCAGCTGTTACTTTCCTTGAATCTGTATTGTTTGTAATTATGGGGCTTTGTTATAGACATGCGTTAAGTGGAAAAAGCATTGAATAAAGGGAGGACATTATTGCATGGCTACAGATAGACAACATTTATCAAATTCTGCTTTCAGTAGCGTTGATAGAAAGTATAAAATCTCACTCCTAATGTCCATTATTTGGAGTCTACACAAGAAAAATTTGAATACGGAATATGCAGACACTGTGCAAATAATAGATTAAAAAAAAATAAACCAACCCTATGCAAAAATGAATACTGCAATTCTGCATTATTAAAACAGCAATAAAATGCACATTTAGCATACATATGAAATATATGGTATAGGAAAAAAATGCAGACCCAAGAAATTAATGATACTGTTGGAAATTGAATGCAGTTTTGAATATATTTGCTGTTAAAGCACATAGAAATTCGTATGTGAAATACAAAAAGTAATCAGCATCTATCTGCTGTCAGTAAAAACATTTCTTATATTTGCATTTTGACAATATAGCAAGACTTTATGAAAGTGTATAACTGTAGCAAACTATCTGAGCAGAATTTCATTAAATTTACTCTTATATATTAGTCCAAAATAAATATTAAGCCTTTACATAAAGTATATTTAATGCTCTGTGAACACAAGTTTTAAACAGCTCCATACTTGTGCAGTTTTCTTACCCTTAAGCTATACAGTAGGTAGTTCATTTATGATAGGAGAACATGATCGTTTGTCCAACAAGGACATATTTGTACATCTGTGCACTCCCTTTCAGGAGCAGCACAGAGCTAGAATTCATCTCACTCCTGGACTTACTTCCAGTAAATGAAAGGGTTGAGTAACCAACACACTGGCTAGACTTCCCTCCCTTCCTGTTCCCTGGGAGCCAGGTCTTTGCCCAGTCCACCCTTCCTTCCTGTCTTAAAAGTGCAATGACAGAAAGATTTTTAAAAAAGCTATACTGACCTTTTATCACCACTAAAGACATACACTGTAAATTCAGCAGAGAAAGTATGGCTTGAGGACATTTAACAGGAATCACTTTGACTTTTTGTGGTGAGTGAAATTGAGTAGCTGGGATTTAGTGAAGAACATTGATGACTATGTTAGTAAATGTGCAGGCAGACCTGATTGAAACAACTTTTGACTTGCAGTTAAATATTGTGATCTCTTAAAAGATAATTAGATCTATTTTAGTAGGGCCTGTAGTGTCAGGACAAGGGTAATGGTTTTAAACTAAAAAAGGTAGGTTCAGACTGGATAGAAGGAAGAAAATTTTTTTTACATTGAGGCCGGTGAAACACTGGAACAGGTTGCCCAGAGAAGTGGTAGGTGCCCCATCCCTGGAAACGTTCAAGGTCAGGTTGGACAGGGCTCTGAGCAACCTGACCTAGTTGAAGATGTCCCTGCTCACTGCAGGGGGGTTGGACTGGGTGACCCTTAAAGGTCCCTTCCATCTCAAACTATTCTATGATTCTGTGATTCTATTCTAGCCTTGCCCAGCAAACCCTTTCTCACTGCTTCTCATAATTAACAACCATTGTTGCACCAGCTTCAGAAAAACTGTAGGAAAACAATAGAGAAGTCATTGAAATGTCTAAGCATTCCGACTTGGTAGTGGTTAGTTTGCACTGACACTAGGTATTCGTGTCTTCTAAGTATTTATCTGAAGTCTTACGCTTGAAGGCTTTCGTATAATTGAGCCTGGGTTGCTGAAGTAATTCTTCATGAAAGGCCTCCTGTCACTTCTGCAAGCAGTGCCTTAATGCCATACTCCACAGCAACTTGTTTCGTATTTCAGGTAATAAAATACATGGGAAACACTGGATTGAAAGCTTTCCTAAAATACTACTTTTATGGAAATTTATTTTTACAGGGGCAGTTGTTATAGCTTTGTAATGCTTCATGTTTTATTTTAGGCCATAATACCTGAACAATAATAATACTTTATCCCCAAATTGTCTCATTAACTTTAGAGTCACAACATCACTGTGACTTAATTAAATTCTGAGGCTGGAAAATGAAAAGAGATCAGAGTTATTGGTGTAACTGTCATCCACAAAAGTTCTCATTTAAGGTTTTAGTAACATTTGGGAATTGCATGTATGGTGCTCAGTCTTGCAGTTTTGCTCTTAGTCACAGAGTTCACACAAGCTTGGTCTTATATGAGACATTAAAATCAGCTGTTGTTCCACAAGCACTGAAATGTGCTGGTTTAAATTTAAGCAGGTGGATAATCCTGACAGAGTTAATCACATAATCAGTGTACTTGACATGAACTACATACTTCAGCACTTCGCTCCTGCTACTCAGCATTTCACAGGATCAAGCCCTGCATGATCTTGAGGTGGTGACAAATCTTCAGATCAGTAGTTTATTCCTACTTTAAATAGTCATTTTCTGTTTTCTTAGAATGTACACAAATGCTGTAGCTGTGAACATTCAGTTGCAATACATATATAATCCTTTTGTAAGATAATGGAAGTTTTTTTCACCGCAGCTTTTATCTTCTCATGTTTTGCAGGTTTATGATTTCCTGTAATAGGAAGTTTAAGTCACAGTTAATTAGTTACATGTTCAGTAACATTTCTGTAATTGGTGACACAGTTTATACTGAGCAGTAGTCTTCCTTTCCAGTATGCCACTAGAGCTGCTAAATCAGTAACATTTAAAGAATAAAGACCCAGAAAACTGCAAATATTTTCCTATACATAAAAGAGAAATCTAAGTTACCATGTTTGTTAGCCTAATAGTAAGATAGATGCATCTGCACATTCAGTTGATTAAGATTATTGCAGAGCTCGTAGGGTTTCTCAGTGTATTCTGAGAATGGGTGGATGGGCATCCAGCAGTCGGATGCAACCCATGAAGACAGTACCTCTGATTCATCCCTTTTTCTTTCCTTATAATGTGCTCAAACTCAGATCAAAATTGTGGTAACAAATTAAAATAAACCCCTTGAAAAACTAGATAGTTTTCTGGCATGTTGTGAGATGCGATACACAATTTTAGTGCACTTTTAGTATCATCAATGGAAAGACGCTGTCAGCATACAACCCATTGTATTTCTACTTATGTTGCAATAGGAAGTGCAGAATATTAAGTTACTGCTTGTACCATGGGTCTCAAACATGAGATCAAAACAATAAAGAACATGTGTAACCATTGAATTAGTACTTTTTTTTTTTTTTTTTTTAAAGAGGAGGGGAAACTTGAATACCAGTTGAGTTGTTGACTTGTATTTTCCCCATAGGTAATAAGCTCAATGAGCTCACTTTCAGAATATTGTCTGCCCTCTATCCTGCGCACTTTGTTTGATTGGTATAAAAGACAGAATGGCATAGAAGATGAATCTCATGAGTACAGACCAAGGACAAGCACTAAATCAAAAAGGTATGATTTTGAACATGCATACATACATTATTGACAGATTCTAAGGTAGAATGTATTAAGATTTCACCAGTCAGCTTTTGTGAGGTTACAGTTGCTTGAAAGTTGTTGTAATATTTTTCTGCTTGTTCCTGGAACTCTTATCTCAGCTTCTAGATGGATGGAGTAATTGTGTCTTTAGAATTATGGTCCTGATAGTTCAGACAGTTCCTTACTGCTGTTTTGAATGCTATAATGTCATTTAAATAGTGGTTTGTATAAGCTATGTTTGTTGTCTTTACCCATGTGAGGAGGCAATAGTTCTGTGACACTTTGAATTTTCTATATAGCTTTCTGCTTAGTCATACAAATTTCACATACACCTATCCTCAATCCAATAATTTGTGAATCAAAGAGCTTTAGCAACATTGACTTAGATCTTGAAACAAACAAGCATACAAAAATAAAGTCCCCCAAACAAATTTATTTGTCTCTTATGATATCAGTAGTTCCTTAGTAATAAGGCAACGGATTGGTCTTGTTTTATATTGAGATCTGACAGTAAGGTACAACTATTTTCTTCAAGCTTACATTTTTTTCTGAATACTTTGGTACTACCTTTACACTTCAGTGAAGCAGCAGGAGAATCAGCACAGGCAGAGCTGGTGTTTGGAAATGCATAGGCAATTTTTCATATTAGTATTACATTATAATCCAGTAACTACTGAAGGCAACAGTTGCTGAAATGAAGGGTAGGAGCTAGTTTAAATATCAAGGTAGGCATGAACCTGAATAAGAATCTTCCAAACTCTTTATATCAGTAGAATTAGGCAATATGAAGGCCTGATTCATCAGTTAGATGTCTGCTTTTGGATGAGATTAATCCTTGCCTTGAAGTGCCTTTTTCTCTTGACTTGTTGCAGGACCACCTGCTCATAAATAGATGTCTTCAGGAGCTCCACCCAAAATCTAGTTGAAAGTCAGCTTAGCAGTGAATGAAGGCCATTCTGTCAATTGACAAAGTTACAGAAAGGACGTAGAACCAGTCCTTTCTCCAGTTAATGTGAAACCAAGATAAACAAAATGTGTGTCATTTATTTCATTGCTGATCAAGCAGAACTCTTAAATGCATGTTTTATTACAAGCACATAAGTACAATTGAAATCACTAAAGTTCTTAAAGTTGGTAAGAATTGTGTTGAATTTATGCAAACAAAAATCTCACTGAAATCAGTGGTAACTTCTTCAAATGGACAGCAGAGTTGTCTCTAACGTTTAATTTTACAAAAAAGTAATATGTATTTCATGTTATCTTTTCAGTACAGTTTGAAACTGTAATCAGGTGATCCAAATGGATATTTTTTGTGTTTTTTGCAGGCTATGCACCTCAGAGATTTATTCCTCTCGGTTGTTCTGCACAAGGTTTCAAACCTGGAGTTTGAAAAACTTTGATATTTAGTGCTATCCCACTCCTTGTTTCTCCCTTAAAAGATGGAATGTTTGAGAGAGAAGCTGATGATCCCACATCACTGCACCTTTCCCTACATCTTGATTAAAGAGTAGTGAGTCCAGTGTTCTGTGGGTTCAGCTTCAGCAACCTGCACATTTGAATGTTTGACATCTGATGCTAAAGTTAAAAAAATAACAGTGAAACAGTTTTAAAAAGAGAATGTAGTTTGGTTATGATTTCTCCATCAGTACTTTTAAGGCATTTTTCAAAATCTGTCAGAAGTCTAAATATGAATGTGATAGCACAAAATAGTTAATTACGTTCACCTCCAAAGTGTGAGAACTGTCTAAATGGTGCTGTCAGCAAGGAAATTGAAATGAAATCCATTTGTTAGAATATAGAATCCAAAAGCTTCCTTGTTTTTGTTTTGGGTTTTTTTCTTGAAAAAGTTTTGTGTTGATCTTAAACTGGAAAAAAGAAGGAGGCAACGGAGCATGACATATAAACATTTGAGAGAAATTGAAAGTAACAAGTTAGATTAGGTCTATTTATCTCAGATTTTAAGAGCATATTAGTGCATTACTTTCTGAAGTGCTGGACTGCTGTTTAAAAAGTAGAACACAATCCCCTGTTAAATGTATTTGTGTAACTGAAGAAGGCATATAATAGAAATTATGATATATCTCCTAAATACTGTGTTTCTTGGTTTGATTTTGCAGTGATGAACAGCAGAGGGACTATTTAATGGAGAGAAGAGATCTGGCTATTGATTTTATTTTTTCTTTAGTATTAATAGAAGTTTTGAAACAGGTATGGAGTTCTTAAATTATCCATTAACTAATAAATGATGGAAATTACCAATACAACTGAATTTTAGGATTCTTCTTTCTTATTTCCATCTTTAAGAATCTCATAAAAACAAGAGATACATCCTACACGTGTTCATTGCTGTCTTTCTTGCACCTCTACTATACATAATATTCTGTGCTGATACGGACTTGACTTTGCCAAGTCTTTGGAGCCCAAGTGTTTCTCTTCAATACTAAGCAAAATTTAAATGGCTGGCTCATTTCAGCTGTTTTGTTAGCTAGATGCTGTTTCAGCTGATACCGTATTTCTGTATGGGAGATACCGATGAGTAATACTAGCACTAAGGTATACAGCATGAAATGTAATATGTGTGTGCTTGTTATGTTTTATTTTGTGTTTCCAGATTCCACTTCATCCTGTAATAGACAGTTTGGTAAATGATGTTATTAACTTGGCTTTCAAGCACTTTAAGTACAAAGAAGGGTAAGGCTCTTTTTCATACAAAAATTCTATGAAAATATTTACTTTCTTAATTTTTTAATAGCAGTGGTTTAAGCAGGATGCTTTCTCAGCCAAAAATTCTTTCTTGTCTCTTGCTAGGTACCTTGGTCCTAACACTGGAAATATGCACATTGTTGCGGATTTGTATGCAGAAGTAATAGGTGTTCTAGCTCAAGCAAAGTAAGCAAAACTGAATATCATATTTCCCACATAATCTAAGAAGTTCTACTTACTTAGCATGTGAATTTTCTGATTTTCTCACTTTCTTAAAAGGCAGTGTAGGAATAAATAGCTTTAGCTTACTGGCCTCTATTCATCCAGGTGTTCTAGAGCATAGAACTCTAGGGAGTCACAGGCTTTCTGCATCTAGTCTAGTGATACTGAGTAAATTCAACTTGACTACAGCAGCATTGTTTTACTTATCTCAGCAGTGACATCTGTGGAAAGCTCAAAGGGCTGAAGATAGGTATTTTAATTAATGTTTTTCTGTATGGTATTTTTTCTCTAGCTAGACAAACCAAAAAATGCCTATCCTCCAACACAGGAACATTTTTAAGTTTCTCTGCAATTATTTCAGTTCAGAACTTAATGCAAATGCTTCCAAGTCCTTCGTGCTGCACTTCCTAGAGCAGATGACATAAACCACTTTGTGGACCAGGTCTGAAATTTTGAATCTGGAAGCAGACAGATTCAGAAACTCACGTACCCAATACAACATCCTACCATACGCTTACACCACAAACTAAGCAGAGAGTGAAATTTACTGCCCCAACACAGTGATCTCTGTCTCCTGACTTCTTGGTGTTGCTGAGGGTGAGTCTGGCTTTACAAAACCAGTCAATTTAGGTTGATGTAGCTGAAACATTTGAGTTCCTGAAAATCACACAACTTACACAGACTTCAGCTAAGGTCTTACCTGGGCTTCTAAATTGGCTGGGTCAAAGGCAAAAGTGGAAGTGACATCTGGATCCAAAGCTTCATGTTGACTGTCAAAGATATACCTGTTCTCCATATTTTTTCTTATCTCCATACCTCCTTTTCTTCTTCAATTCTGAAGGGCCTTGCTGAGATGTTACTACTGCTAATGGGCTTCTTCCTGCCAACCTGTTTCTTTCCACTCTCCTGTGTTCTCTGTCAGAGGCGATAAAAAAAGGTTGTTACATGCTGCACTTGCCCATGAAAATGACATTCTTTTCCTTTTGTCTCAAAAAGGATAGGAGGTCCTGTTGGATGATCTTCCTATATGTTATTGTTATGGACAGTGTGTCTCAAAAGACAACTGCAATACATTTGTGGGGGAGATCAAAAATTGTCACAGGCTTTTGCATCCCAGGTTCTTGTAGTTAATGCTTAAGTGTTACTGTGATGGCTGTGAGAAAAAAAAAAATCTGAAGGGAGGAACAGCCTATCTGAATATTTTCGTGGTTATCATTTAAGCATTTTCTTTTGAAAACATTGCATGTACTTGCAAGAAAACTATCTTTCACCTTGTTTTTTTAAAAACATGTAAGGGGGTTACTCTAATGATATTGTTACTTCTTATGTAAAAGAGAGGCATGGTAAGAAAATAATTTGAAAGATGTGATTATCTAAAGGAACTAAGATCAGGCTGTATGCTTTGCTTTCTTTTCTGAATTTATCAGAAGTGGGAAAAAAACTAAACAAAAAGAAATCCATTCATTTACTCACTGAAACAGTATATTATAACCAAAGTTGAGTCATCTTTACATTTTTCCGCATTTATATACCTTACAATACCTTTCAAAAATTAATGTGTAGTATTTTGTACTAACTGATGTGAATTCACAGATTTCCTGCTGTAAAGAAGAAGTTTATGGCAGAGTTAAAAGAGTTACGGCATAAAGAACAAAGCCCATATGTCATTCAAAGCATTATCAGTCTTATAATGGGAATGAAATTCTTTCGAATTAAGATGTATCCTGTGGAGGACTTTGAAGCTTCTCTTCAGTTTATGCAGGTAAAATTCTTAAGTATGTAACTGTGATTCCCAGACCTTTTAGAATGGGCTTTCCTCTATATTTCCTGTAATACTCCAGGAGATTTTCCATGTGTCTTTCCCACATAAATGTATGTACTACTTTCTGCTTGTTCTGAACCTCAGCACTCTGGAGTGTATCATTCCATACAAACTTTTCACCAGCTGTATACCCTAGTCCCTGCATCTCATCCTCCAACAGAAAGAGATTTTGTTCTGTTAGACCCCTGGACCTTCCACACTGCTGTCCTGCAGCTGTTCCTTGCCCTGTGTCCCTGCCTAGCTATGTTTCCCTGGCTGCTTACTGCGTCCAAAGTGAATCTTCCACCATTGACATAGTTGCCAGAGCGGAGACAAAATTCTGATGGTGAAAAACACAAAGAATTGAGACAAAAGCTGGATGTGTTGCCTCCTTCCACCACACCTTCACACCCCTGCCTGTAGGACACATTCTGTACCCATCTGGTTTGAAAGCCACTAGTACAGAGCATAGTTTAGCTACATGAACGCTTTAAAATAATAGATGACATAATTTTATAAAAGCAAAGAAAATATTTTATGTTTAAATATTTTAAAAGTCCACATTCTTGCTGGTACTGTACAATGGCTTCTGTTCCCATCAGCAAGCTTATTTAGCTTAACCTTTTTATTCCTCTCTTTTTTCTTGGGATCACCCTCATGGCTACATGGTTTGTAGCCACTCATCCAGTAAAATACATGTTTTATATAAACCTCCATATAAAGAACAACTTGTCAATGGAGTGAAAAATCAATGTCACATGCCTACAAGTAAGGATTTGACGTTGGAATACAAATACACAGGTGTACATATTTTATTTCAGTTTTGCAATGTGTTTTAAATCGTATTTAAAAAATATTTTAACTACACAGAAACAGCTCATTTTGCTTCTTACCTTACACTTCATTATACAAACACAAGTGTCGACTTAATGTAAGTTATCCAGAGCTGGCAAGATACAAAGTAGTGTGTGTTCAGGGCACATGATTAGTAAGAGTGAATGACTTTATGGCACAGCATGTATCCCATGATGGGATCCAGTGTTCACTGCTTTTGAAATTGGTGGTAAAGCACCTGTAAAGTAGAACTGAAAATTTGGATGCAAATGATCTCTACCTTCCTTGACTACAGTATCTCAGCTCAAAACTAATTCTTATAAATATTACAGTGCATTATAAGATGCACTGTGTATGCAGGAAAACTAATTTTGCTCACTTTGGTGAAATACAGTTCAATTCCTAGGGTCGTTTGCCTGTTAATATAAGTATCTACATGCAGTGCTTCAGCTACAAGCTGTGTCACACCATCTCCGCTTTAGTAGAGAGAGACACTTTCAAAGGGTGACCTAATCTCAGGAGCGAGCTCCAGCACAGAGTGCACAAGCAGCTCAGGAAGGCTACTGCCTTTGCATAGGAGCCTCAGCTGTGTAGCAGAAACAGCTGGAGTGACTGAAGCCATGTGCTGTAGCATCCCGACTGAGCCAGGAAAAATTATATATGGTCTAAAGTGTAAACTGCCATACATGTATTTGCAGTAAAAAAGGTCAATGTGGTCCTTCCTTGTAAAGCCAGTGCCTGTTTTGGCCTTGGACCCAGAGAGGAAGAAATAACTGGAGCAGCATGATTTGTCATCCTCAGAGAGGTTGTACGGAAACACACAAGTGGCTGACTGCTTATCTCCCCTACATCACCTCCTGAGCAGCACAGCTGTGTGGATAGTAGTTCCCTGCATGTTTAGGACAAAAGTACATTTTTATTTTCTCTCTCAGTCCCCATTTGCAGGCTGGAAATTGTGGTGGCTTGCAGTACAGGTCTCTTCCTTCACATAGGACAGTCCTGTTTTGACCCTTAATCTGCAATGGATCCTAGCAGTGAAATTTATCCCAAAATATTTAGTAGCATTGTTTCTTCTCTTAAGTATCTTAGCAGAGAGGTACGCTCCTTTTATGGCTTCTCAGGGCACTGTGTAAAACAGTCCGTGATGGGTATTACTTCTGCTTCTGAAGGTATACACAGGGAAGGCATGAGGTCAGCCCCTGAGTCCAACTCCATTTCCATCCCCAAAGCACCACTGAAGACAGCTGGAATCAGTGGAGAGTTTGTGGATTATCATGGCTAAAGTAACAGATCCTTGATCTTGACTTGTGTCCTGCATTGTGCTTGCTGCAAAATGCAGATTTAGAAGTTAATGGACAAATGTCTTCTGTGGAATTTGCAAGATAAAAATAGTCACTGACACTTGATGTGCATTCAGCAAACATTTAGAGGGCTTTTTTCCAGCTGACATGTAATTTATGTTTCTTGTTTTGTTTTGTTTTAGGAATGTGCACATTATTTCCTTGAAGTTAAAGACAAAGATATCAAGCATGCACTGGCAGGACTGTTTGTTGAAATTCTTGTCCCCGTAGCTGCTGTGAGTTTATTTTTCAGGTTGTTCGCATAATTGCTTTAAACTAGATAAAACAGCTTGTGAAATAGTGTTTCATTAACATGAAAATTTCTTTCAGGCTGTTAAAAATGAAGTGAATGTCCCTTGTCTGAGGAACTTTGTTGAAAGCCTGTATGATACAACACTTGAACTTTCCTCACGAAAGAAGCACTCATTGGTGAGTAACCCTAAGAAGCAAAGGCTAAAATTCTTGGTCAGAAATATCTCTGAGCAAGACTCTTGGGAAATTGCAAAACTCTTTCCTATGTCGGCTTTATAACCAATACATTTCTATTTGCAGGGAAGGTTACTGTGATTGCAGAAAATAATTGTATTTATTTTATTGAGATTATGATATAAATCAGTCTGAATCAAACATGTTTTCAGCATCTGGTTCTGTGATTATCAAATGGTGAGGTTTTCTCATACTTGATATGTGTAAACATTAGGAGGAGAGGGGAAAGAATAGAGTTCACTTCTTGTCAAGCAAGAACAAATGAGGCATGTGTGAACAGTGCTGTCACGGAGCTTAAATAATACATTGTAGGAACAAAAAAATGTATAACACATGCCCTTTTAAATCTGTAACTTGGCTACTGTGCAGCTCCCTATTCATTTTTTTTCTTGTGAGATGAACAGTGGCACTGCAGTGTATTTTTAGAAACATGAGTTGATCTGAATTAAATGAGGATCTGAGTCAGTTTGATGCTGGCCGCCTTAAGCAGTCTGTCTCTCCAAATGGGTCAGCGCACGTCAGCAATGCAGCATTAGCTAATCCGTTTTGAGGTCTTGGACCTTTTAAGTAAAGAAAGTTGTCATTTGTCCTCCTTCATTCTATGGGAAAGTCAAAAAGACTTCCCTGTTCCCAGTGCTCTTAGCAAATGCTGGTCACTAGCGCTAGTGAATCTGCTGGGAGGACTGCAGGACTGTGCTTGAGCGCTCTGCTGTAGTTACACCAGTCCCAGGGGGAGTCAGAGCATGCCCTGGGGCGCAGTCCTGATCCGGTTTGAATTAGGGGGAGTCTTGGGATGGATTTCTGATTTTGCTCTGCTTGTGTTTGTGTGGCTCCGTTCCACTCTACTGAGTTAATGAAACATTGTTGAAAGTGCAGCAGAGTAAGAGCTTTGCTGTACAGTTTTTACACTAAATAGAACTTCCTCAAACTGGTGGCCGTACTTGCCAAAGTCAATAACTATGTGCTTGGGGAGGGATTGCACAGCTGAGGCTTTGCATTTGATTGCTTGTCTACACATACCACACCGGAGGCTACATAGTTAAAAGTGACAAAATAGAATAAATTCTTGTGAGGGTGTGATTAGAAATGCAAACATTGCGAGAAGGAGGAGGAGGGGAAAGGCAAACAGCTGGCAGAAATAGCTGCAGTGCATATTTCCAGGCTTCCAGGAAGAAAGCACACTCTTTATGGTCTGAAGAGGACCTTCCTTACCAAAATCAGCATTTTGTGCATTGGTGCACTCACTGTACAGCAGAATCGGGGCATTCATCTTGCCTCATTTTCTATCTAAAAGTATCTCGCTTGAGCTAGTTGTAGAGATTCTCTTGGTAGTGAACAGAGAGAATGAGGAAATTTGGGAGATGATTTGTATCTCCCCTCCTAGGGTTCTTCCTTAGGGATGGGTTGTAACTCATGGGATGTTACCAAACTCCGTCATCCTGTCAAGTACTCAACTATTGTAGTCATAATGTTAATATGGCAAGAAAGTCTTCCATGAGAAGACTTCAGTTATCCTCCCCCATAACTATTTTGTGTATGAAGATTATAAAAATAAAAATTAATATACATTTGACATTTGATCAAGTAACTAGGTCTAACCTAGGTATAGACAATTTATGTTATAAATTACAGGAACAGAAATCGGGGTTCACAGTGTATTCATACTTTGAGCTGCGACTGAAGTTAGAATTTTAGGGTTAATTTTGAGAACAACCGGTCTTTAAGATGAAGTTACCTTATTTTTGACTAATAACTTTTAAATTCCTGATTGGGTATATTAACATGATGACTGAAACAGAGGAGTCTTGCTGAAATAGCAAAGTTAGTTTCAAAATTAATAGGTGATTTTTAGCTTCCTTTTTTTAGTGTTACATTTACAAGGTGCATGTCAAAGTAAGTGCTGACGAAGAGACCAGGTTTCTGTATCTGAACTTCTACGTTCTGCCTTGCTTCTTTTTATTTTTCACTTTGCAAAATGTAACTACCAGCAGATCCAGGCATTGCCTGTGTTTTAAGACAATTCTTTAGCATGCTTGATATGTCTCTCAGTAAATATTGTGCCTGAAGGTTTTGAGTAGTAGACATCTAAGCTTTCACAAGTTCCAGCAATCTCTGTGGGTCTTATTGTTGTTATAATAAGGTGTAGTTGTTTCCATGCTATCATTTCTCAGTTAACTGACAGAACTTAACCCTGTGAGCCTGTAAAATTGTGTCCCATCTTTGGATTCATTATACTGCTATAAGTAGACCATTTGGTTGGTTTTAGTTCATCCATAAAACATATCTGTAACAGCTTTAGAGAAAGGTTCCTTTTAGATGGTACTATTTAACAATGTGTTTATGTTAGCTAACATGTATTGCGCAAAGCAGAGGAGTTAAAGCGTTAAGTTTACAGTAGCTCTGTTAAGTTTTGAGTTGTGTAGACATGTAATTAATATGGTATCAACATCCATTTCCTATTTAGGCTTTGTACCCTTTGGTGACCTGCCTGCTTTGTGTCAGTCAGAAGCAGTTCTTTTTGAACAGATGGCATATTTTCCTCAACAACTGCCTATCCAATCTCAAGGTTAGTATCTTCTGGTTTTAATGTTGTATTAAAACTTCAGTATGCACTATTGATCTATTGCAAATTCATATCCAGTCTCAAGGTTAGTATACTCTGGGTTTAATATTGTATCAAAACATTAGTATACACTGTTGATCTGTTGCAAATCCATTTTAGGTAAATGTGCTGGATTATTGCTGTTATCTGATTCCATACATAATTTTATTCCCGACAGTACTAATTCTTTAGCTGTGCAGATTTTTTTGAATAACAAAAAAGTATTTGTGTGGCCTGTTTGAATTTCTACTGTTTCTCAAATTCAAACCAAGCCTGAGTCAAACAGCTGTGAAACAGGCAAGATTATTGATGAAAGTTACTAGCTTGAGTAACATGCCAAAACTGACCCAATATTAACTTGCTTTTTTTTCACAATGGCATTCTCAAACAATGCACTTGTTATTACTTTATCAGAATGGAACTAGTTGCAGGACACTGATTCCATTGCCTGTTTCACTCTGTTAAGTTTAATTTTAAAAGCCCTAAGTATTTTGCTTCCTCCACGTATCTATTTTTATTCTTTTACCATTTGTTAGATCTTTGAAATTTAATACTAACAGTCCACTGCAATCTGCTGTGGTTCCTGACCAGAACATACTGTTCAATAGACATATGCTAGTTATCATTACCACTCCTCCATGTTTCTTTTTCTTGTGCAATAACTCATATCCCATTCTGCACTTAAACCAGTTCCATATGAAAGGATGGTCCTGTGCCTACCAGAAAAGGCCAGTGTAAGAAGCACAGTAAAGTGGTTACCTCGAATGAAGGGCCTCTGAACTGCTGCTTGATGATCCAGTGGTTAGGAGGCTTCTGCGGACAGCACAGATAGGACATGCAACCTCTTTCTCAGCTCAGAGGCAAACTGTGGAGGGGATCTCTGTTCTCCAAAAGCTGAATTCCCAAGCTTGTCAAAAAAGTATACATTGCATTCTTTATTGCTATTGCTCTCTTGCTCTCCTTTTCCTCTGACTTAATGAAACAATTTATATTGATTCTCTTTATATGAATCCTGCTGTTAGAATACCTTTTCAAAATGTTCACAGTCTGTCTGAAGATTTGTTTCCACCTGTACCTGAATTAATTACTTTTGCTGAAAATGTATTAGGACCTTATTTACAAAGAGATTCAGAAAATAAACATGTTATGGCAACTAATTTTATGAGGTTTTCTGAGGTTATACAAGTGTTAGAAAAGGCAGCTACAGCTGTAAGATCACTAAGGAGCCAGCTGGGAATGTAAACTTTTCGGAAAATTAGGGAGATCCTGACAAATTATTTGAAACCATTAGAGAAAATATAATGAAAGTTGCTTCTCCCTTAGCAATTGAATATCAAATTTGAATTCACCTTGACACCTGTAATTCATTGGTGTATACTTCCATTCATAGGGCTCATAGATTAATGTGGTGGCACTTCAGTCTTTAGTTTGGGGAGAAGGTAAGGTAGCTGAATACATGGCTAAATTAAGAATGTGGTTGGCCACTCCCTCTCAGTACAGAGGAAGAGATGCCCTAACCACTGAAGCAATCACTTCACCAATCAGAGTGCCACCCCAAAGCCCAAACCAAACTCACACAGCTGGAAGAAGAGCTAGATCAACAAGAGGGAGAAATCATTCTGTTAGAAAGAGTTGTGCACAACAGGACAGTGTATGGAACTCCATGATGTTGCGGGGGCTCCCATGAACCATGTAACGGATCAGATTTTTCAAGAGCCTCCACATTCCACAAAGCACAATGTCCTTCCCAAAACCATTTGGATCAGGTTTCTCAAGAGCCTCCACATTCCATAAAGCAGTCTCCTTCCCAAAACCATTAAAGTCAAGCATACACTAGGAAAGCTAGAAGTCTTCTATTCTGATTTCTAATTTAGTATAAACTGGCAAATCTCTGATCTTACAGAAGCAAACTTTTCTCTTGAATTAATAAATGAGACTCCTGCCAGGATATGGAAATACTTGACCCCAGTCAAATTCTGGCCAAAGGGCATTTCATACTATCCTGTTGAAAGTGGTGTAAAAGATAAAAAGTATCCTGGTTTTGAAATGCAACATTTATTGTTAACTAAACTTTATTTGCAAGAAACTGTTCAAGGCAGGAATTCTATATAGGAGAGAGTCAAAGCACTGTGTTTCATTTAGAGGCAAAATTTTCCAGTGAGAGCAACAGTTCCTTGTCTCCAAACCACATGGGACAAGAAGAAAGCTCCAGTACAATTTGAGCCAAGGGTGCAGAACTTAGTTTACAAAGAATGGGTCAAAAAATGTCTGTCTCAGGAATTAACTCATGGATACCAACGTAATATCCTATTGACCTAATGGGCTAGACCTAACGCCATATTATTGGAAAACAGAAATGGAGGAATTAAAGACTCTTGGCAGTCTGGTTGCTCCTCCACCAATTAGAGAATAAGAGATGGAGGCTTGAAAAAGAAAATTCTAGAAGATCAACAACAACAGATAAAAGCCAGCAGTACTTATCAATCAAGAAGCAGAGCAGATCCTGGCAGAGCTCTGTTGCCACCTGCTCCCATGTTCAAAAGGTCCACGTCAATTTTGACAAATTATTCAGCACCAAAAGTGATTAGGGCACTGCCAGCAGTAGGAAAGGAACCACACTGAGCACCAATACCTCCTGTTGGGAAGGTGAAGATGATGTCAGGTATATTAGGCTAAGTGTTCCTTGTCCTAATGGGATTACTGGCTGGGTTTTTCTTGACCAAAATCCTCAAAATAGTAGAGTCTTAGCTGGTGGTGGGCTTCCTTCAGCTTTCCAAAGGGAGACATGCTGTGTGCTTTCCAAAGTACTGGCACCCAGCCACCATGCACTTGCACAGATCTTGCCTGTGGACATGCCCATGATTTTCCTGGATGTTTCTCAGGCGTTTTATCATCTTCCTCTTAATCCTGCTTCTGCTACGAAGCTTGCTGTTTCTGATAGAAAACTGGTCTGCTGTTTACATAAAGCTCCAATGATAACCGGTCTCAGCCTTTTTCTCCTCCATCTCTTCTCAACTGCCCTCACAGCTGAACTACCTCATCGCTGGAATATTTGAACTTTTGCTTATAGGAATGACTTCTTCCTCTGCCACACAAGCTCTCGTTACCTTAACTCAGTTAGCCACAATGTCTGCTGTTTTCTTGAAAGCTTTGGGGTAGGAATAAACTTTGATAAACGTTCTCTGTCACCTGTTGAAGAAATCAGACTCTTAGGACTGAAATTTGCAAGGACTGACATGATGATACCTCATGAAAAATGGATTGAAAGTTAACACGTTATTAAACAAATTGATTGTAACAAACGTTACAATTTTTAAATCCTGGAAAGATTAATAGGCCACATAAACTTTGGCATTCCTTTTATTACTTATTCTAATCTTGCTACAATCGTTGTATGCTGCTATAATAAAAAAAAAGGAATTTCAATTTTCTGTTCCATATAGAGCTTTATTGTATAAAATATGTTGCCAAAGAGTTAAATGGAAATTGCAACCTGGGGACAGTATTCCTATTCCTAAGCTTGTGACAGAGGTCACATTGGAAGTTGGAGCCATATCCCATATTATCAGGAGATCGTCTTACTTCCATTTTATAGGACCTAGACCAATGCACACTGAAGAATTATTGATGGCATTGTTTGCAGTTTCTTTGATCAATGAGTCCACATTTGTCTGCAGACAAAAAATCAGCTCTTTGCCATGACGATTTGCAAGGCCAGGCAAGTCTTACCTCAGGTCAAAGTGTACTGGACTCCGTCAGAGTTTAACCCAGCAGGTGGCCCAACACACAGGAGACCATCTGATGGGACTGCATACACTTGCACCTACTCGGAAGGCTCTTAAAACTGCCACAGAAACAGAACACTGCAGATGACCAGAGACCCAAAGAAAATCTTGTACTAGTTCAAAAGTTTCCAAAAATAAACAACAATCCAGACAAATAATCTCATTCCGTCCAGTTGATCCCAGATGCCATGTTAATTAGGCCAGCCTAAGCATCCACAGATTTTTGTCATTTTCACTTTTGAATATGTGCGGTACATTTATTTATCTGCTGTGTTTTTCATACCAGCTCTCCACCATAGGGTGACAGCTTTTGAATTGACAAACTCACCTGAAGATGAGGTTTTCTTTTCAGAGTCAAATTGAGGTGGCTTTCAAATAGAGATTTTAGATTGTAACATGTATCTAATTTAACTAACTTGATACTTGGGGTTTTCAACAATTTAAGTAATACCAGGAGAGGTAGGTCAGAGGCATCACCAGCATTCTGCAACTACAGGAATGGGATACCGGGCAGATGTGAGGCTGTATCTTTTTGTAGTGTCGTTATGAAAACTCTGAATCTTGACATCCATTAAGTGCAGAACTTCCTTTTCAATTTGTGCCTGAAGTTTATTCTTATATATTCTTATATATTGTTGTATATTTCTCTAGAATAAGGACCCAAAAATGGCTCGAGTTGCACTGGAATCTCTGTACAGACTACTGTGGGTTTACATGATCAGAATTAAATGTGAAAGCAACACAGCTACCCAGAGGTAATACTTGTATTTGTAACAATAAGCCTTGTAGAGTGGATGTTGCCAGTAAAGAAGTTTTATAGTTCTCCTGAATTCCTATGAATTGAACCTATTCCTGTTGTGAAATAAAAAACTCAACTGTACACAACAGAATATTCCCTTTGTGGCACTGCTAGTTATTCTCCCACCTGTTAAAGTTACTGTATAAAGTGTTACTGCTTTTGGAAGAACTAAAAATCACTCCTTGCCTGGTTGAAGTTCGAAGTATTTTTGAAGTGACACGTCGTTGACTGGTTTATTGTTACTTCTAATGTAGCAGTGAAATAAGATAATTACATGGTAGCAAAGGATCAGAGCAAGATATCTCATTACATTTTCATTTCAAAGGAAATGCATTCTAGCCTTTCTAAATGGAGTAGGATTTCCAACTTAGGTTTCATGGTAAGTGAAGGTCTGCAAGGTTCGGAAATGTCTAATGCATTTTTTCTTTCATTTACAGTCGACTTATTACTATTGTCACAACACTTTTCCCAAAAGGGTCCCGTGGTGTTGTGCCAAGAGATATGCCTCTAAACATCTTTGTGAAGATAATACAGTTTATTGCACAGGTATGGGAGAACCATGCATATATCTTTCCAGTTAATGTATAACTTGTTTTCCCAATAACAAATTAACAAATAAGTAAACTTCTATTGTTTGAATTTTTTTGCAACCCCACTGTCAGTATCTTTCATCTAGACAATGACAGAATTATAGATTGAGCTGGGGCAGGCTTCTTTCGAACAATAGGTTTTGATTAACTTCATTCCACTGAAAATGCATAAAAATGTTTTCACTTCAGCTCAAAGGTATTTTTTGACAGTTTTTGGAGTTGCTAGCAAGTCAGAAAATGCATTTGTTGGCAGGCTCTGACTGTCAGTAAAGTTCAAAATAGTAAGCCGTATTTTTTCCTGATACTGAATCATTCCTGCTATAATACAAGGAGTTGCACTGCTTTTAAAGCAGTAAGTCAGAGGAAAACCAAGTTCAGCATGTAGTGGACACATTTTGTTCTCATCAGTTCAAATGAGAATTGCTATAATAAACTAACCTTCAGTGCTGGAAGTTTCATCTCTTTTATTACTTAAACTCAGAAAACATTCCCACTGAGCAAAGCACTGAAGCACATACTTAAAGTCTCTGAATAGGAATGAATTAAACAGATGCTGAAAATCTTCCCTGAGCTGTGCCATCTGTGGACAAGTTTCTTTTATGTAAAATACTATGTTAGTACCATAATTACCAGAGTTTAAATGAAATAATTGAAAGCTTTATTTCCAAAATGGATCATTTTCTATTTAAATGCTATAAATCTTATAAATCTTTGAATTTGTCAACATACAGCAGTGTTGAACGCTTACATCTGATAATATGTTCTGCATACTTCTGAAGATCTGTTTTTCCATCCTTTTAAATAAAACCTGATTAAACTGGTTTTCAACATTCTGTTGCCTTAAAGAAAATAAGTAGCAGAGAGCAGCTTAATAATTTTAATATTTTTACTATTTCAGGAACGTTTGGATTTTGCAATGAAAGAAATTATCTTTGATTTCCTTTGCGTTGGAAAACCAGCAAAGGCTTTCAGTCTCAACCCTGAGGTATGATGTGCATCTCCATTTTTTTGAGTTAATATATGTGGTATTGTGCTACATTCTAAGCATGCTTTCACCTTTGTCCAGTTCTCAGGCCAAACCTTGAACTTGATTTATTGGTAAAATACATCTGTGGACTTTGATCTGTGAAACATCACATTGTTTATGCATAGCTCATGTTTCCTGACTGAAGATTATCAAACGTGAAGTTGTGCAGATGTATAAACAAAAACAAAAAGATAAATAATACTATTGGTCACAGTATTTCCTTATCCCTCTGCTGTTGTTATATGGAATGCTTTAAACTATTTTAATGTAAAATTAAATTTTCTGTAACAGTTTCAGTGTTTTTCAAAACAATTTTACTGAAAAAGAGTACATGATGCAAGAAGAATTGAAGATAACAAAGAAGAAAAAACTCTAATAGAAGTTTTACCACTCTGACTGGTAAATCTTCACTAGCATTAATGTTGTGAGTCAGCTTCCTAGTACTTTCCCTAAAGAAAAACATAGGAATCAGAAAAAAAAATAAAAACAAGTAGTAAAATAATGAAAAAATATCTTGGAAATATTTGCTTATAATTTTGAAAACATTTTCATTTGAAAATAAGAATAAACATATGAAAAATAAACATTTGTAATCATCTTATAAAATATGTCCATATTAATCTTGCAGTATTAAACAGTCATATCTATTCACTAAGTTGTTTAAAATAGAATTATTTACCTTACAAAAATTATGTTTGATACAAAAAAAAATTTGGAAAAGTAGATTAAACTTCTTGCTGTCAAAAGCAGCAGAAGTGAAAGGCAAGCTTTACTTTGAGCACAGCTTTCATCTTTCTTCAGCAAAGAAAAACAAAACAGCGTTCATGAGCAGGCAGTCCCCACCACGCTCTGGGTCAGTCACCTGCAGGATTTACAGAGGAGGGTTCTGCTAAGGACATTTGTGTATTAGCATTGCATGAAGCTGAGCTCATAGGGAATAAACATAGTCCTTGGCTTCTTGATGAATCAACATCTGAATTATTACTGGGTCTCAACAGCAATGGAAGTCTGAAAACAATGAAATAGGGCTACTTTTTGATGTACATAGACTTTAGCATTCTAAAGAAAATACCCATAATCTATGTATATGTATAACGCAGCTGTGGGAAACTGTCAGTGGGACAGCCTCTGACGTTTTGGAATACATTCCTTGGAAGTAGAAAGCATTCTGGTCTTCTAATTGTTACATTGCAAAGCCTGCAAGTTTTCCTCTGGTGAATTCCCAGAAGGCATTCAGGTCACTTAGCCTCATCTTCCTGATATTTTCACATTGCAGTTTCAGTGCTGAGCACCATTCCAGACTTTCACTCAGTGTGGTAACCCTGGGGCCTTTTGAGACAGTTACTGAACTTTTTTCATAATGGACAATGTAGGACAATGGTGGTTAACTGAAGGTCCGGTTAAGAGGCATTACTAAACTCCAGGTCATATCCATGTTTTATCCTGAAGATAAAAAGATAATGTATAAATGGAAGTACTTAAAAATAAAGTTTTGGGAGGGGAGAGCACTATTTATTTCATAGGCATTTTTTGTAAAATGTGTCAGACTAGTCAGTTAATGTAGCGAAGATACAGAAAAAAACGCTGGCAAGTACATACTTAAAATTTCAGAGTGATTAAAGAATATTAGTAGAACATGATTATATGACTATGATACTCATTCATCTTCTGAACTTTACAGAGAATGAATATTGGTCTGAGAGCTTTCTTGGTAATTGCTGATAGCTTGCAGCAGAAAGATGGTGAACCTCCAATGCCAGTGACTGGAGCTGTCCTTCCCTCTGGAAACACTCTCAGAGTGAAGAAGACATATTTGAGCAAAACTCTTACAGAGGAGGAAGCTAAAATGATAGGTCAGTAAGAGAATGGACAATATAGAAACTTGGATGAGAATGAATGTGAAAAAGTCTTCAGCACCTGAGCAGAATAATTTACTATTATTAAGTATTCAATTGATTTCTTTAAACATTTGTTTTATTGTGCATTCTAATGGAATGTATGGTTTAGTTTGACAAATGCAGCTTTTTAAAATTATTTCAGGAAGAGTCCTCAGTCATGCTCTACAAGTGGTAGCAACCCTATGTTCTGGGGTGGGGGTTAATTACAGTTAGTTAAGAATTAGCTTCTTTCAGTGCTGAGTAGCTGTGTTTATTCATGGCTAGTCATCTTATTAAAAACAGTGCTTGTGCAAAGATTCCTTTGATATCCTCATTTTAATTGCAGTATCTCACACTAAGTGAAACTTTCAAAATGGCAGGCACTTTTAAATATACAATAAAGCTGAAGTCCCTGACTTAAAAGCACCATTACCTTGGGCTTCAGATCAATGACTACACTGATCTTTGTAGTCAGTGTAGAGGAGAATCCTGTGGGGTAGAAGAGCTTCTGTGTCAGGCCCTGAAGTTCTTGCTGGCAAAACAGAAAGGCTGGGTACTCATCTTAGCATTTCTTTAAGTCCCCAAAGTTACATCAATTAAACAAAGTCTACCTGTTTCTACACCAGTATCAGACCTGTGTTGTACTGTTGCTAGATCATAGCAGTAATATCAAGAAAACAAGCAGTGTAAGACCCACTGCTGTTGAAATATACAACATAGTATTTAGAGTACTATCACTAATTCAGTTCATTTTGGTTACTTCTCATGCATTTGATAATAAATGTTTGCACTATTGAATTCTTGTAATCTATTAGCAATTTCTTCACTATTTTATGATACAATATTCTGGTTTCTATGTATAACATGTACGATTAAGCTAGGTAATTCCTATATTTTCTTTTGCCTTCTACTCTGCCATTGAAATGTTGATCATAGCATATATGAAAACTGATGTCATTTTGAAATTCTAAGTTTACATTCTCTTTGTCAAATAGGAAAAGAAATGAATAGATAATAGGTGATTAAAAATACATTGTTCAATGTTAATATATAAAACTTCATTAAGAAATTTAAATTTTTAGCCTTCGATGAATATAGAGAAAAGTTAATTCAAGTTGTATTTTTAAAGTATTCCGTGTTCATCAGCTGCTGTAAAGCTGCATGTCTAATATTGTTTTTCACTGAAAGTGTCATGCCATTAATTTCCATACCAACTTAAGTTTTAGGACAGCTCATTCATATTCCTTTTTTCTCTTTGCCTGTAGTTTTTACTTGCTGCTGGTTCAGAGCTTTTACTTCTGTCATGAAAAGTCACAAAATACGTTGTATAACTTGACAAACTGTGTGACTTCATTTGACTATGTAGGGACATAGTTTGACTAGGTATCTTACATTTTTTTCTCCAGGAAAAATACATATCTATCACTTGGGCTGTTTTTACATACAATAGCATTCTTTTTGGAGAGGGCAGCATATTTTGTCTCTGAATCAGGATATCATTACTAGTGGAATATGCTATCTCATGAGGGAAACATTTTTTTTAATTCATGCAACACAGCATGATTGAACAGCTTTCTTTTTCATAATACATATATCTATAAATGTCCCAAATTATACAAAAGTGCATATTATTGCAGGTATGTCATTATACTATTCTCAAGTAAGAAAAGCCGTCGACAACATCCTCAGACACCTTGACAAGGAAGTGGGTCGCTGCATGATGCTAACCAACATACAGATGCTTAACAAAGAACCAGAAGACATGATAACGTAAGTGCTAAAGACCGGTAATTCCCATAAAATATTGAGATATCATTTCAGAACTTTTCCTCTATTTCTGTCTGTCATGAGTCATCAGAGAAACAGCAAGAAACAGGAACACTTAGCTTAGTATATACTTTGAAAAACTGTTTATGACAAGTTGATTGAACTTCTTTGTATATTGCAGTGTTTGGAATTAAACTGATGCTCTTGATGTGTCCAAAATCACATGTGAATCCTATGAATGTTTCGATGGTAGAAGTTGAAAGCCCAAAGTAGGAAATCTGTCAGGTTATGCTCAGAACATGTTTCAGGGTATATTTGCATCACTGAACTTCAAAATTAATGCAAAAAAATCTGTAAATCCCTAATAATAATAATCTTTCAAAATTCCCATTATTATTCATGCCTGTAATCAAGATCAAATCTTAAGTGAAAACCTAAGTCATTTTGTGATAAGAGTCTTGGATTTAAGCAGTGCCCCACTGGAACAGAATCAAACCAATGTGTCTCAAGCAGTGTCGAACAGCAGCATTTTACACTCTCACCCAAAATTATTAATGAGGGAAGTTTCCTGAAGAGAGTCCTAGTGAGGTGGACATGTAGTAGAGACATCATTTGACACATGCAAAGCACGGAGTGTGGAGATCCCAACTGTAAAGAGACCTTGCATGTCTTTCCTGTTAGAGAGGTAGACATGGTACTTATGCTAGAAAATAAACAACCCTTGGAAAAAAGTTCAAGTTGTAATGAAAAGGATGTTGGTCTCTCCAAGATTGTTTTTCATATACTGTCAAAAAAAAAAAAAAAAAAAAGACAACTTGCTAAAAATACCATGAGTGGTAGATAGACTGCAATGACTGGCCAAATTGAACTACCTTTTGAACTACCTTATACAGCTGATACAGTCTTTATGTTTTAATGTCATTCCTCTGCCCTTCTTTGTTGCTGTGGATGTGTAGATGAGTTTGTAAGCTCTTTGAGTCTTTAGCATTCTCTTATTTTATTTATATTAAATGCTAACATTACTATCTGATAATATTTGATATTTTTTTACAGTACTACCCAGTACGCTGCTCAGTACTCCCAGCCAGTTTTCGTAACTATTTTGGCTATCCAGGCTTTTGTGAGAGGGAAAGTGAGCTTTGGAACTCACATCTTATTCCCAAAAGATAATTGCATAGTAAAACCTTGAGTGCTTAGATAAGTAGTGTACTCAACCTTGGCAATAAATGTCCTTTCTATGGTTTCTCAGCATCACCAAAGTGTTGTTTATTTTTAGAGTCAGTGAACAAATAGATTTAAAAGAATTTTTAATTTCAGGAAGTCTTATGGTTTGGTAAAAAAATTGTCAGAGACATAAAGATTTTAAGGTGGAAGATCTAGACATGTAAGTTACTGTATTTTTGTGTTGCACTTTGTCTCCAGACAAGCTGTAAGTTGATATATACACTTGAAAGGAAAAGCACATTAGAACACATTTTTACTTCTTCCAAGGAATAAAATTATCTGGGGTGCTTAATTATCAGTTGATCTTTTAAAATCATGTGAACTCATGAAAAACATCATTAGCTGTTACTATCAGCATTTTAAATGGTCCTATTAAAAGCTGCATTGTGCATGATAACTGGAAAAGCCATCATATTATTTTTATGTAATTGCTTACCATTTTATTCACAGAACTTCATGCATCACTGGACTTACGTATTTGTTTTGAGTTTTTGTGGACTTTAATACATAGATACCACACTACATTTATCTGTATGTTAAAGTTATGGCTTTTTCATATTTACATATAGATAATGTTATTGTATAAACTGAATATCATAATGATATTTTTAATAACAAAATAAGAATCAGAGGGAAGTAGCTAGTTAATGAGCAGTTACAACATTTTAAAGTGTACAGATTCTGGAATTTGCTTTGGTAGTGTTAGACATGCTTCTATATTCAATGACTGATCCTTCAAGCATTTATTGTTGAAGTAATAAATGTCACTCTGGAGAGTCTTACTAAAATCCCGGCTAAGGAGCATCCTTTGCATCCTCCACTGAGATATGAATTTCAGTACTGCTTATAATTACTTTCCAGCATCTAATCAGAATAGGGCATCCATTCTTCAAGCATACAAACGTGCTCTTGCAAGCACTTCAAAAATTTTTCCTGACAATACCTAGCTAAAATCTGATAGTGCTGGTATGGAAACATAAGCTTCCAGGTGAGGACAGCTGTCAGTGTGTTCATCCAGAGCTCATCCTGTTGGATACGGAATCAGCCAGAGATGACTGCAAATTCTGCAAGGCCCCCTTTGCCAGACACTTTGCATGCTGTGTCTGGTATCTCAGATAAGTTGGGAACTTGAACCTCAGATTTGAATCTTGTCCTGCAAGTCTTCTGAGCAGCTGATAAGCCACAGAACACCCACAGATTTTATATTTATAAATAATTACTTATTTGACTTCAGAAGAGTTTCCTCTCGGACTATTATTTTACATGCATCCATTTTAAATGCACAAACTTCACCCTCACTGGGGAAACTGCAAAGTTCACTTTCTATTTCAAGTCAGCAAGGAATATTCATTGGCTTGCCTGCAGATAAAGTTACCAATGGCATTTTACTGTTTACAACTACAAAAATATAGTATTTTGCACTGGTTATTAAGCCAACTAGTGTTTGCATTAGCAATAATAGTTCAAAGGGATTTGTTTATAATCAAATTATCAGATGAGATGTTGTATTTTACTCTTTTTCAAGTCAGCTACTGACACCTTTTTTCAAGTTCTGTTAGAATAGAGATACACTAAGAGAGATAATTCATTATGGAAATACTTCCCCCTCATTGTACAAATTAAAGTCAGCAGATTAAAATCAAATCATCTTTTTATTAATGTAATATATATCCAAGCTGGTAAGTATATAAGATGTTAAGAGAAGGAATGGTATTCACTACAAAACTGTCTTTAATCTTTGAATTAAATAAGCCTGATGTCAGTTTATGCCTTTCTGTACCCATTATTTCAGTGAATGCTCAGTGTTACTCTATAGATCTTATTTTAGACTCGTGAGACGGTATTGCATTCAGACTTTCTCTGTGACTGAACACCAAAGTAAGGTATCCAAACGCAATGTCCTCCGTTGGGTGGAGAGGCAGAGTAGTGCAGTAAGCAGGGCGCTGGACTGGGGTTCAGGAAAACTACGTTCATTTTCTGTTTTGTCACTGAATTTCACTGTGGCGTTAAGTAGCTTACAATGCTTCTCGGTGTGTCTCTTCCCCATCCCCTTCTTTTCTAGTTCAATCAGAAGCATATTAAAGCAGGAACAGTCTTTTTCTGCATGTTTATAGTAGGGTCCCTAAAATAGGACCATGCTCTTTTGGTCCCTCCAAAGCATATTACAGGCTAATAATTAATAATACTGTGGGAAAGAGTATACAGTTTGGAATGCTGTTATGCTTTGGTTATTTCCTCTATACTCAATCATCAAATAATAGATCATTTAGTTAAAAATGAGCAAATAAACCCCCCCACATTGTGAGGTCTGTCTGAAGGACTTCTTTAATCTGCATTTGTACAAAAGGTACTGAAAAAAAATCAGAAAACAATTGAAACTGTTGTGAAAATAATCAGCAGCTGAAACTTGGGCTACTTTTAGAAGATTTAAGGACTCGCAACCTAGTTTTTGGTTCATGCTGAACATTAGACTCAACTATGTTCTCAGGCTGTTAGGAAGCACCTGAGCCATTCCACAGATTAGAGCAGCCTTGGGGCTACTAAAACATGTTCTAGCTGAACATGGTTGCTAAAGTGCTGCTATCTCAGGCAGATCAACAGAAGCTTTTTGGCCATAACTACCTCTAAATTATTCTTTTGGAGTGTAAGAATGTGTGGTGTGTGATTTCCACACATCTGTGCCCTATTGAGGGCAACTGTCTGGATTTTCAGTCTTGTTATTTGGGCTTCTTATATATCCACTATTTGCTTTATACAACTGATGAAATATAGCTGCACTGTGATAGGGAATACCCCAACTTTTTCCTCATTGCTTCATTCGAAGCTTGCATCACATTAATGCTGATCTTGATGGAAGAATCCTCCTACATTTTAACTCCATCTTGATGTATCTGAAGCTCCTCTCAGAAAGAGACAAATGAATCAGTAATAATTGATTTTTCAGTACCGTATAGATACAATGCATGAAAAATGTCAAAATCAAAACGATTTATTCAATGGAAACTTTTATTCATGCTTTCTTTTTATTTCATTTATAGTGTCTAGCTTTCTGTCCTGATGTTCTCAGTAGACCTCTGGTACTCCGTTACGTCCAGCCCTTCTCTGAAGAACTGTAGGTGGATCATTTAACAGTTACTTGTTAAGCTTAGTCAAAATTCTATTTTTAATTTTTCAGTGGTGAAAGAAAACCAAAAATTGATCTGTTCAGAACATGCGTTGCTGCTATTCCTCGATTGCTTCCTGATGGAATGTCAAAACTTGAGTTGATCGACTTGCTGGCCAGGTAAGCTGTTCAAGAACAGAACAGAAAACTGAGTCACAGAATGTGTAACTGTTTCTTGGACAAAACCGTGTGCTTATAAAAAGCTATCTGCTATTAATGGAGAAGACCTAGAAGTCCTAGCATCCAAAAAAATACAGCTTCAGAGAAGAAAGTAATAAACGGCTTAAGGAATTAATACCTGGCCTAATCTTAATGTAAGTCTCCAGGCTACCCCAGTACCAGAGCTGCTTCTACATTCTTGATACTATCCCATATTTATTTGGGTTCAGATTGACTATTCCCAGTTATGAAGAAGTAGTCCCAGGAGGTGTGTCTTTGCTGTTGTAGAGAACACTACTGTGTCTTTTCTGGGTCAAAGACTAAAACCAATACAAGGATAAAAAATGTTGAAGAGTTGAGGTTTCTGTTCCTCCCTGTTCTTTAAAAAAAAAAGTGATAAACTGTTCTGCCAGGGATTTGTGTGGGGCTGTGTTTTTGGGATGGAAAGCTGTTAAATATTTTCTTCTCACTAAAGATAAAATAATGTCTTTGGGTTAATGGGTTCTTTTATTCACGGTTTGGTTTGAATTTTTCATCCTCACAACAGATGTGTCTTTTGGCAGTTTCCAGAAGGAGTCTAACTCAGCAGCTAGACTTTCTTCCAGGACAGCTGTACTCAAATTATAAGCCATAAAGCAGATGTCAAGTATATACTGTACCTTTTGCCCTTTCACTGCCCGGTGAAACCATTCATTACAAATTCCCAAGTAGGTCTTAAATTTAATTGACTCAAGTGCAAACAAGCAAACTAACACTGACTTAATGTTACTCCTCAAGCTACCTGTCATATAGTGGTAATACATAGATGCATTCCTATGCTCAGTTTTAATTTCATCTCATTTAATAATGCCTTATGCAGTAACTTGGACTTAGAGATGTATGTCTTTTGTATCCTTTTTTCCATTATTACTTTTTTGTCATTGTGGAAGTCATTTCATGGATGACTTAATCATAGTCTCAGGGGTTTTGCTTGTTTTTCTGGTTTTGGGATTCCAAAGAGGAGACAGAAATAGTCCTTTCTTAGCACAACAAAACTGTGTTTCTAAATTTATATATAAAGTCACGTGGTTATTGAAGTGTAACAATTATTTTTGGGATCATATTCACCGGGGTGAAGTTTCATGGCAGTTGCTTTCCTTTGACTTAAATTAAATGTTCCCTGCCTCACAGTTAGGCAGCTATAATGAACTGAATGTGTTACGAACCACATCTCATCATACACTTCCAACTGAATGGAATTTGCTTCCACTCCATTTGGCTGTTTTGGTTTTTTTTCTCCTTGCTTCCCGTCCATTTCTTTATAGTGCATCCTGTTTTCAACTGTGTAGATTAAATGTAGATAAAATACTTTGAAAATGAGTTCTAACACACTACAGAAAATTACAGTCTCATGGGTAATTAAAATAAAATACATCATAAAGGCAATAAACCAGAAATTGCAGAACACACTGATCTGAGTATTCTGCCAAGCTACCAACAGAGGTTTGATGCTTTTTGTTTAAAAAAAATGTATAAAGGATTTCTATGTTGGAAAGAGCTTCAACATGATGCAAATACAGAAGAAATAAAATTTGAACATGGGATCTAAAATTGCACCATCATTCAGAAGGACTTTGGGGATGTCCGATGTGTTTTAAAAGTATAGAAATCCTGAGGTTGTTTTTCCCATTTCCCTATCCTAAGTTGTTTAAAACGTAAAGCAGTTTTTTTTAATTCAAGTGCATCTTTTTATTTCTTTTGAAGATTTGCTTTCAATAATTATAATTAGCTTCTTGGCTAAAGATCCATTTTAACTGTTAGGCAGCTGAGGTGTTGTGATACTTTTAGCTTTCTATTGAAAGTAAACAAATAAATATATAAATTATGAAATTATGTCTTAACTTGTAAGCCTTTTTTATCATAACTAAATAGAAGTTGTTTTATAAGTGAATAAATCAAAAGTATACTTGGTTCAGGGAGAGGGCAAAGTTGCCAAATTACGTGCTTTAAGATACTACTTTTTAGGAGTGCAACAAAGACTTCTTCTGGATCCAGGAATATGTTCTGGCACTATTGTAGCAATTACAGTGTAAAACCAGGTTAAGGATGTTAACAGTGGTCAGTAACAATGAAATCATGGTAGTACCATTGAAATTTATGTTGTCATTGGGAGTTTTCTGTCAGTGTTAAGTTCCCAACAAACATATGCTCCTTACCCCAATAAACATTCCTTAGATTTGTATTACCTGACATTTACTTTTACTTACAGGCTGTCTATCCATATGGATGATGAACTTCGACACATTGCACAGAATTCTCTTCAGGGTCTACTTGTTGACTTTGTTGACTGGCGGGAGGATGTACTCTTTGGTTTTACTAATTTTCTGCTACGTGAAGTGAATGATATGCATCATACCCTTCTTGATACTTCACTGAAGTTGCTGCTGCAGTTGCTTACACAGTGGAAGCTTGTAATACACACTCCAGGAAAAGCTTCTGAACAGGCAAAAACCAGATCTGCAGAGGTATGAAATCAAGAGATCTGTGTTCTAACATTTATAGCAATAGAAGGCAGAAATTAAATTCCTTGGTATTGCTGTGGTTTATGTGTTTTGTGCTTACTCACCTGAGAAGAATTCACTATGTAAGATTTTTTAAGGTAATTAGTTCAGGTGTCTTTTGAGGACAGCTATGTCCTTGTGTAATACAGCAGATGTTATTGTTGAGCAACATAGGAGAATGCATGTCAAACTGAAATACGCACATCAACAAAAGCACATAAAGTGAAATATGTGTATGTAGATGTGGCAGCAGGACATTTTCCCAGGACTGAAACTGCTCGGTAATGCTAGTAGGAATGCTGAGAAGGGTGAAGTGAGTCTTCCCTTCCCATAGCGATTTCATTTGGTTGATTCAAAAACATCAAAGAACGCAACTGTTTCTACAGCCTGCAGTCTCCATGTGTTACAAACGTTCCTGGGAACTGAACAGCTTTGCTCCTGCTTGTCCCATCTGCACTGCCCCACAGATATTTTCATTATGAGAGATGATTTTCAGGCTTCTTATCTCCTAACCCAGCCATAACAGAAATTTTTTCCTTTGGGCAATCACAATGTCTGCTTTGTATCACCTTTTATATAGGTAATAATAGTATTACAAAAAATGTAGAAAAGAGAAATCCTCACATACTTTTCAGTAAATATTTTTACACATTACTGGTGGGGTCAGGCTCTAGAGGCCACCTACCTAAGGTGTTTCCTGCTATAGGATCAAAGAAAGATCTGAGGACCTGCTATCGGGAGTCAAAAAAAGTGTAGTCTTCACAGTCTGACTTAGCCATTCATCCTTTTAGTGGAGGATGGAACAAAGGTAGTAGTTGAATTGCAGATTAGAGAGAGGGGTTTGGCCAAAAGACTTCGCTCATATATTGGTTTTGTGAAACAAGATAATGTAAAGCAACGAAACTTGGTTGGTTGAGGGAACACTGTCAGTCCTTCCTCAGCATTTACATGGCATTTGCATTTTGTTTCTTTATATGTCCTAGTTAAATAGAATATTTTTTGGAAACCTGGTTTTCAGACACCATGACTCCATTTTTCCCCCTTTGCACTGTTCTACAGTTGATACCAAATGGATCCAGCCACCGGATACAGTCTGAAAGAAGCCCGTATTCTAATGTACTACATGCAGTTGAAGGATTTGCTCTGGTTCTGCTGTGTAGTTTCCAGGTTGCTACACGTAAACTAGCTGTTTTAATCCTCAGAGAGATCCGTGCTTTATTCCTGGCCCTTGGCCAGGCAGAGGTATGATTTTCCGTTTCTGGAACTTTGAATTAACATTTTCCACAGGTAAAGCTCAAAATTGCTGTTACAGTTGCTTTTAACATAATTGCAACAGTGTAGCAGGTGCGCACTTAAGTTTATAGAAAAACATTTACTCTGAGCTTACCAATTCTATTTGCTTTAACACTGCAAACCTTTCTGTGTACTCAACACTGTAACATTAGTAGTGTGTGCCCTGAATAGAATTTAAAGGGAAACCTGTAAAACGCGTTACTATTTTCTCTTGGCATGGTGTGAATGTAAAAGCCACTGTAAAACCTTTTTTTTACTGCATAAATCATTTCTGTATTGTCAGGATTATAAATTTGTATTGGAAATGAAATTCATTCCTGTAGCATACCATTTTGTAAAAAAACACAGCACAAGACACATTTAAGATTGTTCACATACATTTTCCTTGTATAGTAAAGACCTCTAAGTCTTTTTATGGATATAGAAATATGGAGAATCATGTTGTGTGTTGGCAGTCACAGCTCAGTGAACCATCTGAATGCCCAAGAACACAAATATGTGTGTTCATGGCAAAGGAATGCTTCAATAAACAGCTAATTTTTCAGTCTCTTGATACCAGCTATCTAAAGTCATTTGGGATTTTCTGGTATATGCTTTTGTTTGGTAAGCAGTAAGCTGTAGCCACAAATTAACTTCACTTCAAACCACAGCCTGAGCTTGGTTCTGAGATTAATATAAAAAAGATAAAATGCACCCATTGTCACCAATAAATTTTTTTAGCCATTTTAGATTCCTGTCATAATTTTGAGTGGTTCTGTTTCATGTGCCAGAAAAATAAGAAGAGAAGTAATTTTCTCAGGAGAGCAGTTAACCTGTGTTCTCTGTGTTATGCAGGATGATGACAGGCCTATGATTGATGTCATGGATCAGTTGAGTTCTTCTATTCTTGAAAGTTTTATTCATGTGGCTGTTTCAGATTCAGTAAGTATTACTTTACTGTTACTGCTAGCACATGGACATAACAAATATCAGACATGCAATACTAAACATAAAGCTGCTAGAAATCAAAGAAATCATACAGCTTTAAGGCTCTAGCCATCTACCCAAGAGCTCCAAGGCTATACAATGTCCCAGACAATCTGTTCCATTAGAATAATCATACTATGAATATAGAAAATAGTACATCCAGCAAAAAAAAAACAAAAACGAAATTTATAATCCAAACTACATAGATACTTGACCTGTGACCTGCATCTGAAACAACTGTTGAGGAAGTCAGCACCGCCTAATGCTTGGGTGCTAGGAAGTCACTCACTGCTATCACCTGTTCCAAAAGGGAATAAGATTTAGCTACCTTGTGTGCCCAGAATTGGCTCTGTCTGCAAACCTAAGCCTAAGCTTTCAAGAAATTCACAGCTGGGATGAATCTTTGCTTTCACTCTCTTATGTGTCTGATGTGTCAAACTGCCATCAGAGGAAGCAGAGGTGTAGTAAGCATTTTGAACTAAAAGGTATCAGCAGACGAACTGATACATAGGGCAACTTGTTTTGCACACTCTCTTGGAGATTAGTGCCCTTGTCCAGAGAGCAGAAACTGTCAGTTTGGGGCACTTTTCAGCCTGGTTAAGTTTAAAGCAGCTGTTGGTCCTTGCCACATGTGTGCCATAGGAAGGGGACATCAAACTGATGATGAAGTTGGGCCACTGTGCAGGTGCAAACAGGAACATTGAGGGATCAGAAACTGAACAAGAAAGAAACATTCTGACTCTGTAACCCAGGAATTGGGAAATTCAGCTGAAGTAACAGCACCGAGGTTTGGGTGTTGCAGTTTCTATAGGCAAAGGTTTGGTTTTTGTGCTTTAATTCTATGCATTTATAATAGAGCAAAGCAGATGTGTTGCCTATGTACCTCGTTTCTGACAAGTGCAGTAAGGAGTGTTAATATAGTAATTACTTTTGCAACGGTGGATGCAGGATGCAGATAACTGTTACATCACATTTGAGGTCTGATAAGTGAACAAGGGTGCCAAAATAGATGTCTTAGAAGTTTTCATTTCACAAAAATGCTTTCTTAAGGCAAAATGCAGTAGAGAAATTGTTTGTTGATAGGAGAACCCTACTTGCCACTGAAAGTAGTAGGATTTAAAGTGGATTAAAACTGCTTAAGTGCTTGCTTCAAGCTTTTAATTCCCTACACCCATATTCAAATGCCCTGTTGAATTCTGAAGAATATTTAGTAAAGCATTGGTGTTTATCATAATGTCATAGCATATAGAAGTCTTAATCACATGCTAAGGCTCTGTCCGGCTGTTCAGACAATGAACATAAGGGCAGCTTATACCTATTACTGACTGCAGTGTCATACAAGGGACAATGAATGGGTGCAGGCAGCAAGGAGAAAAGAAATTAACAATGAGACTGTATTGGTCAGCATGATCATTAGTTATCATAGAGTTTAAGGGCAATTTATTTTGCCTGTCACAGCAAATATGAGCTTTAAGGAAGAACCAGAGGGGAAATAATGAGGTAGCTCTTATGAGTATTTGTAAAAAGCTCCTCCTGATTGAAAAGGCAATGCAATGGGAAGCATAAAAGCGTTGGTCTAAAAAATCCAACAAAAGTTGGCCGTTGAGCTTGAAAATAAAGACAAGTACTGAGGGGGAACACAGCAGGGAATAAATGATAGTCACTCTGATTTTTTGTCTTTTCTCTCTGTAGACAACAATCCCATTAACACACAGCGTGGATTTACAGTGGCTGGTGGAGTGGAATGCTGTGCTAGTAAATAGCCATTATGATGTGAAAAGTCCTTCCCATGTCTGGATATTTGCACAGTCTGTTAAAGATCCGTGGGTTCTCTGCCTCTTCAGTTTTCTTAGGCAGGAGAATTTACCAAAACATTGTCCTACAGCTCTCAGCTATGCTTGGCCGTATGCTTTCACAAGGCTACAGCTGATAATGCCTCTTGTGGATCCAAAGTAAGTGGCGGTCTACATTTAACTTTCATTTCTAGGGGTTATGTGATTTTAATACAAGCTTTTTTTAGTCTCATGTTTCATTATCAGTCTGTAAGTCCTGCAGGGTGCTACCCAGACATTCAGTTTTGAGTTTCATAATTGCAGCTTGTAAGGTGGAAAACTCTAGTTTTCTACCTTTTATTTTTCCCATGTATCGTGTCATGTCGAATTGCAGCTGGTGGATACATAGCATGTTTTATTCCCTTCTACAATATTGTAAAATAGTGGGTAATTAAGACTGGGAAATAATTTTAATAATTTTAATTTAATTTTGAATTCTAGTATTCCTGTTAATGCAAAGAAAACAAGTACAGCAAGCAGTGGAGACAACTATGTTACTTTGTGGAGAAACTATCTTATTCTCTGTTTTGGAGTAGCAAAGCCCAGTATTATGAGCCCAGGACACCTGCGTGCTTCAACACCAGAGATCATGGCAACAACTCCTGATGGAACAGTGAACTATGATAATAAGGTGATGCATCCTGATTCAAACAAATTATTAATTTAGGAGAGTTTTAAACTGCATTGGCATGCAAAATCACATCCTGATGAAAGTTAGAGGAATGTTTTGATATACACAAACTGCTTAAGGCACATGATTAACAATTAAAACATCTGTATAATCTTTATTTACATGATTTCTCAATAAATATTTGGCAAAAGCCATGGCATTTTCAAATATTACTTTTTTTTCGCATTCTGGGTGATGTATATTCAAAATATAGAAGTTCTGGACATATGTGTTGAATTTAAATATAGTTATCATCCCCTTCCTTGCCTTGTAGAGCACTCCACTTTGTAAATTTATGACATTATTAAGCAGTAAGGCAGATTTCTGAATAAACATTGTATATCTGTCAGACATGAAGGAATATTACATGAAGTACAGTTTCAAGTAGTAACAACTTGAGAGGAGCAGAAGTTCCATTAATGGAACATCAGACTAAGTAGATTATAATAATCTGAATGGAAGCAAAGAGAATTCTCAGATACATTGATTTGTTAGGCCTTATTGAGACGATTTTGATATAGCAGACATCCAGTTGTACTGGGGTATTGATATCCATAATTGATATCCAAAATCATTTCAGCACATTTTGAAAATACAGATTGATTCTTGGACAATGTTTTTTGTAAAAAGAAAAGTATTTACTTAATGTTGATATTTCTGACAATTAAATGTCAATAATTTCTTCATATATTTTAGGCTATTGGAACTCCATCTGTGGGAGTCTTACTGAAGCAGCTAGTGCCTTTGATGAGACTTGAAAGTATAGAAATAACAGAATCACTTGTATTAGGATTTGGAAGAACAAATTCCCTTGTTTTCAGGTATTTTCAATCACTTACCTGTAATACAAATGCATTATTTCTGTTGTAATTTAAATATGATCACATTTTCATTTGCAATTTAGACATTTGGGGGTTAGGTATTGAATAAAATATTTATGCTTTTTGGAGAAGACTAGATTTTGTTTACAAAGTTTATTTTTTTTTTAATTTAGGGAATTAGTAGAAGAACTTCACCCACTAATGAAAGAAGCCCTAGAAAGAAGACCAGAGGTTAGTTGCAGAAATTAAATGTACTAGTTTGTTTAAATTGGAAATTTTATTTATAAGTAGTAATTCTGTCTCTTTGAAATACAAAGGCATTCTTTTATACTAGGTAAGAAGTTAAGGTCTGTGTGCAACAAGAATTTTAGTAATTGTGTATAACACAAAATAATTCTATTAAAACCATGTTTAATTTAAATTCTATCAGTGATACAAAATGTGCAATATAGAAATCCATTCTGAGAAAAATTTGCAGTCAAATATGGAACTCAGATATATTGGAAATCCACTTTCAATATCTGAAGAACTTAACTTGTAACACAGCTGGACTATAAGCACATTTTGCGGCAGTGTTCAGATGTGCTTTTTATTTGCAGCATAGTCAGGGTCATCTATTTCAGCTACACCTGACTACATTTTTCCTTTCTCAATACAACAGGTTAACTGACAAATTCGTCAGTGGTTTTTTTTCACCTTCCTTATAGTACTCTCTTTTGTTGTAATAGAAAGTATCCCAACAAAGGATTCTTCCCATCTTCCAAGGGAGGATGAACTTAGTTATGTGTCATTCTTGACAGATACTGTCTAAACTGTTCTTAAAAATCCCTGGTGATAGACTCTGTAGCCTCAGTAAGCAGTCTAGTCACAGGATGTGTCTATGCAGCTTAATAGGAAAGCCGTGGGGAGAGCTTCAGTATCGGATGAGATTTGCCATTCTGCTCAGTTTTCCCTCCCTGGCTCATTTTTGACTGTTCCAGCTGGCTCCAAGACAGAAACCTGAGATGGCTCTGGAGGTAGCTTACTCCCAGGAGCAAGCCCCAGAAGGCACCAAGCCACCAGACACAGTCCTCCAAATACACCAGCTGCTTTTGCTCCTATACCTTCCCCTCATCCCCTACCTCCCTGTGTGCCACAGCCTACAGGCGAAGTTGCAAAATCCCTGCTGTGGCTGCAGCACAGCCCTCAGGTTAGAGCATGCACTTTGTGATAAGGAAACACATGGTGATTATGCCTTGGGCCAGAGAAGCATTGCAGGAGTCCCATTAGGCAACACAGACATAGCCAGCCTTCTTGAGGTCTTCTGGAGCAGTGTGAATACGAGGCAGGCTGTGCTACTTGACCACAAGCAGTCCCTGTCTCTGTTTACCAGTGTAGACTTGGCCATTGTGTCCATGCATCTCTGCTGAGAAATCTGCGCGGCTGTGTATAGAAAGCAATGTTGTTGCGTTAATACTGTCCTCTTCCCAGGCTACTTTGCCTGGTTCTCAAGCAATTTCAACTTGTGTGTTCACTACTCTGTCTTCCACAGCAATTTCAATAAAGTATAATCACGGTGACCTGGCATGCTGTCCTCATCTGCCAAGTCATGTAGTCTTTGGCGCAGAAGACACACCAAGAGTGGTGGTCAGGAGGAAGTAAATCATTAATAAGCAGACAGAGCTTATTAATCAGCTATGCCCGATATATAGAAATAAACAAAAAATAATTCACTTGGCGGGTGCTTCGTTCATGTTAGGTTTTATGTGGACAATTCTTAATAATTCTGTGTCTGACAATCGTTCTCTGCCATTTCCACTCTGTATGGCTTCACACCTCAATTCACTTGTGTGCATTCCATCCCTATGAAGTCAGTGATTCGAAGGTCACTTGTTTTGATACTGGACAGAAGTGGATTAATACTCATTAGTGCAGCCACTTGCCTCTGCATTTCTGCCTGTGCACCACTGAAGACAACTTAGACTTGAAAGGCCTTTTCTGGAGACATACATATCCAGTCTACCCCCAGGAAAGGAATCATGAGAATGCCGGGGTTTACAGTGTGCTGTAAGAGCAAATTCAGCACGTGGAAATGTCAGTAGAGCAATATGAGAACAAGAGTCTGCAATGTTAATTCCTGCATTGCTCCTGATGTGAAGAGCTGGGCCACCTTCCTGCAATCAGTGCCACCAGTAAGCCCGGGAGTGACTGTACGCGTCATGTAGCTGTAGGAAACGTGGCAGACCTCCATGACAGCAGGCAGGTATCCAACACGTCAGGAATAACATACTTGAACTGACATATGCTATGACTAGAAAGAATTACCAGCACGGCCAAGAACTGCAAGGATAAACCAAAATGGACATTACACAAGATCTGCCATGTGGGCACTGGCACCGAGCTTGCCAGATCGCCTCTGACTCTGTTCCAGGAGGCAGCTGTGCCTGTTAAATACTGTGTTACAATAAAACTGCTTTTTTCTCTGTGTGTGCTTCCTGGAACCTTTAAGGTGTAAAGGGAGAAAAACAGGGCTCTGAGTAGGACAAGTGAAATGCCATAATGATTTTAATAAAACCTTTGCTAGGATGCTGCAGACTGCCAGTTCTGGGTCAGAATACCAGGGAAAGTATCATTTTCTTCTCCCACACATCTGCTGCTGGCCATTGGCAGAGCCATTGTACTGGAAGAGATAGGCCTTTGATCTGACGCAGTATTGCCATTCTTACATTCTAAAGAGGAAAATCTGAGCTTTCTCTGAGCTTTTCTTGTTCTGGCAGCAAATTTCTTTGAGTGCAATAGCAGCTTTTTGTCCTTCTCACATTTTTTTTCTTAGTGGAGATGCAGGATACAAACAAGTCAGTTTAGCCCTTCCCTTCAGCAAAGAGCAGGCCTTGTTGCATTCACATCTTTCAAGGCAAGATAGAAGACAGAAAGGACAGCTTTCTGGAAGACAATGAGATACGATGAACCAGCTAACAACAATGCAGTCTCCTGTTCTATGGGAAGAGTTTGTTGACTGTGTGTACAACACATCTAAGAGTGTATTAGAGAGGTGTCTGCAAGGAGCTTACTTCAATATGGGTGATCATGTAGCTGCATCATTACCAAGTTCAGGAGTGGCTGATCACTAAAATATTTTCCTGGGTTCTGGATATCTCTTCTATGTTTACAGTTCTTCCAGCGTACAAGCTAGATGGTGTTAAGCTAACGTGAATGTCCCTGCTACCTGAAGATAGCAGGTTTTTGGTACAGGAACCTTGAGTATTAATTAACTTTTATCCAGTATTTCATTATTTCATTTCCATACTTTCAGTGAGGACCTAGGTAGTTGCTAACAGTTTGTTTGCAATAGTTACAAAGACAAAAGTTTGATCATATTTAGTTCTGTGTTGATATATAAACGAAATAGCCAAAAGCAGTTAAGTTCCTTCATGAAGAAAATGCTTGAACTGGAATTCTTAAATCTCAGTTACTGTACTGACATTTCTGCAGTTACTAGTTTTTAATGTATGTGCCTCTGCATATTAAAAAATGGGTTTTTTTAAATTCCAAGAACAAAAAACGTCGAGAACGCCGAGATCTACTGAGACTGCAGTTACTGCGAATTTTTGAACTACTTGCCGATGCTGGTGTTATAAGTGACAGGTAGGACTATCACTCATCATAAATACTGATCTTCAAATGAAATAATTTTCAGTGTTTACAACACTTGAGTTTATGTGTTCTTTGAAGAAGTTATGTTCTTTGAGGAATTGCGTAATCTATCAGATATGGATTTATTTATGCAGATTTATGCATTTCTTTAGAAAGCTGCAGTATAACTACACTGGTACTCTACATTAATGTACAACTTTCCTTTATGCTAGTACAAATGGAGCCTTAGAAAGAGATACGTTAGCCCTCGGAGCCTTGTTCTTAGAGTACGTTGATCTGACTCGCATGCTTCTGGAGGCTGAAAATGATAAAGAAGTTGAAATCCTTAAGGACATGAGAGCACATTTCAGTGCAATGATTGCCAATTTGATTCAGTGTGTTCCAGGTATGGTGCTAAATTATCTTAACATACTGTGAATTTTCATTTAATATATGTACTGGAAAAGTAATTCTTTCTTTTTTTCTGTGTTTTTTCTTCACTACTTGTGAATTATCGTATTACAAATATAGAGGGGAGTATGGATAAAAATATTTTCAAAACTCTATTAAGAATCAAATAAAAAAAAAGTAAAGCTTGATGAAGCTTGTGATATTCATATATAATAATCACCTCTTTAAAAGCCCAGCAAGGAAGTTGTTTGTGACTTCTAGGGGCTCCAGATTTCTTTCACATAAGGCCTCATTTTCTTCCCTTTGACTTCATTGCTAGACTTTTCATAAACTCAGACAGGCCTTGAAGAATATAGGCGGGTGCAGAAAAATGTACAATTTTAAATGTAGTTGAAAACCTGCCCAAGATACTGAGACAGTATCCTATGTTACCAGACTCCAGTTGCATAGCAAAGATTTCTTCAACTGATTTCATGCTTTTTATGTATTGCAAGATCATTTCATAAATGTAAAGTAATTCCTTTAGCAAAAAATTATATAAAAGTCTGCTTTAATGGCTTCAATGTAATTACTGGAAGATAAGGTCTGGAGCTTACTCAGTCTGTGTAAATCTGCTATCTCCAGATAATTTATGATAGGACACAGCAGCAGTCATAGCAACAAAGGAACTCAAATGGGTAAAATAAGGGAATAAAATGTGCAAATGCTTTCGTGTAAGTTTCCAGTGTGCAAGTTTTGTCAAAGTTGTATAGTTGCTTTCAGCTATAACGTACTTGAGAATTATATAATAGTTGAACAAAACAAGGAAAAAATGGCATCCCTGCTATTCTCATTTTAGACAGTAAAAAAATCCCTTTGAAATGAGTGTTGTCAAGTTGTTAGCTGCTGTTAACAAAATACTGAAATTCTTTCCTTTATTCCTCTTCTAAATAATGCTTATTAACAACACAGAATTTTCTTTGCCATGCATATTTACAAAGGCCTTCCTCTGCATTCATTCTCCTGTTCTACAAGGCACATGACCAATGACTGCATGTTGTATTAATTTTCTGCAATGAAACAGCCCTGTCATGTGTTTTGAGAGAATACAAATAATAACCGATGCATTTCAGTTATTCATAGATGTATTTTCTGCTATCAGCTTTAAAATATATCAATGACTAACAAAGTCGTAACATTTAAAACCTAGCAAACAAATGTTTATCATGTCAGCATCTATCATCTTTAGCCACTGTTCATATTGATTTGTGTTAGTATTGTCTAGTTAGACTTTGTTGTCTTCCAGCACAGTTTCTAGATGAAAAATAATTGGCCAGTAGTAGTTTCTCGGTCTCTTTAGTAAATGTAGTACCACTTCTGCCATCATATTTTGCTTAGGGGAAGTAAAACTATTGTTTAAAAGATTTCTCTTTTTATCTCCACGTGGTTAAGTATTCAAAGATATTTTCATGTGCTTGGGTGATTTATCTGTTCAGAAAACACACCACATCTTGTCATAAATAAACAGACACCAAGTTTCTTTCATTTCTTGTCCCTACCTATTACTGTATTAGAATAAGACATATGTATTGTTTAAACTTGCATTTAAAGGACTGGAAAATACAATTAAATATTTGCCACTAAAGGAGTGCAAGAAGCATTGAAAAGCCTGATTCTATAATTAGTTTCTTGCATGCTGTTTCTAAAGTCAGATGTACATGTTTGTATAACTACACATTAATTCAGAACTGGAAGTTCTTAGGAATAGGAGGCATCTTACTCACTTCGTTAGATTTTTAAAAGGAGCTGAGATACTTTAGAGTAAGTGTATATTGAACATTTACAAAAACCTCACTTTTTGTAGAAATTTGAAATTTGTGTCATCATCTCTGCTACATGAACGTATGTTTAACTTAACATATCACAATTATTTCTATTTCTGTTCACTTAGTTCACCACAGGAGATTTCTCTTCCCTCAGCAGAGTTTGAGGCATCACCTGTTCATCTTATTCAGCCAGTGGGCAGGACCTTTCAGTATTATGTTCACACCCCTCGACCGTTACAGTGATAGAAATCATCAAATTACAAGATACCAGTATTGTGCATTAAAGGTATTAAAGTTCCACTGTCAAAATCAGTAATAGCAATTGTCTAGTCAAAATACAAGTAATTGTGGGGTTTCTTTCCTTTTATTTCACCCAAGTTTGAATTGGCATACTTGATGCAAACTTGTATGCTCATATGTATATGTACAGTGGTATCATAGAATATAACAGTATGAGCCACTGAAAATAGCAGTTTTCACTTAGCAGACACTTCCCAAGGCTAATTACTTTCAAAACCAGAATGCATCTTAAAATTTTACTTTTCTTTGTTAACATTTCTTCATTAACAGGTTGTTGAACTCAGTGAGAGGATCTTGGGCTTTAAAATTAAGCACAGTACCAATTCAGTATCACATGCATATCTCAGGACTCTCTCCCACACTTGCCTGGAGACATGCTCAATAATAATAACATACTTTTGCAACAAAATCAGTTGCAACTCCCCCAGATAAGTAAGCTGGGAAAATAATAGCTTATGGATGTGTGCGCGTGTGTGTATATATATGTGTGCGCGTGTATATATATAAAAAATACATTTATAAAAAAGCTGCTTTACTTAATGTGAAGTTTTAATCTTTGCAGAAAGATACTGTTGAAACATCTGTGTATTTTAATTGTTCTTGTAGCTTGATTTGTGAAGACTGGGTAAAATAAAATGTAACTTGAAGAGTGGGGAAGCTGGGCCAGAGTATCCTTCCAGAATGCTTAAACTGGGCATTATCTTGCATCCAGTAACATCTATAGCAACATAATTACTGAATTCTAGCAAAAAATGCTGTTAACTTTTTTCACCATAGTTCCCTCAAAAAGAAAAACCAAAGTGGCAGTCCTGTTAGCCTGGATCTGGGATCAAATCATTCTGAAAGGTGAATTCATGCTACTTTTTTGTGTAACTGAAGTTGTTTGTGTTTTTAGGCCATGTCAGCTGTGCTCTGCTGTGGACCTGTATTTGATAATGTTGGTCTTTCCCCTGATGGATATCTTTACAAATGGCTTGATAACATTCTGGCTTGTCAAGATTTACGTGTAAGTACTCACCAAAAATATGAATATTATGAATATATGAATGTATGAATAAATATGAATAATCTTAATCTCTGTACCGGATGAGTAAAGAGTATGTGACTGTAAGAACTCGGACTGAATACGTTCTATTTTGAGCAGGAAACAATAGCTTTATGCAAGGTTCTAATACAAAAGTGTAATTAATTTTAAAGAATTTAAACAGTAAAAGAATTATTATTCCTGAAAATATGTTGTAGGTAAATAATAAGATAAAAGAATTGCCTTATGGCTCCATGTTGCTTGCAACAGAAGTTTAGGCTTTTCATCTGCTGATAAAGGTTAAAAATGGCACGATCTCAAAATTATTTTTATTTCTATTTGGTGTACTTCCATCCACCTGCTTCAAATTTCTGTGGAATAAAAATGTGTAATCCCTTCCTGCATGGTAACATAGATGCTTGTGAAACAAATCTGAGTGAAAGTGAGTGGGTAGACCTTCTAAAGTCAAGAGGATAGGATAAATGATTCAGGAGAGGAAAGAGAATTTCTTTTCTTTTTAAAAAATATATAATAGATCATTCTTGCAACTTTCTGTTCTGTTTCTGTGAAGATGGGTTTGGACTTTGTAACTACCCAGTCATAAATACATTTCTGTATTTATAGCTGATTGGACTATCTCTTTGATTAAGAGTAGATTGGTGGGTTACACAAAGAGATGTAGAGAGAGAGATGGAGAGAGCAAGCAGTGATCTTTCCCTATATGGTGTCTTGCATATTGACCTGCTGTTCTCCTGGGGGAAAAAAAAAAAAAACCAAAAACAAAAACAAAAGACTCATACCAGCACAGGTGACTGTGATTGCTGAAAAAATGCAGACAGCAAATCCTACAGACTTGTGGAACAGCTAGAGTATACGTGCTGTAGAAATGATAATTGATTACAAAAGGAAAGGTTTGACAAAGTAGAAGAAAAGGGATAGCAACAGAGAACATCTTTTGGAAATTACGTAAGATCTTGGAATGCTGGTAGGGATGGAGCTATAAAGATAGCTGTAAGTGATATGTATAATTGAAATTCTTATGGATGTGGGAAGGAAACAGACAGAACAAGAGAAATGAAAAGATAATACATCTCGTCCTGATATGTTTTCATTATCAACAAATACTATATCACCATGCCTAATTGATCATTAGGTATATACCACTCATAAAGTAAGTGGGCACAAAAATTACCTTTTTTAATTTTTCCCCTTGAAATGCAAAATTTGGATATGATAGGTGAAATTTGTTTCCCCTAAGCTAATCACTATAATTCATGATTAATCATTGTAACGAAGGACTGGAACTAAATTTCAGTGCCTATATAACCAGTTCAGATTTAGGTGAGGTGGATTCTACCTGGTCCTTTGACATTAAGTATCATTTACAGTCTTTACAAGTAGTTACCTACACTCAGTGACGGAATATTAATAGGCATTAGTGCTTGGTGTTCCAGTACTATCCTTTGCTGAAGGAACAGTAAGGCACAGTCCAAGCCTTAGCTATAATGTATTTGTAGCAGTGGTGGTACCAGGATTAGAGTGATACAAGGTCTGTAGGGAGAGTTGTTAGATTGCTTGATGTAGGTGGATTAAATATACAAGCTTTCATGGCCCCAGGCTTGCAGAAGTTCTGTTTCTTTGTCTGCCATCTTTCTGTGTTAGTCAAAAGAAGGATACATGAAAGTGTGTCACTTTATGAAACTTACATGAAGTAGGGAATAAGCATTTAACAAATAAGTTAATCATTGCCAGTGGAAGTTGCCTAAGAACACCTATCAAGTGTCCTAGATTTTCCAAATATTCTGCTTTTTTCTGTGCTTAATTTTGGAAACCTCCTTTGAAAATTTATTTCATTTATGTAATCTTTTTACATACACAATTTTCTTTCAAGTGTGAAGTATTGAAATTTGAGTCACATTTCAACTCTGCTATCCTTGAAGTAGATTTATGATACATTTTCTGATTTCTTTTTACTTATTTTGAATACTCCATTCTCCCCTTGTTTTGCCTATGTCACTCTAAGAATTGCAGAGAATGAACATATCTGATCTCACCAATCATGTTTTGACTTGTATTTATTTGCTCAGGTTCACCAGCTTGGCTGTGAAGTTGTAGTCCTGTTGCTAGAACTGAATCCTGATCAAATCAATCTCTTCAACTGGGCTATAGATCGATGTTATACTGGATCATACCAGCTTGCCTCTGGATGTTTCAAAGCCATTGCAACTGTGTGTGGAAGCAGGTATTAATTAACCTATTAATCAACACTTTCAAATGTAAAGGAAACTGGGGGGTTCAGCTTGTGCTGTAAAGGATTGTTAGTCACACTCCTATGTTATATCCTCTCAAACCTTTCCTGGGGACTGTATCACTTTATTTCCAAAATAATAAAAAAAAAGCGAATCTGAAAATGAAGTGATGTGCTTGGTAGAAGATGCTCTTACTCTGAGTTTGAAATCTGTGGCATTTTAATACTGTTTTACTCAGGAAAATATAAAACAACCACAACACTAATTTGAACATAGGTCATAAGTCTAGTTTCAAAAGATTTGGCATGGTTTTTCATTTACTTTATAAAAGCAAAAATGTTTTAAATGTTATTGGCTTGAGAGTCATTATTTTGTTGTTTTTCTGAGTGGATTTCATTTGATTTGGTTACCAGTTGCTTTCCTGTAGACTGGTAACATCGTTGCTGCTAGTGCTAAGTAAGCACAAGCTACATGAAGACACAAATACAAATACTGCTATTGTGTCAGGCCTTCATGAAAACGTATCCTTTTTTTTTTTTTGTGGTATTTTTTCAAGACAAAATTTATAGAGAATTTCAGTGGTAGTTTAAAATAAGAAGATAATTTGCATCTAATTGTAATAAAGTGAAAATTTCACTCTTGACAAAAAATGATTTGGCAAGACGTCTGATCAGCATAGTTCAACAGAAACACTTGGGATATAGCAAATCAAAACAGGTCAAGTATTTTAGAATTTATCTGTAAAAACATTTTGTTCTTACAGCAACAACTAGACTATACACTGCATTATACTGAGATTTTTTAAATATGAATGGAATTTTGTGTTTGCAAACTCAGTTATTTTAAGGGATTTTTTTAATGCACACAGAAACATATCAGGCTTTCAGCCAGTCTTTTTTCTGCTGATTGTGTTACCTGTGCCACTGTGTCCTAAAAATTAATCTTTCCCATACCTACAGTAAAAAGTGAGAGTATGATCTGCATGATTTACTTTGGAGTGAAAGTCCACTTTCTATCAAGTTTGGGGGTTTTATTCATATTTGAAAGCTGTTAACAGTTTTTCCTCTACCATCTACCAACATGTATAGAGAGGCCACTACTTAAACTGCTTGTAAAATGAGGAGTAATGTATGTCATTGCTGATGTCCGTCTTTCTACAAAGAAGCTACTTCCCTTACTTTTTTTGTTACTATTATTTTCTAAATTTAGTGGAAGGACAAAGAGACAGGTGTAGAGGAAGGACTGCAGCTAGTATTTGGAATTACCAAGAACGTCCCATGCTGTGCTTGTGTTTGCTCTGTTTTTTAACACTAAGATGTCCAAATAGGTATTCTGCACCTATCCAGGAACACAGTAGCTCACATCTATAACAAGAAATAGATGGTTCACAATTGAATCAGGTGCATTTACAAATCATCAAGGAAAGTGGAAACTCATTTAGTGAAAATCCAAATATTGTGACATGAGAATTGCTTTTCTGGCAATATTTTCTTTAAGTTAACACTTAAATATGTTTACCCTTACAGTTAATATTGACTTTATAGATAGTGGACTTTTTGAAGTAGTTCTTCATGTTTACTCCTCAAAAACTGTTTTGATAGAACTGTCTAACATCTGGGAATGTTCGTGTCAGAGATAGTGTCTTTTCTCCAACGGGACTGTTTTAATTGTAGCTTGGCTTAAGAACTATTTTGTCCCTGGAAATTTTCGTGCTACCCATCTTCTCTTATGGGTGTTGGCCTGTTCTATAACAGTTTATGTTACAAATGAAAATGAATTGACAGTTACAGAGACAGGTATTGCGTTTCTCACTGTGGGTAACTCAGAGCATTCCTAAGCATTAGCCTAAGGTAATCAGAAATAATCCTTTCTTTCTTCCCATTCACCAGACTGCCCTTTGATCAAGCAGCATGTATTTGTAAGGGCTCCCTTTCATATTCTGGTGGTAGAACAGAGAAAAGAAAGATGGCATTCTCTTTAGACCGTATTACAGAGTAAACCAGAGTGAATATAATCTGCATTCCTCACCAACATTCACAAAAATGTACTGTTTATTCTTCTAGGAACTATCCTTTTGATATAGTGACGCTTTTAAACTTGGTGCTGTTCAAGGCATCTGACACCAACAGAGAGATTTATGAAATTTCCATGCAACTTATGCAGGCATGTATCAGCTATGTTTTTTGTCCTCCTATCTTTGGGGGTTTTATGTGAACTTCTTATAAAGTACTGTTTATTTGCTTTCTAGTTTTGTTTTGAAAACAAACAACTAGTTTTATCTTGGCTATAAATTCTTACAGGAATATTTATAGAAAAATTAATGGAAAAATATTAGCTATGGTGTCTTTCAAGTTTGGAGAGTGTACTCTGAAGCATATAGATCATTTTCTGGTATCTAAACTTGAAACACTGACATTTCCTGAATTAATGAATTTTTATTGTCTCATTACTTTTGGCTTTTTTTTGTCTTTTATAGATCCTTGAATCAAAGCTTTTTGTTTATTCAAAAAAGGTAGCTGAGCAAAGACCAGGCAGTATCTTGTATGGTACACATGGTCCATTGCCACCTCTTTACAGTGTCTCACTTGCCCTGCTTTCATATGAACTAGCAAGGATGTATCCTGAACTTACGCTTCCACTTTTTTCAGGTACCTGTATCTGTTTGACTTATCAGCTTTACATTTTTATACAAATGGTAGACTGCTAAGACATTTCCACCTGTGAATAGCAATTCTGTTTATAAATTTAGCTTGACCCGGTTTCATTCTGGTTCAGGTCAAATCAGATTTAGAAATGCAATATATATTTCCTAGAGGTACTTACACAATGTACAGAATAGCTATTTAAAAACCCTGTTTGGGGAGACTGTGCCATTTGTGTCATCTTAGGGTAACTTTGAAATTACAAAGGCCCTGAATTAGTTAAAGTGACATTGGCAAACTCTACTGTAATAGATGATACTTGTGAGGATAAAATTCTTCATTTTATATAAACATGACTTTAACTTTGGGAAGATAGATTGCATCTGTCCGGTTTTACCAATGATTCAAAAGACTCTGAATGAGTGGTCTCTACCTTCTGTTATTTGCCCCATATGCAAGCCTTACTATCGATTTTATCAGAAGTACATTTTGTCAGGGTTACTGAAAAAAATACTGAAGAATCAGACCTGTAGGAGCACCATTCAGAATATGCCCACTCTGAGACTGTTCCTGGGAACAATGAAGTTTTGAGATGTATCTCTCTTTTAATCTATCTAATGCATTGCTCTAGTTTTTATACAACAGAATGTAATGTCTGTAATCGTGGGAATTCTTACTGGCTCTTAAAATCCCTTTCTGTTGTTTTTATTCCGTCTGTAGGGGCTAGAAGAAGGGTCAAGGAACAATACATCATCCGTTTCTCAGTGCCCAAGATACCATAAATAACTGTTGTAGAAAAAATTCTGATGGCTCATTTATCTTAAAAAACTCAAATGTTGTTCATTATTACTGTTACCATCTATTCATGTTGCTGTAGTGGCTCTGTCATTTAAAAGAACTCAGATACAGAGTCCCAATCAAAGTCCCTTTTTATACATCTGGAATCATAAGGAGGGAGAACAGTGTATGTCTTGAAGATTTTTAAATACCAGGCAGCAAGGAAAGAGAGGAAATGTTAACTGTATTGATTTTACAGAATAGTTCTGGTAAAGAGAGCTAATGTGGTTCACCTTGGCAGGAAGCCTGTCACTGTATTTCTTAACCCAGATTTTCCAAATCCCTTTCCCTTACTTTGCAATTCTTCTTTTATAAACTATATAAAGTGCTGTATACAAGCACTCCTGGACTGACAGCTGACTATTAATTTTACAGGCCTCCCCACAGGAAGTAAGACTCCTAATACATGCAAGATGTTTTTGTAAACTTGGTATAATAAGTGCCTTAAGATTTAAACTATACCTTAGAAATGTGGAGGTTGATGGGGTGCTTGTAGTTCTGCAGAACACTCTTCAGTGTTCATTGTAATTCTCCAAAAGCTCTGGAAATTCCAGAATAACCACCAGTAACTGAATTATCCTTTTCCCTCTTTATGGACATCCATTTCACTTAATACATAATATGTCACAGTAACAAGGGATGACTTTCTGTTTCTAAGCCCAAACTATGTTAGTTGTTTTAGACAGAAGACCTGACCAGTTGCTTGCTGTTATTGAGCTTTAAATTAACATTTCTGTTCAGGAAGCTCAACTACATGTTTTTGTATGCTTGTGGTTTGCAAGATAAAAACCATCAAGTGGTCTAACACATGGCAGAAATCTGATTTAAACCATGTATTTAAGGTTTCTTTCATAAACTGATATGTTGTCCTTTTCAACTTTTACTATTTTAGAGGTAAGCCAGAGATTTCCAACAACACATCCAAATGGAAGACAGATCATGCTTACCTATCTGTTACCATGGCTTCATAACATTGAACTTGTAGACAACAGACTGCTGCTCCCTGGTTCAAGCCCTACCACTCCAGAAGATGAACTGAAGGACAAGGATGGGGAAATAGCGGTCACAAGTGGACTAAAAGGCAATGGCTGGGGCTCTCCTGAGGCCACATCACTGGTTCTTAATAATCTCATGTACATGACAGCTAAGGTAAAAAAAGCAAAACAGACAAAACAATCTGTAAAACAATTCCTGAAATACTCAAACTTAGGTTTCTTAAGCAAAAGGTACTTGGGTTTTTTCTCTCTGATCCCAGAAATTTTGCGTCTGGAACAGTCTGTTCTAGTCAGACACAACCTTGTTTTTGGAAGGAATTCCTTCAGTTTTTCTTTTAAGGACAATGCTAAAACTGTTATCTCTCAAAACATGGACAAAGAAAAATGTTTTACCCTTTTAAAAAAAAACAACTTAATACTTACAGCATTAAAAATTACTTACAGAGGAACTAAATTCAGTTCCCTCCTGTATCACCTCCTGGGTTAATGTCTAAGGTTTATTTGAGGGTGAGAATGAGCACCTGGAATTTGTCCTACTGAAGCTCTTGTACTTTCTAGGAAACACTTCAATATTCTTTAAGATAGAGAAAAGGAAAACACTATAAATTTCTAAGGTGCTAGTTAAAGCATTCTTTTGTAAAAAGAAAGCTATTTTACATCTCAGGTCCTAAAAAAGGACATGGGATTCCTTTTTTCCAGTTACTGTTTCATGTAAAATGCCTGAAACAGCTGGTGAAGAAGGTACTGGGAATCCATCTTTTCCTTCTCTTTGCTGAGTTGCAGGCTGCTATACCAGTGTGCTGTGCCTGCTCTGGCACTGCTTTTGCCAGATTCAGTATATACCTCTCAACTGCTAAATACATAAACCCCAGGAAGTAATGCATGGGGCCTATGTCATACAAGACAGGGTGCCTCACGTATTCTAACCTGCTCAGGGTTAATCCTCTCTCGAGCAGAATGTGTGTATCCATGCTATATAGCAGTTGATTCTGGATCTTGCCTCATGCTGAGGTCCTGTAACTAAAACAATTATTATTTTGGTCGCATTTTGTCATATGAGCATGTCTGACATAATGCGGGGGCTGTGGTTCAGCCCACCAGGAAGTTTTTTTGATACTTGTTGTATATCCAGGGGATGATACTGACTCATGAATTGTCTGATGGTACAGTCTCTAGGATATTGTTAGAGGAATTTTATGGGTTGAAAACAGATGTGATGCAGACTCACCTTTACTGCCTATCAGCAGCAATCCTCGGAGTAAGTTGCATCCAAAACCACACAAAGTGTTTGTTCCAGAGTGAACAAGTATGCTTTCTTCAAACCATATTGATTGAAGAACTACCTTTGAGGCTGTACGAGTGATACTGAGACTGGCATCAGGCACCTAGAAGTGCCAAAGTAGAAGACAGTAGATGTAGATGCCAGTGACAGTGTAGATGTAGCTAATATGTATTAAATCATTTTCAGAAGAGCATGACCTGCAGATTGCCACTCCTCTCCTAGCAGAACGTCAGTCTGTGCAGTGCTTAAAACACTCTTCTCAAAGTGGGAGCCAGTAGCATTACATAGGGAACGGAACAGCTTCAGTTCTGCACTCCCACATCCTGGATGCATGCACTAACCACTTAACTGACTGGACAAAAGGAAGTCATTCCTATAACCATGTCTTGCAAAAGGGAGCAAAAGCTGCTCATTTTCATTGCGAAATGCTTAATTCTGCTAGGATTTACTCGGGAAAGAGTTGCCAAATTGTTCACTACTGTGAAGGCTGAAGCACTTAGGTACAGACATGCAGAGCCAGAACTGCAGTCGCTTGAACAATGGTAAAGATGAAACCAAATAAGCTGCTTGAATTTAGGATCAACTTTTGAATTTACATTCCTGGAAGCTTTCTTTTTATTTTTTGTAAAGCCCTTCTGTGAATCTGAACCTAAATACGTTTAAATAGAATTTATGCTTTGGAGGCTATGAGGTAGCTTTTGAAAATACTGTTTTGTCACTTTTTACAGCATTTTACTGTTGATTTTGCATAAGAAAATGCTCTAAAAGAGCATGCCTTAGTTTGGAGATCTGCATATTTCAAGAAATGTATGCCTATGATCCTTTGCAGTACGGAGATGAAATTCCTGGACCAGAGATGGAGAATGTCTGGAATGCTTTGGCCAACAATGAAAAATGGAGTAACAACCTTAGGATAACACTGCAGTTTCTCATTAGTTTGTGTGGTGTTAGCAGTGATACCATCCTTTTACCTTATGTAAGTGTTTCCACTTTATTTTATTTACTATTAGCTGCACAGGTTTAAATGAAGGTAACAGCTGTCACCTGCAGAAAATTAATTTCTGTTTCAAAAATAAGAAGTACCAAAGTATTCCCTAGCACACTGTACAGCACTAAAATAGTGAGAATTAGCCAAGAAACTGAAATTCAAGAAAAGAATTGAGTAGTGGGAATCTCAGTCTCCACCAGCAGAGCACACCTCATTTCAATCAAGAGGTGGGCATCTCTCAAGCAAAGAGGAGCTTTGCATGTCTGTGTAAGAGGCCAGTAACAGGGCCTGGCCATAAATTGCATGAGAATGGATGAGAAAAAAAATTAGAAATATTTTTTCGTGTCAGAATTACATAAAAATATGCAATTTATATATGTATTTAACATTAAAAAGGCAGAATGGATGTTCAGAGGTTAAATAACTTGCATGAAGAATGAAGACAAGTAAAAATATTAAATGCTTATGATTTTTCTCAGTAATCAATAGTTTACAAAGCTAGTAGTTAAATTTGGAAAGTCCTTTAAATAATGGACGTTATATCATGAATGGAACATAACATGCTATAATCTTACTAGGTTTTTTTGTTGTAAAGATTTAGGCATTACTTCAGAAAAGTGTGTAATTTTAAGAAAGTGCTACATTCTCTTCTCCTTTAGCAGACTAAGACTTTCTGTGGGACACCTCAAGAGACACAAGATAGCTAACATTTATAAGCTTCTTACCATATCAACTTTTGTCATTGCATGGCTGTCAAGAATTATATAACTGTTCCTGCAATGTGCAAGTCAAACTGTGCAGGATATTGTTATTATTCAAGTTAAAATAAAATCAGGGCTGTCTGAGAAAAGCATGATAGTCCCATTCCCATGTTCCTTATTGCTCAGTTGCTGGGTGAAACAGAATCTAAATTTAGCAGATTTTCCAGCACAATTATAATAGGCTGGTTTATTAGTTACCCTCTTCCTATTGATTTCTGAAATAAATTTGAAATTACTATTAATTGATTAAACTTACTTAAAAAGCCTCATAAACATACTTCATTTACAGCTGCTGAAATAATACTTCACTTAAAGTGTTTATGATAACTGCTATGCATAATAAAATAAAGGAAATATAGAAGCCTGTAAAGATTTTCAAGATGTTGTTACTGTACCATAGACATCCTGTTGGTTTCCTTTTATTTGTATGGTTTCTTGTTCTGTGTTCTCAAATCAGTGCATATATATGCAAAGTCATCATGGCCTAGCTAATCCAAAGAGGAGAGATTTGAAAGTGGAGTTGGTGTAAGAACAAGCTCAAGGTTTATATGAGAAGAAGGCAAAGGGGTTGATCCCAAGAATGTTGAGGATAATAAAGATGTTTCCATCAATTGTGACACAGTGGCAGAGGCTCTCCGTTCAGTGTTCACCATGCTTTGAGCAGGAGGTTAGATGAGAGACCTCCCAGGTTCTTGCCAACCTGACTATGACAGACTTGGGATTGAGCCCAAAGGTGGCCTCCATCAGGAGGAGCTTTCTTGACAGAGAACAAGTGGAAATCACAGAGATAAAAGATGATGTGAGGGCTGTTGTTGTATTTTTGACAGCTTACATAAAGGGTTAGGGGCAGTTTCCTAAGAGGAAGGAGTAGTCCTACGCTGAGTGTGTGTCTCACTCCTGAATATGTATAACCTGATTGGAAATGCCTGATAACCCTGTTGCCTCTTGCTCAGGAGCCCCTCATCCCCCCATACAGATACTTGCCAACCCAGAGATCTCAACACATCTTTTTTCCAAAACTGTTGCCATCCCACAGCTCTAAGCAGCCTACATCAAACCCCCTTAGCACTTCTTTCTTCAAATCCTTTCCAAACCCCCTTGCCTTGAAGCATTGGCTCTCATAGTCCTGTCCTCCTCCAGGACAAGACAGTCCTCTTACCCCACAAAGAGAGAAGTAGAAGTCTGTTTTGGCATCACCAGCTTTCTCTGCTCAGCAGCTCTTATTTTGCATGTGAGACTTTTCTGCTCTCCCTCCCAGGCTTCCAGTGGCTGTTCACAAGACAATCAGGTCTTCACTGGTGGCAGCAGCTGACAAGGTTCCTATGTTTTGTGCCACCCTGTTAGTCTGTGATTTGTAATGCTAAGTTAAACGTCTGATTCTCAGATTTTGCAAAATCTGAAAACATTTTCAATTTCTGTAGAAAGCCTGACTGTGTTTATGAGTCACCCCTTAGCTGATAGCTTTCTCTGGAGCAGGAAAATACTCGGGCTTATCACACACATCTGCTCAGTGTTCTGATAATGCCCTGGAGTTTACAGAAATCATACCTCACTCTGCTAACTACACAAGACTGCTCATACCATAAACATGTATCTTCCATTATCATGTAAATAACAAACACACATTACCAAATAAAGATAAGTCGAACAGTTTATCAGCACTGTTCCAGCTCACCTGGGCTCTAAAGACCATGCAGTTGCAAGATCGCCAGTTTACCCATCTCCTTTTGGAACCCTCTGTGCCCGAAGGCAGTCACCAGCTGCTTCATGCCTTCAGCCATCTGTTCTGCCTGTGCAGGTCCAAGCCAAAAGCATGTCTGACTTACATTTTTTTATTTTTTTTTAATCAGCTAAATTCATTGCTTTGTCTCTTATATTTCCTTTAAGCATTTTTTCCCAGTGTCCCAGTGCGAATTGCTGAGCTGTCCTTTCTTTCACATATGTACTGAAAGACTTCTCAGAATATCTACAGTTCAGAAACCTCTTCAGCAAAGACACAGTGTAGGGAACATGACTCCTGGGGTGAAAGAAGCTGAAGTGGCACTGTCAGCCCAACTAGAAATGATCCTTGGAAAGGAGGTGGATTTATATCTGGAAAGCCCCTGGGAAATTCTTACCACAGTAAAAGAGACTTTGAATATGTGCATTTTCTCTAAGCCAAAGAAAAGGAGAGAGAAAAGGAGAAAAGAAGCGGTCAGGAAGTTATTTTAGTGGAGGTATTTAAGAGTGTAAGCACAACAGTACTTGGTGAGGCCAACAGGCAGTTCAGTCCAGTGTATTAGCTCCATTCTAAGCATCTATTTTGGGACATCTTTATAAACAAGAAGGCAAGCACACAGGGATGCTTCCCCATATGGTCTCCTAGCTCCAGCAGTTTATGAATCAAATGTTTTTGAGCCAGAGTCTCTGCTTTTAATAGCTATCGCATTATTTTTTCCTCAAGAATTCAGTTGCATTTGATCTGTGTCTCAGCAGTCCTCGTTGCTGTGGTGCATACAGTGAGATTTGAGGTCTTATTGAAAGATTTATAGAAATTCACAGAATTTCTATAAACAATACTCTCAAATTTTTCAAATCAGGATGCATGAATTCTATATACACATTTGCTCTGCCTTTCTTCCATGTGCTATTACTTTGATTACAGACATAAGTAGCTACTCAGAGCCTGGCTTATTCTTTATGGCTGCAGCTACCTCTTTCACATCAACTGTATCTGTAAATACAAGCATGAAGATTTGAGTGGATCTAGCTTTCTAGATGAGAAGATTGTTCCATTCAAGAGTGTGAGGTTCATCTTCAGTGGAAGTCACATACTCAAACTATAAATCCCTGAATGTGATTGAGAGTTAATACCGATATCCTTAAAAGATAGGTACCAAATTGGGGGCGGTGAGGGGTGGGGGTGGGGGTGTTGTATATGTACCTAAACAGCTCATTTCTGGCTGGTAAACAAAAACAGACTCACTCTGCTGGGGAAGTTACCTTGATTTCAAAGTGAGCTGTTTTATTTCTGTACGAACAAGATGGATGCAGTTGTGTGGTTGTGGTGTCTGTCCAGGAGTAACATTTGCATTCTGAGCCTTTTCAGTACTGCAGTGTAACATGTATTGATCTCTTTGGAAATTCACATTGGACAGAGTTTAATAACTTGCTATTTTCTTCTTTAGATAAAAAAGGTTGCAATATATCTGTGTCGTAATAACACTATTCAGACAATGGAAGAGCTTCTTTTTGAGCTTCAGCAAACCGACCCAGTGAACCCAATAGTCCAGCATTGTGATAATCCTCCATTTTACCGTTTTGCTGCCAGTAACAAAGCCTCAGCTGCAGCTTCTGGTATGACCTAAATATACTTTTCAGTTATGCTCTCCTGCTCTTTTGGGTCATTGAAAAAAACATCTCTTACTTTTTTACCCGTTCAGACCTGTGTGTATATGAAGTGCAAGTTTCAGGGCCTTGTTGTGTATGTAAAATTACAGGGTTTTTTAGTTCCTAATGTTGTATATGCTTCGTAAACATATGCTTAATTCTCTCAACTATTCTAACAGGATGTTAACAATGTTTAGTGCTGTTCAGAACTCATATGAGATGGTTCTTCTACCACTAGTTTCTCAGAAAAAGAAGTAATCATCAAAGCTGTGATCACAAATACAGTGGAGCAGAGTTTCCTGAAAACTGAGAGCCTCAACTCTGGCAATTCTGTTTTCGAAGGCCTAATGCTATTTTCAAGCTGCAGTAGTCAAAGATATTTAAGAGACACCAACTCCAAATTTAACCTTGTCAGTGTTTTGCCAAAATCTTGGGAAACAGTAGGCTGTGTCACCTTAGAGTGAGCTTAGTTTAAGAAGTGGAAGAGCATAATTATGTTCATCTGTCCCTCAGAGCATGTAAACTTTACACCATTCAGCCCTGCAAGCAGGTTCTGGTTTGTAGAGTTAAGTGTTCATTCATATGCACAAGTGTTTCCAAGATGATCACTTTGACTGTGGCTGCTATAAAAAATTTAAGTCATAGGCTTTTATTGCTTTGCAAATACTGTCTGGTGCATGTAACAGGTGTTCTTATTGACATCTCATATACAGGAACCACCTCCAGCAGCAACACTGTTGTGGCTGGCCAAGACAGTTTTCCTGATGTAGAGGAGAACAGAATGGTGAAAGAGACTGATGAAAGGTTTGTGGTTTGCTGGGTTTTTTTCTCCAACATGTATGTGTTTTCCTAGGCTAAGGGTGAGATGCTGGACAAAGTTCTGCATTGTTTTGTGAGGAGCTCTGATGTTCAGGCTGATCCTAAGTGGCGTTATCCCAGTAAGACCATTTTAAAATGAGTGTATGTAAAAGTTTTTTTAGAAAAAGCTGTTCACATGATTCTAGTTCCTGCCTGTTGTTTAATAATACATCACAAAGAAACATCTGTTAAACCTACATTAAATTAATAGTGCCAAGTAGATTGCCGTTTTGTAGGCATTATCCACAAAGGAGAAAGAAAATCAAGAGTGTGTACCACATAATGACTACTAAAATCTTTGTGAAAAATCAGGTTTGACCAGACCTTTTGATTTCATAGACAGTGAGTAAAATGTAGTATGCAGATTCGTATCCATGATTGCAAGGACACCTCCTTTGTCTGGATAAAGTATCTTACAGAGGAAAACTGTAAAATATTTTGCTTAGAAATCATATATTCAGTTTAGTCCTTTGCTACTTATGGTACATACTGAAAAATGATGAATGAATTAATAAATGCAAAGCTTAAGGGCCATCAGATCCTCTAGCACAGACAGATATATATTTCTTCTCTCGCTGAAACCCTCTTATTTTTGTAAGAGAAATTTGAATGACTTCTAATAGCATTAATCAGTAAGTGTAATACTATTATATTAGTCTGTTGTTACTGATCGTTGGTAGTATCACTTCAGTAGTCCAACCCACCTTCCATATGTTCAGGGCTTAGAGGTCCAAAGAATTACGTGAGCAAACTTTTCTGTACTTCAGAACCTTTTGAAATGCTTGCCCTCTACCTGTTACAAACATGAGTAGCATTTTGTCAAGTGAGTTATGTCTATCTGCTAATTTCAATGTAAGGAAAAAATGGCACTTATCTTAGTACTAAGATTTCAAACTGAAAGTAAAGATGACTCAAAGTGATGGTTTTCAGCATATGCACTAGAAACATACTTAAAAGAAAGATAAAACTGTTTCTGCTCTGGATTACTTGTTATTATTCTTTAGTTAAATGTTTATGGCCATATAGTTTTAAGTTAGATTTTTGTTTAAGTTAGTTAGTTAAGCAGGTAAGTTAGGCAAACTTAATCTCCTCCTATACTTCAACTGTGTTTTCAGGGTTTCTTGTCTTATGTGAATTTTAAATGTGACTCCAAAAAGGTTTTTGGCATTCAAATCTGCCAGAGACTGTATGATAAAAATGAAAGGAAGATTACAATGTTCTGATACTGGTATTCTGATTCCTGCTGAAAGACTCGTCAGAAAAAAAAAATAATTTGCCTGAATTCATTGCTGGCATTTACATTATCAAAGACACTAGAAGCTGTAAGTGCATCTGCACTTCAAAACCAATGTGTCAGTCTTAGAAGGTCTGTTAATATTGGCTTCATGAACAGTTTATATCTCAGTTCAGCCTTAGCACAGTTTCTTGCTTCGAGAAAATCACACATTTGCCAGCATGAGAATTTCTCCTCTGCTAAATTTTAAGAGTTTGTGACACAGGAGCACACTGTTAGAACTTCTCAGAAACTGGCTGTAAAAATCTTCTTTTGTGGAAAGAAACAGCATTACATTCACATTGCCGTCTGCTCGCACATAAAAGTGCATGCTTAAGGAAATGCTTGTTTTTGTAGAGTAAACACGTAGTCCAGATGTTTAATGTCAGTCTGTGTTTTTAATGAAGATTTTTCTTGTATTTGAAGGTTCAGTAATGTAATCAGAGCGCATACCCGACTAGAATCAAGATACAGTAATAGCTCCGGAGGATCTTATGATGATGATAAAAGTAAGTTCTGTTACTCAATTTGATGAAAATTTGGTGGTTTGGTGGGAGGGGAAAACATTCTTATGACTGATGGAGGCTCTCTGTATAAACAGTAATGTAGCATCACCATACAGGGAGTATCTTTATTTTGCCTTCATAACTTGTTTAATTAATTTCCTTTGTTTAACCTGGGCTCAGTCAAACCTATTTAAAGGCCAGAGAACTTCACAGAAGGCAGCAGCGGAGAATCCTCCAGAGTATCATCTTGAACCTTTTGTACATGGCAAGGCAAAAGACTTCCAAGAGCATTACAGCAAGTACTTGGAATTGTGCCCTTCACCAGTATTTCCCTCCAAATCAAGTGCTGTTATATGAGCATGAAGAGGAGATTCAGGAGTTTCCAAAATGAGGTCTTATCCTCTTTAGGTTTTCTCTGCTGTCTGAAACCAGTTTCTGGCTGCACTGTGCAAACCTGTGCTAGACGGGAGAGTGAGATAGGGCTTCAGAACACGCTTGTTCTTTATGTATTTCTGCTAAACGGACTATAAATGGACACTTGATCCTCAGCAGAGGTTCCAAAGAGAACCAAGATATTTCTGTCAACTGTTGAATGACACTGTAAATTTTAGGAGTTGGATGGTTTGACTTCATTTCTGGAGTGAATTGTAAGGAAGCCAATTTACAGATTTCTATTAGGCCCTAACCAAATGTAAAAAAGGCAAGACCTTTTTTACTTTCATCTCTCACTTAATAAAGCCAGGTCAAATAATATAGAGGCCATAATGTCTTCTCTTGGTGCTATGGACACTATTTTGGAGCAGTATTTTGACTTAAAAAGTAAAGATTTTATATGTTCTTTATCCAAGTATTTTTTTGGCAGTACTTCCCTGCAAAAAATGGAAACACTGTCAAATACAATACGATAAGATAATTTGATGTATGTCAACAACTATTTTTCATAATTGTGAAGCACAGTATTTACAAAATATTGTGTATGTGCATACTGCAGTATTTAAATACACAAAAAATGTGCCACATATTAAACTCAGTGGTTTTTAGTGCACTTGTTTTTCTTATGGCTTTCCAGTGCTGCAGCTACTAAAAATTCTTCAGCAGATGTTAATTGGAGCACCAGTGCTAATCTGATCTTCATGAGCAATCTTTTCAAAACAGAACAATGTTTATATTATCAGAACATTCTTCATAAGTAGCTGGTTTTGACAAGAGCTTAGAGCAATAAAAGGTTAAAAAATACTGAAATTTTATTTGCTCTTTTGGAATGTCTCCTCAAGCCAGTGCCCAGATGTTTTTTCCTGCCTGTACCTGCAAGGCTTATAGTACTGTGAATATTTATGCAAGGTTTCCTTCTCACAGGGGTTCTTTCCACAAATATATGAATACCTAGATGTGAAGTGAAATACACTTAGCTACTGACATTTATAGAGAACTCTAAAAAGAAAGAGGAGTTCTTACACCATTTGTCATTCTACAAGATAATTAATGCAACTTCCATTAAGAAAGTGCAACTTACTCCCTCTGGCAGGCAGCCCAGGCTGCAAAGGAGTTGGTGGTATGGCTTCTTTCTTCTGTCCAGTCTACTTGAGTGGACATGTACTGCTGAGGATATAAATAGAGAACACAAATCCACAGCACAGAAACTCAGTTGTTCAGGCAAAGATTGTATGTTAAGGTGCAAAGTGCTTCTTTTTTTTTTCTCAGTCTGCACATAAACCTGTGAAAACAAAAGCAGTTTTATGTGAAACACTTAAATTGATAGTAATAAATAGTGACTGTGCAGTGCTTTTTATGTGGAAAGCATCTGGCAGACATCTGGTTAATCCTTAGAAGATGAATATGTGAAAATAATATACTTTGCTACATTATTATGTTGATTTATTCTTCTTTATCAGTAATGAATAAATCATCCTCCAGAGGATGAGAGAAATAAGTAGAGGTCTAAATCATAAAAATCTAAAGTGCTTCTTGGAAGACTAATGCTGAAGAATGGGAATGTTAAAATTATTTTAGTAGTAATTGGAGGAGCAGCTACTCCATTGAAGGGCTCCTGAAGGTCTGGAAACCTGAAGTCCTTTTGTCAGAACTGAGGACTGATGTGCATCAGGGAGAGCTAACTCTGCTGCTTTTGTAGGTGTCAGAACAGTTTTGTTTCCTGTGGCAAACCTGACAAGCACCAGATACATGCTCTTAAAAAACGGAAAGTGCTGAGAGTTTCAAACCTACCTAAAATACAAAAGTATAACAAAAAAAACACAGAGCAAATAATTATGCTCTCATTAAAAATCCACAAAGGACAGTGTTTGGGCATATGTCAAGAACAGGCCTGCAAAGGACATTTTCCATGGCAGTGCATCACAGACTGCCAGCCCTGGAAAGTAAGAACTGACCAATGGGAAAATGGTGAAGAATGAGAGGGACCAGAATACAGGAGAGATGAACAAAGCTGTGCAGCTGAGAGGAGACAGAAAGTGGTGGAAATACCTTACATGACCCACATCATTGCAGATGAACAGGTGAAAGAAAAAAGTTATTGCTCATTAATATACAGCAGCTGTCATACTGAAGCAAAGTTAAATACATCTTTGAGAAATTCAAGAGATAATTCATCCCTGTTGAAAGAAAATTACCCTGAAGATGTTTTTTGCATTCCTTATGCCTCCTTCTTAATTCAGGACATTAGACTTCTGTCTTTGTAGCATTGCTCTGTAGGGCACTGGTGAGGAGTTGCAAGAATGTGTCGCTGGTATGCGGCTCCTTGCAACAGATGGCTTCTGACAGCAGCTTTGTTGGCTGAACTTCTCTCTCATTTTTGAAGAGAAAGTCTGTTGCTTGTTGCTTTGTGATCTGAATCCAAAGCTACTAAGTGACAGCAGGGATTCAGCTGCAGCTCCTACCACTTAGTGCTGTCTGCCTGGAATCTGTTTAATTTCCAGCAGCGTGAAAGCAGGATTAAAAATGCATCACTTGTTATTGAACACAGGAATTTGCAGACCTCATGTCATCTTACCACATTATTCCAAGCAGCTGAGCTGATATGTTAGTATAAACTCTCTTTTTATTATTTCTCAAAAATGAGTAACCAGACTTGTTTTTTATGCACTCTTATAATGCTTTTCCACGCAGATGATCCTGTTTCTCCATATACAAGCTGGTTATTGAACATTGTTGAAACCAAACAACCACATCCCCTGCCCATGCCTTACAATGGAGGGTGCTGGGCACCACTTGTGGACTACCTCCCAGAAACCATCACACCACGGGGACCTCTTCACAGGTGAGCAGTTTCTCATTCTGACATTTCAAACAGTAAGATGCTTCCTCGTACTGGTTAACCAACACCAGTCCCAACTGTCCCACCACTCAGAACATCTGAAAGACATAGCTTCAATTTCTGCTAATTTCCAGTGCTAAAATTACCATGCAATGAAGGCATGTAGTTCTACCAGAAAGCCTATTTACAGTGTAGAACATCACTTTCTGATAAGAATCTAAAACTGAAAAGGAAAATTTATCTTTCCCAAGTCTATGTGGCTGTTATTCATAGCACTTTTCCCCCTCTTGATCTTTTATTTTAACTAGGCTGTGCATGTTCTGGAATTCTTCTTTTACATGATTTGTATTGACAGTAATAGTTTTCTTTTCAGAATGAGTACTTACCTGCTTAATACTGTAGCCAAGATGCTCCAGCATCAATCATACTGAGAAGAAATGCTACAAGTCCGAAAATGTAGAGATTGTTTATTTCGTCAGAAATAGCCATCATGTTACTGTTTTCCTACCTCCAAGAGGTTTCAAACTGATACTGTGATTTAATTTCCAGGTGTAATATTGCTGTCATCTTCATGACTGAGATGGTAGCGGATCACAGTGTGAGAGAAGATTGGGCTCTTCATCTCCCTTTATTGCTTCATGCTCTCTTTTTAGGTAAGACCAACAGAACAAGAAATATAGTATGAACGTACTCCTGTCCTTTTAGTTCAGTTTTGCTGAAGCTGTAGAGGTGTGTTTCTTACATGTTCTTAATTATGATTTCCAAAAAAAAAAAAAAAAGAAAAAAAAAAGCCTTAGGCAATTACAGTCTGTGAATTAGTCTCAAAATTTTGAAGCTTTTGAATATTTAGGCCAATTTCACCCAAAATTGAGATCTGGGTAGAAATTTGAAGATGATTGACTTCCTAAAATATCTCTAAAAAAACCATAGGCCCTGCTGTGAGAAAGGCAGAAGAAACCCAGCCTTTGTACAGCCTGGTTTGTGATGGGCAGCTGGGCAGTCAGCACATGCCTTAGACCTGGACTACACACACCAGTGCTGTCTCTTGCCTTTGCAGAAAGTATTGTGTAAGAGGTGAGATTGCTGTACTGCAGAGATAGTGAAGGTAGGACACAAACCACTGGAAAGCAAGCTTCATTAATTTCACTGCTAATGGAATACTTTATCATCGGTGTCTTCCTTTATATATCTGAGCATAGACGCACTGCTTTTTCCCCACTGCTGTGTCTGTTCTTGACTGTAACACAGTTCAGCTGGAAGGTGATACCTTCCTTACCCTGGCACTTAACATTATGAAAAGTGAGTGGCCTGATTTTTTAGCACACAAGCATATTTAGCATTATAAAGCTATTCCCTAACTTTCATGGTTGATAAATAATGGTTTTCACAAACAAATACAGCCACACACTTGTGAAATAAATTTATTATGACTGGAGATCGAAGTCCACTTCTCATTCAGCCACCATAGTTACCACTAAGTCTATTCACTGGTAATTTTGGAAGAGTCTGTTGTTCAGTGGGCAAAAAAGATTAAATTGGGAGGTTATAGCACACCGGTAGAATATATGTGATATATTTCAGTATATAGTTGAAGAAGATACCTCATTCTCCTTTTCAGCTATGCTGTTACCAACTGTTCTGTTTGAAATATTTTTATGAAATAGGAGTTTTTGAAAAATGCACACTCATCAAAAACTGAAGTTTTGTATATTAGTATATTGATTTCCACAGACTTCTAATGAAACACAAGAATAACAGCCAGGACCATGTCAGATGGGACTTCCAGGGTCAGTTTCAATACGACATTTTACATATACCCTCCACTTAAAAGTTAAATCTATTTTGTGGCTGCCCATAACAAATTTTACTTCTTTTTTATATTGCTGGAACTTTCTAAGTATAAGAGGAAACTGAAAGAAAACTGGATAAGTGTGTGAATCAAATCAATAACCATCAATTGATCAAGCAGCGTCTCTAGTATGATTTGTAACAAGCGTAAGAAAACTGGTGCTTACAGTTAGAAATTCTTACAGGAATAAATGAATAAATTAACACAGGAGTAGTATGCGGCAGCGTGGCCACTGCAGTTAAGACGGCTGTAAGGAGCCATTAGGGAGCCATGCAAATATTCATATGCAGAAACAGAGTTATGATATTAATCCATTATAAAAATACCTACTGATTTGTTCACACAATAATGTTTCAACATTACAGTTTTTCATAAGAAATAAATAGAAATTTATAAATACCATTTGAAGTAATCCCTTGGTTAAGAAATCTCAATTCTCAAATGTGAAATTAAAGTTAAATGTAACTGGTCACTAAATGTAATTGGTTTAGTGGTAACTAAAATGAGATCACAGCTTCCAGGCTTCAAGTTCAGTTTCTCTAGAGCTGTTGTAGCTCCTGTAGAAAATGTTTCTATGTTTTATAGTAGAGCTCTGTTGTGATGGTGTAAGGAAGTTATGCTACACGTGTTAGCCAAAGGTATGAATGTGATTAAAAATTAAGTATTTCTGTCCTGTTGGAATGTGCACAGGCAGATGCATCTGGCCGAAAAGGAAACTGGAAACTGGTATGGTGACTAGCTGAAGAGCCTGTATTCTTCCATTTACTGGAAGGAAGTGAGAAAATACTAAAATGAAAGAATTTTGCAATGTATGTGTGTTTAATAGGCTGTTGGATGGTTTGTAGTACTGATTGTGAAGTAGAGAGGCAGACTGCTGGTGTGAGCCTGCCTGTCTCAGCAGTGCATGAAAATCACTGCTGTTTTAAAACTGTTTTGCAACCCGTGTGAAATGAGTTGAGCAGCTAGACTTCTTTCCCATGGAAATGTGTCCACATCACAGAAGTTTACCCTCTCAGGAACTCTTCCAAGTTAAAGAAGGGCCCAGCACTGGAAAAGCACAAAAGCTGAACTGTCCTTCTCACTTCATAGTCTATGTCAGTACTTTAATACAGCACTGGGGTTTAACAGGATTTCAGTGCTGCCAATCTAGAATTTGCTTTCAACTAAAAGAACTTTTCGTATCCTTTTCAGTGTATGTTAGAACAGGGTAGGATGGGTTCATTATCTCCTGGCAGGTGGAAGGAAATGAAGAAAGGAGAATAGGAGCAGAAACCCGAAGAAGCTGAAAAAGAGGTGGGCACGTTGGCTGTGGTTCTTTTGGAGGAGGTTATGGGCAGATGAGCAAGAGCAAGGATCACAGGACATCCATAAACCTGCCCATAGGAGCCAAAGACACATTGTTCAGACTGTGGCAGTATGAGCAGTTTCATTTTTGCAGGCCAGACAATAACCAGCATGACTGGAGTATATTAGAAAATACCTGACTTGAAAGACCTGTTGGCTGCTGCCACTTAGAGTAACAAAGTAGTTGCTTTTCAAAGAGGAGTATGTCCTGAGAAGAGAGGAGCTGAAGAAGAAAACAATTCCATTTTTCAGTACTGAAATTGCCTCTAAATGGGAGAAAGTATTTTTAAATATCTTGAAAGATACTGAAAGAGAATTGAGATTACTACCACACAGTGCAGTTTATTTTACAAACATGTTTCCTTTATATTTGTAATTTATGAACTGTTCAGGCTGTGTTAAAATCTTGTAAGAGCAGGAGTGCTAATGGGATTGGAGTCTTTCAGTGCTAGACCTTCGGTTTCAGTTCTGTACCCTGAGCTGGTGGCTAATTTCTCATGCTAGTCACTGGTATCTGAAGTTCTTTTTCAAGGGGTTTTGTCTCAGTTCCTTTCTTAATAAATCGGCATTGACCTCTTACAGTTTGCACTTGTAAAACTGATGTCTGTGCAAGAAAGCCAGATACTGAGGTAATCAATGTAATTATAACTACCATCAAGAGTTTCTCATCTTTTAGGGGTTTTCCAGCCCTGTCAAATTAACACTGCAGTGAGACAGAATGCATAAAGTTGTATTGCCACACATTCTTTTGTACCTCCGGTATGGGACCTCAGTCTGTAAACTGAATATACACCTACTTTCAAGTAAAAACACTAGTAACTGTTATCTAGATATACTGCATATTTTGTTTGTTTGCACTGTTGCCATGAACTGCCTTGGAATTTTTGGTATTTCTGGAATGTGTACTTGTTTATTATTACTTCATATTCAGTGATTGCTGTAACCTTTTCTTTTAGGTCTTGACCATTACCGCCCTGAGGTCTTTGAACACAGTAAAAAGTTACTGCTTCATCTTTTGATTGCATTGTCTTGCAATAGCAACTATCAAGGCATTGCATCAGTGCTTCTTCAGACCAGAGAGATGAATGAAATCAAGACTCTGACAGTACAACCAGCATACTTACCTGAATATCTTTATACAGGTAATAAAGCAGCAGAAAAAAGAACATAGCATTATACTGTGCAGTTTTTGAAAGTAGGATGTCAAGGTTACTTTCCTAAAATATAACAGTTTTGATAAAGTAGTAAAGTCGCAAATATGAATAGTTCCCATTAATATTAATTCCATGTGAACTACCCTAGAGATGCACCCAAATTATTATTAGATAACTTTTCATGATAGTGAGAAAGCTATCTGATGTAAGACAAAATATATAATGTAGAATTTTAAACATTAACATGGCTAATAACTTCCTAACTTCCCCCTCAGGGAGCTGGGACTACTTTAAATGAGGGCAATCACTCTTCAGCCTTCAAAAGAAATGAATAAATAATTCCAACACAGGAAGAGCAGCAAGAATGTGCAGTTCAGATTTTCCATTATTAAATTAAATTTCACATGATATACACCCTCCTTTATATCACAGATAAACTTCATTTCTGTCCTGAAATCTGTTTCTGCAGTAGGAGGCTTACTTCAGGCGTCTGCTGAGATGGGTGTTCTATTAACTTTGTGCAGTTTACCTGCTTTTAAGGGGTTGGTTGGGAACATTTTGTAGAAAGCTGCTAGCTAGCTTTACTATTGTCATGTAATATTACGAAAAGCAAGCATACTGTTGCGATTTGAAGGATTCACAGAACCAATGTAGAGTTATGGAGATAGGACTTGTTGTCTGGGAGAGAGTGAGGAACTTCACCATACAGTGAGAAATTAAAAGGAAAGATTCTCAGATTGGTGCATTTCCACGGTTCTTTAGGAATATAACCAAAAATAATACATATTTTGGCTTTATAAACAATATTATTTGATAACTGATTTTTTTTTTATGAGATGCAAAACATTTTTTTAAAGTAATGAGAAGGCAGCATAGGTATTTCAGTTTAATGAGTTAGTTTGGTCATTGAGGTTTCATTCTGAATAACATCTGTGCAAAATTACCTCTTGTGAATTTCTCTTGATTTGTGCGGATCTCTTTTCCAATGCATGCCCATGAATTATTAAATGCAGAATAAAATTCTTACATTAAAGTTGTATTACAGCTTTTCTGCCAAAATGAAAAACTGTTTTCATTCCTGTCTGAAAAACATAATTGCCACCCAGTGCCTGGGCTTCTCAAGTCCAGGAAGTTATCACAGCTTTGTATTTGGGCTCTTTTTTGTGCAGCTAATATAAAGAGTGACCGTGTGGGTGAGTAGCTATAGCAGAGAATCATAACTGAAAATACTTCAGCTCAGGTTCATTCCACATAATGTCAGGCAACTAAATTAACGAGTCTCCTGACCTGCAATGGATTTGTCAGTAGAGAGGCCCCTCCTGCTCCCAGCCTTCTTGCAAGGCCAGTTTTTCTGTTGTAGATACAGGCTAAGATGACTAGCAGTCTAACCTTAAGAAAACAGTTCTTAGTTTCTAATTTCAGCTTGGAAGTTGTGTGGCTTTTTTGGTCTAGCAGAACTCGTACTCAGAGGTTTTATCTTAATGCTGAAAATATTTAGTAGCAGCAGTCCAGTGTTACTGAAGGTGTTGAACAGAAGACTTGAACATTTGTGTCTTGGTTTCCATTACATTCGTAAAATTGGGACAGCATCATTGTCCTAAAAATTCCACCCCACAGATGTCTTTCTCCTCATCAGACTAGCCCAGAGAAGTGAGATGAACTTTGCATGGACTTGGCCAACTTCAAAATTCACTTCACAAATAGTCATGCTTCTGAATGTAAAATGCCCTGAAACATTTGTTTGTCAAGTACTGTAGCCCTCATGCAGTAATAATAAAAAAAAAAAAAAAGACTGTTTTTTTTCATTTTATGTTGGATTCCACACTTTTAGAAACACAGTACCATTTTCTCTCCCATTGGCATTTGAGGGTTGTTGTGTTCTGCAGGTTTCCCCCGTATTTCCTAGTAGAAGGTTTCTGCTTCTGACTCTGAAAAGAGCTGCTTGGCAGACACTTTCATCTGTAAAGGTGGCCCAACAGTGCATTCCATCTTTATCTCCTCTCCTTCATCTGGCAGGTGGCTTTGACTTTCTGCGAGAATACCAGTCGTCTCCGGTGCCAGACTCCGGCTTGAGCTCCAGCTCCACCTCTTCCAGTATCAGTCTGGGAGGCAGCAGTGGAAATCTCCCACAGATTACACAAGAGGTTGAGGACATGGACACTGCTGCTGAAACAGATGAGAAAGCAAACAAATTAATCAAGTTTCTGACAACCAGGTAATGGAGATAAGCAGGGGATATGTTTGTACTCGACAGGCATACCTTCATGTCTTCTCTGCAATTATCTGTAGCAACTTAAAAGACTTGAAGGAAAATGACCAAGCTTTTATGGTAATTACAGACTCCCATTCCTATTTTGTTGATAATTACAGAAGTAGGTAGGTACATAAAGCACTACGGTGTTAGGAACAGAAGAAATCTTACCATACGGGAGTAAAATGTTTAATTGACTGATAGTATTATGTTCAACAATGAACTAATGGAAGATGATGGTTTTATTATTATAAAATTACATAGCAAGTGGCAGAGTGAAGGCCATGGTGAAACTAATATTAACTACTGACTACAGCCAGCAGATCCTAGGTGCGATGTTAAATTAAAAACCAGGGATTTGTCTATCTGCTCTCTAAATGGTGTAACTCATATTTTAAAAGAGACATTTTGTACAATACAGCATAGGAATATTTATTTACCTGTATTTTGCTCATAAAATTCTGTTCAGTTGCATGTTTTCCAGGCTATGGCCCTGGAAATATCTGATTGCCTTTACAGTTCATATATTTTAGCTGATTATATTGATTTCAGATAACTCAAAGAAATTTTGTGCTTTATTGTGTATTTCTCTAAGGGCATTTGGTCCACTTTGGTGCCATGAAGATATCACACCCAAAAATCAGAACACCAAGAGTGCTGAACAGCTTACTAATTTTCTGCGTCATGTTGTATCTGTATTTAAAGATTCCAAGTCAGGTAGTAATTTTTTTCTCCTTTCATAACTAAAAGAGTATTCCCTCAAGGTCACACTGAATGTTTATCCTGTGACTTGGTAGATCTGCTTATGCAGAAGCATGACATACTGTATGTCTTAACAAGGATGTATGACGTATGAAAGAATTGCTTTAAAAAATCATGTTAGGTTAGACTGCGGCTGAATGTTAAATCAAATTATTTCTTCAAAGCTGTTGGTTTTAAGCCTTTTGATTGATTCTACCAGATGAAAGTCCCTCTATGTCCTGTTGGTAAAATACATCACAGATACTGAGTAAATGTACCTTGTTAAATTTCTTCTGGCAATAGAAGTTTGGTTTTAATTTATGAAGTTTTTAGAGCTTAGGAAATGTACTGATGGTATTTTGAAAACCAACACAGTCACTAATTAAATATCTTGCAAGATCAAAGCAGAATGCAGTATCGGTATTTATATTTAAGATCTTATCCAAAGCCTTCTGAGGCTAATAGAAAGACTCCTAATTCAGCTTGGCGTTAGGTTTGGGAGGTTCACAAGTTTCTGTGTTGCTGCCAGCAAGAATAGTGGGTGGCTTGAAAGTTGGTCCAAGAATTGTAAAAAAATTGAAATATGATGAATAATTTCAGGTTTTAGCTGACTAACATTTGCAGACTCAGAATTTTGGTTTTGCGGTTTAATTTCTTACATTCTGTGTGAAATAAATGTAAACAGTGGGAAATTCTCCCAAACACAGACATTTCTGCATATCTATTTCTCACAGGGTTTGCAGGATACACTACAGTGCATATCCTCCCCACAGAGTTGGTTCAGCCTGTTTATGACCCACAGTAAAGTCTGTCATTACAAAAAAAACCCAAATTGACATGCTGTTCTTTTGCTTAGGTTTTCATCTGGAGCAACATCTGAGTGAAGTTGCTTTACAAACAGCTCTTTCAAGCTCTTCAAGACATTATGCTGGTCGATCTTTCCAGATATTCAGGGCCCTAAAGCAGCCCCTTTCTGCCCATGCGTTGTCTGACCTCCTGTCAAGATTGGTGGAAGTTATTGGAGAGCATGGAGATGAGATTCAGGTATGCATTTGTATAGAATGCTTCTTAGTACTGTTGATTAAATGTGTACTTAATTTAAAATTACCATTATAACAAGGTGTTCTGGACTCAAGTGATGCAAAGTAGAATGTGGCCTTAGAAAAGATTATCTCCGAGTTTACTGAATCCATATGCACCTTATCAAAGCCTTTGTCAGGTTTTCACAGTCGTATAGCTCTAATTAGAAAACATCTAGTAAATGTCACTCAAAATGAAATATTTGCGATTACCATTTTTTCCCTTTTCACACCATTAATTTGTGCTTAAGGAACCCATCATCCTATCTGCTGATGTAATATGACAACATGAAGTAGACAACACCTCATTTCTCAAATGTTCACAACTTTTGGAATAAAGAAATCTACACCATCTACAAAATTTACACTGACCTTATTTGATCCAGTTCACTCTTAGTGAACTGTAATATCCACTCAGTTTAGCTAAACAGACTGCAGTTTTTACCACCAAAGACTATTTATTGCAAGAGTCAAGACTCGGTAAAGAGAACTACTACCTTTTAGTAAGGAATAGAGTGACATCACCTCCATATTTTACTTAGGTAATGAAACTGCCACAAGATGACAGTAATATTCTGTCACAACTGCTTGTGCAAGAATTCAAATCAGTGATCTTCAAGTCAGAGGTTCTGTATGCCATTACCAATCCCCTGATATGTGCCCTTCTTGCATGCCTTCATAGATCATTCAGAGACAGAAAATAAAACACAGTTGTAGTGCCATTTTAATGTTAGGGCAGTGGCATTGATGTGGATGTTGTTGTTTTTTCAGGAGAAATTACAGGTTTTCAGTAGGTGCCTATTCCTTGTATGAACTGAAGATTTTTAAATGTTCTCTATATTGAATGTCTTTGTTGAAATGGTTAACCTTGTGCATTGATAGGGGTATGTAATGGAGGCACTACTTACTTTGGAAGCAGCTGTGGATAATCTGTCCGACTGTTTGAAGAACAGTGATCTCTTGACGGTGTTATCACGGTAAGGGCCTGTTCTCCTAACTATATTTTTTCTTCAATGTCTCATGATATTAAGTGTGTGGTTCTGCAGTCTGACAACATACAATAATTTTGATAAGACTGAACTAATTTGTAACCTTCAGAGAACTAGACCAAGAGCACATCTCAGCCAAATTTTGCAATAGTTGAAATAATGTTCATATAACTAATGGAGCTTTACAATGAATTATAAATTCTGCCTTGCTGCCACTTGGCTATAACTTACTTCAATATCCTTTAAAAGTACTGCATTTTTTGAACCTTTGTATCATATACTTGAAAACATACCTGGGAAGAAACATGGCTTTTGTAATACTGGTTTCATACAACCTGTCATTCTTGGATGAAGTATTCCCTAAGTAAATTATTATGGTTTGTTCTCCTCAATAAAACTATGGAGAATTTTGTCCCATGTGTACATAACCCATGGATGTTGCTAGGCACATAGACCATCTTTGTGAAACCCTTGGCCTTAAAGTAGGCCTTTGTAAATGGAGGAAATTGCAGGCTCATTCTTTAACATTCTTTAGCTGTTGACAGTACTGAGGGAGATTAATGTCTATCTGACTCCTAATAGCAAGGGAACATTTTGAAAAATGTCCATAAGTTACTACGCTTTGCATGCAAAACAAAAATACAAGGGCTATCATTTCTAAAGTTAGTAGGCAGAGTTCTGTGTATTATACTGCAATGGGAGAAAACAGGTATTGCCTTGTGACAGAGCAGAGATGGGGAAATACTTCTACTTTCTAAACTTAAGAGCTGTTTATCTTTCTTTAGTGCACATTTCAGGGAAGAGCAAGATGGAGCAAGAAATAAGAAACACTCCAGAAAGCAGTAGGATGCAATATTCTTTGCCCTGACACTATTGATTCCGTAGGATCCTCTCCAAATTATTATAGAGAGTAGGGACTTATAGTATATGAGGTAGGAATGGGACCAAAGAGTCAGGAATTAGCTGTTCTCCAGAACAAACTTCCCTTGCATATATCCACACAGCATGTTCATCTGTACAGATAACTGATAGGGATTGTCTGGATCATCCCATGATAGTCCATGAGGAGGCATCAGTCACTGAAACTGAAATGCCTCTGCTTTCTGTTAACCATCTTGAGGGGATCTTAGGATACAGGCAGGGGAGGGTGCAGTCACAACAAGGTTTCTGAAGGACCTGTGCTAGCAAGAATCTAGGCAGTCACATGACAGGTTTCTTGAGGACAATGTGGTATATTTCTGGTTCTGCTTAAGATACGCTGTTTTTTCTGCCCACAGTTCTCACATGAGCTAGTAAGCCATCGTGCATTTTGCCTGCCAGCTATGCCAAGTTCAGGGTATGCTCCACTGATGAGGGCATTTTAAAGACCAAAATTGTTTTCAGTTCTACCCCTGCCCCATTATATAGGCATTTCCACAAGTCACTTCACAGCTCTGTATCTCGTATCCCCATGTTGTTCTTACCTATCTAGACCATAGGCTATCCTGTCCTGGTTTGATGCAGTGCCACGTGAACCTCACTTCAGTCGTGTCTGTGGGCAGTTTTGGAAAAAAAAAGGCTGCAATGGACAGTGTGTGGTTTACTCTTCCTATTTAAATATTTATTTACAGTTTGATGTATACTTAACTTGCATCCAGTATATGTACAAGTTTCAAGCTGTGCACTAACGCGTTGCAATGTGTGTTATATATTTTGGTTTCAGTTCATCTTCGCCAGATTTAACATCAAGCACCAAACTGACTGCAAACCGGAAGAGCACAGGGCAGCTCAATGTGAATCCTGCAAGCAGTAACACAGCCACGGCTGAACGAAGCAGGCACCAGAGGAGCTTCTCTGTACCCAAAAAGTTTGGAGATGTGGACAAGTCCTCAGACCCACCACGCAGTGCCACGCTAGACAGAATTCAGGCGTGCACCCAGCAAGGCCTCTCCTCTAAAACAAGAAGTTCATCTTCTCTAAAGGACAGTCTCACTGACCCATCCCATATTAACAATCCAACCAACCTACTGGCCACCATCTTCTGGGTTGCTGTGGCTCTGATGGAATCAGATTTTGAGTTTGAGTATCTAATGGCATTGCGGTTACTGAGTAAACTTCTGGCTCATTTGCCACTAGATAAAGCTGAAAACCGGGAGAAGTTAGAGAAGTTGCAAGGGCAGCTGAAGTGGGCAGACTTCTCAGGGCTTCAGCAGCTACTCCTGAAAGGATTCACCTCCCTTACTACCACTGATCTCACACTACAGCTCTTCAGTTTGCTGACACCAGTGTCTCGAATATCCATGGTGGATTCCTCTCAAGCTATAGGTAAAACCAGCGTACTTTCTTCTTTTTCCATTTCCATTGCTCTGACATCGATACAGCCTCATTAAGCTATTTGAACAAAACAGAAAATGGCACTTTATCTTCTAATATAGCATAATATGCTTTTGCTTTGAGCGGGTTGAGCTTTTTGGAACTTTCATAGCAACGTAACATGTTTCTGAAAAGTGCATCTATTGTTCAGTAAGGTTTTGGAGGTGAGCAGTTATGTATTATTTAACAGTTCATGTCTAGGGCTTAACAATATATAAGGTTTCTGAGTGCTGACAAAGTAAACATATTTAAGGAGATACTGTCAAATTTTCTAGAACCTCTTTTGGCCAGTTTTTCCATTGAATTATTTTCAGAATATTTCAGATTACTTGATTTACAATTAGTGCTCTATGGGATTTTCCCTAGAAATGTAAATATCAAAAACTCTGGTACACTTTTTAGATAAACTATAACAGCACATAAGTGAATGAGGAGAGAGGCCTGGGTTATAAGGAAATAAAGTAACATTTTGAAATTCTCAATTATTTAGCTGAGATTGTGACCACTTCTTAATTAAGCAGTCAGAAACACAGATATTAAGACAACTGTGCAGGCTTCCCGACTAAGTCATAACAAGCTTAGGCACAGAGTAAGGGGATGAACACCATGAACAGCCTGCCCATCTCTAAGCACCTGTGTGGTGCCTGCGTTCCAGACTTTAGTTGGGCAATTCACACATGGGCTGTGACAATACCATCTGGAGGTATCTTTTTGTTTCCCTCAGTATAGAGGAAGGCTAGGGAATTACACTCCTAATTTAGGCAACTTCTTTAATTGTGTAGAATGAGAGGGGGTGAATGGTTAGAAAGTTACTTTCCTCGATCAGATTCTTTCTTTTCACAAAACAGATTGTGCCCAGATACAATTTCTTGATTTCTGTGCTCCCACCTGAACTAGAGCAGCTTTTGTTACAGCTGCCTGTTACAGTCACTGCCTGTAGTTCATCAACAACCTTGAGCTATGGATTGGTAGCCCTTAACGCTAATGGCAGTGGCTGGCACTTGGTGTAGGAGTCATCTCCTAGCTTCAAAAGCACACGTATGAGTAGTCTCATCTGACCAGTTATATCTGAATTTTGATTTGTTGTTATTATTATTAACCTGAACAGGATAAAAAAATGGAAGCTGCGCTTGGCAGCCTGACCAAAACAATTGTTCATTTATCAATACTCACTGATTTTCTTTTCATGTTTTAGCAGCAGTAATGAAAATGCCACCAGTTAAGACTGTCAATAAGCCTGTCAATAAGACTGTCAATAAGTGGAAAAGATACGCATACTAACAGGAATAAAGTATATACTTTTGAGAGATATTTTATCCTGTAAATACCTGTTTGTGCAGTAGTGTTTGCAGAAATAGGTTCATGTTTATAACAGTACTTTTGCCTAAATGATATACTGGATTTTCAAATTAAGGCACCTTTAAGACAAATGTGGCATGGCCAGTGGTGTGGCCAACCTGACAGACGCTGTGTGAGTTTACGGCTAATACAGTATTGAAACCATGACATCCCATGAAACACCAACTTAAAGATCATTGTAGCTCTTGCTCTCCAAAATATACCTTTTGTTCTGTATTTTCCCATTCTAGGATTTCCACTGAATGTGTTGTGTCTCCTGCCCCATTTAATTCAGCATTTTGACAGCCCAAACCAGTTTTGTAAAGATATAGCTGAAAGGATTGCTCAGGTATCAAAGTTATTTCCCTGTTTTGTACATCCTCAGACCCTCTAAATGCAGTTGCTTTGTTCTTAATGTGTTTTGACATTTATATTTAATTAGGTTTGTTTGGAGGAGAAGAACCCCAAGCTATCAAATCTTGCACATGTCATGACCCTTTATAAAACACACAGCTATACAAGGGACTGTGCTACCTGGGTAAATGTGGTTTGCCGTTACCTGCATGAAGCATTTGCTGATATTACTTTGAGTATGGTTACATACTTGGCTGAGGTAAGTTTTCAAAAACTTTTTACTCTTTTATATCTTCTGTTGCCTAACAACCCAAAGAACTGAAGTCTGCCTGCAGACTACTGGGGGCTTTCTGTAGCTGTTATTTATAAGCATTAAGGAATAAAAAGCAGAAACTAGCAGAAAGGAAGGGAACTACTATAAGAAATCGATATTGAACACTAAAACAAAAGCCAGCAAAGGTCTGCAGAGTGGATACATCTTAAAGCAGCTTCACTCGTCAACCAGTTAGATTTTCCACTGTGAAACAGAAACTGGACAGCATTTATTTAGAACCCACTCAGGAAAATAAGAGGATTAATTCCAGGATGGGTTTTGCAGCATAAATAAGATATTGTCATATATATATTTATATATATATAAGGATCTGGTTCTTGATACGAATTTGTATGCATTCCTCTAACACTGAATGGGGTCATCTTGCTGCCCAGGTTTTCCCCTGTGCCCATGGCTTACTCCTAACATTTCTCACACATGGAGTATAGAGCTGATGCAGTGTTGTTACTGGGGATCCAAGACTCAGTTCTGCTCTTTAGCTTAAGGTCACCTATCTTCTGCCTCTTGTGCCAGATCAGTATCAGATCACCATTTTCTTGCAGAGTTGTCAGATTTATCCCTCCGTTTCCCTGCTGTAGTGAGATGCGGTCAGTCTCCCCTCTCATCCAGGGAGATGACAGGTCTGTGCTCATGGAATCATTTAGGTTGGAAAGGACTTTCAAGATCATTGAGTAAACCTAACACTGCCAAGTCCACCACTAAACCATGTCCCTAAGTACCGCACCTACACATCTTTTAAATAACTTCAGGGACAGTGACTTAACGATTTCCCTGGGCAGTCTGTTCCAGTGCTTGACCACCCTTTCAGCAAAGACATTTTTCCTAATATCCAATCTAAACCTCCCCTGGTGCAACTTGAGGCCATTTAGTCTCATCCTATCACTCGCTGCTTCAGAAGAGAGACCAACACCCACCTCACTGCATAAATTCACCAGCTTCTTTAAAGCAGCTTTGTTTTTTGGAGCAAATTCATTCTCCCCTCTGCCAAAAGATCTACAAAAACTCAGTAGGCATCTCCAGTACTGGCTATCCACAGATTTGCAAAAGCCTGAGAAGCCAGACTGCTCTCATACTTGCTCAGGCTCCCACATTTGCTTTGTCTTGGCCCTGCTACCTCAACCTGCAATTCATCACCTTGTTTGCACATGTAGGCTCTAAGTAAACAATCATATCAGATCTTAAATGATGGTGAAAGCCATGACTCTCCTATAGGAAATTAAAACAGGACCTTGAGGTTTTTCAGTCTGTTTTCAATCTCAAAGACTCTGAAGAACTATTAACTCCTCTCTGAAGAACTCTAAATCCTCCAGAGCCCTCTCCTGATAACCAAATACTGTAGAAATTGAGGTTTAACTCTTTCTGCTTTGCTTTCCCAGCCTTTGGAAAGTATTTGCCCCTCCCTCTGTTTTCCCTTTGGTGCTCTGTGTAGTTACTAGTGCTGCAGCACCTCCATGAAGGCTATTGCACGTGAATGGGTTTAGATGTGCATCTGGACACTCTTTCTTTGCACTTCCCCCTGTACTGTAGATTGGCACAATGCTACTATATTAACGGCAAGTCAAGCAGGTTTTTGATCATAGTTAAGGCATGTTCCTCACATAGCACCATCATCACAGGATGACAGAGTAGTAAACGCAGCTTCCTTTCTCTGAATTTACATTGACTGTAGCTCTGTTGAGTCATGCCTGGGGAATATTTGTATGGGCATAGGGTAGCTGCCAGTCTGGAGGAGGAGCAAGAGACAAGAAACCATGTTCTTCAGCCTGCTGAGGCCATGGAAGAGATTTTTCCAGCATTCAGAATGTTTCCCCCTTTCTTCTTAGTTAATCCCCGGACCAAGATAAGCACTGTGCTCCTGTCTTCTATAAACAGCTGTGGGAGATACTGTCAATAGGTAAAGCCAAACGGGTTAAACAAACAGCACCACTGGGCAATCTGCAGTTGAATGCTGCAGCCATTGGTTACAGAACCTCAGGTTTTAATAATCCTAGCTCAGTCCCCAGTGTTTGGGCCTGAGGGTAATTGTGAGACATGCAGTGTTTAAGAATAACAAAGGAAATCTGTGTTGCAACAGTGACCCCTCCGAACACACAGGCATACCTTTGGAAGGGGACTTTCTACCACAAATTAAGACTAGGAGAACAAATGCTCTCAGCAGAAGGTAAAAGCTTCAGTTATTGCCATTCACACAAAAAATTGCATTTAACCTATTTGATGACAGGTAATTGCTTGTCAGCTAGGGGTGTTGGAAGAAGGGTTCGCCGGAGTCAAGGAGACGCTCAATATGAGTTATGCATCTTGCTCAACTTTGTTAGTTTCTAACACTACTTATATAGAGCTGATACACATGCATATTCGTAAAGCAGAAATATAATTGGCTAGTAGTCTCTAAACACGCGCGGTTCTCACACCCCTAATTATCATGACTAAAATAAGCATTCTATCCATGTAGCTAATTGTGTTGCTGTGCTTCAGCCTTGTAGTTTGTTACTCCCTATATTCCCATACCGGTCCCTATCTTTCTTGGCCCTGCACCTGCTTTCCCAGCAGCTGTAGCTTGTTACAGCCACGGCCTGTTGGCACAACATAATTACTTGGTCTCAGGATTCAAGAATAGCTCAAGGCTACCTTTCTTGTTAACTTCAGCACAGCAACCTCAGTACAGTTCTGATTACAGGCCTATTCTAATACCAGGCCTGGATTGTGCAGATCTTCAGCGATTCTAAGGCCATGCTTCTGCAGCCATTCTTCTACATAGGGGTATGATTCTGGCACAAGATAAGATGTTACAACTAGGTTCTTATCCAAACCGTATAGTGACAAGCAGTCCTCCTTACTCAGTTTTACATATTACAGCTTCATCCATGAAAAATGATCATTTCTTCTAGAAAAATACTTGGGGAACTCAGTCTCCAGATGAGAAAAAATCATTATTTAATAGTGCAGTAGAACTTTGAACTGCACTACCAAACCCAGCATACAAACACATTACTGAAAAACTTACTTTGATTTTATGTTACATTTTCACATATTAATTTTTAAAAATCAACCTTGTACCATGAGAGCACAGTCATTCTAGGAGTATATCTGAACTGACGTGGGTCACATGTTATTCATGTGATTCATTAAGTGATTTTAATTCATTAAGTGATATCAGTGATTCATTAAGTCTAGGGTGATGCTTGGACTTAAATAGCTAATGTTATTAGGACAGAAGGGACAAGAAACCACATAGTGCATAGTAATATGCTCATGGCAGATGTTTCCTCCTCCTCCCTGTTAGATAGAGGATTGCTTGTGATAAAAGGATGAGCATTCATAACTTGTTCAAAACCAAGGAATCGCTAGAGATTAAAGCATCTGTATTGCAAGAGGAAGCATGTCTTAGATCATGCATTATCCCACTAATGGCTTGTGAAATGCTGTATTTCTTTCCCTAGTGGACACAGAAAGCCTTTGTTTGACTGACCAACATAGTCTAAGAGCTATCTCTTCTCACCTGCTGCCAGATTTGGAGGGGCAAAGGGAACTGTCTCCTACAGTAGCACCCCAGCAGCTGCACCAACCAGCAGCAGCCAGCCCCAGGCAGCGCTTGAAGAAGCAGGCTCTGCTCTCCACCTAGTTAGGTGCTGCTTCAGGAAGGGACAGATGTTGCTAACAGAGTGTGGATCCCTAAACCCAGATAAGACCCAGATAGTTACCACATGCTAACAAGAGAGGAAACCACAATTCTTCAAAATGGCTTGCATGGACCAGAGTAAAAAAAAAAAAAGAGACAATGGAGAACAGTAATGATTTCTTCTTATAAATATAGTGGAAACTCTTTGTGCTGAAACTCTGATCCAAATGATATGTTACCCCAACTCCATCCAACATGAAACACTCTTTCTTGTTACAAGTTCATAATGTATTTAAGAACATGCTTGGACAATCAACCACCACATACACTCATCTAAGCAAGTGAGAACTGGCACAGTCCACAAATGTTTTAGAGTTCAATGGCCAAGAGCTGTTTAAATCAAAGGATTCTGTTGACAACATATTTATACAAACTAGAATGGAAACTAGAAGCATTCAGAGATAAAGTTCCTAGAACAGCTTTCTAATCGGCAATAGAGACAAAATTCCCATTATTTCCCAGGAATTCCTTTTCCTGTCGCAAAAGTGGTTATCTGATGCATAGCCTCTGTCAGAGAACAAAAATACTTCTTTCATCCAGATAGTTTCTTCTAATCCTTTATTCCTACACTGAAATGGTATGCCAGCTGATGTGCTGATCATATGAACTATTTACAAGGAGGGAATCAAACCTTCTATTGCAAAGTCCTAATGGAAGACAAGAAAAAGTCTATAACGCTGTTTCTAAGAATTGCTAAGCGCATTTTATCTGTCAGTAAAGGTACACATGGGCTGAAGCGGGTTACCAAGTAGTACCTTTAATTTAAAATTCTTGCTGTCTTTTTGTAGAGGAATAGATAAAGCACAGTGAGTTCCATCTGTTTGCTGTTAATGGAATTTGCCTTTGTTTTATGAATCACTAATTACTACTCTTTTTTAATGATGAAAGAAATCAGAAGATACTTAGCAGGGTGAGATAGGTGTGTGTCCTGCCTGATCATTCTGGTTTGGCTGGTGTGAAGTGTTCTTATTCAATAACAAGAGGAGCCTTGTCATTCAGGCCAGTGAGGACATCTAAGAAATTACAAGACTCCACTTGGATAACAGCTGAAATTTTCTTCTGATGGAAGACATGAAGCAGGCTAGAGTTTTTACAAGTCATTGTTTTCTGTATCCTAGTATCTCTAGTAACCAACATTAGAAGAACTTTTTTGTTGGCCTGAATAGAAGGACAGAGCGTAGTCTTGAGCCTCTGGTGACTTCCAGCAGTAACATTTGATTGCCTCTGAAATTTGTGGGGTGGGACAGTACCTGTCACCAATGAAAAAAGTGCTACCTTTCAGGAAATTTTCAGCTGAGATATTTCACACATGTGCAAACATAGCATGGCTGTCTGTATGCCTCCTGAGTAATTCTCATGTATATATATTTGCACAGTTGCATTTCCAAGGTTCATTGTGGCATTCTGGGATCTATACTCAGGTGTTCTGAAAATCTGGGATTTAGATCAAGCCCTTCTTTGTATTGCCCTCTACAGTAAGTGAGCCCAGGGACTCCATCTCCTCCTTAATAGAAAATGTTTCCTCGGCAGTTACAACCTGTGAGCACTGGCAGTCAAGTATACTTGTATAAATATATATTGATGTCTGAATAGTAGTAATTTTGTCTCTTCAGTAATTCTGTTTTCTTTTTTCTCACTGACTTTCCGCAAAGGTAGACATAAAAGGTACTCCCCTGTTTTGATTGGATGTGTTTCCCCAGTTACAGTATAAATTTAACCTACCAGTTGACTCAACTGCTGAATGTGTTTTCTGGATAAGTTAGGGCAGGCATATATAAAATGTATGTTTCATTATCAAAACAGGCTAGCATTTGGCTCTCAACTTAAAGCTCTTTTTTATTTCACACTTGTATCATCATCACTTGTAAAATTATTGTAAATGGCATTGCAAAATCAGTAAGTGAAGAGAGATTGACAGTGCAAATGGTATTCATGAAACTAGTAGCTTTTTCCATAAGAAGAAATGTCTTGAAATTTATTTTCTTTTTTTTTTTTTTTACAGCTACTAGAAAAGGGCCTTCCTAGTATGCAACAGTCCCTCTTACAGATGATCTACAGCCTTCTTAGTTACATGGATCTGTCAGCTATTCCTGTGAAACAGTTCAACATGGAAGTGCTAAAAACCATTGAAAAATATGTACAGGTAAATACCATATCTTCTTTATATTAATATAGGAACTTCTCAGTATTTACTATCGTAAGTTGATTTTCTTTGTAAGAGTTTAAGATCAGATTAGCAGGGGGGACTGCAGCTGTCCAGTGTGCTATCTAGTTTATGAACATCTTGGTGCCTGATAGGCCGCATGGCCCCAGGTGAGACGGCTAGTTGTGCACTCACTGTGTGGGAAGGGTTAGGCTGCAGCTACACTACATCAGGAGCAAGCTTAATACCAGCAGAGCCTGACTGTCCACTCTTTTTAATTATTAGTGTGAGGGAGATGTGGCACAAGCACTTCCCATCAGAGACTTCTGGGCCTAATTCTTGGCAAGTGGAAAATACTTATTTCTATGAAAAGTTCACAGCTGTAAAGAGCCTGTGTCAAGTCAGCTTTGCTGCTAAATGGGGTTTCTGCAATGGCCTGTATACTTGCTCATACTGATTGAGGCATTCGCCTAGGAGATTTTAAATCGTTTGCCAAGCTGGCCTTGCACTCAGGTCTCCCAGGTTGTAGGCCAGTTTCCTGACAATGGCATCTTAGGCAAGTCTTGGTCTCTGCTGTTGAAATTATTCTGCAAGTATGCACATTGTCACTGGCCAAGAGAGAGAAAGATAATAATACTCCAATTACACATTTTTATTATGTGGCAAGAAAATAGGACTGTAAATAATCTTGAATGTGTGTGAATCTCTTTGTTTGTTGATTAAATGTACCTATTTCTAGAGCATTCACTGGAGAGAAGCCTTGAATATCCTGAAGTTGGTAGTTTCTCGTTCTGCCAGTTTGGTTTTACCATCCTATCAACACAGCGATCTTTCAAAAATGGAAATACATCGAGTGTGGAACAGTGCCTCCAAGGAGCTACCAGGGAAGACTTTAGAGTTTCATTTTGATATTTCAGAGGTACTATTTGTAATTCTGCTAATTAACACCTTAATTCTGTTATTTGATAATCCTAAAACATGTGTTGCAGCTACTTATGAAGCTGAAAAATTAGGAAAGAAGGGAAAATTACCAAATTGAAAGTCTCTTAAATTTTTTTCAGTTCACAGTGGCATATTTTATGACCCATGCTGGAGGGCTCTTTCTGGATTTTTACTAGTTTTGGTTTTTTGGTTTTTGGGGTTTTTTTGTGAAGGAATTACTAGTTGTATTTAAAATTATCTGGTGGGAAAGCTGTGCTGCAGTTATGCCAACTGTAATGTCTAAGTATACTGTATGTATAGAATGCCCCTCCAAGCATTTTATACTTGGTTGCCAATGTTCTCTATAACTGTTCAACACGGAAGTGTGTCCTTTAAGGGAGTACTGCCTGACTTCTGACTGAACTCTTTTACAGCAGTCTTTGTCCTGCAAACCCTGTATACCCTTTGCCTTTACAGAACTGAATGGTCCTCTTGACTTTAATGGGCAACCCTATTTATAGTTACAAACCTGCAGGACTATTTGCAGCATTGTAGACTATTTGATATAGATAATAGTGAGACTTTGAGGTTAGAAGGAAATATGAGCGTAAAAAAGCTGTCTTGTACTTTTTGTATAAAGGGTTTCTTCTTGCTGTTTCATGTAGGTATAGTTCTAGAAAATGCTGAGCATGCTATCATCAATCCAAGAAAGCATTTTAATGTTTGTTGGAAGAGGGCCAGAGTGTTCAGCACTTTTAGGAAGAACCCATTAAAAAACATTTGCAAGAAATGTGGATTTGAAATAAATTTCATAAGCTTTCTGGGGGTTATGCTGATTCTTATGTTAGAAACTAGTTTGACAGTTGCTTTGAGTATTAGCTATTCATGAACATAAGCACCAGCTACTAAGTGTGACAGTTGTTACTCAGACGTTCACAGTGGAAAATAAACATACATACAAAGTGACGTGGAATTCCATGCACTCTTTGTTTTACCCCTGTATATGTTCTTCCTGAGTAATCTTTTCTTGCAACGGAAGCAATATGGCCCAGTATAAGTTCATCCTAGAGCATAATACTAGTGAATTTCTCTCTCTTTAAGACTCCAATCATTGGGAGACGGTATGATGAGCTGCAGAGTTCTTCTGCACGAGATGGTAAACCCAGAGCAATGGCTGTCACCCGAAGCACTTCTTCAACCTCATCAGGATCTAACTCCAATGTCCTTGTTCCTGTGAGCTGGAAGAGACCCCAGTACTCTCAGGTAAACTTTTAATTAGCCCACTACTCACTAAGAAGTTGCACACAGAGCAGCTGAATTAATGCACACAGGTTCTTAAATGCTTGTGCCCTATGTACCCTATGCAGTGCTCCTGGCTGGCTGGGGTGGTGGCAGCACAGCATCTGACTGTGTGTGCTGAATGTATTTCTTGGACTTGGAAATGGACTGAGTTATGTCTGTCTTCTGTCCTGCCAGTGTTTTTCTTTCAACCTGCAGGAAATGCTTCTCTTTAAGACCTCTAAGGCTAGGTCAGATTTAGCTGAGAATGACAGGTGAGTTCAGATACTAGCAAGGAGAGCAGACAGCATTTGCATCTTTTAAGTGCTGATTTCATGGGAAATCAGGTAAAAGGAATTCCTTGGAACAATTTTCCTAAAAGTGATGTTTAATCAAAGTAATCCTTTATTGATTTTGATCATCTGCCAGTTAAAATAAAATCTGCAAAATAGATGTATTTATTGCTTTTTTTTTTTAAATATAGCAGATTTTATAGCAGTGCCTCAGGCACAATTCTGCAAAAAATAATTAGGCATGTGCTTAATTTTAAGTTTCTGCATAGTCCTTTTGAAGTGATGCACAAACACAATGTTTCCTTATTATGCTTAATAGAATTAATAGGCTAATTTAAAAATAATAAGCACCAAAATCACTAACAACATTTTTATGTTTCCTTGTACATGTAGTTGCTCTGAAAGCAACCCTTTGGGCACTTAATGACTAATTCTTTGGTTGGTTCCTCCTGATTAAAAATTATTAATGTATATTTCCAGCCACTGGGAGAATGGGTGGTTAGAAAAATGTTCACTTGAGAAACATCTTGTCTTCTAGAAAAGAACAAAGGAAAAGCTGGTGCATGTCCTTTCTTTATGTGGTCAGGAAGTTGGGCTGAGTAAAAACCCTTCAGTAAGTAGCCTTGTATTGACCATTTCTTTGTTTCATTGTGTCCTAAACTTTAAAAGTGAAGAACTTTTGTTTCCCAGAGTTGCTGACCTGATTTGCATAGTTTCATGTCACATTACTATCACTGTCATTTGTACTGGCCCACGCTGCATTTCTCAGCGTATAGACCAGTGAGTGAATGGCCCTCTCAAAGACAATTTACTTACAGAGCTACGTATGGTTTTGCTGTGAGAGATCTGTGAAGCTACTGTAAGTTTTACTTATGCCATCTCAGTGGGTAGAGAGTAATGACCTCTGGCATTACCAATCTAGAGCCTTTATAAAGTAAAAACTTAAATTACAGAAATAAAACTGAGGGTGTCTGATTTTTTCTATTAGATAATAGTCCTAATGTTACTTTTTAAAAATTAATACTATCTGGTTCCAGGAAATGGGCAATAGATTATCCAGGGTAGGAAGCTCTTAAAATAGTTATTAAATACTGTCTATAGAGAAAGGAGAATCTCTGAATGTTTTTGAATATGTTGTATGTCACTTGTGTTATGGTGGACAGGTCCTTTTTTTTTCTGCAAGACAGGGACCATTTAATTTTTGCAACTAAATTGCAGATACAATTATTTTTTATAGGAAAGGAAAAAGTATAGCTTGTTGTAATTTCTAATCTTGAAATATTTTTTAACATTTTTAACTAGAGAATTTTTTTATTAATTTACTATCTCATCCCCTGACAGCATTTTCTCTGCTAAATTCCCTGAATTTTGTTCCTATAAATGTATACAAACAATCCAGGAAACTTCAATCTGTAGCCATTAGGAGGTAGCTGTAATATTCTTGGACGTGTTCCTGCAATATGAAGTTGTTTCTTTGTATGAGTTTAATCTGAAGGCACCTGTCCAACATAAATAATAAAGTGTTCTAAAAATACTCAGTGAAGGAATTAGGTGTGTACTGGAAATACAGTCTTCTGAATAACCAATTACAGCTTTTAGGAAGAAACAACCAGAGGGAACAGTTTGTTACAAGAGGAATCCTTTGAATTGTAGGTAATTTTTTCTTCCTGTGGTGATTTGGATCTGATTGAGCATCAGACGAGCTTGGTGTCTTCAGAAGACGGAACAAGGGAGCAGGAGAACATGGATGATTCAAACAGTGAACAACAATTCAGAGTCTTTAGGGACTTTGATTTCCTAGATGTTGAGCTGGAAGATGGGGAGGTACAGTATATTTTCTCTGAAACAGCTTTTTTATTAAAACCACTTTGATATTCTTTCTACTAAACACCATACTCTTCTTGTAACTTAAAACTTTAACTGTATAACTATAAGCTTAGCTCTGAGTTCAGATTATTTATTATGTTCACTTAGTGTTTATTTCAGTAGCATAACAGTAAGAGGCTACCACACCCTTCCTTTCTGGATCTGCTTTAGGAAATTCTGCAAAACTGTTACTGGAAGATAAAGCCTCTGTTCTAGTACCTTTTCAGTGAATTATTTTAAATACATTTTTTAAAGTTCTAAATTGTTAACAAATATATATTTGCTGATTGAAAACCGATAAAATGAAATCATTGCAAGTCTGTTAGTTCATGAGTAACCCTCCAAAACATGAATTCAGGCCTTCATGCTGTTGTTACTCCTGCGACTGCTGATGAAATCACTAACGCTCAGAGAGATGTACCTTCCATTCTGCTTAGGTGTCTGTGATTTCATAATTTCATGCAGGAGCTAAACAGAACCCTGAGGGCCCAGATCAGGTCTTGGCAGGTGAAGCCTGTCAGCTCACCTTGAGCTGAAACTCCCAAACTGCTGAATTTGTGGTGGCTACACCCTTTAACCTTGCTTATATCAAGTGTTTCTTTCTATTTGAGTGGGAAAGGCCAAAAATGAATATCCATTGCCAAACAAGTCTAACAATTCTGTTGCTATTTAAAAGTTCAGAAACTGTTAGCTCTTTTGAAGTACTGAAGGTTCAGATGTTCAGCAAACTTAACAGTTTAATAAATTGTCTTGTCATAATCTGAACTAGACTTTAACATGAATTCTCTCAGGCATTACTCTTAGCCCTGAGAACACGTGTACAAAGAGAAATAATCAGTTTTCTCCCTGGTTGAATTACAGCAATAAAATAATTTAAGGTAAACAGACCCCTCAGGTGTGAACTCACACACATCTGAATTTTATTTTTTTTTTCCAATGAAGAGAAAGGAAGGAGTGGAAAGAGATGTTGCAGAGTCCTTATTTTCCACATCAGGAATCTCTGTGTCAAAATACAGTAATTTTGGCTCACAGCTGCTCATGACTTTGCTAAAAAAAAAAAAAAAAAAACCAACAAAAATCAGTTTGCATCAATGGTTGAAAATACATTAGCCAGATACTATAAAGGAGCTTTAATTTTGCAAACTGATAAATGATTAAACAGCAATGCCAGGTTGTTTGTCAAAAAGTATACCAGCTGCAATAATTTTTGTGTCTTCAGTGTTTTCAAGATATTACAAGGACTTAGGACTGCAGTTTTGACTAAATATCACATGACATTTTTCTGTCCAGTGAAACTCAAGAGTTTCTTCTTTCTCTTCACCAGTTAAAACCATATACAGATTACATATAAATGTGCAGAACAATTCCTATCAACATGAGTTTACCTTCATGTACTGTGACCCTGTAAAGATATGTTTTATATATGTGGCTAATGCCAAGACTGAGGCCCAAATTAATTGATATACTAATTGTCATAAGTTGGTTGTGGAACAGATGCTAAGTTTGTCTAGTTTTATGTGAAGCACAATGAAAAATGTAGTCTTTTACTTAATACAGTTTTTACATTGCTGTGGATCTGAGACATTGCATTCCAAGGTTTAGTCCAGACTGACTTACTACTGTTACAAATAGATACTTTAGCCAAATTCAAACCTAGTACACCAGACTAGGTATACTCTATGTTCTCTAACAAGTGAGTTTTAACTGTATCATTTACATCAGGTCTGAATTTGATATATTCATAAATATTAATAAAACAATGTTAGAAAATTTAAGCCCGCAAGGGCACAGTCTTTCAAAAACAACCTTATGGTTTAAACAGGCCAGCAATGCTTGTATCATCCCCAGACCACAAGATGTACTTGTTTGAAATTTCATGAAGATGTGAAAGCAAGTAATGGTTATTTTTAGACTTAAAAGATAGGCTGAAGAGTTGAAGTTTCTGTGATAATTTTAGTTACAATTGTAGGCAAATGTTTGTCTGTGATGTCATAATTTATTAATGCAGTAATTTTACATAGATTCTTTCTATTTGTTTTTCTGTCTGTTATATCTGCTACCCAGGAACTTCAGGTAAGAATGCTACTTGAACTCAGATGTGCCAGCATTTATGTCTTCTTGCAAATTTGTATTCTAGAATAACATTGTAGTTTCGTTGTTGCCCTCCCCCTCTTCAGTGTGTGCATAGGTGGGTGGGTATGTGTGTGCTTGCACTTCTGACAGGTGCTTCATTTTTTGTCTTGTATTAGAAATATTTTTAAGGTCTTTTTCAAAAATTCTGCTTCATTTTAAGTTTGTCTCTGACATGTGCAACAGTCTTCACAAATTGTAAAATATCTTAATTCTAGCATCAACTTTTTTCAGATTGAGCCATTTCTGCTTTTAGTATCTTTGTGCATGAATAATACATAGAAACGAAAGAAAACTTTATTATTTATAATATGGTAAATTTGGTCCATTTGTTTCCATGGGAAAATTATATATAATTTCCAGCTTTCAGATGTGGTATATTGGCTTCTGTTAGCACCTTGCTAAAGCTGATACCTGACACCTCTTCAGAAAGTTTAGATCATTGCCTACCAGCCTGAATTAAATGGAATAAATTAATTAATTCACACAGCTTAATGTAATTCAGCTGTAAACTCCTAAATTTGCTGTACTCATTTACTATGTAAAGAAACTGAAAAGGTGCATCAGTCATTGCCAGTTTGGGACCTAAACTTGCAGATAATTGATGGATAGAGAGAACTGAAATGATAGAGAGTCATAGTGAGTTGTACAAGTGATACAAAAATCAGCAACAACAGTATTTTGCATATTTGTTTCTGACAGTTTGTACATCAGTTATTATGCAAACACAGCCTCAAAAAAATCTTTGTCTCAAAATGTGTGTGGTCTAAAAGATACAACCACATGGAAACAGTGCCTTACTATGCAGTTCAACAGTACCTTTGCCTATACCTACCATACCTGTGCGACTCCATTAACTTGGCATACCTTGTCAATACAGTCAGGATAAAAACTTGTGTGAAAGAAGCTTTGCATGATTCTTACCACTTCTGTGGAGGAGCTACACTGCTCTCCCACACACAAGGTTACTTCCCTTTTTACTGCCCTTTCTGTGTCTCTCCTTCCTCTGGGTTGTCCTAATGTTTAAAGTGGCTGCAAGCACACGTTGGCTCCTTTGCCAGAGGGTGGGGATTGTGGGAAGCCATACCTGCTCACTGCTGGCCAGACACATTTGTAATATGTGACTGTTTTCTTTTGAATTGATGTTTGTTACTGGTGGCTTTTCAGATAGGAGATAGCTTTGCTCCCACTGTAGATAAAAATGAACAAGTTCTTGAATACACCTTCCCTCCTTGTTAACTGTGAAAGAAAGATTGCTTAAGAGACTATAGAAACAACCCCATCCTCATAGACATGTGTTGACCTCTTGTTTAAATTCAGTATGATTCTGGGTGCCCCTGTAGCAAGCTTAAGTTAACCCAAACGCTATGGGTATTTGGGTTATACAGTATTTCATATCTCTTACCCCCTCACTTTTAATTCACTCCCACTTTTACCTGCATGCCCTGGAAGTGTCCCTTTTTCCTTCTTCTTGCTGGCTTCTTTCTTTAAGACATCCCAGAATGAAACTGCAACAAGAAATATTCCCATAGACACTGGCTGCAAAGTTTGCTGGTGGCTGTACTAGGCATCATGAGGATCAGGGTGTGATGACAGTCATCTTTGCTTGCTTGCTTATTTATGTCATTTTGTTATTTGTTACTTCAGTAACTGATGTGTTTGTGGAGGATGTCTCATTGCTGCATGTGTCCTCCAGCCTTTGTGGGGGAAGATGGACAGCCAAAGGATTTGTTAAAATAAATAGCTGGGAACTGAACAGTCATTGTTATGATTTAGAGAGACCTGGTTTTTTAAATCTTAAATGTGTTCTGTTCTCTTCCTGCACAAAACTACCATATGATCCCAGTCCCAGAATGAAAACTCAGGGTTCTTCCAATAATGTCTCAACCTTCATAGCAATGTCATGTTCATTTGCTGTTGAATATAGTGCATTGCTTAGTTCTAAATGTTCTTGTGGATTACAATTCTTGCCTTGTCTTTTTCCTAAAAAAATATTTTTTTTCTTTTTTCCTCATATTTGTTCATGAACGTTGAGCTTAGTGTCATAAAACTGAACTTTTCCTCTTTCTAATCATATTCCACAGTCCATTGCATTAAAGGGCAATAATGCAAAATAAGATCTATTTGTGCAATTCTTTTTTATTGTTAAGGAGGTAAGATTGCCATTGAATTAATTGCACTTTATGCAGTTTGGTCCCTGTTCAGTAAATGACTGAGTAATCGTGAATGGAGAGTACTCAAGTGTTTAAAATTACAAATCTGCTTAAGGGACCTTACTGAATTCTTTCTCTATGATTGCACATAATTTTAATCTGCATAAGCCCAGGAGATACAGTCACTGATTTGATAATAATAATAATTCTGATTTTTTTAGGCAGAACTATATTTTTGTCAAATTTGTATTTAAAGGATTACTGTTAACTTGCATTTTCAGCAGTTGGTTTGCTTGTTTAAGTGTGCCATCTTGTAGAATCTTGTTTTAAACAGTCAGCCCTGAGCCTTAAAAAGAAACATTTTCTTTATAAACCTCCTTCCCCTGTTGATGTAAGGTTGAGGGCTTTCACCTAGATAAAGTACCCAAAACTGCAACTGGATGCTTCTGGGTAGACCCTTGATGCTGTGTAAGGCCCCTTTGGCCTCTGTGGTTCCATTACAGGAGCAGCTGTGGACACACTCCTGCATTTGCAGGAGAGGAACCTGACTAGACTTGAAGAAGGGAGCAAGAGAATTAATGCAATTAGAGAAAACAGTCCACTGGAAAATACATAAAGTAAACAAATGGAAAAACAGTGGAAAACTAATTGTCATTTTTATACATGGAGGAAATCAAATGCTCTTTGTATCGGTTCACAAGCCTAACAAATAGTTACACAATTTGCTTAATGCACTTGGCTTTATGAAACTGCATGTGGGATCAGAACTGAAAGTCAATATAAAATGTTTGGTCCATTTGACTTTGTTCTGTTTTAAATGTGAAATCTCAGGCAATGCTAATCGGGTTATTCTCAAAGTATAGTTTAAAATAAATCAAATAAATTCAAGTAACAAAAATAAGCAATATGGGCCTAGAATAAAAGTTTAAAGAAGTGTGCTTCTTTGGCTATTACATTTTGTGTGTAATGAAGGGTTCATTCAAATCTACTCATCATTATGGTTATGTACATAATGCGAAGATCCTAAAATCCTTAACATATGTTTTGCAATTGAACCATTGTTATGAACTGTGCTCCTAATACTTCTAAACATCATGGAAGAATCCCTTAAAATTGCTTCCAAACTTTTTTTTTGCCTGTCATTGCTCTACCAGTATTTAGGTGTGTGTCTGTATGGACTTACAAAAACAAATTCTTAAATCAGCAAATGCATGAAAAACACCTAATACTGAAAAGACTGAATCTTCATTTAACTGTCATTTCCATGCTTCTGCTCTTTTCTCCAGGTGAACAAACAAAATAATGCTTATATGAAGTTTGTATTATATTTTTACATCAAAACATTTTTTGAGCTAACTTTGATCTAATTATTTGTATATGATGAGTTTCAAATCAAGGAAGCTGACCCTGTATCTGATTTCAGGGTGAGAGCATGGACAACTTCAACTGGGGAGTACGCAGACGGTCCCTGGATAGCCTGGACAAGTGTGACATGCAGCTGCTGGAAGAGAGCCAGCTCTCAGGAAGCACACCCAGCCTGAACAAAATGAACCACGAGGACTCCGATGAGTCATCGGAGGAGGAGGACCTGACCACCAGCCAAATCTTGGAGAACTCAGACCTAGTAAGTTGCAAACTTGCTATTTAAGAAAAGATAGGATTGTGTTTTTAAATAACCTGGGCTTTAAGTTTCTTCTCATCCAGGTGCAATCTAACCAGCTGAAATTGGGGGGTGGCACACAAAAACTAGGTGACAGTTTTGCACAATTGGCCAGTAGTAAATCTTTCTGATGTATCTAATACTTAAGGGCAAGACTCCAGTTCAGTTTGGTAAACTGAGTCAGGTTTTCATTGTTCTCTTCTGGGATGCTTGCATGCAATTTTTATGATAGAAAAATCAATTATGATTGAAAAAATGTTCATGTGCAAACTAAGAAAGCCACCATCACTACCCTTTAGGAAAATGTCTGCTTTGCATGTTCATAAAATGTGTGTGGTAGGGTAGCTATATACTCAGTTCTATGCTTTTGTTGTCTTTTAAACAGATTATAAATCTTTCCCCATCTGAGGATACAAATCATATTGACTCGCTTTCTACATCATGTGATGCAACCTCAGCAGACCCTCATCATTTTAATATAGGAACGTCCAGCTTTGATGTGTCTTTGCCTGATGTGAATAATCTCCAAGTGTCTGAAGGATCCAAGGTGAATACATTTTTACTTTCTGTTCCAACTGGACTGTATTTTACATAACACTTTTACAACAAGTTTAGTTTACTTACATTTTCACTAAGCATTTGGTCTGTGAAAGTACATTCTGATTTCCTGTATGTAGTGGCATAGTACAATATATTCATATGTTCCTGCACGTTCATACCCTTTCCTTTCTACTTACACTTCCTCCATTGAAAGATTTTATTTATCGTTTCTGAAGTATATTGCACTACATATACACCAAGATACTACAAGCTGATTGGAAGACAAATTCATGAACTGGTTACAAGTTACAACCCTACGGGAATATTCTTTTGCTCTTCATGCTGATTTAAAAGAATGATATGCCAGCTCATGTGGTGGGTGTACGCATGTATTCTCTGAGATATTTTGTATGTGGGAACCTATTGTGCAGTTGTGTGCACTGGATTCAGTTCTTGCATTTTGGCAGACACTCAGAAATTTTAAATTCATTACCACAATACTAAGCCATCTTGGGGTGGCGGAGGGGGCAGGATTTGCAAGGCTACAACAACCATGTTCAGCACAGTTGATTTCACACAGTTGTATCAGAAGATGCACATAGAGTAAGGTTGGTAAATTATTATCAACTTTGGGATGGCTTCTTTATTTTCTCTTTGATAATACTTTTTCGTGGGAGATCAGATGAACCTACTTTTCTCAATGTCTCTCCAGAAATATAAACTGGGGTGGGGTGTGGGAGAGAGGTTAGTGGTTTTATGACCCTGTTGCCTTACCAGTAAAGCTTTCTCTGTCATGTCTAGATCGGGTAGCTTCTGCAGAAAAGGCAGTGTAAGAGAATGGAGTAGGGGAAGAGCATGTCTTGTGTAATCATTGGCCAGTTCTTACCCTTGGTCCCCTCTGAATGCAGTCATACAAAAAATTGATACAGTACTGCTAGCACTGCATATAACAGAAGTAATGGAAACTTCTAGTGAAGAGGACATAGAAAAGGAGGTTGGAATTGTCCTGAATATTGAACAGCTTTTTTGTGTCAGAAACTTCCCCAGGAGGAATAAGGGACCAGAGGACAGAAACGTTGGTAAGGATAGGAAAGGAGGGGAACCTCTCAAAATAATGGCTGTGGAAAAGGTAAACTCATGATGTTTTGTCAAAACAACTGTCGGTAGACAGGTTACCACGTAAGCAGCAGAAGTTGGCTGAATTTCAGTTCAGGAAGCTGCAGTCAGAACAGATGTGTTTGCAGGTGGTGGCTAGTTTCATGCATCAAGCTGCAGCAGCTGTTGGTCTGTATGTATATGAAGACTTGCAAATGATAGTACATGAGTTTCATATTTGCCTGGGGTCTTAGAATCTTTAGTGTGAAAATTCCTTTCATGTCACAATACCCATGTGCCAGTGTTCATCAAAAAATAAAAGCTTTGGAAAAAGTAAATAAGTAAAAAATGTAAAATCACAGCAGTCTCTTTTGGGACTGACAGGCAAATTCAGCTAGTCCTGGTACAGGATTGATATTGGTGAAATACATAACCCAAGTTGACAGGGATTTACAAGTGTTACAGACATGTTTGAATTTATAAGCTTTATACAGAATGCCTTCTTAGTGTTCTTTGCATCAAAGATATTTTCTTCTGGTATTTATGCTTCTGTATTTTTACTGAAAACAAATTTGAGTCAGTAGAAACAAAGTTAAAATGCCTGGGTTTATATTTACTTAAAGGAAGAAGTAATCAAATTTTTAGACAGAAAACTTGAAACTTATACCTAAATGGTTTTTACTTAATTTATAATAGAAAAACTGAACTCTTTCCTGTTTCTCTTTTCCTCTGAGTTCTTATTTTCAGACAGCTGATGATATGTCAGCAATGCAGAGGAAAATTCTTGTTACTACTTCAGGGCTGTTCAAAAATGTTCAGTTGTCACATTATAAGCAAACTAAACACCACTTCAACTTTTAAGTAGATGCAGTGAATGAGAGCAACAGACTGATTAAGCCTCTTCTCAAATGTTTCAGTGCCAAAATCCAGGTATTATTGTTAATGGCTGGTAAAGATAGTCATCACAATAATTAAGGTAGTATTTATAAGGGATTCAAAGGCAGTGATGGATAATGCTATGAGGGATACTAAGATTCAGATGATGCTATTTTATATATTTTTCAAGTTATCTAAAATGAACAGTTTCTGGAAGTGTACTCCAATCCTGCATGAATATTTGGAGGTAACTTTTTTTTTTTTCTTTTTGGGCATCATATTGTAGTCCAGTGACTGGGAGGTGTTTGCTTCCTCCTTTTTCCTCGCTTACCCTATCACATCAAAATGTGTTTTATTTATACAAATACCATCATTGCAGTGAACAAACCGATGGTTCTTTCAAGATAATAGTTCATATTTGAAAGTAGTTGATACTAACTACTTCTTGAAGAAGCATGAAACATTTATGCTTCTTGTCAGCTGCTCTGATTCCTATTCTGGTGATTTAACCATATAGCTTTCTCTTTTCAACATAGTTTCTACCCTGATTCATTTCATCCACCCTGAACTCAGGAATATTCCTGTCCCTTTCACCTAGGAAACAACAAATAAAAAAACCTTTCTCCTACTTAATTTCTGATGCTGTCCTTTGTGATATGAGTCTTGTTTAAGTTTTAGAAGTACAAATCGACAGAATTTATCGGTAGGATCCAAGCAGGTCTGTGAGCTGCAGAGGGACACTTTTCTCTTTTAATTCCACTTGCCACAGATTTCCCTCCCTAGCAGCTCCCAACACATGTACATGCACATGTACCTGTGTGCATAAACTCACACCTTACAAGATACGCCCCCCCAAAAAAGATAGAGTTTGAGCTACCCACTGCAGTCATCCCTACAAGAACTGCTTTGCAGGATGCTGTGGATCATACAGACAAAAGCTAAAAGATTAAAACTGAAACAAAATTTGTTCAGACTAAAAATGCAAGAGAAACTGGAAAATTTCAAAAAGAAATCAAAACCTTTAGGTGCTAGTGGATGAAAAAGGAAGGAAATAATTGAAACATAATCCTTTTAATGGCCTGTAGAATCCTTTGGATTCCTCTTGAATGGAAGTTATTATGTAAATTACATGCTAAAAATAATTATCAATTCAAAACATGTACAGAGTCTTTCAGACAGTGATAGTTTTCAATTTTAAGAGGCTTTAATACACTCTTGGACACTACAAAGTGATAAGTGACAAGGACAGCCTGACAGTAACAAGAATGCTATTGTTTTTCCTGAAAAAATACTCCTTGCTATGTTGCCAAATGCATTGAAATCTGAAATTCTTCTCTAGACAAATCAAGTTGAAAAAATGCCTTAAAAATAATACTGATCCAAGAAAATAAGTTAATCAAATACAGTATTTTTGAAGAAGTATAACTTGATGCATGTAATTTATGATCTGTGGCTTTTTATCTGTGCAATTTAACATTGTCAGGTGGATTTTTTCATTAAATGCTTTCTATTTATTAGTGGAATTAACTTACTAATTTGCTGTTTTTCTAAGACATCATCATTCACTCCCCTAGGTTGAAACTGTACATGAAGAACAAGATCCAGCAGTCCATGAGGATGATCTTTCGGGGTCTACAAATGAACTCCCTGGAGTGTTCGAATGCAGTGATAGCCTTAGTCTGGATATGACAGAGACTGAAGAGAAAGTTGACAGGCTGGAACAATTTGCTCTTGCTAGGTACTTGCTATTATTCATGCAAGTTCTTTTATTGTTTTACACTGTACGGCAAAGTGGTAACAAGTTAATGGAATGGCTGTTTTGCCCACAGGAGTTACAAAATTTTCCTAAGTTTAGAGCAGTGAGAAGACAATTACCTAATTACCTGCATATTTATCATACAACTCAAAAAAAACCCCAAGATCTTCTAGGAAGAACAAGATATGGTTTTTTATATACATCTGTGCAGTTAGTCATTATAGATGTAATATATCTAATCAAAAAGAAAAAAAAGGATTTTTAAAGATTCACAGTATTGGAAATACTCCTTAGTTAGCTGTTCAGCAGATCAGCCATGCATTAATCTTTCTGATTTCTTACGGGTCATAAGGAAGTCACAATATTGTCAAAAATCCCATCTGTATACTCTTGAGGCTGCTGGCGAGTGTGGCTGGACCCCAGTATATGTTGCAACAAGGCATCAAGATTTTTCCATGCCTTATGGAGCTCTTGCAGATCTTGGATGCTGAGTAGACTACAATTAGCCCATATTTATGGAAAGAATTAGGATATATAAAGATGCTCGCTCCCTGTCTGTGTGCCACATGTTTCAGAACCACAGTTCCTGTTCTTGGGAGCCATAGAAAGTTATTTCTCCGTCCCAAAGGATAACACACAAGATCAAGTAGCTTAGTGCCCTTTAAAAATGGTAGTCAGCCTGTTTCACTGACTGTGGAGTGCCAGAATAATGCTCTGTCCTAAGAACAGTGTGGAGAAGGGATGGGTCTTCTCCAATCCATTCCCTTGGGGGGAAACCAAACAGGTCAGTATATATAATGTCAGTACTCGGTGAGATTGTTCTCAGTATTTCTGCTCTACATTACTAAAACCAAGTTTTGCTAAAAGAGGTTTTCTTCATGGCCTTCATCCTCCTGTGAAGTTTCAGCCTTCTTCCTCTGAACAATCGTAGGATAAAACGATTCAAGTATTCTGAGATGCTAACCAAACAGGTCAGTATATATAATGTCGGTACTCGGTGAGATTGTTCTCAGTATTTCTGCTCTACATTACTAAAACCAAGTTTTGCTAAAAGAGGTTTTCTTCATGGCCTTCATCCTCCTGTGAAGTTTCAGCCTTCTTCCTCTGAACAATCGTAGGATAAAACGATTCAAGTATTCTGAGATGCTAATGGCCTGAAGATAAGGATTCTGATTTGGAGGGGGTTTGCATTGTAGCCAACATTTTGCCATCCTTCAAAAGTAATCTGAAAGTCCATTAATATTTTTAGAAAGGTGCTGTAATTTGTCCTGTGATTATATCTCTGTTACAGAGTAATTTATCTGCCACTTTCTTGGTATTCTTCTTTCATCACAGGCTTGTTATATTTTTTTCTCTCCTTTAGTTTTGGAGATGTTGATCGAAATGCTTCCCCTCCTCCCTCACCGTTTTTTTCTGCCATCCTTGCTGCATTTCAGCCAGCAGCATGTGATGATGCAGAAGAAGCCTGGCGTAGTCATATCAACCAGCTCATGTGCGACTCCGATGGTTCCTGTGCAGTTTATACATTTCATGTGTTCTCTTCCCTGTTTAAGGTGAGGAAATAAGTTTAAGATGCAAAATCAAAATGTTTAGATTGCGGCTGTTAGGATGGTTCTTTATGGTAGTACCAGTAATGAACTGCTAGGTATATAACTATTGTAATTTTGCATGCTGCAGAATTACTGTACTAGGTTTTCCTGCAGAACTGTCTTCTAGGACCAGTTTTGTCATAAAACCAGTATGTATCTCATACTTGAAGGTTTGGGGATAATGTTATAAAATATGGATCCACTTTAAAGAGTATTTTCTTCAGTACTTTACAAACAGCCTGAAAAAATAACGGCAAGAGACAGGAAAGAGCCATTTCATCTCAAACCATTGTTAATCTGTTCTTTCATCTCAAACTGTTGAAATCTGACCATGCCCATGTAAATGTCAACTGTATTAAATATTGTGTACCTAATCATCTGAACAGAAATATCCAGCTGCCATCATGTAATATAAATTCCACAGCCTGAGTCTGAAGACTAGAAATACCTTTCCCATTTCTAACACTGTATGCTCACAAAGATAAGACTCTTGCAAAAAGATAGGGAAAAAAAAAGGAGTCAAATGTAAAAGCTGCTCTAAGGAATGACTGTTTCTACCTGTAATTAGTTTTAAAGCCTTTTTTAATTGTTTCTCTTGCTTTATATGAGGCAGCTGCAGGATGTTTAGCATGCTGCAGCGATGTACACAGCAGCCAGGCAACTTCATGTAGAATTTAAGTACCCATGATCTCAGGGTATACAATTTTTTATTAGCAATGGGCACCCCACTAATAAATATAAAATCCTAAGATCTTTTCATATCTTTAAGATTATCCTTATAAGAAAGAAGCATCACTCAATAAGATTCTCTTCTCCATCCTGTTTGCCCCACTGGAGTTAATTGCACATCTTCTCTAGCTACAGAGTTTCTTGCTTTAAACCTTACACCACTGTAAAGGTGGGTGCCTTACTTTCTTTTAAACACTGATAAAGAACTGTTTGGAAGGAAAAAAACGGTACTGACTTGAGTGCATGACAGTTCAGTTTTGAAAATTAGTCCTGTTTTTCTTCATGATGTGTATTTCAGCTTTTGTTATGTCCTAGAGGTTAATAGCCCTGTTTAAGTGTTCTGAGAGCTATTTGTTCTATTTGTTCTCTTTGAAGAGGTGAAAAGGAACTGGTGTCACACTTCTGAAAACTAAATCAATGATGCTGTGTAACGCAATACCTAAACATTACCTGTAAAGTACCTTTTTAACTCTAAAACATGGCATGCAGACACTACCTCTGCTGATGTTCTTGCCCTATATTCAGAAGATAGCCTACTCATTTTCTTCAGTTGATACTGAAGGAGAAAGATACGATACTGGTCTCAAAAAAAATGTTAGTAACAGCAAAACTTGAATAACAGTGGTGAAAAAAAAAATAAATCAAAGATGGTAATAGTATCAACAAACCAGAATTTTCTAGCTGGAGTCACAGCCATATTTTTAGTTAATAAAAATAGCTTTGTTCTCTTCAGGGTTGAAACATAGTAGTATTATTTTCCCAGATTTTTTTTGTAAGATCCCAGCTTGTCTGGAATTGTGTTTTGGTTGCACCATCAAACTTTGCTATTCATCCGCTAGCTTAAAAGACATTTGACCCTCACCAACAGGAAGTTTCAGAAACAAGCCCAATGTGTGCTAGGCTTGCAATGCAAAGTGCTGCCAAAATATTTAACTGTGAAACAAAATCCTTGTTTGGAGGAGCTTGTCAACTAAATACTTGGTGAAGTGAAAGAAGTGCAGTTTCCAGGGCACCTACATTTCAGCCTGCATCATGTTAATGGTATCTTCTTGGCTGTTTGCCCACAACACACTAAACTTGTTTAAAATTCCTGAAATTATTTAAGTGCTTTTGATATAAACAAGTCATAGCTCAGAGGTCTCTGAATTATATTTACGGCTTCCTCTTTGTATTCCATGGAATCAAATGTCTTCCAGCAGGCCAGCAAGTTCCAAAAGAAGTAGATTTGAGAGCTAGCAAGTAGTTTCCACAATTGCGCCCTTTTGTTATGAAAAGTCCTCTTACCAGTACAGGAAATGTGAGGTTAAGAAGAAAATATTCTGAGACTATTTTGTTGTTATTTACAGTGACATAAAGCACAGCAACTATATACAGGCATATATGTATTTCTAATATGCTGGCAGTTGGCATTATTTACAGTAGTCCCATGTCATAAAGTAGATACTGCATTCAGATCTTGCTTGAAAGATTTCAGACACTGTAGTCTGCACCCAGAATGACATAGCTGAGATAGTAACTTATTATAGAAATGCTAGTCCATATAATTGCAAAATAAATATATGCAATTAAGTACTATACATAGATACCAAAGTACAGTCTCTCATTCTTTCACATTTTAATATTTTAAAACACTCTTCAAGACTGTTATCTTCTTAGTTGTAGATTGATGCTTTTATGAATATCTGAAAATGAAAGCAGTAAAGGAAGAAAATGTTTTCTTGAATCTAGACAGTACACTGGTCAGCTTTTGATGAAGCCGTGACTGAAATGCTTTGAGAAAGTTATTTTCATAAAATAAACCAGAACTGTTAAAATACATGAGTAGACGTGTGCTGGAAGGGACCTGAAGAGTTCATGTTCCTTGTCTTGCCCAGGACAGGATCAACTATAACTTCCATTCTGGTCAAATGTTTCTTAACCATTTCCTCTAGACTGTGCTTAACCTTTAGGTGCAGATGGAACTCCGCAGCATTCCCAGGCAAGGTAGTTGGATGCTTGAAATGGACTACCCCTTATCACTTGAAAACTTCTCTTTCTGTGTTTTATGTCCATGGCTTCTTGCTCTATACGCAGTGGTACTTCTCTTCTTTGCAGTTGCTGCTTATATTTGAAGACCACTACCACGATTTCACCTACCCCAAATTTTTCTTAACTTCAGTTCTTTCAGCCTTCCTCATAAGTCGTGTTTTCTCAACTTCTCACTAGTTGGTATGGGCTGTCTTCGGTTAGTCTGTGTATTACTTGAGAAGCAAGAGCAGGTTCTGTGTTTCAGCCTAAATAAGTTCTTACTAGCAATGACTATAAGATGATGCCTATTTTGCAGAAGGTATTCCTGTTTAAAAACTTCCGTCTGCTATCTGCTGTACGGTAGAATACAGTTAATTATTTCCCACTTGTAACCTGGTCTAGTATGCAGATCTTGTTTTAAAAAATTCTGCCTTCCTGGTTATTCTCCATCCTGAATGTGCTTTGTGGATTGTTTCGTCCTAGGTGTACAACTTTGTCCTTCTTTCTTTTCCCTTCACTGCTTTTCCAGTGTATCAAGATCAGTCTGAATTCTAATTCTGGCTTCCAAGGAGTTGCCAGACCCTGCAGCTCAACTGTCCATGCATTTAATAAGCATGTTGCATATTCCATTACTCAGTATTTTCATAATGACTTTGTTAGTGCCTCAGATAGTCTCCAGTGGAATCCTACTCAATTTATCTTTCCAATTGGAGTGTGAGCTGCTGATAATTAACTCCAGAATATGGTTTTGCACACCTAGTTACCTCTAGACTGGGTTTTTTCTGCCTTGTTTCTAAGGTAGTAAATGAATTAACATTTAATATACCAACTGCTTCTCCTCCTAACAGAAAATTTTAGCCTTTCATGAAAATTAATTAGTTTGATATGATTCATTCTGACCAAATCTGTATTGCCTATTATTCATCTCTTGCATGTTCCCCCACTTCCTGAACTTTGTGTTTAACTCTTTTGCTCTTGTTTTTTTGAGATAATTACTTTCCTCAAGTTTTTTGCAGTACCCTGTGTACTTTGAGTTCTCAAAGATATTTGTTATGGCTTTTAGAACTCTTTACCCAGTATTATAACTATCATAGCATGAATTTCTCTTACCTGCAAAGATGTAGAAATATCCAAGCCATTACTAGAAAAATCTGTTCTCACCTGTCTCATTGTTACCTGTACACAGATGCCTTTTCTGGGAGCAATAATGCAAAAGAAGGCATTAAACACATCAGTCTTTTCAACAGCATCTGTTAGCAGCTGTTTCTCTCCATTATGATTCCTTGGCCTTTCTCTTAATTATTTCTAGTTTACTTGCTGACATTCTCTCTTTCTAGTTTATTTGGCATCTCCCTCTCTGATTTTTGTGCTTACATTGCCATGCTATTTTTTGTACCCAAGTTAGTAATTTAACACGGTTTCACTTTCTGTTCTTTTTTGCATGAGTATTTGCCTGAGTTAATATTTGTGATTATAGACAGATGTATGTCTTGATATATTTTCTATCTTTGGTGCAGCATGTGCTTCTGCCCTCTTTTTAATTTTTTTTCCTAAAGGAATGGCTACCTCTCATTATCTCCTTTCCCTGTGAAGTTATTTAATGGCTCCTTCCTGCAAATTCTGAATGCACTGAAGTTGGTTGTATTATTTCTGTAATCTGTCTCTCCACTGCCTTGGTTTCATAAACTCAATTACTTTTCCCTGGGAGGGCACTGCAGCACCTAAACAGGTTGCCCACAGAGCCTGAGGAAGCTCTGACCTTGGAGCTTTCAAGACTCAGGTAGACAAAGCCATGGCTGGCCTGATCTAGTGTTGGCAATAGTCCCATTTCAAGTTGAAGGCTGGATCAGATGTTCTCCAGAGGTCCCTTTCAACCAGCATCTCTTGGATTCTCTTCCATAATCTGTCTTTCTAAATGTCCTTCCACTTTTACAGTCTCAGCTAGCTCTTTTCTGTTGGTTAGGGTCAAATCTAGATCTCTTTCTAGAGATCTATAGCAACAATTTCACTAAGACTTAGACTGTATCTTTCTTTTCAGAAGACATTGTAGCAGTAAATCTCCCAACTGTCGCCAAGGCCTATGAGTCAGATGATTCTGCTAGTTACTCATAAAAATAATCATTTTGGTGGTAGTTAGTAAGAAGAGCCTCTTGCCTCTGCTACAGACTCGGTGCAGCAGAGAATCTAAACCATGTGCTGAGTGACATGCATAGTGCTTTGTGTCTGTGTTGAAGTAAGATGGTAGAAACGTATGGTAAGACAAGTATGAATCTATCCAATCTTAACTGTGCTCAGATGTTTTAGAGAGAGATTCACTAATAAGCAGTTATGAGATTAGTCTGTAAAGGCAGTTTCTCTTTAACCAGTTTATCAATTATTGGTAGTGTATACCCTACCTACAACATGAGGGCTTATGTAGCTTTTAAATAAAAAAATCATTCAATCCAGCAGATTCCATTGTCAATAAAGTCTGAATTCAGCATACCTGATTTTAGGTACTTAACTTCAGTGCTCTGGTGTAGGAGTGGTAACAGGCTATTTATATGTCTGTCATCCAGATTGGTATTTAGGAAGCACTTCTCTCCAGTGAGGCATGCTTACGGTGATACACACCCTAACTTATGTTTCTCAGAGAAATGCCTATTACAATCATGTAAAAATGTTGCATACTTTTATTTTTAAAAATATTTTCATGTTACTCCCACCTGCTGAGCAGTTGGCCTTAGTGAGGTATATTTTGGCAGTGAAACCTGCTGTGTATTTATCGATATCATTATTTCAGTTCCTGAAAGACTAATATATTATTTTTATTTATTATTCACTTTACGTATTAGCCACTGAAAAGAAAGTTTCAACACTAGAATGTTTCTGGAAGACTAGGCTGGTTTAGGACTCAAAACATCAAAAAAGTCTTCTGAGAATAATAATTCCCGGATGCAATGCAGTATTTCTGGAGTCCTACCAAGCAGCAGAAAAGTTTTAGTAAGAAGTTTTTTCCCACAGAGGAAAACAAAAGGTTTTTTCTGATTTTTCCATGCTGCTGTTTGGCATTAGCATGTCCATTATATTGTCTGATTAGCCACTTGACATGGAATACTAACAAAACAATGCCCGGAATGGGCAGAAAAAGTAATGTGCTGATCAACTCTGTTAACTCTGTACAGCCAAGAATAAAAGCTACCTGTGGGTAAAAGGCTTTATAAAGACTGAATCATCTTTACAAGAAAGAATGTATTTCAGCAGTAGATTCTTATGAATTCTATAATTAGTTTCACAGCTGCCCAGCTGTACACTGTCTCCAGCATAGTAACTATTACTCAGTATCCTTGTCATTCAGTTCTCCACAGGGAGATGTTCTCTTTTGCACGTTATTATCTGAAGGAAAAAAAGCATGCCATTTGTTTACAGAGAAAAGAAGCTTGTAATTGAGTAAAGAAGGTAATAAACTGTATTTTGTGTTGCAGAATATTCAGAAAAGATTCTGCTTCCTAACCTGTGATGCAGCTAGTTACTTGGGAGACAACCTACGAGGAATAGGCTCCAAGTTTGTGAGGTCTTCTCAGATGTTAACATCATGTTCAGAATGCCCCACCCTTTTTGTAGATGCAGAAACAGTGAGTATATTCCTTTCAAAAGGCATGTGCTGCATTGCAGTGTGTTATTTTACTGGCAGTTTCACTTTTGAGCAGGTCCTGAACAGATATGTCAAAAAGGTACTCACCTCCTACCTCTAGTTTTTATCTCTTGTTGTTAACCATATTTCCACTAATTTTCTGAATTATATTATTAGATAAGTACTGGCAGATGGGTGATACAGAATCATAGGTTCTGATGTTTTCAGCCTGTGCACCAAAGCCCAATATAAAACAGGTGCCTACCAGACGCAGTTGGCTCCACAAACGGAAAAGCTTTTTTTTACATAGTTCAGCATGAAAGATAATAATAGATTTAATGGTTTCATTTGAGTCAACTGTGATATGAGCTGGATGATAAAAATATATATTAGGGAATGAATGAGATGGCCCTTCCCATTGCTTTCATTCTGCCCCATGTTCATCCAACAGCATCAGGACGGTGTGGCCTCACACAAAACTGTAGAGGTAGCAACTTGCAAAGTGTAATCTTGGGCCCACTGCTGTGACTGTGGGAGAGCTGTGCCTTACATCATCAGAGAGCTGTGGAGATCAACTAGTTAAACTTTGTGCAGTATTTTATTTAAGGGAAGTCCTCTGCAAACCTGTTAAACACAAACACTGTTTCAATTCCACATTACTGTAGGTGCAACTTTTGCTCGACTTTTCAGTATAGTATTCTATTTATGTGTATTTTTGCATAAATAGAAATATTTTTCAGTATTAGTGTCTGTAAAGCTAAGTATTCTTTTGCAAGATCTTTACTATACTTTCTACTCTGTGAATATTTTTATTCTTTTGTAGTGACATTTACTAGACCTTTTGATTTCATTTCTCCAGCTGCTCTCTTGTGGCCTTCTTGAAAAGCTGAAGTTCAGTGTTTTAGAACTGCAGGAGTACCTGGACACATACAACAACAGGAAAGAAGCAACGCTCTCGGTATGCTGGATTATGTTATGTTCTTGGTTTTGTATATGTGTACACTTATGCTGTGTCAAGGGACTGCAGATACACTCAGATCTGTTTAAACTAATACTCAGTAGAAAAACATGTTTCAGATACTAGATTCATTAAATGTTACTTCCTGAACATATGAACCAGAACTAAAAAGTAGGTGTTTTATCCCTTAATTTTAAAAACATTGGCATCTTGAATATTTCTGGTCTTCTCTTTTCTAACTTTCAGTAGTCAATAATTTTCTTGGTTTATGCATTTCAAATACTTGATCTTGTTTACAAAGGAAGGAAGTTTGTACTTGAGTAAAGAATGTAATAAACTGTATTTTGCCTTGATTCAAATCAGGAATACACTTTTTAAATTACAGTCAAAGCAATTTGTCACAGTCTGTGTGAACAAAAAGTGCAATTGCAAATTTTTATTTGTTTACGTGCTATGAAACTAAAATACTGCTTACATTTCTTCAAATCAAACTATAGGTCTTATTCATATCTTCTTTTAATTTCTCTCTGAAAACAGTGGCTTGCAAACTGCAAAGCAACGTTTGCTGGGGGCTCACGAGATGGAGTTATCACCTGCCAGCCAGGGGACTCAGAAGAGAAGGTAATGAATGAGCAGTATTACTTCTTTCCTGTGAAGTGACATGCGTGATATATCTTGTTCTTGGACCCACAAGAGCCTGCTGTACTTCCTTCTTGTCTCTCTGCTAGACTTGGGCATAACCCAGTTTTCACTCTTAAGGCTTGAAGGTATTGTTGTTGCCTCAGTCCTGTCCACAGGAAATGGGAAGTATTCAGAGGAAATACTTCTGCCTTCCTAGTCTAGACGAGGAAGCACAGCTAACCCTGCCTGGGTTGTGTATAGTCTTCCTCTTGCAAAGATGTTGCAGCAGCAGTTTCCCACAGCACAGTGTCTCTGAAAATCATTCCTGGTGTACTGTGTTTCCACATTACACCCATTTTATCTACAGCTGTTACAGACTGGGTCTGTCCAACAGCCAGACTTGCCTGGTTGAAATACACTTACATGTGCATATATACACACACACATACACATAAATATATATATTTTCAGTGTGTTGATTCCAGTTAAGAACAATCTTATCAGAATCAGCACCATCAGCAGGCATTCCTGTTACTTGATATACTAAATATAGGAAAAAGCTGGTATCTGAGTTGTATAGAATGAACTGAGAGATGTTATTTTGTGGATTTTTTCCTCTTGGAGGAAAAAGAATGGAGGGAAGGAAAAAAGAGGATAGTGGAAAGAATTAGCCAAAATTGGGAAGCAGCATGTAGAAAAAAGTGGCATCTCCTCTTTCCATGTACTTTTAACCTATAAAAGATAATGACGATCTTTTCAGAACACACAGTTGCCTGTTGTAACATTTTTTTTCAAATACCTTGTTTTATTCTTATGTTGGTTTCAGTTTGTCTGTCTTCTCCCCCAATTCACTTTATTTTCTTCTATCTTAACCTCTTTCCCAACCTCTATGTATTTGTCTTCCTGTCTTGAACTCCCTTGATTTTATTTTTAATGCCATTTCCCAAGAAATGCAAGTCCTTTGCCATTCCTGCATTTTTGGCTTCCTTGACCTTATTAGCAAATCTAATTTGCTAGTAAGTCCTCTGGCTGCAATCAAAAGCAGTGTGAAACCTGTTACATCTTCCCCCATCTGGCACTGGCACCAACAAAAGCTACAGATACCTTCCAATGCTTTTAAATAAGATGCTGTCTCCTTTGTAATTGTAAAGGTGTACAGGGAAGTTACAAGTGACTGATTCTCAAATCTAAAAAAGAGAGACCTAGAATACATGCTACTACCTCTTGTGAAGGGAGATAAAGTATACGTAGGGAGGTGCAGCTATTGGAACGTGCATGGGCTTTCTCTTCACACTGATGGACAACACAGTGGCTTGTGGCTGCAGTGTTACATATTTTGCTGTATACAGCTTAACTTAATGCTCTTCATCCTTCTTTTGGAAACCTGTAGAATGGGATGGAGGATCATACATCTTCCAGGTCATCTACATTGTTTCTTTTTTGAAAAAGTAGAGAAAGAATGCTGAGAAGGAATGAACTGTGAACTGAGCTCATATAGCTGGCCTTAAATGCATCTAATAGTTAGAAAATGTCATGTTCCACTTGTGTCGTTTTTTTTAACTAGGTGTTCTCTCTTTCAGAATTAAATGTGTGTTTTGTGAAGCCAGGATTAGTATTTTTAACTGCCAGTCAAACAGACTGAAAAGAAGGGTTTCTCACTCCTTCAAAAATCCCTGGTTTCTCCCCAGCATTGTTCCTTCAGCCTGAAATGCATTATTCCTTGGAAGTTGACAGGATGCTGGGTCTTTGATCAACAGGCATATTTCTTTTCTTCCCCTTCTCATTTACCTGTCAATTGAAGCAGCTCTTCCCAAAGGAACAATCTGTTTATTCAACAGAAGTGTAATGGGAGGAAGAGTCCAGGGAAACTAAGGAAATGTATTAGGAAGGGACAAGAAAAAATTACTCCTAGACTGGCAAGTATTTGTTTTCTTATCTTTCCTCTCCTCTTCTCTCTCAACCTGAAAGGCTAAAGAATCTAATAATTGTAGGTAAAAAGATCTGTCTTACAGTGGTAGTCACAAGGGAGCCAGCCTAAAATACTAAACTCATTGAGGTCTAGACTAGGGCCTGAAATTCTGCTGAAAACTTCTGGCCTAAAAAAAAATGCTTAGCTAAGCACAAACCCAGGCTACTTCTGGAAAACTTTCTGAAATAATTGTAAGGAATTAAAAACAAGACCTTGCTCTACAGAAGGCAGAAATCATAGATTCTCAGGGCTCCTCACCTGGTAAAAAGCTGTTATAGTCCCCTCTACAGATGAGACAGACCAAATTCAACATTAGCACAAGCAGTTGCATCACAAATGCCTGCTGATGCTGGTAACTAACTTGGCACTGGTTTCTTTAATCAGATCTTATTTCAAAATAATTGCACATAATTTGTTGACCATTGTTACAGTTACTGAAAATGGGCAAAAGCAAAAATTGCTTATTCTGACATTAAAGAAGCTTGAAATAAAAGTTGTCTAGGTCAGCTGCTAGTGCTAGCAACTTTTCTGAAATCGGGTAAAAGCTTAATGTCCCAGAATGTCTTCTCCCACCCCTCTGTTATTCTTGCAACAGATTACATGGTTTGGATGTGTCTGTGGTTTGTAAGCTTTGATGCTACATTGAGCAAGAGAGTCTCAAGCACATAGGAGTCAATTTATAGACAAAAGATAACTGCACCTACTACTATATTGTCTGTCCAGGTGTAACAGTCTTAGATAAGTACAGCTATCGGTACTATCTTCAACCTTACTACACAGGGATTTTTTCAGTCCAGTCAAAGACTGGTTTTGTTTGAATTTTTTTTCTGGAAAAGTGATAAGTGGAAGATCCTATTTTCCTTGTCAATTAGCACTGCTGATTCAAATAAGTTTTTATAGCCTAATGAGACATTCAGTTTACTCTCTAAGTCTGAAGTCACTATACACCTTTCTTAAAACTTGCTCATCCCAAAGCTCACCACAAGCTAATGGATGTGGGCTTTGCAAACTCAGACTGTTAATGGATGTTTAAAACATGCTGCACCCCATAAAAATTTGCCCCCAAAATCCAGAATGTACTTGTTGCTATGACTTTCCTGGTGGCTAAAGGTTCAATTACTCTAGGCCACCAACAAGGCTGGAGGTGCGCACCTCCTGGGACCATAGTCATCTGGAGTTGAGTTACAGTAAAGCTCAAGGCACAGTGAGTCTCATTGTTAAAACAGAAATTCTTAATAATCAGTAATCAGTTATCTGACTGCTGTTTGACAAATCCATCCATGGATTGACAATGAGGTAAAATTAGCCTGGGTAGGCAGCTTTTCTAAAGGAGGAACACAGCTGTGTTTTAGCTCTCTCCAGACAGAACAGTTTCTACTATCCTTCAAGTCCAGTGGGTATTTAAGAATGCACAGGATATGCTGTATCTCTTTTTTTCCCCACTCTGATATACAAATTTTTATATGTATACACACTTTCTTAGATTGTGGGAAAAGCTTTTGTCTGCTGGCATGTCAAGTCAAATAGAATACCTGAAAAAATGCACTTAGAATTAAAACCCCTTACATGCAGCAGTTACTTGCTTACAGTGGGACTCTCCTGTGCCAATAAATGACTGAAGACTGTGTTGCCAGTGAAGTGTTAATGTCTTGAGAAATAATTGTGTAACTCTCATCTCTTTTCAGTATGTAAAAATGATTCCTTGAAAGAAGTAAGAAGGCCCATGATCTAAAGATCAGTGCTTTGCTGTCTTCCTCGTCTGCTGATAGTACAGAACAGTAATTCTCTGTCTCAATAAAAAACTAAATCAGAGTGTTGCTTGCTGCTAGGGTGAGTGTCCTTCTTACGTGCAGCATTTACTAGCTGCATAAAGGACTGTGCAAGTGATCCAAATACTCTAAACTTCTGGTATTTTCAGCTGCCGAAACCACTAACTGCGTAGCGTCTATCGACTAACCTAAAACAACACTTCCCTTACTATAGGAATTAAACTAGAAATTGAGAAGAGTGAAGGCTAGGATCATTCCACCTGAGCCCTTGCTGCTGGGGACTAAAAGAAATGTCACCTAGTCCCATAATTAGTGTCTTTTCAACTTCCAAGGAATATTTAATTTTATGCTGAAAAAGAGGAAGGTAAGTTACAGTCATGAAATTGTAGAGCAATATGGAGTTGAGCATCAGTAGTTTAGGAAGATTTTATATCCAGTGTATTTTATGTCCATGAAGAAGGTTTTTTCATGTAATGTGAAACCTCTGCCCCACCCCATTTTTTTGGAAGCAGTACAAAGACAGTTTTCTGGAAAAAAAAAACCCCATGGAATTCACTTATTTGCTGCTCCCCACCCACCCACCCACCCCCACCACTTCTTTAAAGTAAATTCCATGGCAAATTAGAAATTATGTGTGGATTCCAATATTTTTGAAAGTCACAATGAGACTCAGTGGCACCCTAAACTTCAGAGGTGCTTGAGACGGCAGCAAACAAGATTTAAAAAACACAAGTCAGCACACCTGTGAGTTTACTAGAGCACAGTGATCTGTCTGCTCTTGTCCTCTTCTTAGTTTGAATTTAGCTTTACAAAGCTTAATTTATGTGAACTGTGTGGAAGCTAAGATACAAAGGTTTTTTTTCAAGGTACTAAATAAAAGAAAAAAACTATTCAAGCAATAGTAAAGGCATAAAGTTAATCATCACAAGAGCTTAAAGCTTAGATTGTCATGGTTTTATAGAAGAGTAGTTCAGGATTTGGGACAATACTTTTCATATATTTTTTAATAGTAAGGCCCATGGAAAGAAGACAGATGGAAATATTTCATTAGGCTATACAAAGTTAGCATTATTTCACATATCTGTGTTTGCTGCTTTTGTATTGATGGTAAGGTAAATAACTTTAACAAAAATTCAAAATGTTTATTAACACCATGTGCATATATGCACAGACATCAGGCTGTAACTGGGCAGATGTCATTGTGTTTGTTAGTTATGGCATTTACATGATGACTCTGTTCATCTAAAATACCATGAGAATGTAATATATATAAAATAAGGAAAGCTGCATTAGACGTACACAGCGTGAAAATGTCAGTCCTCAGCAAAGAACAGAGGTAAATTTTTTTTGAGAAGTTAGTCACCTAAACTTTGAAATGCTAATGTAGATCAATTAGAACTTTTATTACTGTTGCAACAGGACTTAACGCTGACATTGTAATAACTCCAGAATTATGAATCAGTGAATTATTACTGGTGAGAGGAAGGAATACAAAGCTGTCTCAGCTTGTGGCACTGCCATGTAGTGAAACCGAACTAGTATTTTCCATGGATTTATTTTTTTTATGATAGTAATAACTTAGAAGTTACATGCAAAATGTTTCCATCGTAATGTGCCAAGTGATAAACCCAGCAGTCAAAAAGCTTACCCAGAAATTTCATTACATCTATTACATCTAAAAATAGAAGTATTCATAAATAACAGAGTTCAGTTCTGTTCCTCATTTGAACACTGTGCCTAATTTTTTTGAGTACTTTGCAATATGAGCTCTTTTTAATAACAAAGAAAGCAAATTTACATAAAAGTATTATTTCAAGAGTTTTCTAACATAATTTCACTGTAAGTTCCTGAGCTACTGAGTGGGATAAATCAAAACTAATAAATCTGAAAATCTAACTGAGGATATCTAGATTGGAATTTACCATTAGAATTAAAGCTTGATTTTAATAAGAATGCTGTGCATGTTGTATGTGGTATTTCCAACCAGTTATCAGGTTGAGGCAAGCATTGCTAATACTGCTGACAAGTTATGCTGTTAAAGATGGGCTGTGCTTCCTATTGCATGCATTACACTGACACTATACTTTCTTTCCTTTCCTTTTCTCCTGTGCCATGCTTGCTGTGTAGCAAATGGAATCTCTTGCAGTAAGTTGAAGTTCTTTCATATTCTTTGTCCATCTGTAGATGGACTAATACACCCCAATTTTACTGTTTTACTTCTAAGCATGTTTTCCTTTTTCGTTATAATTTTCCTGTAGAATACATGCAGTGATTAAAATAATTTACTAAGCTGTGTTTTGTGAAATCTAAAAATACTGTCCAAAAATTTTGACACCTTCATATGCTGTTTTAAATGGTCTTCTACATATTTTTTTAAGAAGTCAAGCCTTTGAATGTATATGATATGCTGAAGTGGAAGATAAAAGGTTTTGTTATTTTAAAACTCAGAATTTTTGAATTGTCCTAATGAAAAACTACAATATATAGTTGACAGTTTTGTTTCAAATAGATTTTGTTTATATCGTGATGAATAGCTTCACCACTATTGGTTTCTAACACTTACTCAGGAAGAATAAAAATTGCGTTACTTGATGTGGTAGCTAAATACTGAGTGAGGCAAACTTGAGTCTTCGATTTGACCTTAGTTTGTCTTCATTCAGGTTAGCAGCCAGAAGAATTAAACTGAGTTACTATTCCCCAAAGACTAAAAAAAATAATCATGTGTTATGTGCCAAGCTATCGTGAGATTTTCATTTTTTTTAACTGTTATGCCCTGCCCTTGTTTTCAATTAATTTTTAACTCCCTGAACTTCAAGTATACATGTATGTAACTGCTCTGTAGTGCTGCCAGTTCTCCAAAATGTGAATAGAGTGAACTTGATCCCAACTGGAGAGCCTCAAGCTGTGTCCCTACCAGTGACCCAAACTGGACCAGGAGCAAGCGTGTGCCCCCTGGCTGGTGCTGCAGCTGGTGGGTTAGCACCTCCGCTGGCTGGGGGGCCAGCCAGCCCGTGACATGCCTGACCACAGAAGACAGAGCTATTTCCAAGAGGTTGTATCTAAACAGCCACCCTTTATTCTGGGAGAAGAGGGGTTAGCCACACAGATGCAAGCCTGGCAGTGCTGCATGACCTCAGTTACAGAGAGTGGCCTCTGGGCAGGTTTATTGGACAGGCAGTGTCCCTCATGCCCTGCCTTTTCATTCTCTTGGCCACAAGTCAGTTCTGGCCTAGCAGGTCGTACACCTGTTCCCTCCCTTTTTTCCCCACCACGGATCTGCTGGGCCTTCCTTCAGCTCCTCTGGGTCTTCACTGCGGCATAGGTCTGGTGGGATTCCTCCCTTCCGTTTGGGGCAGGAACACTCTGACCCTGCTCACCAGTAACAAACATTGAGCAGCCCGCCTCAGATACTAGAAGCAGAGAGCTCAGACCGGGCAGATTTACAGTGCTGAACTCTGCTGCCGCGGCGGAACAAGCAGCCCTGTCTGCGTGGCCTTCAGCAGGGTGAGCCTGGCCAGGCTGGCACCCGCTGCCTTGGCAAGCTCCTCCTGCTCCCGCTCTCCGCCAGAAACCTCCTCCAGGAGGAGAGGCTGGCTCTGCCTGATTTTGGCAGTGCCCTTGGCTGGCTGTTGGTGGATGGGTAGTTGGTGTCCACCCTTCCCTGACGAACAAAGATGAAATTTGCCAACGAACATCTCTTTCGACCTTGGCCCCTCAGCCTTGTCCCGTTGGTACAGAAATCTGGGGAACTGGAGCACTAAGAATATGGTTCTCATTTTGGCTTATTAATAAAAACCCTGGTGCTTAAATATTGAACCATATGTAAATAAACACTTCAGTCAAGTTAACATTTACAATATTTTTAAAGTACTTTTTATTAGTATTTGTGCTGGCATTTGCAGAGCCCTGTTCAGCAAACAGCTGAAGTACGTGCTGGTAGCTAAGCGTGTATGAAGTGCTGTAAGGAAGCAAAGACATTAATAGCTGCTGCTTCTTTTCTGCCATGTTTGGCATGGAACTCTGCTCTGGTTCCTTCAAGCAAATGGAAAGATCATGGAGCCCAGCCTTGGTCACTGTATCTGTAAGAGAAAACAAATCAAATATGGTTTGAAGTCTGTAAGGCTTTCCTGCCAAAGGTTCAGGAGGCCTCCTGACTTCTACTTGCAGAATTTTCATTTCTTCTGTAATTTGCCAAAGATTAAATATTCCTCCCTTCCCCACTGTGATCCAGCTGTGGAACCAGGAGATTCCCCTTCCTGATAAGAACTATCTGATAAGAACCAGAACTATAAGCATATTAACTTGACTTCTCTGGCAGATGTGCCCATTGCATGTTATTTCAGTGTGTCTGACACCTTTTGCGTGGTGCTGCACGTTATGCTGGAGGAAACCAGTTAATATTCATAGAACAGTATCTGCTTAATCTGGGAGAATAAATTGTAGAAGCCAGATGCCCTCTTACACATTGAACTCCATCCATCTGTTGTATGGTTTCTTTAAGGTGGTGGAAAATCCATGAGCTGAGGTTTAAGTTGCAGAGCTGGCATTTCCCCCTTCCCACTCCTGGCTGGATTTATTGCCTCTCTTCCTCAGGGAAGCAGGCCGGAGCTTTGACCCTCTTGGACAACTACTTCATTGCTTCTATCTTGGATTTTCACCCTCTCAGAAGAGGTCTTTGACCATTTCTGAAGTTTTAAAGAGTTTTATGTTCTGTGCAGCAATTCCCCCCATATTCTGCCTCTGCTTTCCAGCTGCAAACTGCAGACAGTGAAGCTAACCTGTATAAACTGCTTTGAGATTGATGCTGACGTGTGCTATGTGAGAGCTAGCCATTATAATTTTGATTTTCAATGTTTTGTGTGACTTACCTGTAGAAAAAAGAACATTACTTGTTTTCTGAAATAGCACATGATCGTACTTCAGTAAAATAATGGTTTTCGAGAACTGAACTATCTCAATGTATTTTATTAGTTATTGAAAATTATCCCAACTCGCTGATCTGTATTAATTGTTTTTCTGCTGGAAATCTTCCCTTAGCAATTGGAACTGTGTCAGAGATTATATAAACTGCACTTCCAGCTGCTGTTGCTTTTTCAGTCCTACTGTAAACTCATCGGACAAGTGCATGAAGTCAGTTCCATGCCAGAGGTACGTAACAAACCAGTATGATATATGAAATCTTAACTTCACTCATACACTGTACACGTAGGGAAGGCTCACACTGTATGAACAATCTGCAAGTGATTTAATTTTATTTTATTTGAGGCTTTAATTTTAGGGACAATGAGCCTTCTTCACACATGCAGAAAATAGCCTTTTCCTAGATCATGACTGATTTTATCTGAACTTTATGGAGATGCTTAGACCACGAGCACTTGTTAGCATGGCAATAACCAAATAATTTGGTAAATTAATCTTAATATGGATGCAAAATTAAGGGTTTTGCTGGACTAATGTATTGTAATTTCCAGCCATATAAACTGTCTCCATTGTGTGTGCATTATACTAGAAACATCAGCAGCAGTTTTTGACAAACAGCTATTAAATGGTTTTGTGTCCTGTCTTACCTGAGCAAGTAAAGATGTGTAAAGTAGAACTACTTTGTATTTTGACTGCAAGTGTACTGCCTGATCTTGTTCGCTGGATAAACAAATTAAACTCAGTTTAATGTTTCCAAACAGTATTAAATCTATTTCAAAAATATAATTAACAAAATACCTTAATGTCATAAGCCTCTTTAATTCTGTGATTTTTACAAACTTTAAATATTTTTGACACAGCACGCTATCACTTTTGACCCAGATAGCTTTTTGGGGTTAGATAAATCTATGTATCTTACTTTAAAGAACTCAAGAACAATACTGTTAGTGTAATTTATTTTCAGCAATTGCATTAAATACGTAATACCTTGAAAGATCTTTGAGGTGATCACTGTAAGTTGGATGATCGTCATTTAAGGAAAGATTTAACTTGCCATTCCATATTTATTTTTCTCCTCATAAGGTGTACATATTTTAAACTATTGAGGGGCAGAAATTATTGTACTTTGCTTGTAGCTATAAAACAAAATTGGAAGCTATAAAATGTAATTTATGTCAGATTCTAGTAGTTTAAAGATTCTCTGTAAATGGAAAGGCTTTATTTATCAGATGTGCTGTAGTAGTACAAAGAATTTGAATACTTAGGAACTGTTCTGAAGGCTGGCTTGTAGTGTGATTGGGCTGTTCACTTTCAGGAGAAGACAGGACAGTAGGCATCTAGTCTTACAGTAATCTAAATTTTAGAAATATTTTTTGTTCCTTATAAGATAATTGATCTCTGAACTGTATTTTACAGTTACACTGTTATACATGATGCAGCCTATGAAACTGGGGAACAGTAATACGAGGAATAGCTGTTTCACCATGAAATTTGCATGTTTTGCTGGAGCCATAATTATTCAAAGGGATTTCCATTGTTAGTTCATGTGACAATGGTTATTTTTAGCATGTATGGGCATGAAAAGGTAGATCTTTAGAAATGAACTGTTCACTTATGAGCGATTTATGAGTCTTGTGCCCTATTAACTTTTCAGCCTGGCAAAGGGTTATACAATTCCTGTCCATCTGTTAATCATATCAGATCCTGCATGTGTTTTGTAAATGAGTAACATCATCATTGCTAGAAGTATATGCTTTCTTAAACTTTTCAACTAAGATATATGAAAAGTAGCAGGGATGAAAAATAAGAGATTGTTGTGCTCTTGCATAGGGTTAAAGGAAGCACAGAGCTTAAAAATCTGTAGTTTGTGTTTTCCCTATATTGTACAGAGCACTGAGATCAAGAAATGTCCTTGTGTAAAACTAGAGTCTTTTCCATAATGTGTACATCCAACGTAGTATGAACAGACTTGAAATACCTATTCCCTTTGGTGCCTATGGAGAATGAAAATACCCATCTCTCATCTTTCTCCTTGGAACAGCTGTTAAATATGTCAAGAGAGCTGAGTGAGTTGAAGAAAAATCTTAAGGATGCTACTGCTGCAATCGCAGCTGAACCTCTGGCGACAGAATCTGAGCCCACATTCAATTCTACAGAAGCAGCTATTCAGTCCATGCTGGAGTGTCTGAAAAACAATGAACTTGTTAAAGCTGTCCGACAAATAAGAGAATGCAGGCAAGTTTTGCTACATGGCTCATATTAGACTTTGATGTTATTAGAAAAATACGCATTTATTATCTTCCTGACTTTATACTAAATGTAATGTGCCAAGTCAGTATAATTAAGTTAGTATGTTTCAACAAGGTACATGGGGGCATTGATATTCTTAACTTTTTTGGGGGTGTACCACAAGTAACGATATCAAATCAGTAATACAAACATGTACGCTTGCAACAATTAAGATAATTACATTGCATAGATTGAAAGTACTTCTGTGAGGCTCTTGAGAATCTTCTTATAGAGCCAATTCCTTAAGGTATATGTCACTGGCATCAGCTAACATTCAGCCCAGTTTCACTGATTTGACTGAGTTTTCTTAGCCTTTTTTTCCCAGTAACAGGAGTTGCGCTTTTATGTGATTTCAGTGCCTGATAGCAGAGTCTGAGTAACAAATGAGTAGCATAAGAGAGCGAGTTGCTTTTGGCTTATAAGCGTGTGTGAGTCAGTTCTCCTTTTAGAGATCTCTAACACCTAGTTTCCATCTGTGCTAATAAACCCATAATGATACACACATTCTTTTCCTGTTTGATTGCAGGATTTTGTGGCCCAATGATATCTTTGGAAGTAGCTCTGATGATGAAGTCCAGACACTACTGAACATTTACTTTCGGCACCAAACCTTGGGTCAGACGGGCACCTATGCACTGGTGGGCTCCAACCAGAGCCTGACTGAAATCTGTACCAAATTAATGGAACTGAATATAGAGATCCGCGACATGATTCGCAGAGCTCAGAGTTACCGGGTCATCAATACTTTTCTTCCAGACTCCAGCATTTCCGGCACAAGTCTCTGACAGGACTCTTGTGTCCTCTTTCAAGCTGGGAGTGCTGCCCTGCTGGAGTGAGGTGGCTCAATGTCTTCTCAGCCTTGCAAAGGTTTGGTCAAACTGTGCTCACTCTTGCTACATTTAGGATCTCTTCTAAAAAGATATGGGCTGAACTTCAAATGTGTAGCAATACTGTAAGGACAAAGGTAGCATAGAGCATCTGGGACAACATCCTTTGTTCTGTGTTGCACAAAAATCAGTTAGCATTTCACTGAGCAACTGCAACTCACTACTGAAGAAGTGACTTCCATTGCATACCAAAGCCTACTACAGTGAACAATACTTCCTTTATAGCAAATTAATTTTAGGTTGGCAAAAGTGCAATGTTTCCTTCACAAAATAATATTTTTTGTTAAAAAAAAAACACCTTGTACATTTTTCTTTTTTTGGTTGAGTGAAAGATGGGCAGAATGAAGCTGGCCACAGAATCTCGCAAACTTGTTGGTCAAAAGCTGAGCGCCTGTGTATATGAAACAAGTTGTAAATGGACTACAGTTTAATGTACACTGTAATTTGAATATGATTACTGTATCTTAAAACAACGAGCTGCTATGAAGTACATTTCCTAATGTTACTAGGCTACTGTCTCTGAAGGTACTGGATCATATTGCAGAGGTCTGTTCTTAGGCCCCCCCCAAGCATCATGAATGGTCTTGGCAGATTTTCTTCCTTTTTTTTTTTTTTTTTTTAAAAAAAAAGGACTTTGGCTGCTTTCTACTAGAGGGTTGCTTTTATGAAGATATTTATACTATTAAAGGATGGTTGATCTAATTTAACTTGCCATTTTGTAGGAGAAAGTCCCATCACAGAGTCAAATCCTTTGACCTGGTATGCATGCATATTTTTATTTAATATAAATTTTGAGTATAAAAAGTAAAAATATTAACGTGAAATGCAAGTTCTCATGTTAAGTTTCTTCAAGGAGATGTCTTATTGTATTTGTAATGTATATATTAAAGTCATACCTGTATGGTTTTTTTCTTACATTTAACTGCTGTCCAGTGTTAAATGTATGCATGTAAATCTGTTGCACATCTGAGACTTTTATTCTGGCAAATATGTAACTTATTCACTCTGTAAATACACTTACCATTTTTGTGAAGTAACTTCGGTTGATATTTGGATCAGTACATCCAGTTAACTAAAATATAAAAGTCATATATAATCACAACAGTGTATGTGCTTGCGAAGATTGCATTGTCTGAATCTATACTGTTGCAGATAGTACCTGTGATCAGCAACCCTCAAAAGACATGCTTTTTTTTCCCCCCCATCATTTATGGTGAAACTGTTCATTACATTGAAAAAAAAAAACTTTCTCATTAGAGAGCCCGAAACTGGATACAGTAATCTAGATGTGGTCTAGTGAGTGCTGAGTAAAGAGGAATAATTGCTTCCCCTGCTCTGCTGGCTCTCCTTCTGTTTGTAGAGCCAAGGATGTGGTTGCTGCCCTTTGCTGCTGGCTGCACACCAGCTCACTGCCAACCAAACCCCAAGGGCATTTTCCAACGAGCTGCTCCCCAGCCAGGCAGTCCCCCTGTCTGTGTCACTACAAAGGGTACTCCCCATCCAGGGTTGGGATTCCCTCTTGCACCTGCTGAATATCACAGGGCTCTTGTTGGCCCATCCTCCAGTCAGCAGAGATCTCTCCAAACAGCAGCACTGCCCTCACCTGCATTGGCTTGCCCCCCCCCCCCCCCCCATTTGCTGTCACCTGCAAACTTCAGAAGTACACTCTGCTACCTCTCTCAGGGTGGTGGTAAAGACATTGAACAGGACAGGCCACCTGCTTGCTCTACAGCACTTGTTACTGTCTTGCAGGTAGATTACAATCCATTAACCACTACCCTGAGCAACTTGATTTAATCGGACCTCCACAGAGTATGAGCCTCTAGAGGTTCCTTCCACCCCTAAAGTATTCTACGGTTCTTCACAGATAAAACCCATGATGTAACCATCTAGCTTTCTTAGCATCATTCCAGAACTTCAGGTACAATAGAAAGAAGATGATTTATTCCCAACAAGGCCTCACTGAAGTCTAGGCAACGTGAACTGCAGTAATGCCCCACTGTGCTGCTGCAATAGCAGTACTTTAATTAGGATTCCCCTGACTGCATTTTGTCCCTGGGAAAGCACATTCAGTTACATTTAAGCCACCAGCCCTGGAGATGGCTTACATGACTGGAAAGCTTCTGATGCACAAGCCTGTATTCGAATTGGGGGCATAGGAACTTGTTCTACCTCTTTCGGGACACTAAGTCTAGAGAGAGAATTTGTTACATTCCATCACAGATACCCCAGCTCAAGAGGCTTTTTCCCCTCATCAGCTAGAAGACGTGTGAAGCTTATGCTTCTCCCCTCATATCTTATAGACATAGTCTTCTGGCATGTAGTCTTTGATTATCAAACTGCTGTGATTTTTTAATACATTTGACAGAGGCAGTATGAAAAGACACTTGTAGAAGCACTTACCCCAGACTTTATGCTCCAGAGCATTTGCATCATCCACACTAGTTCAGTTTGAGTGACTGCAGGAACAACCTGCTCTCACAGTTTTAATTTTAGCATTCCCTAAAGGCAGCTGAAACCAAAACCTCTTTTTGTTAAGAAATCAAACTGGTTCCATTTCCTTCCAGATGTAATTTTCCCTCTTTCATTCCAGCAAGATGAAACTAAGGGGTAGCAAAGTAGTGCAAATGTTTATTGTACATATGCTGTGAGTAAAGTTCAATTAAGTTATACACTTCATAAATAATACAAAAGTCTTTACCCATTATATATTCTATAAATAATACAAAAGTCTTTATCCATTATCCAATGCCAGGTCAAAAGCCTAAAGTCAAAACATTGCAAGAGATTGACAGAGTGCAACGCACGAACAGAAGAGGGCACAGTGATCAGACAATGTATTTGAAGCTGTAAGTGTTGCCACAGGACAGCCTCTTGCCTTTGCAACGGCCACAGAGCTCTTGGCGATGAGGCTTCTTGATATCAACATGTCTTTTCTTCCAAGGGCAGGAACAACGAGTCTTTGAACAGGTCTTTAGAAAAAAGACATTTTATTAGTAGTCGATCAAAGGTGCTCACACTTCATGTTAAACTGACATTTAGTTTTCCTTAATCACAGCAACACATTTGGGCTGATGCACTTGAAAGAGCTTTTGTGGTAAAAACCCTGTGGAGTTAAGCTGAAAGAGCCTTCTCACCTAGAAGCACAAAACCATACCCTACTACTTGTAGCTAGGCATAACACTGCATGAACAGAGAACCATTCATGTAGAGCCATGAGCAGGAGAATCCTAGCTTGTTGCACCTTTCCCAAATAACACTTCCCAGTACTTTGATGAAAGCAAGTTCTCTTCCACAAAGTCAGTATTGAATTCAGCAACTGTAAACTATTAGAGTATATGACAAACTCCAGCGGTCTTACCAGGATATAGAAAAGCAACTTACCTGGCACTGGATTGCTTCCACTCGATAGGGATTGAAGCCCTTTTGGCATCTGCGACAGAGCTGCTTGAAGTATACCTGAAAAAAGCAAGTTCTCAGTTACTACAGAGACTTACTTGGGGTGTTCAGTACAGGTACCTAAATTTGTGCCAAAACATCTTGATTTGTGGCAGATTTGGTGCCATTCTTAATCTCAGGAGCAATAAATTACTTGCCAACTACCTTGTTGCTTCCAGAAATGCACCACACGTAGGCACTCTCCCATCTGGTCTTGCAGTCTTTACAGTGGAAATAGCCATACTTCTGCTCCAGAAACTGCCGAGAGAAAGTTCACTGAGCAGCCTCCAGCACCACAGGAGCACCTGGCCCAGCTCCCTCCTTACACCAGGAAGGATATTCCCTGGGCTGGCTTTGTGGTTCACCCCCCACCCCTCCTGCCCTGGGTGGGCCCCAGCCCCAGGGTCACGCACCTGGAAGGCAGTCTGTCGTCTGGGGGCCACGGCCTCCTCCCCTGGCACCTCCGCTGCCTTCTCCCTCGGCACAGCAGCCGCTGCTTGGCCCACCTGCTGCTCCCTGCCACCATCCTTCACCTTCTGCTCCTCAGGGGTCTTTTCAGATGACTCTCCCTTCTCCTGGGGCCTGGCAGCCTCAGGCAGTGTGAAGAGGCAGCCGTCCCGCAAGGGTGAGTAGAGGGCAAGGCACCCTGGGGCGCAGAGGGCAGCAGGGCCGTGGGGGCAGCTGACGGGCAGCGTGTGCAGCTCCAGCGAGCACTGCACGGCAGCATCAGCCTGCAGGTTTACCTGCACACCCACCTCCTTGGTGTCAGCCCGGTGCAGCTCAGGGCTCACCTGTGACAGCAGGGCCTGGAGCTGGGCCTGTCGGTAGCTGCCCAGGCAGTCAGAGGGGAGCGGGCTGAGGGGTGCCCCGAGGAAGGGGCTAATGCCACTGCTTTTGGTCTGCTTCCAGTTGGGCTGTTTCCCCATTAGGTCCCTGCTGTGGCTTGGCGTGAGGTTACCCCTGAAGCTCTGGTACATGCCAAAGCGGGGATAGACAAAGCCCTCCATGATCACAGCTACAGAAAAGTCAGCCCCAGTTGCCTCCCCAGGCTGCTTTATTCTTATCTGGAGAGCTGCTGCTAATTGTTGCTAATCGATGAGGAAATTGGCCCCAGCCTAGTGGGGCTAGCTGGGGCAGCTGGAGGGTTGATTGCAAAGGGAGGACTGCAGGCAGGCCTGCCCCCAGCCCTGCTCCCAGAGCTTGTCCTGGGGGCTGAGCTGAGGCGGGGGTTAATGTGTTTCCAAGCAGGAGGTGTAGGAAGCCCTGACACGAAGAGCAAGAAGCCCCTGCTCTGGCCATCACGTACAGGATTTCCCTTCCTTCCCTCATTAAGATCTTTGCAGAAGGTCAGGGCCTGCACCGAGCTGGCCTGCAGCTGTGCAAAGCGCCGACTGTCGCTGCTCATCAAGGCCTTCGCCTGCCATTTCAGGTAGGAAATGCAGCCACAGGGCTACAAGCTCCAATAACAAATCCAGGGATGGATAAAGCCTCAGTTCATGTAGCTGTAAATCAGTGACAGTCTTGATAGAGCTGTGTAAGCCCTGAGAAGTAATTGGTGCTCAAAAAGCAGCACGCCTCTGCAAGACCCTGTAAAGATGAATAGATCTAATTCAGCCATAGCTGGGACAACGGTGGCTTTCAGAGTGAGGAGAGGCCTGCTTGCCCACAACACCTTCTGTTCATGGTCTTAAAAGAAGGAAATGGGGGGTTGGGAAACTAACAAAGCCTAGATAAACTGGACACCCCACAGACAACTGAGCAAAGAACGCAGGCAATTAAGTCTCTGAAAAGAAGTCTTTATTCGTATTAAAATGTCTAAGCATCCCTATTGCTTCTGTTACTTGAGGATTGTCCACATGCAGGTTTTCCTATCAACTGGATTGGTTTAGGAAAAGATGGAATATACTTCAGTTTGTACAACACTCTGGAGGGAAAACAGTTAAACCAGGAAAAGTGGCTTAATACTTGTGTAATAAAATTTTAGCGATTTTACAAGCACTTACATATTAGACTAATAGTTGTTCTTCCATAATTACATCACTTTAGTTCAATTCTAAGGTAATATAGTTAAAAATCATATAATCAAATCATTGAAACTGTATAAAGGGGTCTTCAGAGACTGCAGAATCCCCAAATCCCTAGACCTGCTGTGATGTGAAATAATCTCTTTGCCTGACTCCTCACCACCTTTATAAAAGCACTGCATTATAAAATTCAGTGGGCCAACAAGACAGGGGCTAGAGAAGAGCTGGTAGGGATGATGTCTCTAAAAATCCACAGTGTATTTGAGAAACATCCTTTCAGGTGCCTGAAATAAATCAGTAAGAAAATTTTTATGGAACAGAAGGAGGTTAAGGTTCAGGAAACACACATCCGTCCATCCATCATAGCTAAACGAAAGATGGCTCAAGGCTCCACATTATGTTTGGGTTTTCAAAGCACTGTCAGCATCAGCCCAAAGCAAAACAGGGTATAGAGATGACAGTTAAAATTTAGGACTGCAGTGTGGCAGCAGCAGGAGTAAATTGTTAGGGTGCATTGGGAGGGGAATGGGGATTAAATTGGAAGCTACATGCAATCATTTAAAACAACAGTTTGTTTTCCTCGAAAGTGCTTTGGGAAGGAGCAGTTACTGCAGCTTCCCAGAGCCTGCAGGATTAGAAGTCTGTATGAAGGAGGAGGGACATGTAAAAACTGTTGTATGATTGTTACCGAAATCTCAGAATGAAAAATTTCCCACCACCAATGTGTTGTAGATAAGCAGACACTTCTTTATTGACGGCCGGGTGCATGAGTGAGTCCTCTCACGATCAATGCACACCAGGCTTCAAAATCATACACTTCATATAGAACTTATCCATACATATTCATTAAGTATTCATGCATAAACATAGTATTTCCCGAAAATCACTAACATACTCTCGCTTCGTATGTTAATTAGCTTATCAATCCTTCGCGCTTGTGCAAATTCTTCCAAGAATTGTGGGCAGGGATCTCCGGGATGTGGGCAGTGGTCTTTGGAAGGAAGGCTGTAGGTCTTCCTCATGGGGTACTTTTCACCTTTTGCCTGGTATGCGATGGTCTTGCAAGTTTGCAGTGTTCTTATCGGTCTGAGCTAATTTATGTCCTTGTCGACCATCTGTTTCTTCTGTTTCTTTTAGTCGCTCCCTCTAGATAACTTATAAACAGGCCCCTTGTTAGAGAAAGTTAGAGAAACAGACTCCTCCTTTCATTAGTTATTTCATTAATTATTTCTTTCAAACTATGGTTACATGACCTAATTACTATACCTTCATTCTTTGAGTAATATATTTACACTTAACTTATTGTCCCTATTCCATACAGTTTCTTTATATCAATAATTAAAGTTCACGCTTTCTTGGCAGGTAACTACGAGTTGCTTCATTTGGTTGCTCTCAGTTCTTGGCCTTGGTACAGGGCTGTACAGAGGATTTCATAGCAGCTTTTGTTGTGCAACTACTAGTTTCATTAAAATATATTTCTTATTCCTCTATATTTCTATTAAAGCGATTTTATAAAATCAAATAAAGTTGATGAATTCTAACTGTCAGCAAATCTGTAACATGATGAGATGGCAAAGGAGGTGACGGGTGAGTAAGCAGGTGATAGAACCGTGTAAAGTAAGGAGTGGTATGGAATGGTAGGAAGAAACCCCCTTCAAGGGCAGATGAACATCTGGCTAAAATAAATGATGTCTTAACTCAATGGATGATAGGAAGCATTTTCCACCCAAGCTGGAGTTCCTTTGGAGTCATTGCTGAGGCTAAGAATTTCTCAGGAGCCTAAAAGGGAACATACGTGTATGTAGAGGATAATAATAGTCTCTTTGTTATAACGTCAACAACGATAACCGCTTCATGTGGCAGGGCCCACAAAGGCAGGCGGGGGCGCCGCCCGCAGCCCGCGGTGAGGCCCCGGCAGCCTTTGCCCGGCACCTCAGCGCTAATACGAACACGGCGCCCGCCCACCCTGGATGCGACGCCCCATTTCCCACCGACAAATAAAGACCAGCGGCTGCCCCACGCCTCGCGATACTCTCCTTCCCTATCGCGAGAGCCCTGCCCCCTCCGCCCGCTGCTGCCCGCCCCAGCCCCGCCTCCTTCCCGTGACGTCGGAGGCGGAGGAAGGCGGGAACGGCGGGCGCTCCCGGTGCCTTGGCGCCAAACTTTGAACGGGGTGGCGGCGGGAGCGCGCTGTGCGGTGGGGCCGTGCCCCCCCCACACACACCCCTACCGCCTGAGGCGATGCTGCGGCCGCCGCGCCGCCTGAGGGGCCAGCGGGAGGTAAGGGCCCCGCGTGTGGCTCGGCCCTGCCCCGGGAACTGCCCCTTCGCCGTGGTATGTGTGGTAGGGGGTCCCTGCTGCCCTCTGGGGATTTAACCCCGCTGGGGGGGTCCCTCCCACAGCCGCCTGTTCCCTCACAGCCTGGCTGGGGGGCCGCGGCGGACGGGGCCCGGTCTCTGAGGCACCTGCCCGTGACCCGGTGGCGGCTGCACAGGCCCTGCGTGTGCGTGGGTGCCCGGCGGGAGCGTTCTCTAGCGGGAAGCAGCGTGCGTGGGTCGCTTCGCCTTTTAAAATGCAGTTTTGAGGCAATTTTAAATTGCTTGGCTTTCTGGCTTAGGGTAGTCTTTATCTGTTTTTTTTTGTTTGGTTTTTTTTTTTTTCAGTGCCTGCCTTTACCATTTTTTTTGGCAAGGCATCGTGTGTAAAACATCCATCTCGTGGGAAACATTTTACTGTGGAAACAAGATATGTACCAAAATAAACAGGGATGTTTCTGTGAAAGTCTCCTTTATGCCTGTTTTTTAATAGAACTGTGAAACTGGCAATGTCAGCTCCACTTGAAAGCAACTTTAAATCAAATTCTTGGCACATAAGTTATAATGGTTGTAGGAGTTTGTATGTAATAGCATACATTCTATTCTAACATATATTAGGGAATGTAGATTTTTTTTTTTATTTGTGCTTAAAATACCTCAAAAGTCTTCTGTTGGTTCCATTTTGATTTTCACCTGTATTCACTGAGGTTTTTTATTGTCTCTGATACGACTCCTTATGCTTTTCTTGTCTGTTGTTTTCATACCAAGTTCATCGTTGGCAGTGTTTAAATACATCAGAGTCCTAAACCTGAATAGGTTGGGTTACAACACACCTACCAAGAAATGCAGGAAAGCAGGCTGAAGACTTGCAGCCCTGTGACATTAGAATAGCACTGTATGAAGTAATTCCTTATTTTATCTCAGGTTTTTCAGCAACTGTTCCAGTAATGTTCTGAAAAGAAAATGGCTTGCAAACCTGTGGAAAGACCAACTTTCTTTGAAATATTTAAGGCACGTTGCAGTGAATCAGGTACAGCTTCTCTATAGTAAATAACTCTTATTAAGCTTATTTTCTTGACATTAATACTTTGTACACATCTGCTGTATATTCCATAGAAAAGCATTATGCCGATTAGCATAGCTGGTTAGCTGCTCCTCTTGCCCCAAATCTGTATTTGCTAGTATATGTTTCTTGAAATTTCTATTTGTAGCTTTTTTTCATCATGTGTACTCAGTTACTTTTTTGGTACTTGCTTTTTAGCTGTGGCCTCCTTAATGTACCCACATGCAGCCTGGGTTTGGTCTTTTGCCAGATGCACCTGTAGTAGTATCATTTGTTGATATTAAAAGGAACCTGTTTAACTTGGTAGTCTGAGTAGAACAAGAGATAAACTAAAAGTCGGAAGTATATTTTTCATTGTAAACAAACTGGATATTTATCTGCTCTTTGGTTAGTTTTGTTAATGGTCTGAGAACTTGGGCAGGCATTATTTTATACTCGGGTATCAAGAGTTCAAAGCTGTCTAGAAACAAAATAAACAGAAGTATGACAATGGAATGATCAGTGGGATTTTGCTGCTAGCATTTAAATGCCTAATGTATTTCCACATCCTGCATGGAGGATCCTTTTTTTCTTTTTTCATTTGTTTTTCTTTATGTTTTTCTTCATAGACTTAGGGCCTATCAGTCTCAACTGGTTTGAAGAGCTCAGTGCAGAAGCACCTCCATATGAGCCTAAATTGTTGGGAGAACTTGATGGTCCCTTTGGCTGGCTTGATCCAACATCTTTTAAAACTCCAAGGGCAAAACCTACCTACAGTCAGCTGGCATCAACTCCACTGATTTTTAAAGAACGAAATATAATACTGCCACCTTATTCTTCTCCTGGAAAAGAACTGGATCAGAAAAAAACAGGAGCAAGTAAGTGATTTTTATTTTTTTTTTTAAAGTGTTACTTAAAGGCTGCTTTTGCTTTCCAGAAGCAAGAGACTTTTTTTTAAACCTGTTGTGTTGTACCTGATGATTATTAATGGAATAGATAATGCTACTGCAGAGATTGTATGACTAAAAAGATTATCTTAGTAGGCTTCTGAGGACCACCTATAAAAATGCAGAATGGATCTTAATGATTAATTCAGCCTTGCAGTGAACTGGTAATATTCCTCGCAGAAAAGACATTGTAATGGTCCTTATACTCTAAATACTGTTAATATATGGAGATATGAGCTTATTAGTGTAACCCGTTGACTGAGAATCAGAGTGGATTTTTTTTAGCAGTCTGATTTTTGCTTTATGCAAAATCTGTGAAAACCTTCAAGAGAGAAAAAAGTTCCTTATCATGCTGAAGCATGAAGCTGTCTGTAGGGTACTCCTTAATCTTTGTTAGAAAGATCTAGAAGCACTAAGCTCTTTTGAGTTAGTAAAACTGTAAGTCATGGAAAGAAGTTACGCTTTTCCATTTGGAAACAAGGAATGATTTCCAAGTCTCAAGTACATCATGAAAGTACATGTCACACTGCTCCTTTTTGATGTACCTGCAAGGTAGTATCAGATTTGTACATCTACCATGTCTGTACTCTGCTAACAATACAATAAGCTTTTCTAAACGGGTTACAGACAAACATAGGACTCCCTTTATTACCAGAATTGTTCTTAGATTCTAAAGCAAAGTCTGTAAAGGTGCAGAACTGTGCGACTGTTCAAATACACTTTACAACATTGCTTCCATTGAATAGCGTTACCCGGTTTGTTTTTCTTAAGTTTGCTTAAGAAAGTGAACTTCTGCTCAACTTATTCTCAGCTGAGAGCGTTTTTCTTCTAAATGTAGCTATTTGGCCTTTTACAGTGTTATGTTCCTAGTGAATTATTGGTAGCGTTGCATAAATTGCAAACAGAGGAACCTTATGATTCTTCCGTTTCAAAATGGCTTACTTTTGCTCTGTGTTTGTGCATGCAGACATTTGTATATGCTCCCTAAGGAAGGGAAGATGGCTATTGCCAAAGTTTACCTGTGGCTGGCCTGAGATCTCCTGGTTTTCTTAGCTAGACCCAACTGGCTCGTGTATCTAGATTTTCTTCTTGTGAAAACAAGAGCGTGGATGGAGGCTGATGGTTTTCACCAGGGTATGGTACTGAGCTGCAGCTGTGCTGTGCATGTGGATTTGGGAACTCGGAAGCAGAGAGAAATGCAGAAACCTAGGTGTAATTTCTGATACAGAAGTTGTTTGGAAATATCTGCATAGGAATTCTTTTGAGTAGTTGCTTGTTTGTGTGAGAGGCTCACTCTTCAGAGCATTCTGCTGCTTTGGTGGGCATGCTCTTTCTCTTTGCTTGGACGTGCATAGTACATAAATAGCTACTGCCACCAGTGGCGGTGCCTTCACTAACGGTTCCATAAATAATTTTTCCTTTATACTGCTTATTCAAATCAAGATGGGTATGTCTCAAGTAAATTTGAGGGAAAGCTGGTACAAGCGCACGTTTGCATGTATTGAGTTTCTCCTAAGAATAGCTTCTGCAATGACAAGAAAGGCACAATATAGTATATTAAAACTGAAATGGAACATTCAATGACTTGAATAATATAAAGGAAATAGACTGCAACACATCTGTATTAAGTGAATGAAGTGACATAATGAGGGTTTTTTTGGCCATGTAATTGAAATGTGTTTAGCATTGTTTGGATATAGAATTGTGTTCAAAACTCTAGAGAAATAAGTAGTGTTGGGTTTTTTTGTTTTTTGGTTTTTTTTCTAAAAACTAAAGGTCAGACATTGCATAATTTTTTTTAAAGCTTTTCTTTAAACTTCAAAATTGAAACTGTTACCTGTAGTTTTGCAAAGTTGTGTTGATTATTATATTCTGCATTGTAGGCAAAGAGAATTTGTTAAGCCCGGATATCACAAGAAGAAAAATAGATCAAGAAAATGAAATAGATCAAGAAAAATCTCCTGGTACCTGCTGCAACTGCCTTGCTGCTAGGTATGCTAAATATGTCAACACAAACATAAACTAAACTGCACCTGAAGAAAAAAGCAACATTAAATCCACCTTATTTGACTGGTAGATTTTTTCAGAGCAGTGACTAATCTTGTATGTCCAGTATGTTTTTATGATACTTGTAGGTAGCTAAGTGAGTTGAAAATAAAATGCTAGCTAGTTTTGAAAACTTCCTTGCTTTCAGGCTTTCTTCTTTTCCATTTTTCTATTCCTTCACAGCTGGCATATAGCATTTGTTGACATTATTTCAGCTTCCCAAATCCCCAACATACTGTGCAATGTGTCCTGTACTTCTGAAGTAGTAATTTGTAAAGTATTTATAATATTTACTGAGGGTTTTTTACTACTAGCCTTGACTTTTACATTTAAATTATATTTCAGATAAATCTGATCAAAGTACTCATGTTGTTTACAAGAACAGTTAAACTAATTAAAATAAATTATGCCAATTTTTGTAGTTTCATATAGCTATTTAAAAATGTATGGTTATGTTGAAATCTGTTATGTGTCAGACAAATCATCACTGAAAACTAATGTATTTAAAAAAAAAAAAAAAGTATTTTACAGTTTGTCATAAACTTATGGTAAGGTTTAAAATCCTGACTGATGGTTAGGAGAAATCTATTTTATTTAGTCAGGGAAATAGCCGTTGTTGCAAAGAAAGAAAACAATGGAGGTAGTAAGTAAATATTTCAGATATTATGTATATTATTTTAGAAATTGAGAAGTGAAATTAATATTTTTATATTTGATTTCGTTTTGCAGTCCAGCTATTGTAAGGAATACTTATAGAACACCTCAGAGAAATAACATGCCTGGTTTGTATTTTCAATTTTTGGTTTTACAAAATATTTGACATCTGTAGATATAAATCCTTATGTCTTGGGAATTATTTAATTTCCTTATTACATAATGTTTTTTAGGACCATATGGAAGCTTGTTTTGCACACCAAAACTTTTGGAGGTGAGTATTTTATTCTTGTATTTTGTTTCCTTTTTCCCCCCTGAGTAGTACATTTAGAATTCTGCATATAAATAATACTTGTTAAATATATTCCTAGGTCAGAACTCCAAAATGTATTTCTGAAAGCCTGGGAGCAGAAGTGGATCCAGATATGTCCTGGTCAAGTTCTTTAGCTACACCTCCTACACTTGGTGCAACAGTCATAATAGGTATTTCTGAAAATGAACAGTTGCTAACGGTTAAAAACTTCTGGGTTCGACACACTGGAAGTTCACTTGGTGTGAACTGTTGTTTGGTTGGTTGGGGTTTTGTTCATTAAAAAGGGAAAAAACTCTTATAAAGTGAAGCTTTGTGGGTGTCTATATATAATGCAGCCCTGAAAGGAAGAAATTGTGTCATTGCTTTCCAAAGGTTTTCTTCCTTTGTATAATGTATTAGGGAATAAAGATATAGCAACAACATAGCAAAGCATAGAAGGAGGATTAGATAATGATTGCTTTGCAGTATTGCAAAACTAGATACTATTAGGTTATGTCATGTGATTGTTTATGAAGTCTGAGAAGGTAGCCTGTTGAGTAAACTGTCCGGAAGCAGTGCTGGCTTCAGCATTTTCAACCCCTCTCGCTGTGCCTATCATCACACTGATGCAGTGAGAGGGACTGAGATACTGGTCCAGTTGAAGACCACATTTCCAGGACAGGGCAATTCTTGGACCTTATTTACTGTGCAGCTGCACAAACAGCTGTGCCACCATAACTGTAAACAAGAATGAGTGGGTGGTAACTGTGTAATTGGTAACTAACAGCAATGCTAAATATCGAGCCTTGACTGGAGGCATTGCTGTAAAAGGGATTTCATTAGCATATGGTAAGCAAAATGAAATTTGGCTGTATGACTTTATGAAAAACCCTGAGAAAATGGGAAGACCTGGATGTCTGCTTATTTCCTGACACTGCTCTTCCTAATGTTAAACTGTCACTGTCTAAAGCATGCAAGCATATAAAAGATACTAAGAATGAATGCTAGAATACCTCTTGGGAGGGAGGGGTGGCACTATTTACAAGACTATTGAGTTTGTGCCATTTTGGGTGTGTGTTGATTCGGAATGATGTGACCTGAAAAGAAAGGCTGGGGGAAGTACCCATAGCTGATTATTGTTTTGGGAGATGAGCCGTGGTTTGAGCTCTCATTCTTCCACTTCCTAGATGAGCCTGGTATTTCATAGTAGTGATGCCCACTCTCTGCTGTCTGGCACATGTGAAAGGGAAGAGCGAGTCATTTGGTTACTATATGGAATCTAGATGCCATGTCTATGAAATGTTATTTGAATAGACACTTCTTCAGGCATCTTAAAAATAGGGTTCACTTTCTCCTATTGTAATGTAGGTGAAAGGTATTACTGCTCTTGTGGGAGGAAATGAAAAAAAACCCAGAATTTCCTGACAAAGGCTTGAAGATCTCATCCAGGTCCTTTGACAGAAAAATACCAGGGAGTGGTGCCATGAATAACTGCTTGAAAGTGGAATGGCAATGGTGGTGGTCTCAGGGTGGTAACTGGTCTAACTGCGCAGCAGAAACAACTTATGATTTAGGGTGTTTTGTGCTGTTATGAAGCTGCTTTTGTACCCTGTCTTTGTCTCACATGGCAGAACTTTTAGCTAGTTTTCAGTAGCTTTTTGTTTAGGGATTTCAATTGCGTTTAAAATAATCCAACAGAAACCCTCCCAAAACACAACCATATTTGAACACGCTCAGCAAATTCTTTAGGAGCAAATGAATTTACTTGTGTGTCTTTCTTCTAAAGCTAGAGAGAATGATTCTATATCTGGAGCAAAGCAACAGGATGAAAGAGCTGATATAGTAAGTAGCTTTAAGAGCTATGCTGTCCTTTAATTTCACTTAAGCTATTCAGTTACATGTTTACGTTTCTTGAGCCAAGAATTAAAAAATCTGTCATTTTCATTCTAGGCTGTCCTATATAGCTATTTTTGAAACTTACTGCTCATAAAACTAAACTTGCAAAACCTGGCTGTAGACTATTCTCACAAATAACCTCCTTTGAGGAATGTTTTTGCTGTCTTAAAAAAAAAAACAACAACAAAAACCACCAAACACCCTCAAACAACAAAAAAACCCAAACAACCCCACTTGGATTCAGCAGAAGTGAGTAACTCAAAGAGAAATCAAACCTAAGAATTGCAATATGCTACTTACCTGTGGGTTTGTTTGGTTTTCTTCCTCTTATGTCAAAGTTTTGGGAGTTATTTGGCAATAACATCTTGTGTTCAACCCCTACACCAAGAGTTGAAATTGGGTATTACTTTTATAGTACTGGGGAGAGTTCTTGCATAATTGTAATTCTACTCTGCATATATGAAAGCTGAGTGATTAATCAGACTGAAAACCAAGGATAGATGCTAATAGGATTCAATTATAAATTTACATTTGATTCTTAACTACCTGAAACTTCACAGTTAAACCATTACAAGTTAGAATGAGCAAAAAGTCTTTCTGCTTCCTCCTGTCTCTTTTGTTCCTTTTTTTGAGAGGCTCACTTGCAGTTAGCTGCTGAACCTATTTACAGCCCTTAATTTAACTGTAGGATGGAACCTGATTTGCATTGAAAATGGGGTTTATCTGCTTATTTATTTTCAAGCGTACCTGTGAAAATGTTACCTTTCACTTTAAGGCATGCAGCATTATGCAGATACTGCAGTAAATGTTCTGAGTTGCATGTTTTACTATTAAAGTAACACTTACTGGTATGTAATGTAACAGCTTATGTCTTTGGTTTACAGATTTTGCACAACTTTTTTTCCAAATATGACAAATATCCTGGGGTGAGTGATAAAAGTATGCTATCTGTTCCAGAGACAGTTAAGCCGAATGCTGAAGATGATGTCAAAGATTTTGGTATGCATTGATGCTTTACTACTGAGTATGCTTTGAAGCAGGACTGAGGGTAAAGTTACACTGGATGATTTGAGCTAATCTTACTGCGTATTTCCTCTGTCAACTGTGTATTCCCACTTCCTGAATTGATTCAACTTTGTAAAACTGATCTGGCCTTAAAGGGAATCAGTTTTGACTGAGTCAGTGAATTAAATCAGGTTACCATGCCAGTGGATGACAGCCAGATTAGTACTGGTGTAAGTGAAGGCATGATGCTGTATGGGAGAGCTGAGAGAGAAAATGGTACAGTGTCAACAGGGAGCAAGACTACTACTTCTAGCTATTGAGTAGGTTTGTCATGAAGTTTCACCCAATACTCGTTATTCTGTGGTGAACTTGTTTTTTGTTTTTTAATCCTGCTATATATTTATTATTATATACCTTTAATTCATTTACTTCCTATTAGTAATTCACAACTACTACCTATCAGTAGTTCAAAACATGACAAATTGGGCCCCTTACGATGAGAAAGACATTGAGGTGCTGGAGCCTGTCCAGAGAAGGGCAGTGAAGCTGGTGAAGGGTCTGGAGCACAAGTCTGATGAGGAGCAGCTGAGGGAACTGGGGCTGTTTAGCCTGGAGAGGAGGAGGCTCAGGGGAGACCTCATTGCTCTTTACAGCTGCTTGAAAGGAGGTTGTAGCAAGGTGAGGGTCAGTTTCTTCTCCCAACTACCAAGCAATAGGACAAGAGGAAACGGCCTCAAGATGTGCCAGGGGAGGTTTTGACTGGATATTAGGAAAACTGTCTTCACCAAAAGAGTTATCAGGCATTGGAACAGGCTGCCCAGGGAAGTGGTTGAATCACCATCCCTGGAGGTATTTAAAAGACTTTAGTTGTGGTGCTTAGGAACATGGTTTAGTGGTGGTCTTGGAAGTGCTGGGTTAATGGTTGGAATTTGATCTTAAAGGTCTTTTCCAACCTAAATGATTCTATGGTTCTATGAAATCATTTAGGAGAAAGAAGTGTTTATTTTTTAAATGAATGCAGAAAATACTCAGCAAGGGAACAAAATGTTTTCATTCTGTGGTCTCGGATATGTTAGTGGACAAGTGAAAATGTACACTTCAGTGTGAGTTTCTTGATTTTTGTTGAGAAATTATAGCAAAAGGGAAGAATATTAAGAGGCATTTGTTCAGCACATGTGAGCGTAATAGGGTGCTGTAGAGGCCGATGCAAGCTAAACAGGGTGGTATATCCTTAGGATTGTATGTCTGCTTACCTGTATCAAATGGGCTGCCCTAAAAATAGTTCAGTGGTACGTGTAAAAATTGTGAAAGAATCAGTTTAGAATTTGATGGGAAGGGCCAGGAATGCTGAGGTCAGGAGGCATTGTTGCTTGGAGTGACATATACTGCAATTTTTATATTGTAGGTTCAAACGTGCTGAGAAAACATAATTGGAAGTAAACATATCCAAGTATCTGTAATCAGTAAAATACTTCTAGAAGTTAAGGACAAATTTATGTCCTGTTCTGTACTCCAGAATAGCTTATTACATCCCATACTGCAATAGAGAAGGCTAGTTAAAACAGTATCTGATTAAAAATAACAGGAAGAAGAAACCACTTCTCTAAAAGTACAAAATACTTTTGCAAATGTTTTTGGGGTTTTTTTTTCCTTGTATCTTCCCTTTTTGATAGTAGTGAACTTTGCATTTGAAGGTGCAATATAAAAAGGATAGCTCAAACCTCCATATGTGTAGTTTTCAAATGTGTGTTTTCTCTGGAATAGTTTTGTATGATCGTGAGATACAGTCAATTTTATTGGATATGTTTTGTTTCAGTAAAAGAAAATGAGAGAAAGAATACTGAATTGAATATCTACATGATTTTAAGGATATGATGAGATTATTTATATTGTACTGGTTGTGTTCTTTATAGCAGTGAGACTGAATACATGCACTCAGTCCAAAGTACAAGAACTACAAAGTATTTAAAATACTAATTTTTTTACTGGATTAATTTGGCTTTCAGTTGTAATAATTTGGGGGAAGAGGAAAGCTTTTAACTTTTAACTGTTTACTTTTAGTATAACCATGGACTGAAAGGAATGTACTCTCATGTAATAACATTCAGCTCCTTTTGTAAAATTCTGAAGTTTGCGTATAGTCATTAAGTATACTCATTCATAAGCCAGTCATTAATTCCTAAGGTTCACGTCCCTAGTTTAAGGAAGTCTAAGACAGGTCTAGCAAGTCTTAAGGAAGTCTTAAGACTAAGCTTTAGGTATTTGGCCCTTGTAGCAGAATTCACAGCTTTGCTGTAGGTATATAACCATGGATTCAGAGTTAAGTTGCTTCAAAAACAGAATAATCAGCATGTTGACTGGGAAGCTATTTAAATTGAAAAACTAACGGGAAACATGAAATTCTGTAACTTACAATTTACTCTGACATGTTGCTCAGAACTTGATATTTTAACTCTTTAATTCAAGAAAGAAAATTGCATCATTCATTCAGTTTTTAACCTTGATCAGAGTAAATGGTCTGTATTTAACCTCAGTGGCTAGAGCTGTTCATGAAGTAGGAGAAAAAGGTTCAATACCCTCTGATAATGACCGCATTCTAAAATGGGGCAGTGTGTTCTAACAATCGGTTAGTATGTGACTGCAGAGTGGAAACATCTAACTTTCAGAAATATCTAAAGCCCCTCTTTTCTGAGTATTATCTACCCAGAAGGAGAGGCACTGAGAAAACAAATTAGGTAGCTAACTGCCAAGTTAGGGCACTTACTGAGAAAACAAGAGAATTCTGTTGTGCAGTCCTTTTTTTTTTGGAGTTGTCATTTCACTGACCCTCTAGTGAGATTAGAAGTCAAAATGAACTTCCCTGTCAGTCTACAACCAGTAATTTTACAGTCTCTCAGATACTCCTGGTTTTCTTTTTCAATTAAAGGTAATGGGTCCTGTTTAAATGAAACAAAATACATCTGTGTCTTTTTAGAAATCTCTGTTGACAAATTATTACAGGATAAAAGGATGTGTACGTGGGCGTTACTCCAGAGGAATGTAATAAGGAAAAGGACCTGTACACTCAATCTGTAGTGTTACAGTTTTTTCCTTTCCGTATCTTGGTGATGCCTTCTGCCACTCAGGCAAGAAACAGATGATAAAGAGAATGATTAACTGTTCAAGAGAGGTGATGAGAGAAGTTGTTTTGTGCCTGTAGTGTGGGCATGAGGCCTTAATGGCTGTATTACAAATAGTTGGATATGTGTGAACAAGTATTGGGAAGTCTATGGACTTCCAAACGGCAAACCTTTTGGACAGTAGATTATTTAAAAGTTTTGATAGGGAAAACTATAGAATTCTAAATTATAGAAAAGGCTGATGGAAAAGTTAAGCTGTTGGCTGTGAGCCCAAGGAAAACAGAGGACAGCGATGGTTTCTAGGTGATTCATTATTTTTTTTCTTTGATATGAAAAAGCCTTAAAAAGTACTTTCAAAATAAAACCTAGCTTTCTTTTTGAATGTAAACTATTTTGATAGCTGGGTCTAGTTTCGTACATTTGAGAAGGTAATATTTTATTTGGTATGTGTAAGCTTTTAAGGCTCTCTAAAAAGTAGAGTTTATGTTATTTTTTCCGCCACTGCATATTGTTTCTCTACACAAACAAAAAATTCTCATAATTTTTCTGATATTTGTGCCAATCATGTGGAACTTCTTAAAAGCTTCCCAGTCAATTAAAAAATTGAGGTTATTCTCTAAATCTTTCTAGGTACTATACTATTCTATATCAAATCAAAAGTTTAATAAAATAATCCTTAAAGAAGTTTCCTTAGCTGCCAGTTATAGACAAAATATACAGCTTCTTAAGGTTTTTAGTGCCTATCATCAGGTATAAATTCTGGAAGGAAAACATCTAGACTTTTATCTTGTAAAGTTTACTACTCATTCTTTTGTCTGTAGGGGGGGAAAAAATAATCTTTTGAGACAGCTAGGTTTCATCTTGGAAACCTGCTTAACCCACAGTCCTCAGGAGGCCAGGGCATCTGCATGTATATCCTTTGCCTCCTGTTTCCTCTAACAGCTGCTGTTGGAGGGCAACCTCTACTTTAAAGACATGTAGGTGTGCCTTTCCAAACTCTCTCCTGAGTAAAGGTAATTACCATAAAATTGAAAGCTGTGTTTACCTAAAAAAATGCCAATGCTGTTGCCAAATTATTTCCTAAAACTTGATTTTTTTACTTCTTTTTCTCTCCCCATCTTCTCTAAACTATTTAGAGTCGGAGATGTTAGACGGCTTATTTGGTGAGATGAATAGCTTTGAGGATACATTCAACATGCCTGCTAAGTCCAATGGAACTCTCCTGCTGATGCCACATGGTCTGGATGCAGTTGAGAAATGTGAAATGAATACAGATAAAGCTCAAGGAAAGGGGGATGTTCCTTCTGAGCAGCCTAATAGAAGAAAGACTGGCATTTCACAGGAAATGAAAACAACTAACTGGACTGAAAAAAGCCATTCTATTGAAGTGAAGGATTCTTTACTGAGAAACACAGGTGAAGATCCGTGGGATGGTAAAGCAGCCTGTTTAATAGGACAGGAAAAGGAGTCTGAGTCCCTTATGATCACAGGAGATGTGCATTACAGAACACACAAGTCATCTGAGAATGAGAAGCCTGTGAAAGAAGATGTGCAGTCTTCAAGCCAGTGGTCTCAACTGAACTTATCTGATCTTGATGTAACTCACTTGGAAATGTCTGTTTGTAGCTCTTCACCCTCTGACTTACGTAGAGAGAAAAATTTAGAAGAGAAGTCAGTACTAATAACTGAGGATGATACTCTGGAAACATCTTTACTGAATACTTCAGACTTGATAAAAGCACAAAAGCTGTTGAGTATCAATTTGTCAGAAAAGTGCTATGAAATGAAAAATTCTGAAAACAACCCGAAACTGGAAGTAACTCCAGTAAATTCAGTGTGCCTGAGCGTTCGCAATCCAAAGTTAGCAAAAGGATGTGCAGCTGAGAAGGTTTCCAAAATGAGCTTCTTAAACTGTAATTCTTTTTTAATTGAAAGTACAAATGTAATGGAGTATTCCGTAGTCTACAATGGCAGCTTTTCCACACATTTAAAAGCAATTTCTAAATCTGTCATAACAGATGTTGTGTCTCACCCAGTTGTATGTGGTGCTACATCTCCAGATAACTGCAATGACCTGCATTTAATAAATAGAGAAAATACTCCTACAAAGTCTGGCTTTAAAAGCCTGAATATGTTATCCAGCTTGAGAAAGAGATCCAAGAGACTTATTTATACAATAAATAATACTTTACTGTATCAAGAAGAAAAAATACAGAAAGAAGTAACCTCTGAATTGCCTATTCATCCTGTATTAATGCACTCGGAATCTGATTTGTGTGAATTTAAAGGTTGTCGTGTGGCCAGTGTTGATAAGCAAGGTATATTATTGAGCTTTTCATCATTTGAGGAGGATTCTTTAATTATTAAGACTCTCTTATGTAAATGTTTCAGATAAAATTGTGTAAAATCCTGCGTTAGTGATAAAGTAGCTCTGCAACTGGGAATTAAGGTATGGAATTGGTCTGTTATAATAACAGTGGCAGAACAGCATTATTGTCAAGTAGTTTGATGCCAGCTTACTGGTTTAGTCTCAGATTAGTTTTTGGAATAGAAACTTCCACCTTGAACTGTTACTCTAATAAGGAAACTTAGTTATCTTTGTCAATGCTGTTTAGGCACCCATAGTGTTGAGGGCCATCCTGTCCAAGTTGACAACTTCTAAGAAATCATAAAGAATGGCAAAGTTGTATTGTTGTTTTTCTAAAATTAGGGGGTTTGAGACTGTACATCTGTTTCTTACAGAAGTACAAAATACTTTAAAAAAAAAAATATATAATGAAAGCAAACACACGCTCCTATTTTTAAAAGCTGTTGTTCTTGCTGGAAAAATAATGTTAGGATTTGAAGTACTTCTCTTTAAAGTTTGAAACCCATTCCTTGTGTCTCAACATGAGGATTTAAGTCCATCTCTTCAAATTTTATTACAATTAAAAATCAGTTGTTTTTCAGCTGATAACATTAACTGCAGCCTACTCGCTTCTGGCTATTAGAACATGATTAGATTAAATAGATCTCCAATCTTGTCAAGGCATTCACATTTGAAAACAAAATTGATATTTATGGTATCACTGTTAAGTGTGTGTGGAAATGATCTTAAAGGGCCAAAATTTTAGGAAAAATTTAATTTGCATTTGTTTGAATAAATGAGAACTACTTTATTAACATGGTTTTCTCTGTAATGTCTTCTCTTGTAGACTGCTTGCTTCTTGCTGAGAGAAAGTGTTTGCAATCGAATATCAAGAAAAATAATTTCAGCACTTGTACTTCAAAAACAGATGTAATGGGTAGCGCATGGGATAATTCCTTCAATGATAGGTTGAAGCAACAAGATCAGAGAGGCTTGGAGGGAAATGCAAGAGAAGATCAACCTGCTACGTCATTAAAATGCGTAGAAGTATCTAATACACAGAAAGAAGACACAACAACTTTAAAAAGTAAAATAATTCCAAATACAAAAAGTAAAGCTCTAACTTCAGCATGTCTAATGGCAAGAAAGTGTTCCAGATTGCTCCCTAAAGGCTGTTGCTTAGAGAAGGGTGAGGAAGATAAGTACGTGAGTGCTAACATGAACAATGGAGATACTGTACTTCAGAGCCCGAAAGAAGAACTTGTGTGGTCTTCTCCTAGGGATAATGAACACTTGATTGACGTGCACCGTGACACTATATCTGTGACAAATAGCAGTTGCAGTAATACTCAGAGTCAGATCAACTTTTGCATAAATGGAGTCAGTAGTGATTGTTGCAGTAAAATACCAACGGGTAGAAGGCATGCTACAGACTGGCGGTCAGTAGTTGATGGCAGAGAAGCATGTGAACCTTTGGGAATAAACTACTCAGAAAATTGTAGTATTGGATTAAGACAAAGTGAGAAAACGGATGCAGCTGCCTGGTCAGAAGTTGTAGCCAACAATGAAGAGCCAAAGTCAGCTGAAAACAAGGAAAGCCCTCAAGCAGCTGCTTTCAATAATGTAGCTGTAGAGTCTGCCAAAGAGTTGTTAGATTGTATAGATAATAATTCTTTAAATGAGGTAATTTCTGAAGAAGATAAACAATTCGTACCTATGTATTCCAGCAAAAACCCAAATGAGAACCTGAAGAATAAAGGGAAGTCACCAGGAAATCTTAATGCTTGCAGTTTGAATCTGGGCTTTGGTGGCTTTCAGACTGCTTCCAATAAGCAGATTAAATTCTCTGAATTCAGTATAGCAAAAGGCAGAATGCTTTTCAAAGATATTGAAAATGAATGCTTTGAAGCCTGTTCAATGCAAAGAGTCGGAAACTTTTCAAATAAGGTTAAAAAGGCGAATATGTTTTTCTCAGATTCAGAAAGCAAGTTGGGTGGTAATTTATCTGATTCTTTAGATTCACAGACAAGTTTTCTTAATCCCAGGCTTACACAGTTTATTCCACATAAAGTTGGCTTGTGTAAAAGCTTTCCTAGAAGTCCACAATCCTTGCAAGAAACAAATCAAACCTTGACAGCAAGCCAAGAAGCTGAAATTGCTGAACTTTCTAGTATTCTGGAAGAAACAGGTAGTCAATTTGAATTTACACAGTTTAGAAAGCAAAGTAACGTACAAAGTCATGCCTTTCAACAATTTGGAACTTTAGAAACATGTGGAACAAAGAATGTGGAAAACATTTTTGAAAAAAGGAAAGATGCTGATTTTTGTAGCACTTTTAAGTCTGAAAATCAAGTGAAAAATGACAAGTATTGTACTAAGCAGGAAGACACAAATGAAGACTTAAAAGTGGTGGAATATGAAAAAGAAAATGCAGTGGTTTTACATAAAAATGACAAACACGTTACATTTACTAAATTAGACAGAAATAAAAGTAGAATATCCAATAAGAGCTTTCCAATAGCTAAACAGGACTGTTTTTCTAATTTTGTAGGCTTTACTTCAGCTGGAGGTAAAAAAATAAATATTTCTAAGGTGGCTTTGAACAGATCTACAGAGCTCTTCAGGGACTTGGAGGATGATGATGACTTGTTTAAATCTTCTGAAACTAGTACTAGATGTCACAATTCAAATGGGCATATGTCTTCTAACTGTAATTCTGTCAGATGCCTGACAAAAGAAAACAGACAAAAAACTGTTTGTGTTTCAGACTTCAAAAGCATAGATGCCATTTCCCACAATACACAGGAAAAAAATGATGAAAATACTACTACACCATTTAAGGAAAATACGGAAAATCAAACAAAAAGATCAATAAATGATACTGAAAATGTTCATTTCAATAGTACTAATGCTATCATCAACAGTCTATCATCTGTTAAAAAACATAACCAGAATCTTAAAACTTTCAAACAATTTTTGAATCAAGGAGATGGCCAAGTTGAAGGCAGGTTGCAGGAAGACTCATTAGGTGTAGCATGTCTGGGAGATGCTGTTACAACTGCAGAAGAACATAATTTAAGTATATCAGATACAGTGGAGAACCTGTCCCCTAATGAGAAGGGAGAAGACAGAAAGGAAGATGAACGCTTGTCACAAAAATTTCAAACTCCAGCTGGTGGTGATATATCCAGTTTTGATGCAGCATTGGATCATTCTCTACACTTGCTCAATATACAGTATGGAGGAAGAGGTGTAAATGTTTTGGACAACTCTGATAAACAAAAGATAAATTGTGAAAGTATGGAAGATGACACCACCCATGATAAGAAGCTGTTACTGAATGAAAGCAGAATAAAAATAGGTTCTTACCATCATCATCATCAAATACCTTTTGAGCAAGAGGTGAATTTTGAAAAAAATCAAGTGAAGGGGAGTTACCTAACTGGTTTTCATACTGCTAGTGGCAAGAAAATAATAATTGCCGATGGATTTTTGGCTAAAGCTGAACAGTTTTTTGCAGAAGATGTTGATGTAGGAAGGGAATATAATGATAATTTTGAGAATCTCATAAAGAAAAGGAAACATGGTAAGAACTGCATAAAAGACTCTGATTTATGTATTGAAGGCATTGCTCAGTGTGATCTAGAAAAACCTGGAGATCAATTTAAGCTGGCAGTAGAGAGCAGTCCTGTTAAACGCACTGTGGTTCTTGATCCTGTTGAAGTAGATACATCTGTTAATCTAGGTGAAGGTTGTGAAAGAAGTTTGGTAACTTCATATGCACATAAAAAAGCTGATGTCAGACCTGGGGAGTCAGAATTTGAATCTCTTACTAGACAGGAGAGTGATACTTTAAGTAGAGCTCATTTGCCTAAAGATGGAAAACTGTTTGCAGAGAGAAAGATGGAATACTCCCCAAAAAAGAGCGATGATTCTGAAAACATACGTGATTTTCCTGTGCACTCTGCTGCATCTCTGCATTTAATGAAGGTATCAGATAACCTTGAAGATAATTCTGTACCTGGAGATAAAAAAAATACTTTTTTTGTTGAGTATAGTAACAATAGATCTAATCGATCCTTCCTCTTAAATTCAAAAAGTAGCTCTGTGAACTGTGACAGTAAGAAATTTGATTTAGAATGTTTAAATGAACCTTGTGCTGATAGAGACTGCTTTGCAGACACCATGGTTAATGCTTGCCAAAACCAGTCACGAGTCAGTCTTCCTGAAGATGAAAATAATTTAACCAGGTTAAAAGAAACAACACTTAGTGTTGAAAATCAAGAGGGTAATCTGAAACAAACTGTGTTTAGTACAGCAAAAGGTAAAGCCGTTTCTGTTTCGGAAGGTGCATTAGCAAGAGTCAGACAGATGTTTCAAGATGACTACAGTGAATCTGTAAAATATGAAATTGAGACTAACTCAAGGACTGAACAAACAGAAGTTGCTGGAAATTCATTTGTCATTCATACTGAGTGTCCTAATTCTGCTAAGTTTTTTAATGCTACAAGAAGTGAAGCGAGTAATTCAGCTGCATCCCATTTTATTAAAGTAAATGTAAGTGTTAGTGAAAATGGTTACCAAGATACAAACACATTTGCAGATGCAAAGTCTGTTTCAAATTCTCAGAAGCGATGCTTTGAACAGAATATTGAGACTTCAGGGCGCTTGCCTGTTCCAGATAAGCAGATAAAGCTGACAGATTCTTCTGTGAGCAGTCTTGGATTTTTCAGTACAGCGAGTGGTAAGCCTGTACAACTATCAGAAGAGTCACTCCGGAAAGCTAGACAGCTCTTTTCTGAAATGGAAGGTAATCATTCAGCCCATGTACAAGAAGACTTTTTAATTGAGGAAAATGTTGAAAAGTCTGAAATGTGCACTGAAGTAGTTCCTAGGAAAATGCAGATAGTGTTACCAAAAGGGGAAGAGAATGCCAGCACTGAATTGATTTCATATCCTGCTTTTGGGTTCAGCACTGCAAGTGGAAAGCAGGTAACTGTCTCTAAAAATGCCTATCAAAAAGCAAAGGCAATTTTAAAAGAATCTGATGACTTTGTAAGCAGTGGGCTTTGCATTAGAGATCAGCTGAGTTCAGTTAAAGAGAGTGGTCAATGTATAAAATCTTTAACTGATAAAGTGAACTTAGAATCCAAAGTTGAGAAAAGCTGCAATGAAGACCTTGAATTAAAAAACTTCCACCCTGAGGAAATGAAGTCTTTTGCAAGCACTCACCATGTCAGAATGCCTGAATATATGTCACATAGTAAGAAAACCAAGCAATTATCATCACTTAAAAATAGCTTTCAGCAAGAGGAGACTAGACCTTTTGGAAAAGGGCAGCTGAATCTGGGGATGAAAACAGAGTCCGAAGCAACTTCATGCAGAGCTACTGCTAAAGGAGAAACTAATCTTCTCCAGACTCCAAAAAACTACTTTGTAGTGGAGGCTGAAGAAAGTGCAAGAGCATTTATGGAAGACGATTTTTCTGATTCTGGAGTACAAACTAATGCTGCACGGACCTTCAGTAGCAGGCTGGATAAAAACTTCCAAACGAAGACCCTTGGGAAGAGGCACTATGAAGAAGAAAACTCACTTGGTAGGTCTTTATTTTATAGATATTCAAATCAATTTTCTGCACAATGGGTTGTTTGAGGGTTTTTTTGCATATCATGTTGCTTTTTAGGTTGTATAGAACTTTAAGTTCTTTCTTTAGGTGTCAATGACAAAAATTTTTGCTGCAGGTGATAGTTTCTCCTCTCTTTCCAGCCTTAAATGCACAGTACAAGCTAAATTTGCAATTAGTAATTTTGAGAGGTATGCAGGTTTTGTTGTTTTATAAAGTTATGGAAGAAAGCTGCTGCTCCTTTTCTGTCTGAGCAGACTTCCTTCTGTTTTTTTTCTCTGCATGAATCTAGTGTTTTTTCATTGAAAAATGAGTAGCAGCATTTCCCTTTTCACCTTTTTGTGCCTTGTAGGTGAGGACACAGTTTCACTTGTATTGAGATTGCTGGTCTGGTAAGAATAGTTGTTGGTCTAAAAGCATGGTTTCTTGCCATCTAAAACTGATCTGTCTCGGAGCTGAAGTGTTGGTACTTAATGTTTGCAGTCACTCAGACCTGTTCAGGGACCTGGGCTAGATGAGAAGTATTTATGGAAGGGTAGATTGCAAAAGTCGCTGCCTGGCTGCACAAGTTCAGGTACAAAGTGGGCAGGCTACTTTCTGGGAAAGTTTAAGTAGTTGTGAAAAGGCAGATAAGACTCTTACCAGGTCCAGCTTGAAACAGCAGTGCCACATTTGAACCACATCCATAGTTACAGCTTCTGTAAAAGATGCGTTAACCTCTGCTTCTTTAGAATTCTGCAGGGACTCTTTATTTGCAGAAAGTACAGCTGTGCTGCCAGCTGAAGTCCGCTGTGGTGCACTTTCTGAAGCAGACTGTCTTGAGTATGTTTGATAACTTAAGGCTCACAAACTTTGAGTTGGATGGAACAGACCTACTGTCCACAAAAGATTCTGCAGCAGACTTAATTACATCTTGAAATCATTCTTGGTAACGTAATATGCAGTCATTCTGTACAGAAGAAACTTTTGCAAATTGTGAAGTAGCTCTGTGTTCAAAAAGGCTCTTGAATACAGGGGTGTGATCTGAAAACTTGCTACTTCTGCTTGCTCTGACTTCTTGAGTGGGTTTTTTTAGAAATTAAAATTACAGTATACAGCATTGGAAAGAAAATGAGCTTAAAAGGAACATCACTTTTAAAAATCTGTGGTTTTGTCCTAGGAGGACCTCCAATTAAGAGACAGCTACTGCTTGAATTTAACAGAACAAAGAATCCCCCCAGATCCTTGAAACCTTCAGTAAGCACCCCTGATGGTAATTTTAGTCTTTTTTGTGTTCTAATTAGTAATCTGATGTTGGTTGTTACCTTTAGAATTCTTCAATTTCAAATAAACTAACATAATAAGATTGCTTAACTGCTTCTTTTATCAATATAGTCATGGAAATTCAGGGTAGTTGCTATAGTAATGTTTCCACTGACTTGAAATCACATGATTAATGGTATGCCTTACTGTGTAGAATCTAAACTTATTACAGTGTACTGCTACTGCAACAATGTGGGTTAATTTTCACCTTGGTAGGAATTCAGGTTCTCACAATCCTAAATTTCATAAATTCTAGTCTCAGTAGGAAGAATATGTTTTATTGATCTGTAATTTCTAAGTCAAAAACTGTATCTGCAGGAAAATGAGAAGATACTGGGAGTTTTATCAGAAAATAATTTGTGAAGACTATAGTTACTGATAAGTGCCTACATTACAGATACTTTTCGTATTTTGAGCCAGTAATATGGAGGCTTATGAAAGTGGAATCAAGGTTTTAAAGTTTGAGTTGATGCTTTCTGTGAAGCTAGTTAGCGATTAGTATATATTAGCGTCGTGATTTTTTGGCTACAGTGTTTGGTTATGGGATAAGCTGTGTTCTTTAAGGAACTTGTTCTAAGCACTGCATGCTTTCATCTAGGATTCAGTAGTAGGATTCTTTAAATATATTGGTGTAACCAGTATATTGGTTCCTGAATGCTGTCCTAAATCTGTTTGAAGCATAAGCCCCGTGATCTGAAGTTTTAAGTGGAATTTGTAAGTTGCTGCCAGAGAATAATTTCATACCCTTCATATGTTAATATTACCCTACTCTGCAGCAGGATTTTAAGTGTTATTTGGTGGAACAACTGAAAACAGTTCTAATCTCCAGTACAGTCTTTGACTTCCAGAACACGTGGCATCTTGTACATATGACTTCTCATCTGAAACTTCCTTCTTTGTAGCCTAAGGACATATAGGACAAATTAGTTCCAGTTCTGGGCAGGCAGGATTTAGTTATGTTGGCCAAGATAAGCATGTCCTTCAATGTTGGAAAGAGGAGTTTGTGCAAATGTACCCATTTCTGTTACTACTACAAAATAAAAAAAAAGTTGAGAGTTCTAACTGAATGGTGAGTCTACCTGGCGTTAAATGTATGATAAACATTTCCCTTTGAGAAGCCTAAAACATCTTTCAAGCTCACAAACAGGAACTTTTGAGAGTTCAGCGTTGTTGTCACTTACCCTTTAGATCTGTCTGCAACTAGTGTGAAGATGTCTTATACAAAGATTTTAGCAGGGGGATGGGAGGGGATGAGAACAAAGCTATTTAAATCTACTCTGGAAAATTTTCTATATATTTATACCATTAATATAGAAAAAAAAGTACTGTAAATATCTATCCATGTAATGTTACATTTCAAACTTTATTTTTCTAATTATCTTGCAGGCATTTTCAGAGACAGAAGAAAATTTATGTACCATGTTCCTTTAAAACCCATAACATGTCAACCTTTTGGGTGAGAAACTTATAATACATTTTAGAATTCTTCTAATGCAATTTCATAAAATCTCACAAGCCCTTGTAACTTTTTAAAAATACATGGTAATAATTTGCTACCCAACTTTATAAAAGTCTTAATAATTTTACTTCAAAATAAACAAATTGCCATATAATAAATATTGCTGCAGTAGACCAGTGAGATGCTAAACAAATTTTACACTTGTATTTTTTTCTCAATAGTGGGAAATTAAGTATTATGTTTTTAAAATGTTAAAGACTGATACTTTGTCTTTGCTTTGAGGTAGTGTTGAAACTTGTGTCACTAAATTAAGAATACGAAAATCCTAACAAAGTTTTCTGCCAGGAAGCTGCAACCGGTATGTTTCAATGTTTTAATCTCTGTAGGGCTACTAAAGAACGACAAGAAGTCAAGAATCCTAACCTTACTCTACCAGATCAAGACTTCAAAGGATTAAAATCTAAACATACCATTTTTCAGCACTGTGCACTAAGGCAATCTTCAAATGCTACTTCTGGGTTTTCTACTCCAGGTAAGGCCTCAGCAAAAGAGGGTGAAGAAACAAGAAGTTTGTACAAATCTGGCAAAACTGCTAAAACTTTCATTCCACCCTTCAAAACCAAGCTGACATTTTCTACAGGCGAACAGGGCAGCAGCAAAAGATGTGATTCACTGATCAGCAAAAATCTGACTGAAAAGACAGAATTGGGTCGGATCACAACTGAACAAAATATTGCTGAACCTCAAGATCACCAGTCTTACATCCAGCATATAGCAGACACTGACCTAGAAAATGGCAAATCAGGTATTTTCAGATTTTGATCACTTAACTATTGCGAATACTATCAAAATCAAACCTTTAGGGGTTTTGCATATTATGGCAGACTTTTTTTTTTAAATAAAAAGAAACTTTTTTTTTTGCAAGAAAATTAGGAAATAACTGCTTTCCTACTGTTTCATGTTACACTGCTGATAAAGCATATGCAACTCATCTCTGAAGTTAATTAAGAACATGAAAAAAACTTGGTTTCACACAGTGCTTCACAAACAAGATGGCTTATGTTTCATTTGATATTTAATTTTATATGCCTCTTAAAATATTCTAGGAACCTTAAAAGACTAGCCTTGCTTCATTCAGTTTTACAGAAGCTTGTTTTCATTCTGTTTTCTAATTAAAATGTAGGCTTAACAATATAAATGGCTGTGTCATTTTCAAAGAGGCAGAGTTTAAATGCTCAACTGTTTGACTTTAGCATGTGGGCTTATGCCTTCCGAGCTCTTTTGAATATTTCAATGTGTATAATTTCTGTAACTATTACAATCACATAATCTGGGCTTTTTCAGATGGACTTACTGTTCGTATTTGAACAGGTGCATGAACATTTGCAGAATTAGATCCCATATTTACAGGTGAAAATCTCAGGATTATGACTTTGTAGTCATCAACTAATTTCTGTTCATTTGCGGTTTTCTATGAAGATAGTTCAGTCTGAGAAAAATAAGTGTATTTAAGTTGAGTTCAGGGACTTATTCATTTCATATCAATATTAAAACACCTTCAGTAAAGACTGCTTTTTAAATGCATTAGTTTTGAAGAATTAGACATTGCAGTTTCTAAAAATAGAGTGTGGCTTAGAAAATATGCTTTTCTTAATCTGCTTGTATAGTGTGACTGTATATCTTAAATCAATATATACTGTTAACGGGTTTTGATGTTTTGGAGGTTTTTTTTAATTTGCAGCTACGGTCAAGATGATGACAAATCTCCACTTTGCCAGAGATCTACAGGATATGAGAATTAAAAAAAAATATAGGCAAAATATTAGCTCCCAGCCAGGCACCCTTTATGTCATGAAAACATCTGCAAGAAATAGAATCTCTCTGAAAACTGCAGTAGAAGAGAAATCTCCTAGGTTTTACTCTATGGAAGAGGTATATTGATCTCTTTTTACTGTGTCTTTCCTGGGATGTGTTTCCTGAAGAAAGCAAACAAAAACTCAGTAGCTTTTGAATAGATAAATTCTTCAGTTTTGAGATAGGTATTTACAGTGGCTGTTATACCAGCTGCTAATTTTTAAGTACCTTTGCATATCCACAGTTTTAAAGATTATTCCAAATAGTAAAGTCATAAATGTCTCTGTAGTGTTATAATCAAACAAGAAAAACATCAAACAAGGAAAAAATCCAACAATGATAGTTGCTATTGGCTTTTAACCCACATGAATAGCTATTTTAAGATAATGGTTAAAATTTAAGCTTAGCGAAGTGTATCAAAGCCCTCTTGCTTTTGGTACAGTGAAGGTACAAAACCTATGGAATTTTTTTAAACACATTTAAAGCACACTGATGCTGTTCTGCTAAAATAATTTCTGGGAATTCCTTCGTTCTCTTCGGTTTACATACAGAATTACAAGGTCAGGCAAAAGCTGTCTCAACCTCAAGCAAATATTTTATCTGAATTTATAACATTAGATATAAAAACTCTCAGCTGAATTCTTACTGTATTATTTCTTTTTCATCAAATTTTTTCAGCTGTACACATACGGTGTTACAAAAAATTGCATACAAGTTAATAGCACAAATGCAGAATCTTTCCAGTTTCTCATCAAAGACTTTTTCAGTAAGGAGTATTTATTAGCTGGAAATGGGATGCAACTTGCTGATGGAGGATGGCTAATACCTACAGATGATGGAAAAGCTGGGAAAAAGGAGTTCTACAGGTACTGTTACTTATGAACTTGAGACAAGTATGGTATTTATTAGTAAGTAATTCTGTTATCCCCTAGAATAAGTCCAACACAGTGGGCTTTTAAAGCCTCTAACTATTTTTTACTGTGCATTTTCAGTACACCTCTGCTAGTGTAAATGAAGATGCGGTAGGGTTGTCAGTTTATGATGTAGACTAATGTTAGTGATCCTCACTGACCATTAAATAAAACAAAGTCAATCTGGAAAATTCTGGGATTTCTTCAACAGTGTAAATAGTCTCCAAAAATTACAATTGTCTGTTAATTCAGCACTTACCACTTTGTTTAATAGGTTTTGACTTTAAGTGGAAAAGGATTTACCTTTGGGCTCTAGAGTTTCTTGATGGGAATGAAGGTTGATTGGGGAAGTGCTTAGGGCTTCTTTGTCAGGACAGGGATGAAAATTTTTTTCAATGTAATTTTTTTTTAAAGCTGACGTATGATTTGAATGAAGCCAAGACTTCAGTAGCAAAACTCACTGATCTGTTCAAGCTTTCCTTTGAGTATATGTAAGAAGCAAAAAAAGAAAAAAATGCACAAACAACGCTTGCTCTTGCACTCTTCCTAGTCCTTTTATCCCTCCTTTTGCAGGTCATTTCAGATGAGCTGGAAAAAAAGTTTGAGTGCATCTCTCCTAAACACTTTTGTAAAAATTGTTTAGTTTTACTGTAAGCAGGTTTGTACCTTTAACTTAATGAAAAGCATGTGCAATAGAACAAGGAACTACCAGTGCACTGTTCTTGCAGCAAAACTTCAGAAAATATTAAGCATTAGTTTCTGACTGACTTGGTATATTTGAGGTGCTCTTTTTTCAAGTCAATGTCGCTGTTGGTATGCATTCATACAAACTCAAGGCAGGGACATGTATTTGAGTAGTATTTGTAGTCAAGCATGCATTGCCAACCTATGTAGTATCAGAATTCAAGAAGTTTGCAACATTTGCTTCCCAGTACCAAAGTGTGACAGAGACAGGTGTGTTCCAAACTCAAGGACTGCTTTTATTTGAAGCTTATCTACTTATCCAGCCTATATCTATCACCAGTTCAACGATAGAGAGACTATTAAGAAATTATCAAAGTCTTGCTAACATATGCAACATCCACTGCCCTCCCCTTGCCCACAGCACCTGTTACTTCATCACACAAATCAGTTGGGTTGGTTAGGCATGATCGACTCTTAGTATATCCATGCTGACCATTTCCAACCACCCTCTTGTCCTTTGCTTGTTTAGAAGTGGCTTTTAAGAATTTTTGCACACTACTCTGAAAGTCCTTGAGTCTCTCTAACAGAGTTTGTCTCCATGGGTTTTTTCTAAATCCTATAAGGCAGAGTTAATCCTCCCACAGTTTCCATTTTGCACCCTGTAGCATCGCATGCCCCAGCTGTTTTATGGACAGCTATGGGATGTGTAGGCATATGCTATTGTGTAGTCACTCGGAGGCAGAGTGTGCAGAACTTGACCTAACTTGTTACTTGTCTGTTTCCTCCCCATTTGGCAAGTATTCTGCTAATAGCAATACCGTCCCTGATTCTGCATTTCCTTCTAGTGGTGACATGATTGTTGAGTGTTTTGGGGATCTACCTTGCTTGATGGAATGCTCATAAAAGCATTTATGGTAATAAATAAAACATAAAAGACATGTTCATCCCTGTGCAGTTAACGGTGCAGGACCTCTTGCCTACATGTCAGTCTTCTGGAGTTGCATGCATTTTTAGAAAGCATGCTGCTCATTATTTTTTTTTCTCATGTGAAATTGCTATTTCTAGGCTGACAAGTAACACCGCTACACAAATTAATAGGAAACGTGAGTTTTGAGGTTGTTTCTGTCAAGAAGCAGTAGATCTCTGGGAACAATCTGCTGCTTAAGCATGTTGGACGTAATCTTGATCATTTCCACACAGTTTTCCTGATAATGGGAAAGGCATTAAAATATTTGCACAAAACACCTTATGCCTAATGTGCCAAATATTGGCCTTTTTAGGCCAGTAGGAACTTCTTGTTCCAGAGGCAGCTTGTCTTAATAAATCATTATCAGATGTGTTCCTGATTCTGTGATTCAGGCCATCAGGTATATGGCTTTCCCCACATTCATTTTTCAGAAACAGAAGAGAGAAACCACCAACATACTACTAAATACCCCAGAATAGCCACAGTGGTTTTGGTGTGAGAACCTGCTCTGGGTGGCAGTGTTGTTCTGACCCTGAATCCCAGATAGCCTCTTGAGCAGTTTGTAGAGGTTGTTCCCCAAGAGATTGGCTTCAGTTCCTGTATGTTTTCTGGATTTTGTTAGATGTTAAAGCATATGCTTGAGAATAGATACCTACTGGTTGGTCAGCTGAATCAGCCTTTTTGTCCCTTTAAGTATATTAACTGGATCTCCATCAACTAGAATATATGGGTCTTCATTTAGTTGTCTGTATTTAGAATCTTAATCTTGAACTGAATTCTGTATTCAGCTGAGTTGTATTGTCCTTCACAAAGGATTACAGAGTGTCTCCTAAAGTCTTGAGATTGATTTGCTCTCTTCTAATGTAGTAGTAATTAATTTGATGGTCATGTCTGCTCCATATCTTCCTATATATAACTTTTTGGGGTTTAAATTGTCTCTTTTCCTCAGGCAGCTGCAGTACAGTTCTTAAAATCTTGAGGCTTTATGACAAGTTGGAAATTGACTTTTTGATAGGCCTTAACTTGTGTTCTAATAAGTCTAATGGCTTAGTTCTTTGAATCTCTGGTCTAATTCTCTTCCTCCTTGAATTAAATGGCCTTCCTAGTGACTGAGAGCTGGAAAAAAGTAGATGTTTCCAACCTAACTCATGCAGGTCACGGTGGTACAGCTTGGACTCAACACAGAATGAAAGTCTATTTCAGTGGTCACCCAATGGAGAGAAGAAAGTTCTTCAGTAGCAATTGAAAGCTCTTTAAAATGTGTTGTCCACATGCATGCTTTAAAAAAAATAAACAAAACCAGAATATCCAAACCACAACTCCAGAAACCGTGAAGTTAGAGGGGGATGGATTGTAATGAGCTCATCAAGCAAGCAGGGGAAACTCCAGGGCTGAAGGGGAGCAGAGCACACCTCTGTCCCTCTATGCTATGTGCATAACTGCACGAAGCAGACAGAGCATGCTCCTGGAGCTACTGCTAGAGTCAGAAGTATCCATTTCAAGAATGCGTGCATCTATGTGTGTGCATGCTGCCAAAGCGTATGAGGACAAAACTTCAGTATTCAGAATAACTGGATCAGGTTATGGAGCGTAACCTTCCTGTTTTCACTGTAATAAATATTCCTTTGTTAACATTGCCTATGTACATACACTGAATATAATGCTAGGAAGAAATATGCAAGTAAAAACTTAGAGTGAATTTCAGGTTAATTTATTAACAATTTATCTGCAGAGCCCTCTGTGACACTCCTGGTGTGGATCCCAACCTAATAACAGAGGCCTGGGTTTACAACCACTATAGGTGGATTGTATGGAAATTGGCAGCCATGGAAGTCTCTTTTCCACATGAATTTGCGAACAGATGTTTGACACCAGAAACAGTACTGTTGCAGCTGAAATATAGGTATGTGTATAGCAATGTATTTGGAGTTATAATTTGTGATACTGTGCTTTCTAGTTCATAATAGTACAAAATAAGCACTTCTACCTTGCATTTACTGTATCAGAATGTTTATATTGTTAAACTTATGCATATCAGTATTAAAAATTTACAGGGTCATATTTGCAAAAACTTAGATAATATTTGCTTTGCTACAGTGTAACTTCAGTCACGCAGATGGATTTGCTACAATTGTTTCTAAGGAAAAACAATGATGGATTTTGTTTGCTTTAACAAAGTGTCATTTAATTCTTTTTTGTAGGTATGATTTGGAAGTTGATAAAAGTAAACGATCAGCAATCAAAAAAATAATGGAAAGAGATGATGCGGCAGGTAAAACACTTATACTGTGTATTTCTAAAATCATATCGCTAAACACCGTTGCATGTCCTAGCAGTAGCAATAAGAATGTGGAAAGTAAAAGAGCAGCAGCAATAATTGAAGTTACTGATGGCTGGTATGGGATTAGAGCTCTTCTGGACCCACCTCTCAAAGCTTTCTTGCACAGAAGAAGGCTGACTGTTGGTCAGAAGATCATCGTGCACGGAGCAGAACTCGTTGGCTTTCAGAACGGATGTACGCCACTGGAAGCCCCAGATTCCCTTATGTTAAAGGTAAAACAAAGTATTAGTTCCGCTCGTTTGGATGTGACTGAGAGATGTGATAGGTGCTATTTAGTTGAGCCATGTTTTGGAAACAAACAGTTTTGTCGGGGCTTTATAAGCAAAAAAGTTTTGTCAGAGTTTAATAGCCAGATTTGTAAGACATGACACAAGGTAGCTGGCAGTATTCAATTGGGTTGGGAGACAAGTTTATAGTACAAAATTCTGCCAGGGTTTGCTGCATGTTTTCACGGTTCCAGCTCTTCAGTTTGATTAAGCACCAAGATACAAAAAGTACGTATCCATCACAGACAATATGGAAGTTGGGGGAAGAACAGAGAGGGGTGGAACCAGGTTGTAAGGATGGACTTGTGGAGAGAGAGGGTCTTGACTTATTTGAGAATGATTAAAGTCCTGGGTGAAGTGTCAGCATAAAAATTTTGCTCCTCTGGTATGAGGGAATGGCTTGTTTCATACGTGCTCATTTCCTAGAGAATTTTAACTCGTCAAATTTTCAGTTCCTGTTTAAAAATACATTCTTGGATGTGAAAAGAAACCTTGAAATTAAAATGTAGTATGTTCAGGTGCAAAAATTCTTAGCGAGGTCAGTGTGAAAATAGTCTTTCCTCTAGATATAGTAAGTTGGATATCTTTTTGACCTCCCAATGACAGTTTATCATTTAACATTTAACTTATTCAGATCTCGGCGAACAGCACTCGATGTGCACGATGGCATGCAAAACTAGGATTTCATCGGGATCCCCGACCTTTTCCTTTGCCTTTGTCATCACTTTACAGTGAGGGCGGTGCAGTGGGGTGTATTGATGTAGTTATTCAAAGAACTTACCCTATTCAGGTATGGATAAATATTCTATGAATCTAACAGGTTGTGTGAGATCTAAGTTATATAAGTTAATTGCTTAATATAGAATAACATAATATAGAAAGCTAAAAGATTTAAGATAAGGTACCATTATATGTAAAATGAACAGGAGTGGTTCTTGCAGTACACATGTATTTAGTATTTCAGGACTGTGGAGTATCCTGCTGTAAGAAGAATTGCATTTGCACTTGGTATCTTCTGGTTGGCTTTGCTTTCAGCTTCAAAAAGCCAGAAATATGTTAATTTTAGTTCTGTAGTCTAAAAAGCATAGCGCTTGTTTTAAAGGAGAAAAAAAAATTGATAGTTGCAACTCCAAGTTGAAGTGAAACACTTCTTTTTTCTAGTATTAGTATTTGTATCCCTTCAAAGAAATTAAATACTTAAAACCATTAGTAAGGTTGCTTTTTTCTTACATGTAGATGGCTATGTTGTGTAAGATCTATTATTTAAAAAATATTACTGAAAATACAGTGTGATTATGGTGTGAAATAAAATGAAGATCTTTTAAATACCACTTGATATCCAGACGTTTTAAATATGGTCAGACTTCACTGTAACTACTTGCTTTTATAACAATACCAACTACAAAAGGAAGCAATATATTTGCTTAGTAATCAGTCCTCTTAATGTTAACAGTTTAACCAGGATACAACTTTCAGGTTTTGTTTTCTCAGAGTATGTTACATTTGGCATGTACATATAGTTGGGGTTTTTTTCCCCCAATGCTTTTTTCCCAAAGTGTTGTATAACTGTTGGTTGATACAGAAAATTCTGCAAAGGTAACACCAATATTTGGTTTGCATCATTACTTTGGTATTTAGATCCTTGCTGTAATGGAGGAAATTGCAGCACTTAATATGTGAACTGCCTGAGAGAACTAGCATTTATTTAGGTCCCAGAAAGGGGACTGTAATCTGTAATCGCATCACAGTAAATGGCTTCCAGACTGGGGAGGAAAGTAGTGCTTTTTATCTCACTATATTAAGAGATTGTGCTGATGTAGGTTATTGTTGGTTTTTTTAAACACTGAGACCGTTGCTCGAACAAATCAAACTGATAGAAAAACTTGGGCTGTCTAGTCTCCTTTTGCCTCAAGAGTCAAGGAGTACAGGAACTACAGTAACCCTAATTAAAGGTGTCCAACTGTGAAGAGTGCAGGAAATACATGAGATGCAGTTAATGAGGCAGGTAGAGCCTAATTCAGCAATTCCCTGCCTCGTGAGGATTAGTCCTTCTTATCCTGCTCTCACTATATTCTCTTGCTGCTTCTCTCTGCTAAACCTGGAGCTCATCTGATCCTGTGGCTTAGCTAATGTAGAGTAACTAACTAATAATAATTCAAAAAAACAAAGAAACAAAAAAAAGACAAAACAAAAAACCCCACAAAAAAACAAAAAACAAAAACAAAAAACACAAAAAAATGCTGTCTATTGCCCTAACAGACTGATGTGGTCTGATGAGCTCAGACATGTTCTAGAGCCAGTGCAAAGGAGAAGATGGGACTGTGCAGCAAAGAGGAAAGGAAAGGGACTGCTTTCAGCAGCAGTGACCTCTTTGTTTGGCTCACCTGTCTCCTTAGATCAGACAAACAGGTTCTGGCAGGGCTGTGAACAAGGCTGTAGACTATGGAACCATTTAAGGCAGAAAAAGTTTAAGAGCATATGCAGGAAAACATCATCGTTCTTTCACATCGTCTAATCCAGTGTCTGAAAGCAGACAGTTGATGTGCAAAGACAAATTGGGTAGAATGCAGTTCTGGTATGTTTTTAAGCATCAAGATTGGTTTGTATCTTAGTAGTGTATCTGCCAGTGGGATCCAGCTGTCTTCTAAATTACATCATTGATACCTACTACTATAAGCTATGGCTTCTTCAGCTGTTAAATCATGCAGTTTTGACCACTGCGCCACTCTGTCTTGTCTTTGAAGCGAATGTTTACCCAGCCAGTGCTGTGGGGTTTTGCCTTTTATCTATTATACTGAAAGAACTTGCACTCTACTGCCTGTTCATTTTTTTAAAAGCAGTTTTGCATAACAGTGAGTATTAGAAGGAAGCTAGATGAGGTTGAGATTTTTTTTTAAAAAGTCTGTTTTTTTGTTTGAATTTTTTCATTTCAGTGGATGGAAAAAACATCAGCTGGTTCATATGTGTTCCGTAACAGCCGAGCTGAAGAAAGGGAAGCTGCCAAGCATGCAGAGGATCAACAAAAGAAACTGGAAGCTCTGTTTGCAAAAATCCAAGCAGAATATGAAAAGCATGAAGGTAAAGCTTTCATTCTTTCAGGACATGTATTAAGAACACACAAATTTTTTGGCATTTACAGAAGAGTTTGAAGAAAAGTGGCAAAAACTTCTCTGGTCACAGAGAAGCAGACAGAGGGTGTGGGTTGTTTTCTTTGTTGCTGTTGGTTTTGTGTTGTATTCTTTTAGGCTTTTTACTTTGCATGTATCAAGGCCGTTCAGTACAAAACAGTTACATACTTGCATGTTTGGCTTTACAACTATCCAGGAAACTCTTCCTGAATGTGTTGGTAGTCAAGCTACTAAAAAATTACAGTTGAGATGATGCTGAAGGAAGTGCTGCAGAATTGTAGAATTGTTAATTCCGTTCTCTTCAAAGACCTGACACTAATATTTCACGCAGAGGTGGGCACAGATTAGGATGTGTCTTGGTAGACCTGAACACCAAGACTGAGCATCTTTCCTCACAAGCATTGCGGGACAGTGGAGATACTGATGGCAGTGGAGCTGCTAAATGGGACAGGGACCCTGGTGGCACAGGACATGGAGAGGGCAGAGTTATTACTGTGTGCCTCTTTCACCTCAGCCTTAACTAGCAATACCAACCTTCAGCAATCGCAGGCCCTGGAGATCAGGGAAAAGTCTGGAGCAGGGAAGACATACCCTTGGTGGAAAAGGATCAAGTTAGAGGAAACTTACGCAACCTGGACATACATAAGTCCATGGTCGGTGACAGGATGAACTCACAAGTGCTGAAGGAGCTGGCTAGTGTCTTTGTGAGGTGGTTTTGCATCCTCTTTGAATGATCGTGCTGATTGGTAGAGGTGCCTGAAGACTGGGGGACAGTAAATATGTCTCCTGTTTTCAAAAAGGACAGGAAGGAGGACCCAGAGAGCTAAGGCCAGTCAGCCTTCCCTCGATCACTGAGAAGGTGGTGGAACAACTAACCCTGAAAACCATTTCCAGGCACATGAAGGACAAGAACATCATTGGGAGTAGTCAGCAGGGATTCACCAAAGGGCAGTCATATTTGACCAGTCTGACAACCTTCTGTGATGAAATTACTGGCTTGGGTAGATGAGGCAAGAGCAGTGCGTAATTGTCTGTCTTGGCTTCAGTAAGGCTTTTGACACTGTCTCCCTTAAAGTCCTCATAGAGAAGCTGACGAAGCAGACAGTCAGGTGGATTGAAAATTGGCTGAACAGTTGGGCCCAGGGAGTGGTGATCAGTGGCACAAAGTCTATTTGGAGGCTAGTAACTACCAGTGTACTCCAGGGTCCAACACTGGGTCCAGTCCCGTTTTAATGTCATCATCAGTGGTCTGGATGATGGGGCAGAGTGTGCTCTCAGCAAGTTTGCTTGTGATACAAAATTGGGATGAGTGACTGATACACAAGGTGGTGTACCTCCATCCATAGGGACCTCATCAGGCTGGGGAAAAGGGCTGACAAAGAACCTTGCGAAGTTCAATGAAGGGAAGTGCAAATCTTGCACCTGGGGAGGAACAGTCCCACGCACCAGTCTGTGGCTGGGGCTGCCCAGCTGGAAAACAGCTTTGCAGAAAAGGCCCTGGGGTTCCTGATGGGCAGGTTGAGTGTTGCCAGAAGGTCTAAGGAGGTGATGCTTCCCCTCTGTTTAACACTGGTAAGGCCACGTGTGGGGTACTGTGTCCAGTTCTGGGCCCCTTGGGACAAGGGAGACGTGGACATACTGGAGAGTCTAATAAAGGGCCGTGAAGATGTTCAAGGGATTGGAGCATCTGCCATACAAGGACATGCTGATAGTTAGGACTGTTCAGCCTGGAGAAGGGAATGCTCAAGGGGAATCTGATCAACGTACATTAATACGTGAACGGAGGGTGCAAAGAAGACGGAGCCAGGCTTTTCTCAGTGGTGCCCCGTGATGGGACCAGAGGCAGCTGGGTACAAACTGAAACACTGAAGGTTTCCTCTGGGCATCAGGAAACCCTTTTTCACTGTGCAAATGATCAACAGTGTTGCCTAGAAAGGCTGTGAAATCTCCATCCTTGGTGATACTCAAAAGCTCGCTGCACAGTCTCGGGCAGCTGGCTGTAGGTGACCCTGCTTGAGCAGGGGGATTTGCCAAGATGATCTCCAGAGGTCCCCTCCAACTTCAACCACTTTCTTGATTCTGTAATGGGCTGACACTCTACACCTCTGCCAGTGATTTTGAGCAGTAGTTTCTGGTCTGCTGTTGCTGTAAGCGCCACAGCTGACTGCTGTGCTACAGCTTCACGAAGCTCACCGCTGCACCAGTCATGTTTGGTTCCCCTTTGGTTGGATTCAGCTAACTGCAACGAGGAAGGATGTCAGGATTCTTGCCACGCTGATTATGGATTCCTTGATGGCATGCCTTGATATTGTGGTCTGGTTTTTGTGATTAAGTTTTTGTTTGTTTTGGTTGGGTGTTTTGGTTGGATTTTTTTTTTCCCCAGGAACAGGTAGGATTCCACACTAATGGTAGCTTGTGCCGTTCAGATTTCTCAGGGTCATATCTACAACCCAGATAGGTCTCCCTTTCCATAAATGTTTCTCGTGGTGATCTGTAATGCTGGGACGTTCTCTAATTGCTTTCTCAGAATCTGGAGTTGCTCATGAATTGCAAGGAAAAGACAATTAAAGCTATACTCTAAAAAAAAAAAAAAAAAAACAAAAAAAAACAAAACCCAAACAAAAAAAAACCCCCAACAACAAACCCAAACCAAAAAACACACACACAAAAAAACCACACCACCGCCGAATTCTTAGTTGAAATCGGAGATCGCTTTATAATGCTTCATTTCACTGGTAGGAACTTGAACTTCCACATATCAGTCACCTCTTTGAGTTGTTTCATATTTGACTGTAAACTTGTCGATGCTAAAGTCTGTTATGCTGAAGGAATTCATTGGAATGCTAGCAGCAGAATGATTCATGTAAGAAAAGGGTAAAGTTTATGTGACAAAGTTAACTCTGCTTTTAGCTGGTGACTAAGGAGGCTTCATGTGCAGGCCTGTGGTCACCTGTTGTCCCAGGTCTTGGTATCTTTGGGACTTTTCTGCTGTATGAGAGGAAGAGGAAGTGACAGACATGCAGAAAATATGGTCAAGTATTGATGAAGTTTCCTGGCAGCCTGTCAAGTCTCCCACTCTCTCCCAGGTGCAGACACTGATACCGGCTTCCCCCAAGTTTGTATAATACTCTGATCTATGCTGTATTTAAATGAATGAGATTTATTTTTTTTTCCTGCTTGTATTTTTCTAATATATGTACACACATATATCTGTTCCTATACAGAATTGTTTTGTATTTTTATTCCAGCAAAGCTCAAGCACTACCATACCTCTTACATAATTATTTCTTCTTTCACTTTTAAAGTATCAGCTGTACTGAACATAAGGGCTTTTTTTTAACAGAGAGAACTAGCAGGATAACACCAAGATCGCGCATAGTCACAAGACAGCAAATCCGTAATTTGCAAGATGGTGCGGAACTCTTTGAAGCAATTCAGAATGCATCTGATCCTGGTTATATGGAGGTAACCGTAGATCCTACTGGGCTAATTTGGAAAGGCTCGTGGAATAATTTACAATTTAGTGCCTTCTGCTAAAACTGTTAAATTACTATTTTTGCTGCCTTTTCAGGTTTTTACAGCGTGCTTGCTGCTAAATGAATTAAGATGAAAAATTTTTCAAAATATGTTAATGAAGGCTTGTTGAAATAGTTTAATAATAGCTCAGACTGCAAAAGAGAATGCTGTTTTTTATAAAAAAATCCAGAATATAGCACAACTAAAAGTTAACTGTTCCTTGTAATTGTATTACTTTGCTTTGCCTTGCACATATGAAAGCTGAATGCACCTCGTAAGCCTTGTTTCACATACCTGTTCTTGCATGCTGTTGACTGAAGTGTTTGATTATATTGTCATTGTTCTCTGCTTTCCCTGTTCCAGTTCAATGACAACTTTGAAGTATTTATGCCTTTGTTAATAAAGATGCAGGCGATTAGTCCCTGCCACTTGTTAAAAATTAAATACCTGCTTCGCCTTTTGCAAGTCGGGGTCCTTGACTGTCACAAAGCCATACAATCTGTGACTTTATTTGATAAAATGTTATGCATATCTATGTTGCTACATGTAAAGGCATCTGGATCTTGAAGGCTCGGTCAGAAAGGTAACACTCCAGATGCATTTTGATGTAAATGGCTGTGTCAGCTTAGAGGTAGCAGCCTGCTGAGAGGTGCAACCCTTCTCTTACAGATTTTTTTTTCCTAATATTTCTTCTTTCTTATGAAACAGGCAAGCATGTCTGTTATATTAAATATTAATATTAGTTTATGCACTCTTAAGCAGGTTTCTCACTAGTTATCACATAAGAACAGTACAACATAATACTTAAACAGTAAAGCACCAGCTGAGTACCAGTCAAGACTGGTGACTCCTGTTGTGTTAACTTGAATTTCAAGTCTTAGTAGTGAATGAGTTGAATTGCTTATAACAGATCAACACTTAAGAAAGAGGTTATCAAAAAATCTTGACAGGATTTTTTTCATTAATAAAAAAGATACTAAATACATTTTCTTTTGGTTACAGGGATATCTCAGTGAAGACCAGTTAAAAACTTTGAATGCTTACAGGCAGTTGATGAATGATAAAAAGCAAACTCAGATACAGGAAGAATTCAAGAAGGCTTTAGAGTCAGCAGAACAGGAAGAAAATGGTGGTTCTAAAAGAGATGTGTCTGCTGTGTGGAAATTATGTGTGGTAGACTACAGAAAACAAGAAAAACATAAAGGTTAGCACTTGGGAAATTATAAATAACTTGTATCTAAACATGGTAACTGGCCAGCACAGCAGGTAGATTTGAAGTTTCCCAGCAGTATTCCAGCTTGCATGTTAATGTTTCCAGTTTCATTTGGGTTTTGGTTTAGCACTTTTGGGTGGGAGGGAGTGCTGTGGGTGGTTGTTCTGTTTTAAACACAGTTTTTATTTTGTTCAAAAGCCTCCAAATTAGTATTGTGTAGCTAATATATCTTAATCTTACATTGTTAGGAGTGATCCTGACTATCTGGCGTCCACTGCTGGATGTCTGTTCCTTGTTAAAGGAAGGCAGTCGGTACAGAATCTACCAGCTGTCAACATCACAGTCCAAAGGAAGATCAGATTCAGCTAACATACAATTATCAGCAACAAAGAAAACTCAGTATCTACAACTACCAGTAAGTGCTTTAAGTGCATAAAGATGTATCATTAGAATGTATCACAGTCACATCTGTAAGTGTGTTATAAATACTTAAAAAATCTTGTGTTTCTTCAGGTATCACAGGAGATGCTGCTACAGGTTTTCTTTCCGAGAAATGCTCTAAAATTCACCAGTTTGTCAGATCCTTCTTTTCAGCCACCATGTGCTGAAGTTGATTTAGTTGGAGTTGTAGTTTCTGTTAGCAGAACAGGTACGTTGTGGACCATGTTCATGTCCTCCCACTGAATAGACAGTAACTTTATTTTAAAAGTCAAAATTATCTTGCTGTTTTACCTGCGTCTCAGGCCTGTGAAAACCTGCTAATTAGCCCATCACCGTGACATGCTGGCAGATAATTCTGTTTTCCTAAAGAAAAATTGTCTGTGCTTATTAGCTCAGGAAGAATTTAGTAAGGGAGAATGGAAGCTCGAGAAGCTTTTCTTTCTCTCCCTGCCCCTGCACCCCCAGGAGTGGTGGATCCAAGTTCTGACATCTGCAGTACTAGCATGCGTGTATGTGAGCTCCCTGTCGTGTGCAGTGTCATGGAATGAGTGGAACGCAGGTACTGGAGCTCAGGGTTAGGAACAGGCGGATAATCTTCTGAATAAAAATGAATAGCACCATAGAAGTATTATTTTTTTAAGCACTGGAATACAGACTTTGAGTTGTTTTCTGTAATCACTAGGGAGATTAGAATATGTATGTAGAGTATGAATGAAGTGTGAGACATCTGTTACTGTGCAGATAGGCTGCCATGTTACATTATCAATTTGCTTCCAAGATGCACGTGACTCTTTTTTTATAGATACAAATTGCAGTATTCAACCTTTACTTAAAAGATTCAAGGGTTTAATTCAGGCTTTTTTTTCTTGCTTTTAGGTTTTACTACTATGGTGTACTTATCTGATGAAAGCTATAATTTAGTGGCAGTAAAGATCCGGACAGATCTCAGACACTTCGCTATTGAAGATCTAGTTGTCCGCTGTTCGTTCCTTTCTGTAAGCAACCTTCAGTGGCAATCTGAATTCAGATCAGAAATCCCTGTGCTGGTGGCTGGAGAGCTTTCTGTATTCTCAGCCAGTCCAAAGGAAAACTACCTTCAAGAGAAGGTTAATGAACTGAGAAGTACAATAGAGGTAAATCTGTAGACTTTTAGTTTAATGATTAATTTTAATTACTGCTGTGTTACATTTTTCACCAAGAAGTCCATTAGTAATAATAAATCTTTAAAACAAGTAACGCACATAATGTTGAATTTGAGGGGTTTTTTTTTCTGGGAGGTATGGAATAAGGTGTTAATGCACTTTTCATGGAGGATTCTACGTATCACCTATTGAACGTCTTTTTTATTTTATTTTTAAATTCAGCTCAGTCAGCACTATCTTTAGGATGTGCCACGGAATACTTTCTGGCTAGCAAAAAAGTATGGTACCTGTCAACGGGGGATCTGTCATGGCCAGTTTGGCTCTAGCCTTCTAAAAGTTCAAATTTATCATCTTGCTCAGTATCGGATTGTTGATTTCATTTATTTATTATTTCAGTTTTCTAACTGTGCTAAATAGCAGGTCCTGGTTATGTATTCCCACTTCTTAGTGATAAATGAGTTTAGATACAAAGGGGATTTTTTTTTCTTGTTGATAAAAGGAAGGTATGATATTTCCCTCCATGGAAAGTGCAGCATTCTTCTAAGTTGTTGGTTTGATATAAAAGAAACATCTAGTGGGATTATCATGAGAAAACAAAATTCTAAATACTTTTTTGTGAGTATATAGTACATACACAATTTGAAAAACAACTATTCTGCTTTGTGCACCGTCCTCCTTTACAGAACGTGGCCTCCTTTTGCTCTGATGCAGAAAGTAAAATGATGAATTTGCTACAAAGAAATGTCTCGCTTACACAGAGTTTAACTAAAAGATGTGACTTGGAACGCCCCTCTCCTTCCTGCAACTCAGGTCTTTATGCAGAGAATAAAAGTTTGGTAAGTTTCTGTTAATGAATATGGTGTTTATACTGCCAGTACATACGGTAAGGACACAAGCAAGTTTTCCAGTGATAGCTGTGGTGAGTGGTCTCACTTCTCGGTCTACTCCTTTCATTCTCTTCAGGGCAATGCAGGGAAAACCTTGAACCGTAGATTTTTCTTTGACTGCACTCTGCAGTTCCTGCCTTTGGTTACAGAATTTACCTCCTGGTCGTCTTTTCCTAGCTAATGTTTACTATTTCCAGGATTTAAAAGGGAAGAGGTATTGTTTTGTAAATGTAAACATTTTGTAGCAGTCTTGACAAAAGTTCAGTGAAATGGTACTCCAGTTTCCCATGAAGGTTGCTGGCAGCAGGTTGTTGCTGATGTGGAGTACTGAGTGCAGTCAGAACAAATTTTTCTTGCCACTAGCTGTGAGGGAGGTGGAAATACCCTGATGTGACATCAGTGCCTGGGGACTAAATTTAACCTTATAAGGCATCTTTTTCCATGTCAGAGAGTGTGCTAATGTTTAATTCTAAAGGTTTGGTTTATATCTGTTGGTTAAATGTATTAACCAAGATAAATGAGACGTTAAAGGTATTCTCAAGTTAAGTACATTTGAATGATTTGCTGTGCAGCACCCATCTTGTGTGCATTGTTATGTTTTTCAGTCTATACGCTATCCCTTTTCTCTGCATTTTTTTCCCTTGTTTTTCCCTGTTTAACAACCTGTTGGGGACATACCCAATGCAGTAGTAGACTTAACTTGTTTTTATGAATGCTTTGACTACTTACCATCTGGCACAGAAAAATCCCTATACATCTAGCTTGGATCTCAGAAACAGAATGTAAATGTACTGTCTTAATGTACGTGTAAACAGTGGCTTATCAAGCATAATACTAGTCACAGTCAGGAGATAACAAACTAAAGTTGGTCATGAAAGATGACGTAACATTTTTATATCAGTTTCCCCCCCCCCATTTTGTGAAAGTAATTGAAGAAGCTAATGAAATAATCTGGACATTATTCAACATAAAACCTATCTCTTTTTAACTAGATCTCCTCTAAAATTGAAATAAAGCATCAGAGCCCTTTGTCAGCTAGAACATCAAATATGAAACTTGTCACACAAGGGTCAGCAAAAACTCCATCTGTCACAACTAATGAAGACCATCCCAAAACCAGCAAAAAGCGAAAAGCGATGGACTTCCTCAGTTGCATACCTGCGCCTCCACCACTGACACCAATGTGTTCAATAATTTCTCCATCTTTAAAAAAAGCGTTTCAGCCACCCCGAAGTTTGGGTTTACAGCATAGCAAGTCATCAAAAGAAACAAATCAGAATGTTGGTCACGTCACACCCTGTAGAAAATTGAGAGAAACTGTCCATCTTCCTGAGAACGACCTGGTTGCTGATGAAGAACTTGCAATGATTAATACACAAGCACTCATGAATAATTTACCAGAAGAAAAGAAGATTGCTTATGTAAATGAAAACAGCAATACAATAGTTCCTGATTTATCTGATGATCCTTCACCCCACAACAGTTCTACCGGGGAAGCAAATAACTCTGCAATAAGCAGGACTGAAGTAGCTGAGAATCTTCAGAAGAACAAAAAGGAATGTGAGGACTCGTTACCTGCCCACAGAACACTACAAAGACAAAACCTCCGAAAACGCTACTAAATGCGCTTGTACAGTATTGTATATATTTCAAATTATTTTTACACTTTGTACATTAAGTCCTGATTGTATTGAATAATGCTCTATTACAAAACCAAAGACTCATTAAATGACATTTCATCTGCAAAATAATTTGGAGTTGGGTAATTAGACATTTCTCAAAAACATGTATCGTACAATAGCATCAGTCTGGCTGAAGGTTTGATGACGTTTTGTGAGGCATTGCTCTGATTCTGTTGTATTCTTAAATTCCAGCAGGATCTTTGTTTCAGTCTAAAGCAGGGGTCCTCAATCCGACCCCCGGTATTTACAGAACCCCCCTGCCGGGGTTGGGGGGGAAACCAAGCAGCCGCAGATGACTGCCTGCCACTGCATCCGTGCGCCGGCCCCCTGGTTAAAAAGTTTGAGGGCCCCTGGTCTAAAGCAATCTGTTTCGTTACCCTCTGCAGCAGTGTAGGTGTTTGGCTGTCAGAGGTGGCACAAGGCAAAATAAACAATTCTCTAAGTTTACTGTTACCAAAAATATCACTTTAGTTCTGAAACATTGTTGGGTAATTGTGGCACAGTTCTTGTACCTTTCCTCAAATTCCTCTATAGTGCTAAAAGGTTTAGAGAACAGCCGTGATTATTTGATTCATAGCAAAATGCTATACAAAGGTATTAACGATAGATCCTCGGTCAGTGTTTCTGAGCTACTCCTTCTTAAAGAAGTACATGAGGCCACAGCATCATGCAAGATTATCAGATCTTTCTTTGATTTCATCATGAGATCTTTCTGCTGGGAGTGAGTTAGTTCTTGAATTCATTACTTTGTTCTCATTAATTTCAAGAGGTGAAACTTCTCAGAACTGGAGTTTCTGCATTGGAGAGGGAAACAGTCCTGCTAGCCTGGCTGCCGACTCCATGGTTTAGTTTGTTGTCAGGCTGCCCCTTGCCTTGCTGCTTCCCAGCCCTGAATGGTTCCTACTTGGCAACCTTTGGGGGTCCTGCGCCATTCACTCAGCAAGTGCTGAACTGGGGGTGGCTCCGCTAAGTGGTGTCACTAAGCTGGACATGGTATGGGACTGGAGAACTGTAATGGGCTGACACAGGTGTGCTGATGTTTCCGTAAACCTTTGTGCAATGCTTCAGTGCTGGGTCTTTAAACACAGCTCCAGTAGAAAATGCCATTCATGTCATAGGTTTGCTGTGTCCTGAAGACAGCTTGGCTTTTGCCCAGAAACGCTATATTGCTTTATACCTCTTACACTTCTCTGCTGTGCACCTAGCAATTTAGCAGTTACGCCCGTATTTCTTACTATCCAGTGTAGCTGTCTTCATTTCTTACTGCAAAATAACTCACTACTGTCCTGTCATATAAGCACTGCCTAATAATCCAGACTGTTAAAAAAACCACAACTGTCATCACAAATGCTGAGTTTTAAGAATGTTTCTTGATGAGGATATAATCAACAGAATTTAAGAACAGATAAAAACTACTGTAGGATAGTTCCTTTTCTCACTCATCCATCAGTCAGTGGCTTCTTGGCACTTAGTGGTGGAGGAAGTCCATTTCTCCCTGTACAAGAATGTTGTGGTGTTTTGTTTTTTTTTTACTTCCTTTCTTCAGTTGTCATTTGTAGTTCTGCGTTAGTCTGGGTATCTAGTTGCCTTGTGCTTCTGCTATTCAGAGCTGCTCCTGCAGCCTCGTTCCTGCTTAGTGAACAGGCCCTACCTAACACTAATGTTTCCTTTTAGGATCCTCATCTCGGGATCAGTTGAACTCCTATGTCTGGGCAAGATAAAGGGCTCGGTTTGGCGTGTTGAAGCGCTTTGCCTCCAGGCTGGAGAAGCTGTTGGGCTGTGACAGAGCTGAGGTAAGGCCTGCGTGAATGCAGCCAGCAGAGAGGTAGACAGGGCCCAGCATCGAATCTCGCTACAATCTGTTAGTTACCTTCTGTGCCCTTCACTCTGCCTCTCCCAGCACGGCAGAAGCGCTCTAGCCGAGATGGAGTGGGAAGATACGAAAGGTTATACAGCCAGATACAAAGTATTACCACAGCAGTAAAGGACAGCCGCCGGGAGAAGGAATTGGCCCAGTAGCCTGTTAGAAAGAATGAATTTAGGAATATTTATCATTACTTATTAGCGACAAAGTGTGATGCAGGGAAAAAAAACCACCAAAAAGCACATGGCACATCCAGTAAGTGCCACTGTAAGCTTGGATAGATTTTCATGGAGGAAGAGGGGTGAGAGCAGGTACAGCTTGTACTGGGGATAGCACTCAGATTGGGTGCGTAGAGCTGTGAGATCATAATCTGGTGACATTTAAAGATTTTTAAGAAAAGTAATTTAGAAATGTAGTAGAAAAATACAAGAATAAAAACAATTTAGAAAAAAGATTGTAAACCTAGAAACTTTTATACCCTGATAATTAAAACACACTGAGGAATCCACATCTTCAGTGAAATGGCGTGGTGTTCGTATGTGCCGCACGAGGTCTTCTGTTTGAGAAGGCTGCAGGGGCGTTGGAATGGGCACCCGTGCCACAAGCTGCATTTGGTCCGCTGGAGCTTCTCTCATCTCTGCTTGGTTTCTCAGACCACAGAACGCTGTGGAAGGTAACGTTGTGCTCATATTGTTCTTTCATCTGCTGTATCTTTTGTCGAGGGACATGATGAATGTTTCTTCTGTAAAGTCAACATTAACAGAAAATACAAGTATTTAGCTGCCCATGTAGTAGAGGTTATCTTAAGCTTGCTAAGGTTCCTGGTATGTTCAGGGCAGTGGTTCATGTCTCTGCTGATCTGTTCCTAGCCCTTTTTGCCAAATTGTTGTTCACTTTCACCTACTTCTTAAAAATATTACTGTGACTGCTGAAGAACATAACGCAAGTAGTTTTATGGGTAGCCAGGACGTAAGTTGTTAGACAGATGCTTTGAAATGTGTTACGTCAAAGACCCATGTATTATTTTACGTGAGTGCTGCTGGGGTTTAGCGCTTACGGCTTGTTGGCCCCAGGGTGAGCTTTTGTGCATCTGGAGAAACGCAGGCATGGGCTGTAGATAGCCCAGATGCTGGCTTGTAATCAACAAGTATTAGAGGTCAGAAAAATTGTTGCTTTGCCTAAGCACAAGTGGGGAAAAAATCATACCTGAGGTGACTCAGGCTGCAGGGCAGACCTGTAAATGACCAGTCTGAGCGGGAGGGAACAGGATGCGCAAACATGCAGCGCTTTCCAGACAGATCAGCAGCAGCCACAGTCTCTCAAGACGTCAGTGGGAACTGTTTTTCCAAAGACCACTAGGAGTTTCTGCCTGTCTGTGAGGTTGCAAACAGTATCTTCGGCTTTGCCATTTAGCTCTGTAAGGCACAATTTGTGATCTAGAACCCACAGGCTTGCACCCCAGCAACCAGCACAAACCGTATGGCTGGGAGAGACACAACGTGGAACAACCAGAGCGGGAGCAACCTTCAGCTGTCCACGAGCTATCTGCCGAAGAGCTGCTCCAAACTGAGCGTATTTGAATTAGTTTGACAGTGCTACTGTAAAAAGCAGTCTTGTTTCAAATGATTAATAAAACAAATTACAAGTTACCGAGCAGCTCAGCCTATAATGAATGATTACTAGTAAAATCTGCCTCTGCAGTGATGCCCCCCCAGTGGCTCCCAGCTGGTACTGGTAAAGCAAGAGCTGACACTTGCAAGTGACTGCTAAGGCTGTTGGTGTCCTCACCTGCCTTCAGCCCCAAGCCACTGGCTGCCATCTGCCAAGTCCTGCCTCCCCCTGGAGCTGCCAGCGCCCTGGGCCACAGATCTCTGCCGTTTGTCTCTGTCACGCACAAACAGGAGCAGCGCTAATTTTGTACTAGAGTTCCCAGCTGACAGAAAACACATAAATGAGAATGAAGCAGCCGTGCCGTTTTCTTGCAATAACAAAGAAGTTAGCACATGTTAGCTTCTGGATTTAGTAGAGCACACTATTCACGGTAGTGAGCTTTGCATCAGGTTGGTTAGCCTGCATTAATTTTTTTTTTTTTTTTTTGTGAACTAGCATACATAGAGCCGTATTTGGCTGCCTGTATATCCTACCACATTATGCAGAGTTGAAACATTCACTGTATCCCTTTTGTATACACACGTTAAGATCTTTAGAAAGATCCTCTAGAATCCCATTTCTTGACCACAGTTAAGGTAGCGCCCCACCATGCTACAGCAAGACGCTATTTGTTATGATTAGATCTTCTTACAAATAGGAGCCTGAATATTGTCTGTAGTGCTTGGACACGCTTTTGTGCCTGTGGAGGGTGATGCTGAAAATCCAGAATGAAAATCGGGGTTCCTGCCCCAAGAAGATTGCAGTATAAATACATTGCAAGTATAATATATATATATATATATTTATTTATTTATACTGCATTTTGTATATATAAATGCAGGGGTGTTGCTTTTTCTACTGTCTGACTCGCTTGAGCATGGTCAGGCTCTTTCAGGGCTGAATTCACTACAGACCAGGTAACGAGTAATAGAAATTTCCACGACAATCCCCCTGTTGTCATTTACTACGTCGCTTTTTAGGGTATATGAAGAGGAAGAGAGCTGACCTCTCTCAGAGCACATCAATAAATGAGCAGCTGTCTGCAACAGCAAAGAGAAAAAGAGGTACCTTGTCAGTTCTTGAACGTTGAACTTCCAGGGTGTATCTGGTTCTTGGAATATAACCTCATACCGATTTTCACGTGCCTGAAAGGACACAGAAGTTTTAGACATCAGGCTGCTGAGCTCAGGAGTAGCCAATCTTCCAGACCCCCAGAGGTTTTATGTGGCTGAGAGATGTATCATATGTACCAGGGGCCAGAAAGAGGAAGATAACCATGGCACCCATCAAGGTGCTGGGCTGAGTCCTAGATAGTTCATTTCCTTCTGCATCAAAGGATTGGGGTCTCCCAGCAAAACTTGCCTCGGCATTGCCCCCAGTCCCTCATGGCAATGGCACCCTGGCACTGGAACTCTCTGGAAATCACCGATGGTTCAAGAGCCGCAGGTTGGCCATGCCACTTGGGAGCTTCTGGGAGTGTGAAGTCAACATCCATCAGTCATGCTATTTCCAGCCGCTGAGTCTACAGGCCTTGATTTTTTTCAAGGTAAAGCAAGGGTATTTGCATGTGTATGTGTACATACATACACGCACACACACCCCTATATATATACACATACACACACAAATATACATGTATATGTATTCGATACAATGATTGATTGCTTTTGTTTCGATTTAGCAAAAAGGAAGCAGGGAAATCTGTTGACTTTTTTACATCTTGCCCATCTCTGGCTGTGCTCTCTCACTTGCTTCCTGGTCACCCACAAGCATTCACAACGGCTGCTGGAGTGACATGTCCGGGCTTCCCAGAACCACTATTGACTCCTGCCTCTTCTGCGCTCCCCTACAAGTGATACTTAGAAAATATTAATATATCAGTAATACTTGGTATTAAGAAATACCAAATTTCTTAACTGACAGGACCACAACCCAGGAACAGAAGCATGAGTATAATGTTAGCAGCCAGGCCACATTATGCAACTGTACCAAAAATATTGCCATCTCTACCAGAACTCCTGACAAGAGATAGCAATGCATCTTCGAAAATTATTTATGGTATATTTTTCACAAATGGTAAACTAAAATTGTAAGTAGCTTGAGATATTTGTCGTCAAACAGTTTGGGAACTGTTCAGTTCATGTCACTTCTGGGGAAGGGAATGGCATCTTCATGGCCAAGAACTAATAGGGCAAGTCCAAAGACTGCTGGATCTTTCCAAGTAATTTTTCCTTCACTGAGTTACACAGCTGACTAGATAAACAGCCACACTGGTGCGTTTCCCCCCTACTTCATCACAATAACACATCCTTAACTATAATTAGAGAACTAAGGGAAAATTGAATTAATTATTTTTAGCCATGCTAAGTACCATTTCAGTCAGATCACCTTGTAATTGTCATAGCTGAGCATATAAAAGCAATAAATCAGAGCTTTCCCTACCATCATCACATACGGCTTCATTTCCCAAGCATGGATGTTGGTATTATCAACAATAACCGGGCTTTTCCCATTCTTCATTGCTTTGCGTGCTGTAATGTAACACATCGAGTAAAGCTAACGTATTCGGTAAGAGACTGAGCCAGGCCCTACTAGCCCCAAAGCGTCCTTTCTTTGCCCACTGCTAGCACACTTGGTTCCCCACCAGACTTGCATCTCCCAAGGGGAGCAGAGGTCAGTGCCCAGCTGGTCCTGTCCTAAAGGAAGCGATGCAGCTCCTGGCTGTGCTCAGCAGTAAGACCTGAAGCTCTCACAGAACATACTTAGCGGTACAACAGCTAAAAATGACAGTTATTTGCAAAAGGTGCCTGGTTACACGATCTCAAAAGTATGTTCGCCATTGCTAGAAATGAGTTTGGAGCACAGCCGCAAAAGCATGTTACATTTTTCTTTCTGAAATTGAGACCTGGGTTATTTCATCCTCAAACTTATAATTAGGTTTGCAAGTTTTCCTCCTGGCTATCACTAACTTCCCCTGTAACACCCCTTCCAAGTCAGGACAGACACCTCAGAAGTTAGGGTGTGAAGGACTCGGTGTGTACAGCTGTAGCGAGCCGCTGCTGGGCTGGTATTTGCATGCCACCTGCTGTTACCGAGCTTCAGCAGTGCTACCTCATAGTCACTGCTTTACTTTCTACAATAACATCTATCAATCAATCATCAGCATTTTTTCATTTATAACACTCTCTCTTACAAGTCTGAAGAAATAAAATCAGACTTTTTATGTGATAAATGTATTTTTTTAACCAGTAGCCCATGAACTGCGGTGTATGACACCACTTTGAGGTATTTTATTTTGGGGGCTAAGTTTAAAGACAGATTGAAAAGCAAAACTCTTTTGCAAAACCCCTGCACTGAGTTCAGTCACCTCTCTTTTGGTTCCACTTGTGTGCATCCTCGAGGAAGTCAGGCTCAAACACGTATACACCATTTTTGATAAAGAAGTCATCAGTACTAAGAACTACAGCACTGGGATAGTCATGTTTCAGCTGTCTGGGGGGAAAAAAAGATGAAAGAAGGGTTAGTATATGCTGACACATCTTTAACAGAGACCATTAAAACAAGAGTCATAGGAATGCTCTGCAAATACGCACAGTGCTTCATTTCAAGAATCCCAGCTTAAAGGATCTGAAAGCAACGTAATCAGTAGATGGACACACAGGAGGAAAGGAATGGAGCTTAAAGGCATGGCCTGGATTTCTTTAATTGGGTAGAGCAATCTACACTGGACTACCAACATACGAATCTTTAATCATATTGCTATAATTAGTTTCCTTTCTGAGTTATTTAAGAGGGTATGATTTTAAATACAAAACAAAAAAACACCACCAACAAAACCAACACCCAAATCTGCTAATCCCATGAAATTTGTCTTAAAAGACAATTTGACCTTGGGAGTTTTACTACAGAGAGATTTGTGAAAATAACCAGGAGAAGCAATTATGTCATTTTGAAAAGATGGTTTGTATTACCATCAGTTTGCCTTATTCTTTTTTTTTTTTTTTTTTGGCTAGGAAGCCATAGCACTTTTTTTTTAATCATATATGTTTACTCACAAATATCTGAATGATTAGTCAACATTTCTTATTATTTGTAGCAGTTCTACAGTTCTTCCTGCTTTTCACTTGTCCCTGTTTTACTTAATCCTTCTCTTGTAGATTTGAGTAATGATTATTTTCAGCTTCTAACCAAATTTTGTAAGAATTGCCTAGACTGGCAGCCCCAAATGCAACAGATCCATAGAAGCGGTCCCCTGTGGCCAGTGGCCGTGGCCATTTCCCCTTCCCCTCACGCTGATGTGTCCCCCCCAGCGATGCTCCCTCAGGCCCGGGCTGCCCACAGAGGGGGCTGCATGTCCTGCCGCGCTGACCAGCTGCCTGTGGGTGCCAGGAGGTGGAAGTGCTGGCTTATGTGGTGGTTTAAATGTGAAGCATTCCTCTACCAGTACTCGGAGAGCATTAAAAAACCCCTTGTGTTCCCATCTGCATGTAACACATTGACAGAATTGGGTTTTTTTTCAGGCAAGGGAGCGCTGGGGGAGGATGGAGTCTCTGCAAGAAGTCAGGGAGAGCCCACGGCATCATCTCACTGCTCTCTGTCTCCCTAAGGCCCAAAATGTCTCTGGAAAGGAAAGTAAGGCCAATCGAGAAACCCTGCTATCTCACATCACACGGTCTCCAGTCCCTGGAGCTTCCCTGATAAAACACTTCTCTTCCATCCCCATAAGCTGCCAAACAACTATTTCTCAACGTCTTATCTAATTGAGCAACAGCAAGGGAAAAGGTGCCTCTAGGATATCGGCAAAAAAACAGACACACAGGCAGAAAAGGCTTAATTCTGTCATCTCTAGCTAACCATTTACTTACCAGTTTTACCCTAATCTGCCTGCTAGCAGCAATTCTTTGCTAGGATTGCATGTCGCGTTTAGCTGAATAAAGGTCAGCTTCTGACTTCACTCCGCCTCCGCTGTAACTTCTACCATCTGTTGATTAATTAACATTATTTTGTGGTAGCAACCGCCCCTGAGCAGAGACTCACTGCTGACAGACCGGCCGGGACTGGGCTGTACCACTGTTACCTCTCATTAACAACCTATGTGTCATTATCTTCTAGCTCCAAAAGGATGTTTTATGCACATAATTACTGCTGGACAAAAAAATCTAACAAAAGTCATGTCACAAACTGATAGCAAACAGTCAAATAATTATTTTTGCTTTGATTTTGTTCCCAGGCAAGAATCCTTACCATGAAAAGCATGGGAGTACCTAATGTTACTCCTGATGTTAAAGGAGTACCTGGTCACTCCTGGGCTGAGAAAATGATACATTCAGCGCTCACTGTGATTCAGTGCCTCACCTTTCACACTGCTTTACCCATCTGCATCACCACCTCTTCTCTAAAAAACTGGCTGCACTAAAATACATGTCATCCCTTTAGCTACTGATATGCACATAAAATTGTACAATGTTAACAAAAGATCTCAAGATTCTTTTTTTCCTTGCTCACTGCTTCTTTTAAAAATGTTCTCAACCAGTGCAAATTTTAAAAATTCATTTCTTAGCATATATACCTTACCGAATTTTTAACACAAATATGCACAGTCCCGTGACAGCTTTGATGTTAACCCTTAAGCAATCTAAATAGTATGTGATTATCCATAAACTCAGTCTGCTATCGTCCCATCACCAGTAATTAGATAAAACTCATGCTTCCAAGGAGGAAAAACACAGCACAAAACATACTAAGAACTATGAATTACCATCACATTTGCTATGTTCATACCAAACTAACAGTAACGTAAGAAAACATTAAGTGGGAAAAAGATGTTTTACCTTCTTCTTATTTTGCTGGTTTTAACTTCTAGCTTTCTAAAACAACCAAACTGACACAAAAGTTTATGACCATTATGACCCCCATTGCCCATGAAGCTGACAAAAATCCTATTTCCTCTGTCCTGTATTATTTCAAAGGGTGCCCAAACCTCCTTAGTATGTTCCTTGAGAAATCAAGACTTCTACAATCCACATAGGACCACAAGTTGGCTTAGAACAAAGTTTTTACACAATCACATCAGGTTCCTAATCACTACACACAATAAAAATAACTGTATTTTAGCAAAATATACACCAGCTATGCAAAATGGAAGGAGGTGTGACCAGTTTTATTAATTAATAAATTTTGAGCAGCACTGTAAAAAGAAAATTACCCATTGCCACTAGATCAGTAAGTGTAAAGCATACTAAGGAGGAAAAGAAAAATGAAATCTCTTTGCAAGAGCAAAGAGTACATACCAGCAATGTTCGCGTTTTTTAAAAAAAAGCCACTGAACTTGAAGCGCTGCGTTGTGATAAGCAGCATCTGTCAAAGGTTCGGCATTAATTTGCCTGCTTGGGGCATTTAATCGCACAGTATTACAGCACTCTGTCTCCCAGTAGGTAGATACAAAACGCAGTATGCTCTATCTTGCTAAAGAAAAGCTTGCTGATGTTTCAGAAGATACAAAGGGTAAGAAAGTAAGAAGAGAAAGGGGGAGGCTTCCTCTGCCTGCAATAGATCTCCCCAAACCCTATTTCACCCTTCTGCAAGGCGAAGCAGATGTCCACGCCGGGTACCATGTCTCATTAGATTGGCTGATACAGCTGGGGGGAGAATAAACTTGCAGGTGCTTCTGCTCTTCAGCTCTGACCAAACAGCAGCAACCTCCACGTGCCTACCAGCAGGGCCTGGAAACTGATGAAGCCTCTGGAAACTCGAAGGAACACACAGAGGCACAAGCTTCACTCTCTGCCCGCTGGCAGCCCGGGTAGCAAGGGTGCTGCCGGACGATGTGGCAGCTTGGCTAGTGTTGGCGTACAGTCACCTGCCACCTCCCACCCTGGTCAGATGTGTGATGGCTGCTGTGATGAAAAACGAGAGTCTTTCTGTTGAAAACAGAGCTGTGAGTCTGTTTCACCACAGCAGCATCGTAACAACTGCCTTGGTGAACAGACAGGTGATCTTAGAGTCTCCTGTGCTACTCACCTGAAGATATGTTCCCATAATCTATACCATTTTTAAGTAAGGTTGCCTTTTTTCTAAAGAACATCTTTCTTTCAAACAATTATTTCAGATTATAACTGTATATACAGACAAAAAATAATTACTCAGGATTTCAACTTGCTGGATGCATTACAGTGCCTGGGAGAAGTCTCCATGATCACTAGCAATATCATTGGAGAGTAAATAAATAAATAAATATCCATAACTGTGTTCCGTAGCCTGTCATGTTTTTCCATCAGAAAGTCTGAAAATAAATTTATTTCTGATTTGAGCCTGGTAAGCAGATCGGAAGGAACATTTCCAGTTCTCAGAAGGCAATAGAATGGTATATATTGGGCAGATCTCAGAGCCAGTAAATTCTCAGTCCACTCCCAATGTAACAGAGACCAGAACACATAGGTACTGACACCACGTGCAACCACTTGCTCTGGTCACTCTTCCTAACATAAAGCATTCCTGTGGCATTTCAAAGCCTTTAGTTTCAGCAGAAAATCAGAACTATGAGATCTGGAGCACGTGCCGCCCAGCACTATCAGCTGCTTGCTGTGTTTTAACAGCTTCTGGTGCCCTGAGGACTTTGCCCCAGCAGAACCTGCCAGGCAGCCCTGGTGCTGGGTGGCACAGCACAGATGTGCCTTCGCAGCTCACCTGTGGGGACTGGAGCAGCAGCTTTGTGAAGAGAAAAAAAAAAAAAAAAAAAAAGATAAACACATTCAGGAGAATCACCCAAAGCAGTTTTATACAAAGGTAAATGCTTTCGATGCCCTGCTGCCTGGAAGCAGGAGCTGCAGAGCTGAAGTCCATGCACCCTGTCAGAGGGGTGCCGGATGGCCCGGGGCTGGACGTGCTGGAATGAACTGGGCAAAAGCAGCAGAGGGAACTGGAGGAGACCCAGATCACACCAGGCAGTGATGCCCCAGTGCCAATGCATTTTTTCCCTTCTGTTCTGGAAGATTGCTCCCTCTGTGCTTCTTAAGGAAGTACAAGAACGACCTCATTTCAGATGAGAAATCAGCAGTGGCTGAAAAGTTACATGTTTGATCACACCTGGCCTAGTGCTTGAGCAAAACTGCTCAATAAAGGGTTACGTGTTACATGAGCTGTGCATCACAGCAGTATGTTGAAGAAGAGCTGGAAATACAGCTACTGTGCAACAAGGAGTCTGTTGGGGAAGCAGGTATGAGCTCGTATGCGTCTGGTTTGATTTTTGGCGGCGTTTTGGGAAGCTATACCTGTTACTGCACCTCAGAAAACTGTTTTCTTAGTAGTTGCGCCTCAGTCTGATCACAAAATCTGTACTGTGACGTCGAGGGGAATGCACTCAGGAGAAGCGTGTTCCACGCGCCATGTGGAGGCTATTGGAGATGTAACTCCCAGCTGCCCCTCTCCTGCGTGCTTCTGCTGGTGGTGGCGTATGGTGAACGCTTAGAGGGAAATGGTGAGGGTCACCTAAAATATGCAGTTCAGGGAAGTGTATCCTTAACAGTGAAGCAATTGGAAAGTTTTGGAGCTTGGTGGTGAGCAGACCGACTCCTTGTTGTGCCTTGATTATTCAATGTATCACAGGTGGTTCCTTCGCTGTCTTTACCAGAAACCAAAAACCAGAGCTGAACTGATCCACATACCAACGTTGTGCTGCTCTGAGCTGGGGAGCAACAGGGATGGGGAAAGCACTTTAACAAAGAACTAACTAAATCTTACAAAGCTGTGTCCAAACTGTGCTGGATGACACTGAAAGGTCACGGAAACTAGTCATGGATCCAAAAAGGTTGTTCCTAGGATTGCACAACAAACTGAAAAAGGGGCCTTTCTGCTAGAGCTGTCACCAGGTCACGATGTCACCAGTGATAACTTTCATGGTTCATGACACTTCTGAGAACTATAAAAATGCACAAGTTGTAACTGAAATACTGGCTGATACAAAGAACAAACGAATGGAGGTGTGTGTGAACACACCAGAAGAAACAACAGAGCAAAAGCTAAAACAACGGCACACACTGACAACCGAGAACATCGTTAACAGCAATAAAACTGGGAAAGGAGCTGTTTACACACCCACAAAGGCCACCAGTCAGCTCAAGCCCAGCAGGGGTGACTTGCTGTTGGAAGACCCATGCACTGAGAGCAGGATAGCCATCAGGTCACACCAGCTCTTCTTCCCCTTGTTCCAAAAGGGGGAGAGGCTGCAGCTGAAGAAACACCCAGAATGGGAAAATTAAAATAACGGCCAAAACCCCTGCCTAAGATACACGGAGCACCAAGTAAGGAAAACTCGAAGGCAAAAAGATGGCAGCATAGAAATTGCTGGCTGCGAGATGGCATAGCAGACCTGACTAAAACCCACCCTGTCACAACCAACCTAGAGGAACCCAGAAGAGACAGTGAGGATGGGACAGCTGAAGGTCCTTGTCCTCTCTGATTTCAGGCAGACCACCTGTGCACATGTATCTTGGTGCTTGCAAGTATTTAGCTGCGATAGTAAGTGAATAAAATCTGAGACAATACATTTGAATAGGTAAAATGAGCTTACTGAGGGCTTTTGCAAATAAATCACCTTCATCCTCTGGTAGGATCTGGCACCAAGCTTCGTTGCAGTAATTTTCTGCAAACATCACTTTGCTTAGCACATTGCATTTACCAACACCAAAAGGTACACAATGCGGGAACAGCAAACCTTAGAATTTTCTTGGCACAGTCCTTTCATAATCTGGACAGAGTTAATGAAGAGGTACTAAATGCTGTTTGTACAGCTGCCCTTTGATCTGTGTACGGCCAAATGGCTAAATGCAACGATAAAACTAACGGCAGCTAGAAACAGAGCAAGCTCCTCAAATGTTCATCTCACAGGGGACTAAAACAACACTTACAACTGATTTTGTAAATCTGTCATTAACTATTAACCTTGTGTTTTGACCTGAAAAAACATATGTGAGTCTGTTAGTTGCACTGCCTAAGAGTATGGCCCCAACTCATTACATTCTTACTGTACTATAAGAACACCCAAAGCCTTCTGAAGGAGAAGGGCCTGCACTTACATGGCCTGTTTAGGGAGAGGCAGGTCATGTAAGTGGCCCCAGGAGACAGGACGATGCTGACAGAGCAAACTGATCTTTGAAAAACAACGTGCATTCCTTCATCAAAATGTCACCCCTGAACTAGGTCCCCAAAGCTTCAGGCTCAGTTTAAAAATCCTGGCCACCTCTCCCTCCAAATTCAGGGACTGCCACAGTGCTTCTCTGTCGGGAAGGTTGATCTCCTATAAAATGCAGCATTGCTTCCCAGCTGAAGATGTTCACCACACCAACAAGTGAGATCAACCCCTAGAAGAGCACGCTGCCGTATGCCCTTTGCAGAGCATCCATTATGTTTCTACTTCATCACCACCTACCCTCATCTCACAGGGAACCAAACAACACTTAGAACTGCTTGTGTAAATCTGTCATTAACAATTAACCTTGTGTTTTGACCTGAAAAAACATAGGTGAGTCTGTTACTTGTACCGCCTGAGAATATGGCCACAACTCATTACATTCTTACCGTACAACGAGAACACCCAAACCCTTCTGAAGGTGAAGGGCCTGCACTTACATGACCTGTTTAGGGAGAGGCAGGTATTTTGGGTGTCAGTAAATACACAGCATTTGGCCATTCATTAAAGAACTGGTCTTGCAGAAGGCAGAAGGCACAGGTGACAGGAAAGGCTGTACTGGGAAGAGGAAATGTACATTCACCTGGTGTGTCACAGGGCTTCACGCTGCCACTTTCCACAGCACAGCCCTCCCCTGGCAGCCTGTAAGGCCAGCACGGGTTCCTCACCCCAGCAGGGCAAGACGACAGCGAATGTTCTGCTTTCGCTGGAGAGCGTGTGCATGGGGAGCCGTGAGACACCAGACCGTGAGATCGTCCCATGCCAGGTTACGGCTCCTCTGTACCACGCCGACGGCAGTGCCACCTCCCAGCACGTCCCTCTGGGCTTTTCCCACCTGGTCTTGGAGCTGCCGGAGCGCAGTCCTGTCTCCCCTGCCCCTTCCATGCACCTCTACAGCTCTGCCCAGGAGCACAGGACATCACGAAAACAGGAGTCAGGGCTGCTGCCGGCTGCCCGGCGCGGGGCTCCGGAGCCGGGGCGTCAGCTCCGCCGCGGCCCGCCCGGGGCGGGGGTGGGGGGGCCCGCTTCCCCCCCCCCACCCCCGCCCCGGGCGGGCCCCACCGTGCCGCCCCCGCCACCCCAGCCCTGCAGCGGGGCTCGGCCCTCGGCCGCGGCCGGAACCAAAGCAGAGGAGAATCCGCCGCCGCCACGAAGCGCTCCGCGCCGCCGCCTTACCTGGCCAAGGTGCTCTTCCCGGCGCCCGGCAGCCCCCGCAGCAGCACCAGCCTCCGGCCGAAGCGGCCCCGCGGGGGCTGCAGGCTGAGCCCCCCCAGGGCGCGGAGCAGCTGCTCGTCCATCCCCGCCGGCCCCGGGAGGGAGCGGGGGCGGGGACGGGAGCAGCCGGCCCCAGCCCCGGCCCCAGGCCCGGCCCCGGAGCGGGGGGGCAGGCCCGGCCCCGGGGAGGCGGCGGCCAGCGGCGCGCAGGGACCGCGCAGCGGGCGGAACGCGCGTCCCTCGGTGGAGGCCGGGCCGCCCGGGACCCTCAGCCCCTCCCGGGACACCCGGGCCCTGCCCCGGGACCCTCAGCACGCCCCCACGGATCCCCCGGCCCCCTCAGCTCGGGACCCTCAGCCCCTCACGGGGACCCCCAGGCCCTGCCCCGGGACCCTCAGCCCCTCCCGGGACACCCGGGCCCTGCCCCGGGACCCTCAGCACGCCCCCACGGATCCCCCGGCCCCCTCAGCCCCTCACGGGGACCTCCAGGCCCTGCCCCGGGACCCTCAGCACCCCGCCCCCGGGACCCCCAGTTCCCCCACGGGTCCCACACCCTCCCCCGGGACCCACAGTCCCCGCCCCGGGACCCTCAGCCCGCTCCCCGGACCCCCAGTTCCCCCCTGGGTCCCCGGCCCCCCCAGCCCCCTCCCCGGCAGGGTGGCAGCGCCCTGAGGAGAGAGGCGCGGGAAGGGCCAGGCGGCGGCGGCGGCCCGCACAGCGACTCCGTTCCAGCCACTTTTTCTACCTGGAACGCGAGCCCGAGGTATCGACTTCAATTATTTAAAACCCAGATTAATGTCCAGATTCTCCAAGATGGGCAGAGAACAGAAGCCAGCGCTGAAAGCGTTCAGTCCCGGGTGCTGCCCGTGTGCCCCATGAGGTGCTGGGCACCCCAGAAGCGAATTACCAGCTCACCTCGGGGAAGCGGGGCTCTCCGCCGGACCGCCGGCTCAGTCCAACCCTTGTTTTCCTCTCCCCCCACCCCCAGCAGTGCTGGAGCCACCGGATCCCACCCTACCACAAAAGCAGACGAGGACTCCAAGCAGATGCTCCTGAACAAGGGCCCTGCGCCGCACAGGTCACTTTCCGTGTCACGCCGGCGGCGTTAGCATCGCTTTTCAAACATACCACATGAGAAACTGCAGGAAACGTAACAAAATTTAACCAGGAAACCTGATCTGCTCTAACATGGTCACCACACAAGCCAATATTAAGAGTCTCCAGCAAAACCAAGAATAGCTGGTGCGGGATCACGCTCTGCCTCTGGGAGCCATGCACAGCACCGACGCCAGCCGGGCGAGAAGCCAGCCTCAGGGACACGCCGCCACCCCGCTACAACGCTGGAGCTTTAGGCTGTAAAGTTTGCAAATAGCGCTAAAGAGAGTGTTCGCGTACAGGGGGAAAGCTTATCCCACCGTGGGATGTGGCACACCCACCCCAGCTGAAGCAAGTGGGGAAAAAAACCAAAAGTGACAGGAAAGAATACACATAAACTTTGAGATCCCAGAGGGGTTTAAAAGTAAACTTAAACCGATACTGTGAGATTTTGCAAACCAGTTTTATTTTAAGCATTCTGAAAGGTCAGTACTCAGTAACAGAAAATACAGGCATTCAGATTTCTCCCTCAACAAACAGAAGTAGGAAGAAAATACTGATCCTTGAGTGACATTTTCTTGAAACCACACTAACTTTTCTGCTGCGACTGGTACATCCGGTAAACCCGAAGCTGTGGCTACAGCCAGCAGAATTGCCTTCCTTCTCCCCATGACATTTTGTATAATGTTCTGCTGGTAGAAGAGCAGCACGTTTCTAACCAAGGAAAGGAAAACATCGCATGTGTACAGAGAAATGCATGAAAAAAAGTGCAGCCAGTGAATTTGCCAGTTCAAATACAACATTAGTTTAGAAATACATCCATCTTTAACCGCTTACATGTATACGCAAGTGTTTTTTTAAGTGGAGAGCGGGGACACATTGGGAATTTAGACCATGGTGGGTGGAGCTTCAGCATGACTGCAGTCAGGTACTGGCTGTTCAGCTGATGCACAATGAAAAGGGTGCCGGGAAAGATGAGGAGGAAGAGATGAAAGAATAAATGGATAAATATTCTGGATCTGGAAGCCGCAAAAGAGGGAAATATTTCTGACAAGTACACACAACCTAAGCTTCCTTGTTTCTCCCTTTCTCAATGATCTTTTCTCACCCTGAGGAGATCGTTCTTTTCTGTCACTCCCTCTCACTGCAAAGAAATACCTTGCCTTATGCACGTCTCTTAATTGACAAAGGCTGCTCTTTCTGATTATTTTTCTGATTAATAATTAAGTTAATTAGGTGTAATTTGATGTGTCCTTCCACCTCCCTCCATTCTGTTTTGCCTGTCTCTTCTTCATTATTTGCTATTTCAGCAAGCACTCATGATTTTTTTCATGAGGAGCTATCCTCCTCCTCCCGTTTGTTGTTACACTCACGGCCTTCTGCCAGTGAAGGTGCCATCATGAACTCAGTTGACCCTCAGCACTCCATTCCCAGGCATCACAAGCACCACTTCAAAGACAGATGGCACAGAACGTGTCACACTATTTTACAGACCACAGCAATACATCAGGGCAATTTAGTGCTTTTCCAGAAAAGCAACACCAACAGAGAGCTGGTGGGAAAGCATTGCCCTGTTTACAGCCTACATACACACACACACACAAAAAAAAAAAAAATCTAGATTAATCTAACCACACCTCAGAGAAAAACCCAGGAAACTGTGTTTTAAGATCATGGGATGAAATTCATCACCTATGTAATTTAGCTCATTCTACATACGTAACGTATTTCCAACTTTCCTGACACCCGCGTGGGCCTTACATACATATGTATGTAAGCAAAATTTTAGATTTTACTGTCAAGGGTTCATTGATTTCTGCTGCTCATCTGCCCCTGGAAACCAATACTCCACTCATGTTACTGGGACAATTACCTCAGTAACAGAATTGCTACTGGTAAGGTTACTGTTCTAGCTAAGGAATAACCACCATGCTTAATGTTGAAGGAAAACCACGATACTTAAAAAAAACCAACAAAACTGCACACAAACCCCCCCACTATTTTTAGCTTAAATTTCTCCTCACCTCCTAAGAATTTTAAGTAAAAAATGGCAAAAGGAATACTACTAACAGAAACGTCAAATCACTGATTACCAGTGCTAGTTATAGGTCTTATCAGTCTGCCACAAACCATGCGCATCTTTCCTCCAGTGTGTTTGAATCAGGTCTATACTGAAATTTTCTCCTTATTTCTATAGTGCCAACTGAGTCTAGTTGAAGGGAATCATTAGGCCTGGTTTCAGGAGAAGGCAAGTTGTGTACCCCCGGATGAAAGAAAAGGAGTGACTAATGAAGACTTACGTCACTTGAAGTTGTAAAGAGACTGGGATGTAATTATGCCTGACAGGACAAAAGGCAGAAGTAGGATAAGACACGTAACAGGCACCTTTCCCTGCAGGTAGGCATCCCTAGCAGTTCATGTACCAGTTCTTGGGGCAATATTTTGGATACCAGAGCCTGAAGGTCACAACTCGTGCTGACAAGACAGCTCTTTTCTGCTTACTGGTCTCTGCTCTCAATCTCTTCGTATGACACTCAAGGATATACTGAGAAGGTATAAATCCCAAATGACTTCAGAAAGTGACCTTTTGCCACACAAGACAAAGTTATCTCCATTTTGATTTTTATTCTATGGACAAAGAAGTTGATATCAGGGGGCTGCAGGGGGGTGGGAAGGGAAGATAGCCAAAGATTCACACCAAATCTCTACAGCGGTTACTTTCTTCCAGGTTATTCCTCACATTTTAAATCCTTGGTGGCCAACTGAAGTCCTTCCATGGTGGAATCAAAGTGAGACGTTTCTGAAATAAAACTAAAAAAAAAAAAAAGAGAGAAGATTCTGCTGAAATACCACAACAGCACAGACCGTCGAAAGACTTTAATGGTTGCACAGCCAACCCTCAGACTGAGAAGCGTTCACCTGTCTGATATTTTTAAGTGTCTCTTTCTTTCTCATACTCTGCTGCTGGTTATTTCTTTAAAAAGTTAAGAAGAATGGAGAGGAAGCAGATGATGGAGAGCAAAGGAAAAATAAAAAATGCAAGGAGAATGAAAAATGAAGAGAAGAAAACTTGGGTATCAGAACTAGAGACAGTAAGAACCTAGCAGTCTCAAGGCTGAAAAATAAGGAGAAGAGTAACACAGTGGAACATTTTTTTTCTCTACGTCACAAATAAATAATGAATAGCCAGCCATTCTACCAGTAACTATAGCATAGATACATCTCATAATTGTTGCATTATGTTGCAATTTTTCCCCATTACATTCACTCAGGACCTCACAGGCTTCCAAGTTACCGAGCTTGTGTAAGGCACCAGCACAACCTGACGGTTACCCTTTTCTGAGAGCTCCAGAAACACTGTTCTGGGCAGCTCTTACTCCCCCTGGTAATTATACTCTGCTTAAGTAAATTTTAGGCCAGGTTTTCCTGGTAAGCACTGTAAAAGGCAGGTGAGTGTTTCTGGTCATAATTCTGTGCACTTTTTCACACTTCATTTTGTTTAAAGTTAGTAGTCAAAAGATAGAGAAAACACTTTTTTATTATTGTCATGTCGAAGCAGCAACTGGAGGAGGTTTGGCCATGGGATGATATTTTCTGTGGCAATACTGGAAGATTGCTTTAGTCAGCTTTGTAGCTCTTAGATTATTTTTTTCACGCTAGCCAGAAGGTGGTCCTGCCTGTTCCAGCTGTATGTTCCTGCTCCTTTACCTGCGTCCTGCTGATCACGTGGCTCTAGGCCAATTTGTTTCAGCTCAATGGTCCAGACTGAAAACTTTTTGGATATCTTCACATACTAGACGACAGAGCTGAATTGCCTCACACTCTGGCTGCGGAAGCATTGCGTCCAGCAAAGGGAAGTGACAGGAATAGCGCAGCCAGGGACAGACGGAGTGGTAACACACGTCACCAAGAGATTTGTCTCATCAAAACCATGACCCTACCAGGCTGTCATGGAGGAAGTCTTCCTGCAGGGAGTTACCAACTGCTGTGCTTCACAAAGAAACATGCCAGCTTTTGTTTTGCAGTAGTCCTGCAGATAAATGCTTAAACTGACATCGGGTTTTGTTGTCTTGTTCTGCATTTGTATAGCATCTGGCACTCGGGAGTCCTGGTCTACAAAGAATTTCCAGGCACCAAAATAATGCTCTTTTCACCGATCTCAGCTTTCTTTTTAAACCAGGGTCTCTTGCTTAATCTCCAGAACAAATACTGATGTGCTGCCAAGGCTGCAATAAGGAGCTCTCACAACTTGAGATTAACCGCGTGGTTTCACAGAGGAACACCACTACTGTTCACTCTCCCATTTGAATAAAAACACCCTTACTCAACATGAATACAGAAGCATGATCATCTGGCTAACAGACTGTTGCACTTGGCCAGTAAGGCTTAGTTTACTTTCCAATCTCAAGGGACTGAAATGATCCTATAGCTCTCCATTTATTTTTCTATGATTTTAAAAGCTTGTGGTAGGAATGCCTCTGTTTTCTGACTTTTTTTTTTCCCCTGACATTTGATGAAATCAAATCCATTTCAACATTTATAGTTGTTCTCTTGAGCAGTTTTACAGCCACTCCGGGACATCACTCTTGGCAAGTCTGCTTTAGTCAGCAACCAGGAGAGAATGAGTTTGTGGTGAGGAAAGATAACGTTACCTCTCAAAACCAGGGGCACCATCAACCAGAAAAACTCCCCTGCTTTTTACAGCCCTTACACATGCAGACCTCAGAGAACTGCTGCAATACCCACATGGGTCTGGCCAGGGGTCTGCATCACCCAGTATCCTGTGCCTGACAGCGAGCACAAATCAATTGAAACCCCTAAGGGATGCTTTTTACTTTTTACATACTTCTTTCTGTATATTTCTTTAACATCCTAACATTTGTATGAGCTTAAGAGCAGCCTTTAGTCTGAAGGTATGGTTGCACAATACATGGTCCCTGGTATCAGAGCTGACTGCCACCCCAGCAGGAAGCTCTGTGCGTCCTCGCCCTCGTGCCTGCAGCAGCCCAGTCCCGTCTGCTCCCTGGACCCAGCTTTGGCACCCACTTGGACCTTACACATGCTTATTTAGATTTGCCAGCCCAGCAGAAAACTATCCTGTTGTTTGCTTCCTGTGGGGTCAGTGAGTTAAATTACAGCCTTAATGTCGCCAGAGCGGGTAACTGGCGCAGGGCTGGGAGGCTGAGCACTTCCCACTTTTGGCAGCCATGAGCTGTCACACCAGCTGCCCGGGGCAGCAGACCACAGCTCCAGAGCAGCCTAAACAGATCCAGCCTCTGATGTCCCACCCTCTTCCTCCAACAGCCAGCAGGACTTTCCCTGACTCGTTTCAGATGATCAACTAAAAAAACCCCAACAAACAAAACACAACCCCAACAAGAACCCCACAAAACCCTGACTAACTTCCCTCTTCCTCCCAATACAAAGCCCCAACCAGCTAAGCCTTGTCAAGTCAAAGGCTTTGCTGAGCACCAAAGCTGCTGCAAGGAGGATGGGACCATGCGGCCCGGACCAGGGCAATCAACCATCACACACGCTTCACCTGCCAGCAGGGACCTTTGACTTAACCACACCACCTCAGCCTAGATGTTCGTGACCAAGTCCTTCTGCACAGAGCACGCACTGCCTTTTTTAATGATTTTTTTTTTTTTTTTTTTTTTTTTAACCCACACACTGACTGGGCGTCTTCTTTCACAGCAAAGTACTCATTGCTTTAATTCTATGTTCTTTAGAGCTAATATAACCCAGCGCAGCAGAACATCAGACTGCAGCATCACACAAACGGGTTTAACAATGTTTGGTTTCAGACCAGCAGTCAGTGGCTGGCTCACAATCGCACAGGGCAGCGGATCACTTCAGCTGTGCTCACAAGCAGGAGAGGAAGATTGAAACAGCTTTGGGAGTAGCATGGCAGACAGAAAAAGGGGCCAAATTAATAGAAAAAAACAGCTTGTTGGATACAGCAACCAAGTAAAGGTATGGACAATAAGGCAGGATACTCTGCCAGCATATGTCTTTCCTTTCTTGAAGCACACAGGCAAGTCAATTTCCAGGTTAATTGCAATTTCTTTCAGGGAAGCAATGCAGCTCTCCAACTTTGTTTCTTTAGCATAACAACACTTTCATCAATAAACCTGAACATTTCTGCGTAGTAGATTAGGGTACCAATCCACTCTGAGACAGCTAGTCAGTATCATAAGCAAAACTCTTGCCTGTGGATTGTTCAGATTTACAATACTAAAAATAAATAACTTATAAAAAATTTTGGCCAACATAGGACTAAGTATTTGGTGAATTTTTTTTTTAATTACTTATCAAATATTTTAGTATTTGATTATGTAAAAGGACCGTACTGCTACCAGATCTTCTTGATGTTATTAATAATCTGTGCTGACAGATCTGTGCAAGATCAGTGCTGTCTGTACTACATGGTTCAAAGAGATTCCCTTCATCTTCCTACACGTTAATCAGCAAATGACCTGCAATTCATTTTTGTCATCAATAATATAAAAATGCACATAATCAAATCAACCTCCATTCAAGATGTTTCGATTCCAGCCCAAACGATCCAATTACTTTAGTTCTGTCATGATCTTCCACTGTGAAAATTAAGAAACCTTCTAAAAAGTCATCTATTTTTGTAACTCTCCCAACACAGCACTTGCCCAGCCCTTTGACTCCTCCTCCAGCCATTGACTTACACTCAGGTCAGGCACAGGACACCAGGTGACACAGACCCCACACGGACTATATACCAGTAAACTTGTGCCATCTGGATGGGAATAATTTAAGCCTTAGGATCTGGATATTTTTTTCTAGCTCAATCTGCTCATGGTGCAAATTATTCTTTTTCCATATACCTCAGTTTACTTGTTTTAAAACTACAGATTAATCCATTTTCCACTTTGGAAAGAACAACTAATGGAAAATGATACAGAAGTTAAACTAGCATTTTACAGCTGGATCCAAAATTCTTTCCTTCTTATGACAATCTGCCTAGAATATCTCTCATAAACGAACCATAGAAACTTTGCAAAGTTACCAAAGGGTTTAAAAATTCACTAGACAAGCACGAACACGATACCATGGTTTCTAATACTCACTAGCACACTTTGTCATACCAAATGAAAGTATTTATGAAAGATTAACACTTCAGTATATGGAGTCCTATTGTAACCTCCTGCTGCTGATTCTCTACTGAAAAGCAGAACTGCCACTTTTTCATAACTTGGTGAAATACTGTATTATTGCTCATACTGTGCTCCTCATAATTAGACCTTTAATGGAGTCAGCATTGCTCTTCATGCTGAAAAGATGAGGAAAAATAGTACCAAGATGATATGACTCACAACAGATCGCCACAGTAATCAAACTGGGAACAAAGTCCAACTATGAGGCATTCTAGACCATTGCTTTCACTTTACCAGGCAGGTTTTAGATTTTGAAGAAAAAAATAATATTCATATGTCTTTAATAACAAAATACTGCCTTCTCTTTTCTGCAGTCAGGCTTAAAAAAACCCCAAAACAACCAAAATCAAAACCACCTGCAATCCTAACCTGAAGAAAAAGAACAAATACATTGGGTGATACTAAATGCACCTTAAAAATTATAACAAACAATGTTCTTTAGATGTTTGGTGAAATACAATACCAGAAAAAACCACACAAGCGTGATTGATTACCTTTTCCTTCATGCAGAATTTAAGATGGTCAGTCACAACCGATGAAACACATCATCCAGACTGTCAGTGCTAGCATGGGTCAGGATGTTCTCCTCTGTCACCCCTTGAAACAGCTCCACTTCTGGAAGTGTTTCCGAAGAGTCTTGATTCTCTTGGTGATTTTTATTTAGATCTTCAAGACTAATAATATAATCTAAAACAACAAACAAATTACAAACTGTAGCCAAAGACACCTGCAATTACCTTACGTAGTCTGTCACTTAAAGTACGTGAGGATAGAGTATTTCTAAAGCAAGCTTTCATTTCATCAGAATACTCTTGATTTTGCCTCCTAAATGGCCTCCAAAATAAACTATATCTTTCAGGTTTGTCTCTGACAGGGAGGGGGGGGGGGGGGTGGAGAGAGAGAGAGAGAGAGAGAGAGAGAGCATGCATGCAAGCACATGCACGTGTGTGTAGTCTTGCTCTTGTGCTTCCTCTCAGCTCTCCAAGAGTGTCCTTTTCTGTGTTTTTAAAATAGAGAAACTCCTCTCCTATTTTACAGCAAATTCTATCAGCTTCCAGGGAGCTACTATTGTCCATTTTTAATCTCATCTTATGGAACTTGTGAAATTATACTACACTAACATGGAAATAATGGAAAAAGACAACCAGCAACCTCATCCCATAACCTCCACACTGCAGGAATTAATGCACGCAGAAGTCCAGAGCTTCCCATGGGCCCTGACATCTCTTGCTGCTCAACTGTGTGACCTATTGTTATGCTGGCAATTTTTAGTGATCATTAAGTTTAATTAAGTTGAAGATGCTCAACCTTCCAGAGAAATAAAGTCTAAAGACTTTATGTTAAACAACCTTCTGATCTGGAATGGGTAAACGTCAGCTAAGTATTGGATTAATCTCATATGGGAAACTTTAAAAGGCAAGGAATTTCAGCACTTGCATCAGGAAATGTGAAGTGATGACTCACAGCAACCATAGTTCTGCCACACTATGTACAAAATCAACGGAGGCACAAATTAATTTATCGCATCCTAGTGCTTTTGCACAAAGGAGAGTGTTACCACTCATTTGTGCTGAAAACCTTTGACACACTTCAGCATTAACTATTTTCTCTTCTGAACAAGAAGTATTAGATACAGGTTTTGATTCACAGAACACACCTACCCAAGGCATTTCCATCCTGTGATAGATTTGCTTTCTGTTTTTCCTAAAACAGATAATAATAGTTCAGATAAAAGAACAGGTGAGAAGAGATTTTATTATTTTGGGAAAGAACAAGGTCTATGCTCTATTTTATAATTATTATTTCCTTGTATTTACAGGATTTTCCTCATTTCCACTACCAGACACTACTTGTGTTTATTATTATTAAAGTGCTCCTTAAATAAAAACAAACCTTCACAAAGTAACAGCAACAGTGGGGGGGAAAGTAATTTGTAAGTTAACACTTTCTAACTAGACAAGGAGAATTCATTTGTTGTCAGTCACCTAGAATGACTTCTCTGCTGCAACTCTTTGTAGAAGTAGCTATGAACTATACACTATATATACACTACAGGTATAGTGGAGGATGAGATTCGATGGGAGAAAACTTTAAGGAAAACAACTGGATGACGGTAGGTTGTACTTAATGCACATAGGCCAGGTCAGGACACAAGTATCAAGGAAAGGGTTTGGGTTTTATTCTCCTTCAACTACTTCATACACATTTCTGAAGCTGAACTTTCAAAACCTGAACCCTACCATGGCCTCGAGCCGATTCTGGAAATATTCAGAAGAGTGCATAAAACATCTGTCTCCTCGTTGTGGGCATGAAAAAACAAAGCAAATTTACTAGCAAAGAACATAATTTTGCTTATGAACTGAAGAATTCCTCTTTATACCTGGAATATTGGAAAGCCTTCCAAAATCCCCTAAAATTCATACCTCCACAGAGGTCTTCCACAGTAAATAGATCATCTTTGAAACTTTCCAGTCAAGAGGAACTATATAATCATCTGGCAACAAGGATTCTGCAGAAGAAAATATTTTTTGCAGTTGAGTGTTCAAGATCTCTCCATAGCCAAAATATATCACTGAATTACAATTTTTGCACACTTTTTATATATATATATGTACTTTTTAAAAAGCAGCTATTTAAGTGAGCCAGCAGCAAAGTCAGAATTTACATTTCTAGAATCTAGGGACAGCGCACAGGAGGGGAGGATGGGGAAGGAGATTTGGGGTTTGTTTCTTTTTTTAGGCAAAGGCTTTTCTACAATACTTTCATTTCCACACATACTCCCCCGAAACTAGGCACGAATGAGAAAACCAGAAAGCTTTCAGCCCACAAATTAAAGAAAATGCAACTTAAGTAACAATCTTTAAATTTTAAAATGCTTAATTATAGGAATCTGTGCAATATCACTAAAGAAATTACTTCCTAAAATGTTTTAACTCTAACACCCTTTAAGAAGCTGAAGCGATTCTTTGTAGGAAACCAGTCTAAAATACATTCTACACTTGCATGAGAATCATACAGGCTAGTCAGTCAACTAAACCTTCCATTTATAAATAACCAAAGATGTTTATTTACGAAAAAATTCCCCTCCAAAATAATTTCTGCAATTGCCAGTGTTGTAAAATACTACAGCTCAAATATGTACATGAATAAATAGTAGTCTATCAGTACATAACAGGCCACAAAAAAGCGTAAGAATTTTTAAATTGTAGGAAAATTATAGTCAAATGAGAATGTGGCCAGCAGGCATAATTTTGATGGGAAAAAAACCCCACCAAACAAACAGCAATCACAAGCTGTCAGCGCTTCAGGGAGGTATTCAGGTGGCTTTATATTTCTTAAAGGTTATTTCCAAAGGAAACTCATGTAAACACCAAAGAAGTTCACCTGTTACTGAATCAGAGAAAAATGGCATTTGGTTCATTAACTGTTTCTGAACGCCTGCTTTTTCTTTTACCCTGGAAGATCCCAGTTTTCAAGTCATGACCAACTCCTTCTAAGACGATTAAATTTAAGATCACAGATATGAAGACTCACCACGTTTGGAGGAGAAAAACATTTTATATGTAATAGCTGAGGACACCAGCAGTACTTCCCTGCCCTGTTTCAGCTCTTTATGGTAAGTTCTTTGCTGTGTGGTGCCAGACTTAGATAGCGCACTGCAGGTCCTTTGGGGACCAAGCCACGTAATGCTGCCAGTGGTCTGCATCACTGTTCTGACATTGCCATCAACTTTTGTAATAAAAGAAAAGAATCCTGAGGTCAGTTTGGGCAGCTAAACAGACATAAGCTGCTCCTCAGCTGTCATCTTAACCTTTTCATATGAAAATACATGCTTAACCTTAAATTCTACTGAAACAAACAGGTGTAAAGGTCTACGTGATGAAAAACCAGCCTGTGTTTCTTAATCCTATTTGTTGGCCAAATCAAAGTTACTGTTTTGCCACCGATTAAATTTGGACCAAAGAATTTGCAGAACTTTATGCACAGGGAACATGGCTCTTTCAGCAGGTGCATACACAGCACCATGTCCTAGGGTGACTTCCAAACAAATGTCTGTTGTTGCTGCTGCTGGCTGCAGCTCCATTAGGTTACATCAGCCTGCAGTAAATCTGGAAATCAGGGTTGCCACACACAACTCCTTTCAGGACCGACTGCCATACTTCTAACTGCTAACTTGAAAGGATTAAACTGAAAGCACAAAAATATGACAATTGGCCCTCTGGAAGGCAAGTATACAACGCTGCAACACTTTCTAATCATGCATGATTAAAAAGAAGGTATTCACTATCAGAAAATGCATCCCTGTAAGTCTGATAATCAATTTCAAGTTAAATAAGATTTTGGGAAAGATTTTCAACGGTACCTAAGCCACATAAGAGTGTATGAAAACTACTAAATAAAGAAAAAGGAATGCTACTATATTAACCAAGTGGAATATAAAAACAAACATGCAACCTTTGTATAAAAGCATACATTTTATACCATGTTTTCATTCAGTTTTGTAATCAACGCAGTAAAGTCTTACTCAGTAGGATGTATTAAAACATCAACAAGAGCTCTATGCTTTGGATTTAAAGTTAGCTAAGGTTTTGTAACCAAAATGACCGTGGCAAAACCAAATGGCACATTTGACAGACTGAAAAAATGTTTAGGTAATAAATAAAATAATCACCAAAGCAGCAGTGATTCCTTTCAATAGCATTAATATTTGATTAATTGGTACCTGCAATACAAATGAGTATTTAATCATAAGGTTTTTTTTGTTTGGGAGGAGTGTTTTGGGTTTTGCTTGTTTGTGGGTGTGTGTGAGGTTGTGGGTTTTTGGGGGTTTGGGTTGGGTGGGTGGGTGTTTTTTTTTTTTTCTTTTATGTAGGAGTAGTAAGAAGAGTATTACCCAGTGGAAGACCTGGAGAACCAAAGAGCTGCACAAGTTGAAAAGCAAATCCTAACGATAAGGGAAGTCCCAGAAAACTACATCTCATATTCTCATCTTGATTATCTTCAAGTTGTGAGGCCTCTGCTGGCTCAGGGTCATCTGCTTCACGCACGCTTTCACTGCAGCTTGCCAATATACTAGAAACTTCTGGATATTCAGAAAAAACTTTAACAGAAGACACAATATCTGGTTGGCTATTTGTAACCTCTGAAGAACACTGTTCACTCTCGCCCTCTTTTTTATCAACCACCTGTTGTTGCTTAAGAGTTCTAGCTTGCTCCTCCTTCATCCTGGAAACTACAGAAACCCTGCAGGAATATTTTGGTGTAGAAGATTGTTCTGAATGAATGTAAGAAATATCATGTAACAGAGCATCTGTATCCAGGGTGAGTAGGGAACAGGTTGCCTCGGTGCCACTGTAAGGTGCAGAATATTCCTGCAGAGCATGGGCCTGTTCACATTCCTCTCCATGGTTCTTGCTTAGAAAGCTTTTTTGCCCCACTTCCAAAACACTTTTTTGGGGAACATCATCTTTTATCGAAACTTCCTTCCCTTCCTCTGTACTACCAGCAATCTGTCTTGGTAGATTAAACTTCGGTGCCAAGTTGACAATTCTTCTGTATTTTTTCCTCTTTGATATAATTGGTGCAGCATCAATTCTTGGAACATTTACTTCACTTGAACGCTGCATGAAGGTGGCCCTGGTTTCCACAAGGGAATCAAAGTGCACTTCACCAGCTGGAGTTGCCAACAGACCGTTGCTTATTACATTGCCAGCCTCTTCAGTTACCGTTACATGATGGTTTTCCTTTACCAATCCTTCATTTGACTGAGAGCAGTTTAGCTGTGTTGAACAGTTCGTATGAGTCTGTTTAGGTTTCCTCATTTTTGGGGGTTTTTGTTCACCTACAAATTTATCCTCAGATGAAGAAGAAAGAGAAACTTGGTTATCAAAGCCCAACTGCAATTCTTCAGTAAGTAAATTAACTGAAAAAAACCCCCAGGCATTAGAGCTATTCTCTTCTGCTTTTAATGCACCTTTGTCCCCTGTGTTATTATCAGGCATGTTATCACGTACGTTTGAATTGCAAGGCTGAGAGATTTCTTTTTCTTCACCATTTAAACTTAACAGTTTAGCTTCCATGTCAGGTTCCAACGTACTCTGATAGGATCCAAATTTGTTTTCTGTGCTTAACAGTGGCGCGTTACAATCCTCAGAGATGCCTTCTGTTTCCTGGATGGAATTTTTATCACTGCTTATTTTTAGGAAACTGCTTCTGCAAAGATTTTCTTTGTGCCTTGGATTTGTTTCCTCATCATCTAATGCATATTTGGTTAGGTTTTCAGTAGGAGAAGGGTTTATATCTATTAGAAGTGAACTGTCACTTTCTACAGGCAGTTCATTTCTCAATGCACTGTTCAACATTGTTGAGACCTCAGACACAGTGATGGGAAACCTTTCTCTTGAACCCACTGCAGCTTGTTTTAGGCTTTCATCATCACCGTCAGGCTGCTCTTCACAAACTGTTACTGGATCCTCTGGACCTTTTCTGAATGTGCACAATGATTTGCTGTTTTCTTCTGAATCATCCTCTGCACTTTCTGGTATGTCCTGGTCATCTGGAACTGGGGGATGAGCTGCTCCCTCTAACATTTTCTTCATACTTTCTGTGTGATTACCTTTCACTTTTTTGTTTCTTTTTCGCTTTTTCTTCTGCTTTGCTTTTGTCAACAGGTGCTCAGAATTCTTAAAAATCGTCTCCCTATGTGAAAAAAAATAGTTAAATGTAAAAGTATTTCAGTAACAATGTATTTGTGGCATTCAATTTGAAGAATAGGTACTTCATGTTAATATGATGATCAAATACAGATCACCTGCTTTTTAAAATAGATAAAATCTCAAATAAAACCTTCTATCGATTAAACAAATTTACACCTTGCAATTCAGAACAATCTTGAACACTTTAAACCAATTTAAATAAATATAGTTGTCATCTCATTAACATAGTTTTACAAAATGTATCACAAATCAATGCAAGACCAAACAACATGTTTCTGGATGTCTCTCTAAATGATGTTTCAGTAATAGATACTAAAGAGCTACTGCTATTCTGAAATTTCATTAAATGTCATGCTGAGCAGGAAGGTACTAAGTGGAGGATGCAGTAAGAAAATTTCATCCATAAAGATTAAATGGAATATACTTAAATAATCTGGACTCAAATTCAAAACATACTAACCAAAAATCTGAATAATGTAAAGATACAGTGACTACAGCAACTCTTGATATTTACTGGTCAGTATATTAGCATGGATGGGTACGTATTTGGAAAAAATATTTCATATTTTATCAGCAACAAAATAATACATCACAGAAAAAATAACACAGTTGTAGGCAGTTATTTACAACTAATTCTGTAGCTCTTTTCAGAATGTCTGATTTTTTTTGGTCTGCACTTCTCATTGAATTTAACAGGTATCAGCCCTAACAGTGACTTCTCTGAAATCTTGATGTCAGCCTGTCAGCCAGCCAACCCTGAAATGAACATATGTAAGAAAATCCTTGTCCAGAAACGTAACTTTTCCCTACGCACCTCTTCAGAGAGAGATGAGATTTTCAAAGCTAAGTTTGACTGACAAATCTTTGTATCAAAGATCTGCGCCTTTCTGTAATTCTTCACTTTTCTGTAACCCTTTGTTCAAGATGGTACTTCACACAACATACTAAAGGAAACAAATCAGCAGCTAGAAGAACTATAGAGTAAAATCAGTTAGTTTCTGGGCATTTATATGTAACATAAGCTGGTTTTAAGTGTTGTATTCTGAAATTTTTAAGAGAGAATAAAAATTACAAGAAGGGGTGACTGTGTGTGCAGAGGGAAAGCCAGTCACTGGGACCTAAAGGTCGCCTACAGAAACCTATCCTTCCCCTTTAATCATTTTGAACTCTGCAAAGCAAACCCTCCTAATCCTCTGTGAAGCACATCAGCAGCCTTCTCGGCCTCAGCGTAGCCACAAAGTCACTTGACTGGAACCGGATTCCAAAGTCTCGATGCCTTGATATCGCTGCAACAAGCACTACAGATCCCTGAAAAGATCTTGGTGGAAAGCACACAAATTTTATTGCCCTATAACGGCATCCAGATAAGACATCCTACTAAGAAACTGGATCTCCTTCAACTGTTGGCATTTACGTCCACATGGTGCTTTCCTCTGAGTAATGAAAACTGACCTCTCTTTTTCCAAACCAGCCTATTTTCAATACAGTGCCCTACGATGTAAGTGCAGTTCTCTATACTGCAGATGCTTGAAGTTAGCAAAGACAAATTCCATGCCGAATTCTGATCACAACACATTCCTTACTCAGCAACATGCCTTTCTCCCCCAAAAAGAGACATGGGATACCAAAGGTTTAGGATTTAATAGATCTTATTTTTCTATTGAATTAAGTGATATCAAAGTGAAGCATCTGCAACAGCAGTTGGAGAGATTACTTACATATAACCCAGATTTGCAGAAATGATACACTGATTACAGATTATGTCTTAAATCCTGAGATTAACTTTCTTGTTCGGTGATGAAAATTCATGACTTGAAAGTGGTTTTGGAAATTATCTGAAGTTTCAGAAGCATAAAACCCCTTACCAGTTAAATAGAAAATAACGGCCCATTTTTAATTGTTTTTAATGGAGTGGGGAATAAAACATCAGACTCGTGCAACAATTCCAAGAAGAACTTAGTATTGTACCTAAAGGCCCTTGTGCTGCCATAATAACTCTGCAGAAATGACAGTCAAATTGGAATGTCAACACCAGCACAGACAACTAATGAACTTCTCCAGTCTTGGTATTACTGTAGTTACACTCTTGCTTACCACTCATGTCTCCCCAGTGGGAATTTGTGCTGCTGCTGATGGAAATGAACATCTCCCATACCGATTCAAGCATGTTTCAGGTGTCTAACTCCTGGCACATCTGTCAACACTTTCAGGACAATGTTGATAGAAACTTTCTTAGGATAGGATGCCACACCAAAAAGTACTGTGGAACTCAGCAGATATAAGCGGGGGGTGGGGGGTGAGGAAAACTCAGAGGTCATCACATTTATTTCCTCCCCCCATCATTAATCCTGAATAAGGAAGGACAACCACACTGGACAGGATTCACTTTAGAATGTGAGAACAGGAGAAATGCATCCACCAAATAATGGAAGAACCACCACCTGGATGAGCAAGAGAAGCTAACAGCTATTATTGCACGTCAAAATAATAATGAATACAAATGTTGGTCCAGGTTGATGATATAGCATACCTGGATATGACCTTCCATAGTGACACTCAATAGTTCATAATAAGTACAACAACCATGTTGTATCTATGCTTTGGAAACATGGAGGTTTTCTAGCAGTTCAGCAAAATCAGTTCTCTAAAGGTTTGGAGCTTCTAAAAAAAGGACTAAAGCAAAAAGGAAACTGGTGAACTACTAAATGCAGAATAACAGAATTTCTTACTCTTCACTTTTCCAGGCAACTTCTGTTTTCCGACTGATTCTAAGAAAATACTATCCCAAAGAAACACTCTAATGCACTCTGATGGCATACCTAAACACTTCCTGCTTGGGGTATACCCAGTACCATGTTAAGGTTTTTGCATTTAATGAAACAAATCGTTTACTAGTTTTGACTAGTTTTATCTTAGTTCCTCCTCTTTTAATCCACCTACATGCCTTTTGAGGAGTTTTCCTTATTGTAAAACCATATGGCACACAAACATTGAGAAAATTCGAGAACCAGCATGGAGATAGACTTGTCTTCTTTACAGGGGCATTTGCTAGCAAGTTGTTTTTAAACACATACAACACATGCAAAAGGTAAAACCAAAAAGGTGCTGTTTTGGACAATATTTAAATTTTACTACATAGTATGCATTTTTAAAAAAATGGTTAGTAATAAACAGACCAGAAAAAAATGTAATAGTATTTGTTGAAATAGGAATTCCCTTTCTGTAACACCACTTTGAAATTTCTCAGCCTACCGTTTAGACAATATTAAAAGCTTTTTGCCATATCTCTGTTACATGTAGACTGAAAGGTTGTAACCTACTGCTCAAAACAGCACTGCCCAGCTTGACTGAGAGACAGTGCTCAGATGACACACTTTTCTGGATAAACAAATGCATTTTCATGATCACTGAGGCAGAACATACAAAGCAAATAATCTAAAGTTAGTCACATTTTTCTGGAAAATGGCAAAACTAGAAAAGAGTTAGTTATTTGCAGTTGTACAAACTTCAGCTCTAGCATACATCTCAGCTGATGTCTGCTTGACATCAAAAAACGCCTGCAGTCATTGGTGTAATGAAATACAGAATAGAATCATAGAATCATTTAGGTCGGAAAAGACCTTCCAGGTCATCAAGTCCAACCGTTAACCCAGCACTGCCAAGACCACCACTGAACCATGTCCCCAAGCACCACAACTAAAGTCTTTTAAATACCTCCAGGGGTGGTGACTCAACCACTTCCTTGGGCAGCCTGTTCCAGTGCTTGACAACCCTTTTGGTGAAGAAATTTTTCCTAATACACCAGCAATATAGAGGAAGTGATAAATTTATAAAGCAATTCTATATGACATTTAGCAATGAGGTACATACCTTTTCTGAAACTTATGTTATCATTAATCTCCAAAGTATCTGCAGTAGGTTTTCAACATCAAAATTCTACAAGAGCTGCTTACATAAAATGATATTTACTGGGATACACCTCACCTTCTTCACCTGGTAAGTCCCAGTGCACTGTTGAATTCCTTCTGACTTGACTTTACTTCAGCAACAAACAGAAACAAAGTTGCAATTTTGGAATCTCAGAAAAAGCCATGGTACCAGCCTTTTTGTCACCTATCTTGCCTGTAATACCGAATTGAGTGGTAAAGATCCAGTTCCTCAAAACCAAATCAGATATTGGTATTAAGTGATCAAGGAACTGGAAAAAATACATGCAAAATAACTTGTCAGCATTATTAGGCTTCCTGAAAGGTGAATCCCATCAGAAAGCTGAGTATCCAACTTTGTGATTTATTGCAGCTGAAGAAACAGCTTTTGTCAGCCTTTCTTCCTTCGTTCCAGGTGTCACTTCCACTGCCTGTCTTTTGCTGGCTCTACCACCCTCCTTGTGGTGGAGTTACCTGCCTAAGCCAGCATCAAAAGGAAGTGAGTACGTGCTTTGTTGTTGGGCTGATTTAACTTACCAAAGCAAGAAGTAAAACGAGTGTATAGCTAAGACAAAGGGAAGTGGCTCGTGGGAGCAACGTGACTACTTTCAGCAGCAACATGTCAGGTTGACTCACAGTCCATCTTAAGGAAATTCACCATAACTGATTCATAAGAAATGTTTACACATTTCTCCCCACCCCAAACCAGTAAGATCCTACTAATTGGATTTAATCTGAAGTGACCAGTATTTATTATTCTTTTGTCTCTCAACAGCATTGCCAGTGGTGGTGAGATTTAAATACTCGTCTTCATAAAATATGCTAACTTAGCACAATGCTTAAAGAACTACTCCAATCTTTACCACTTCTACAGGACTGATGTACACATAGTTCTGTGCAATGATCAGCCAGACTGCTGTCCTGTTATAGACCAGATACAAGAGACCTTGATCTAGAGAGCACACAGAGAATACCGTATAATTGGTTTGATCTAAGCATGCCTTTAGAAGGTGTTCATTTAATCAAATACATGGAAAGTGCAACCACTTTTCAAAGTGAAAAACCAAACAACAAATAAAAAAACCAAACAACTAATACACAAAAAAATCTAAGTTCCTGAGGTGCTAGTAAGAGCAATTCAGTTTCAAATGACAGTCCATTCACTCCACAAGAAGCTTCAGGTGGGGTGATCTGACTGATTTTTGTCCTGCTTGGTTCATTTAAGTCATAAATGTCTTATGACAGAAAAAGACAACTGAATATACTGATTGATATATATGTACATACAAACTGAATATACTTGTGCCTAGTATCAAACATTTACATCCTGAACCAGTGAAAGAACTCAAAAGCCACTTTCAACTCATTTTAGATGGCACAAATATCTCACCTGACACAATTCAAAATTCTAACCAGAAAATAAATAAAAAAAAAATCAGCAAGAAGTAACTGATGGATGCTAACAGACAGAGGAGAGACACCATTTTTTGTTTGACTGGGATTCTCTGCTCTGTGAAGTATGGTTCAATGTTAAAAAGCAGGTGAAGAAGAAGAAAAAAAGACAAACTGAAATGCTACAAGTGATCTGAATCCATCTTAAGGGGATGTACTTAAAATACAGAGAAGAAACCTCAGCTTTACCATCAGCCTTCTTACCTATGAAGGCTCATAGAATTGATTTTCATTTAAGTTCTCTCTGTCAACATTTAGTCTTTTGAAGAGAACATGATGGACACAGATGCCAATGTTATGTACTGGAAGTATGGTATGAATCATCTTGTCAAATTTGATGGCACCAGTTCTATTACTTGGATGATACCAGCTCAAGCATGAAAACAACCTGACTGAAATTAATCCAGGATAGACAAGAAATACATTGCTTTGAAAAGTAATTTGGAGAAATAGGAATTACGGTCAAATTTGCACTAGTTAGTAAAGTTTGGTGTAACCAGCTGTGCAGCAGTGCTCCTTTCTATTGATGTAAAGACATTTCTATATGAGACTTCAAGGCACACTTTCAAAAATCTGTAACAGAAAAATCTCACCTTCCCAGACAATGATCAGTCTCAGTTTTTCATTAACTTCCAGACAGACTACGGCACTACTGCATCTGTGGCTATGAAGCAATTAGACCTCACTAAATCCTAAGCATCCCCCTCTCAGCGACACCAGAGCACACTGCATCATACAAAGCTGATGGTCCAGGTTGAACACCACGAAGCACACTGGTGAAGACTGCGACTGACCACACAAACAACATTATCCACTGCAAACAAAGCCCATTTGCCTAACGGCCAACTCACATCTACTGAAAAAACATACAAAAGGTAGAAATTACCTTACAAACCTCAACCTTTTTCTTTCCAAATGAAAAACTGAGTTGCTGTTACACATAGAACATAATCCACAATGTGTCTATAAACTAACCAGTTCAAACACAAGACAGCATCATATCTGAGTGGATCCTTGATTTTAGGAGAAATAAAATCTCTGTTCAAAACCTCAATTCTGTGAGCCATCTCAGAATCCATTTTTCAGTTCCCCTCCCTTACAATCTACTGCTTTCCAGGCATGTGCTTATGGAATTCCACTCAAGAAGTTCTATCCAGGAAAAGACAATTTACTGAGGATCTCATGAAGTTGTGAAATAAATCATGTCCTAAAACATGGTCCACAAATAAAGCAGACTTTCCAGATCCTAATTCCTAAAAAATACCCTCATTGTATATTTTGGCCACTATGGAGTCTAACTAAATAAATCACTACTTTAACCAGAAAATAAGAACTACATATTGTGATATCTCATCCTAGTATTTGAACACATAGATGACAGCCATTCAAAACAGAATATATGGATAAGTAGTACATGAAAAAGATTTTAAAAGTCAAAATTAGATTTACAGGGTGAAGTGTTGGCCTTTCTTACCAAGGCACATTCACACCCAAAACAAATGTAAAATGAAGTTTGAGATAAGGCACAATCAAAATCAACTTGAGAAAAACACGGGTAGGAGTGCAAGGAAGCAACAGAGGTACAAGAGCAGAGTGCAATATTTAGAGGTATGTGATAAGATACGTTCTGTTAGGAACTTTCAATGAAAGATGACACATTTTAGCTGTGTTTAAAATAGCTTCAATCAACAAAACTGGAGAAAAGACATGTAATTAAATATCCACCAGAGCACAGATCATAATTCTGGGAACAAAAGTGTGAGTTTCAAAACCACAGAAAAATATACTGTATGACAGAAAATACTACATTCAGCAGAACAACAAAAAAAAAAAATTCAAAAGGAAAGCCTGGGGGGAAGGGGAATATATATACTCAGTTTTTAAAATAGCACCAGTTTGAACTGAGGTGTTAAAAAAATAGAGAACAAGGTGTAGCTCTCCACACAAGTTTATAGTTCAGGGAAGAAAAGGGGAGGGGGATATGGATCCAGAGTTAGGAAAACAACTGTAGTAACTGAACACACATGACTCAGACAGATCAGACAGATGAGTCCAAGAATAAGGGAGGGGAAAAAGTTGCAAGAGGAAAACAGTAAAGAAAACAAATCAGTAAATATTAAGTAACCAGACTCTAACCTAGGTTATAGCAACATTAAAATTCAAATACTTGCAACTGCAGACAATGTTGCTAATCAGAACATCTGCTCTGGGTATTGCAGTCATTCTATGCATCAAAAATGCTACATGAAATATTGAGAGCTACATAGCATTCAATTATAATGGGCATTCTCTGGAAGGTATTAAACCTTTTCAATAGATTTCAGTACTTTGTCATACAGGCATCCAACTTTTACTTACTATTTCTGCATACTACTTATTGCCATTAGTTCATTTCCCTTTTAAACATCTTTCACCAAAAGGACTAGAGATACACAAAAGACACTACGCTTACCCCTTAAAGTTGATTAGTTTTTATGAAACAGCCTTGTATTGTTCATAAAATCATAGAATCATTTATGTTGGAAAAGACCTTTGAGATCATCAAGTCCAACTGCTAACCCAGGACTGCCAAGTCCATCACTAAGCCGTGTCCCTAAGCACCACATCTATGTGCTTTTTAAACACCTCCAGGGATGGTGGTTCCACCACTTCCCCGGGCAGCCTGTTCCAATACTTGACCACACTTTCTGTGAAGAAATTTCCTAGAGTGTTGTGGATGAACAGATGCAGAAAACTGTCTTTCAATCTTCCAATGTGGAAGTGTCAATAGAAGTCTGATTTTGGACAGAAAAAAAAAAAATACTTTAGATAAACACTAATATATGCCAGTATTTTCCAAGTCTGGAAAGACAATACAATTAACAAGAGACGCTGTCATGGACACTGCCTGGGGGAGAAAAAAGGTGATCAGCTACAGGTGGTGTCAGGAACTTGTGAGCAACTCTGCCAATACAGCTATGAAACAAAATAACTGGAATAAATGGCACAGCCAGTTTTGCTGCTACAGTTAAAGCCAGAAACTTAGTGCCCAGCTGAGATAAACAGGAGAATGATGGACTGCTGTATTAATGCAAGCCTGCACCTGACACCCTGAAACCAGGCAACAATTGTGTTAGTGACTTAAAGTCTTTTCTGATAGGTAAAAGCCAACTCTTCTGATATTCTGGACACAAGTCTCACTATATTTATTAGAATATAGTAATTTATGTCAGAAAGGACCTCTGGAGACCACATGGTCCAACCTCTGCTCAAAGCAATACCAACTGAGATCTCGTTGCCCAGTGCCTTGCGCACAGACAAGTTTTGAATACTCCAAGGATAGAGATTACACAACCTAATATCCAATTGGAATCTCCCATGTTGCAATCTCTACCCATGGCTCCACCTTCATGCTCTCCCATTTGGGAGGGGAAGACAGCATTAAGCTGTCTTAGCCATAGCCTTCTCTTCTTAAGGCTGAATGATCCATTTCTCCCAGCTTCTCCTTGTATGTCGGGTGCTCCAGGCCCTGACCACCCTCTGCTCAACTCACTCCGGTATGTCACATCTTACGTGCTCCAGTGAGCTCAAAGCTACCACAACTAACTAGGCAAAAGGCAAACTCATTTAACCTCTTTACAGCTCAATTCCCTACGAAGCAGTGGAAAGCTAAATCATAGTTAGCTATCTTTACTCACAATAAAACCTGTCCTCAAGATCTAGGACCAAAACGGGAAGCATTAGGGACATAATCTAGGTGTTCATTGTTTGAAGCAAGAACTCAGTCTGGATTGCTGGAACAAAAAAGAAAAGAATGAAACGCAACGCTCTAACCGTGCCTTCTACATACACAGAATACACAGAACTCCATTCATACTCCTAAATATAATGCAATTTTGCTGCACAGCCATAAGCACAGTCTTCCAACTGCAGTTTTCATACAGTGAAAATAGTTCAGCAATTTTATCATTGAATATTTAGCACATGTACCAAACCACTGCAAAGAGCTGCAAATGAAGCTCAATTATGTATACCTGCCTTGCTTCAGGTAAAAGATCAGTTGTCTATACTTCTGTTGTCAAGATCCCTGTAAAAAAGTGTATTCATCTTATAAGCAATACAGGAAAACTATCAGGAAAAATGCTAAATGGGGGAAAAATAATATAGTTATTCCACTTTTAAGTCTGGTTCATAAGCCTTCATAACCCCTTCATGGTTAAAGGCAAGATGTGGGATAAGCTGTTCAGTGACTTCTTATAGACTATTATAACCTATAGTGTATATGTTACCAAAACCTAAGGCTGAGTAAAGAGAAAAAAAATAAAATATTGGAGGTATCACAAATAAAGTAACAGCCAAAACCAGGATTACAGGCCCATGACCAAGACTGATCTGTAAATAATACAATAAAGCACTTAGAAATAACCAAAATTTTATTCAGTCAGCTACAGCAGCACTTTAGTCTGTTAGCAATTTAAGATGACATTAAACAACATCCACTAAAGAATTCACTTTTTTAAAATCAGTAGTTAGACAACATGCAAGCACACGTTCCAAAAGTTTTGCTCATAAATTTTTTTTTTACTGTTTCCATCAAATCCTAATTAGAGTCAGTACCAGGAAAATACTTTAAAAGGACAAGCAGGATGATACACACAAGTATAAAGCAGTTACTTTGACATAATTTTCAGGGACCACAAAAGAAAAGTTGAACCCGATTAACAGCCCCAAAAGAAAAATATTTAACATCACTAAAAAGACGAAGTACAACTGTAAATAAGTTACTTTGTGGATACAATATATTCTGACTTGGCACAACATGGTATTGTTACAATGGCACTATATATCAGTAAGATACACATTAAATGGTCAAGGACTGCCTGCCTACCTGAGAAATGAAGTAGCAGAATTATCAGCTAGACGAGAACTGTGAAGACCCGCTCCAGATGCAATACTTCAATGCTTTTATTATCCTTGATCTAGAATGACATTGACAGTATCTCAAGCTAAAGCTACCACTTGCTGCTTCTTCATTACTACAGAAATAAATTTGTCTAATTTGAGATTATCTGACCTTGACAAACCCTGTTTCTTACTACTTTATCTTCTAAATAATTAAAATAGCTCTGTTTTCATATACTTTTCTGTGAACTCAACATAAGCTGATTTACAGGTAATTTCAACAAATTAGCCTATAAGATGAAAGACACCCCACCCCCACCCCCCAAACTGACTGATGTACAAGTAGATTCTCACCTAGGAAAATATTACTGAAAAGCTTTAATCTCTGCTCTTGCTTTTATTTCAAAAGATGAAAATGTAAACATTGAATTAAGTGTCACTGTGGAAAGACTTAAGTATTTCCATATCCAATCTATATGAAGCATCTGACCACTCTTAAATTGACTACTTAATTTCAATTTTGTGAACTGCATTTCAACACTATGTTGTCTTATTGCTCTTTACTGGGCATTGTAATAAACATCTGTTCTTTTGTACGGAAAACCCTCAATTCTCATCTTATACCTAATCACCTTATCTCCACAACGTACCAGCACAGAGGGAAAACATTTCTTCCAGAAAACTGCATTGCTAGGAGGAAACCACAGTTAAAACTACAGATATCACACACATTAATGTGAAAATACAAAAGTAGTATTTTTCCAGTTCACTGGAAATTAATCCTACTGGTCAGCTCAAAGACGAAAATACTGGCAAAGTCTAAATTGCATCAGGGAAGACAGACACAAAACAATTACATATAAACGTTATGGGTTCCATCACAGCTGGACGAAGCCTGGTTTTCAGTTATCTATTAGTGGATAAACAAAGAAAAACTACCATCTCTGCAGAAATTTTCAAGGGATAGATGAGAAATAACAAAACCTTGGCTTTCTTCTTAACAGACAAAAAGCTTAAAAAAAATTATGCAGCATGGAGACCTAGATTAAAGCAAACCTAGAGGACATGATACATGATCAGAAGACAGAATTCTTCACAGCAGATCATTTAACATCACAGGTTAAAAATAATACAATATTACATTAGCCTGTCACTGTTTAACCCCAGCCAGCAATTCAGCCCACGCAGCTGCTCGCTCCCTCCCCCCTGGTGGGATGGAGGAGAGAATCAGAAGAGTAAAAGTTGGAAAACTTGTGGGTTGAGATAAAGACAGTTTAATAGGGAAAGCAAAAGCCGTGCATGCAAGCAAAGCAAAGCAAGGAATCCATTCATTACTTCCCATTGGCAGGCAGGTGTTCAGCCATTCCCTGGAAAGCCGGGCTCCATCACGCATAACAGTTACTTGGGAAGACAAACGCCATCACTCCAAATGTCCCCTCCTTCCTTCTTCCCCCAGCTTCATATGCTGAGCATGTCACATGGTATGGAATATCCCTTTGGCTAGTTTGGATCAGCTGTCCCTGCTGTGTCCCCTCCCAACCTCTTGTGCACCCCCAGCCCACTCACTGGTGGGGCAGCGTGAGAGGCAGAAAAGGCCTTGGTGCTGTGTAAGCGCTGCTCAGCGGGAACTAAACCATCCCAGTGTTATCGACAGTGTTTTCAGCACAAATCCAAAACACAGGCCCATGCTAGCTACTGTGGAGAAAATTAACTCTATCCCAGCCAAAACCAGCACATAAGTCTTCCAGGGTTTGGATTTGTGGGGTTTGGGGTCGTTTTATTTTGTTTTGTTGTTTTTTCAGATTGTTTAGGGGTTTTTTTCTTCTCCAAACAAAAGAAAAATAAGAACATTAAATCACCTGTCAAGGACAAGGCTGATGAAGACACTTGATACCTCAAGAACTAAACTAATCAAACAAGAAACAGCAATTTAGATGAAACAGTAAAACCAGAACTGTTTTCTTCTATAACAACACGTAATCCTACATAGCTGATGCTAACTGGTAAACTGTATGAATGGAATTATATATGTTCTGCAAATTAATTCTCATTTAAATTCCATGCTTAGAAGAGTAAGATGTTAAAACTACAGCTATCATAACTATTCTGTTTTAATTTACTTACCAAACATCTCACTAGTTTGAAGTATGCAGCAGATACTTAGAATCTGAAATTGTAACATTAAGGTACTATGCATTAGTTACAGTAAAAAAAAAATGCTGACACTATCATTTCATGAATGATGAACCAGCAATTTACTAAAAATCTAAAACAACAGGAAACCTTCATTCTAGGTACATTATCATCAACAAGATACTGCATTAAAACTATGCCAGACATTAAAATTTTAAGACTTCCAGTCTAATTGATCAGCAAGTTCTCACATTTCTTGTAGATACTTTTTGACAAAGTAAGTAATTTTCCTTGTTTGTGAGGGAGCAGGAGAAATTAAGTACCTGCAACATGTACTTCACATCACCTTTTTATTATTTTTACATATAAATATTGTAGCATAAAAGCAACTTCAGAGATACATGTATGACCATGACTATCATATCCTCATGACATATGAATGTATTATGAAACAAAAATCTGTTATACCGACAGTAATTTCATTGTGTTTTCATGCACCATGTCATTGCACTTACCCTGGAATACAGCTTTATAGATTAGGTAGTTTACAAGTAATGTTTGATACAGTGCCAAGTTGCAAAGCATTCCTTTCTTATGTGTCCTTTGCAAACTGCAAGCCTATTATCGATCAACGTGTTTTGCCTATCAAAAACACTTACCACCCAACAATAATTTATGAAAAAGGTAACACAAAAAATGCTGCACCATTTTAAAATACTATGAATTCACATCTATTTAAATACAAACTTCAGTTAAAGAAAACTTAAATATCAGTTAAAAACTGCTAAAAAATCCATTTACTTTAAAAACTGAAGGCAGAAGGTACCAAAAGATATCATAATATCCATTTTCAATAATCAGCTCTTTTTTGTCATACCTTAGCACACTGTGTGAATATAACACAAAGCCTCAATAAATTTTACCACATGATTATGGCTTAAAGTAACATAAATAAAATTAGTCTTTCTAAAACCTCTTTATCTTCCTCCCACTTGAAATATGCTTTCATGTTTAAATACAAAAACTTCAGGATAACTGAAGTACTTACTGACTGTTTACAATGATTTCCATGATTCTTTTGAGACACGGACAAAGATAACCACAACAACTAAAATACAGTAACATAACTGGTATGAATAACAGACGAGGGACGACAATTAATATAGTTGAAGAGCTTTTATATATATATATATATATGTAATTCAATATATTAACAATCCATGCACTGATGAAGTATTCTAAATTATTTTTCAAATAATTAAAACAATTACTGTAAAATGTGAAACTGCACACTTCAATTTTTATAGTCACCAATCTCTGATGAAAATATTACTGCAGATATACATTGAATCATACACATTTAGATTTGCACAATAGGTGTAGAAAACTACGGAAAGCTATTTCATCATATACCTAGATTTTCAGCTTTCATGGTATTCAGACTTTAAAGGTGAAGACGTTTTTTGCGCCTATTCAAAAGTTGTCTAGAAGTAAAAAAAATTATGCTGGCAACTGTTCCACAAAATTAGTAAAAGAAAAGCATAAAAATTCTTTTAGCTACTTACTCGTGTTCTTGACAAAAGTTCCTATTCAGGATTTAATCATTCAGTGTATAAGGAAATCAGATGTAGTTAGAACTGAAGACAGGTTGTTTCAGCTGGCAGGTTAGTAATAATGCTCATTTGTACAAAATCCTACAAGCTTGAAAACAGTAAAAACTGTTGCACTGAACTACTAGACCAACACTGAAGACAAATGTATTTTATTAATACAGCAAGCTGTTAGAAAACAAGCATAGTGAAAACTTACACATTCATAATTTTTTAAGATAAAAAGGGCAGTAAATTAGTCAATCTCCATGTTGGCTCATTCTTTGTTATGTACTAAACAGATTACATTGGCTGTGCCAAAATCAGAAATGCAATATGGTTTTACAGAATTATATCCACTATTTATACTGAATTGACACATCCCAACTGTGGACTGGGACTTGTCAACCTAATGCTTTAATACTTCATTTTTATTGTAAATGAAAGAAATTGACTTAAAAACAGAGCTGTGAATTTTTTGTGTTTTAGTAATAAAATTTAGGCTTTTTTAGTCAGCACAAGAAAGGTGGTGTTTATATACTACCACAGAGAACAAACACAAAAAAAATTAATTCAGGTTGCACAGTTTAAGGCTGGTGAATACTATACTGGCAGAATGCTGCTTCAGCTGCCAGATGAGCTTTTGAGACAGAAGAAAAACTCAACCACCACAACTGAAACCAGAAAATACATGCCAAAATTTTGCCAATTGGCAATACATGCCAAATAGAACAAAAGAACAATCCAGGACATAAGTGTTTTCCAAAAAATCTCCTAGAAGAAGACTAAATGACAATCATTAAAATTGGTTATTACATAAATAACCTCTTCTTCTGGGGCTTTGATTCACTTTTAAAAGATATCTAATATGACCTCTTTAAAAAAAACTGCTCAACAGTTACTTGATATATGACACATCATTGTCTTCAGTTTATGAAGGCAGACTCTGCTATATGTCATACTCTATTAAATATTTTACTGAAATCGAAGTTATTACAACTGTAACAAATATAGTTTTAAAAAACATTTAATGTACAATTTTATTTACATGCAAGTCCATTAAAGGAACAAGCTCCAGAAGAAAATGGTCTTGAAATAGGCCTATTTAAAACACGGAAGATCCACTACTTTATTGGAGATGATGATGTTTTAGAAGGGCAAGTAACGGACTTTTATTAACTGACTGCAACTGTGTTATCGGCTACCGGAAATATTGAAAGAATTCCATGAGTCTGTATTGCCTCCCCACCTATGTCTTCGCTGCAGAGGTGGCCTTTGAGTGTTTTTGTGGGGAGGTACCATTGAATTCATGACAATAGGTATGGATATTTGATATTCATATCGTTCCAACATCTGAGCAATCTTCTCACGAGTGACCCCATGTTTATTCCTCCTACAAAAATAAAAATTTAAATAAATTGTCTGGTATGCTTATATGTTTACAGTCTTCAAGAAAAAGAAAAAGCCTTCTAATTTCACAATTTTCCATCTTGCTCTTCATAGTGTAATAAAAGTTAAATTTCAGATATAACTTCATTCTCTTAGTATTCAACTTAAGTGTTAAGACTTACTCTAACAATTCACTACTGCATATATTAAAGAACGGAGAACAATACAGTCATTCTTCTTTGTACAGAAATGTGATGTTATTCAGGAGGACTATGTACCTAAATAACCCTAGAAGGACTTTGCTCAATAGATTTTACATAGCGTACTACCTAATGAGTAGAGGGATGAATGATATTACAGAGTACTACTTATGAACACAATGTTCAAACTAGCATAAAAAATGAAACTACATGGTTTCAAGACTTAATGACAGAATATTTTCTCATCAATAAATCTCTACATAAAATAAGGACCAATTTAATTTTTGAACCAGAACAGCATGTTCACAATACCTTTACCTTCTAGCTCTTACTTGCTGTAAATTTGGAAATGTACTGAAACACATGTAAGGGAGGAGAGGTCAGAAGTGTTGTCCTGTTCTTGCAGTGTTTAGTGAAAGGCTACTTTCAGTGAGAACTTGGCCTATTAATAACCTGAGACGTTAGACATTATTAGAATGTATCCAGAGTCTTTAGTATCTATAGAATAGGATCTTAAAATCAATGTTAGCAGAAAATTTCTGTCTCTGCCAAAAAGAAAACCATGAAACTCATGCACAAACTGTCAGAGAATTGCTAGCAGTGTAACAGAACTGAACCTAAAAGAACAGATAAAAAACATAAGCAAAATGTTCTGATAGTGTAGACAAGCATTTATCATAACCCAGTATATTCTTATCACCAAGAAACCTTTGTCCGAGCTGAATTATTTCCACGTTATACCAACAGGGAATATATGCCTGCATCTTTGCGCTTTCTGCCAGGGACAGAAAAGGCACGGGCCTCCTTACCAACTTGCTCAGTTCTGTGAAGGAGAAATCAATACTGGGAACAAACAGGCTATACTGGAAAGAGGATACCATATACAGAAAGATTTTAAAAGATTGATCCCCCTCTCACCCTTCCCCAGGGTGTTGTAATAAGAAGCACAAACAAGAAGTATGTGTCAAGTTGATAAGGGTTCAAAGTCAAAGCATACTGTGAGAAGCACACTAGTTTCACATTCAGAATGGAAGAACTGGTGATCTCAGAAGTAGTCAGAATTATGCTGGCTCCTTAAGGTGTATTTTATCAGCTACCTGTCTGGGAAGAAAAAGCCTAAGTAGACTATTTCTGTCACAGATACTCTTCCCTGAGACAACATAAAAAGCCAGAGCGATCATCACAAGCAGCTCAACATTTAAACGCTACTAATTTCCACATTGTGCTAAAGAAATCCAGGAGAAGCTGCATGTTGCACTTAACAGTTCACAAGTTTTAACAGTTTTGATTTTATTAACAAATATGAACTAGGTTAATGGTAGAGAAAAAAGCCAAGCCCCTAGAAATATGAGGATTCTATAAAGCACTGAACTCTCACAAAAGAAAAAAAAAATGGAAGAGGGAGTCTAAGTCCTTTTATGCCGAACAGTGGAAGCACAAAATTATTAATTTTTTTCCATATCTTAGTACTCCTAGAAAAAGATTACAGCTCAAGTGCTCTGGGCATAAAGTGCACAATCATCCACAACTGAATGGACTTGTGCAGAATCACTTCATAAATGAGCAAGTACTTTTCCTTGAAGAACAAGGCAGGATAATAGAATCAGCAACAGCAAAATCACATCAAACGAAGAAATTAATTTTAAAAAGGAAACAAATCTGCTCTATAGTGTCATTTAATATGGGGAACTCCTCTTCAGGTATGTCTTCTTCCATCCTGTGGAGGCTTGGCTATGCTGTAAGAGCATAAAGCCATCCACCCTTAACCAATACAGATGTACCAGCAAAAGGTCCTAACAGACAATTATGCTTTGGAAGATGGTTTTTGCTTGGAGGAACACAGAATCTATTGATAAAAGCGAAGTCCTGCCACTATTAAATGCTTCTGCACTAGAAGAATCTTACATACCAATACACTGGCAAAGTAATTCTGCCTAGACGTGACTCCTTAAAAGAATCAGCAGGAATTTAATGAAGTCAATACCAAATTGCAGTTTTATGATCATACTGAAGGAAAAAGGATTATATTAAACGTGTTTGTTTCATGCCTGCGTGAAGCTACACGGCAACTTTTAAAGAAATTATCATCTGTCCCAAAATACAGATTATATACAAGACATCTGTTATTCCCCAAAAGCCTGAATAAAATGTACGTTTTTTAAAAGAAAAGTTCTAGCTCTCAACTGACCAGCTTCTCAGAAAGCATGCAAACATGAGAGGTTAATTTTTTTCATCCAGAACTGATTAGACACTTAAAAAAGAAAATAACAATAAAAAAATTATCTCTCTTCTACCAGTGATTTTACCACTCTTTTGTTCTTTCACCTGCAGTTTTCAAGATTTCCTAAAAATTGTATCAAAGATCCTTTATATAAAGGTCTAACAGTTGACTTTGATGACTTTTGAGTGATAGGAGGCAAAGGTCTTTTCCAACCTAAATAATTCTATGATTCTATGATAAAGGCTATGCAAGAAGTTTTGAGCACTACAGCAAGACGTGCCTGTTGAGTCACGATGTTTTCACAAAAGTTATGTGCACAAAACAAAACTAAAAGCAAAAGTCACTCATGAGTGACTCTAAAGATAATTTGTACCTCATAGGGAAACTGGAAAGAAAAGACACTCACACTCATTCCATTGGTAAATGGTAAAACATCCGTCACATTCTTCACATCAAGAATCCACCCAGTGTTGACCTAGAGAGCCTTTTCACAGATTTCTCAAACACCGCACAAAATGTTGAGCTCAAATTTCCTAAAGGGAATCCCAAAACTACAAAAAAATCTCTATAGTGATCTATTACCCAAATACAAAAATATGGAAGAAAAACCCAACCAAAATAAACCCCCAAATTCTTAAAAAATTGAGTGCTCTCCCCAAGGAACTGAAAACCAAAATGAAACCTCACATCACCACCCTTTCTAAACTCTCAACAAATAAAGTTTCTAAGACAAGGGGCCTCTATTCAAATATTCGAAGTAACTGGAGCTGCTAAAGCATTTCTAGGAAGCTCCTAAGAACCGACAGCATCACTTCACAGTTCAAGGGTTTCCTTTGGTTTTGGGAAAGATATAAACTTTATTCCTACAATTAATGACTAGACAAATAAATTCAATGATAACAACACTTCACATTTTCACACCTTCTTAACAGATAACAGGGGAAAAAAAGTGAATTTTCCTGGAAAACAAGTCTGTCTCATATACAGAAAATCTTACACTGAACATCTTAGTAGTGTCTAATTACTAAGACAGTTTCCTAACTGAGCTGTGCTGCACCCCAAACTAGAAAAACTTACTAGAATTCATTCTACAGAGAGAGGACTCCATCTATAAAAGTAAGTTGGTGGTACCTTCGGAGCAAAAGATGAAAGCTTTAAAAGATTTATAAACACAATAAAGTCCAAGTCAGTAATGTAAGTATTATACACACATACTTTGTGCGTTGTAGGGGCTACTTTACAAAGCTGAAACAATTACAAGCCAAGTCAGTTGGAATCATATAAAATGACAATCAGTAAAAGAACTCTTAGTGATCAACCATGAAAATATTACATTACATTTCAAGCAATGAAATATCCCTAAGATGGTTTGATACCTCCTAGATTCCTAAAGCAGACATATCTGAGACAAAAGAGACATTAACCAGGATTAATAAGCAGCTTCCCAGGCACTCTAACATCCCAGCATGTCCAACAGTACCCTTAAGTCAGATCCTTTGAAGACTGGGGACAATTACACAAAATCTTGCAATAGAACGATATAAAATCTGAGCTTTCTTTTTAACTTTTGCTGATTAGTAATGGGCTGTTGTTCTTTGACACTGGAACACGTATAAAAGTAGACGAAAGAATGCACTTACACTGATGCACTCCTTACAAAATGTGTACTTTCTATTCGTCTTCTACCTATTTCTTGATGTCAGCATTTTGCAGCAACAAATTTCTCAGAATAATTATTACAATAGCAGCGATTCTTACAGGGGTCAATCATTTCTCTACTCACATCCAACAAAGTTTTAATATCAACTTTTTGGGCCAACAGAAGAGGACCTCTATTTATTTGTCTTGGTTGCTCCACAACACTTCCATTTAAAGGTATATCTCAAAATGCCTGTTTAAATAAAATGTATTTTATACTAGCAGTTAAGTATTTAAAAATACGATACTGAATAAAATATAATGTACTAAATATATATTTATGTGCACCTGTTTATCTGTCTATATATAAAAAGTACAATGTTTTCTGTAATATAAACCTTACTTTTCTAATTCTTCAGGATCAAACTTCCACCAAGTATCTGGCTCATGGAACTCCACTCTGTATCCCTTTTCTAGAGCCTGCAGCAAGCAAAGAAAAATATGTAGGATGTGTATCATTATTACATAAAATGTAACAAAAGGTTTCTAGACCAGTATAATAAACAGATGTAGTTAAAGATGTAGTTAACTGCAGTGGTAGCATGCTGAGTTTCACTTAGTCCCAACCAGTCTTAGCTTTCATTCCAGGCTAAGCAGATTAGATGAAGTCAGTCCTTAAACTGGTCTGAGCTATAGCCATGCCAATTACTGATCGTATCAATAAGCAGTCTCTTTCTAGGAACTTGAGTAAGGAAAATATTTCTCAACAAAACAGACCAACTTATCACACGTGAAGGTAAGTCTGAAAAGTTGTAACAAATGATATAATCACACAACAAAACCTACCGCTTCCACATATGGCTTCATTTCCCAGGCTTGAGTATTTGTGTTGTCTATTATAACTGGAGATTTTCCCTGCTCCATTGCTTGCTTTGCTGCAATGAAAAATAGTGCAAGTTAATAAACAACTATGTAACTCAAATAAAACGTTAAATGTAAATAAGGTGTTCCAGATGTTTTTTGCACTAATCTACTCTGACTGAAACACCCTGTTCTAAAAGAAGGAATAAAAGCACTGAAAGGTAGAAACAGGAATGGAAAGTAGTAGAAGCAAGAAGGTAAGAAAAATTAAGTGAAGGGCATAAAAAATAGGTGGTGGTGAATTGATGCAAAGAGGTGGTAAACGGGAAGTGTAGAAGTCAAAGCAAACTGCCTAAAGCCTGTGGCCTGCTGAGTATGGAGATCCTGGTATGAAACCATATCATGGTTCCAGCTTTACCAGCTCTGCTGCATTACACATGGGGCATGTAGAACTGAGACCTGTGGTCAGGTGTTGCAGTTCTTCTCCAACAAAATACTAAGAAACAGGCAATCTTCACAAAAAGACATCACACCTCTGAAATATTTCTGAGCTCCATTAAAAAAAATAATTACAACCATGCTGTCTCCACTTGAATAATGTTTGAACTCATTGGCCAATTTCTACCAAATCCAAAAGAGGGCAGAAGCTTGAGGAATAATAAACTGCTTCTGAGTTCTATAAACCAGCAAGCAGTAAGAAGGCATATCCAAATTCACATCTTTATTCATAGAAAGACAGGCAGAACACAGTCATGATGCAATTTGTTTGGCAGGACACTTACGCAGTAGCATGCTTTTAACTTTGAACCAGCAGAAGTATACTGCTTCTTACGCAGCAGAAGAACCCTAGAGATTACAGTGCAGAACTGAGATTGGTTGGAGGAGTTTAGGGGATAAAACATGCAAATCTCTGGGCTACCTGAGATTCATCAGCTCCACAGCACAGAAAACATTTTAATATTACCAATGCCTAACATGGTATCTCCTCACAAGCCCAAGACTGCTTTAGTCTTGATAAATCAATTAAGCATCTATCTTATGCCTAAAGCTAACTCTGATCTTGAGATCGGGCATTCTTCTAAATCCCTTACACAGTTCATCCAGAAAACGTTGTCAGAGGACTCCTAGCCCACATTACTAGGATTTGTGCCTGAAAAAAACAACACTGCACAACCATTTTTTTGAGCATATGCAGAGAGCATGATTATGACATTCAGCTTCTACATAATGCTACGCAGGAGACTTACCCAAGGAAGTGGAAAAACTCAGGTTCTACACCCTTACCAGGCTTGATACCCACCTCCATTTTATACAAACTGGGACAACAGTTAAGCTATTCTTACCAGAAGTTCAGCTACTATTAACCAGAAGTTCAGAAGGAACTCCTGCAGAGGAGAGTAGCCAGAGAGGGTATTTGAGTATCCCACTTTTGGGACAAATGGGCTACCTTAATTTTCATTGTTTTAACTTCCTTCACCTTTTTACTTTGAAAGCAAAACCTCTGCCATTCTTTGCAGAAAGGGACACAATTTTTGTATTTTTAGAAAAGAACTACTTTGTGCATGAATCAATAAATGAGGTTCTTTTTGCAGCCTGAAACTAAACCAGATGGAGAAGCAGATGTCAAAGTTATGATTATCAGATTCATGAAGAAGATTCTTCAGTTCCTCCTACAACTACTCTAAAGCATCTGACAATTGAAAGTAAGGCTTTTATAAAATCTATTCCTCAGCTTCTTTGTGCATCAGTTAATCGGTAAAAACATAACAATAATTCCTTATCTATTTTACAGAAGCATTGTGAAAATGAATTCCATTTAAAAAAAATATCAATTTTCTGATGCTACACGTTGAAGCCAAGAAATTTTTTTTGTTTGTTCTAAGCAGTACTAGCAATGTCAGCCACAAACACATCAAGAATTTCACAGAAACAGCCAGAAGCCATTATCAGGTGAGAACTGTTTGGTGGTCTTGTAATTGTGAAGTGTTAAGCCCTCTCATCTATTCAATACTACTTTATCAATTCTTCTGTTCCTTAGGTTCCTGCTGGGAACCTCATTCAAAGTATTTGTTACTGCTGCATTCCAACCTCAAAAGTGCTCTTTATAAATGGTATTCTAATGATCGCTCTAAGAAGTTCCTTCACTGTTCATACAGAAACGTTCCCTGATGTATCATAAATTTTGATTAGGGTGAGGAGGGGAGATCTGTTTGGGTTTTTTTCTCCTTGGCTCTCTGTATCTTTTGATGCAAAGCAGTAGTCCTCTAGACAGTAAGGAAGCATCTGCTTGAGACACTGCAGCACAGAGTATTCTGCATACACAGGCAATGGAGATGTTCAGTTTGTCCGCTCCTTAGAGTTAAACAAACAGATAATGAGGTTCTTAGATACCTAGGGTTAGAAGGGTAGCAAATTCTTGCCCTTTCTGTAGCAGTTTTCTACTTCCTTACCAGTTAAACCCCAACCTCTGGACATTTATAGGTATTAAGAAAGATGACTTATTAAAGCTGTTAATTCACACAGGTGAACTAAAATCTTCCTCAGAAAAACTCTTCCATAAACTCTGGATGAACCTCAGATCAGGAAAGATACTGGAAAAAATAGGATACTCTGCTGTTGCGGGCATTAAAAAGGTTCAATTCTGTCATCAAGATAGTAGTATCAAATGTAACAAATCAGCTTCAAAATTTAATGTACACATCTACATCAATTAAAATGTAAAGATTACTTTAAATATATACTTCTATATAGCCTATACTAACATATATACACACACTCCTTTTCATATAGACTATTGACACACATGCCCATTACACTTCTATTTTCTAAATATAAGCATAATTTAATCAGAATAATTTAATAGGATTCCTCTTATGCATTCAAACCTCTCTTCTGGTTCCAGTCATGGGCATCACCAAGCTGAGCAGCATTATATGTATATCCATCTTTTTGACGAAAATAATCATCAGTGCTGAATACAATGCCATCGCGACTTTGACCAAGCAGAACACTGTTAAACAAAGGAAAATGCAAAAATATTTTAATTTTTATTTTTTGGATAGAGAAAAAGACACAGATAAAAGAATATAGCTAAAATAAATTTAATTGTGCCCTATTTCTGAACTTCAAACAGGTTTATAAAAGTACACTCAAATCCAAATTAAAGCAATATATTTTCCTCCTCTCTACTATTTCTGTATTTGTTGTTTCTTCTCCTCCACCCCCCAAGACATGCTTGTACCCATCTAATTAATGGTTATATTGCTATAAGTTCTAAGTACCCCATAATAACTGAATATATTTACTAACATTATCCATATCAATTATCATTTGGAATTATCTCTAGAAACCAATCTGATCATAAGAAATCTGGATGCAACTGAGAAATTAACTGGATTATTAAATCCTTTTTCTGCACCTCAAACTCTCAGCATGCCCTCCTCTGACCTTTGCCCATGCTGCCTGCACATACAGTGTGGGTTGAACAGGAACAGCAAGAGAAAACTACAGATGTTTACAGCAATTTCCTTATTTTCAGGGAAAATTAAAAGATCACAATAAACTTTGAAGATTATCCTACTACTGAAAATCAGGATTACAGAAGTGCATCCATATTCCTTCAAGATCCTATACTCTTCTATTCCAGCTCAATGTCTTCTGCAATCCTGATGACACAGTCCTACTTGCCTCTGTTTTCTCATCAATTCTGGCATTCACTGGATCTATAAACCACTGGAATTCACAACCCAGAAAAAAGCAATCAGTTTCTGTCCTTCTTCACCCTCCCCCGGGTTAATTCTTTGAAGCTTTAGCAGTTGAGCCTATTTAAGAAGAGGCCCCAAAAGGTGATACATCATAAGCAGCTATCAGTGGAGACCTCTCCTAGTTACACAGCAGTAAGCTGCTACACAGGTTACCACACGTTGTAGAACTGCAGTTTCAGTCTAATAGATGACAAGAAAATTAAGATATAAGAATAAAAACTTTCCATATCTCAGTTTGTCAGGGAATTACACTGTTTTTCCATATCATTCATACTTTAGGGCTAACAGGGTGATCAGAAAGCCATGCATTTTACTATGCCTGAATTTATTACTTCAAATCAGGAGTAAAAACAATCACTTCCTGAATCACTTAAACCACTTGACTGAGTGTTTTAGCTTGATTTCCTAAGGCAATGCCATTCCATGGTGACTTCTGGACATATAGACCAATTTCAAGAAAACCTGACAAAATATTATCTCAAAAATAGTATGGATTTTTATGGGGGGGAAACATACAAATGAAAGCAAAACAAATTTGTAAACAAATGGATAAAATGCAGAGATTCAAATTAGAATCCGTAAAGATTAAAAAAGAGCAAAAAATTGCAACACATCCTACATTAACCTAGTCTTTTAGGCCTGCCATTTCCAAGCAACATAGATTTTATTTGTTAGAAGTTTACTTCATTTGTAGGTCAGAATAAGTTGCATTACATTCTGCTTCTTGCACAGCTAACACTGAAGATCATGGGAGAAATTTAAGTATGCTCTGGGAAACAAAGAAGAGACACGGTGGGGAAGCCAATGAGCGTAAAAAGGGGAACTCAGAGGGACACAGTTGCAATGTTCACTGTCTACATGCTTTTTTTTATTCTATATTGTAATATTTTAGATTACCAATAATATGTTTATTAATTCCAGAAGTTATTGTAATGGGTGATGTAGGACTACTACAAAAATCCATTAAGCTTTTCTAGAATGCTGTATTTCCATTGTCATTAAACATCAAAGACAAAACTTTTAGAAGAATCATAGAAGTGCCTCTTGGATTTAACTAAAATTCATCTTAAGTGTTGCCCGGGCATGCCAAGAAATACATGTGAGTCTGAGAAACTGATTATAGCAAAGTTGCAGGGAACAATTAACTGCTGATTTATCAATAACATCAGAATCTTTGTCAAATCAAATTCACATTAATCCATTCCAATGGGCAATCCCCATTGTGCCAAATGTAAACTTTATTTTCAGAAAGCCCTTGGAAATTGGAAGATTAAAGGAAAACCTTATAAAACTGAGATAACAGTACAATTCTATTTAAAGTCTGATCTACAGAATAAATGTGGTGACAAAACCTCCTTGACTATTTATGTTTTCTATAGTATATCTAAACCTGAAAATAGAAAACAGCCAGGTAGTGCCACAGAGTATTTATAGCCCATTGCAACACTCAGGTATCATTCCTATGGAAATTTAGGCAACTATTCCAGCTCAGAAATAGACAATGTACCCAAAGGCTACAAGAACCAAACTGCACTAGCAGTATGCGGGAGCTGAGGTGGGACACTGTATTACATATTAACTTACATTCCTACACCTTTGTTGTTCCACAACTATGCTGTCGGTTATTTTTGCTTTTAAAATACAGAGATCTGTAACAACAAAATTCAGATTACTGAGGACCAGAAGAAACTACTAATAATGCAACTGTCAAGTAACATGATCAAAGCTGTGTACAGGCTGGTTTTTTCCTCCTTGCTCTTTCTCTCTTTTCCAGAGTACCAAGGTTACCTCAGGACAAATAGCACTGTTATGTCAGAAAACAAAGCATGATACACCAGAAGTACAGACTCTTTTTTTGGACATTGTTCAATAATTATTTTTGTTAGAGCCTATGCTTTTTAATAGGATGTGTATTACACTGGTTTAGGAGATCACAGATCCAAAGCCTATTTTTGTTCTATGCAGATAAAATGGCACCAGTAAATCATACATCACACACAACAGCATTTTTTCATCTCTACTTCTCTCTGGTATAAAATACTTAACAGGAATTTATATGAAGCTACTTGGCTGTGATTTCACACACGGCCCAATTTTCTTATTTATTTATAGCATGCTACATTTTGCAATTAATAATGCTAGAAAAACTGGATCCATCTTCCACACTCACTTTTTGATTGCCAAATACATGTACACACAACTTAAGGAGTAAGGACCATCTGCCTTAATAAAAGAGATAGCAAATAGGAAGTGGGATTCTTCTACTAGCTGAGTAGATAGACACGCCCCTACAGCTTCTAGGAGCCTGACCATCAGGTTTCTGTAGGATTATGTATGAACTGATGAAACAAGACTAATAGGGCATTCATTTTCATTTTTATTTCTAGGAACTTACTCTGTTTGCTCAGTGTTCTGGAGAATAATTCACTTACTCAAACTCTTCTGTTGCATCTTCCAAACATCATTAGTCACAATTAAGACACGCAATGACAAGGGTTTGGGAGTCTTGCAAACCCATAAATAACATTTATTCTTGAAATATTTTGTTATTATTCCTTGAAGTTCAGAATACACAATAATTTATTTATAAACCTATATAACTGATATAACAGACTTAATCTAGTAAACTATATTTGCAAGAATAATCTTAAAAGTACAGAATTTGGGAAGGCAAAATGACTACCAAAAAGGCCTGAGTAACTGAACCTTTACTCTATAGACAACACACAAGCTATCACAAAGTAATGAGTTTAAGATGTGAAACTTCAATTATTGCAACAATGATCATAGCCCATTTCTAAATTGTGAAATTAAATCATAAAACATAACATATTCCAAGCCTGACAATCACCTCTTTCAGAATTCACAGTATTTAAACTTGTAAAATTTAAAACACAAAGATACTAGTTGACATTATATAGAATAACTCACAACTTCTAACTTGCAAATAAATTTGGAAATAAAATTTATCCCAGGATCATCAACTAGGAAACAAACAACAGAAAGCACATCTATGCAAACAAGGCATTACTATCGAAACCCACAAACAGATGACAGCCCACTTTTGAGAGATGGAGAAACAGAAAAGCTAAGATAAATACGTTTCTAATAAGAGAGTCAAATTACAGACCAGTCAGCATTCGTGTCTATACATGCTGGAAAATGAGTAGCAGTATTATCCAACTGCTGTAATGCAGCTTTTTCACCCTAAACCTTCCCTACAATTGAACACCCACCTTTGAACGTAGTAGGACAGGGAAATTAAACCAGCTCACCCACTTTTTCCAGACACGCTATCTGATCTAATAGAAGATACCAGCTCAACATACAGAACTCATCTTGAACCAAAACTCTTATTTTAACTAGTCAAAAAGCAATACACGTTTTTTTCCAGTGCACATGTGCATGCATGCACACACAGATGAATCCTACCCTGATTTTTCTTCAAAAATAGAATGGTCCATCAACCTTCATCCTGGTTAGCCTACATTGACAGATGATTTTATGATACAGAAGATCTCTTAGAATCTAATAATTCACCTATTTAAAACAGCTAACATCACAGATGAGGAAAAATAAGACAACAGCTAAATATAATTTTAAAATCATAGGATCATTTAGGTTGTAAAAGACCTTTAAGATCAACAAGTCCAACTGCTAACCCAGAACTTCCAAGTCCATCGCTAAACCATGTCGCTAAGCATCATATCTACATGTTTTTTAAACACCTCCAGGGATGGTGATTCCACCACCTCCCAGGGCAGCCTGTTCCAATGCTTGACCACTATTTCAGTGAATAATTTTTTCCTAATATCCAATCTAAATAACTTAAGGCTGTTTCCTCTGTCCTGTCACTTGTTATCTGGGAGAAGAGATGGACCCCACATGCCTACACCCTCCCTGTGTAGCTGTAAAGACCAATAAGGTCCCCCCTGAGTCTCTTCCTCTCCAGATTAAACAGCCCAAGCTCCCTCAGCTGCTCCTCAACAGACTCGTGCTCCAGCCCCTTCCCCATCCCCGTTGCCCTTCCCTGGACACGCTCCAGCATCTCTACATCCCTCCTGAAATGACAGGCCCAAACTGAACACCAGATTAGAGGTGTGGTGTCACCAGTGCTGAGTACAGGGGGACAACTGCCTCCCCTGTCCTGCTGGCCACACTATTTCGGACACAAGCGAGGATGCTGTTGGCTTTCTTGGCCACCTGGGCACACTGCTGGCTGTCAACCAACACCTCGAGGACCTTTCCCTCCCGGCAGCTTTCCAGCCACTCTTCCCTAAGCCTGTAGCACTGCATGGGGTTGTTGTGCCCCAAGTGCAGGACCCAGCACCGAGCCTTGCTGAACCTCATACAACTGGACTCAGCTCATTGATCCAGCCTGCCCAGGTCCCTCTGCAGAGCCTTCCTGCCCTCCAGCAGATCACTGTCCCCCAACTTGGTGTCGTCTGCCAGCTTTCTGAGGGTGCACTCGATCCTCTTGTCTAGATCATTGATAAAGATATTAAACAGGACTGGTCCCAAAACTGATCCCTGAGGAACACCACTTGTGACCAGCCATCAGCTGGATGTTAACTCCATTCACCACCACTCTTTGGGCTCGGCCAGCCAGCTTCTAACCCAATGCAGGGTACACCCATCCACACCATAAGCAGCCAGTTTCTCCAGGAGAATGCTGTGGGAAAGGGTCTCAAAGCTTTACTAAAGTCTGGGTAAACATCCACAGACTTTTCCTCATCTACTAGGCAGGTCACCTTGTCACAGAAGGAAATCAAGTTTGTCAAGCAGGACCTGCCTTTCATAAACCTGTGTTGGCTGGGCCTGATCCCCTGGTTGTCCTGTACATGCCATGTGATGGCACTCAAGATGACCTGCTCCATAACCTTCCCCAGCACTGAGATCAGGCTGACAGGTTTACTGTTCCCTGGAACCTCCTTTCTGCCCTTCTTGTAGATGGGCATCACACTGGCCAACCTCCAGCCTTCTGGGACCTCCCCAGTTAGCCAGGACTGTTGACAGATGATTGAAAAGTGGTTTGGTGAGCACTTCCAACAGCTCCCTCAGTACCCTTGGGTGGATCTCATCTGGCCCCAATGACTTATGCATATCCAAGTTAAGCAGCAGGTCACTGACCATTTTTTCCTACGGGGACTTCACTTTGCTCCTTGTCTCTGTCTTCCAGCTCAGGGGGCTGAGTACCCTGAGAAAAACTGGTCTTGCTATTAAAGACTGAGGCAAAGAAAGCATTAAGTATCTCAGCCTTTTCCTCATCTTTTCTGATAATGTTCCCCCCTCACCCCTCCAATAAAGGACAGACATTCTCCTTGGCCGAAGTATTTGTAAAAACATATTTTTAAATACATAAAACCTCATCTTTAACAGCAGTGGCCAGCATGATTTCTAGCCGGGCTTTTGTCTTTCTAATCTATCTAATTGCATAACCTTGTGACATCCTTTAGACCTCCTGAGTTGCCTGCCCCTTCTTCCACAGGTACTAATATATTCTTATTTTCCTGAGTTCCAGCCAAACTCCTCTGTTCAGCCAGAGACAGGTTGCCAGCAGGCCTGATACCACGTAAACTGACCCATGATAAAAGAAAACAAAATTCAGCTGTTGACACCAGGCCCAGAGCCAGGTATTGATCTGTGTGACCTTCCACTTACATGCCCCGTCATTCCCTGCAACTGACAGAAGAGAACAAAACACTACCTGTGCTCCTGATCCCTCAACCAGCCACCCCAAGGCCCTGAGGTCTCTCGATTGCTGTCAGACTTCTTGTTGTTTGGACTTCATCATTGCCCACTTTGAAAACCAGGAATGGATAATAATCAGAAGGCCATACCAGACAAGGGAGTTTTCTAGTAACACCCCTTACCTGGGCCCCAGGGAGGCAGCAGACTTCCCTATGGGCTGGGTTCAGTTGGCATATCAGGCCCTCTGTTCCTTTAAGAGTGGAGTCACTGATTACAACCACCTTTCTTCTTTTCTTAGCAGAGCTGGTCATGATGCATTGGGTTGATTGACTCGCCCTGGATAACTCCTCCAACCTGGATGAGCCTTCCTCCACACCATAATTCTCTTGGCCCTCAGGCTCTAGAGCAGGGGTCCTCAAACTTTTTAACCAGGGGGCCGGCGCGCAGATGAAGTGGCAGGCAGTCATCTGTGGCTGCTTGGTTTCCCCCCCAACACCCGGTGGGGGGGTCTGTAAATACCAGGGGCTGGATTGAGGACCCTGGGGGCCGTATCCGGCCCACGGGCTGTAGTTTGAGGACCCCTGATGTAGAGCCTCATACTTACTATACAGGAGGAGCCTGGGAAGGTGAATTAGACCAGGAGGCAATTTGCCTGCTGCCCCAAGCAGGGACCTGTTTCCATTCCTCCTCATTTCTTAGGTGCCCTCCTTCTGCCTTGTGGTGAGAGGGTATGGGATCCTCCACTTCTTTGAGGTGTCCATCTGGTGCACTTGTCTCAGCAACGGTAGAGCACGGCTCCACCAGTCTATCTCCCTCTCACATTGCCAGATCTCCTTAGCGTTTCTACTTCTCCTTCCAGCTCTGCCACCAGGCTGAGCAGATCGTCCCCCTGGTCACACCTCACACAAGTGCTACCTTTGCTGCCCTTCAGTAGCAGTGACAGGCTCAGGCACTTCCTGCAGCCCGTGACCTGGACAGCTGCATGTTTACCTGGGAGCTCCATCTGGGTCATCACATGCCTTCTGGTACTGCCTTTTGGCAGAGCAGAAACCATAGCTAGGTTTTCACCAGGATCTGTAGTATTACTAAGCTGGTAAATGCTACTCTAAAAGCATTGCTTGTAACACTGTTTAAAGAAATTGTTAGAAACAACAGCACACAATTGTTTCTACATTCAGCTATAAATGCTAACTAACTCTGCCCTTCAAAAGATCAAGCTCTTAGGAAGAATGGCCCCAGATAAAGCCAACTGCCTAAATATTCCTGACAATGGACTTCATTTGAAATGCACTTCTTACATGACACCAATATCTGTTCTTTCAACCTCATTAAGCTCCTTTCTATTCAAAGTCATGTTCAGATACTTATGGAGGAATGAAAAGTTGCAATTGCTGCCAAATTCATTAGCAAAATATGCTAAAAATCCAAGTCTGTTTCCTTGTAATCTTTTTCCAGCATTATAAGATCATGTTATTATCTACTTGTAATTCTAGCAGACTTTTGTTACTTGGGCTAAAGATATCATTGCTAGGTATCTGTTTGGCCAAATTGTTTTAGAAAATTTCTAAATAAATGGTCAACCACTTTCAAAACCAAGGAAGAAACACAGCATTTTTATCATGTTTTGTTATTCCAAGCTTTTCTCTGAGAAGCTTTGGACTGAAGTGGTGAAATCCAGCAAAGTGCGTGCGTATGTTTTTCCTACAAAAATTTTCAGTAAATCTGCCCAAGCCGTAGGACTTTAAAATGCCATGTGCACAGAAAATAATAGTGTAAAGTACTCATTTTTGTTCAACGTTGAGCAGAATATGCAAAGATTCTCACTTCACCAAACCCACTCCTGAACAGCACTCTGACAGTGGCAGGAAGCTGATTCAATACCAGCACTGCATTGTATGGGAGAAATTTTTCCCAACATAAGAGCAGCAAGAGAAGGACCAACATTGGCCTAAAATAGGAAGGACATCAGAAGCATAGTGATATAAAGACTGGAACAAGCAACTTGGTACTGGCAGCAGATCTAGGAAATCGGGAGAAGACAAAGAGTGAAGCTCAAGGCAGAAATTGGTACAATGAAGCTGGGAATGAGATAGTACCACTGGCTGAGACAGGGTCATTTTGCTAGCATGAGTGGTAGAAGTATGTCTGCAGGTGGTAAAGATGCCAAGCCTGCAAAGATGCCCGTGGGTACTGATACGACATCAGAAGACTATTTGCTGTCCTAGTCGACACCACAGAATTCTATGATGTTACACAAAAAACCATATTCAACTTTATTAAGAATAAGACTTAATTAATAATGCATATATTTTCCCCATAGGCAGCCATTAATTCTGGGATTGTTTTTCACCCAGGTACCTAAGCCCCTGAGACATTATTTCATGGGAATTAGCAATTGCAACCAAACACTGAACATATGAAACTGCGTATAACTGAATACACTGCAAAACAAGTCCCATGCAGTTCAAATTCTGCACCCAAATTTGGTGACTATTCTTGACCTTGATCTCATAGTGCCCACTTCCCCATCTGTTAAATAAAATTAGTAATTGATCTCACTAGTGAGAGATGAAAAAAGCATGAATATGTGTTCATAAAAACCTGAAGATACAGAATCTTTTGGTTAGCATGAGTAGTATATTAGGATAAAGATTCAGAGACAATTCAGTACACCAAACATGGAAAAAGAAAATATTTGATATCTTCACACTGAATATTATCCATTTACTGCACTGAATGAGGCTTCATTTTTTACAAAGGGTTGTATTTTACATTTTATATTTTGCTTTCATATAGTAAAGAGATTATTGTAATAATACCCACACAGGCACATGTAGCTTCAAAAATGCAGGCTTGCAAAATAAAGCAATCAGTAACTAGAAAACAATATAGTTGAAGTCTACAAACATGTAAGCTAGAAATTTCTAATAGGTATTTTTCTATGACATGGAGATCATGACCTCCTAAATATCAGGAAAAAAGCCCCATAAACAGCAAGATTACTCCTTTATACAAAAGACAATGAACATGATCACTGTGTCTATGTCATAGACTCAGTATACAACAGAAAATAACCACGAAGACAACCCATTTGTGATGTACATTTTCTGGATGAAGCTCAATCAGTAAGTAATGATATAGTAACTTGTTTGGGGTTTTTTTTGCTATGCAAAAGAAGCCTCTTTTCACCTAATACAGATAGCATCTGTGCTCTATGTCAATTTAAGTGCTTTTTAAACTAGGCCAAAAAAAAAAAAAAAGAAAAAAACCAGAAAATCCAAGTTGGAGGTGGTACCTGCTTTTAACCCTGTCAGACTTCAGCAAGTATATTTTTAAGGAAAAATAATATTTTTCTTCCGTGTTGTTCACAAATAAACAGAGAAGTTGACAGACCATAGTATGAAAAAAATGGGACCAAACTGACTTTCATCAGCACACTGAAAACAGCATTTTCAGCGTAGCAAAATTATTCTAATGGTCTTAGAATACTTTTGCATGGGCATGAAAAAGTACTTCTGGTTCAGTCAAATTAATGTTGTTACATTTGACAGAAGGCTTTTTGAATGAAGAAATCTAAAAATTTAAAAAAAAAAGGCAGACCATCAAACACTAGCACACCTGGAAGTTCCAGAATAAAATATTATGCAATTTAATGAATACAGAACATTTTAAATTTAACACAAAACAGCTCCTGTTCATCAAAACTCTAAAGGAGACAAAAACCCCAAGCATATAATTTTAATACTTACTGTCATTTGTCCACATAAAGTAAAAATTACTGCATTTTAACAGCCTAATTTACAAATACCAAAGTTTCCCAACTGTTTACAAATTAATTTTTTAATTATTAAAAACTTTTATTTGAATAAGCTTTTCCAGCTTTACATCTTCACTTACCGAGAAAGAGTTGATTTCCCTGAACCAGGTAGGCCTCTTAAGATCAGGAGTAATTTCTGTGAACAACTGAATCTTTCTTCAGGTAACCACAAGGAAGAAAAGCTGTGCATTCCTTCTGTATTGTCAGCTTTTGGATCCTTCCAACACTTTTCGCTGGTTTCACAGAAACCATTATTTTGGAGTCCATTCTGGTCATTAGTTCCGTTTATGAAGACCTGAGTAGTATGGATATCAGTATGACCAGCATAGTTGCTACTTTGATCAAGCAATGGACCATGACTGTTGATATCAGTAGCTCCATGGCAACCATGATCATTCTTGTACAAAAGTTCACCATTCTGAGAAGGGAGAACATTTTTTTTTTGTGGTGGGGAATTAAGTATCTGAAAACGTGACTGATAGTTGAATCTAGGAGCAAGAGGTCCCTGAGGTATGACGAAAGAGACTGTTGACTGCCAAGCAGGTCTGAATTCAGGCACTGAGTAGTTCCAATATTTAGATTCTGCTTGTCCATTAAAGGTATTTTCAGTTTTCCAGCCACCTCCTTCCATGACAAACTGCTGCTCATTGCTTGTTTTCTGACTGTTCTGTTCCCCAAAGAAACGCTCTCCATTCTCATAAAATGTTTGTGAGCTGCCCAACAACATGCAGTGATAATCCTCTTGTGAGATTTGACTACAGTTATATGGAGAGCATTGTTCCTGAGAAGTTTCAGTTTTTTCTTCCTGAAAAACAGTATCTAAACTTTCATTTTCCAGCTGATTAATCTCTTTATAGAACTGGTCCAGTTCATCATCTATTTCTTTTACAGCGGAAGAAACAGTCTGCATCTTCTTTGCCTCCATTCCTTTAGCTCTGTTTTCACACAATTCATTCTGATCTCCCTCACTGCTTTTACATTCATTGCGACTGCCAGATTCATCCCGTTCGTTACATTCGGCAGGTTTGTAAATAGGTCCAATAAATTCTTTGCTTGTAAAAAACTCTTCATCTGATGCATTTCTATTTATTGAGAATGATATACTGGTATTTTTAATATTAGCCTCACCAGCATGATTTGTAATAAAAGTGCCTTTCTTTTCTTCAACTGTAGTGCCATTTATTGATACAAATGGAGGATTTACATTCTGCACAATTTCTGAATCAACTGGCTGACTAAGCACTAGATTATTTTCAGGGAGCACTTCATTCAGCGTTCCCAAGACACCAGTAAGTGTTTCCTCTTGCTTCTGCATTTCCTGTTGCCCTTGGTTATCTGAGGCATACGCTGGTATCAAATCATTTAATGTTCTCTCAGCATCCACTTCCTCCTGAATAGCTTGGATATCATCATCATCAGAGAGTTCCTCGTAAGCTTCTTCTGTTGACTTCATTTTTTTAGAACATGGTTCAATTGTGATTTCATCCTGACACTCCAAGAGCCTTATTCTACTTTCAGCCTGAAGCATCTTAGAAAAAAGAATAATAATTAACAGCACACACATTTTTAAAGTGTAAAAAACCATAAGTTATTCAGACGTATGACATACATCCTCAGACCCTCCATGGTCACAACTAAAATGAACTCAACCAGAAGAAAAGCAGACATCACCTACTGGAAGTACCATTTAAACAAAACTGCCACATTATCACACAACTTTAGCAAAGAACAGTAGTGCTGTACCAATCTAGCAGCTGCATTTTATGATAAACCTTAAATAACTTTTAAATGCAAATATTTGAAAAATTAATTACATCAGCCTGTTCTCTACTGACCTATGCTAATCTGCCAAGTGTTATAAATCTCTTAAAAGATAAACATGTGCCAATTTCCAATGTACAAACTGATGCCTGACATCACTGCTAATATGACCAACAAAACCGCAAATACTTCAATCATGAGGATGATTTTCTGTGACACAAACTGAATCCAACTAATTCATTTAACAATCAAACAGATGCTGGATAGCATTTATAATTTAGTACTCTAGTCAAATAAGATTTAAAATTAAATCTGCAATCTGTTATTATATTCTGGTTTTGGAACAACCAAAGACTTTTTTTAGGGACCAAGACCATTTGGGTTTATGTTTTCTAAAAACACACACAAAAAAAGCAATGCCTGCCCCAAACAGATTGTACTCTAAGAGTGAGCCAATAAATTCCGTAAAGATTCAGAAACACAACAGCAATTAGAAACAAAGTGAGATGCCACTGACCACCATGACACCCAGTCATGCCATTATCCATCTATTAGTTAGAATTACTTGGATTTTCCTTTGTATTCCAGAAGTCTAGACAGAATGCCATAAAAAGCAGCAGTAATATTATTATAAATCAAATGTCAAGTAGTTTACTCAGCAAACTGCCCCACGCCGCCCAAAGCAAATGCAGTACCAAACAAGGAAAAAAGTATTCTTCCTACTACAGAGTTTATTCCACTGCTCTCTGTGAACGTATGAGCTTTCCAGGAATAAATATTAACAAAACATCACATGCTCTTCATTCTGGACAAGAAACAAGAGGTTTTTTCCTTTATCTGAGAAGGATATGCAGGTAGTATTAAGGGAAGATTTCCAAGTAACATTTATCATCTCATGTTCACTTGCAAAACTGGCAAGGAAAGGTGTTACTCTGGGCACTTTCTCACCTATTATCCAAAGGAAGAGAATCCTGCCATCCCTAGTCTCAAAATGTCTAAACCAAAGCAAATTTAGTGTTTGCGTTTGACTTCACTACTTGGAAAAAGCACTAATGTCAGAGGGGGGAGAAACACAGCCATGCAACTTTCCCTCTTCCTCAGAACCTGGTGGAACATTGGGGGTACTATGGTCTCCCCTCCCCTCAAGATGTATGCATTTTATGCATACCCCCAGCTTCTCAGTTCCTCCTTTCTGTAAATTTGAAAGCAAGCACAACACGGTATGAATTGTGGACTGTATCCTCCATTTATCAAAAAATGTTACTCCTGCTCAAAAACAGGATTGGGGAAAAAAAAAAGTTGCTTTATAAGCTCCTATGTCCTCACCTGTCTTCTGGGATGGTGTTTAAGCAGAGCCCATATTCTGATGTGGAATGAAAACAGAGCATGTGAGCACTTGCTGTATGACAACAACTCTAATGATGGAAGACATTGCTCTGTGACTGTTCCACACAGGAATATGCTTTCTTGCTAATCCAGACTTTCTCTGGCTGTCTTTTCGGACAGCAAAATTGCACATGAAAACATCTCGACCTGCACTGTTGGGGAGGACAGAGCAACTATGTCCTGAGAAAGTGCAATTTATGGCACAGCCTGGCCTCTTGAATGTGATAGGCATAGGTCTGTCACATTTCTATAAAGAATGGCTTGTAAACATTGGGCCTGCGTTCGCCTATGTGATTCAGCAGGCCGGCTCCTGCAACGACACTAAATTAGTACTTTAACTAACCTGCCAAACATCCAGAAGACTCCATCAAGTAACTCAAGGCCATAAGCTCCACCTCTACAATAAATTCCCAAATGGAAAAAGGTGGCGTACGTGGCAGAACTTACAGATGGAGGAACTGACTGGCTTTGCTTGCGCGACCACCTCCTTCAAGGCCCGGAGGCGACAAAGCACGTCGGCCAGCGTCCCTCGGCCGGCGCCAGGCCGCGTCTCAAGGCCGGGGGACGCTGGCGCTGCCGCCGCTGGCAGCGGGGGCCCCAGGGCCACCAGCCCCGGCTCCCGGCAGTGTGCCAGCCGCCCCCCCCGCCCCGCAGCGCAAGGCACCCCCGCCGCCCGCCTCATACACGCACGGCTCCCCCGGGCCGGCGCCGAGGCCGCCACAACCTCCGCAGCCGGCTCCCGCACGTTAACGCCACCGCTCCGGCGCTGCTCCCCTCTCCGCCCGGACGCGGCGAGCCGAGCGCTCGCCCACGCCCCCCTCTCGCCACACGCCGGTAGAGGCGTCGGGGAGGAGCGCCTTCCCGGCCCCATTGAACAGAAGCCGCAGCCACACGCGGGTGAGGACACCAACCTCAAAGCAGAGGCGCCCGCCCGTCTCCCGCCGCCTCGGCGAGCGGCGCACAGCCGGCGGGCGGGGGGGGGGGGGGGGGGGGGGGCAGGGAGGGGCAGCGCTGACGACCTCTACCGCCTCCCTCTACCACTTCGCCCCCGCGGCCCCGGCTGCTACGGGACGCGCGGCTCCACCCGCCCGCCGGACTGCAGCTCCCAGCATACCCGGCGGCGCGGGGCGGGGCGGGGGGGGCGGCGCGGCGCGGGGCGGGGCCGCCACTTCGCGCGAGGCGCGGGAAGAAGCCGTCGGGGGCGGTGGCGCTGTGGGGGGCGGGGGCCGTCAGCCCCGCCGGGCGCGCCTGTGTGTCCCGTGTACACCGCCGTTCCGCGCCCCGCGAAGGACGGTGAGCTCAGCCCGAGAGGGGCAGCGGGGTTTAGGCTATTTTAAACTCGGGGCGTTGTTTTCTCGGTGCGGGGCGAGGTGTTGCCTTTGTGAGGGCAGTGGCTGTCTCTGTGGTTTCCCAGCTTCAGGGGCTGCAGGCTGTACTGCAGTGGAAACGGCGAGCTTGTTTTTCTGTCTCCGTATTGACACATCTGGTGTTTTATTCTTGGTGAAACTGGAAATCTCAGCTACTGAAAGCACGGGGCAGGAGCTTGGCTACATTTTCTACTCTCCTGCCTAGGCCCTCAGCTGTGCCTGCACCACATTTTGGCTCCGATTTCTGCGGTACAGTCTACCTTCCTAAAACTGCCTGGTGGTTGTTTTTACAAAATCATGGAATCACTTAGGTTGGAAGAAACCCTTATAATCATCAAGTCCAACCGTTAACCCAGCACTGCCAAGACCGCCACTGAACCATGTCCCCAAGTACCACAACTACAAGTCTTTTAAATACCTCCAGGGGTGGTGACTCAACCATCCCCCTGGGCAGCCTGTTCCAGTGCTTGACAACCCTTCTGATGAAGTTTTTCCTAATATCCAATCCAAACCTCACCTGGTACAACTTGAGGCCATTTCCTCTTGTCCTATCCCTTGGTACTACGGAGACTAATAATGAAATAAAATGTGGAGGCATATTTTGCCCAGACGTTTGGCCTGTCTATGTTGATTTCAATAAAGCTTATTTTTTTGGCTGTAACCCTAAGAGAGAACATTTATTATAATGGGTTATGTATATCCGTGTGCTAGATTAAGTTACTCTTACTACTATGTTAAGGATAGAATACTTTCTTCTGTAGAGTTTCGAGGATCAGAATGTTTATTTTGCTTTAAGTGGTATTCTGCTTTCTGTGTAAGAATAACAAAGAAAGATTTTAGCAAGATTATGAAGTTCTGATGAGGATTGTCCCCAATGTAAAATTTGCCCAAGTTTCCTATGTGTGCATTGTACTTACATGAACTTGCAGCTTTTCCCTGCAGCATAAATAGAGCATATTTTTTCCATTATGTGACTATGTTCTTCTTTTCAAATCTTGTGGTGTTATGCAAAGCAAACCATATTTTTCCTAAGAAACAGTCTTGTAACAGTAATTCCCCAATTTTCATTAGTGCACACAACAGCTCCTATAACTGATGTGCCCATTTGAAATACCTGGAACATTTATGTTTTCAGATAACACAAATAAATCAGAAATATGTTAGTTTATAGAATTTATAAAATCCTTGAAATTAGTTTATTTGCTATAAATGGTAAAAATAAAACAGTGATTGTTAAAATCCATGGCAACTATTCCTTCCAGTTACCCCTGCAACAAAAACAGTCTCCTTTTCAGTGCTAGATGGTAGCCTTGTTTTGTTAGAAGGTATGGATGTGTCTTTGGAAACATTTTAATTTAGATCAGAAGTGAGCTTTTTAAGTGAATCTCCTGATTCTTCTCATTTACTATGCTTTGTTAAGATTAGTGCTCCTCCAGTTTAAAAGCTACTGAAATGTGTATTGTATGAATGCCACAATCTCATAGGATCAAATACTTTTCTGTATTGATTTACACTTAATGATGCTGCCTGGTTATGTAGACATTGTCTGCATCACAACCAGATCTGGGAAATCTGCGTGCACCTTCTGAGGAATAAAGGTGGCATAACCTTGTCACTCCATTTCCAACTGGAAAAACAATGTGTGAATTCTCCTGGAAGACACGAGCAGTCCTGTGTTTAGATATGGCCTTGCTGTGGCTTTGGGGCCTGCATTTTGTACCGTGTTTTGGAATCCACAAAAAGACAAAATGTACAGCTATTTTGAAGTACAGAAAAACTCAGAAGGAACTGGTCATTTCTGCTGGAAGGAGTTCTTTCAGGAAGGAAAACAGGAAATGTCTCAAAGAACTGACCTTGGCTATGAAGAAAAATGTAGAAACGTGAGATATACAAAGGAGAATATTATTGCAAGTTGGTGGAATATTTCTAACACAAGTATTTTCAGAAATACAAAAGCTACACTGCTTTATTCTTGTACCCTTTTTCATGAGATTTTCTAAAGATAGTAAAGCTAGTCTTTAATATTAAAAATATATTGCAACAAGATTCTTGGCTTCTTGGAGAATTCTAATAGTAAGACTTTAAATTATTTAGACCTAAGGAAAAATATTTTGCATCTGAAATCATGATTATATGCTTCCCTAGATGAGCTAAATCATTAAACACCCAAGTTAACCATCTAGAGAGAATAGGTGTTTGCTGCACATGGACCTTTTGCAGGTGGTATCTAGAGAACAAAGCTGTCAAGCGCTTCATATTGTGTATCTAGTAATTGTCTCAGATGTATTTCATTTTGGGAATTCTCCCAGTACTTGTGTACCTAATTAAATAAACCACATGTTACAACTGACAATACCCTAATGTCATTTTTTCAGCCTCATTGAGGGTAATAAAATACACTTTCCCTGATGATACTATTCCAGCTGCTACAGATCCCCTATGGGAAGATGTATGTATTTGAGACAAAGCTACAAACTATTACCCTCACAATCCTCAGGCTACACTAGATGATAAAAGAAGCTCCATCAGAAACATCATCAGGAGAAGTTGATACGGTAGTGTCCAAGGGGCACTGTAATGGTGAAAATATTTAGAAAGAAGCATTAACAGATCATGGATTTTCTTTGTTTGCAAAGGAGTCTGAGTTTTATAACATTTTTTTTTTTCATATGTTTATAAATTTGCATGGAACTCAACCATGTACCAGGTAGAACTCTACCATGTACCTCTACTATATGTCACCCAAATCATGCTTCCTGTAACATACAAAACTCATCTATGGTTTTGGTGGAAACTTCTCATAGAAGTAAAAGTGTAAGAGTGTAGTAGTGTTATTGCATGGGTAAAAAATTATGAAAAATCATCTATTCTTGTGTTTCTTGACATTTATGCCATTACCTTCCTATTAGCTGATGAAATGTTGGCTTTAACTGATCTAAGGGAAAAGGAAATTTTTCCACTTTATTTAATCAGATTTTGATTCAGTTTGCCAAGTATCTTGTACATTTAAGTTGATTTGAACATTACAGATAGCATCACAATCTGTATGCATGAGGGAAGTGAATAATGTTCTAGGAAAATAATTAATCTTGACATTATTTAACTTGAATGTTTGAACTTGCAAATGGAGCATTTTCTTAGAATGGTTTTTGTATTTTATTTCCTTAATTAAAAGGGGAGAATGGCAGCTGTCCACTTAGGAGGATCATTCTGATTCCTACATGGTTTACTGGCAGCTGCATTAAAGTAAGTAGTTGCACTAACAGGCAACTCTCTTCTGCATGGGCCCAGTTTCAGGTTCTGTAGAAAAAAATGCCATAATGTGGAATTTCAAATGACAACTAAACCACACTAAACCTAAACTACTGGCAGAAAAAGTGTGTCTGCTGCTCTTCCCATACATGGGCATGCCTAGCTGCTGTCCTGCCTCCTCTCTCCTAGTAGCTTTTGTTCTTGTTTGATCCCAGAGAGAGCCAGTGCTCCTGCATCACTGGTGGGCCCAGGCCAGTCAGTGCCAGGGAAGCAGCGGGAACAAGTAGCTGTGGAGGGTGCAGGGACTGGTACATCTCCTTTCAGCAGCATTCAGCCGTTGCATCAGTTTAACTGTATCACCTCACCCTAACGATTACCAAGTTACGTGACCCTAGCCACCATGTTGCTGTACCCAGTGCCTCCTTGCAACTGTTTTTACACACCAGTTTGTTTCTACCCACCATGACTGCCCATCTCTTCCTTGCCTCTACTGTTCCTCTCCAGTATGATTTTGCTTCTTGCCTGGTTCCCACTATTCCTTTATATTCCATAGTCCTGTATCATTTCCCACTACTAATGCTGTGCTTTTCCCCCCTTCTCTCCCTTGCTATTTGATTCAGGGTGTTTTCTTCCTTCTGTTTTTTAGCACTTTCCTCTTTCCTGCAAAAGACTAATGTGCTGCCTTTACCTTCTCATGCATGTCTGGAACACAGCATCAGAGTGGCATCCATTTGCTGAGGGAAAACTACAGAAAATATATACGTTCTCTGCAGTGAGAGAGGTAACTGGGTACACTTCAATGGCAGCAGGAAGAGGAATATTCATCCAGTTTCTCAAACTACAAGTTTCTGTTTCATAAAAGGGGAAGAACTGGGGTTTTTTTTCATAAAAACATTATACTATTTTTTTGTGTAAGGAAAGATTTCCCTTAAATCTGCTTTTAGAAACATTTTAGATAAAATTTCCCAAAATAAGACAGCATGAAGAAGGTAGCTGGCTTGAAAAATATGAACACAGAAGATTAAATGTTGGCAAAACAATACATGTCTGTATTCTGTCTTTTAATAGAAAACATTAGGCAAATGTAAGATAGAGAGAATTATGAGACTCCATCTGTAATAACAAGGGGAAAAAAATCAAGATAAATATCCAGCGGGCACTACTTCAGATTGGTTTTTACAATTAAGGTTTAATATAAAAGGAATGATAGCTCAATCATTTCGATCTTGTGCCTTGATCTTGGTAGCAGAGTTGAGGTAGCAGAATACTCTTCTTCTCCTAACACTGTTCTTCTAATAACAGTTGCATTTGCATTCAAGAGGACTAGTTACATACATTTAATCACGCAGCTTTCTAAAAGATAATTACCTTGGGCCTTAATTTGTTTTCTCACTCTGTACTTCACTAAAACTTGTTTGAATAAATGAGGCTTCAAGACATTTTAGAAAATATAGGAAATACTCTTGTGTCATTCTTTGAATTTAAAACAAACTAGAGAGAAATTCCGGTGACCATTAAGAGAACTAGTTTACTCAACCAGCTAGGAATGTTGCTTGCCAAATGGCTTTCTGAAACTTTTATGATGAAGAGGAGTCATATTTAATGATATGTAAATGTCACATCAAAATTTCAGTCATAAAAATCCAGTAACAATGTTTTACTTACTAATTTCCACAAATAAAGTGGAGGGTTTTTATTTTCAAATTTCAACTTGAGAATTAACCTTAGGAATTATAATTCTGATAAAGTTATATCTTTTTATGAAAAAAATATACTTACTAGCCTGCTGGTTGTGACAGACAGGAGTATGTTTTGATATATGCAACAGATAGTAGTAAGTGATACTTAAGCCATGGATAGATTAGTGTTTCTTTTGACTATGGTATAAGTAGTCTTGTCATTTAAATATTGTTACTTTATTCCCTTCCAGTACAGGATGAACCCCTTTGGAGATAAAAATAGCAGGGAGAAAATAAAAGGAACATCTAATTAATTCATTTTGGAGGTTTTTGAAACCTTTGATGTAATATTTTAGGAAATTTGGGAAATTCAGATTTTAGCTGAAATCTGCATGTGTAGATTTTTTTTCTTGACAGTAAAGCACCTGTTCTGTGAGGCACTGAACAGCACTGTAGCAAAACAGAACTAAAAGAATGGTAAATTTTAACTACTAAGGCAGAGTGCTTTAGAAAATGTAACAACTGCTGGCCTACGGCAAAGCTGAGCTTCTAGGTTGTGAAGTATTAGGGGAAAGCTAACCAAGAAAAACATGATTCTGAACAATTCATGTGTTCCAAAGTAGAGCATGGGGAGTTTCTGGGAAGCGACACTCAGGGTGAAGGTCCAGGCACTGCTTAGTCTGCAAGGCTAACTAGGGGCTCACATTTACATTAAAATGGAGGAGACTGAGTGTAATGCCTTCAGTAGACTTAAATTCAATGGGACATTCAAATAAGTAGCTTTAAATAGAGAGCAGACAGTGGAATGGTAAAAGCAAAAAGTGTGAGTAGAAGAAAAAGATCATCAGATAAAGCAAGTGAAAAAATACTCAGCATTTTACACAGCACAATATGTTTAAGTATTTCATGCTTAATATACTAACCACTGTTTAAGTGAAAGGAAAAGAGATGATGAAGTACTACCGAACTTTAGTGCAAACGTGCTTAGTTAAGGCAGTTAACATCCCCATTGTTTTTGTACAATACTTATTCATTTTAAGTACTCATTTGTTACCTGAAATTACTTTTATTTGAATACTTGAAGTTTAACAACAGAGACACTCACCTTTCAGATACAACTTACAGTAAAAAGTTCTTAAATATGTTTCCCATTTTGTCATACTAACAGCATTGCTTAAGAATATTTAGGTTATGTACTCTCCTCTCCCACTTTCTATCCTACATCTCAATTAAGGATGGAGAGCATTTAAATCAATTAAAGGTAACTCAGAGGAGAAGAACTAATTTAATTCACTGACAAAATGAGCTAATCACCAGGGAAAGAAAGACTACTGGTACAGACTCCCAAAATGCTAATCCACTACTGTCGTACCTGTCAGCAAGGCACCAAGGGAAGAACCATTTTTTTCCCCCTGGCTACTGTGGCTTTTTAGATGCTGGCTGCCATAGGTTATATTAGTGTTCAGTCATAGGAATACACTGTGAAAATATCTGGAGTGATCAGTGGTCAGCAAGAAGATTCCATGACACTTAGCAATAAAACAGCTGTTAAGCCATGCCAGAATGAAAAAACCCAACAAACCACAACCAACAGCAAACTGGTATTAGAAGCCTTAGAGTTTTGTGTATTGATGCTCTCTAACTTAGTCCTATCAGACAGCAAGATGGTTAGATTGGTTTAGCTAAAGCTTAAAAGGGTTGGTAGTGAAATAAACACCATCACTTCCTGACTGCAGTAGAGACAGATTCTGTTTCAGACCAGAAACAATCTAAATTATGTTTTTTGCTGCTGTAACGTGAAACATTTTATTGCTCTCTTCCCATACATGTGTCCAGAAAGGCACTGACCTCTTCAGGATCCTATCTGAAGAAGAGAGGTCAGAGATGAAGATGCATCTAAAGGTGACTTGAGATGGCATGTTTTGGGAGGGGGTAATAGTTTTTGTTTTAATAGAAAGACTTACTTTAGTAGGTCATTTAATCTTACTAGTGTCCCAATGTAACTGTTAACTGTTTCATGAAGAAAGCACATGAGTAGGTGGAGTGAAAGGCTTCCTGCAGTCCTCACCCTGAAAAGCAACATAATGTAATCTCTATAAATTAATTTTTTGAAAATATCATATAGTACTTGACTCTTGTCTTTTTATTAGAAAACAACCACAAGAAAGACACAAATATGTATTTTTGGTAGTCAGACTTGTTAGCACTAAGATTAAAGCAATACTTACTAAACATTAGAATTAATACTGCACATGTATTAAAGCTAGTTGCTCCTGAGCATCACTGTCTTATTCAGCTGTTTGATTTTTGTTTACAGAGACACAGCATTGGAAACAGCACTCACAGAGACAGTAAGAGTCTAAAAATTCCGGTCATCTTAAGTCACTGTTTCCATGTGGCTTCCTTGCAAATTACTTAAGAGACGTATGAGATACTAAAATTAGTTGCTAAGTTAACTCATGTTCATAATAATGTCAACCATTTAGTTGAAGAGCCAACACTACTAAGTGAACTATTTCTTCTCTGAGACAAATTGCTATACCTGCAAGGCAAAGGTGTGTATAGGCACTAACTCCCTCTTAGATGGCAAAAAACCTTTCAGTGTGAAGGGCTTATGATATGTTACATGTATTTAATTTGAATTGTTTTTCTAGTACAATATTTTTGATGCAATTGTTCACGAGTCATAACTGCAAGAGAAATAAACGGAAGGGAAAGGTGGTTATACCTATGCTGGAAATAAAAGTATAAGTTTCACAAACCTGCTACATTAGGAAAGGGAATTTAGATAAGTATGATGGGAAAAAAAAAAGGAAAAAAAGCACCCTTCTGTCTCTTAATCCAATTTTTACTTTTCTGTTCTGCCTTGATTTTGCCCACACCATCTATAAAAGGAAACAAAAGCTACTTTAGGATACAGTTAAGTGTGTGGGGTTTTTTTTTTCCCTTTGGGTCACTCATGTAATGTTGGAAACGTAACTTGCAGTTTGCATTCAAATAAAAACCCTATCAATTGGCTTACATTCAAATTCTGTGTTATTTGTGCTGGCCCTTCATCAGACTCTGGTGATGACTGTATGGAGGGATTTGCTTAACAGCTACTCTTAAATCATGTAATGTTAATCTTTAAGTAGTAAAGTTGATAAAACAATTTACAACTTATTGCTATCAAAAGCAGGTGTTCTTGGTCTCTGCTGTGTAGTCCCTCCCTTCTTTCTTGTGTTAGTTCACCTTCCTGTGAGCAGAATGAGCTTGCTAGCCAGGACAGAATTTTGTGATATGGTGAAGCTAAAATAGCTGCTTCTCCTGGGAAAGAAAAAAAGATTTTGCTGTCTCCAATCTATTCTTTCACTTGTTCTGTCTGGGACTCTAGGATTTTGTTAGGCAATTTTAGTATTTCTGTGTAGTGAATCAGTAGGGATTGCTGAGGTCTATGGCATTGAGTCATTCTAGGACCCAGCTTCCTTCCAATTTTTCTTTGTCCCACAGTGGAATGCTGGGGTGGATTGAAAGTCTATGTCACTTCTAACATGTCAGCTTTCTTCCTGAAGTCCCTGTCTGTTCAATCCTGTGAGATATATGTTAGAGCTCTTATATAAATAAAGGTATGACTGGTAAAGCTAGGATGTTTGTCTATTCTGTTTTGAAGTATCCTTAAAGTTGTTATGTCTTCCCATACTTCTTTGGTTCAAGTCCATGAGTGAAAAAAATGGAGGGACTTTCAGGCAAAACATATAGAGAGATTCACACATGCAAATGCCTTAGGGTTACTGTGGTGAGGAAGGAGACACAGTGAAAAATATTTAGTGAATCTTCTGGTGGTGAGTTACCTTGACAGTTGTTCCTACTTCTATCTGCATGGAAAGACCAACACTATAAAAGATCACTGGGCCCATGGGTAAACACAATGTCTTGGCAAAGCACCAGCACGGTTTCTCTGAAGGGAGATACTGAGATGGTCACAGGCTTCCAGCAGGTTTGTGAGTCAGGAAGTATGTGGACAAAGACAAAACAGGGAACATACTTGTATTTTCTAAAAGCATTTGTGCAGGTTCCTCACCAAAATGTGTTAAACAAAGTTACCATGGAATTGGAGTAAATGTCCTATTATGAGTTGGAAATCTGAAGGATGGAAACAGAGAGTACAGTTTGATGTTTACTTTCCAGGGTGGAGAAAAGTGAGCAATGCTGTCCTCCAGAAATGCTTGGGTTTACTGATGTTGTTTTAGACAACCATCTTTTATCTTCTTCAATGACCCAGAAAAGGGGGTGTACACTGAATTATGCTTGGATAGTGTTAAACTCCTTAGGGCAGTCACATGCTGTGCTTGTGGAAAGAACTCCAGAATGCCTCACAAAAGTGAATGGGTAAAAAGATAGCAGATAGGCTTTGAAGTAGATCAGTGTAAGGTAAAGCACAGCATTACCTTTCAGGCCTGGAAGTGTAAATACACAAAGTCTTGAAGTCACTGTTGCCAGCTCTGAAATCTTTGGCTCAAACTGCAGCAGCAACCAAAAAAATGCACTGAACAACAGAGATGTAAGGCATCATCAGGAAGAGTACTGAGAGCAAGACAGGAGGCAATTTGCTGCTCTGTGGGAAGTCTCAATGTACTCCTATCTTAAGTACAGCATGCAGCTCTGGTCTGCAAGGACACAACAAATTTTAAAAAGTGTTGAGAAAGATAACTAAAATGATCCAAGGGGAGAGACTGGCAGTCTGACAAAGTAGGGACTGAAAGGGTTTGGATTCTGATTGTGAGAAGACATGGATGAGAGGCACATGATCAAATTTTACTAATCAGTAAGGCCCTGTTTAAGATGAATGCAGAAATAATGTTCTTGACACAATGGGTAGTGGGCTTCTGTTATCTGCCACTGAAGTGGTCTAGAAAATACAGTGTCAGCAGGTTCAAGAAAGGATTAGATAAGTTAGTGGACAACAGGTCCATAAATTGATTCTAAAGGGACTAGACAGGTGTGTACCATCCATATACAAACCAGACATGTTGTATCCCTATCATATACAGCAGCTGTAGATGCTGGGAGCGTACAGTGAACAACACAAAGTAAACATGTCTCCCTAAATAGTATCTCTCTTTTGCTATTCTTGTTTTGTATGGAGGAATCCTATATTGGAAGAAGGATTTGCTGGAGCCAAGAAGATGCTCAATATGAGTTATGCATCTTGCTCAACTTTATTAGTTTCTAACACTACTTATATAGAGCTGATACACATGCATATTCGTAAAGCAGAAATATAATTGGCTAGTAGTCTCTAAACACGCGCGGTTCTCACACCCCTAATTATCATGACTAAAATAAGCATTCTATCCATGTAGCTAATTGTGTTGCTGTGCTTCAGCCTTGTAGTTTGTTACTCCCTATATTCCCATACCGGTCCCTATCTTTCTTGGCCCTGCACCTGCTTTCCCAGCAGCTGTAGCTTGTTACAGCCACGGCCTGTTGGCACAACATAATTACTTGGTCTCAGGATTCAAGAATAGCTCAAGGCTACCTTTCTTGTTAACTTCAGCACAGCAACCTCAGTACAGTTCTGATTACAGGCCTATTCTAATACCAGGCCTGGATTGTGCAGATCTTCAGCGATTCTAAGGCCATGCTTCTGCAGCCATTCTTCTACAATCCTACTACCTCAAAGTTTGCATTTAAGTTCCCTGCATTTGGGAAAACTGCAGGAAACAGCTGGAAATGCAAGGTGTGGGTCTCTGGGAAAACTATGTTGCTGATGGTGGTGCCGCTGCTGGTTACAAAATACAGGGCTAGACAGACTTTTGGTCTGAGTAAGAAGGACATTTTCATTGTTGAGAAGATTCTGTGTATTTCTGAGTACAAAGCTTCCCTTGTCACTGTAGTCTGCTATTTTCACACATTCTTTTTTACAGAGAGAAAGCTGTGAGAAGAGTACTGCTGTGTAGGATGTTCTTGGACTGGGATGTTCATCATTGTTGCTTGAACACTAAGAGGTGAACAGTGCCTTCAACACACATTCTGTGTGAAAGATCTGATTTTTGAAGGTCCGTGGCACTGGCTTTCTCTGTATGTCATACTGTAAACAAAACATTTATTTTGTGCAAATATTTTTAATCTTTCTGAAGTATGCAGCTCCTGTAAGTAACATAGATTAGTCCTTACTTTTGCCTGTGCTTTGAGAAAGTGGCAAATCTAGTCTAGTAAAAAGGAGTCTGCTTAAAGTTACCGGTGCCCTGTGAGATGTGGCATTTCATGTGGGAGAGCCCGAGCCTGCCCCGGGGACCGTACCCAGCGCTGACTCAGACTGCTGGGCACAGCTCTGCGCTTTTAGGACTGCATCGAAGAGGGACCGGCTACTTGCTGCTCCCTGCTGCAGGCAGAGTACTGGTTCCTAAGTCTTTCCAAATTATTTTCGGAGCGAGCTCCCGCGCAACACACCTAGCTGAGCCACCACACGACCGTGTAAGGAGGTCTGAGGCGGCCGGCCAGTCAGTCGCGACACTCCGCCAGCGCCGAGGAGCGGCAGCTCCATGCTGCCTCCTGCCGCCCATGGTCAGCGGGCCTCGGCCTCGGCTTGGCGGCGCCTCCTCACGGCGCGGCCGCCCTACGGCCGCCACCAAAGGCCGCCGGTGCGCCGCAGGCCGCTGTCCACCGGCCTCCCTGGGCGGGAACGGGCCGCGGCCCGGCGGGTGACGGCGAGCGGCCCGGCCGGCGGGCGGAGCGGTGTCGGACGGGCTCCCTCCGCAGGGCCGCCCGCGCTACTGCGGCGGGGCGGCGGCAGCCGAGCGCCCCTGGCGTTCCGCGGCGCCTGCAGCCAGCGCGGCGCGGCGGGGTGCCGCGCTTCGGCGGCGGCGAAACCCAGAGCGGGGCGGAGGAGGGAGAAGAATTACCTCCGAAACGTCGATTTCTGAAACGCTGAAGAGCCTCGGTGCAGGCACGAAACGAAGGGCAGAGCGTAACCGGGGGGAGGCCTCCGCTGCACGGCACCTCGCCCTGCTTCTGGAAGCGTTCAGGGCTCCAGGCGTCCCGACCGGAGCTGAAAGCGTTAACGTGCTGCTTTATCTGCTCCAGCACTTAGACGGAGCGAAAGACTTGCATATGAAGCACTTCAGCACTCTAGTTACTTTCACAGTTACACACCTGGTGTGGCAATTTCAGTGGCTGTAGGAAGGTTCTGACTTTTCCAGCGGTCTCTAAGTCTCACCGCACAGGCGTGTGAGCGCTCCGCAGGAGGCAGGTGTGTTCCCCAGCCTAAAATTTTGTCTCTCGCTGAGCCCAGGTAGATGGCAGTGGGGGAATGGAGGGGAAATTGTTCAAGCTGCATCAAAAAAATTATAACCCGGACTGCAAGTGTGGGATCCTTCTTAATAAGAAGTAATACAAAACTGTCAGGCAAAGTATTCCACTCTCTTCTGCCTGTGCGGCAGTACTTTTGTTTTCAGGAAGAGCGGGACAAACATAATTCACCCAGAAGTGTGAACAAGGGGAGTTTGGGGGCTTGAAAAGTGAGTTCTATGTAGTAGTTCTGGCGGTTCATCCTGGCAGGACTGATGTCGCCTTTAGTAGAAGACGGGGCTATTTAATTTAGTTTAGAACCCGAATGAAAATAAGGCAAAGGTGGTTTACAGTGTGTTTAGCAAGTTCAGAAGCCGTGAGGGAACTTGCTTAAGGATTTTAGATACTAGTTACAGTGTCTTGGCTAACATGCTGGTTAAGTATGTTTCTCACACTGGACAAAGCCCTGAGTATATTTCAACAGACCCACCGAGGATGATTTATGTTTTCAAAATCATAATGCTCTAAACACTTCCATGTTCTCCTGATGTGTCATTCATAAATGTAGCATTTTATCTGTGGCGGTGAGAAGATATTACATCACTTTTCTGTTTGCATTTTCCTGTGCGGGCGGCCCTGAAACTCTTGCAGTTACTGAAGCAAAACCAAGGGGTGTGATGAGCGATTTCTGCTGGGTTTTCTGCTCTTTCTCCGCAGTTAAGCAACTTAATTCCTTACCGTTTTACAGTAATCCCCTAGTAATTCGCATTGTTTGAGGGAAAGACTTATTTCACTGATTCACGCAGTGCACATCAGCAGGTAACCGGCCGCAGTTCATCCTCCAGCCGCCCCGCCGGCCCTCTCTCGGTCCGGGCCGTCGCTTTATCTCCTGTTCACGGTCTCTGATTCTGTGAGTGCTGCAGCTTGGCGGCCGGGACTGCTGAAGTAAGGTGCTCGGCCAGCCGGGAAACCGCGCCGCCGCGTTCCCAGACCTCGTTCCTCGCTTTTGGCAAGGCTCCGCACGGCCCGGCGCGGCTGCCGGTGGTCTGCCCGCGGAGGCAGGCTCCGTCGTGGGCTTCCCCGGCTGGAGGGCGAGGGCTGGACTGGGCCTCGGGGCGCGAACACGCGTGGGGAGGGGTCGTGGCTTTTAACATCCCACCTCTCCCCCGGGCTTCGCCGCCTGGCAGCGGTGCTCCGCGGCTGCCGGCGGCGGCGGCGCGGCGGGCCGGGGCGCGCTGGCCGTGGGGCCCTGCGACCGGTGGCTCCGGCCGGTGCCCGCGCCGTGGCGGCGGCGGGGGGCCGGCAGGGGGCGCTGCTGCCCCGCTCTGGCCCCGCTCGCTTCCCTCGGCGGTTCCATTGGAGCAGCCGGAGACAAGTTGGCGCCATTTTGAAGCCGACAGGGGGACCGGGGCGAGCTGCGGAAGGGGAGGGGGTTAGAGGCGATTGGCTGCGGCTACGGCGGCAGCTCCTCTCCGAGCCCGGAGCAGCGGCAGCGCGGAGCGGACCCGCCTGGGACCAGCGAGGAGAAGCGGCTGCGGCGGGGTAAGGAGCCCGGCGCCTCGGCCACGGTTACCCGCACCGCGTACTCGCTCCATTTTCCTTTCGCTGTGGCGGGGGCGGGGGGCGCCCGCTCGGACCGAGCTCCGCGGCTAGCGCTCGAGGAGGAGCAGGAGGGGGGGCGAGACCTCCCCTTGGCCCGTGGCGGAGCCCCCCCTTCCCATCCCCCTCGCCCCTTAACGGGGCTGCTCCCCTCCCCCTTTCCTGTGGCCGGCGTCACAAATTAAATTTGCCGCCCCCCCTTTCCCTTCCCCCCCCCCCCCCCCCGCACTCCCCCGCACCCCGGGCGCGGCGGGGCCCCGCGAGGGGGTGACCTTGGCTGGGTGCGCGCTGCCCCGGGGCCTGGGGGTCTCCCCCTCCCCCCCCAGGTGGCCCGGCGGGTGGTGTCGCGCGCTCCGCGCCGGTGGCTCCGGGCGGCGGGGGCGGGGGGGAGGGAAGGAGGGAGGGAGGGAGGGAGGAGGCTGCTCGCCCGTTGTGGTGAGTGATCGCGGCTCCCTCGGGTGTCCCCTCCCTGCCCCTTGCAGCCGGCCTAGTCCCCGCTCGGGCTGCGCCGGGGCTCCCGCCGCCTCGCGCGGCTGCCCGGGCTCGGCGAGGGGACACCCCCCGCCACCCCCACCTCCCCTCGCCGCCCGCTTCGGTTTTTCCGCCCTGCACTTCGCAGCGATCGTCAGCCGGGAGGAGCTGGCGGCCGTTAAGGACCTCGGTTTGGTGGGTCCCTACTTCTGCGAGCCCGTTTCTTTCATGCTGCCCCCCCACCCCCCGCTTTCTTTTTCCTTCCCACTTTGTATCAGGCTCTGTTAGAAAGCGCTCGGGAAGGAAGGGGGGCGGGGGTGGGGGGGTTTGCCGCCGCCTGGTAGGTGGAAAACTATGAATTTTACATCTGAATTGCCAGATGGGGAATGGTTAATTTATAGGTTATGTATTGTTTACGTTGAGAGCCTCTGGTCAGGATTCTAGGTCTGTAACTTCATCCTGCTGCAAATAAATCACTATCTATTCTTCAAAACAAATCAACAATTAATGATGGTGAACAATCCTGGAAAAATTAAACGGCAGCAGAGCAGCTCCTAGGGAGCTGGATTTTGCCGTGCAAGCCGCCTTCTGACTTCGGTGCTTGCCTCCTGTGCCGCTGCTTGCTGAGGGCTGTGATAATTTTGTGAGCCGTTCTGTTCTCCCGTTTAACACAACTGCTGAAGTATTCTCGTGTCTGTCTTTGTTTTGTGCTTGCTGGGTAGGTGCTGTGGCTGTAGTTGATTTCTCTTTGCTGGGGATGGAATGGAAGGGAGCATTGAAAATTTGAGTGGCTTTATAGTTGAAAGCGGGTGTCAAATCACATTTTGGGATGGAGATGAGATGACGTGCATTCCTTCGGGTTTTCGCCTTCCAAACTAGTGGAATCGTTCAGTTTTCAGATGATAGAAATTTTGCTTGGTATGTCTCGTATGCAATACAGATACGCTCTAAATATTATATATACTTATGTCAAGAGATACATTCAGCTATTTTGCATCTTTTTGAGGTATGCTATGCGCAGACCACCCTAAAAGAAAACTGATAGTGACAGACAATCAGGTAAGGTAGTTTAACGGAGGTGTGTGTATCACGTTCATCACAGGCATTTGAAAGTGTGCACTGGAGATGAACTGGAGCGCTGGAGAAAGTAGTGCAGTACTTCAGTACTCGCATGACATCTTGTGTCTGTGTTTGAAGCAAGGTTGTACTTGTATTACTGTGAGGTGGGGGTGTGTGGTGTGGTTTTGTGTGTGGTGTTTTGTTTGTTTGGGATTTTTTAATACAGTTCTTACACAGTAGTGTTGGTTGTGTGTCTCTTGCATTCCTATTGCTAGTTGCTATATGGATTGGATAAACTGTAGTTCAGCTTTTGATGAAACAGCTAAATAAATCAAATTAAAATGGAAAATCATATGTGTGTAACACTTGTATGTTCTTTTTTACCCTTGTGTGCCATATAAATATTGGGTTTAGGCTGTATCTCTCAAGCTTACTTAGGGACTTAAATTGAGCAAGTCAGCGAAGTTCATTATTAAGCTGTAATTAAAAATATAAAATCTAACAGTCATTGTTAGCATTTGGAAAAGCATAGTAATGAAATATGGGCATGACCTCAGGCGTTATCCATTTTTGGCTCTAGAACAGGAGGCTTGGTTACGTCCTGTAGATCAAAAGAGATGCATTTTCTTTTGGGATATGTTGCTGTCTACCAGGCTCTCAGGTTATGCATTTTTCCCCTCTGTCTCTTTCTTCAGTCACACAGTTTATATTCATACAGAAGAGCAAGAGATTGTATGGGCTATGTGTAGAAGCCTTTTAGTAAGGGATTTTCATTTAAAGATCTTCGGAGTAAATGTGTTTTCTTCTAGCCTGAGTTTGGAAGAGGTAATAAAGGCTACTTGTTGCACAAGGAGAATTTTCATGGGAGCAATGAATAAGAAGATGTGAAGCTGAACAGTAATAGCATGCAAAGTAGGAAACGGAGGAAAATGTGATACTACAACTCATTGTTTTTCTCTACCGTTTTCATTCTAATATCCCTTTCTCTTAATATTTCTTAGTCCAAATACATACCTTTCTCTTTCTTGACACAGTCTTCCTCCCTGCCTTCTGACAAGTTTCTTTATTAGACCCTAAAAGTACTTCTTGTGTGTCGTACACTATCTTGCCACTTGTCAGTACCATACTCCCTTTAACAAGCTTCTAAAGTAACAGTGTGTTTGCTATTAGCACATAATGTCAATACTGCAACCTGAAATAATCTTTGGAAAGACCGAGAGAGTATTGGAGGCTTTCAGTTTTGAAATTGTTTGGTAAGGGAAAGCAGAGATTTATTTTTTTTTTAAAGGATGGGTTAGTGTGATGATCTTTGGTGGTGAAGTGTTATGTTGATTTACCAAATCTGTAGACCTTCTGGAGTATTTGAATAGCATTGACAGATCTTGGAAGGAATCATGCGCAGGCTTTAAGAACTGCAAAATATATGCTGTAAAAAACCCCACCAATCTTCTCCTTGCCCTCAGAGGTTGAACATCTAAAAGTTAAGACTGTGCAGATATGTAAATGATATGCCTATTGCTTTTCCATTGGTGACATCTTCAGTTGAATGTGGTCTTGCAGAAAACTTGATATTTCTGCTTAGTTTTGATACTTAAGTAAAATATATCAAAAGTGAACTGTATAAATGAAAATGAATTTCAGCAAGTTAGTGGTTTATTTCAAAATCTCTTGGAAACATTTTGGATTCTACAATAAAAAATTAATATGCATATTTACTGTAACACATCAAACTTGAAACAATTCCATGAAATACAATTAATATTTTAACTTCATTTTTAAGAATAAAAATGTTAATGCTGCCATTCTTTTTAAAAGTTATTACTGTCTGTTTCTGCATATACTGGTTTTCAACCTCTTCTAAAGTGTGAAGAAGTCTTTGAAATGGGTTCCAAGGATTAAGACCTCCATTACTTTGTCTCCATCTATGGAATTTACTTTTACACATCCCACCCTAAGCAGTGGAAAAACATTCTGCATCACTCTTCTTCTTTTATATTGCCCGGTCTTCAGCTCTGTTGTAGCAGCTCATGACAACTTTGGTATTAATACGTTTCAAGAAGTAATAATAAAAACCCAGAAAGCACGATACTTCATCAAGAGCAGATGGGCATGTTTGTACTAATCATCTTGTGTCTGTCACCATTTATATGGTAGTACCGTAACCAGGGATCAGGACCCCATCTGGGATTTTCTAATTTAGACCCTGTTCTTTAAAGATCGATTCCAGACAATACTAACTGTGTGTACTTTTTCTCTGACTTAATTAGAAATCCTGGTGGATGCTTCTGCTGCTGGAATGAGACACTTCACTTGCACGCTCTTTAATGGGCAAAAAAGACATGAAGTTAGCAGTCAAAAATGTTATTGTCTTAATTGCTTCCATTGTGTGGTCACCTAAACTACATTTTGTATCTCTTTTAAAGAGGACTAGATTCAGCTAAAACTTAATCACTTAGAAAGTAACTGTTGAGTGAGGTTTTCCACCTTTTGTGTAAATATATGCATTAGTTGTCTGCAGCTATCAAAGCAGCCTCTGGTTCTCTGTGAGACACCTGCAGTGTATCAGCATTGTAGCTCAATTCAGCATCAAGAAAGGAGGGGAGGAGAAAAAATGAAGATTTTTTTTTTTTCATAGTTATCCACACTGAGTACGTTCATGAGGAAATCTTAAAAAAAATTACATCAAAACTTTATGTAATCTTTGGGCCATCTTGAGTTTGACTGTTCACTTTGCTGCTTTGTTACTTGGATACAGAGTTTCGATGAAGACAGTAAGATTTCCAGGACATCTTTGTTTGGCATTGCAAATGTTAGATTTCTGCTTTTAACAAAAAAGAGCTGAGATGAGTTGTCAGTTATGAGAATTGAGCAGGAGATACTTCATGGAAACTTCTTACTGTATTTAGGGATTCCCCTCCAGCATTTACCTACTTAAAAAACTTGATACTTTTCTTGGGGAAGATCTACAGAGGTGCTAGGCAGCTTGCCATTACGTGTGATACTGTCTCGGATAATTATTTTGTTATTTGACAGTTCAGTATGAAGCATTGTATGTTGTTCATTATGACTTCCTGTACATAGAAACAAAGTGTGTGGAAGAGACTGAAGCTTTTTGTGCCATCAAGTTGTGAAAGCTTTTGTGTGGGACAATGTCTATGGACACTGTGCCACCCAGTGCTTTTCAGAGGTTTAAGAGAGGTAGATCGTGCATGCTTAATGCATGGCATATAATAAAGTTTACGTTGGGTTTTCTTCCTTTGAAAGTGTGAACTAGTCAGAATAAGGCTATAACATTTTGTGTTCCTGTTCTTTTCAAAATAGAAGAAAGTATAGATAAGCTCAATGATAAAGTCTTCAGATTTGTGAGGGAGTTTTGCAGAGGGATAGCAAGTAGGAGACACATTTTTCTTCCATTTGCCCGGCTTAGATTATGCAGTCTGTAGTTCTTGGAAGCGTTTCTGCAGCTGAGGGAATTAAGAACAGTTTTTCATGCATGTACAATTTTCGGGAGGAAATAGTCTGCGCTTGACTTGAGGTAGTGTAACTTGGGCAAGACTTTCAAAATGCTTCAAATGTTGCCTATGGTAAGCTCTCCATTAGGTTCGTACAGTGTTATATATGAGCATGTTTAGAGATACTTTTTATTTTTTAATGGGTCATTGCCCCCTTAATCTTCTCTATTACATACAAAAATGCCTTAAACCAATATTCAAATAAAAATTTCTTTGTAAAAATAGGAAACAGTTTTAATTCATTTCTGACCTCTTAAGTACATGTCATGGTGGTATTTAGTTACAATTTATATATAATTTTTTCAACTTGCTGTATTTAGGAATTGGAGCTGTGTATCAAAGTTGGCTGATGTATTTTCCAAAAGCTGGAAAATGTGAAATGAATTGACTGGGGACTGTGGGAAGGGAAAGCATATCTAGTGGTTTGGGTGATTGAATGTCACTTTGGAATACTGGAATTCTTTCTTTCTATCAGTTTCTTGTGGTCCCAGATAAGTCTGTTTAAACCAAACTCCCCACAAGAGCTTATTAGTAGAACATTGATTTCCTGGGAGACAGTTTCTAGACCCTGACTACTTCTGCATGGCTCAACAGAAGCTTTAGTTTTGGACAGTGCTGAATAACATGGTGTACTTTAAAGTTGTGCCCTAAATTTCTCTAACAGTGCAGGCAAAATTGGTGGATAGTTCTTAAATTTTAGCCTGTAACTTGGGTTACTCGTCTATAAAATGGGAAGGATACCCATATTTATAAAAAAAATTAGTGTAAGTGTTGTGAAAACAAGTTAATTATTATGGCATGCTAATGTATTACAGTGGTGAGTCCTGTACAGAAGACCAGTAGGGGATTAAGTCTCTTTGGAGCATGGTTGAAATAGGATGTAATAAGGGACACACGTGAAATTACAAGGGGAAAAGTTGAGTAGCTTTGCTTTGAATGAGAGAATTTCTGTGGTGTGGAAGAAGTTAGTGAAGGGTCAGGTAAATCAGCTCCTTTTGTGTGTATTCTCTTTAATGTTGTATAAGAGACATTAAGAGTTAGCAAACATGAGAATTAAGAACTGATTTTGCAACTATTTCCATGCTTTGCTGTTCCTTTTTAAGCAAACTTAGTAAACAAATTCACTGTATGGATGTGCTCCTGCGAGTCATTAGGTTGTAACTTTTAGCTACGTGTAGCTACTACTAATTAAATGGATGGAATGGTATCAGTAGCAGTATGTTTTTTCTCTTTTAACCAGAGGTATGAGAGTGTTTCAGTGGATGCTTGCAAGTGCTTGTTGTTGGTAGAAAAGCAATGTAATGTATGATGATTGCATGTGGTACTGCAGGCCCTGGGAAGGACTGACTTCTGCTGGATGTGCATTCCCCTCCTGCAGCAGATTTTTCTGCTCTGGTCCTTCTGTCTAGTTTGTCCTCATACCTCTTCAGGCTTCTGTTTTCAATGCTTTGTTGTCCAAGTAAATCCTACTTGCTTTCTCACCTTGTTCAACACTTAAACGTCCAGCCTTGAGGTTCCTAAACTGTGGTGTATGGAGTTTGGGGTTTTTTTTTTGTTTGTTTGTTTGGTTTTTTTGTTTTGTTTGGTTTTTGTTTGTTTTTTTTTTAACCCACATCCCCCCCCCCCCCCCCCCCCCCCCCCCTTAAATTTGTGTTTTGGTTGAATGCATTTCCCATAACCCCTAAATCCATAAAGCCCTAAATTTGTCTGATGTAGCTGCTTGTTCCCTGCAGCAGAGTTGGTAGAAGTCAGTGTGTGCATACCTCCGTTGTTTCCATGCTAAACTGAGCTTTCTGTCTTAAAGACTTAAGACGGACTGCACTTGAACTGAGAATGTGTTTGAGGTGTGGACAATTCCGGCTTTTTCTGCCAAAGAAACAGCAACATCTGGTTGTGAGCAGACAGGTGGATTAGTGATGGATTCAGTTGTCAACAGGAATTACTAGAGGCGTTTGTTAGTCTGGTTTGGCTATGTTAACCTTCTAACTTCAGGGGAATCAGGAGAGAGCAACCCATAATGTGCACGTGAACAGTTCTTGTACAGTGGTGGAAACTCTCCGAATTATTTTATTATGATTGCATGCCTACAGTCATAGTGCAAGCAGCTATGTTTCTTCATTAATACTTCAAAGTTTACTCCTTTCAATTGGAAAACCCATCCTTTTAACAATGAGTAAAGATTAGTTTCTATTGAGTTTTTGTTTACAGTTATCTGCTATAGGTGTTACTTGTGTCCTAAATGTTTCTATTTATGGAACATAATCCAGAGGAGATTGTGTAGGGGTTTTGTTGGTGTTTTTTGTTTTGTTTTGTTTGTGTGTTTTTTGGGGTTTTTTTTTTTTTGGTATGTTAATGATGATGTACTTTTAATTTCTTTACTGGGTAGATTTTTGTCCTCCTTGGGGGGTGGGGTGGTCTTGTGGTATTACAAGGAAGCAATCCAGCCTGGTAAAATGAGGTGTGTGTCGTTACTATGTATCGGCACAGATCTGAGCCTGAGCAAAAGTACAACCTACACACTAGTGCACACAATGAATTTGGCTGTCACTGTGCAGTGGTATGTCATGGAATTTCTCAAGTTGGAAGGGACTCATAAGGATCATCGAGTCCAACTCCCTGCTCCCCACAGAACTACCTAAAACTAAACCGTATGACTAAGAGTGTGGTCCAGGTTACCGGGTGTGGTGCTGTGATCGCCTGGGGAGCCTGTTCCAGTGATCTAACATCCTCTCGGTGAAGAACCTTTTCCTAATGTTTGATCTAAACTTCCCCTAGTGCATCTTCATTCCATCTCCTTGTGGAGATATCATTCCTAACACAAATGATAAGCTGCAACTGAAGGGTAACTAAATATTAAACATGAATTTCAAAAGAGAAAGCAGACCAAAGAGTTTGAAAATTTAGTACGGGGAAGGTTAGTGTAGCTTAATAGTACATACACTCCTGTTTGTACCTATGCCAGGATTAAAATGCGTTAATGTGTGTAACTTTCTGAAAGAAGTGTGCAAAGAAGATAGAGCTAGGTTCCCTTCACTAGGCCCAGTGACAGGGCCAGAGGCAGTGGGCACAAACTGAATCACAGGAGGTTCCCTCTGGACACCATGCGACACATTTTCACTGTGATGATGACCAAGCAAGCACTGGTACAGGTTGCTCTGGGAGGCTGTGGAGTCTCTATGTATGGAGATGCTCAAAAGCCATCTGGATATAGTCCTCAGCAACCAGCTTTAGGTGATCCTTCTTGAGAAAGGGGGTTCGACCAGTTTGACCTCCAGAGGTCCTTCCAGTCTCAGCCATTCTGTGAAAGCATAATCCACTGGGCTAAACAATTATAAGGGAAGAATAACTGTATTAGAAGTTACAGGAGTGAACAGGTTATTGGCAGAGTTTACATGTCGGTCAAGCATAGAGATAAATGTCAAGGGTAAGTTAAGACTTTGCAGATAGAAGCATCAAAAGAATTTTCAGCTTCAACTTTTTTAAGTGATCTTATTTTTAGGCTCATGTATGATAGCAGATGACTAGACTTTGTCACTTGAAGTTTCTTCTAGTCCTGTGGTCTTAAAAAACTAATGCACTTAGCTCACCTAGTTGCGGTAAGTCTTCATCTAATTTGTGCTTTGTAATTACAGTTATGGGTTCTTCCTCTGTCTTCAGGGACACAATTATTTTTTCAGTCTATGGTTTTCTGTCACTTAGAGTTTTGTGAAAAGCAAATAAAAATGTTCTGCTTAGCTAGGGGAAAAAAAAGCCAAACTGATACAAATAGAAGTTGTCTACCCAGATGGCTTGTAAAACACCCAGTTGAATGTGATTTTGGTACTAAGATTTCTGTATGCAATCCTAATATAAATGTTTGTTTCTAATTCATATTGATTAGGAGTGGGTGTTGTGTTGATTAGCACAGCATCTGACTTTGTAGTGCAATACCCATTCTTTCTTTTAGGTCATAGGATTCAATCCATCCCACTAGTGTTTTTGTTGATCTTTAGTAATTCTGTATTGAATTATTTGTTATAGGGCGTGAGGCATTTAATTTTATGGTTTTTAATGTTACATGCAAAGTTAGGAGTGGAAGGGAGTTCTCATTTATTTATACAAATTCTGATTTGTTACTCAAGCAACGTTATATAGGTTGTCCATCTGTGAAATTTTACAAAATGTTGTTTTGCTTCTGTGGTAGCATGCTAGTATTCTTAATGTATGGGGGTTTTTTTTGTTTGGTTTTAATACTTAGAGAAAAAAAACCCCAAACCCTAACAGACTTTCATAGTAAGGCTCAAGAAGGCATTTTTTGCCAATTAAATGAAATAGTAAAATAATACCAAGTGTTGTTTCCTCGGCAATACAGTGATTAAACTTGATCTGTATGTAGTGTCTGTCTGTAGTTGTCTTCTGCATTCTGTCATGTTCCCCTTATTTTCCCCATGGCTTCCATGCCACTCTTGTATGTTTTCTTTTCTCCCCTTGTGTATAAATACTACAGATGTTAGCCTTCTGAGGTTATGTAATGCAAGATAGCTGAGATTTTTTTGCTACTTTTGTTTGTTATGCTGTTTCGAAAATAGAGTTAATGTAAAGGAAAATAGCAATTCCTGCCTCCTTCCCCCAATTCTTTTCCAGCTTTTGGAGGATAGAAACAAATAATTCGTCCGTAACTGTAGCTTCCCTGCTAAAAGAAGGCTGTGTCAGAATTATGGCCATAGACTAGTGAATCTGTGAAGTTTGGGTGTCTAGGCTGGTTGTCAGTTCTCTTGTTTTAGAGTAGCAGTCTAAGAACTTTTTATCAGCGTTTCTGGTGATTATGGTAAGAGAAGTATTTTGTAGAGTGAAAGGTCTCCTTTTTCAAGTAACCACTCATGTAGCCTACAACAGCAAGATACTAATCTCTTGTATACTGATAAGAGTTCTGTTGTATTCTATTTTCATGTTTTGCTTCAGTTACCGACTGGAAAGTTGTTCCAAAACTTTAAAAAGTAGAAGTCTGCCTCTAGTAATTGGTTTTTTCTTCGTTGTCTGAGCTGTTTATCTTTGTGTTTTTGTCTTATGGTGGTTCATTTTCTTTGGGTGAGGTCTTCATTTACAGTGATTTCTGCCCCTCTTCCAGTTAACCTTCTGACTGTCTCTTCTTGTTGCCTCTGTAGATATGCTCTCCTGATGTAATAGAGTTTACGTGCTCTTTTTCTGTTTAAATTATCTCAATGATAGCTGCTGGTAGCTGTACATAGTATTCCAAGCTGGTTCTTGCCAGTACTTTAAAATCTGTGTTAGATGTTGAAATTTTGGTTTTGTGGGGTTTTGTTTGTTTTTTGAGGTACACTCTCTAGAATGACTGTTAGCACTAGTGTATATTCTTGTGATTTTCTGTGTCTGGACCTAGGTATAGGACTACCCTTCGGCCCCCAGTTTTTTCCTCTTGCAGTTAACTTTTTCAGACTTGTAGTATATGTTCTTGTTTGAGGGTTCAAATGCAGTCTGTATACATACAAATATTTCAGTTTCTCTAATCTTTTCTTTCAGTGTTTTACTGCATCCGTCCCTGTATGATTTCCAATTTAATGCTTACATAATAAATGGATTTGCAGTGTAAGGAAAGAGCTTATTGTTTATCACACACTGATCAAACATAAATTGTCCCAGGGTAATATGATAATCTTATAAGTTACGTCTATCCCTGTATTTAAAATTCTTACTTTAGCATGCAAATATTCTTCTGAATTCTTCAAATATTATTGATATCAAACTAGTGCAGCTGTACTGGCAGTATTACTTTTTTGCTGTACATTATTAGTGACAGTGCTGCCTTTATTTTCTTGTACTACACTTTAATTTTTAAGTACCTTTTGAAAAGGTTTTTATACCACACTGGTTCATGAATTCTCAGATGGTGTCTGTGCAGTTCCTTTGATTTGAAAAGGTGAAGTTCCTAAGTGTAGACACAGTAACTTCTGAGTATACCTGTTACCAGTTGCCACAGGAATGGAGTTTTACCTGCTGTTTCTTTGAAAATGGGTATTCAGCTGGCTTTTTAGGGTATTTCAGTATCTTCTTGATACACAATCATTCCATGCAGCAGTATTTTTTTTTTTAATTATTTTTTTCTTCCTGGTTTTAGCTGTTGAAAACTGCTTGAAACTCATTTGTTCCTTTGGCATGGACATTGCCTGTGACCAGCATGTTGGAATTGTATACATCTCCAAATCACTTCTTCTCTTAATTTGTGCCTTTCAAAACAGAGACTTAATTTATGCATTGCTTGTGTCAATTTAATATAAACTTTCATTGTCTCTGAATGTTGGCAAAATTGTATCCTGAGGGATTACAGATTGATATTGTTTGTGAAACAAGTTTTGTCATTGTATATAGGCTGGAGAATAACCTATATCCTGACTAAGTATGACACAGAGTAGTTCTGGTCCTCCAAGTATATGCACATGGCTTTTTTGACAGAAGAGTTGTTTTTTATTCCAAGTTTCCCACTGAGAGCAGTATTCCCAGATGCAGTAATAATTAGTGAGGAGGCTCATATGGATGAATTTCACTGTTTCTCCTCAGTATTGTATAGCTCAGACATACAGATAGAATGTTGTGAATGTTTCTTAACTTTCTGAAAGCCACCTGTATTGATTGTGTTGGTGTCTGTGATAGTTTCATGTGGTATTATGGAAGCAGAGTTATCCTATAGCTGATCCATGTGCTGTTGGTTCATAATCTGTGAAATGCCAAAATATGTCCAGAACGTTTATGCTTATGATCTTAACTGATACTGATAGTTCACTGAGTTACACTCTCTGATTTGCTGTATAAACAGGATTGCAAGTGTGTCCTTTGACAAATATATTTTGGGCACCAGTATGTCAGACTTCTCACCAGCACCGGAAAGGCAGGGTATCTCAAAGCCATCCCCTAAAAGTAGCCAGGTGAACATGTCAGAGTGAGGTAATGAATGAAATGAGTCTTCATTCATTAGTGGTGGACTTTAATGGGCTTTTGTGAGCTTTACAGTCTTGCTTAATTCTCCCTGAGTATCATTGTAATAATTAAATTACTATGCTTTATTCTCAAATCTTGTCAGTGTTATTTCAAAGTGTGCCTTCATGCGAAACACTTGATTTCAGTTTAATACTGATTAGTCTGAGTCTTCTGTATGAGCAACTGAGTTAACTTTCCTGGTTTTATTGCAGTCATAACATTAGCAAGAAGGGTGGGAGAAGTCTGATTTCTTGAGTTAGTTCAATATATGTACTTTAATTTTAGTCTTCCTTAGACCATGACCATACTGTAGACTCAAGTTTGTTGGGTTTTTTTGGGACTTCATTCTTTTCTAAACTCTATTCAAATTGTCCTGCCAAGGCACAGACATAATCAATAAAGACAATTTTTTTAGGCTTTATTATTAAAATCAAGAGTCTGTAGAGAATATGTGTATCATGGCTTTTCAGAAGCTTTGGGCAGGTTTTCTTGGGGGCAAAGAATATGCTGTAATGCCCTTACGGTAAAGAGTATTCTTTTCCTAAATGGGTATTTGTATTCTAGGGGACAGGGAAACTAACATCTTTATAGGCAGCTCTGTCAGATTTGTGTTACATCGAATTGTTTGCTTCATTTGGATTTATTCTTGGATGTGGTTGAGCTATTAACACTCAACTGAAGGTGCTTTACATAGGGTATATCATATAAGTATTTCAGGTTTTTCAAAGCTGATGTGACTGATTTTTTTTTTTTGTGTGTGTGTGTTTGTTTTTTTTTAATGGAGACAATCAGGAAAACTTAAGAAGTGTTAGCAGCCTGTCTAACGTAGCTAAACTTCATAGTGTGTGATAGTGACCTTTAGTATGTGAGAAGGTTTCATCCTTTGAAGGGTAAGGTGAAAAGGTCATTGACAAAAACTTAATGGCTTTTTCTCAGACTTAATGAAACATAAGCTGTTCTTTGTGCCTGCCTTTCTCCCTGCTTCTCCTCCTGGCTGGAAGAGTGTTCTTTACACAAAATCTTCTACATCTGAGGTGTACGTCCAACACTACATTTCTGACTTTGTGAGTGTAATGATATCCTGCGTATTAACAACTCCACGCATGCATTCTTTCCCCGTTTCTTCAAGGAATTGTATTTTTGTAGAGTAAAATAAATTACTATAGGACTAAGTGTATTAGGTGAAAACTGTCATGCTCCTGTCCAACTAAATTTTAAGTTCAAGCCAATTTGAATGACTTACTGTACTTTTTTGCAATATTACCATTTCTGTTATTTCACATGATTTGTGTTTGTTCTTAAGCACTCTGAGGACTGGTCATAGTCTGCTTGTTACACACTTTTTTTAAGCTTTTGTATAGTATGCTTGTGTAATATGACTACCTAACAAGCAATGAAGTGGAATGTTTTCCATAGTATTTTGCTGACAAATAGGTTGCAGACGTCTATTTTACTGACATCATATTTTGTCAGCCTATACTCTTTTCCACTTTATGAAACAAATAATGATACTTTTTTAAAAAAATAATTAACCAGTATTTCTTTGTTCAGTTATATTTTTTGCCCCTTTTTCCTCAGCTAGAATCTTTTGCTGTAGTCTTCCAATTTTTATGTCCTTGCCGTTTCTTTTCCTGCAGCCATACACAGATAAAAAATTATAATTGTAGTGCCCACAGTCCATTTTACTTAGTCTTGGGTAGAAGTATGAAAGCTGAGATCCCACAATAACAGCAGGGCATGTTTTTCCTTAGGCTGTTGATTGATTTTAGTGGTGAATTCTGTTATGTAGTTTCTATTTTTTTTTTAACAGGGTTTATTTCAGTGAAAATGCTGTCTTGTAAATGGGGAAAAAAACAAGTTTTATTCTTGTCATATTTGCTTTTAATCATGTCTGAAAAAATGCTGAAATTTACAAGGTGGGTCACTTGTATCTTGCGGAAGCTGCAAGTGTCTGCAACACCACTGGAGAGAGCTGTATGCTGAGATAAGTTGGTACTGGATAATGTCTACTTGCTTAATCTTTGGGAGGCTTTAAGTTTCAAAAAATCTTATCAGCAGAGATAGGGACATGCCTGGGATCATTTCCTAACTGATGGTAATGGTGAGTACTATATTCTATGTAAGTTGCATGAGGTTTTTTTAGTGGCCATATGCTGACTTTGGTATCGTGGCTTGTCTTAATGCATTCTTTGTTTTTGTGTTAATTCTTTTCCTGAATCCTCTTGCACAGTTGCTATGTGCACATCTTTTAATTTGCCACAAAATATTTACTTAACATGTTAATAAAGAAACTTAATGCACTTTGCCATATTTTCTAATGAAAGGTTGAAAAAGTGTTTCCTAATTTAAGCTGGTGTTATTATTTACATACTGACTGTCAAAGGATTGCCGTTAATGAGACACTTGTGGTAGCACCCATTACTTTTCATGTAATTTGCCTAGCTGAGAGTGTTACTTCTGTTTTACAATGTGGTTCTTCATTCCCAAAGACCTTTAATTAGTGGCTTCTGTAAATTCTTCCTGTATCAGTCCTTACTATGAATAGTGCTGCCTTACAGAAATACGAAGCTAACATTTTCTTGGTACTGTGAATAATACTAGTGTCTTGATTTAATGATAGTGAAGTAAACAGTGTAACATAATATAATGTTTCTAAAAGAGAATGACAGTATTCACCTAGACATTATATCTGAATCAGTATGAAAAATGACTTGGATTTACATGAGTGCACTTGGGCCAACACTATAAAGTTTTCTGTTGTACTCAACAGCAGAAAAATAACTGCCAAGTTTCAGCTTGGAATGGCTTTTTATAGCAGAGTTATAACTCCTTAGCAGTAGATTTATTATGGAAATGGATTTAATTTAGTGGCACTTACATAATGAAAGTCTTTCTAACACCTAAGTCACTTGTCACCTTGATCAGTTCTTGTCAATCAGCTACACACAGCAGGAATTTATCAGGATGTAAAATTTTTCTGCAAGTGGCTTAAATCATTAAATTACTTGTGTTTTATTAATAATTCTGCTGAAGTAGAAAGATGCCTGCCTCTTCCACTGCTGTAAGTTGCTGAGTAATCTCTTCAGAATACCTTGCCGCATCTTTTGCGGAAATTACAGCTTGATGAATTTCTTCGTACATGCTACATTATTGAAGCAAAGTTAGTGCTCTCAAAGTATTTGTAATGGTTTATATTTATTCATACAAGGATGTGACCTACTGAGGATGCAAAAATAAAAAAAACCCTGGATATAAATAATCAAAATGACAAGCAGCATGTTGACAGAGGAACAGAGCTTTGTAGTGAACTCTGTATTGTAGTTTACAAGATGAAAAAGATTTTACTTCCTCGGAATTTTCTCTGAGACAATTGAGGGAAGATGTTCTTGGGGCTTCTAAACTGTCTTTGTATTCCTGATGGAATGGCCTGTGGCAATGAGAGGCCACTGGTCATACTGCTTGATTGTTGATGAATATTTGCAAATTCTTTTTGTTGGCTACACTTTCTTGGTGGAGTGATATGAACTGTGTAAACGTATTTAAGTATCTACATGTTGCCTGTTTCTTCTATGCCAGCAATTTATTAAATTCACTTAGGCTTCTGACAGCTTTGTGAATGTGAAGAAAGTGTTATTTCTAGTGGCTCATTGTAAAATGTGTTGCAAATATAGATTTGGAAGTGTAAGTATTTGTATAGGTCAAATTTATTTAAGCTTTCTTAAACTTCATGTGCATAATTTAAACATACTGATCTTGAGATGTAACTAGATAATTATGTATAATTCAGTGGAAATTCTGAAAAATAGGAGTGATGATGTTTGTGAAGTTGATCACTTTTTCTGGTGATCTTCTGTGTCTTCATGTTTGGATTCTGGAGATTTTAAAGAGGAGGCAGTAGTAAGGCAGGGGACAGACTTGCAAGGAATATAGGAGTTGATTTGCTAAAGCTTGCTTCTTCTCTTGGAAAAGATTTCTACAAAAATATCTGAAGGATTAAGATTTAAACACATGTATGGATCTCTGAAGAAATACTGTTGACTTGACTTCGTGTATGTTAAGGCATAGTTTGTTTAATGATTAGCACAGTTAATTAAATCACTGTAGGCAATGTGAACTGTCATCCAAACAAAACACAATTAAATGGAGTGTGGTTTAAGTCCTCCTTTTAGATCATTGACTTAACATCCTCTTAATGATATTTATTGACCTATTAAATATATTACGTAGGTACTTAATGTGCAAGATACCCATGTTTTATTTGCATGTGTGCAATCTGTATTTTGTACTATAGAGCAAGTAGAGTATGTGTAGTTAAACTGTTTATAGAATACGATATATACGATAAATCATATGAATACTGAATCTTTTAATATTTAATATCATGGTGTCCTTGTTTTCACTAGGATAGAGTTAATTTTCTTTTCAGTAGCTGGTACAATCCTGTGTTTTAGATTTAGTATGAGAATAGTGTTGACAACACACTGATATTTTCAGTTGTTGCTGAATGTTCATACTGAGTCAAGGACTTCTCAGTTTCTCGGGCCCTGCCAGGGAGAAGGCTGGAGGAGCACGGGAAATTGGTATGGGATGCAGCCAGGGCAGCTGATGTGAACTAGCCAAAGGGATATTCCATACCATAGAACATCATGCTCAGTATATAAAATGGGGAGAGGGGGTTGGCCAGGGCCGGGGGATCACTGCTTGGGGACTGGCTGGACATTGGTCAGCAGGTGGTGAGCAGTTGCATTGTGCATCACTTGGTGTTTTTCCTTTTAAATTTGATTCCTCTCTCCCTTTCTCTCCTTTTCATTACAGTTGTTGTTGTTACATTTTATTTTCAATTATTAAATTGTTCTTACCTCAACCCACAAGTTTGACCTTTTTCCTGGTTCTCCTCCCCATCCCACTGGGAGCAGGGGTTGTGGTGGGGCAGCAAGTGACTGACTCTGTGGTACTTAGTTGCTGGCTGGGGTTAAACCACTGACTGTGCCAGTAGACTTAGCTGGAACTGAGTAGCTATTGAGTTCTGCTAATTATGTACAGAACAGCTCATCTGTAATTTTTTTATTTCAGTTTGACCAAATTTTGGCAATGGTACTTTTTACTAATTAGCTATGTTTGGAGTAATGAATTGTTCCCCATCTATGGTCTGGCTGATAATCATAATATTACATTAAATATGATCTTTTGATTTAATTTTTGTCACAGGAGGTGGATGAATAATCCATCCTATTTTAATGTCCAATAAATGCAACTTCCACTTCTGTTGCTTTTTCCATGCTTTAATTTTCTTGTTGTTATAATTGTACAAAGAGTAAGTATTTTGTCTTCTTTCTGTTTCTTTTCTTGTACTGGTTTCTTTCACCATCCCACCTGTATAATTTAGTTTTCAATTTGTCAAACCTTTTTTATACACAACACTTCTCAGTGTACCTCTACAGACTTGCTCTTGGTTCCTGATTTCAAGTCTTTCAGGTTACAGTTGCAGCAGTGCTTCTGGAGCTTCTGTTTTTAAAAGAAGTAGTGCCTAGACATCTTAAGTCCTACTGTATCATCTCCTTCTGTATAAGGAGTTGAATTTATATTTTAAATGCTATCTTAGCTTAAGATATGGGTGGGGTTTTTTTTTGTAGTTTTTGAAGTATTGACTTAGCTTGTAGTACTGCTTATCATAACCAAAGCCTGACTGAATCATGATTTTTAGTCCTATGTGTTAGGATTAGCATCTGTTTGTTATGTATTTGTTGAAGTTTCTCGTTATATTTATCTCTTTTTTTGTTATTTTGCAACAGCAGAAGCAGCACACATCTGACCAATTAGTTAGTAAGCTTACATACTGGCTGGTGCAAAGCATCTCAGTGCCTGCTATGTTTTCTTGCCTTAAAAAAGGTAGGCATGTGAGTATTTTCCTTGCCTTCTGATTGTATATATGGAATAATGCTGCATTTCTGAAAACAAGGGGAACTTCCAAAGTTTCAGTTCTAAATTTTTTTTTTTAAAAAAAAGTCAGCTGAGTCTCTTGTTGAATCTTGAAACTTTCATCGAATTGCCCTTTTCCAAAATGCTTGTCATCTTCCAATCTATTCCAAAAGAAGACATAGCATCTTTAAAAACAGGTTCAAAAAGCTTTTTGAAATTCAGTTACTAGGTATCACCTCACTGACTTATGGATCTTCATGCTTGAACATGTTCTAGATAAGCTAGCCTTGAGGCTGCTGTTCTTAGCTGTCAGTCTTCCTTTTCTTTGACAGAAGTTAACTGAAACAGCTGGTGTAACTGTTATGTGAAGTCACGGAGACTTTCACTTGGCTAGAATCAGGTTAAAAACAACCCCTCAGAAAAAATCCTAGATCCTACTACGTGTGCAAAATAATTATTTTGACAGACCTGGGTATGCACAGCTCTCCTGGCACTCCAGGAGAGCAGAAACTTCTAGCAGTGAGATGTGGCAAGCTAATTCAGTTTTATTTAGGTGGTGGTTGAAGTGATAACTGTTGTACAAGGAGGTAGTTTAGCACTGAATTTGTTGAATGATAGATTTTGTTTTTTCCTATTTATTTTAAATGATTCCCCCTGTATAGCTAATAGTTTTAATCCTAAAAAAAACTTTCAGAAGTCATCTGCAAATTTGTATTACATAGATCACAAGTTTTTAACCTTCCTAACTAATAGGCTGTTTCATTGAACATTTTTTAAATTAATTTTTGATCCTATAAGATATGCAGTATTAATGCCTATTTGGTGTTTTCTATACTTCTGAGAGGGATAAGTTATTTTCTAACCTTGGTTTGTTGCTAGGTGCCCACCCAGCTGCTCTCTCACTACCCCCGCTCAACATAATGGGAGAGGAGATGTGATGAAAAGCTCCATGGGTCAGGATAAATACAGGGAGATCACTTTACAACAGCTGTCATAGGGAAAACAGACTTGACTTGGGAAAGATTAATTTAATTTCTTTTTGAATGAAAATAAAGCAGGATGGTGAGAAATGGGGACAAAACTAAAGATGCCTCCCCAACCCTGCTTCTTTCCAGGCTCAACTTAACTCCTTCATTTGTGACTCTTCTACCTTCTTCCTTCCCCACAGAGTGGTGCAGGGGATAAGAGAGAAGGGGTTGGGGCAGGCCACAATCCTTCAGCTTTCCCACTCTTCCCTCACACTTTTCTTCCCTGCTGCAACGTGGGCCCTAACCAAGGGATTCAGTCCTTCGCAAATGTCTCCAATGCGTGTCCTTCCCACGGGCTGCAGTTCTTCAAGAACTGCTGTAGCATGGGCCCTTCTCATGGAGTACAGTCCTTCAGGAACAGGCTGCTCCAGCATGGGTCCCCTGCGGGGTCACAGGTCCTGCCAGGAGCCTGGTCTGGTGTGGGCTTCTCTCCACAGGCTGCAATGTGGGTATCTGCTGGCATGGTCTTCCGTGGGATGCAGAACAACCTGCATCACCGTGGTCTTCTCTGTGGGCTGCAGGGGAATCTGTTTCAGTGCTTGGAGTACCTCCTCCCACTCCTTCACTAACCTTGGTGACTGCAAAGTTAGTTTCACTCACATTTTTTTCAATTCTGTCATAGCTGCTGTGCAGCATTTTTTACTGTTTCTGAATTATGTTATCACAGAGGTGACAGCAGTGTCACTGATGTCAACTTCGGCCAGGGATGAGTCTGTTTTGGAGCTGGCTGGAACTAGCTCTGTTGGCCACAGGGGCAGCTCCTGGTATTTTCCCACAGACACCATCCCTGCAGTCTCCCCTGCTACCAAAACCTTGCCATGTAAACACAATTCAGGTGATAAAATTTCAAACCCAGACCTTGGATACCACTTAGGCTCAAAATCTTGGTTGCATGTCAGTTGGACATACTAGCTGGTTAGTTCAACTTGACCATAATATATGAGATTCAGTCTTTGAATTATTTCAGAAGATGCTCCAAATAGGACTGTATCACCATGTTCTAATCAAGTTTCCACTGCAGTTAATCTTACGTGACAACTGTCCATCACTGCAAAAGGGGAGTTTTGTTCCCCAATTCCTTTGGTTCTTGTTCCTTCACTTGAGTTAGCTTTGATGCTTGTCACATGCTTTTCAAAAATACTTAGGCTTGTATGTCTGAGTTGATGAGTTTGATTGGTCCAGCAAAGCATCTGATGCTTTTATACATTCTGGGATTGAGAGGAGCAAGACTCCCTTCTGCTGTGATAAGCTGTTAAAATTAATTTAGCTGTGATAACATCATCCCGTCTGAAAGCTAGAATGGAATATATGTGTCAAACAGCAAGAAGCGTGCACGTGGTTATGTCTTTTGTGCATTTTTGAGAAGTTCTAGGCTTACAGTCATGACGATGCATTAAGAAATAAAACAGGCATGAAGGTGGCATCATATTTTCCTGGCAGTATTGGCAAAAATTTACTTTAGTAAGTTCTGTTACATCCCAGGTTTATAATTATCTGTTTTTACTACAGCTGCAGGTATGTAGCACTTGGTTCAACTGTCGTGGATGTGTAAGTACAGAGGAGATGACAGAAACAGAGTTACATATCATGCCTGTTGAATGACATCTGATACGTTCATTCTACTCACATTTTCTTCACTTCCTACAATAAAAATGTATTGTGCTGTATGTATTCTTTACAAAAGTTACTTAAATATCGGTGGTAACTTTTTGTTTGGTAAAAGATTAGTAAAGATTAAGCAAAATCTGTAATTTAGGTTGTTACTATGAAATGTGACTGAAGAATACAAAACATGTTGGGATATTTTCTGGGGGTGGGGGATGAGTATTTTTCAAGTTCTATTTCTCCTTCAGTGTAGAAGGACCTTAGCTGGGCCAGTAAGTCTCACGGCAGGCTACACCGTCTGGTTACGGAACATGCTCCTAGCTTTTCTCTTCTTGTGGATTATAGTTGATTTTTATTCCTGATGTTAATCGTTCTGAGAAGTTCGAAGTGTATATAGATCCTCCTTGTATAGGAGGTCGGTAGGAAGAAAATGCCTGACTTGGAATTCACAGTTCAGGGAAGTGGTGACTGTGAGGAAGTGTTTCAGACTTTTAAATGAGTAAATAAAAATATCAAGGCAATGGCAAAGACGTTTTATTTCCCTTGTTGCATCCTTGACTTGTAACTGCCCTGGTACAGTCTTTTTCTAAAGTCCTAATTATTCCAACACATGCTGTTTAGTTTTTTTCACCATCTTTTGTATTAATTGCTTTTTATGTTAAGTAAAGCTTTCAATTCAGCTATTTTCTCTGCAGCAGGAACTTTACATAGCTTAGGATGGATTTAGGTGGCAGTCTGCCTTTGTATCAGTTTAAAGGGAATGAGAAACAGAATAAGTTGTTTTCATAAATGGAATGTAGGAAAAAGACACCCTTGCTTATCTGCAGTCTTTTGCTTGAAAACTTGGCTTTATGGTGTAGAGGAAAGACTTCCACTTGGTCTGCTCTTTTCCTGTCCAACTTCATTTTCTTCTCTGGCAGTATTGCCAAATTAAAATAAGTCATGTGTAACAGTTCAACAGCACTGCTATTTAGGCTTCTGGGGGAAATTGTGCTCTATTTAGTTGTTTGGAAAAGACAACTTCAGATGTCTGTTCTCAGTCTAAAAAGCCAAGCTGGCTAGAATTTGTTATTTCCAAGTGGTGGAAACAGTTCATACAGTAAGATAAGATTCTTGGTTGCATCTTTTCAGTGTGAAGATTAAATAACTTGCAGGAGTGAGGAGTTTTATATTTTTTTTTTCTGTTGTGTACTTGAAAGTTTTATTGTAATATAGGACAGTCTATCTGAATATCAAAACCATTGTGGTCTGTTACAATAAAGAGTACAGAAAAAAATCCAAATCTTTTGTCCAGTTTTTTCTTTGTATGGGTTTTGTTGGTACACTTCTAGTTGCATTTTGTTTGTAAAAATGGGACAGATAACGTTGTTTAGCTAGTTTATGTTTACTTTGACTTCTTAATTTTTTTCCACAGTTTTAAAATTGTGAAATCATGGCTCATTCCAAGACGAGAGCCAACGATGGAAAAATCACATATCCTCCAGGAGTCAAAGAAATCTCTGATAAAATATCTAAAGAAGAGATGGTGAGAAGGCTAAAGGTTAGTAAGCAAGTAACTGTTTGCAGATTGAGGTTTCTTCTATACAGCATTTGATGATGCTATTACTGTATTTTCTATGTGAAAGGATGATTTCCTTTGGGCTTTACCTTTTCTGTGCTCAGAAGGAGGAACTTGTTGACCATCATGCCTTCTGTTCTACCACTTTCTTGAAGTGACTTGTCCAAAAATGTTTAAATGAGTTAAAAAAATCACAAATGGAAATAAACTATATTAATTTTAAAAAGTATTTAAATTTTATTTCAGTTCATACTGAAATAAAAAGTCAGTTACTGACATAAAAGTCAGTACTTTTAGAGAAGCAAATACTGGAAAACATAGAAAGAGTCATAATTTTGGAAAAAATATGGATGCCTCAGAATACATTCCTTTTATGCATTTGTGCTCTTTGGGTTGATTATAAAACCCTTTATTCTTATTATTTTAGCCTGTATCATAATGAAGGTATTCTTTGATTATATTACATATTCCTGTTTCCTGAATTTCTTGACCACTTTTTTTGGCTGAACTCTACAGGAAAGTTGGAGTGATTTGAGTGATAACTATGTTACTGCAGTTCTTTATCTACCCACATATTCTCACAAAAAGACAGGCCTGTTAGTATTGTGCAGAAGCAATGCCTGCAACTTGGGCTTGCCCTGTGGAAAAGGAGGGAACAGATGTGGGAGAGGAACCTTAAGTATTCTAACAGCTGGAAGGGCTTAATTTGGAGTTTATTTTCATAAGAATTAGTCTTAAGCCAGTTGGAACTACTAGTAAATGAACAAAACCCCAATAAAACTCCAAAGCACAAGGCTTCCTTGTGCCCTTCCCACAGTAACCTGTCTGTGCTTTGGGAACTGGGCTGCTAGACTGTAGTTGATATGCTGCATTCTATTATGTTGAATAGAAGGAAGGCATTTATGACGTCATGTATGAGTGACCCCTAACAGAAGAAATAATTAGTTAGTGCTTGCTTTTTTCAGCTTGTGAAACTGCACACAGTTCTTACACTTCTTTTCCCTATAATTTCATTTTTCGCCTTGAATCCCTGGTCCTTTCTGCCATCTTGACCTGTCTTGCTGGAGAAGTGTATTTTGCAGGACGTCCTGTGTTTCTTGTCAGCTATTGATTCTGGCTGTGCATTCAGGTAGACAGGCAGGGGAAAAACCGCATAGTGTTTCTTTTATGAAGGATCAGATGGTCTAGGCTACACAAGTGTATTGACCTACAGTTCCAGGTGTTAAAGAGCAGCAGTTGATAAATAAGTGAACTATTAGTCTCTTAATTTCCATGACTGCCAAATTCATATAAGTATTGGGGAAGAAGCAGCTTTCAGTGGATTTTATTTTGATTTACATGAGCAGGTAGTTTGGTGTTTGTTGGTGACAAATGTATTCATATAAATACAAATTATTTGGAAATCTGAGAAAAAAATGGAAAACATGCACAGTGAATTTCTGTATTAGCATAACTTACCTGGAGATGGTGTGGATCAGAAATGTATAAAATTTCCCAAGTTATAGTAGATTTGGAAAGGAGATAGAAACTAAATGGTCGGTCATGAAGTAGCACTGAAGACAGAAAAAAGGTGATAAACACTTGGAAATGATTAATAGCGTGAGAAAACTATTTTTTCCACAGATTTTTGTAATACACAAGAACCAAGGCATCATCTAATGAAATATATTAACTTTAGGCCAGCAGTCTAATAACATAATTTTTCATAGGTTATAACTAAGCACCAAAGCTTATTGTAGAAAGATGTAGTGAAAATTGAATGGGTTAGGAAATACAGACCACATCTGGAAGATGAAGTATTCGTCATGGCAATCTGTGTGCAATTTTAGGCTCAGGATTCCTCTAACCTATTGCTTTGTGGGAAGCTACAAAGTTACACAGTGAGAACTAGCTTGGTTTTCTACGTTTTACCTTAAGCACTGTGACAGATTGCTCTGGAGACAAGATGACTGATTTTTGTTGTCCTGACCAGTATGGAAGTTCATGTTGTCAGGGAAGAGAAACTGAAGGTTCGTTTCTAGAGTAGACAAAAATCATAACTTGTTGCAAGTACTCTTGTGACACCTGTATATTTTATTCATTACCTTGTTGGTTATGTAAGTCTAAGTATTTTCCATAGAAATGAAAACAATTCTGATTTTTAAATTACTTTTGGTAGTGTGTAAGAGTACCAGTGCACTTGAAATGATTCATCTGCTGTCTGCCTGGGAAGGACTTCATTTTTCTTGCAATGGAACTTATGTGTGTATCTAAGTTGCTAGTTTTCTGTACCTTTTAGTAAAGGATTCTTATATGGTTAAAAACTTCACTGCTGTGTGATCCTAATTATGCAAAGTCCTTTATTTTTTTAATTAAGTATGATTTATTTCTACCTGACTTAAGTATAGTAAATTTTTGGGGCAAAAACCCCAAACAAACAAACTACAGCAAAGTGAAAGAATTTGTAGTGTTTTAGGGCTGTGGGGGTTTGGGTTTTTTGTGAGGAACTTTACTGATATTGTTATTCTAGAAAAATATCCTTTCTTGCCCTGGTGAAATGGATGAGAGTTTTGACTTTAATTCACAAGACTGTATAATTAAGACTTTATTTACATTTTGTTAATTTTAACAAGAGTCAAACTCCTTAAAATAACTCTGCCTTTGTGATTCCAATAAGAAATTGGAAAAAAAATGTAATTACTTCTTGTCAATAGGTTTTTCTTCTCCAAACATTTCTTTAAATACAAGAAGCCTTGCCAGCTAGCAGTTACTAATTATGGCTTTTCTTGCTTTTGTTCTGTTTAGGGTGTTAAATACTTGGTGTCCAAGACTTTTTTTTTTTTTTTTTTCTTCCATAACTTCAGTGTACTGGCTCTTAATAATAATAATGGCCATTTTAGTCCTGTTGGGTAGCATGCATGCTGCTGGGCTGCATTGGATTTATATATGCTTCTGCTGAAAGTGCATGCTCTGCTTCTGGGCAGCACAAACTTGTCCTCAGAGCAGTAGTAGAGAACAACTTGAAATTGAAAGAGAATAGAGGGAAAATAAATTGTAACCCTGAGTACTTCAGGGACAGATAAATATTTTAAATAAAGTTTAGCTGTTTTCTCAGTTTTTCAGTTTATGGCTGTAACAGTGAATGCAGTTGTAGTTTTTGAATTGGCAAATGATTATATGGTTTCTCAAAAAGATATGTAAAGTACTACAGCTAGGCTTTCAGTAGTTCTGCTGACACTGTGTCTTGGAACAATTGGTAGAGGATGTTACTAGGTCCATCTGTACCCAGAAAAATAAGATGCTGGTTACTCAAATGAGTACTGCTGCATTGCTAATAATGCTTTGATAGAAGCTGCACAAAATCAGAAAAGGAACTTTAAGTAAGGACCCTGTTACACAAAGTATTTTATTTTATGTACTAATGTCTGTCTTTTTAGATGGTTGTGAAAACTTTCATGGATATGGACCAGGACTCTGAAGAAGAAAAGGAGCTCTACCTAAATCTGGCTTTACATCTTGCTTCAGACTTTTTCCTCAAACATCCTGATAAGGATGTACGTTTGTTGGTAGCATGTTGTCTTGCTGATATTTTCCGAATTTATGCCCCTGAAGCTCCATACACTTCACCAGATAAACTAAAGGTAAATTGAATTTATCTTTTTTTCCACACCAGGTTTTAAAACTGAATGATTGATACAATTGATTGACTTTTTTTTTTTCCTCCCTTTATTTCTGGTTCAGCCTACACAATCTGAAGTTTTTATTTGATTCTGGGATAGGGATGTTTGATCAGGTCAAGTGTTCATCATTGGAATCGATATGTAGTACAACTTTCAGTATCTTGTAGAGTTTTGGATTTATATTGAAAATAAATATTCAACTGTCATTGGGATTTGCAGGTAGTGGTCTGTTACTTTAAAAATACTGATATGTCTGTAGCTTTTATCATAATCTCTTCCAAGATAGCTAATTCCTTCAATTGGGAAAATACCTCTGCTGTTTCCAATTGAGCTACCAAGAGATGATTACTGTATTTTTATAGATAAAGGCTTTATTGAAATAAAGAAAAAGTATTTTTGTACAGAGGATAATGATGCCTGATGTGAATTGGAAACGCTACAATTATAAACATCACTGATCCCACTAGATGGAGATGGTTGATAAAGAAATGCCAGGTTTGAAAAGGTGGTACAGATCTGCCCCATCTGTTTCAGAAAAATTAAATTTTTGATTGTTTGGTGTTTTTTCTTTTTTACTTTTTAACAAAAACTAGAAATCTAACTTTTTTTCCAGCTTACAGCTTACGAAATCAAATTACTTCCCTTACGCAGTCTGAATCTGGAGTGATGAACTGAGTCTTACAGAAAATCTTGCAGGGGAAACCACTGAAAAATGCATACTTGTTCTGTCTCCCTGATTTAAGACTGTGTAGGGCCTTTTTTGTTTCATTTTGCATTTTTTGGGGTTTTTTCTACAGTAGGATAAAAAGATGGTTGTGGTGGAAGGTGTATCTGTTATCACTCAAGAAGAAATCACTCAATTTCTGATCTAGTGATTGCACCATAAGTGTTTTGTAAGTGGGACAAATGGTATGCTTTCAGCTGTAGTACATCCTTTGTTACCAGACATACTGGAGAGACACCCAGGGATTTCTGTTAGATATATTTTCTTATTTCTGAATTGTTGCACCTCTGAATAGATACTTACCTAGTTATCTTATTGATTGCACCATCTTCAACTGGCGACAAACATGAGGCTTCTCTCTGTGCTATATGTATTTCAGTCTTGTTTGAGACATCCTGATATCTACTTCAGTTTTGAGTATCTTTTTTCCTTTGCTTGTTAGGCTTAGAGGTTTGGGGTTTTTTTTCCTCTTTCTGAATTTGGCTAACAGATTATAATGGTCCTCTTATAGAATTTGATTTATCAAATGCTACTAAGTTTCAAATGTTATAGTATATAATATTGGAAGGCTTACGTTACTCATACTTGCAATGTAAGCATACTACTACTACTTGGACAGAGCTCTGAACAGACTAGGAATTTTCACTGTCAGCATTCAGTTCTGAATTCTGAAATCTGCACGGTTTGTTAATGCAGATTTCTGAACACATTTTGAGAAATAAAGACAGGACAAACAATAGAGACTTTGCCTTGGGCTATTGAGGTAGGTTTTTGCAAACCCATTTCTGCTGAAGGCAGCTTTTTTGGTTGCAGGACAAGCTCTGGTACAAAGTCAGAGTTTCCTCCACTTTATGAGAGAGGTAAGAGGAAGAATGCTTCCTCTTGAGTTGTATCTTGGCACTATTTTTACTCAGCATTTAATATTAGATCCATGTTGAGTCTTTTCTATATGTTTAGCACCAAAGTTAAAGATGGCAAAGGGAAGTGTTGAGAAGGATAATTTCTTGAGAGGAGAAAACTTAAAAGAGTTTTTGCCGTTGTTTGAGACTCTTTGAATCTCTCTAACTTACGTATTGTGTGAGGTACTGAGAGAAGGGCTCAGAATTTCAGGTTTCCCTCTTTTATGTGTATCTGCAGTGTAAATCTTACCTTCCTCACTGAGTGTTGAAAGAGTTTTGACGACAGTGATGGAAAATGCCACAAGTAGGCTAAAAGCAGGACTGGAGCAAAATTGCTCTTCTGGGATCTGGGAACATCTAACTTCAAGGCCCTCTCAGTCTGGAGAAAGCCTAGAGCCTAGATCTGATTTTCTGTGGGGAAGATGTTCTAATCACTGCTGTTTGTCAAAGAAAACAACTTGGACAAAGGGACTGTGTCTGACTCAGCTGAAATGGAGACATTTAAGGGTGTATATGGTAGCATACCTCAACTGTTTGGATTCGTTCTGTGGTGAAACCCCTGGCTGTGATGGTTACTGAAGCTGTTACATGGCTAATTGGTATTGATACAACCATCCACAGAAACACTGAATGTTCTTCCTGAAGTTGAAGTGTAAGCTCTCTTGTTTTTAGAGTCTGGGTATTAATGTAGACTTGCTTTATGGAGTCTGGTGTGAAACCATATTGTCCTATTTGTGACAGTGTTGCAATTTCTTAGTTGCAGCTACAGTTTATTTTATCTGGTGTTTGGCATTTATAAATGCATATTGAAATAGTATATTCTGTGCGCTCAAAAAAGGGAAAAACTTTGGGTCATATTACACTAGATACTAAAAATCCGTGAATACTTTTGAGTTGGGTCTGTCTTTCTTCCTTTAAAAGAGGAATAGGAAAAGATAAACAAAATGAGGAGTAAACTGCTCTTTTTTTCAGATGATGCCATTATTTATGAAGCATTGAGATGCTAGACATATTGTACACATGCTACTCATCACTGTATCAGATCTGAACGCAGACATTAATAAGTACTTTGTAAATAGGAAGCTTGGTTTTGGTCTCAATAGGGTCTTCGAATCACATGCAGTAAGTGCGTGCTGCATACTAAGCCGGAGGATAGAAAGTAAAGATACTTTCTTTAGTTTTGGTTTTGATTTTTTTTTACTTTTTAGTCTTTTAGTTAAAGTCTTTCTTCAGATACTCTTAAGAGATTCATCTGTACAAATAAAGTTTAACAGAATAATTATACCTAGGGCATGAGTTCTAAGATGAAGTAGTCTTTCTATTTGGCATTGGTCATTCTCTTGGATGCTCCCTTTCTTCTTTAATTGCATCTAATCCTTCACTGAGATTCAGTTTGTATGTCTTGTAGATTTTATGGCATCTTCTGCTATATCAGTTTCAGAGATGATGGAACTCATTTTGGGTGGGTTCATGGCCTGCTAGTGGTTCAGGCACTAGCAGGGGATTATTTGGACTGGCTTTTGCCTGTGGACTGAATGCTCTTTAGTGGTTGGAGTCTGTTAGATGTGTCCGTTGAACTGTATTTTTGGATTTAATTTCAACTAAAGAGTCTAGCTTGGGTGCTATGTAAATGATCAGAAGCATGAACCAGTGGTTCTTCTGATTATCCTTAAGACTTCAAAGGCACAATTGATCCAAATTTAAATGTTAATGTAGCGGTATCTCAGAACAGTGTGCTTGCTCTGCATTTTTGCCAAGAGATGATGATGTTGAGTGTAATCTAATTCTTGTTTTTACCTAGAACCACAGTGAGTGCTCAGCTTAATGATTAGGGCTGTATTTTGTGGTTGTAGCATTAGAAGAAAGGAACATCATCCTTATCTTTTGTCCATCTCCTTATTCTTGGGGGCAGGGCTGGGGGATGAGAGGAAATGTTCCTTTGAAAACATAGAAGAGCTTTCTAGACTATTTCTAGGATAGCTTTTTCAGGTGTTTATTATGGCAACTTTATACCTTTTTATTTGAGTTAAACTTAGATTGTTAGATGAAATATTACAGATATTGTGGTTGTGAACACTGTGTCTGGTCATATGTACTTCTGAATCTTTTGATTTAATATAGTAGTTAATGAATTTCCAGCTGTTAATTATCGGAATGTAAAAAGCATTTTAAAAAGGCACCTTCCTGTGTGTTTCCAATCTGTTCATAATCGACTGTTGCTTATAACCTATATGAATTTACTCTGTGTGAGACTTTTTCTGAGTAAGTCTTCTGGTGATGAGAATTGATAAAAGAAGCAGGAGAAACATGGTTTATTGGTTTTTGCAAGAGATGCGATCTGTGTCAGTAGCATGATAACTGAGAAATGCACGAACAATACACTGTAAACATATAACGCTTGTTGGAAAGCTGCAGTTTCCTACTGCAGTTTTCCCTTCTGTTGAAACCTATTGCAGTATGAGGTAGAAATGTAAAATTCATTGTCCTTCTGAATAATCGTTTGACTACTGCAGCATGTCAGCCAGTTGCAGCTCTGTTTGTCAAGCTGAGCATTTTTCTTTGGAAAATAAAACCTTTTGCTTCCTTAAAAAAAAGTTACTTTCTCAACCCTTTGAGGAAACATGAGGCATTTTAAAATTACTCCTTGACATTCTCTATAATGTTTTTGTAGATAGTCTTCTTTTGGACCGTGAAGTAGCGTGTCTGTTACTGCTGCATATTTTGTAGTGAGTGAATACTACTAGTAAATTTAAAAGTTAGTTATTTTAAATTTGAAAGCTTCATTGCATTTGCTTAAATAGCTATCACTTCTTTCTTTTCAGGATATATTTATGTTCATAACAAGGCAACTTAAAGGTTTAGAAGATACAAAAAGCCCCCAGTTTAATCGGTATTTTTATTTGCTTGAGGTAAGCTTCATAATTTTTTCATAATAACTGTGAAATGTAATTTTTCAACTTTATCTTGTATTAACTATTTATTTTTTCCCCTCCCCTGTTCAACACAGAACATTGCTTGGGTCAAGTCTTACAACATATGCTTTGAGTTAGAAGACAGCAATGAAATTTTTACACAGTTGTACAGAACACTGTTTTCAGTAATAAAGTAAGTGTTGTCACCCCTTATTAATTATGTTATTGTGTGGTTGAGGTCAGAAGTTTCTAACCTAGCTGTTTGGTCCATTGTGTGACTTCTAGCATCAACGAGCTTAGTTTTGTAATTCAGCTTAACTGAAGGTAGCAGTATAAATATAACAAGCTGTCAGTTTTGCCTGTTTTAATTAAACAGACACACTGCAAATCATCTTTTTTTTCCTTAAAAAGAATTACTTTGGTTGTCTTTTTACTGTGTTTATTTGATTCCATTCTTGAATGGTGCAATAGGCAGTTCTAAGGAATTTGGAGGATAATTGCTAGAAAAATAAGAGCCAGAAAATAGTGGACACGGGAAGGTACTGCTAGAGATCATCTAGTCTGTCCCCCTTGCTCAAATCAGGTTAGGTAGAGCAGATTGCCCAGGACTGTAGTAGCATGCTGTGTTTTGAGCATCTCCGAGGATGGAGACTCCATGGCCTCTCTGGGCAACCTTCTAGTGCTCAATCACCCTTACATTTAAAAAGTTTCTCTTTCTTATGTTTAAACGGTCTGTCCTGTATTTCACCTTGCACCCATCGCCTCTTGTCCTGTCACTGGACACCACTGAGAAGAGTCTCGCCCTGTCTTCTTTACTCCCAACATCAGGTATTTAAACATAATGATAAGTTCCTCCCTAAGCCATCTCTTCTCGAGGCTAAAAGAATGATGTCAGCTCTCTCAGCCTCTTCTTGTATGAGAGCTGGTCCAGTCCCTTAATCATCTTTGTGGCCCTTTGCTGGACTGACTTCAGGATGTCCGTGTCTCTCTTGTGCTGGGAAGCCCAGAACTAGACACAGCACTCCAGATGAAGTCTCGCCAGCGCTCAGTAGAGGGGAGGGATGTTCTAATAGGCTATCTTTTCACGGTAGGGACAGATACAGTCCTCTTAACTCTCTTAATAAAGTAGTAAACAAAGAGGGCATGAGATTGAAGAACTTTTTGGAAAATGGCATATGCACCTGAGAAATTAAGTATTTTGACTTCTGAGAAAACTTGTGATTTGATTATTATATTCCATGTTGTTTGACATCACCGTGGGGAGTACTCTGAGTGAAAGTCGTACTTTATATGAATACTACACTAAGAATTCTTGGTTTTAATTTCAGCAACGGTCATAACCAAAAAGTACACATGCACATGGTTGATCTAATGAGCTCTATCATTTGTGAGGGAGATACTGTGTCGCAGGAACTTCTGGATACGGTGTTAGTTAATCTAGTGCCAGCACATAAGGTAAGACTTGAGAGTGGCTTCATTTTTTCTTTTGTAATTGTGTTTTATTGGATGTATGTATTTAGATTTCATTGAAAGAATAGCTGTATCAAATGTGCTATTACTTGAATCTTTTCTTAGCAAACAAATAATTTTTAATAGCCAGAAAATTCAGTAGTTTCATTGCTTTGATTGACTTGCCATAAACGGAAGTATCAGTGGTCATAGTAATCTAAAAGCTTTAATGTCATGTGAATTTGTACACAGGTTTTTTTGTGTATGGTCAATACCTGTACAACTATATATACAAGACACATATATGCTTTGGAAAATTTTTAATTAGTGCAATGCTGTATCAACAGTTCAAATTAACATGCTGCCCTGAGTGGGAAGGAAAAAGCTATGACTGCTGATTTGTAGTTTGTTCTATTTTATTTGAGAAATGTTGACTTGGTGTTATTGAAAGCACATTGCTATGTTTTTTGATGCAGCATTTATGTTCAGAAATGATGGTGCCTGAAGAGCCCAAGTGATGGCTGTCTTTATTTTTTATCAAAACAAAATAAAAAGTGTTGTAGAGATGAATTGAGGTAAAACTTCAGACTGTGCGTGTGTGTGTTAGGACACGTAAATGTTTAAAAAGCAAGGAAGTCTGACAGCATTGTTCAGAAAACTAGCTGGGTCCTGCTGGAATCTCTTGGGCCGCAGTGGAGATGACGGCTTGTAAGTTGTGTAAGACAAAAAGGATTCTGGTAAACTGTCTAGGAAATGTGCACTCAGTTGGATTTTGGACATTTGAGTGTCACCTGACAGCTTTTTCTAAGTGTGTTCAGGAAAGGGCTAACTGTATTTACACTTTTTAGAAATTACAGTAAGCAGTAGGGTTAGTGGGTGTTATTGAAGAGATTTTTTTTCAGCATTTTTAAACTGTGTACCTAACGCACTCTGAAGAATATAGCAAGTAGTGCAAGGTACTATGCCTTACTGCAAGCCATCAATTTCAGTAAATAAACAGCACATAAATTCTATTGACAGTGAAAGACTAAACGCTTAGTATAGATCACTTTTTAATATTTTTTTTCACTGGAAATGTTTTAGCTATGTCCTTCAAGGAGTCTTGTACTTTTGTGCCAGGACCAGACTGAAATTTGTGCAGCTAAAATTCAGATTTACGAAGTAAAGCCTTGGAATACAAGAAACAAAAGCAAGATGATGCAAAATACTTTAGTCTGTGTTTTCTCAGTTGTTAAGCATCTGTGTTTCATTGTGTCATCTGTGTTCAACTTGATTTGATTGCACTGTTCTTATGAATCATGTTTAATAAACTGATTTTGAGTTGAAGAGTTTGCATCCTGCTAGATTGGCTATAGCATTGAAACGATTCTGGTTTATAGTGGATTTAAAGTTATTAAGGATTTTAATAAAATATTGGGGTTTTTGCATTTTCTTCTCCTTTTTAAATCGAACTTGGTACTTGGATAGGATGGTAGTTTATAGCTTGCTTTCTAACTGAAATAAAGTTACATAACTTTAGACCACATTCTGAGTACTTCTACCTCTGTTTTAATTTTGTTAGCCTTTTTCATATAATGAAAAGAAGCTTCTTATATTTTCCTATTTTATCTCAGTATTGTCATACACTGTTTATTTAAAAATTCAGAGCTTACATAGTCATCAAACCACTTTCTGTGGCTACTAATGTCATGCTAGAAAAATAAAATGAATTCAGAGTGAAAATTTTTCCACTTGTGTCTATTTGAGCACAAAACTACATGGGAGTTTAGGATAAGGTCCACCATAAAGGAGAACTAGCTGTCCTAGCCATTAGACTGTGCAGGCTGTGGGACAGGAAATTGAAAAATCAGACTGGCCACCAAAAATGGAGTAATGGTGAGTAGGGAATCCTTACGTAGCCAGGTTACCTGGGGACCAAAATAATGTTTTTGATGGAGCAGAAGGAGGATAGCTCTGTTACTAGCTCAGGTTTGAAAATTATTGGATGAAGAGGTTGGCGTAGGTACAACAGCCATGTTTGTAGCAAGTGACACAGGCAAGCAATGTGTTTTTAATATAGCCAGAAGGAAGGTTGTGCATGTGAGGGAATGTGGGATTCCCTTGTGAATTGAATGACTGTATTCTAGAAAGCAGCGATAGAACTAGTATGAATTCTTGTGTATAAACAATTGTATTGGGTAACACTGGATTGAAGACTTTGAGGAGCTTAATCCACATAATTTATCAGAGGAGCAGTCTGTAAGTGCATGTTGGGAGCAGAAGGTTCCAGCAGCTCATACAGTTTTGAATCCTGGATACTGAGGTCCAATGGCTGAAATTCAACATTAGACAGATAGATGCAAAAATTATATGAGTAGTTTTAAGAGTTGTAGTAACTAACTGAACAGTTTACCAAGGGTTAACTCATACTTAATTCTTAAAACCAAGGTCACTGTTTTTCCAAGGAGGAATGCCAGATATGGTCCATAGTCCTGAGTAGTAAGTCTAATAAGCAACAGTGCTAGCAGGACAGCTGCAAAATCTCAGGCATAAGGAGCGTATGCTGGGGACATGACATACTATTAAATGTCTGTCTATCATATTTGGTAGTTGCTGAAGTAGTCGAAGCTACTCCTAGCTCACTTGAGTTTGTCATCCATCTCACTTGGCCAGAATAAAAGCCACATTGATGTAAACCTGTGTGAAAGTGACTGACGGTGGTATCACAAAACAGGTACATTAGAGTATGTACAGCCTTATATATGACAGGTATCAGATAAGTCAATAAAACAGTAAACTTAACTTGTCTGACCATGTACTCTTAATTTCTGTGATGTTTATTTTTTCCTTTTGTGGCTTCTCTTTTCTTTTCTATGAACTCAACTGAAATTCTTCAGATAGGGTTATATTAAGAGGGAATGAAATAAATAGTGGACTAAACCCAGAAAGACCAGAAGCAAGGGAGGAGGTAGTCAATACGAAAAGGCAGGAAAAAGCAATAGTTTTACTTTCCCTTTTAATTTTTAGATTTATAAAGCCTTTTAGATTATAAAGCTTTTTAGATTATAAAGCCTTAATGGCAAAACTTGTAAACAATTTTGTGTTTGTGCAATGTGTTGGAAGGCAAATTGTACTTTATTTCCTTAAGCATTTACCAGTGTTCCATTTTCAGCCTCAGGGATACTACGAGGAATCCATATTGCACATCCCACATGCTTTACCTGATTATCTTTTTGAAAAAGTGATATTGACAATCAAATTCCTACCTGTCTCTACAAGGAACCTGCTTAATTTTTGTTATCTATCTTAGCAACACTTCAGCTGAGCTTTTTCTTTGTCAGCCATCCTTAAAAACCTGTCACTGCCCTCCAGCAGAACTAGAGAATTTGTTAGAACTGTTTTGTCAAGTGCTCTTGGGTACAAATTCTGCTGTTGTGCCATCGATAATAAAAATAAAATCAAAGACCCTTTTCAAATTCCAAGAAAATAATATGTTAAAGTGTATAGGTTTTAAGAATATTACTTTAGATACAGACTTAACTTTTGACTTTACTCCTAAACTTGTAAAATCAAGAACTGGATTGATGCTGGCTAGTCATCCTTTTTGAGGAAAAAATAAGAGATGTGCATTTGTTTTCTGTCACTGTTTTTTTTTCTCTTTTAAAGGTTGAGTACAAATTATTTCACTCTTAATTTCTTTGAGTTGTGTTTAATTGGACATTGAGGGACAGCTGGAAAAAGTAACAAAAAAATCAGTGGGTGTACATTTGCATGACTGGCAACCTCATTTCACCAGTACAACTGAATGTTGGCTCTGCGACAAACTGTCCTATCTATAGATACACAAAAATGTCTGTGCCATGCTGTCAGAGAGGTTGCTATGACTTCTTGCATCTTGCAGTAAAGTTTGTCATTCTAGAGAAGAACAAGACATGAAAAATTAGTTGACAAAACTCAATGTCTTCTGGAAGTGTAAAAAGCTTGAAACGCTAGCAATACATACACAAAAATCATGGTAAGAGTTGAGGCTGATGAAGATGGTCTGTTTTCAAATGTTGTTGCTGGAGCCCTTCTAAGTGTAAAAAAATGTTCTCCTCGGTTCGTTAATGTTCTTTTTTGAAAGAAAACTGGAGGTTTTTGGGGGGTGAAGATCTGCCTGTGTCATCCTCTAAGTCTGTTTTAGATGTTATTTGTAACTGCTCCATTATCTTGTAGATCTGTGTTCTGCCTTTTTATAGGGGGTTCTTTGGTTTGTCCTTATCAATCAATACTTATTTCTGCTTTTTCCTTCAAAATGTAGTAATTACTAATAATTATTTTAAACAGTGTTGCCAGCTGATGGCTTAGTTTCTACCTAATTCAGGACTCAAAAGCTTATCCCCCCTGGGCACTTACATGCTTTTAGAAGCATCCTGATTAAGATTATTGTCCCCATCATGAGAGCTTTCTTAAATCATTAAAAGATCTTGAAATACAAGTCAGGTTTTTTTGTTTTTTTGGTTTTTTCTTCTAAATGCATTGAAAGATTGAAGAGAGGATAATGATAGAAGAGTTTACAGAGGGGAAATTTGTTAAATTAGGTCTTACTCTTACAAAATTTCTCCTTCAGGCAAAGTTTCAAGTAGCTTTATGGATATTAAATTATAAAGATAGGTTTGACGTTTTGTAAAAGATCTTTGAACCTATTTGGTGATGGTCTGGGTTGCTCCTGTTTTCATTTCAACTAAGGCGGTGCTGCTTTTTCTGTTTCAGCTTTTATCCTGAAGCTGGAAAAGGGAGAAGAAAACTTCCTTGTGTGTTTTTAAGACTTTTCTTTGGCATTGTTTTTTTCAGAAAGTTTGGCCCTTGTTATCAGCACAATTAAATCAAGTAGATGAGGCATGGAAAAAATAGCAACCTTTCCTTAGCCAGCTGTGATTTAGACTATTCTTTAGCTTTGCAGCTTTTCTTAGATATATGCAGGATTGCAAATAGCAACTTCTAGCATTTATCTTGGGAAACATGAAGGTTTCAAAATGAACTTCTGTGAAAGATATAAGCTGAAACTGTAATTAATACGAATCAAAACAGATCTGCCTGTTGGATCTCTGCACAATCTGCTGTTCCAGCTTGTTTTATACGTAAATCAGATCTTGCTCGTGAGGTAGAGTTCACTCTTACCCAGGTGAAAGTAGTTTTCTTTGTTTTGGTGGAGGTGAACAGTGGAAGTCAAGAAGGATCAGAGAAGAATTGCAAATGGCATACATTCCTTGTTAGGGTTATTTGCGCCTTTTATTTCCTAACAGTCACAACTTTCACTAAATAACAGGAAACAAATGCTACAGGTGTAAATACCTTTTTTCATTTTTGTTTTCTTAATCGTAAAGAATGATCTAGCATGGGGAAGCTTCTATTTTCTGGGACATGGAACAGCTGTACAATTTTGCAAGAAGACTGCCAGTGTTGACCCTTGTATCTTGATTAGATAAGGCAAGAGGAAATTACAAAGATGCTTACGTAAAATGCTAACATTTGAGAATCTTTCCAGAACTGGGATTTTTATTTGCCTTTTGCAGTGGCTGTGAGTAAAACAGATACTTTAGGCATGGATTTTTGTAGTCTTCTGACTTCAGTCACCTAAAAATTCTATCAGTAGGCAAGTCAAAGACTTCTTTCATTTTATATCAATGAAAATGTTAATCTGTTCCCACTGCTGTCTAGAAGCCTACAGTTCTATACAGTTTTTGAAGGTACAGACAATATTATTCTTTCTGTGTATCTTCTCTTTTTCATTCAAATACTACAAAGTACCAAGCATATGCAGGCAAAGAAATACTCTGGGTGTGGCAATGCATCTTGTTTGCTTTTCATTATGCTAAAAGGATGTTTTCGTCCTTTTATGGATGAGATCTATTTAAAAAAATCACAAATTGTCCCTTTACACTGTTGTCTTACAAATGGAATATGCTGAGTTTTTTAAAATTGCAAGGAGTAATAAAAATTTGGGGAACTATATTTCTTTAGAGAGACTTTTAGCTATTGAAATACTTTTTTTTTTTAATTGCAGAGTTTTGCTTCATTCTATGTGTTAATCAAATGTGCAGTGGGTGTCACAAGGGCTAAGTTGCATTTTCTTAAAATTCTTGAAAAAATATTTGTGATACAGGAACTGAAGAAAGGATGTAGCAACTAGAGCGTGGAGAATGTGTGCTGGGAAAGGAAGGAAACAATGATAGAGCAATAACCCACTTAGACCAATGGAGGGATAGGAATGCTGGGGAATAGGGTAGGGTTTGTGGTTTTGTTTTTTTTGTAGTACAGTTTCATTAGTTTGTATTCTTTATCCTTTTTTTGCTCATGAACTAAAATTCAGGCATTTTTCTTTGCTGTCTCAGACAAACAGACTGTGTGGCTTTGTAAGATACTATGGAGAGGCTGTGATGGTGGTTTACAGGTGGTTGCTTGATGCAAAGACAGAATTGTACTTTCTACTGCAGCCCTGTTCAGAGTCTTGCTGCCATGCTGGCTGTAAATGCCTTGATGTTGCTTTATATCACTTTCATGGTTTTGAGGGAAGCTGATGAAGAGGAGCAGTAAAATACAGGAACTGACTTCACCGAGTGTCAGGCTTAGACGGGCAATTGAAAAGTAAGCCCTGATTTTCCAGGGAGGAGTTTTCTCAGTAATATCAGTGCAGACTATCAAGCTCTGTTTGGGCTAGGTTTGTTTTGACTGTATTATCTTTACTACGGAAAGTATAAAAAATAACAGGCTGTTTCTTTAATGCATTTACCAGTGTATTGTAGCTTTAAATACTTGTATTTGTTTTTAGGATTAGTGCATGTGCTTAAAACTTTTCTGTTTCCTTTGTTTTTTTCTTCTCCCCCCCACCCCAGAATTTAAACAAGCAAGCATATGATTTGGCAAAGGCTTTACTAAAGAGGACAGCGCAAGCAATTGAACCGTACATTACTAACGTAAGTGAAGACTGCAAAACAATATGGAAATCTATACAATTTAAACTGAACTGTATTACAAAAAGAATTAATTGCATATAGTCAAATAGGGCTGTAAAATAACTTTTTACAAACTCTCAATTGCTCTTTGTGAGAATGAAGCACTGTGTAACCTGTTTCTTTGAGTCTAATTCTTTACCATATAGAAACTACTAAGCCCATAACAGTTACGATTTCTAAAATGCAACGCATAGTTTGCTGTCTGCTGTCTTGGGAGACGATGCACTTCAATCCTTGATGTGACTAGAAGACCAAATGTATTTATATGTGTTGTTCTGATAAAAGTATATAAACACATTGTTCCTGTCGCCAAATTATTTTTCTAGTGAGGGGCTGAGACTGTTTAGAAGCTAAGGGAAGTGAAGATAGAGCAGAATTTTAATGTCACAGGAAAAGAAGAGGAAACAGAATCTAAGAATAGATAATAAGGAAAAAAAATGAGTGAATTGAGTATTGTAGCCAAGGGACTGTAGACATCACAGATACTGAAAGAGAAGAAGGATGAGAGGAAGTAAAGATCAGACAGGTTTTAAGGAAGTCTGTACAAGAAGAATCTTCCTCTTATGGAAAATACATACATGCAGTTTTCTGTTCTTAATTTCCCACAAGTGGGAAATATGCCATCTGGTTTCTTTGTTTTGAAAGTTACTTTCTTTCTTAAAATGTATTCAAGACACTGTAGGAGTTGGTCTCTTAACCAGGAATATATACGTTCCAGGCAACTTTGTATCCAGAAAAGGAAAACTTCTCTGCGAGACAGTATTGAGTCTGTTGTTGCTGTACTCATTATCACTAGAAACTCTTGACTTTCTACTGCATCACTTCCTGGGGTTCACTTTATAACCTTAAAAAATGGTAGCTTTCATGTTTTCAGTTTCTTTACTGACATGGTTAACCTCCAGGTACAGAGAGTCGTGATCATCTGTCCCAAGTTTAGGAATAGGAAACTGAAGTGCCAGTCAGGTGTATTCTGTTGCCTTTGTGGCAGGTGGAAATAGTATAATTTGTTTAGCCACACTTGCGTATTGTTTTAACCCAAAGAGAAGAAAAATCTTCCAAATTATGACTTCCCCCTTATGAGTAGGGGGTAGCATATTCCTCTCTAGTTCCTTCTTACCCATGTATTACGAGAGGATATAGTTGAAAGTAGTGTGGAATTAATACTTTGTTATAAAACATTTTCTTTAATGGGAAGTATTAAGTTTTCCTCATACCTGTCAAGTTTACTAAGAAAGAATAATTGCTTTACAGCTGCATTATTCTGCTTGTAAACAAAAATTCTGAAACAATCCATTACGGATTCCTGCACTTACACTTACAACTCCTAACCTGTCAACTGTGTAGTATAGTAATTAGCTAGTTGTTTCAGCCTTGTTTTGACTAAATGTTAGAATCCTTTTACAATGATTCTTCTCAATAGTGAAGTAACTCTAAATACAGTCACATTAGAAAAAGATGTGATGCACTGGAATTCGTCTAAACTTGTGTTTCTATAGTTCACCACAGCAGCCCTACAAATAATTTAAACACCAGTTCTAGTGAGTTTTCATTTACATGTAATATTGAATATGAACCAATGGTATTTTAAGATTTCTGCTACAGAATCCTGATCTATGCCCCCCCCCCTCTTTTTTTTTTTGTTAATAGTGAAACAAATGTTGTAAGATTAAATGGTAGATTTAGTGGTAGACAAGCACAGAATTTAGAAGAATGTATATATGCTCTTGTTACTGATGTATACTCTTTTATTTTCCAGTTCTTCAATCAGGTCCTCATGCTTGGTAAAACATCCATTAGTGACCTGTCAGAGCATGTGTTTGACTTGATTCTGGAGTTATACAATATTGACAGTCACCTCTTGCTTTCTGTTCTACCACAGCTTGAATTCAAACTTAAGGTAAACATTTCTTATCCTTTCTGTATATTTGAAATGTGTGTGCTTTGACTGTTAATGATTTTTTTATTCATCAGATTATTTGGCATATAAAAATAATTATATGTAAAACATAGATTCTCTGCATTGTTTAAAGGAAAACTAATGAAAGCCCTCAAAAAGAGGAATTTAACTTCAAATATATTAATCTATGGTGCATGTATGTATATGTTTGGGTTGGTGGGGTTTTCTTTGGCTTGTGACTTTCAAGCATAACTTTTTTTTTTTTTTTTTTTTTTTTTTTTTTTTATCACTTGAGAATCTGACCTGTTTTGTTCCTTGGTTTACTGTAGTATTTCTTGCGAAGGACTTCAGTATATTGAAAGTACATTGTGCTGCTAGCTGTTCATAGGAGCTACATCTGTTCAGAATAGTGAATTCTGGCAGGGAAAAGTTGGGCTCTGTGTTAATGGAAACTGATGTACTGACAGTTTTGTCCAAATAGAAGGTCCGCAACAGGCGGAAACACATGGTTAGACTCCACAAATATATCTTGTATTCATTGCTGCAGTGACTTTTATGATTTTTTTCAGGCTTATTTCTTATGCCTGAAAGATAGCTGGTGCTAGCTATCTACTTTAATAGGTATTTTTCTTTTTGAATTCCTATCAATCTAGAGTGTCTCCATTGCTTGGAGAAATTCAGTAACAGCTGGTACTCCCTTTATTCTGCACTACTTCTTCCACAGGGTTTCTGTGGAAGTGGGGAATTTGATTAGTTTTGTATCACTAAGTTTGAAAGTGATCTGTTACTAAACTTGAGGGCTAATGTGCAGTAGGCCACTTGTAAATTTACATGTATTTTTATTATTGAGGACAGATTTTAGGTTTATAGAACCTTTGGCCTGTTTTCATTGCAATGTTTATTATCTTAGTGGCTTGTTAATGCCTATTATTTTTTCACTAATGTTGCTAGGCAGGCACACTGCACTTGTTGGATGAGTTGTTTTTTTATGGTTTTATCTTTCCATTCACATTTCTGAAAGAAGTAAAGCTCAGTTTACTGCTCGCCGTCTGTGTCTTAAAAGTAGACCTTTTTCAGCCTTTAATTCCTGTTCCTACAGATGGTGAGCAATTATCATTCTTACTCCAATAAAAAGTGTATTTCTGCAGCTGAAGCTGTTATTCAAGAGATTTAATCTTAACTGCTGCCACATCTTTTCTTTTCATAGCCATAATAGCTGTAACCTTTCAATCTTTAGATCCATTTAAAACTGCAGATTCTTGAATTGTGTTCCTTGTCCTTCACTGATTATCATACTCTATTTCAATATGAACTTCTTTTTTGTGTCCTATTTTACCTTTGGAATCAGCAAGTTCAGTAGCCCAACACTGTCAACCTTTCTTCTTTCCCATGCCCACCCTCTCCCCACCAGGAACAACTTCTGGTCTCTTCCTTCAGCTGGGTGATTTCAGCCTTAAGCATTTCCATGTTTTCTTTGTACTTCTTAATTTACAACATATTCTTTCATGTTTGCATTTCCGTTCTTTGTTTAGTATACTATATTTAGATGATGAATGTGTATTTGTTGCTTCTTGTCTCTTTGATCCTTAGTGTAGTTTTCTCCTTCTGGTCTGAACCATTGAGGGTGGTTCACGTTTGTCATTTGTAAGATCCAGTTTAACAGTGTTTCCAATAGACATGTACATTTTGACAATTACCATCTTACTGCTCTTATTCCTTGGTGTCTTGTTGAACTCGGCACAGTTTGTAGCTGTTCTGAGAGCATAGTATAGCTTATGTTTGAATAGTCTTGTTGCTTCAGGTGTGTGTTCTTGATGCCTTAAGTTGTAAGGACAGATAATATATACTTGTCCTGTTGGCTGTCAAATGTAGCTTGACCCATCTTTTACAGAAAAAAAACCAACACCCTTCTATTTGGAGTAGGATAATTCTGGTTTAAACTCTTGCGACACTGTAACAGGTTGCCCACAGAAGCTGTGGATGCCCCATCCCTGGAGATGTTCAAGGTCACGTTGGATGGGGCTTTGAGCAACCTGGTCTAGTGGGAGGTGTCCCTGCCCATGGCGAGGGAGTTGGAACTAGATGATCTTTAAAGGTCCTTTCCAACCCAAACCGTTTTATGGCTCTAAATGAGTTGAGAAGTCTGTAAGATCTTTCTGTGGTTAAAAGGGTATTTTGAAGATGATTGTTCTGAAATATTAATGAAATATGGTCAACCTATGGGTTTTTTTTTATGAGATCAACACAAGTTTGTTCTTTATGCAGGCCTGCCAGTAATAATTAAATACTTTCCACTCCAACGATAGCTGTGGCTTTATTATAAACAACAGCAGCTAGTGTCAAGCATTTTTAATTCAGGTCTAGCTTAAATAGTATGTTAGTGTGTTAAGAAGAGAGTGTAATTTCAATGAAACTCAAGAGTGCTTATGGTAGAAGGCAGCTAATATTTTGCTGCTTCGAATGAAAAGAAACTGGACAGCAGTATCCCTGTTAGCTTGATGAAACCTTTGCTCAGGTGGGTGGTAAAGGAGAAAAATAAGCTTGGCAGCCTGTATTGAAATACGGGGGAGAAGAGATGTCTGAACAAAGGTCAGTTAAAGCTGACGATATAATAACCGGAAACTTCAGTGAGCTCTGTATATCTGCATATCATATCAGAGCTTGACTAGATGATTTTGGCTTTTCTGGGTTTGGTACACAGTATTGTGTCTTTATCCATGCCCATAGTTTGAGCCTTGTATTCTGAGCTCACTTGCTATGGACTCTCTGCTAGCTACTTAAGTAGAAGTTTGTAGGGTATATTTAGGTCGAATGTGTAGTTTCACAGGGAGGTCCAGTTTTTGTTCTATGAGATTGTCTGATTTGGCTTTTGCATATACAGGTGTGATGACAGAAGTGAAGTACTAGGGGCAAATACTCAAATCATACTCTTGGAAGCTGTGGCTATTTCAGCTGCTGAACTGTCAGTTTTGAGGAGTGAAGATGTATCAGAATGGTTTCATCTTGCATGCATTGGACACATGGAAGTGGACATATGATCTGTGTTTTTCTAAGATAAATTGGGTAATTGCTCTCTGTGTTTTTGAAAATGTGCATTTTCTTTATAATTGACTTCAAAAGCAGTGATTAAAAAAAACCACTTTGGCCAGAGGAAGTAGACTTATGGTAGACTTATCTGAGCAAGACCCCAAGTGTTCTGGTTCACTTCACAGCTAATGCTGTAAATCTTTTATTTTTATTAAAATTTTTTCATTGTTTATTTCAAATATTTATTAAAATATGTTCAGGTGCAAACTTCGCAGGTTCTGCCTGAATATGAACAGAACCCAGTATTTTGGAACATTTCAGTGAAATTTAATTTAAAAGAAAAATCAGTTTCTTAAAGGATTTTCTGATGTTTTGCTGTAGTTTGAGTCATCTTTATCCAAGAGCTGTTCTTTTTAAATTTTTAATGGTTACTTTAACACAGATGCTAAACAATTTTTGAAATTTTTTTACTGGCCCTATCATGTAAAGGCTCAAGAACAGTGAAGGTCAGCTCAGTAGGGCACAGGACTTTAAAATAAATCGGGAAATAATAATTAGGCTGTTCTGTATAAGAAAAGAATGATGTGACATGGTATTTCCAAAGGCAAATATTATAAACTTGATTACTGATAACCTGGAAAAAATCTCTTTGCTTTTTCTGGATGTCATTTGGCAACAAAGTGGAAAATTACTAGCCAAGCAAGAGAAGATAGGAATTCCTAGAAGAATGATAATATGGTTAAAGATTTCGAAGGATCATTATTGAGAAACTCCATCTGTATGTTCTAATGGTCTACGTGTTTTGGTTCCTGTTAATGAGTACTTAAATACAGTGTAGTTCGTCCATCCTGCCTGCCTTCCTTTTTACTGGAGATGCATCAAGAAGACAGATGTTCTGGTCCTGGAGCCATGTGATTACTGACAAAACCTGTTTGGTGAATGGGATGAGTCCTTGAGGATAGACTTTCCAGCTGTGCTTCTTCCACCCAAAGCAAAATGCTTGTTTGCATGAATTAATTTGTAATAACATTGCTGAGACTTGAGATGTACAAACCAACAGGATGTCCTCTGGAGCAACTTGAAATACTGAGCTGAATATAAAAAGGTACTGCTGCCGATGGAGAAATATTTCTGAGCTGCCTGCCTCTTTGGTTCTGTGCACACATTCCTCCTATGATTCCTCCATCTTCTTGTGCTTGGTACTCCTGGGAGCTTTTTCACTATACTTTATCCTGAGGACAGTAGGTGCTGGAGAATTAAATGTCATACCAACCACCTTGCTGTTATGTTAATATTCATTTCTGGAGCTCAGTGGACTGATGCTGCCGCCACCAAGCATAATCAGCCAGTAACTACTTCGAAGTAGATAGAATTGTTCTGTAAGTCTTCTGGTGACAGATCACCTTTAGATAACCTTTTGCCTTTTAGACAAGGGAGGAAAGTGAGTGGAGTTGTCTAGACATGTAGGTGGCTTTTCAGGAATTTTTAGGGCATGCTGAGAACTGATGCACATTTTCTCTGGGAGAATGTGGAATTGTGGTGCTGTTTAGACATGCTGTGCTATCAAGTCTTCTGGACTCTCTCTTGAGTCTGGCTCATCTAAGATGATGGTCTTTGCTTGTCTCGTGTGTCAGAGAGATAACTACCATTATCAGGTGCCAGCGGAGGTTATCTGTATGCCATTTTGGTGCTGTCCTCTTAATCACCTCTGCATAAGAAGGAGCTTAAAAGTACATCTCTGGTATGGAGCAAACGACACATTTTGGTTCCATTTAGTACTTGGAAAACGGGGTCTGGTAATTCACTGGGTCAAGTTGCTGAACAAATTGTTTCTAATGCAAAGATTTGTACATAGAATACAGTGCATGGTGTTACAATGCTGTATTGGAAAAACTATCCTTCTGTCTTGGAATACATGCTTCAGTGTGGACATAGCCCTTCTTCATTAAGAAGGGCTCTGCTATCTTTTTTGAGGGTTGTGTGGCTGTGGTGATGAACAACTTAGCCATTGTTTAAAATTCACATGGTGTTGCAGAAACTGGATCTCAGTGCTTCTTTGCTGGAAGCTGTTGGAGTTTCAGTGGTATGCTGCTGTTGGCAGTTCATATGCCCAATGTCTCCAACTACCAACCACTCCAAGTAATCATCTACAAATATCTGTGACTCTGCTTAGTGGGAGGTCATGTCCAGGCGTCTCCCATGAATGTGCTTGGCTTATGGTGAAGCTGTATGCTGCCTGGGCTTGAGAACTATGGAGTTCTGTCTGAGGACAGACCGAAATCTGTGAAGTCTGTTGGATGTACTCCTCTTTTACGATTGCAAGGGCTGCCATGCTCCCTCCATAAATTCTAGTTAGAGTGAAGACAGGGGGAAAAAAAAAAAAAAGGTGCTCTTGGTCCAGATTGTTCCAGTTTTGAGGACCTTCTGTTTTTGAAGGATGATGAAGGCTCTCTGCATTCTTAAGTTGTTCTATCAGGGATTGTTCATGTTTCAACCTGACCTTAGGGTACTCAGTCTCGCAGTATGGGTGTTAGGTGTTTCTCTGATAATGATCCTGTTTCTCTAAACTTCTTCCTGGTATCAGCAACTTTTCCAGTAGTTGTATATTCTGTACATGAAGCAGAATTTCCTTGTAGTGTCTTATTTCTTTGTTTCTAAACATTTTGCAGCACGTTTTGAAAATGAAGTAGTGGTGGTTTCTCTCAACAACCAGGTGAGCTTCACTGAGTAATCTTCTCAGCCTTCCGGCTGGTTGAACTGCCTTGTTCTCAGCCCCTGTGACCGATAGGAGTTTGAGGATGTGAACCAAACATCTGTGACTCATTACCTGGCAGGATCCAAATCCCTTGCGCTCAGTCTCCCTGAACTTCTTTTGTACTCTTCATGACAGGAAGCCTCTCAGTTTATCTTCATGAGATCAGGATCTTATAGAAGTTCTAGACTGTCTCTTTGAGTGGGAAAAATCCGAGGGCTTTCCTGTCACTGACCAAATAAATTTTTGACCATGCATGGAACTTGTGAGAAAGCTTAGGTACCTCAGTAACACTGTTGTGCATGTTTACTATTTTGGATCTAACCGGTGTGGCCACCTAGTGTTCAAGCACCTTGCCATTTTGCTACAACCAGTGACCATACAGTTTGGTCACAATGCCAGGTAGTTTTAACTGCTGTAAGAATTGTACATGTTTATTTAGATGAAAAATGAAAGGTTGCTGGCAGTAACTGGTATTCTCTGAAATGTGCAGCTTTTGAGTGCTTTATTCCCTCAGCTGCTTTTTCTGTCCCGTCTGTCCCAAGAATATTTAAGTATGTTTGAAGAGAATTTAAATGCAGTCAGGTTTGTGTAGTGCTGTGCTGCATATCATACAGAAGTGGGCAAACTAGTTATCCTTTTGGGTCTGGCTAGAATTGAGTTAATTTTCTTTATGGCGGTCTGTATAGTAGCGTATGTTTGTGGCTGAAAGTGTTGATGGCACACTGATGTTTTGGTGGTTGCTGCGCAGTGCTTCCACAGGTAAAGGCTTTCATGAGCAGACTAGAGGCAGGGCAGGAGGCTGAGAGGGGACACATGCTCAGCAATAAAAGCAGAGGGGAAGGAGGAAGGGGATGATGTTCATACTCATGGTGTTTGCCTTCACAAGCAAGCACTGTGCATGCTGAGACCCTGCTCTCCAGGAACTGGTGGGACATCTGCCTGCCAATGGGAAGTAGTGAATGAATTCCCTCTTTACTTGTGCGCCCAGCTTTTTTTTTTTACCTATTAAACTGTTGTTATCTAGATCCATGAGCATTTTAGTTTTCCTTCTGTTTTCCCTCCTTCCCCTCTTTGTGCAGGAGAGGAGAGTGAGTGAGAGGCTGGGTTGGGTGTTTGGCTTTTGGCCAGGGTCAACTCGCTGCATCTTTATATTTGTAAAGAAAAATCTCATGTGTTCTCATGTGGCAGAAGAGGAGTAATGTTAAACTCTTAACACTCAGTGAGAGCTGTGTCAAGTCATAGTTACTACTTCTGGTTGTGGTGTTTTAGGGTTTTTTTTACCTAATTTTGGAAAGAACTCTCTGGGATTAGCAAGGGAACACACACTGAAATTCATCTAATTTAATCACTTCTGAGGATCAGTCATTTGTACCTGGTCTTGGCATTTTAAGACACTGTGTTTAGAGATCTAGCATTGGCACAGAAGCCATTATTGGTGTAGGAGAGAACGGATGTAAGAATGTATTGTTGTGTGGGTCAGCTTGTAAAGGAAGCTGATACTCCTTCACTCACATTTGAATTTTAGAGATTTGTATTACTGAAACTGAATACCACTTCAGTGTTCAGGAGAATGAAAAGCTCACAAATAGATTATATAGGAAATAATCATAAATGGTTTTTATTTTATCATCTTGCTAAGCCAATATGATGCCATGAATAAAACCAATAAAAATGTTGCCTTCTGTTATTGTGGCGCTGCCTTTCTTCCTGGATATGGTAATTAAATTTTTTGGCAAGTTTCAGATCATGTGTCTGCTTCTATTCCCAAACTCCCCCAGATCTTCAGTGCTGCCTGTTTTTTTGGACTTGGTAGTGATAACAATCTGACCAACTTAGCTGTTGTTAGTGACAGACCCTAATATTTTCTCAGTAGAGCAGCTGCCTGTGTGTTAGGAGCATGTATGGGGAAATGAGAACATCAGTGTTCAGCATCAATTTTTATTGACAAGTCATTATGCAACCATGTTAGGCATAAAGAGTGCTGGGTCATACCTAAGAAAAGAGGTGAAGTATGTGACTCTTCAAGTAGGGAATGTCTCATAGGGTAGAGAAGGATTAAGATGTTTTTCAGTTTGATAACCTTTTTTTTTTATTGTTTTTTTTTTTTTTTATTGTTGGTTGGTTGGGTTTTGTTTTGGTTTTTTTTTTCTGCTGTTTTTTGGTTTTCCTCAGAAAAAGTAGTAGAGATTAAAGTAGAACAAAGGAGACAAGACTGTAGCAGTGACACATTCATTTAACAAGAAGTACAGGTTGATTTTTATACCTTTAGGAGCTTATTTAAGAATGTTTCAAGGAGACCAATATCTGGGCCCAAATTTAGGAAGTACCAAATAATACTCTTGATCCATAATCACAAATATTCATTGTTTCTACAAACAAGACTAGAAACATGCGTGGGTTGTCATATAATTGGATAAGTGGCTAATACAGTGAAAACTTCTTCTGCAGCCAATTCATTAAGGATGTCTTTGTTGGGGTTTTTTTTAATGCCTTTTTGCTTTCTTCTATATTTCTGGCTGTGTAATTAAGTAGTTGAATTTTTAGTGTACTCCTGACTCCTCCATCCCAATCCTTCCCCACCCTCTGGGGTGTCTTGCTCTGGATCTGTGATGGTTACCTAGAGAAATTCAGAGATTCTTAATGTTTTCAGTACTTTGTTGGTTTAAGCAGGTGTAGGTGGGATGTGAGTAATGGTGGTTGTACTAACGTAAGCTACAAAAAATTTTAAAATTTGTAAGCATGAGGGCACAGAATGAGAATTTGTAGCATAATGAACCTTAAAAGCTGAAACTCATCAAGAAAAAAGATAGTTACTACAGATAGGAAAAGGAGGTTGTAGATGGCTTTCAGTAATGTAAATCTGAATTTTAGTTGGAAAAAATAGTCAAATGCAGACAAACATATTAATATATTTACTGTTAATGCTGCTAATAATACTAAAGTGTATTTGGAAGAATTAGTCTTTTTTAGTGTAATGTATCAGTGTTAGATTTCTTCGTTCTTAACTTCTCCACCTCTGTTACGTTAAAGATTTTACAAATGCTTTTACTGTTCTTGGGGAGCTGAATTAAAAGGGCATACTGGGAAACTTCAGCCCATTTATGGTATTGAGTCAGGAGAAATAGTTGGTCTTTAAGACTGTGGTGTATTAGAGAAATCTGACAGCTACATCGTGCTCTTACTTCTTGTTCACATTCAAAAGATGATGTTGAACTAATAAGAATGTCAAAGATGGTAAAAAAGAACAGTATTTTAAACAATCCTTGTCTTTATTACCAGAAAAAAAAAAAAAGACTGAAATAATAAGCAGTGAATAATGTCTAGTAAGTATAAACTAATTTTTAGCTACTCCCTTTTCAAAGAAGTGTTGCAGCCAGTTGTTCTGGTTTTCTTTAATAATCAAAAGAAAATTTGGTGAACAGTAAATACGTGCTAATTGCACAAATGTTAGCACACATTTTTGAAGTATGTATTAAGCTTCAAATGCTGTGTGTTTTATTAAACAAGTGTAGTGCAAACCAGTGAAAATAAAAAAAAATTGAAAAAGGCCTTGTTTTATCTCTGTCAGTCCTAATTTTAAATATGAAAGAAAAGTAGCTGTTGTAACTCAGCATTTTTTAATATAGGCTTAAATACAGGACCAGATCCTTTTGCATCTCAAATCTTGGGTACTTCATCTGATGTTCTCTAAAAACTTGTTTTCAGAAAACTTCTTTTTTTTAACTAAATGTTTGCACATAAAGGTTTACAGTTCTCTAGAATATTGCTTAATTACAAACAAATGTAGAATGAGTTTTGTGGATTTTGCGTTGTATTTGAATTTATGTATGTTTGTATAGGCACATATCAGATTTCCTGACAGGATCAGTAATCTGTAAACGAGGGTTAAAGATGTATGTTTCTTGTGTTTTTCACTAGGCTTTGTTCACATTGATTTTTGTCTCTAAGTGTTTTTTTGTTTCTACTGCCTTTATTATTTTGTCTTCTCCCAATAATAGCGAGGGTTTTTTTTCTTGAGATATACACATTTGTGTACAAGAAAAATCTGTTAAGCTGTATGATGATATTTCTAGAGGTGTGTAAGTATACTAGTGTAGAAGCTGTACAAAACAGACCTGTTTTTCTGAGGTTTGCGGGGTTTGTTTTATTTTTTAATTTAAAAAAAATAATAAATATGTTCATTTTCCAGAGCAATGATAATGAAGAACGCCTGCAAGTTGTAAAACTTCTAGCAAAAATGTTTGGGGCAAAGGATTCAGAGCTGGCATCTCAAAACAAACCACTTTGGCAGTGCTACCTGGGGAGGTATGTGCTGGTTTACTTCCCTTCCTGGGAGGGGAAAAACATTCAATGAAGTATAATTCAACTCTTTTAAAGTGACACAGCTGAGCATGAGTTCCCTCTTGCTGCTTTATCTGAAATCCAACAGATAATGTTAAAGTGATTATTATATACACATCATCTGTATCTGTGATTCTGCAGAATGAACAATTATAAATAATCTTTTAGTTCTTTTTTTTTTTCCAACAATCTTTGTGGCCATTGTCAAGAAAAAGGAATAGTTTATTTTAATATAAAAAAGTTTATTTTAATTTGAAAAATAGTGAATTTATTTTTTAAAAAGAAATTTTAATTTCTTCACAAACGAAACTATTCAATGATGGAATAATCCTAAAACAACATCAAATGACATTTGTAGCATCAGGTGATAATAGAACCGGTTTTGAGGCTTTTATTTACAGTATTTGTGTACTGGTTAAAATTTTTTTTTTAATGGTAGGAGTGCATTAAAAGAGGTATGCAGTATTTATAATGCTGCAAACACTTAGTCTTTTGGTTTTGAAAAGTTTTGCCAGTTTGAGATAGAAAATATAGTGGGAGCTTATAGTCAGGAGAAAATTAAGTATGGATACTATGATGAAAATGTTTTTTACTTGAGTAAATGAGGACAAACTCTATAAAATATTATAAATGCAGTAGTTTATAACTGGTTTTGATATGATTGAATGCATGATTGAATTTTGATATGAATTAAGTCCTGAAATAAATGCTGCTTTTAAAAGTACAGGGAATTTAACTGAGGGAAGGTCTTTTGCTTGGAAGTATATAACTATTTAAAACATTGCATCTCATAAAAAAATACTAGATGTAATTGGGCCCAAAGGAAAATGCTTCATTGTCTTATAATGTGAAGCAGTGTGAATACATGCAATCTGTTTTTCATAATTACTGTTTTCAACTAGTTATGAATCACATACGTGTATTTACTTTTTTCAGGGATTTTAACTAAGCTGTAATAGCTGTGTTATGAAAGGAACCATTCTTAAAATCTCTTGATTTTGAAAACATAGCTGGTGTTCATTAAAAGATATTCCTTAAAACCTCTTTTGTTTGATAAAGAATCATTTACACAGCAATAATGTCCTAGAATTTGATTTTTAATTTGTTTAAATAAGAGCATTTTGAGGATAGCTTGAAAATGCATTTAATTTTTCAAAATAATTGTGTGTAAATCATTACATCCATATTTTTATTTTAAAATTACTTAAAACTAAACACAAGAAAATACTAGTTTTCAAGCATCAAACCTAATTCAGTCTTTTGAAAGGAAATATTATGGAAGCTGAAGTGATCCATCTCAAGAAATTTTTACTAGGCTAGATGCCCATCTGCTTGCTGTTTGTCATACAGTTTAAAGAGGGGACTAATACCACAGACTTACAAAACTTTCAGTTGCTGATACATGCTTCGTGGTTAATTATGTGGAGCATTACAGGAAAGATAGTTAAAATACTGTCAGACATCTTTCTAATGAATAGTTGTTGTCTGCCTGGGGGATTTTCTTTTGTATCAGGTGAGGATATTTCCCTTCGTGTTCAGAATGTGAATTAATAAATGAATGCAGGAACTTTCTCTTAAGCTAAACACAGTCTACTTAGTACTGTGAAATCAGAGATGTTTTATGCATGTTACTGTGCATGGGAGGCATAAAAATGTTTTTGGAGGTATTTGAGATTGTGTCGAAATAAACTAATTACTGTGGTAGAAGTGATGGGGTTTTTTGTTGTAATGCATTGTCTTGTTTCTAAATAGGTTTAATGATATCCACGTACCTATTCGTCTTGAATGTGTGAAATTTGCAAGTCACTGCCTTATGAACCATCCCGACCTAGCAAAAGACTTAACAGGTATCAGAGTTATTATAATGCTAAAATACAATTTTGTGTCTCCTGGAAAAGTCGGGAAGGTTAGTTGTAATCCCGAGTAACATTGTCAGTTGTTGTGGAGGACATAATTGGGGTTGGGGTTCTAAGTCACAGAGTCCCTGCTTTCAGTGCTGCTAGGGGTTGTACATAAAGAATGCATTAGCCAAAGAAGTCACCCTCTTACAGTAGTTGCATTCCCAACTGCTGTTGAAATGAAGCACCATAGGATCAGGCAAAGACCGCCTGGCTAAACTAATGGTCATGGCATTTGTTAATTAGGGTGCAGTTCCACAAAGCTGAAACGTGTGTTACACAGCCACTGTCTGAAACATGACAACAGTCCTTGTGACTGACCACAGTCGTTAGTTCCTGTTCCTTCAGATCAAACAAAGCCTGTAATTGAAGACCTCTGTAGGAAGAAGGCCATGGCATAAATAGAAGCGTTTAGTATTCCTTGCTCCTGATGTCTTAATGAAAAAAGTGTAAATAGAATTCGTTGGTTGGGGTTTTTTTCCCCTCATAGTCTATATGTGGAGATTGTATCCCACTGATCAGTAAACTCCTACTTGTAATTTTTGGAGGTTATATCTTTGTCTATTTGCTCTAAGGAGGGAATTTAAAGAGCTGTTAAGTGCATGGGATTGGTGGCCTGCTTCCTGAGCGTTTGTCAAGTTAGTTACAAATACAGGCAAGGTAGAGTTGTCCCATAGTTACTGGCATTGTTAAGCCAGCTTTATTTAAAAAAAAAAAAAAATAGTAGTAAGCTTCTGGACCTTTCCTTAATGGAATGGTAAAGATATTTCCTTTTCAATTATCAGAATTGTATTTTCAAGGATTTTTTTTTTTTTTCATTGCAGAAAGACTTTGTGCCCCCTCTAATGGTATCCTCTGGGAAATGTAATTTTGCTTGCCCCTCCTCTGTCTCCCCACAGCGCTCATCAAAGTCAAATTATTGAAAAATTTCCCTGACTCACTGGTGTTTGACATCAGAACTGTTGTTCTGTGCAGTGGCGTTGTTCTTCATTTGTTTTAGTTTACTATGTGATCCTGTGGAACAAAAGTTTTTAAAAAATGTCTTATTTGGATTTTCAATTTCATAATGTCCATAAGTGCAAAGCTTTATTTCTTGATGTGCTCTTCTAACACTTGTGCTGGTTACTAGAAATGTTAATGGCCAGTATTTCAGATGAGACTTGAAAATTTTCACTGGTTATGGAACAGTAATGAGAACAGCGTTCAAAGTAAACTTTCAATGTTTCTTAATGTTATCAATGCTTCACTGATCTATGCTGTGTACAGTGATCTTAACTTTTGTGTGTGTTTTCCTACCCATTTGTGTTTCTAAATTAACCTAAAATACGTACTTCTAAAAAAAATAATATGGACTTTGCCATTGTATTTGTCATATTTCTAAAATGACAATAGTAGCTAACATGTTTGACACAAGCAGGAATCTTAAAATTTTGATTATATAAGATCACTGAGGCTACCAAATGAGCAGCAATGGGCCAAAATAGTCTAGGAAGAATTGTTTTAAGATTAATAAACTAGTATGTGTCTGAATAACCATTGCAGCCTGGGCAAAGAGCATGCTTTCGAAGTATGTCTCTTGATTTGTCCCTGCTTACAATGGTTGTGTGGTGCTCACTGTGGAGTGTTTCTGAAGTATGTGAACTAGATTCCTTGTGGATAATAACAGAAATTATGGCCAGGAGCGCAACTAATGTGCTCCAGCAGCCACAGGACATGGAGTCTGCGGGAATAGAGTAGCCTCTAGCCTGAAGTAAGACTTGAAAATATATACATTTTAAACTTAGCAGGTTCTCAGCACTGTCCGTTCTAATCTACGGATGCAATTCTGTTTGGCTATGGTAGTTGCTAATGTAGACATAGCCTAACTGTTGTAAGAAATAATAGAAATAAAAATGTAAACCCGTAACTCTTTATTTCCATTTTCTTATTTCTTATAAGACCAGAAATACAAATATTTGATACTCTAGGCAAATATCAAGTTCTACTGATTGATTACTTTTCAGTTAAAGAATACTATTTGTTTCTTACTGTTAATGCTCAAAACAGTAGAGAATCATGCTTTCTGCCTCTGTCATTTGGGTATGTCTAGGGAAAGAAAAGTAGCTGAAGTTGTATACTTACAATGAAATAATCATTTTGTTTTTTTCCAGAGTATCTTAAAGTAAGGTCACATGACCCTGAAGAGGCCATAAGGCATGATGTTATAGTATCCATAGTTACTGCTGCTAAAAAAGATCTTTTGCTTGTCAATGATCACCTGCTTAATTTTGTCAGAGAACGAACACTGGACAAGCGGGTAAGATGTAATTAGTACTAATAATGGCTGTGAGTTGTATTTCTAGACTTTGATTCGGCTTTTTGAAAAGCAGTGCTTCTAAAAAATGCTGAACTATAATTTTAAAATGATGAATGAAACCCAATATAATGCAAAACATTTTGAAGCTGTCTATTTAATGAGGCATCTTTTGCCCCTGACTGAAATACCACATTTTTCATTGTGCTATATTTCTAAGATACTATGCTTAGGGTAAACCCCCCAAAAAAGGCTGAAGCACAACAGTGTTGTTCCAGTTGTCTCGTTCTAATAAAATTTCTAAGTAAAATGAGACCCTCATAAAACTAACATTTTAAAGAGATTTTGCAAGCAGGCTTCGTGATGTAGATTACTGATGAAAAGTGTTCCACCATCAGATGTAGCTAGTTTTATCTGCTTTTAATTAGGTCATTGGACAACTACAAATCAGTGTAGTAGCTTTCAAATTTTAATAGTCTTTAAATTTAGTTCAGCTATGTTTCATTACTTGGCAAAATTTATGAGGTTTGCTGCTTATGTTAAAGTGCGGTAAACAAGGCTGTTGATTGCAAATGTTTTAAAATTAACACTATCACCTAACTTTTTTTCATTTGGTGACATGCTTTCCCCTGTTGCAGCCATAATACAATCACAAATATTCAGTATAGACTGTGAGAAAGGTTGTTGGCTTAAATTTGTAAGAATTCTAAATTCAAGAGGCATACTTGCATTGTTGTTACTGATGGTGAAGGGTTTAGCTTAATAGATATGATGCAATATATGTCCTAATGAGAAAGTGTTGAACATAGAAATCAATTTAACTTTTCTGTAAATAAATAGTGTAGACTATGAAATTCTAAAGTCTTTCCAGTTTTGAGTTTTCAACTGCTAAACCGGGTACTATTACTTTTTCTGAAGTGGAGAGTGAGGAAGGAAGCTATGATGGGACTCGCACAGATATACAAGAAATACTCATTACAATCAGAAGCAGGAAAAGAAGCTGCAAAACAGATATCATGGATCAAAGATAAACTTCTGCACATATATTATCAAAACAGTATTGATGACCGGTAAGTCAGTCATGAAAGCTGGGTGATTCTGTGAATAAGTGTGGTAAGTTACTATGCAGATGTTTTGGGTTTTTTTATTTGTGCTTAAATACAGACAAGAAGGAGACTTGATAATCCTGTATTTTGTGATCCAGTATGTAATTTTATAACACTGCAGCCAAATGTTGTCCTGTGTTTCCTCTACTTTTTTTTTTGCCAAAAATTATTCTAATGGGTGAGATAGGTCAGAATGTTTCAAAATTTTAGCTGTACTTCACTGCTTCAATAAAGGAGGCTTTTGTTTATATTCCATACCTGGCTAATTTTTATGTTAAAATTCAGTAACTAAAATTGCTGTAACAATCTTGCTTTAGGTTTGCATGTTGTTCCTGTATGCTTTAAAGATCTAGTACAGGTAATGACAATGGTTAAGGCATCTCACTCTTCTGTACTATAATAGCCGTGAATTAGAGCCTTGTCCTGGGTTTGTCGTGAAAGCAGTGCCTCTGTCATACCAGCTATAGTATTGTATATGATTGTTTGTATTGAGAAATAGATAGTTGCTGATGAGGAACTAGTTTGGGAACTAGTTCACCTTGACTAATCAAGGGTGTCTTGGTGGCTTTGGATATGAGCCTTTGGCCTTATCAGATACAAGTGGCATTGCAAACTCCCACAAGTATTTTCAAAAACTCATGGCTTCAAAGGTTCATCTTCAAAACAAGCAATTATTTTGTGGTACCATGGAAGTAGACAGAACTGTTTGGATCTTAAGATCAAATCTTGCCTGCTCATGTTTTTCTTTAACTTCAGGATCTTTTTAAACTGGCTGGGTTTGGGGTTTGACCACAGGTAACTTATTATTTTTTTACCTATTTACTCCATTCTGTTAATGTTGACCTCAATTTGCAAAAGTCTTGGGACTTCGTTGCAACGTAGGCTTAGTTTTCCTTTTGGTTTTTCTTCTCGGTCTTTCCTAGGTAACTGGCAGACCCCAAACCACTCTCTTCCCCTGTTTCCAAATAAGGAGCTTCAGTGTTATAGCAGAAGCTTTTAATAATTCCCTTGTGAATGTACCCACTTTATTTTATTTTTTTTTTTTTTCAGAAGCAAAAGAAATGGGATAAACTCAGCCCTTGGGGAAGGGGTCAGGGAGGGGTGGAAGGAAGTCAACTTCTTCTGACTAGTACCTCAGTTCTATTTCTGAGCTTCATGATAATGTGTGATACAATCAATGTATTTCTTTTCTTATTTTAGGTCCGTTAATTAGGGTCAATTCATGAATGTACCCTGATACTAACCTGTTTTGAAATTCACTGATAGCATCTCTTTTGGGCTGATAATCAAGAGACATCCTTCTCTTAAAATCCTCTGCTTCCTGTCTAGATTGATACTGTCCTTAAATGTCCTACTGCCAACATTAATGTTACATCTTCCGTAATGATACATTTTTGTTTATTTATGCTGAATTATATTGGAAGATAAGTAACTTGACCTTTAAGTTTTTTAATAAACCCATCTTTATATGCAACAACTGATCTCTGGATTGGTCTAAGAATATTTGAATGAGTGTTTTAGTAATTCAAGACTGCTTTCTTCCGTTACAGTTTGAGTTTCTTAATCCTGTCTTTCAGATTGCTTGTTGAACGCATCTTTGCTCAGTACATGGTCCCTCACAACTTGGAAACAAACGAACGAATGAAATGTTTGTATTATCTTTATGCAACACTGGATTCAAATGCTGTTAAGTATGTGCTGGTTTTGACTTACAAAATTTTTAATGCAGATACGACTGTAAATTAGTTTCAAATTGTTATGAGTAGCCTAAGCCAGTGGATGAAAGTAGTTTACAAACTATCAGAAAATAGACTGTAGCAATAATACCTATTTTTCAAGTGGGATTTTGGAAAACAAAAACACAAACCCAAAACTAATAGGGTGTTGTCTAACAAGGTGTGGTACCTTTTGACCATAAACAGCTAAAAAAAGTAGCGTCAAAGATCTGGAAAAAAGCTTGAGTGCATGTCAGTCCTCTTATTTCTGAAAAGAGATAGCACAGATAGTAGCATTCACTAGCCCTAGATCGTATCTGACGAATTCTCAATTAATAATTCCTTGTTGTAGTAGCTGGGATGACTTCAGAGTGGGAAGGAATTAACTGTTTGTCTTTCCTCCTTCAGTATGCATTTTACTTGTTACGTGCCTTCTCCGGCTTGAAATGGGTACATACACATGAATCTGACTGTTTTTGCTGCTGTAATATTCACGATTTGACTGAATTGAGTTGATTTTACTTTGTTTTTCGTTTAGTAGTACTCAGTCACTTGAAAATGTGGGGGGGAGGGGTTCTTGTGAGGGAGACTAGTAACAAACTAAAATTAAGAGTAGTATATTAATAAACAGTTACTATTCTAGTAATTTTTAGTATAAGCTAAAAAAAAAAATAATTCAAAGTGGATTCCTTTCAGCACTTATTTCAGGCAACAAATAACTTCAGAATTCTACAGTTCTGTGGATTCTAGATTTTTTTTAAATGAAGCTGTGATTTTATTTATATGGCTTATTTTTCTTGGAAAATGATTTTTCAATCGTGTTGAATAGCTCTAATGCATCTCTTACAAGTCTAATCATGTCCACTTTTCACAATTTATTCATCTACTAGCTGCTTTCTGCATGCAAGAAAAACATTGTTTTGATGATAAAAATCTTAAACATCTGCTTTAGCCCGCTGCTTGGAATGTTTTTAGAAGAGTGATTTCAGGCTTGTACAAATGAGTTCTTTATGGGCCAGACATCAGTTACTTCCTACTTTCTTTTAAAGGCAGTTTAGTTAAGCATCTGAAATTAAATGCTTCAAAATCTCACTTTGTTCCACTCTGATATGACTAATTAAAATTTCTGTATCGTGCTACTAGGAAACATTTAGCCTTTGCTCACACAGCAATGAAAGTTCAGGGGATGACCACATTTCTGAGTCTGAAGTTGAAAAAAATGTAAAAGCTCTTATTGGACAGCTGTGTATTTGAATAAATTATTTTGATTTTTTTTTAAATTTTTTTTAGAGCATTGAATGAAATGTGGAAGTGTCAAAATCTGCTGCGACATCAAGTAAAGGATTTAGTTGACCTAATAAAACAACCCAAAGTGAGTTCAGTTTATCTTTATCTCACAGTGAATATGCAGTTTTACTTGATATGATGTGTTTTAATTCCATTTCTTTGAGTATCAAGCTTATTTTTAATGACAGATAGAAAATACTGTTAAAGTTAACTGATACTCTGTTAGACTGCATTTGCAGTAGGAAATGTGTATGCATTTTGTTAGTAAAATTGAAGAGAACGAGGTGTTACAGAAATTTTAGAAGGATTTTGCCAGTCATTTGGTACTAAAATACTGCTCCCAGTGTTTGAATTGCATCTTGCTAGGATTGTTCTGGCTCTTGAAAAAGGGAAAAATCAGCACATTATTTTTTACTGCCAAATCAAGTAGTTGTGAAAAAGTACCTATGCACCCTAAGTTCTTATCTTATGTATGATTAATAACATTCAGTAAATCGCAGTATTTTTACCCTAGCAGGCTACTTGTTTCTCTTCCCTCTTGGAAACTTACTAAAAGTTGTGGTTTTGGAGATACCAGACTACAATTGAGTTTTTGTTTACAGATTTGCTCAGAAGGAAAAAATAAACATTTATTGAGTGTTTGAGATATTATCATAAAATAAAATTCAGATTTATTTTATTTTTATATATGTACATACTCATGTTTGGGTGGGGAAAAGATCATAAGATGAAATTCTGGCTATAATATGGAATGTGATTAGAACTTTAAACTCTTTGCATTAAAGTCATCTGGTTCTTTTTTAAACAGGAATTATATGTAAAGTGTTGCTATGCTCACAGTCGTATATGTGTGTGTGTGATTTTTATTTGCTATGTGTGTATATACTTGTATACCACAGTAAATTTGATAAAGTTTTGTCTGAATTACCCATTTGCTGGAGTTACCTGAACCAGAAAGAGTGGGTAACTGTGTGGTTGGATTACCTGATGTATTTGCTGAGAAATGCTACTGTTTTTCAGACAGAGAGGAGACTTACCAAGTCAAAATTAATCCCTTACTGTTTCAGTCCTGATTGCAGGTGACATTCATAATTTTGATTTAGGGCATTTAAAACATGCTGTAATGTTGTATTAAATGCTAAGTGCCGTAATTGCTGGTACAGTACTTCATTGTGCCTTGGAGACTGGGTTGAAATATTTTTTTATATACTGTTTTATAGTCTTTGGTGTAGTTTAAATACACTTACGCACTTAAAACCCGAGTTAGGTCCTTTATATTTTCTGTATTTAAGTTGAAAGTGAAATTTCAATTTTTGTTTTCAGGGAAATGTAATGAAACTTCTTTTGTCAATTGTACAATATCAATGGATATGGAATTAAATATGTAGGTTTTGATAAATGTCAGCATTTGCATTCAAAACAGTGTATGCTACTGACGCGTTTGCATTTGTCTGTGTGGCTTTCATCCTATTTTTCACTATTGAGTGCTAATCCTCTACACTTAAATGTTACTCTTTTGAGTAAGAGGACTACATGGGAGAACTTAGGAGGCTTGTGATGGAGATGCTGTTCTGGGTAACAATCATTTTGAGTCAGGGAATTTTAATGAATTTAGTTTATTGTCAGTTAACATAGACTTCTAATTATTCTGGTATTGAGAAATAAAAGCAAACAAATAAACACTTAGAGAACAGCCTTTGGCTTCCCTCTGGATGCCTCTCACCACATGCTGTGCTTGGCGCCTTCAGTGAGGCGATGGCAGCACAGGAGGTGGGGTTCAAGGCATGGTGGTTCCTTTCCTTTTGCTGCTCCTTGTTTCTTACTCACTGCTGCAGTGTGGGTTCCTCTGCCAGCCACAGTCCCTTGAGAGTCACACTTTCCCTGGTGTCTTCCTCTTTTAAATATTTTTCTCAGAAGCACAGTGGGCTCCTCTGGTCAAAGTTTTGGTGGTTGGTGGGCTGGTTTGGTGGTTGCAGAGCTAGCTGAAAGCAACTTTGGCTGGCACAGGGCAGCCCTTGACCTCTTCTGCACAGGTCACCCTGGCAGGCCTTGGCTACCCCAGACCCTGCCCATTATGCCCAATGCAAATGCTTGGCTGTTCTTAAGTCTTATTTCTGTGATGCTCCTTGTATGGTTTATTTGGGGTTTTACCCCCAAACTGGTAATTAATTCATATGATTAAATCATTGTGTTTAGGATGAGTGCATTTTCATAACCAAACTGAAGGGACGTACAGTCCAAGACAGTAATAATCTTGAGACAAGTAGCCATTCAGGGCTGTAGAAACTTTGTTTTCTTTCATGAAACAAAACTGAAACGAACTAGTAACCTTTTAGAATTAGAATATGACTTGGTGTCACCATATATACTTTCTCACTTCAGTTTAATTTCTCCACTTAATCATTATAGCTTAATTGTTGATCGATTCTCCTGTAGATGTTATTAGATGTTATCCCTGTAGCAAGCATAGGCATTGTGAGAACTCTGAGATGAGGAGGAACAGGACAAGAAGCAGAGTAGAGAAGTTGCCACAGGGAAGCTTTTGTTAGGTACTAAGGAAAAAAAAAAATTGCAGTAAGGTTTATCAATTAGGGGAACAGGTAGCCCAGAGAGGTTGTGAAGTCTTCATCATTAAAAATGCATCTAGATGAGACCTGGAGCAAAAAGTGATCTAAGTTGGCCCCGCTTTGAGTAGGCAGTTCAACCAGGTGACCTACAGTTGTTGCTTCCAACCTAGATTATTCTGTATAAATCCTTGAACTTTTCCAGTCTGCTGGTTTTTTTCCTCTTAGAAAATCTTTTTGCTGTTTAGTGAGACTCTTCAGGCATTCTCCTTTTTTCCCCCTTCAGGCTCTTCCTGGTGTAAGCACTGTTTAGAAGAGTGAAAACGTTTAAGAACTTTATATTTCTGCCCATCATAATTTCTCCTAATCTGAGACAGAACAGACTTCAAACTTGCCTTTAGGATGAGTTACTTTTCTGAAGAGCAAAAACCATAAATCACAGCTCCTCTTGTTTTCTTTTGCAGCAATGGTATACAGTTAAATAAAATACATAAAATTGCTTGTTCACATGTAGGAAAGTGGGTAACTGCTGGTTTGTCTGTATTAAAATACAAGCTTCATTTGCTGCAGGTGCTTCCATATCATGAATGTAAGATAATGTACTTAAAGTGCCACAGTAGATCTAGAAAAATAAATCTTTCTTGATCATCTTAAATCTGTTGTTATTCGGTGAAGTTATACTACTAGAAGCTAAAAGAATACTTCTAAGTCAGGTTATTTCATGTTTTGCTTGAATGATTTGTAGTTTACTCAACGTAAGGTCTGTTTTAATGGGAACTTTAGCTAATACTCAAAGAGTTAACCAGTATTGGAAGACCAAACCAGTCAGAACTAAAGAAACTTCACAGTACAGTTTTGGTATTTTCCTTATGAGTTGCAAGAGGTGTGAATATGGAGATTCTGTATCTGCTGACATCATTATTTGAAAGCTGTAAACCAGATTTTGTTTCTGTTTTTTTTTGTCATTTCTTGTCTGAACATACTTGCTCAGCTGTGAAAGCCAAAAGCCCCCAGAATGGTAGCATTTTTCGAACACTAAAAAGCAATGGCAAGTTCTGCAGAAGTACTTAATGGGAATTTTGTGCCAAGTAGCCATGTCCCAAGACAGAAAGGATGTCCACTAAAAATATTGCTTGTCTTAATCTCGTGCTGTGTTTTTGTTATACTCTAATCTTTCTGAGGTTCTCAAACATCGCCAGATTTCCCACAAATTTGCTAATTAATTTCCTTTTTTCCTTAAAAAACCTGTGTGAATACATTAGAACTCAAAATCCTATTTTCTTTCATTGTACTTAATCAACTGCAGCACAGAAATTTACTCTTGACAAGTTGAAGGATACTCCTCCTGGAAATAGACACTTCCCTGAGCTTACTGTAATGAATTGTAATTTTGATATCTCTAAAGCTTGATATGGCTTGTGTGAACCTTATTTGAGATCTATATGCAGATTTCACTAATGAAATGCAAATAAATGAGATGTGCCCGAACAAGACTTTAACCTCTGTCTTCAAGTTTTTATAAGAAAACGTTAGTGTCTACCTCGTAGCATTTTTTTCCTGATATAAACCTGATGACAAGGCCTACTGTAGGTCTGTCTTCATTTGCCTCATGTTGAGTCTTTTGGTAGGAAGAGTTCTTTTTTGGAGGTGAGCCTCCTTTCTGAGCTTGATATTTTCTTGTTTGTAATTTTTAGGCTTGTCCGCTGTCACTTTTGTCTGTCACAAAGGGAGTTCTATAAAAGACAGTTCTAGCAGTGGTTGTGGCTGAACACTGTTCTTGAATTTGAATACTTTTCAATGGAAGCTTATTAAGTGTGGTTGTGTTCCTATTTAAATATTTTCTCAGAAGAATATAATTTGATCATTGTAGCCCATAATTGATACTATTTCCATGTATTTGGGAAGTTTTGCAGACTTTGTAAGTTACGTCACTGAAATTGATCTGTCTTTAGTCACTTGGCAAAAGAGCAGTTTCCTTCATGGTTTGGAAGCTGGTGGGTCTATATGCTTTTGACAACATTGCTGTAAGCTTGAATTTTCTTTTGGGTTCCCATTTTCATTTTACTTATGAAGATTTCAGAGTTGTTTAACAGCACTTAATAGATGTTATGCAATGAAAGATTTCTTTTTTTTCTTTCTCATTTTGTCCACCTTAGAACACTTTTCTGAAGATGATTAAGGTGTTATCTTCACTGTATGGTTAAGGATTCCCTCTGTAATTTTTACTCATAATTCCTTAATATTTCAAACTTAAGTGTAACTCCATAAAGCATCCGAGTCTGTAAATATTGTGGATTACAGCTAAAAGTGGAGGAAAAGTGTCTTGGGAAGTAGTTTTTCTAAGTAGTAGGTGATAACATTGTAGAGACATATGCTTATTTGTTAGAAATACAGACTTATAAAGAAAACATACTTGCTATGTAGTTTTGCCTGGCTGTGAAATTTGTTGGGTTTTGGTTTTTTCTTCTTCCATTTACTTAGTGCCAGAATTAACACTTAAGGTGGACTTTACACACGGAATTTGAAACCCCATATCAGAATTACTGACAAAGGAAAATAAATGACATAGCCTGTTTTGTGTAATTTACTTCGCTTGTAAGGTGCTGTTGGATGATGACAACAGCCCAACAGTCTCACTGAAATCTAAGCTTCCCAGATATCCTGAAATGCCTTTATGTTCTCATTTTTTCTGTTGTTGTCATGGTCCCTGTTTGTTACTTTCACAATCGCACTGCTATTGTGTACCTTCCATATTCAGCTGAACAGAGATAGCACTATTGACTTGATCCTTTCCTTACAATAAGGTAGGAACTACTACTGAGACTATTTAGAATCAATACCTGAACAAGAAGATTAATTTCATGCTTGCTGTTTGTTTTATATTTAAAAATAAAGAAGCTTTAGATGGAAAACAGTTACAGAAATAACCCATTATTGCTGTTCATCAGTTATATAGAAGACAGAAAAGTAATAAAAATATTTTATGTAAGTGTATGTGAGACGGTGATACTGTAGGCATAATCTACCTTTTACTTCCTGTAACTGTCTAGTGTTAACTTTGCAGTGGTGGTTTTGACTTCTGACATGCTGCTGTGTTAGCAAAATGGGTGCTGACTTGTTGATAATGCATAATGGAATTTTGCTCAGTCAGTATTTAGGTGGAAATACATAATGTGGAATCATTATTTAATTCATTTTTCTTTTTTGACTTGCAGACAGATGCCAGCAGTAAAGCTATATTCTCAAAAGTGATGGTTATAACAAGTAAGTCAGTTGAAGTATTTACACTGTCTTAAAAACTATTGTTGAACTATATTACTTTATAAAGTGTTTAAATTAAGCTTTAAAATTATTTGAGATAAGCTTATAAAAAGTTTTGTAATAGGTAACATTTAAAACAAATCATGATAAAGCATATGGTAAACATCATGTTTAAGGACTTAAGACAACTGTAGGCGGAACTGCTTCCTTACTGTAAAAAGTCTCCAGTCACGAAGCTTATCACATGACATTTCAGCTACACGTCTTGTAGACTAATTGAAAATCTAGATCTAGGATGTTAGTGTCTGCTTTAATATTTATTATAGAATATATATTAACTAGGAGGTGTTAACTAACCCGCTAATAACTTACCTGTCTTTGAGGTGTTGGTATTGTAAGTGCTGCTGGGAGAATGTGCAAGAGCTTGGGTTTTAGTAGCAGGGAAGGCACTTCGGAAACTGAAGGACTTCTATGTAATCTGAACTCTCAGCAAACAAAAAGCTGCCAACCCCAAAGCAACGCTTCTTGTTCCATCGAGCCCACCGTGCCAATAGTATTAAACCCAGTGATCAGGTTTACAGTGAACTTGCTTCACAATTCTGAAATTTTGTTTTTAAATCAACCTTTTATTGTTGGTTTTTTAAATTGCCAACTGTTCTGGCACAAAAAGGTACTACTTAAGGCTGTGTATGTTTTTGAAAAAATGTGGAGGAAAAGCTGAATCTTGCTGCTTCATTGGCAATGTTCCAAATGCTTTTTTCTCTTGTTTATGATATAAAATTTGATCAGTTTGTAATTTTTCTGATTCTTTTAGTTCTGTGTCACCTTATTAAAAATAATTAGTACAGTAAAACAAATACTTAGTAGAACCTGTTTTGAACTGTCCTATTCAGTTTTCTGCACCAACTTTGCTTAACGTCAGCTGTACCAAAACCATGAAACATCTTAAGTAGGATATTAATACTTTGCCAATAAATTGTCTTGCTGAAATATAAAATGTAAAAATGAAAGTAATATGTAGTTTAAGCAATGCATTTTAAAAGCTTTTTTAAAAATGTTGATAGCTGTTTTGAAGCTTATGTTTAGTGAAGGGGTAATTTAGCAAAAATCCCTTTTTGACATTTTTCACACTTGTCATATCAGGTGATCTATGTACAGAGTGTATTCTTTTGTGGAATATAGGCTTTGCGTTCTGCAGTCAACTTCAGCTGTTAATGTTACTAACAAGAACAGCTAGACTTGCTGAAAAATTAGTGTGAAGCGCAAGGAAAGCAAATAGCTGGGAGAGGTCTGTGGATACACAAATTTTTACAAGTTAGTGTCCTCCATAGATATGTCTGCACACGTTAAGGTGTTTTGTCATTTGGCCTTACCCTCAAACCCCCCTTCTTTGTTAACTTAAACACACATAGAAACCTTCTTGTTGTGACATTTCAAACTTGTGCAATTTACAATACTTATCAAAATAAATAGTGATTTCTTTTGCTTATTTAAAGGAAACCTTCCTGATCCAGGGAAAGCTCAAGATTTCATGAAAAAGTTCACACAAGTTCTAGAAGATGATGAAAAAATAAGAAGTCAGTTAGAAATGCTTGTTAGCCCAACATGTTCTTGCAAACAGGCTGAAGGATGTGTGGTAAGAATTGTTCTTCAAATATGTGAATATTTTTGGAACTGAATTGATTCTAAATCTAATTGAAACTTATATTGCAGAGGGAAATAACAAAGAAGTTGGGCAATCCAAAACAACCAACAAATCCTTTCCTGGAAATGATAAAGTTTCTTCTTGAGAGAATTGCTCCTGTGCACATTGATACTGAATCCATCAGGTATTTTTGTGTGTTACTGGCTGTAGATCACAGGGTTTGAAATCAGGCTTTCTTATTTTGCCTTTAAGCACAAGCAGTAATGGATTGGGTGGGTGTGGTGTAAGGCCTGGTGACCTGCAGTATTTTCGTCTGTTTCCCCTTGCTTAGAGGTTTTTGTGTCCTTGTTCAGAATGTAGCCACAGAAACAATTGATTTGTCATTCAGCACAGCCAGGACAACCTGTCAGTAAAAGTACGTCTGTTGCTGATGGGCAAAGTTCTGTTTGTGACTGATGTACTTTAAAAGAAATTTCTGTCCATGGCTCTTCACTGAAGCTTTCCACCCAGAATATTAGCTCATAGTGACATAAACAGTAATTCAGCTGAGGAAGTAAAGGTTATGGTGATGATCAAGACTTTAAGGAAGAGTAAGCCAGTGAGGTTGCGGGGGAGGGGAAGCAATTGCTGAAATGATTATTTAGCAGCTGTATTTGAAACGTGTGGTCCCTTATTGGAGATGACTAGTTCTAAATGCTGATAAGTTCCTACCTGATAATTCAAACTATAGTAATTGACTTTTAAGTACTTGAACTTTTCGGTTTCTGCCTGTTATGTATGCAATGTAATGGAGCCATTGAGATTTCACTTAAAAATCTGTTTCTGTTCTTGAATTAGGTACAATTTGTAACTGGATTTCTAATTTAAATTTGAAAATACATTGTTCACATTCACAGAAGCAATATAAAATGTGTATCTAAAGTAATATTCGCATGTGGCACTAAGTTGTAATGTTTATTTCACATTCTGGCTACTGACTGACTACTGTACAGTATACAAGCAAAAAACAGTAGTGAAATGCACATAATCTTGCCACTGAATTTGTCTTCTCCCGTCTTTGTAAATTTCACTGAAATTCATCTTCATTTTTGAGACATACTCAAAAAAAGGACTTTTTTCCATAGATGGTCATTTTTGTCCAACTAAGGGCAGGAAAAAAAATATCTGTTGGAAGTCTGGGAGGTCTGAGTAGGCGGCTTCTCCTTTGGTTTTCTATCAGTTGGGGTGTTTTTATTTATTTTTGCTGGGGGTTTCCTTGGTTTTCGTTTGGGATAATTTTTTTTTTGTCTCTAAGTATCATTTACAGGATGTACTGAAGGAATATTGTGAGTATTGTTCAGTTCTTGATAGGGAAGCTGCCTACGCCACTCCAGAATAAGATCATTTGGATAATCACCATTTCCTTTCCCAGGGTACAGTGTAAGAAAAAACCAGGCATTACTGTCAAGGTGAAATATGCAGGAGAGACAGGTCTTTTATATTTTTCATCAACTCTTAGCACAGCTATTTAATGGTTTGTCTGGGATTTTTTTTTTCTTTCGGTTATAGGCTAAACATTGAAAACAGTTATTTTTCACCAATTATGAAGAATCCATAGTAGTTAGTAACCTCACCATAATTCTTTCCTGAATTTGTTGCTTGCAGTGCTCAAATTGTCTTCTTATTTTGGGCATCCTTCTGGAGTAATTTGTATACACTTCTTAATGCAGGATAGATAAACATTCTTGAACTTAATGCTTCATAAGCTTTGTTTCAGATAGGAGATGAGGGCAGCCATATTCTGAATGTAGTTGACACATTTTACAACAAGCTTATGTTTTATCTTTTAAATAAATTCCTTTAAGATTTTATCTTAAACTTACAAAAACAGTCATACAGGGTGGAACTGCGGTAAATACAAAGCCATGTTTTGTTTTCCTCTTCAGTGCCCTTATCAAGCAAGTAAACAAGTCTATAGATGGAACAGCTGATGATGAAGATGAGGGTGTACCTACTGACCAGGCAATCAGAGCAGGTCTTGAATTGCTTAAGGCAAGTATACTCCTGGTGGTCAGTGAGCATGTGAAACTCTCTGAAGCAACTTTGTTAAAATAAACTTGTAATTAGCACTCAATATCTTTAGTCATAAGCATGAGGTGGCTATCTGGAAGAATACTGGTTTGCTGTTTGTTCTCTATGATCATCTTACGTGGCACATAAGTAAGGTTATTTTAGAAATCATTTAGAAGTTTTTCTGGTAGTCAGAAGTAGTTGAATATGTGACACCAGTAGCTGAGCTTAGTTTATTGGAGTGTGAATTTAGTGGCTTGTGACTATGGTTACAGCACTTCTGGAACTGTACTTGTGTATCAGTATAATACTGTGTCTCCTCTGAGTTCCTCATAAATTGGGATCTTACCTGTTTCAACTATGTGTAATCTTTGAGACTCAGTTAACATAGCAAACCCATCAAGATGCATTCCTGGAAACACTGTACAAAATTTCTTACTCTGTCCTCCATTTTTCGTAGGAGGAAAAGGGCTGATTACTGTGTTATTTACAAATACTGTTAAAAGCGTGAAACTTTTTAAATGCAACTACACAGGGCTTTTTGTTTCACTTAGTCTCTCTCAAAGACTTCATCCTAGAAGTGCTATGCAGCGTCAGCTTTGCCTGTACTTGCACAGGAAGGTGCTTGTGCCATAGTGCCACCTCAGTTATGTGAGTGTTGGGGGCAGTCCGGCTGTGGGTTGACTTTCAGAGGCCTCAAAATCTAAAGGACTCCCATACTGAAGTTTTCGGAGTATCTTAGATCAACTGAAGCCTAATAGATTCATCTGATAGCATGTGACTCTTTAGCCAGATATGCACGTTTAGTTAAATGTACAAAAAGCCAGTAGCATAAAAATTAATCTGAGTAAGAATGAATCATGTCATGGAGGACTATATATGTCAAAGGTGGTTTCCAGGTCAGTACTTACTTATTGATATGAACTGGCATGACACATTTAAGTAAGAGAAGTAAGGTTGCCCTGTAGAAAGTGATTTGTACATCGTGAGAAGAATTCGAAAGAACAAATGTAGGAGTCCAGGGAAGGGAATGCCATACAATAATTGGGGAGGAAGGTAACTTGGTGAAAATAGAAAGCTGCATGTGAAGAAGCTCCTAGATTTTGAGGATTATTTCTTTGCCACCAGTCAAAGTATGATATGGAAAGAGGCTAATAATTAACAGCCACTTAAAAATCAAGGCAAATTTTCAGGGAGGATCAAATAAGGATTTTTTATGATTTTTTTTCCCTTAACATGGAAGGACTGTTATACTTGAAAACAGAGTCCAAGAATCTGAAGGAGAGGTACAGGACCTAGTAAGCTGCTGTGGAAAGCTTGAGGGACTAGAGACCATATTGGTATTACTGTTCTAGAGATAGGAACTTCACTTCGGAGTACAGCCAGTTGTTCCACTTGGCAAACAAGCATGAAGCCTGGGAGCACACAAGCTGGATTTCTTTTGGAGAAAGAAAATTATGAGTTGGGCTTCAGAAGTGCATTTATTTGAGTTCAGTCATTCTAGAAATACCCTGAAGTAAAACCCCTGAAATGTCAATATTACTTCTTTAGCATCAATTGTATTTCTCCTAAGGCCTGCTTCTGTTGTAACCCAGTACTTGCTAATTTAGATGTAGCCACTGAGAAGTGCATGTTTACAATCATAGGAGAAGAAATTGAGGCTGGAGAAGTAATTTAAAAGTGATGAGATCATGTATAAAGACAGAGGAGTTTAGGAGGTACTATTATAAAGTTGGAGAAACTGAAAATGTGGATCATGTGACAAGACCAGGCAGAGTATTATAAATATTCCAGTATGGCAGTGGAAAATTACTCTTGATGGAATGTTCTATATAAAAGGACCTTTAAAAAATATTAACATGGCTTTCCTCTTATTTTGGCAGGTACTTTCATTTACGCACCCTATCTCATTTCATTCAGCTGAAACTTTTGAATCTCTGCTGGCTTGCTTGAAAATGGATGATGAAAAAGTGGCAGAAGCTGCATTACAAATTTTCAAAAATACAGGAAGTAAAATTGAAGAAGACTTTCCTCATATACGATCGTAAGTTGTCTATCTTACTCTGTTTGAGCAGTTCTTTCCTATATGGGATTTTGGAAGTTCTCATTCTTCTTTTGGCATGCTATAGTATTATCTTGCATTCTTTAAGAAGAAAGTGTTATTTCAGGTAAAATAGGGAAGAGATTTTGAACGACTTTAAAATGCACAGCTTTTTGAAGAATAGAAGTGAAATGAATATATCCAAAGTAGTGACAGCTCACATGTCACTGATAGTACTATAATTTTTATCATTGCCTTTCAGTATTACTTATGCTTTTTTCCTAAATTAAATATATGGCAATGTAAAAACATTCTTTGCAGTTTAATGGGGATGTGTAGGTAAGAATATTTTCAAAAAGAGCGTTCAATAACTTGTACAGATAAAATGTTTTTTTACCACATAATATTTTATCAACAAAAACGAGGGGCTTTTTACTTGCAGTCCATGTAAATAACCTTTTTCTTGTTCTTTCTTTCTTTCTTTTAAAGAAATTTTCTAAACAAGGACAATTAGCACGTTGCAGAGGTGTTGTGTTCTTTATATGTATATTTATATATTTTTTAGCTTGATATTTTGGAAGATTTTCAATTTGTGAAAAGGTACTTACCTTTTTGTTTTTTTTAAGTGCTTTGCTTCCAGTGTTGCATCATAAAGCTAAAAAGGGACCCCCTCGTCAAGCCAAGTATGCTATTCACTGCATCCACGCAATATTTTCCAGCAAAGAAACGCAGTTTGCACAAATATTTGAGGTACAATTAAAATATTTAAGTTAGTTTTAATTAGTCTTTTACATTGCATATGTAAACTAAGAGATGTAGTGGCAATTTATATGGGAAGTTGTATCAAATTTAGAAAAGGTATTTTTCCCCTTTTGTTCTCATACAGCTTGGCCTGAAGAATAGTAGCGGAGGGTGGTTTTGTATCCCATGATCCATCATGTTTAAGGTTATGTATTTTAACAGACGATGGAATAACACAAAGTGTTGGACTGTGTGCTAGAACCATAAACTATTTGTTGAAAGAGGAACCATATACTACTCCTCATCTTTGGGACTGGCCTGGAGTATTCAAATGGTTACAGAAATCATGCAAAACTAAATTATGATAGAGGCTACTTAAATAGATTTTATAGTTATAAGTGCAAATGTACTTTTTAATTAGTACCCATCAGCCTTTTATTTTGAAGGCTGAATCAGAGTCCATTATTGAAATTGCCATCTTGAGATGTAGTATGCACACTTCAACAAGGAAATGTGCTTTTTAACCCATTGTTTCATAAATGAGCTTGAGCTGCCACTTCTTGAACTACGCAGATGTGATAAACATTTTGTCTGTCGTCTTGGTTTTTCTTTTAATTTGTGGGAGACTTGCCAAGTTGGTGAATGTGTCTTTAAATGATTAATAGTTCTTTTAAAACTATTTCTGAAATAGACATGGACAACATTGTACAGAACTTTCACACACACACACACCTCTCAATAGATACTAATATATCAGTAATACCTGAATTTGTTGCCTTTTTTCTAGCCACTGCATAAAAGTCTGGATCCAAGCAATTTTGAGCATCTCATTACACCGTTGGTTACTATTGGCCATATAGCCATGCTAGCACCTGATCAGTTTGCTGCCCCTTTGAAATCTTTGGTTGCCACTTTTATTGTTAAAGATTTGCTAATGAATGATAGGGTAAGTATTTTTAAAACCTCATATTAAGATTCTGCTACTCCTGTAGTATGATAATCAGCAAGTACTTGTGGAAATTTTGTAGCTTGTTGGTTCTACTTTTTGTATAGGGTTGTCTTTCGATTTCTGTATGTACTGTTGGACTCAATTGAAAAAACACAGTACAAGAATAGAAATTAGTACTAATTTGGTAGTCTTTACAAAAGCAACAAACGATATAGCACAACATTTGATCACTCATGATTTGACTTTTGTTAAAAATGAGAAAATTGGTATTGACTTTGCTTGCCTTGAGCAAGCAAGTTGTGATTTTCATTGTTGTTTTGGGGTTGATTGAGGTGGGTGTTTTTGGAAGTATAGCATGTTTGAAACTGAAGTACACTGTTTAAATGGAAGACTGAATTTTAATTTTTCCAATACTTCTGTATTGATAATGATTATAAAGTGAAAAAAAGAACTTGTGCATTGTCAGCCATTGTTTAGGGAAAGATTAACTGGCTAAAACTGTGCTTCCAATCTACTGGATATGGAAACTGGAAATCATTTTCAAAGCAATGGCTATTACACTCTAAAGCAACAGTTTTCAGGAACAACAACAAAAACCCAAACCCTTTACTACTGCTAAATTTGCTGATACTTCAATAGCGAGGCAAGAGCAGTATCTCACTTCTGTAATCGTTACTTCTATAAAATACAGAAGGCATAAAGCTAACCAGTGAGTACTGCTGTATTGTCTTCAGAAGCAAACAAGGAAGAGGAGAATACAGCAGGTTTCACTGAAGTGTAACAGTAGTAAAACAAAATTAACATTTGGTTTAGCTTCCAGGGAAAAAGACAACAAAACTTTGGGTGCCAGATGAAGAAGTGTCTCCTGAAACACTTGTTAAAGTAAGTAGCACTTACTGTATTTTCCTGTGATTGTGTTTATATTACTTAATCTAAGGAAGTTAAATATCTGGATTCCTAAAGCTGTCAACTGCTTCTCTGTTTCTTTGTCACCTTTCTTATCAGAATACACATTTTTGGATGGCCAGAAGAAAATAATTTGCTTTTGGGAGCATCTGCTTTTTTTGTGTTTTTTGTGTTGGGTGGTTGGGGGTTTTTTTTTAGGTTTTTGTTTGTTTGTTTTTGGGGTTTTTTTGTTTGTTTTTTAAATAAACTGATATATACACTTCATTGAATTTTTATTGTAGCTTTTTGTAGGCTTAGTTTTGGTGTGCAACACTTAAGTAGTCCAGATACCACAGTTAAAGCAAAATTTTTTTTCCTTCCTGTTTAACACAGGAGCTAATACAACAAAGACTTTGTTTAAAGTCTTCCCTTTTTCTTTTGAATTTCTAGGACATACTAAGAAATTTTCAGTGCTGTTTTGGAATAAAATAAAAATTGGTTTTGTATTTGTCAGTTTCCTCAAAAGAGTAAATGTGTTACATTGCTTTTCTCTGTGTACAGTGTGTATAAGATAAAACCTGGATTTAAGGGGAGGGGAAAATGACTTTAAAATGGTGACCATATTGATGGAGTTTTTACTTCAAAATGTCATCTCAAGCTTGTTCTTTTTTAGAAGCAAATTTATTATTACATTTTTCTGGACTTGAATAGATACTTTCACTGAATTTTCCACTCAATCAGAAATAGACTTATACTGTGAAAAATATGTCCTGTGTCTGTATTTGTTTCTAAATGTCTTTTCTTTGGAACAGGGATAGATTATGATTTCACATTTTCTTTCAGAATTAGGAAGGTGCATGCACTTTGCAGTATGCTGTTTCTAAGTTAATTATAGCAGTCATTTACTTTCCAATGCCTTTTAAATAAAGCTGCTTTGATGGTTTTAAAAAGTACTTTGCCTTCTCTATTGAAGTTGTTAAACTCTTTGTAGGATACCTCCTCCTCTGCTGTTTTAGTAAGTACTTTGGTTTCCAGCTTGATACAGAACTCGTTACTGGAAATGCTCGGATGTGTTTTGAGTTGATTTGTTAGCTTTCTATTGTTTGACTACCACAAGGATATTTTCCATGTTTGTGCAATTCCATAGTTATACAGTACACTCCAAAAACTGTTAAAAGAATGAATGTTTTGATTTCATGAACTGCTAGTTTAAAGTAGAATGATTTCGCTTCAGTGATTATATATCTTGAAGTAGTAAATACTGGTTTTTCTTAATTTTTTAAATGATCCTTAAAGCTGTAATAAAAGCGCTAAACTACGCTTTTATGTTGATAAAATTTTTCATACAATTGGCTATTTGGAATGGAATTGGCTTATAGAAAATCTTAAGGCAATTTGAAGTTTAAGCTAAGCCTGAAAACTGTTAGAAACATTTATTGTCCAGTGAAAATTGATTTGCAAATTTAATTAGCATTTAGTACCACTGAGAAGCCTGTATTTAATGAACGCTTCAGGCCACACCAGTAGTTTATAAATGATTTCTCTATGACAGTGTATTTTTCTTCTCTCTGGTTTTAAAAGCCTCTCTCCCTTGTTAACATAACTGTGTACCTAATAGTGATCTTAAAACTAGCAAGTTTAAGTATGACAGGGGGAAGGACTGATGACGACCAAATTTTAGTATTGTCCAGCCTAACAGATATAGACTGATAACAGGCTAGCCTTGATTTTGGGTGCTAAACCTTAAATGAAATGATGTGTGTACAGAAATGTTGCAGTGCAGTCTTAAATATGAATTGGATTAGCCAGTATATGAGTTAGACTTGAATTTCTACACGTGGCATGTGAGTGCCTGCTCTAAAGCAGTAATCTCTCTTGACGGTGACTAGTACTAAATAATTCTGTATATACCATGCAGTGGATTGAGACTTAGTGGTAGCAGTGATAACTCGCTTCCTTTTGTGTACGCTGCAATATAAGACTTCTCACCCTTTTTCTCTGACTGTGCTTTAAGCGGGCATCGTTTCATTTTTCACTACTGCACAAACCTGCAGCATTTGTGGCTTTGAAAACCTCAAGCAGTAGAAAACTGAGCTAGCAGTTGCCATAATGTTGATGTAATAGGAAAACAGTGTTTCTAGGATCACTGTGTGGGGTGGGAGCTTATTGTACTACAGCAGAATCATGATGATAACCTCCAGATCAGAGAAAAAGGTTATAGATTTCTCTTGATTATTTTTAATTGTCAATCTTAATCTTAAAAATTAATACTTACTACTGACAGTTTATGTAAAGCTAGTCATTAATTACAGTTTTCTCATGTGACAAGACATCTGTCACATTGTAGTCACTATCTCAGAAAGAAATTATAAAGTCTTACCACTTTTGCTTGTATTTCAAGCACATGTAGTTCATGGTATGCTGCTAAGTCAAGTACAAAGCAGCCGTTTGTGGCCTTTGGTATGGTTCTGACCCACGTTGTATTTTGAATTTTTCGATCTTTTCACGTTATGTATAATAATTTTGAATCTTGGAAGAGAATTCTAGGCTCGTGGGACACAAATTGAAATGAGGTTCAGGCTGGTTGTGAGGAAAAAACCTGAGAACAGTCAGGTGATGGAACAGGTTGTGAGAGGTTGCAGGTTGCCAAGAGCGCCCATACAATCTCCATTCTCAGAGGCTTTCAACACCATAATGGGTACAACTGAGACCAACATGGTGTGACTTCATAGGTGACCTTCCTTTCAGTAAGAGATTGGACAGGAGACCTCCTGACAGCCATCCAACTGGGTTATCATTTGATAGTTATCCTATTTGGCTGCAAAAAAAAATTAAAATATGAGGGCAGTACAAACTCACATCATGTTTGTTTAACTCTTCAGGTAGCCGGAAGCAATGACTGGGGGTATTCTCATGCCCTGTAGTAATTTTATGGGAATGCTTAATTCTGAAGGGTTGCTGGAATGTTATCACATCATAACACCAGCAAAGAAACAGGGAATAGTGGGGTCAGAGGAGAATTCTGGAAGAGCTTGGATTAGGACTTGCTGTGTGGAAGGATGACTAGAATAGATTTGGACAGTAAAATTGGGGGAAGGGAATTGGTGGGGGGCGGGGTGGTGGTGGTGGTATTGAAATTGCTCAGGAGCTGACCAGAGATGTTGGAGCCCAGGATGGCATGTGGCTGTTCCCTGGCTGAGGATGTCATTTACTTGAGGACACATGGAGTTAGCATGTTTCCGTCCTCGCAACAAGTGGGAGGCACTAATGGGTACAGTACTGGTTAGGACATGAAGAAACTGAATTGGTAAGCTGTCAAAGGAGCTGCTGCTATTCGTAGTATTCATTTTATTATTGTTGTTATTGCTATTAAAATCTTCTGGTGGATACTTACTGCTGTTTCAGTGGAAGACCTGTTGAAAGCTAGGGCAAGACAATTTCATTTCTGTTTCTGGAAGTCCATTTGCATTTTGAGTTCTCAAGTGACAAACATCCTTCCTCTTGCTGATGTTCTTCTGTGGGTGGAGTAAATGGGCTACAGTGCTAAATAATAAACTCATGTATAGGTGACAATCCTCAACTTAGATATGAAGGAACTGTTGTGATCAGTTTGTTACATGGATCAACTGTATGATGAATTTCAGTTGGTGATGCTGTGAATGTTTATATAAAAGCATTAGAACTGCCTTTCCCCTTAAGGAGAAAATTTCAAGTTACCATGTGCAAAAAGTGTGGGTATTTTTTTTTAATTACTATTTTTTTTTTAAAGCTTTTGGGTTTTGTGTGCTGAACTTCAGGGTTTGCTGTTTAGGTTTGTTTTTCTTGTTTCTCTTTATTCCCCAAGGATGCCTGTGTGATTCAGATGAGCATTTTTGTTTTGCTGTGAGAATACTCCTCTTTGTTCTCTTTATTGTCTCTGCTCTTATATAGAAGGAAAATAAAAGACCAAAGGGATTCAGATACTGAAACAAACTTAATCTCCATATTCATGCTTAATTTTCACTAAAGAAATGTGAAATTATTTGATGTTTCGTGATAGCTACTGGATCCTTCATACTTTTAGAAGCTTGCCTCAAAACACTTGATGTTTCCATTGGCAAAAGACAAATTATCCTGAGAAACAGGGTTGGAGGCTTTTCTTTAAATAGCCATGAAAGAAATATTCTCTTCCAGGACAAGTTATCTTGATACAGCTTGATACTCTTAACAGTCAAAATGTCTATGAAGTGGTTTTTAATTTACATTTCTTTAAATTTAAACTTATATATTACATGTATAGGGAATGTATAGGCATTGTTTAAGCACAGGAATTACAGAAATACAGGAAGATGAAAATGTGTTGTGCTTTTTGATCCAGTAACACTTTCCTACTAAGTATAAATTTTGTCTATTTCACAGTGTTTAATGGACGTAAGCTCAATTAAGATAAAGTTTTCACAGGACAAAATATGTGATTGCTTAGTAGAAGAAACAGTTCAAACTAACTAAATGTTGTATGATTTTTATTTGCTGTAATAAATGCTTGAGACTTTCAGTGGAGAGTTGCTGTCCAGTGTATGTCTACAGTATTTAAATGATGTTTTGCAGCCTTGACAGGCTTATGTTCATAGCAGCAAAAAGCACTTGGGAAAATACTGTTCGATTAAATTAAGGTAAAGATTATTTTTAAAATAAGACTAATATGATTTGACTTGTGCATATCAAAATTTTTTCAGATTCAGGCTATCAAGATGATGGTTCGGTGGCTGCTAGGAATGAAGAACAACCACAGCAAGTCAGGAACTTCTACTCTGAGGTTGCTAACAACAATATTACACAGTGATGGAGATTTAACAGAGCAGGGGAAAATTAGGTATGTAACAGATGGCAACGTTTTGATGTCTGATGATGCAGTGAGGAGAGTTTTAGTCAAAGTAATATTTAAACTATTCTGTTAAACTGCTTAACAATTTCTACATCTTCTTTCATAAGAATTGATGGTAAACTTGGCTAGATTCCTACGCGTCTGCTTAGTCTCAGGTTTTTTAACACTGTATATGTATCTGTATTTTAATGGTTTTATCTTCATTTTATCTCTTTTTTTTCAAAGGGCCATTACTCATATTGCAAGAATAAACTGTGTAACTTCCTCTTCCCCATTGAAAAATAGTTTTAATTTTTTATACAGCCTGCTCTTTCCAATATACTAATTGTTGTGTATGCCACAAGGCAATAGGCAGGCTTTCTAATAATTATAATAAAAAAAAGGCATGTTGCAGTAAGCCAGATGAGAATAGCTAGTACATAAGGCACCTGTGCTTGAAGGCAGATTTTAATCTCTTGAGGCCTCTAAAAATGAAAGGAAGAGGGAAACATGTAAAGAGAATTAAGTCTCAATAATTTGCCTTATAGATGATTGTTAGACAACTTGTTTTTCTGGGTATCTTCTTAATCCTTTGTGGTAGAAGTCACAAGTTGTAAGCCACTATTGGTTGCCAAATATTGAAAATTTATGTCGACAAAAGCCATTAAGGGCATGGATCAGTTGTGCTAGTATGAGTAAAAAGGTTTTAATTTTCAGGTGGAGTGTAATGTTATACAGTGATTATGCAGACAGAACATATGTTGTGTGTGCAAAACTGCAAACCTTAGAATTGTCCAGTATGTTATCTTTGTAGTAGCTCTGTAATCTTTCTTAAAGTTCCTTGTAAATAATTGTTTCATAGTTTTAAATTCTGGAAATTGACCATTCATGATAGTTAGTAGGGGGTTAAGTGGCAACAATTTAGCTTTTCATCATAACTGCTCAAGCATATTGTTGGCTTATCCAGTAGTCTGTGAATAGATCAGCTCTGTAGGTCCTGTGTGTTTGCATGCTTGGAGTGATGATTCCTTACTGTGCACATTTTAAGAAATTTAAATTTCCAACTCTTTGCATTTTGTTTTGTTTTTACTCTAAACTACAAGTAATAATAGAAACTGTATATAATGATGCAGTCAGTTCTCCATTATTAAAGTTAATGGGGGGCTGGGGATTCGTTAATGGGAGGAGAAAGCTGTAATGACATGTGAGGTTGCTCTGTGTTAGACAACCCTTCAACCCCAGATCTTGGAGCTCTGCTTGGGGGTGAATGATGAGCCAACTGAGAGCTTTATGGGTTAGGATTAAAGAGCCCACTGGTATATAGGTGACATTGTAGTGGGTGTCTGCTGTAGGTCCCCTGACCAGGAAGTGGATGAGGCCGCCTATGAACAGCTAGAAACAACTTCATGTTCAGAGGCCTTGGCCTCATGGGGGACTGCAACCAGCCCTACCTGCTGGAGGAGCAACACAGCAGCACATAAACAATCCAGGTGTTTCCTGGACAACATCAGTGACAACCTCCTGACACAAATGTTGGAGGAGAAATGGAGAGGTGCTCTGTTGGACCTCATACTCACCAACAAGGAGGGACTTGTTGGGAGTGTGAAGGTTGAAGGCAACCTTAGCTGTAATGACCGTAAGATGGTGCAATTCGGTATGCAGAGGGCAGAAGGGAAGGCAAAAAGCAATATTCCAGTGCTGGACTTCAGGTGGATGGTCTTGGGCTTCTTCAAGGATCTGCTTAGTGGAGTCCCACTGAATAAGGCCTTGGAGGGAAGAAGGGCCCAAGAAAGCTAGTTAGTTAGTATTCAAATATCATCTCCTCTAAGCTCAAAAGTGGCCAAAGCAGGTCAGGCAAATATTTCAGGAGACCTACATGGATGAGCAAGGACCTCCTGACAAAACTCACACAAAAAAGGAGGGATTGAGAGCACCTTGAGGAGGAGAACATGGGGGTGCTGGTGGATGAAAAGCTGGATATGAGCCAACAATGTGCACTCACAGCCCAGAAAGCCAAACATGTCCTGGACTGTGTAAAAAGAAGCGTGGCCAGCAGGTCGAGGGTGGTGATTCTGCCCCTCTACTCTGCTCTGGTGAGAGCCCACCTGGAGTACTGTGTTCAGCTCTGGAGTCCTCAGCACAGGAAAGACATGGAGCTATTGGAGCAGTCCATAGGAGGGCCATGAAAATGGTCAGAAGGCTGGAACACCTCTGTTATGAGGAAAGACTGAGGGTTGGAGTTCTTCAGCCTGGAGAACAGAAGGCTCCTGGGAGACCTTATTATATCTTTTCAGTAGTCAAAGGGGGCTTACAAGAAAGACAGGGACAGACTTCTGAGCAAGGTCTGCTAGAATAAGACAAGGGGTAATGGTTTTAAACTAAAGGAGAGTAGATTCAGACTAGCTATAAGGAAGAAATTTTTTACATTGAGGGTTGTAAAACACCAGATCAGGTTGCCCAGAGAGGTGGTAGATGCCCCATCTCTGGAAACATTCAGGGACAGGTTGGCTTGCAGCTCTGAGCAACCTGATGTAGTTGAAGATGTCCCTGCTCATTGCAGCGGGGGCGCTGGACTAGATGGCCTTTACAAGGTCCCTTCCAACACAAACCATTCTACGATTCTGTGAGGTGGAAATAGGGAAAAGTGGAAGTAGGGAGAGATTACCTGGCAGGAATACAGGAGCACTCTGAAACACAGGAAGGTCAAAGCCTAGCTGAAATTGAATCTAGTGAGGGATGAGAAAGGCAAGCAGAAGAGATTCTTTAGTAAGTAAGTAACGAGAGGAAGACTAGGGAAAATGTGCACCCAGCGCTGAATGAGGCAGGAGCCCTGGTGACAGGACATGGAAAATGCTGAGGTACTGAATGCTTTTCTTCACCTCAGTCTTTACTAGCAAGACCAGCCTTCAGAAATCCCAGGTGCTGGAGACCAAGTCTGGAGCAAGGAAGACATACTCTTGGGGGAAGATCAGGTTAGACAATACTTAAGCAAACTGGACATGCAGAAGTGTGTGGTCCTTGATGGGCTGCACCCATGAGTGTTGAGGGAGCTGGCAGATGTCACTGTGAGGGCACTCCTGATCATCTTTGAATGACTGTGGTGATTGATAGAGGTGCCTGAAAACTGGAGGAGAGCAGGTGCCTCTCCTAGCTTTAATAAAGGATAGGAAGGAGCACCAAGAGAACTAACTGCAGGCCAGTTGGCCTCACCTCAGTCCCTGAGAAGGTGGTGGAACACCTGGGCTCCCCAGTACAGGAGAGGTGCAAAGCTACTGGAATGAGCCCACCATAGGGCTACAAGGATGCTTAAGGGATTGGAGCATCTGATGGATGAGGGAAGGCTGGGAGAGCTGTGACCCTTCAGCCCAAGGAAGAAAAGGCTCAGTGGGGTTCTCATCAATGTGTATAAATAACTGAATGGAGGGTGCAAAGAAGATGGTGTCAGGCTCTTCTTATTGTTGTGCAGTGACAGGATCAGAGGCAATGGGCACCAACTGAAATGCAGGAGGAACACAAGGAAACACTTTTTCACTGTGAGGGTGACTGAGCACCAACTTAGGTTGTCCAAAGAGGTGGTGGAGTTTCCATCCTTGGAGATACTAAAAAGCCATCTGGACGCTGTCCTAGGCAACCTGCTGTAAGTGATCCTGCTTGAGCAGAGGGGTTTGGCTGGTTGACCTCCAGAGGTTCCTTGCAGTTGTTACTATTCTGTGATTCCCAGAGCTGGATTTTGGGAAGGCTCTAAGCTGCAAGGAGGGCACGTCTCCATTGTTTCTGTTTGGCATCAGCAGTATAGCTTACACAAAACGCACAGAGTAGCTGCTCAGAGACAAATTTTGTCTTTAAGCAGCAAAGGTATTTATTTCGTGCAACGTTGGGGAGCTAGCCGATTTGCACCGGACAAACTAGCTCTGAAGTTTTCAGTGAAAAGTTAGGTAATTTATACAGTTTTCCTGAGAGGTTACACATTTTTACATACATACTCATTTGATTTTGACACCTAATCATTCCATTCACAATAGATGGGATCTAGGTGGAGTGGACCTTTCAATTTTCGTTGTTCAGCGATTTCCTGACTTGATGGTCTCCATATCTCCTTCAGGTGTCCACCTTATCTTTTCTAATTATTCAGAGTACGTTCCTTTCTCAACACAGAGCATCACCCAGAGCATTGTACCAAACTCATCCCAACTAATCTTTTTTTTTTTTTTTTTTTGTAAGACCTTGTTCTGTTTCACTGCCTATGCTAAGTACTCTCAAAACCTGAAGCTGAGGAGATGCTGTTCCAGGCGCATTAGTTCTGCATTGAGCTTGCCGATATCTTGCTGACACTTCCTGACCTTTACTTTTCACCCTTTGAGAACACGATGAGGATATCTTCTTTTTGGAGATGCTTACAGTGTCCATGCTGTGCAACTCTGATATTGCTCCCTCCAAATTAGAGTAAACTTTGGAAAATAAAATTGTCTGTTCAGTACAGAACATAATCTTCTAAAATGTACTTAATCTGATGTCATTTATGTAGAGTCAGTTTTTGTGTTTGTGGCCTGCATTTGTCTTTTGAACAATGCGTAATTCACTAAAGATGATTGAACTGGAAGTGGCAGGTTCAGGAGACATTTGACTTCATGTAGGCTATTAGCCATGTTGTAATCATCTTGGTGTTACTGGACTCATCAGATTACTCTGTCCCCATGCCTCTTTAAAACTACACAGCTGTACTTTTCATTGGCAGTGTAAAGGCATGAGATTATTATTTATTTATTTATTTAAAATTTCAAAGCATGGCTCAGCCCAGAGTGTCAGGTGAAGGCAAGGTTACAAATAAACAATCCCTACTCTTGTTCATCCTTCTCACTTTGAAGTAGTAGGATTGATGACTTCATTGAATTGCTTTTGAGACAACTGATTGCTTTGAGATGTTAGCATATGTAGGTTAAAGTCAGCAGTGTTGCCTTTTTTTTTTTTTTTTTTTTAAATATTGAATCTTGTCGATAAACTGTATCTCAGCTGTCCTTTCCAGGTTTGTATTTTTGGTTTTCAAAGTCATAAACAGTCCTACAAATTTAAAATTCAAGTTTATACTGATTTTCTGTTTGTGGTTAGGTAAAACAGCTAAGTTGAATCTTGCATATCTTTGTAGTAGGATTTTAATTTTAAACTATGCTAAGCATAAAATAAGGTGTATTTCAATATCAGAGGACACTAGCTGTTGCTGAAAGTATTGATATTAGATACGAACCTGTTTTTTTCCGAAATGCTATCCACATTTTCCTTGAACTGAAGCCTACCAAGAGAAAAATAACTAAAACTTTGGAGCTTAAAACTTTATAGTTCTGTGCTGTAGATATTATGCTACACCATCTGTATGCAGCATTTTCAGAGGTTGTATTCAAAAGTCACTTTTTCTTCCATGGAACGTGGAAAATGCTTAGAAAAATGGACCTGGCATTTGTCCTCTGGAGTAGAACTAAAAATGTTAACTGCTAGTTTGTAAAGTGAAAGAAGATGCTAATGCACTGGATGTGTTTTCAAGATGCATTTATTTGGATTGTCTTTGTGCAGCCAACCACTTTAATTAAGACTGTGTTTTGCACTTGATAACATCTTTCCATGTGATTGCACTTTTGTTCTCGTTTCAAACATCTGGGCTTCAGCAGTAGTAACAGCACTCCAGAGAACAAATATCCAGTTCCATCTTGTATCTCTTAGAAAGGTCCTGATAGGACAAGGTCATCCTTGGCACTAATTTTCAAAATTATTAGAAGTAATCAGACAGCAATTATATCATATAGAAGCTTTTATTTCAGCCTTAATAATTGTGTGTTTTGGGATAATGCGGCTCAGAAGGCTTTTGGCTATAACAGTTTGATCAAAAATAAATCCTCAATTAAAAGTGTCTTCTAATAAGACAGGAATAAGACAGATCTGACTTTCATCTTCAGCTGTAAGAGTAATATACACAACTGTCACTGTCCTTTTCTTCCTTCCCACAGCATGCACACATGCTTGTGGGTATTTCTGTGACACGTATCCTCTGTTAAGTTTTGACCTTTTGTGTGAAATATCTTTGATTCAGTTTTCAGAATTAAATTTTATCACTACCAAGTCTGGGGAAGATTGAAAGGTCTTAGTTTTATCCTTCCCTTTGGCTCAATCACTGTGTTCTTGTAAGTCATTATTGCTCAATTGTCACTGAAGTGCAAAAATTGAATCTTCATTGGGTTCACTTATCACAGTAGAATGCAATTTAAAGTTAAATTTATCATTTTAAGAACTAGATGTTACCATGTTAATCTTCATGCCTTGCTTGAAAGTTAGTGCAGCTTTTGTCCTGTCCTTCGGTTGCTTGTGATCTGTTTGGGTATTCTTGAAATACTGTGGTTTCCATAAAATACTGAAGTGTGTATAAAGCCTAGTTAGATAAATTCTAAGGTTTAAGCTCCTCAGTAGGTATTTTTATCATGCACTTTGTGTTTAATAATGTTTTTTAATCTCATTCTTTAAATGCTTTATACAGTTTTCATGATCATGAGTTTAAGACTAGAGTGTTTGCTCTTCCTAAGCATAAAGAGCAAATAATTAAGAATTTAAACAATATTTGTCCTACTTACATGAATCATTTTTTCTAAATAAGAGAACAACTTGATTCCTGCTCCAGGTTATCAAAGGAAAAAGCTGTGCTCACTATTTCCAAATAGAATTCATCAGTGTTTTAAGTGAGAGTTGCATAAAACATCTTAATTCTTTTGTGCTTGGTCTGAAGAAAGGCAGAAGTAATATACTCAGAATTTTTTTTTTTAAGAACAGTATAAGCTCAACTGAGTTTATTAATGCACACATTAAGTGGATATCAGTTTGCAAAGATCATGTGAAGATGCTTTTGATATTCTGATACTTTTTTGATATTTTGATACCTTTGTAAATATGGTTGTAGGTTGTAGAAAAACCTGTTCATCTTTTGGTATGAAAATTAGCAAATGGTTGGAGTGTTTGCTAGGTGGGAGTGCAATGTGGGTTTGCAAGTAAAGTAACAATACTTTCAGCATGTTGAAAATTTTTTCATTTGTTAAATCCTTTTTGCTGTTGTCTTAAAAATACAGTTCACTTAGTCACCTATTATAGATCTAATTAATCTTAGTTTATTTTGACTTGCAGCATGGATTTTGAGCTATCCTTGCTAGTAGTTTGGCAAGTTTGGGGACTAGAAATGTGCTGCCTCTTTGGCAGGAGCCTCCTGCTGAAGGAAATTCAGCATGCTGAACAGAAGTATTTTACAGGCTAAGTGAGGTCTCTGAGGGTCTGTGTGGGCTGTGCTAGTCCAGTGCATGTCTAAAACTGTTTCACATCCCTGTGGAACATTTAGGAAGTTTCAAGGAATATTTTCATTGCTATGATGGCACAAGGTAATAGGTATGTGGTAATAGGCTGCAAAACATAGTGCCATGGAAACTACTTTTGGTTTAAAGTTACTTCTGCCGTTGATTTGGCGGAGTGGGGGCAGCTAAGTCCATAGAAACTCTTCCTTCTTTTTAAAGTACCTGTTTTTTAGCAGTGCAAACTTACTGGGATTTAATTAAGTAATTACATAACTTTACTAATTAACCGTCATAATTCATGTGTTTGTTTTTCAGTAAACCTGATATGTCTCGGTTGAGGCTGGCTGCAGGGAATGCTATTGTGAAGTTGGCACAAGAACCATGTTACCATGAAATCATCACCTTAGAACAGTACCAGCTGTGTGCACTAGCCATAAATGTAAGGAAATTAGGTGGGACTTGTGGGTTATCAGCAAATGTATGAGTATATGTGTTGTTTGTTCTCTATGTTGTATATACTGTTGTTAATCTGATTTTATACAAAATGTTCAGCCTTGGCATGAATTTATTTTCCCACTACATGATCCTGAAAACTGATTTTGGGTGAGAATTAAATCTATAGGACTGGTCTGCCCTGTGGGGGAATCCTAATGTAGATAAATGTTAGAATATTGATAAACCAAGGAATTCAGTATTGATTTCAAGTAATACCCCAGCTGCATTATGACATTATTACATCATTAGAAGTTAATATGAGATGTAGTAAAGTATGTTGGACTGTGGTGACAACAGTGGCCTTCATTTCTTGATACTTGGGTAGAATTTATTTGGAACGCAGAAGTCTGCAAAGGTAGTTGGTATCCTTTAAATATTAGAAGAGATAGGGAGAGGTTTCTCAGTAGATGTTGGAGTTTTCATCCTTAATTTCTGCCTGTGAGCCCATTGTAGCAAAAGGGAAACAACTTCAAGATTGTAAGTAGAAATACAGGTATTCTCTGTGTTCCTGTCTTGTAGATTTAACAAATAGCACAGAAATTGATTCACACCCCAAGAGTAAAGCAGTCGTGGAGGGACTCATGTTGGTGTTACTTGTGCAATTGCTGGTATTCTCCTGACTTTAAAAAAAGTCAAGAAATCCTCCAGAAGGAATCCCTTCCACAAGATACCTTCACGAACAAGAACATTCCATTCTAGACCTTAATTCCTGTGACTGGCTAAAGCTTTAAAAGCTGTAACCCATTTTAAATGTCAGAAGATTTGAAATTGGCATTTAATATTAGAAAATACGAAGTATAGCTCCTGTATAGATATTGCTTACTTTCATATAGAGTATCTTTTAAAGTTCTTAAGTTGTTTGGAGTTGGGTGGTTAGGCTAGAAAAATTGTTCATATACCAGAGTAAGACAGTCTGTATTAGGCTTGTATATTGGTTTGTCAAATGTTTATGTGGATTTTAAGCTTCTGTGTGCCTATGGAAAGGAGCCATTTCTCAGTTCCCAAATGCTATGAAATACAAGAGAAATGGAACAAAACTTAAGCAGATGAAATCTAACAAAAATACAGGAGAAATTCAGTGGTAATAACTGAAGGTCTTTATACCCAAAGCAAGGACTAATGCTTTTCAGTCTTCCTATTCCAAAACCTAATAGAAATGTTAGCCTTGTGTCAAAAAAAATTTTTTACATGTTTTTACATTTTGACAGTTTTTCACAATTCAGGACAACATTAGTAGAGAAGAAAAGAGCTGCTTACTGTAATGACAAATAAGATCTGTCTCTGATCTGGAGAGGATACTTTAGCTGAATACCATTTTACCAGAGTAACCTTGCCAATATAGTATTTGCATGACCTGTTTTCTTCTGGTCCCAGTGATCAAAATCTGTTCATTTCTTCAGTCATTTCCCTCCTGTAGCAATTTTTTGTTTGTTGCAAATGTTAACCTTGCTGTTCTCCTCTACCAGAATTTTTGTTTTGGCTTGCTCTTTAGTATGTTAGGTGCAAGCTCCTTGCCCTCCATTTCATCACTGTCTCTCACTTTGTTTTCACTTTTTATTTTCCAGCAATACCAGTCTTGATTGTGGATGTTGATAACAGATGCTACCTTTGGGTCTAATTCTTAGCTATCCTCAATTTTTGAAAGGGTACTTTAACAGATTAAATTTAAATTTGAAGAACATAATAGGAACATCAACATTTATAAACAAGTTAGTACCACATTTTACTATAGAATCATAGAATAGTTTGGGTCTCAAGGGACCCCTAAAGATCGCCTCATTCCAACCCCCCTGCCATGGGCAGGGACACCTCCCACCAGACCAGGCTGCTCAAAGCCCCGTCCAGCCTGGCCTTGAACACCTCCAGGGATGGGGCAGCCACAGCTGCTCTGGGCAACCTGTGCCAGTGCCTCACCCCCCTCACTGTAAAAAAGCTCTCCCTTATGTCCAATCTAAACCTTCCCGCTTTTGGTTTAAAACTGATGTCCCTTGTCCTGGCACTACAGGCCCTGGTAACAAGTCTCTCTCAGTCTTTCTTACAAGCCCCCTTCGTGTATCGACAGGCCTCAATAAGGTCTCCCTGGAGCCTTCTCCAGGCTGAACCACGCCAACTCTCCCAGCGTTTCCTCACAGGAGAGGTGTTCCAACCCCTGGCTGCTTTTTGCGGCCCTCTCCTCTGGACCCGCTCCAGCAGCTCCGTGTCTGTCTTGTAATGGGGACCCCAGAGCTGGACGCGGGACCGCAGGTGGGGTCTCACCAGAGCAGAGGGGCAAAGTCACCCTCCTTGACCTGCTGGCCACGCTGCTTTTGGTGCATCCACGGATGCAGTTGGCTTTCTGGGCTGCAGGCCCAAATTGCTGGTTCACGTCCAATTCTTCGTCCACCGGTGGCCCCGAGTCCTCCTCTGCAGGGCTGCTCTCAATCCCTTCACCCCCCAGTCTGTACTGGTGGTGGGGATGGCCCCAAGTCAGGTGCGGGACCTTGCGCTTGGCCTTGCTGAGCTCATGAGGTTCACATGGACCCACTCCTCAAGCCTGGCCATTAGTACTCTGCGTCATTAGCAGGGAGACTGAACAGTACGTCTCCCAGTATTGACCCCTGAGGGACAACATTTGTGGCTGATCTACATTTGGACATTGAGTTTTTGACCACAACTCTTTGGAAATGGCTATCTAACCAATTCCTTATACATCAGGTAGTCTATGAAACATTTATCTTGCACAATTTAGAGACAAGAATGTTGTGTGAAACAACATTCAAAGGCCTCACAGAACCCCTGGTGGAGTGACATCGGTTGCTTTTCCCATATCCACCTACATAGTCACTCCACTGTAAAAGGCTACTAGATCCGTCAGGCATGAGTTGTCCTTTGTGAAGCCATGCTGGCTGCCTCCCTGTGGATACCCATATGCCTTGACATAGCTTCCAGTGGAATCTGTTCCACTGTAGTATTGCTTCTGTCATTTTTTTTCTCCTCATTTATTGATATTTCTTTGCCTTTTTTGACTGTCTTACTTGTTTACTATAACATAGGTTGTAAGCTCTGTCAGGACAGGAATTCTGCCTGTACTTTTCACTGCAGCTTCTAATGGATTTTGAATACTTAATAACTTTGCTAGATCTTGAGGTCTTTTGCAGTTTCCTTTCTGCCAGGCTTGAGTTCGGATCCTCAGATGCAGGGTAACTAACGGTTTCGGTCATTTTTGGACTTAAAAGTGGTAGTATATTAATCTCCAGTGGAAACAATCTGTGTATTTTTCTGAGATATTTGCTCGTGTGTGTATGCATACATATATGTGTACGCTTAGAAACTTCAGTATTAGAATCCATTTATTGATGGTAGACACTGATTGTTCTAAAAGTGTATTAATTTTTAACACTCTCGAGTCTAGCCACAAATTAGAACATCCAAGTGATGTCAGGGCCAACTCCTGTAATTTAATTTACAGCAAATTTGCTTTAAATGGAAAGATCAGGAAGCAGATTAAACAAAAGGAAAAGCTTAATTTTTAAGGCCTGTAATGGTTGCTCAGGTTCTGCTATGGCTCCGTGCTGGCTATGTTTATTTTTTTTCTCTGAGACTGCCATTTTGTAGTGTAGAGTGGTTAAAGCACAGAATACCTAAGTGTGGTTGCTAATTGCTGTATTAAGGTTGCACTGGTAAACAGAGACAGCGTGATGATTAAATGCATGTAGTTTTAGTCATTTGTATGACATTGTATTCACGTCTGTGTTTGGCCAAACCTGTAAGCTCAGTAGCAGTTAAGTTCTTTGATCTGCAGAACAAATTTTGATGGCAGGACATCTTCATATTGAAATGAAGTAGAAAATAATTGAGTATGGTGTTAAGTGTTTCAGTGCTTAACAGCTTTTAAGACTAGATTTAAGATCTAATAATCTTTGCTGTTAGAAATGCAATTTTAATTGTGTTTAGAATGAATAGTCTTCTAAAAGAATAAATGTTTTAGATCACACAAGTTTCATTAGTTAAAAAGAATAAATCCCAAAGCTTTCGGTTGCTTTTGTCAACTCTGAGGGTGTTTTAATTGTTTAAATAAGTCTTTGTCCGTTCTCAAGAATCAAGAGCTGTGTCTGAGGGGTACCTGCAGCTTTGCAAATATATAAATAAATATATTTTTTAAATACTTGTAAATTATGAACTTCTGAATTAGCATTAAGTTCAGAGAATTAGCTATGTAAAGTTGGGCTGATGTTTGGGTTTTATTTGTATGCTATAAAAAAATACAGAACTTGGTTGAATTTGGTCCCCCTTCTCAGTGAACTACTGTCGCTGAGCTGAATTTAAGGTTATTGGCAATATTAAAAGATAAAGAAATAACAATCATTCCAATTTGTGCCACAAACACTGTCAGTAGCAATGAACCATACCTTCCTTTGTCCTCTGAGCCAAGGAGGGTATGTTTCGTTATCAATATACCAACTAGGCAGAGGTCTCTTCTAAGATTTCCAAAGGCTTTAGACTTTTTGTCAGGTGATGTTACTGAGCAGCGGAAGGGGGCTATATCTTAGCCTTCTGCTGGGGGCTGGAGAAAGAGGCAATGGATCCTCGAGTATGTCTCATGGTTTGGTTATGGGGTCTTGGGTTGCTTAAGCTATGACTACAGCAGGCACTTCAGGGAATCAGTCCATAGGGGAAGGCTGTGGCTTGAAGCACAGAAGGAACAGTGGGGCCTTGTGAATTTCTTCTGGATTTAATTTTTGGGTGGGAGGAGAAGGAGGCTTGTTTTGTCTTTTTGATGCCCTTTGTGAGTTGAGCAGTCAGTGGTACCAGTGGCTAGGCCTTGTGCTTCCTGGTGGCTGGTCGCTGGAAACTCTCTCCAATTCTTTCTGCTTTCAGAACTGTCATTTGACTAAAATACATATTTGTTCAAGTTTAATGTTTTTTCTTCATAATTTGAGAAAACAGATCTTTCCTCTTGACCATTTTTTGTCAGGTTAAATATGCCAAGCTGTTTTGGTGGCCTTGTTTGCCTTATGCTTTTATGTATGCTTTCTTCTGTTTTCTGCACCTGCTTGTTAACCTTCCTTGGCCTGTGTTACTGAATGGTTTGTGATATATTGAACGGTGTCTTAAAGTGTGTAGGTTGTTTTCATACAGAGAATTTTAAAGTTCATATCTTTTCTGTAAATACATTGCTTAATAAATTGTAGAAGTACATTTGCTGCCTTCATATCATTTTACTTTGTGTCACGTGGCAACTATTAGACATGGGTTATTCTCTTTTGTGGTCATTTGTAGTTCATAGGTTTGCACAGCATAATGGAAATCACTCTCTTCAGTGTTTGACCTGATCTTATCTGGTAATTCTGCTGAATTTTATTCAGTTTCTAATACTAATGGTTTGATGAAAATTTGTGGAATTGCAGTATTAAAATCAACACAGTGGTTACTGGTGGTTAAACACTGTTTTGGTGCAGATCTTTGGCTCCACAAAGCAAGTGGTCCTATCGTAAACAATTCAGTTAACTCCAATATTGTGCTAAATTAGGCCTTGGGTCCTAAGTATGATATCTTCCTATACAGTTTCTGAACCGTAACTCTTCTAATCTTAAGGGAAGCTTCAACTGAATAATTTAATTTAATTGCTTTGAATTGGCATTAATAAACGTTCATACGATTCCTATGTTTCTGTGGCTTCAAGGTCTGAAATTGATTTTGGCATATTTACCCAGGCTTCCATGTTTTATTTCAGTCTATATTACTTTTAGAAAAGTTTATTGTTACCTTTTTGGTTTTGCCTTTTTTTTTTCTTTTTCTTTTTTTTTAATAGGATGAATGTTACCAAGTGAGACAGATATTTGCTCAGAAACTTCACAAAGGCCTTTCTAGACTACGGCTGCCACTAGAATATATGGCTATTTGTGCACTGTGTGCAAAAGATCCCGTGAAAGAGAGAAGAGCTCATGCTAGGCAGTGCCTTGTGAAGAACATAAATGTCAGAAGGGAGTATCTGAAGCAACATGCAGCAGTTAGTGGTAAGAGAATAGAAGTTGCTTTTTGGTACAAGTGCTATAGTTCAAATGTGAATGTGAGTAGACTGAAAATACTGATGGTTTTCTGTTTTCATACATAGAATGGCTGTACATTTCACTTAGAGGTACTTAATGAAAACTGAAAATAGTCCAGATTTTCTTCTGAGTTTTTTTTAACAGGCATTTCTGAGATGTTGCAATTTTGTTAAAAGCTGTGCAAATGCTTATGCCTAAGTGTATTGGAAGCAAAGTAGTTTTTCAAGGCAGTTATGTGTACTGTTTGAACTTGCTGGTTAATTATATTGTAAATGAAGTGACAATGTTTTATTTTACTTCAGTAACTAATAATTTGCGACCTTAATGACATAAATGCAGTACTAAATTGTCTTGCGCTGCTATATCAAGTAGCTTCTTATCTTGTCTTATGCTGGCAAGGGCTGTATTTGTAGGCAGTTCAGGCTGAGTTTATGTAATTCTTTCTTCCCAGTGCCAGCAGTCTGATCGTGGGAATGCTTTGTAAGTTATTAGGGACTGATGTTAGCTATTTTTCTTTTAAAAAATCGCCCCTTTTCCCTTTTTACTTAAAGCTACACACATACAGTATGACAACACTGGTATATAGTCATAGGAAAAAGTAGACCTTTATGAAGAGCTATGACCATTTTGTGTAAGAGGTTTTGAAAGTTTATTTCTTTGGAAGAGCACTGATAGTTTGGTCTTTGTGAAATGAAGGGGATTTTTTCATCTCACCTTAGGATAGACTAAACCTGTTCTCTGAATCTGATCTCACAACTGCTGTCAGATAACTGGTTTCCTTTTGCATTTGTATTGGCCATGTCCATCTATGTGTGTCTTACTCCCCTTAGACTTTGATCAGAGAATAAGCCTGTGGAGAAATCCTTTTGCATATTGTTCATTAGACTTGAAAAAGGAAAAAGAGCAGTGCTTTTCTCCCTCCTTGATAACATGTAAAAAAGAAAAATCCAGTTGAGCAAATGCCTTTAAGTCATCGTCAGACTATTCCTCTTGAAAACTCTTTTTAGTTATGTAGAAGTATAAGAATTCTCATATGACTAAAAGTAATTGCTAATTTCCTAACTGTATTAAGAGAGATGCTGCAAAGTTACTGTGAAAAATCTGTAGAAGAAATGGAAGAGGAGCCTGGGTGTGTGTGATTGTTTTTATCCACTGGGACTTCAAAGTGTGCAAGACAATTTCTCTTTCTTGCTTGAAAGACTTGAGTGATGCCATTGATTTGATAGGTACTATCATCTGTGAGGCATCTGGATTAAATATAGATTGCAAGATTTTTTGAGGACTGCAATGTTAACTTTGTGACATTCAGATTTACTAATCTGAGATTGTAACAAATACAATGTCTTGGTCTGTTAGCATCTTTAAAAAAAAAATATTATTGCAGTAGTACAGCTGAAGCACAGTTATGGTAAAATCATATTATTTAAATGTGTATGTCTCTCCCTCTGTCATTCTCCCTACTGGCCATGCAGTAGCTCAGGGTAGTAATGATGGTAGTAGTACCACCTGTGCAAAGCTTCTGCAAAAAAAAATAAAGCTGAGTATCTGCATCTTTGGTTAATGCAGCTACTTTTATGAATCTTTCAAAAATACAATTTTCTGGTGTTTTTTCTTGAAAACTTGGTACAGGTGAGGAGAATATCTTTCAGATATTTTGGGGGATTTCAACGTTTGTTGGAAAGATGGTAAACTTTTGTATACCTTGCCTGAGGAAAACTTCCTAAGGACTAGTACCAGACAGTAAAATGCCTCTTTCCTCTACACTGACCTTTTAACAAGCTGGCAGGACTTACTGTCATGCCTTTTAAATTCTCTAAATGTTACTCATTGTAGAAACTACTCAAGAAGTAACTTTGTTTATCTGTTACTAGTTTCATCTGGGTAAAGACATGTCTTGCATAGGAATCCTTGTTCTCTAAGGCTGGGCTTTTACTTGCAAGTCAGTAAGTGGAAAAATTACAAGAATAAAGATTAATTTATTTTTAACAAGTCTCTTTCTGAAAGTTTCTTTCCTAAATGCTCTTAAAGGCCTGCCATGAGGGGTTTTGGCACACTGTAGTTTTAAGTGCTAGTGGTCTACTGGTTTATATCCATAGAGCCACCCCGCCATTCAGGTTGTGTCTGTCCTCATTAAAAATGAGGAAAGAATGTGTAAATACTTTTTCTTTCTTCCCTTTTTTTTTTTTTTTTTTTTTTTTTTTTGGTGGTCATGACAGAGCTTAAATATGTTTCAATATTTGTCCTTTTCCTGTTTTGTTTGGATCTGGTTCACTTTGTTTTCCAGACCCAGCTGGAAGATTACTACTATAGGTATATTAGAAATTGTACAAGGCAGAAATTTAATGAAGAGTTCATGAGCTCTTGGTGAGCATTCTATTGAAGTTGCTAATTAATACAAATAATAGCAGGTTGGTTTGCCTGGGACATGTTTAAGGCAAACCAATTTTGCTAATGTTCTGAAATCATAATTATGTTCTTTTTCTTCCCTGCCACATCTTTTTGTTGTTGGTTTTGGGGTTTTTTTTGTTTGTGTTTTTTAGTTACACAAACAAGTACTGGCTAAAGTGCAGGACAGTGCTTGAATTAGTGAAGGATGTTTTTAAAGTTTAGTGGAATGTCAATTAAAACATTTAAAAATGCTTTGCAAAGTACACTGGATTTGAATTACATAAATATAGCTTGAAATAGAAAGAAACTGGGTGATTTTATTCTTTCACTTTGATGGCTTACAGTCTGTGTAGTAACTAGATACTACTATTAATAATTACATCAACTGCAATGGCTGTCTAAGAGTGTATCCTTGGAACTTGACAGCACTATCTTCTGTGAGCCTTTATTAATTTTGAATGCTTTTCTTGCTATTATGAATGAATCCAAGTATTTTATGTAGTCTGTGCGTTATCCGCATTTACGCAGACTTTTAAGAATGGGAAAGAGACAGACTTGACTTATGCATGGCAATTTAGTTAGTCTTGTGAAATCTACAATAATGACATAACTATTGTGTGCATAAAATAAATTACCAAGCACATCTCATTTGACCACATGTATTACAGATAAAAATGTCAGTATTCTAAAATATTTTTAAATCGTTTTCAAATTTTACTTATATATAGGAATTTACAGATGTTGATGACTTATTCGTAAGCTAATATGGGATAGTTAAAAGCTTACTGAAAGAAAATTTTCCAGACTTGGTCATGTCTTTCATGACCACTGACTAGTTGAAAATTACTTTTTTTTTAATCCCCCTCCCCCCAACCACAGAACCGGGAATTTCCATCCTTTCTTCATATGCACATTCAAGTGTTTATCCATAGACATGTTAATACTGTGCCTTTGCATTTGCCACTCAAGATCAGGTGTGTGTACCATAGTAATATGCACACAACACCAGCGTGCCTTCCTTGCCTATCCTGCCTGTTGCACATGGTACACGTTTAATAACTGAACTGTGCTGTGCATCTTCCAGCTCCTCTCAGTCACTAGACTAGAGAAAGCAGTGTGGATGTTTTCTGCAAAATGCTTTTTGACTTTAGGTGTACGACTTGTCTTTTTGTTTGTCCTTGCCCTGTGGGGTATAACCTCTTTTTTTCATTCTGATTTTCATCATCAGACTTCGAGACGCTGAAGTGCACTCTGCATAGTGTTGGTTAGCTCAGGAATTTGTTACCTTATGGAATGTGTGTTTTGCAATCATAACTCTGGGAGGGCCTTTGGCAACAAGTGTTACTTTTTGAATCTGTTAGGAAAATGGGCCATCTGACTGTGGTGATGTAGGAAAGACTTTCTCCTGCAGTCTGTGTTTAAGACTACTTGCAGGTCTCGGAGGATGCTAGAAAAAGTTTTGAATGCTTTGTCACGGTTCAGTTGTGCTGCTTTGTTCAAGTGGGATTGAACTTTTCAGACTCAGTCCACTACTACTTTGTTACAGCCTTCATGTTACCTCCTGTCCCTTCTTTAAACAGACAAGGTAGGCTGTGGGTTTGGAGAATGTGGCCATTTGACTGCAAAGACCCTGCAAAGGGCGTTCCTTTCTGTTCTGCTGACCTCAAGTCTGTACACAGCTATGTCCAAAGAAGGAATAGTAGCTTATCCTGCAGTTGTGCTCTTCCACCTCTTGCAGTTAATATGGATTTTGTGATCAATTCTCACTGCTGTTTTTCAGACTGTTTCAGAATGCAGGCTTTGAACTGAAGAAAGGATTGGGAGTAGGGGGTGACTGTAGCTGTATTCTCAAGGTAGCTAGAAAATAGATAGCCTTGTGAGAGGGATACTTAAAAATCTCAATTTTTGCATGCATGAAGCATGGCATATCAACCATCAGATGCAACATCATAAAGAAATGATAGGCCCACATGTGCCTGTACTTTTATCTTAGTGTATGCTGACCTTGAATTTTGTTCTTTCCTTTGTAGAAGAAAAGCCTGTTTCTTAGTATGTAGTCTTTTGATGCATCTTTCTTCTGCTTTTCAGAGAAACTGTTGTCACTTCTACCAGAGTATGTTGTTCCTTATACTATCCATCTTCTAGCTCATGACCCAGATTATGTCAAAGTCCAGGACATTGAACAACTGAAGGACATTAAAGAGTAAGGCTACTTTTAACAGTGTTATTTCTAGAATTAAAAAAATCTCTTTATTCTAAGTGAAATTTTAATTCATTGTGGTACCCTGATACACTGTCCAGTGCACATAACAATGGCAGTTATTTCTGTAAAATATTGTGAGAAATAGTGTATGTATGCTTTTTTAGTGCTCTGTGATATCTTACAGAGGAAACTTCACTTTCGGGCTCCTCCTACCTTCATTTCTTTTTTCCAAAGGAATTAGTTTCCCAGACTTAGACTGGTTCAAATTCATAATAGTAGTAAAACCTAGAAGTTAACCACTTTATCAAATGTGCTTTTAAAATTTTATTCATGGGTACTACTGCATTTCTCCTTCAGGTGCCTCTGGTTCATACTGGAAATATTGATGGCTAAAAATGAAAACAACAGCCATGCATTTATCAGAAAAATGGTAGAAAATATCAAACAGACTAAGGATGCTCAAGGACCAGATGATCCAAAAATGAATGAAGTAGGTGCTGCTTTTTGATTGGAAATCTCATTTAATTCTGGCTTGCTTCTGGAAATGAGTTGCGTTTTGTTTACACATAAACTTGAAAATGTCTTTCAATAGAATTGTGTGTGGGAAATGATACTTCATATACTGCCATAATGATATTTTGTTTAGATGACAATTATTTTCCTATGCTTCACTAGATCTTGGACGTTTGCAAGGGATTTGTAATAGTTTGAAGTCCTTCTGTTTCTGTCTCAGTAAGACTATTAAATCCTAATTTGAAATATATGTAAACTATACATTTTACTGTTTAAATCATCCACTGAAGTGCTTTGTAATATTTAATTTTAAAAGTGCAAGAATAAGCTTATTATAGGAAGAAAAATACATGCATTAGATGTTTCCAGTGTGTATTGTGTAGTGAATGTATCAAACCCTGATCTTTTTTTTGAGTTTTTTTTGCATCATATAATGTGCAGATTTGTCACTTTTCTGCTTTTCCCACAGAGGTGAATTATTATTTTTTTTAATAAGCTTTGTCTTTGAAACCATGGCACATACTGTTCTGAAGCGTAGAAAGATCATGTTAGCTAGCTCTCTTCAACTGCTGGGCCTACAGTGCTTTTGTCTTTTGCTCCTATGTTTTATTATCCCACAGTACACTGTTTAAGATGCAGGCTAATGTTAAATGTTTAAGGTGATTGCTTTTAAACTGTGTGTTCTCATAGTTCTGTGCTCAAAAGATACTGTCTTTTCTAAATATTTGCAATGAACTTCTAAACTTATTTGTTTTGTTTTTAAATTCTATTACTTACAGAAACTGTACACGGTCTGTGATGTAGCTATGAATATCATTATGTCAAAGAGTACAACATACAGTTTGGAATCCCCTAAAGACCCTGTGCTTCCAGCCAGATATTTTACTCAACCTGACAAGGTATACTTGACGTTTAATTTTTCCCTGAGATAAGTCTGTTCAGATCTTTCTTAGTTGTAATTCAGGGGTTCTTTTAATTGTTTTTGTAATTTCAGACTTCTCCCTATTACAGTGTAGTTGAAAATTTATGTGTGTATATGTTTTTGTACACACACTGATTTCTTACCTCCCTGAGATATTCTTGTTCAGGTTTAAAAGTTCAAAAGTGTAAAAGATGTAAAGAAGGTCTTTTGGTATTACTTCCAAAATGTATATATCTTGTTAATCTATTATTGCTTTTTTCTTTTTTCTTTTTTTTTTTTTTCCCCCTCCCTTCTCATCCCCCTACCCTCCTTACAGAATTTCAGTAACACGAAAAATTACCTTCCTCCGGAAATGAAGTCTTTTTTCACTCCTGGAAAGGTATGTATGGCAGGGAGGTTTGGGGGATTTTTTGGTGCTGTTCGTGGTTTTGGTTTGGCTTTTATTCCTTTCTTTTTCATTTCTTTTTTTTTTTCCTTTTTTTTTTTTTTTTTGAGAAAACTGATATGTAGTTAATGAAACACTTAAGTTTAAGAAAATAAATTGTTTCTGCCCAAAAAGTTTATATACCAAATGTTAGTAAAGATGTGGAAAGAGACAGGTAGAAAGGAAAACTGCTGCTGTTTACACCGGGTTGTGGTAACAGTAGGCAAAGCCTGTCGTCTTACTTTTTTTTTTTTTTTTTTAAATATCCATAATATTTGACATTTGACAAGTTCCCAAAATGGTTAATCTTTTTTTCTGTAGAGGACTGCAATATTGCATATGAAGTGACAGCTATGTAAAACGCTAATATAAATGATTTTTAAAAGCACATAAATTAATCTTTGGCAAAGCTCAATACCAGTTTACAGTATCTTACAAGATATCTGGCTGTTCTATGGTTATATTATGGTTATATTTATTCTTTCTAAAAATGCGTGTTGTTGAATGGCAAAGAACAATATTTGTTCTTCAGTAAAACTAAACCCAGGTACTCTTTAGAGTAAAACTAAAGTCTAGTAAAGGAAAAGACAAATTGTAGTTTTTATCTGGATTAATGTGTCCTGTTCTAGACTACAGGAGAACATTCATTTGCTACCTTGCAAAAGAAACAACAGCACTGCATCTTCATTACCCTTAACTTCTATTGAAGCATTAGCTGAAAGCTAGTGACTTACTAATAGAGGAGAAATGCAAGTTAGGAAAAAGCGCACATGTACAGGAGCGTCTTCTTGATTAGAAGTTGAAAGCCAACATTTTTTCATTGGACTATATATCATCACTGTATTGCACATCTATTTGAAGTCCATGTATTAGATAGAGATTCACTTCTTATTGAAAGGCACAGAAGTTTTTAAAAGGAAGCCGCGTGTCTTCCAGTTTCTGATCAGTAGTCAATATTGTGTCATTCAGTTTCTGACAAAAAATTACTGGTAGTTTGTCCCAAACTTAATATATTACACTATGTACTGTGACAATATTAAAGAAGAAACTTGTTTTGTGGTATCGCAAAAAGTCACAGAATCACAGAGTGTTTGAGGATGGAGCTCTGGAGGTCCTCTAGTCCAAAGCTCTTGTTCTCTCAGAGTTTCCTCAAATGAGAAATGCTTCAGTCCCGTCTTCATCTTCGTGGCCCTTTGCTGGACTCTCTCCAGTAGCTTCATCTCTCTCATCTATCCTAACATAAATTCTTTTGAACCCTAAGGTAGCTTTTATTATTTATTATATTTTTATATTTTAAATTTCTAGTGCCAGGTACTCCAGCACCTTTCTTGTTGTTCTGAAATTTTGTAACAAACAGAAGAAGTGTATTTGACCACCAAAAATTTTAGTTGCTTTACCATCATGAAAGTAACATGAATTGTGAGTTGGTCTAGGGAGTCTCATTTTTGGGAATGGAAGATTAGCTTGAGTGGGTTGTTAGTGGGGATGATACAAGCACGGAACAGCATCTGAGGGCAGCAAAGCTTTGAGTGTAGGTTCTGTGGTAAGGGAGGAGCTGTTCGTGCAGCCCTGTTAACATTAGTCCCTCCTTAGTAGGAAGCCCACTCCAGTGTGAATTTGAACATACCTCTTCTTTTGAGCTCTTTCTATATTTTTTTATTGATTAATGTTAAGTTCTAAACTCATAGATGTACATTCTTAAACTGGATTTTGTTCTCCAAGGTTTATTTTTGGAAGGGATATGCTGTTTTTCTTGTACTCGGTGCAGAGAGAATCTTTGGTGTAAGTGTAAAATTCCCTCTGGCTATAAAAGTATAACCAGCACATCCATGGTGCGTATCTCAGAAAAAGTGACATGCAAAGCTGCTATGATGTGCTTGTTGAACTTTTTATTTTTCAGCTGTTGCTAACTTCAAACATAGTTAAACTTTAATATTGAAATAGAAGACGCATCGTCCTAGATAATGAGAAACATAGGGAATGGTCTTTAAATCAATGTTTTTGTACGTGGGTGTTTGGCATAAAGGTGTATTCTCTTTAGAAGTAACTGAACTCTTTCGGCTCTCTCAAAAGTTAGTATAAGCTGGAGGTATTTGGCATGTCTGAAAGATAATCCAGTTAAATGAATAACCTGAAGCTTACCAGTGTCTGGAAGTTTTGGCACCTACTAAAAGCCTGGCATTTTTAAACCTGTGCATGAAGTATCAGAGTCTTCTCCACAGTGTTTGATTTTTGAGATTCTCATTCATTGCCAGTTGAAAATAGTGTGGTTTGCCATTACAGTTAAGCCAGTTTAATGGGTTCTTTGCTGAAAGGGCTGTCCTACTGCTATTTCTGTTTTGCCAGTACAGATGCTTGCCTAATCCAAATGGTGAGCTGGATCAGGCAGCTAGATCAGCAGAAAGGAAACTGCACAAAAAGTGCTGAAGGGGCTTATTGCAAGGTCAGGTGAGCACCCAGTACTACCAATGAGAAGAGGACAGAATATAAGCATAGAGAGAATACCACCATTTTTGGTGGCAGCTAGCTATTAGATTACAGCTTTGTCAGCTTCCTTTTGGTGTCTGTTGTAACTTTCATATGCAAATGTTTATTGCTTTGTGTTAAAATTAAGATACTGATTGCAAAAAGTGAAATCTGTAAAAATGTAAATACTGTACATGTTAACAATATCTAAATGTGTAGCTTGAAATAAAGGAAATATATTTTTGGTTTCAGCCCAAAGCAGCCAATGTTCTTGGAGCAGTTAATAAGCCTCTTTCGTCAGCAGGCAAGCAGTCTCAATCCAAATCTTCACGAATGGAAACTGTAAGCAATGCCAGCAGCAGTTCAAATCCAAGCTCTCCAGGAAGGATCAAAGGGAGGTTGGTAGACAACAAAGGAGCTTTGATATTTCAAGTATTTGTAATGGAAACTTTGAATTTTTCTAGAATGTTTTCTAAGTGAGAAACAGAATTCTATTATCTTATTTGAAGTAAAGTTATAGTACCATGTTGGTGTAACTGAAACCATGAATTCGGCTTTCTAACCCCAGAAATAAATTTGCTTTAAAAAACCCCAACAACCTAGAATCAAATCACATCCAAATTTGGCTGTAGGATGGAAGGAGAGCCTCATGTTTATTTTATAGAGAGATATATAATCCCCCGACATGTGTGTATGTTTATACACGCATATATACAAATGTGTATGTATGCATACATCTGCAGTTCCTGGCAACCTGGCGGCCTGCTGTAATATTAACAACGTATCATAGACAGTGAGGACTGCTAGGCCACTGTGGTGATCCCACGTGACTTCTTCCTCTCTAAATTCGTTCTGGACTTTGCAGATGAATATGTTTGGATGGTAGATTCCTTCTGTAATAGAGAGGGGAATGTACCGTAATGCTACAGAAGCTGTCTTCTAGTTAGCTGTCTTTAAAAACCGTAGCTTGTTCTGTGTCAATTTTTTAGATTACTCTTTAGTTACTGTATCTTCATATGTTAATTTTGTAACTACAAGTCACATTATCAATTTTCTTTTCCAGACACTTAGGGGTTGTATAGTGCCCACTATTCATACTTTCTCACATTCCTTCAAGACTGTGAGGAAATGTTAAGTTTGGAAATAACATTTCTCATTTGGTACTTCTGTGGCTATTTAATATATAGTATCAATTATAAATATAATGTAGTGTTTTACCAGGTGTACTCAACTACATGGAAGAGTTCAAGAGTCCACAGAAAGGCTTATTTATTACAAGTCATGCAGGTTCACATGCTGAAATACATTATTGGCTACAGACAGGTTGGAGTCCAGATTGTTCTCTGTTTCTAGCAAAATGAATCCGAGACCAATACTGTTCTACCCCCAGTTCATTTAAAAAAAAACAACTAAAATGCTGCACTTGCAGCCTGATATGTTGTGTCATTTTCATGATCTCCCCAGTTCACCTAAGTTAAACTCATTAGCGTTTTGCATGGAGGTACCAAAGAAGAAAAGTCCTGTAGAAGTGATGGTAATTATTTGGTATGCATGGCATTTCCAGTTCAGTCTGACTGAAAATATACTGGCGAGCTTGCATCTGTTAAGACTATGTATAAAAACTGAGCTTCCAATTACATCACAGTTATTACAGATGTTATACTTGGAGTGAGAACATCTTTCTCGGTCTATGCCGTGCCCGGGCCAGGGAGTTAACAGTTTGTATGTTTGAATAACACTTTCCATTCAGTGCATAGCATATTTCTTTTCATTGAAAAACATGCCTGTTGTCTAAAAATGTTGCTTCTACCTGCCCCAGCACAGATGCAATGAAATTAATGAGTATTGGTGTTTGTATATGTCGTTTTATCTGTGGGCCTCAGTGTACCTCAGGAGGTACTATTGTCCACATTTACATAACGTAGAAACTGAAATAAAAATGAAATGTGGCTCTAACAACAGAAACCTGAGGGATGAACTGGTCTCTGAAATTTAGATCTGCCGGTTTATTGCCTAAACCTCGCCACAGGCAGGTGTGCATGCTTTGGCTGGTCTGTCTGTGGGGATCTTTGATTGGTATAGGGAAGTGTATGCAGATCTCTTGAAACTCAGTAAGGTGCTTCTGTTTCAAAAAGCTGCTTATCTTTCCCTGCAAAGAAAGAAAATTCAGCTTGGCTTACCATTGACACCTTTATCCTGAGATTTAGATGTTCTGGCTTGTGATATATGGTGGCTATAGTAGCCAGAGTAAAAGTGTTTTTTCTGCCAGATTGTACATGGTTTAGGAGTAGATTGACTTGTGAAGATTGTTGTTCTTGATATATTTTTTTTTTTAATGATTTCCCACTGTGTTATAATAATGAGGAAAATAAATGTTTATTTGTTCTAGGCTTGACAGTACTGAAATGGACCACAGTGAAAATGAAGAATTCACGCTGGCTTCGCCCTTACCAGGGAAGAAAACTGACAAAAGGGACGACTCTGATCTTGTAAGGGTGAGCTGTTTGGTTGCATTGCAGATCTTTCACTTTAAGGACTTTAAAACAAAAATGAATGTGGTGGTACTTGATGTCATTCAAGAAAATATGCTGAAACATGAAACTGAGTTAATGTTATAAACTACTGGAAAATGTGCTTAGTTGGATGTGAAAATGCAATGAAAAAAAGGGTTGTTTGTCTGTTTTTCATAAAATCATTTAGGTTGTAAAGGACCCTCAAGATCAGAGTCCAACCATTAACCCAGCACTGCCAAGTCCACCACTAAACCAGGCCCCTAAGCACCACAACTACAAGTCTTTTAAACACCTCCAAGGATGGTGACTCAACCACCTCCCTGGGCAGCCTGTTCCAGTGCTTGACCACCTTTTCAGTGAAGACAGTTTTCCCAATATCCAATCTAAACCTCCCCTGGTGCGACTTGAAGCAGTTTTCTCCTGTTGCTTGTCACTGTCTTGATTTAACCCCAGCTGGCAGCTAAGCACCGTGCAGCTGCTCAGTTACTCCCCTCCTACAGTGGGATGGGGGAGAGAATCAGAGGGGTAAAAGAGAAAACTCATGGGTTGAGATAAAGACAGTTTAATAGGTAAAGCAAAAGCCACACATACAAGCAGGGCGAAACAAGGAATTCATTCACCACTTCCCACTGGCAGGCCGCTGTTCAGCCATTCCAGGAAAGCAGAGCTCCATCATGCGTAACGGTTACTTGGGAAGACAAACACCATCACTCTGAGCGTTGTGTCCCCCCCCCCCCGCTTCCTTCTTCATTCCCCTCTTTTATATATTCAGCATGACATTCTACGGTATGGAATATCCCTTTGGCTAGTCTGGGTCAGTTGCACCGACTGTGTCCCCTACCTGTTTCTCAGTTGCAGGGCCTGAGAAACTGACAAAATCCTTAACTTAGTATAAACATTACCCAGCAACAACTACAAACATCAGTGTGTTATCAACATTATTCTCACACCAAGGCCAACACACAGCACTGCACCAGCTACTAAGAAGAAAATTAACTGTGTCCCAGCCAAAACCAGGACAGTTACTTGGGAGAAGAGACCGACCCCCACCTTCCTATAACCTCTTACACGTAGCTGGTAAGAGCGGTCCCCTGTGGGCCGCCTCCTCTCCAGGCTCAACAACCCCAGTTCCTTCAGCAACTCCACATCAGACTTGTGCCCCAGCCCTGCTGCCCTTCTCTGGACACGCTCCAGCCCCTCGACGTCCCTCCTGCAGCGAGGGGCCCAACACTGAACCCAGGGTTCGAGGTGCGGCCTCACCAGTGCTGCTGAGTACAGGGGGATGATCACCTCCCTTATCCTGCTGGCCATGCTTTTTCTGATATAAGCCAGGATGCTAGTGGCCTTCTTGGCCACGTGGGCACACTGCCAGCTGATACCCAGCTGGCTGTCCATGCCACCCCCCAGATCCTTTTCCTCCAGGCAGTTTTCCAGCCGCTCTTCCCCAAACCTGTAGAGTTGCGTGGGGTTGTTGTGCCCCAGGTGCAGGACCCGGCACTGAGCCTGGTTGAGCCTCATACATTGGCCTTGGCCCGTCGGCCCAGCCTGCCCAGACCCCTCTGCAGAGCCTTCCAGCCCTCCAGCAGACCAACACTCCCCCCCCAGCTTGATGATGTCTGCCAACTTACTGAGGGTGCACTCGATCCCCTCGTCCAGCTCATGGATAAAGAGATGAAACAGGACTGGCCCCAACACTGAGCCCTGGGGAGCACCACTTGTGACCGGCCATCAGCGGGCTGTAACTCCATTTGCCACCACTCTTAGGGCTGAGCCAGCCAGCCAGCTTCTAAGCCAGCATAGAGTGCACCCACCCACGCTGTGAGCAGCCAGTTTCTCCAGGAGAATGCTGTGGGAAACTGTCTCAAAGGCTTTACTAAGGTCCAGGTAGACAACATCCACAGCCTTTCCCTCCTCACTCACTATGCAGGTCACCTTGTCACAGAAGGAGGTCAGGTTTGTCAAGCAGGACCTGCCTTTCATAACCCCATGGCTGGCTGGGCTTGATCCCCCGGTTGTCCTGTACATGCCAAGTGATGGCACTCAAGATGACCCGCTCCACAACCTTCCCTGGCACCGAGGTCAGGCTGACAGGCTTGTAGTACTCTGGATCCTCCTTCCAACCCTTGTAGATGGGTGTCACATTTGCTGACTTCCAGCTGACCAGGATCTCCCCAGTCAGCCAGGACTGCTGATAAATGATTGAAAGTGGCTTGGTGAGCCCTTCCATCAGCTCCCTCAGTACCCTCGGGTGGGTCCCATCCAACCCCATAGACTTGTGTGTGTCTAAGCAGTGCAGCAGGTCACTGACCATTTCCCCTTGGCTTGTGGGGGCTTCATTCTGCTCCCTGTCCCTGTCTTCCAGCTCAGGGGTTGGGTACCCAGAGAACTTTACTATAGAAAGTTTCTTTACTATAGAAAGCTGAGGCAGAGAGGGCCTGTGTGTGCATTACTTTTGCATTGTACTGACAGTTCCTGTAATCTTTCAAGGTTATCAGTTACAATTTGCAGGATATTGGTAGTATTGATGGGTAGATTTTGCTGGAGCTAGGTGGATGAGAATTAGTCTGCAATTTGTCTCATTCTCAGGGTTTGTTGGTGAAACATTTGGGATCATGTTCAAGTTGATAGCTTCCTTGGACGACTTTTCTCCAATTCAGCATTTTTTTTTTTTTTTGCATATGCTTGACTTTTACTTTAAATACAGCTTTGGAAGAATTAATTGGATTAGTTTGAGAATGATCAACTGTACTGGAGTTTTGGAAGAGCAGTTTAACCTGTCTGAAATTTTAGATTGCCTTCTGAGGTTGTAGAAGTTTGTATCATACATGGTTTCTTGCTTGTAGCTAGCAAAGTGATAATACCTCAGTTTTGATGCATTATAGTTCTCGCCTTTTTTTTGTACTGTCCCGTCACTGGTGCTAAGGTCTCTTTTTTCCAGCCAGATGTGTCTTCCTTTCAACAGCGTTAAGGAATAGCAACTGTTACTTCTCTGGTTACCTAGAATACCAAGAGGGCATCATGGTTCGACATTTGATTTAGAATTCAAGGAAGAGTTTATCTGAATAGCCATATGGATTCTGTTTTCTTGCATGCAACTTGTACTGCAGCGAAGGCAGGAAAAAGCTTGGTTCTGAATGCCAGGTATCACAAGTAGAGGTTGCAGCGTGACTTTAAAGCTGTCTGGTTGGTGTTACATGGTCTGCAGCAGGCTTTTAGGGCAGAGTAAGCTAACTAACTGATACTTACAGACAAATACAATGCAGTATGATGTAAAATAGCCTTAATCACTAAGAAGCACATTGCCTTTGCTGTTAAATAAACTGTTCTGTGAGAATAGTGAACCCCAAGGGGTATCAGGATGGTGTCCTTGCTATGCTCTTTTACAGTGGTAGGATCATTCAGGGGAAATTACATGTATGTGTCTCAGAGAGGTTGTGAATGACCACTAACCAAGGCCTTTGAGAGTGGTAGGCCTTCAAAAGTGGTGGCCTTGTCCTTACTAGTGGATTTCTGTATTTCTGTAGATCAGTATTGTTAAAGGTTCCTAATGAAGATATAACAAATTATTTTTACTTTCACTCAGATGTAGTGCTTTAATATCTTAATGAAACTATAGACAAGCTAAATATTGTCTCAAGCAGTTTTTACACCTGTATCAGAATACAGAAAAATAAACCGCTGAAGAAAATTGTAATTGTATTGTAGTTCTGAGAGCAGTTCAAATAATAAGAATTTCATATACCACTAGTAAACGATGATTCCTTGTGCCTTAATGATAGTTGGCAGTCTGTAAGTTTTGTTGTCTTTGGGGTATGCGTGAAAAAGCAATGATACGAACAATTGATTTGTTATAATTGGACTTTTAAGAATGCATTAAGGCTGTCCTATACCTGCTGTCACTGCTGTTTTATTTTTTTGACTCTCTGACATTTCTCTGTTCTGTCATTACGTCAGTCTGTTGCATTTTTCTAGGTTGCTTGGCCATAAGCTACTAACTAGTAAAAACATTCTGAATTTTTGTTTGTCTTGAAGTGTAAATAAACATCTTATACTGTGACATCTTGTGGGAAAAGCAAGCTGGCTTATAGCAAAATCAGAAAAATGAGGAATCTTTTGTCAAAAAAATAACACTTCTGATCCTTCCTGTATCAATCTGCATTTCAGCTGTAAAGCTTGAAAAGTCTGGGAGTCCTAACAGCTGCTGGCATGCAATTTATGTTTAGAAGCATTAGGTTGAGTAGGTAACTGACAAAGCTAAGTGATAAAGTGAATACAGTTCAGTATTTAAAATTAATTTTGAAGGCATTTGTATTTCACTTTGAATATGTAAGCAAGCTGCTTAAGGTCATTGGTTCAGAACTCCTTGTTGGTGTTGTGGAGCTGGGGAGCGGATTATAGCAAGCATTAACTGAGAAGCAGAATTTTAATTGGGGAGCAGAAGGGCCCATGTTTTAAAGATCTCACTATTCAGGATGTTTGTCCAGATAGTAACATGTTAGTTCTAAAGTTGTAGGACAGTGTTTAACCCGAGGGAGAAACTATACTTTGTAACTTGCCTACAACTGCTTACCTAGTAAAAGCAGCTGCAGTGACAGATGTGCACAACCACTGCAAAAGCAAATAGAACAGGGAGTAAACAAGGATATCAGTGATCTAGATCAACAGTTTCATCACTGAAGTCATGAACTGACACAAGGTGACATCATTGTTCAAATATTTTTCTTATTTTCTTCTAGTGTAATTATTGTCCTTCAGTTTCTTTTAAGTTGGTTTGGGTTTTGAGTGGCATAACTGTCATTATGTAGATTAAATTGCAATGGGTAAATACTAATAAATGAGTGTTTGTATGTGTTGAAATCCAGTAATGTCAGTTTCAAGTAGACATTGCGATGAAACTGAAATTCTGTAAGTATTTAGACTTTTGGACCATGAAATGGTCCAAAATGAATGGTCATGGTCCCCATGAAATGGTGAATTTTTTCCACAAGTAGGGTTGATAGGAGTCTTTCTTCTGGCCCTAATAGCTGCATATTGAAATCTTTGCATTCTTTATGGCTCTTTATTGTGCGCTTAGTGAACTAAAGCATGGAGAGATGAAGGAATAGCTTCTGTTCTGAAACTTATGATTCAGAAAGGGTTCTGCCTTTCTTGATATAATTGAGGGAAGAGACATCATCCAGAGGGATCTTGCCAGACTTGAGGAGTGGGTCCATGTGAACCTCATGAGCTCAGCAAGGCCAAGCGCAAGGTCCCGCACCTGACTCGGGGCCATCCCCACCACCAGTACAGACTGGGGGGGTGAAGGGATTGAGAGCAGCCCTGCAGAGGAAGACTCGGGGCCACCGGTGGACGAAGAATTGGACGTGAACCAGCAATTTGGGCCTGCAGCCCAGAAAGCCAACTGCATCTGTGGATGCACCAAAAGCAGCGTGGCCAGCAGGTCAAGGAGGGTGACTTTGCCCCTCTGCTCTGGTGAGACCCCACCTGCGGTCCCGCGTCCAGCTCTGGGGTCCCCATTACAAGACAGACACGGAGCTGCTGGAGCGGGTCCAGAGGAGAGGGCCGCAAAAAGCAGCCAGGGGTTGGAACACCTCTCCTGTGAGGAAACGCTGGGAGAGTTGGCGTGGTTCAGCCTGGAGAAGGCTCCAGGGAGACCTTATTGAGGCCTGTCGATACACGAAGGGGGCTTGTAAGAAAGACTGAGAGAGACTTGTTACCAGGGCCTGTAGTGCCAGGACAAGGGACAACAGTTTTAAACCAAAAGCGGGAAGGTTTAGATTGGACATAAGGGAGAGCTTTTTTACAGTGAGGGCGGTAGGATACTGGCACAGGTTGCCCAGAGCAGCTGTGGCTGCCCCATCCCTGGAGGTGTTCAAGGCCAGGCTGGATGGGGCTTTGAGCAGCCTGGTCTGGTGGGAGGTGTCCCTGCCCATGGCAGGGGGGTTGGAATGAGGCGATCTTTAGGGGTCCCTTCAGACCCAGACTATTCTGTAATTGATAAAAATGCAGTTACGGATATTCTAGCCAATTGTGTTTGACAACAGCTGAGGATACAAATGAGGAAGACATCACACACTTCAGTGTTTTAACTGCTCACCTTTGAAATAATCTTTCTCTTTTGTCTGGCATTTTATATGTATGTATGTGTATTATACTTTTGCAAAGGTTTTCTAAATGGTTATGGTAGACAATCTTAGTAAACAACTTTTGTAACTTGAAGGCTCTTTGTCTTGCTGGGGGAAGTTTCTGTATCTTTTGCATATGTGAAAGTTTATAACGGCAGCTTAATTTTTTTTAATTTAAACATGCAATCTTACCTTTTCAGTCAGAGATGGAGAAGCCTAGAGGAAGGAAGAAAGCAGCTATTACAGATTCAGAAGAGAAACTAAGCATAGACGACCTGAATAAACTGGGTCAAGAGCAGAAACTTAGAGGTAGTCAACGGGGAAGGAAGAGACCTGCAGTTGTTTCAGAACCTGATGAAACACAATGGCAAGAGGAAAAAAGGCTAAAAGAAGATGTAATAGAAAGTGAGGATGAACAGAACAGTCCACCAAAGAAAGGAAGAAGAGGACGCCCTCCCAAAGCAAACAATGGGGGAACACCAAAGGAAGAACCAGTAGCAAAGTCATCAAAAAGGAGCAAAAAAAAACAACCACCAGCAGCTGCAGCAGAGGAGGAGGAGGAGGAGGAAGAAAGGCAAACTGAAAACATTGAACAAAAACCAAAAGGCAGGCAAAATAGGACGCAGAAAAGAACACAGCAGAGGTAAGTCCGTCTTCTTGTAAGCTGCATCTTTTTTATCCTTGGACGTTAGTTATAATTTGATACTTTGCAATTTGGGTCTTCCTCAAAACAGAGCAGAACCATCTGAAACTAGTACAGTTGAATCAGCACAGTCTACGCCACAGAAAAGACGAGGAAGGCCATCAAAAACACCACCATCACAGCAAAAAAAAGTGTAAGTGGTGAATATTTTCTAAATTTGTGTTTAGTGAAAATTAAAAATATGCCTCTGTGCCCCCAAACAATCATTTACTGAAAATATTTCAGAATACTTTAATTGACAGTTAAGAAGATAAATTGCCATTGTTATTTCTAAAATGTCTTCCCTAGCTGCTTCTCCTAGACCATCTCAAATCAGAGCAAGATGCTACGAGTATCTTTAATGCGCTCAGGTAGCATATATACAGCTTTTGCTCTTCTAGGAGAAAAGACTATCAAGCACATGAGGGCCTTGAAGACAAGGCTTTGTTAGGACTTTAAGGGACGAAAAATGCTCCCATTTGTTTTGGATGGGGAGGAAGAATCAAATTGTTACTGTGGTGAAACAGTATTGTGGAGAAATGAGTTTATTCTGATTCTCCTTAGATGAATATTCACTTACTTTCTAATTTGTGGCCTTCTTATTATCCACTTCAATCATTTCCAAATGAATAAAATGTGCTACAATCTATGAAGGATAGTAGCTCTGGAAAGTTCTGAGGTGTATTAAGCTCCAAAATAAAGGTAAATTCTGTGGCTATCTTGGTTTTCTTGTGCCTACTGTAGGAAGCTACAGGTATCTCTACCTTTTCTGTACGCGTATATGGACTATATGTAAAGCAGAGGTGTACAAGTGGACAGGACTTATCCGTCCACTGGTACCAAACTGCAGCTCATGGGACAGATGTGCAAGATACTTTTCCAGAACCTGGTGATACATTACTTAGCGCGCTACTTACACACATCTTCAGTCTGACATACTGTATTATGCTGTTGTTGTTCTAGCTTCTGGGCTTGATTAGCGTCATGTTGATCTTCCTCTGGCAGTTCAGTGTACTGATCTGCCTGTCTCTGGAGATCTTCCATGCCAGAGATCTTTGCTTAAACAGTTGTGTACCCTCAGTTCAGTTGTAGCTTCACACAGCATTTCATGTTCTGGCATTTTGCACACACAATATCCCGACCTTTCCAGTGTTCTGTTTCCCTGGCTCGGGTCAGACCTCTCCTGCTCCTTTACACTGTAACCAGCAGTAGAGGTCCCAGTGCTGTCTGGGTTACTACAGACATCACTGCTAAATGTGTAGGAACAAGAGTTGGAAGCTGCTACTGCCACGCAGAGAAGACATGCCAGCAAGTTATGTTGGGTGTTGTGCTATGTGCCATTTGCCAAAGGTGTGCTTCAGCGAATACTTAAGTAGCTTCTGATTCACTTCTCAGTGAACTCAGTGTGGTTTTTTGACCCCATTTTAAACAGAAGGTAAACGGTATCAGTACACGTGGTCAGTAACAGCCACATAGCTCTTGTTCATGTGTACGTATATTGTTCCTGGCCTGAGGAGCCCAAGTAAGTTGTTTCAGTGTTCAGAGTTGTTGGGTCTGTTCTAGTTTTCATCCAAAAAACTATTGTGTGTATTTTTTATTTTTTTGTGATCAGATCACCCAAATTTTAACTATCCTTTTTCCAATTCTGCAAGAAGGAGGTGAGACGACAGTAATTCCTCATCCTCAAAGTGCGTTGCCGGCAGACTTTTCTCTGCGTTCTACGTACATATCTACCACAGTTTGAACTGAAGGGAGCTGATAGACTGAGCAGAACTGTGTACCACAAGACAGAATATATTTAATTCAAATGCTTAAAGCTTTCTGGGCTCCTTGGGGATGGATTTGACATAAGAATTTAGGATTTTACCTATGAGGTGATAGTGGATAATGTATTTCTGATGGCTAATTGGGTTACCAGTTAGCACATGTGAACCGGCTTATTTTTGTAATATGTGAAAAAGATGAACTTAGCTGGTGAATAATTCTTCCGTTTCCTTTTCAATTCTGTTGCTTTTATCAGTCTTGGAAGGCTTGAGTTGGGCTAATTTGTATTGTTTCTCAAAGGTTGTCATGTTGCTTGGATGGTGCTGAAACGCCCACTGTACTAATTACTATTTGCAATTCAGAGATTTTATTTTGTATAGATTTTAATGTGTTCTCAGGACTGAAAATTCACACCACATGCATGCTTTGTTGCTGTTAGATGGCAGTTGTTTAGGACCTGTATGCCCCCGCTGGGAATTGAAGTGTGTGTTTGTCTGCCTGGAATGGAGTTTCTGGTTTGATTTTATCCACAAAGTCACTTAGCTCGGGCACACCAAGGCTGCACCCACAGTAAGCAGGATGATTCAGTGATCCGACCCTGAACTGTGCTAATGACCCAAACCAAAATGGTAGTGTGGGTGCAGCTGTGCAGTTCTGGGTACATATTTAGTTGGCTTTTTTTTAAGGCATGGCAGGGGACTAGTTGTCATTTTAAGCAAATGGGTGCTTTTTGCTTCTGGTTCAGCTCCCATGACTAAGACAGTATAAGATATTGTGGGCTGGTCTGATTAAGGTATTGCTATCCTAACTTTCCCTAGCTCTTAGCATGAGCTAGCTTGGAAGATTTGCATTATTATAGGGTTAATTTCATAAGTAGCAACGTGGGTTCTTCCAGGTCTGTAAAAACATAAGTGCAGTTACTCACATTTTGTTGTGTATAAACTCCTAGTAGAGTGCATCTGTTCATGGAATTGAATAGAAGGTGGAAAAAAAAACCCCAAACCCTAGTATTTGTCTCTGGCTGTTTGGCTTTTCCTGTTCACCGATTACTGTTGTGTCATCTTTCTTTGGCCTGTATTCTGGCATCAAAGAGAGAAATCTCTCTTGTCTATAGAGGCAAAAATTGTTCAACTCTGTATTTCTAGCCCTTTGTTCTGGAAGAATTTGGTTTTCAAACGCTGTTGTCCACCCTCCTAGTTTCCACTGCTTTCATTCCATGTATGGCTGAACTAGATAGGTATGTAAGACAGAAGTATTATATAACATGAATTTTTTAAAGCTGCTGTTCTTGTAAAGTAGAGTGTTTGCTCTCCTGCAGTTTATAAATGTGCAGACCCACATACTGTGAAACTGATCTTTATTTTTCTTCCGATCGTAGCCGTGCGGGACGTTCCAAACAAGCAGCCAGTAAAGAGAATGAATCTAGTGAAGAGATGGACGTATTTCAGAGCAGTTCACCTGTCAGTGATGACATTCCCCAGGAAGAAGTAATGGAAGAAGAGGAAGTTTCCACAATCAATGTAAGAGAAATGCCTGAGATATTCTTTGTGAGTCTTTGTTGTGTCCTTTGTGTATTGATGTTCAGAGAATGATTTCTGTTCTTAGAACTTAGCCTTCCTCCCTTAAAATGAATGAGGTGGTTGTCAACTGCTGCTGCTGTATAGTGACGCTGCACCGTAGTTTCCCAGAGAAGCTGCATTTCTTAGAAGATGTCAGGTTTTGAGTTTTTGTCGAGCATCTTAAATGTTTTGTTCTGTATAGCTTTTGTTAGCTGTCTGCCTGGGAATTATTTCCCAGGTAGCTCATGCCCATTGTTCTCAGCTAGATTATAATAGTGAATAATATTTCTTTGTACAAAACAAACACACAATATGAATAGTACTGAAAATGAGTACAGGATCTTGGAGCAGAATCCTAAACCAATTCTTTTACCAGCATATGCAAATATGTTAAAATAAGTTTCTTTTTTATATTTATTTCATACAAATACATCAGTAACGTGAGTAGTAATACTAAAACCATAACTGAATGCCTTCACGTTTTTGGACATACATGATGATTGGAGCATCTGCATGTATGAAAACTCTGGAAAAGGAAACTAGATTATTTTTGAATACTTAAAGGATGCAGCAAATGAGGTGATGTCCTCGTCATTAACTGAAACTCGTACCTGTGGTTAAGATGAGTAATGAATGACGCTGTATGCAGTTACTCGGACATTATTGTGAGACTAAGGACTTTTTCCATTATAAAATATATTTATTCTTGGATTTTTCAAACTTCTCCAAACAGGTCCGTCGCAGAACTTCCAAAAGGGAAAGGCGATGAGTGAGCATGTAGTTATCAGCCTTCCCGGTGAAAGCTTTGAAGAATGCGTTTAATGTAGAGCTTGAGACTGAATGAAGCTGTTAGTGCGCAAATGGGGTTGCTGAAAAAAAGACAAAACTTATTTTACTTTTACTGCCCCTGCATTTGCAGTCCCTAGGTCACGAGCTTTAGCCACACACATGTTGATATCATTAACTGTGGATTTTTGTGAAGTGTAATGTGCGCTGGCTTTGTAGACATACGAACTAAAGAAGAAAACTGTAAATAGTTCTTTTTTTAATGTTTCTGACTTCTGAAGTGCTTGTATAGCTTTTATCTGCGGCTTTAAACTGACAGTACCCCACTGTTTATTGGATCTATTGATTTAAAAAAGAACAGTTTGTTGAAAATTGATCTCAAGCAATATCTGTCAGTGTTCATATTTGTACTCTTGTTGACATTTAACTGTGAAAAAAAAATCAGTTGAACAAATAGTGCCACTTTCTTAAGCCGCTATTTGTTGAGAAGAAGAATAAAATAAAAAAAAGTCTTTCCTTCCTTCACGAATTTAACCTAGTGTTTACCTTTAGGCACCTACCTATCATCAGAGGTGCTAAACTACTTTCTTTTACAGTTGAACAATGTTGGATAGAGTAATACAAGAGATGCAAATTGTGAAAGAAGTTGTTTGTTTTACACCTCAGTATTGACGCCAGACTTCTCTGGACTTCTAGTGGCATTGAAAATTCAAAAAGGATTTAAAATATTTTAATTCTAAAAGTGTGTTATTAAATAATGTACTGAATACCCTACCCATTTTATCTTCCCCTATCAGTTTTTATTAATCTACTGTATCAATAAAATTCTGTAACTGAGTTTTTAATAGTCTAGTATGTTAATGTGTATAGATATTTCCTTCTGAACATGATGTTCACAAAGAGCAAATTATTACTACATTATAATATGAAATCTGATATATAAACATTAGTGAAAATACAGTTCTTATTACAATGTAAAGTTAATCACAAAGAAAAATTTTATTGATGCAGTGTGTCTTTATAAACCTGTTCTTGAGAGCCAAGTGTTTTGTATTTTATAGTGAAGTTGCATGTTTATGAAAAATGTGCTGAAAATGGGATGTAATGTTTTTTTGGAAACTCGTATCTAGCAGTAGTATATGGTAGGTTGCCTCATGAGAGAACCTTTTATTGAGAGTTTATTGTAACTTTTTGTTTAATTTTTGGGTTTTGAGCCAAATTTTTTTGGTATGAAGAGCTAAGTTTTTCTTGAATAACCAGCTGCCGATTATTGCAGTCAAGGTATTCAAGATTTGAATGAAGCTCCATTTTTATTTTGTGCTACTATAGAGAGTTTGGGTTTTGGTTGGTTTTTTTTAGGTATAATCTGCAAAAAAATAGAAACGAAATACTTAAAGCAGTATCCTGTATGCAGTTTTACAGTTTACAAACTGTTTTTGAACCAAAATATATAGGTTACTACACTATGCTTAGCCAAGCACAGATTATAATTTCAGGTGCTGTTCTCCCTCTGGTTCCCGTGCAGTTGACAACATGAAAAAATCAGTTTCAAATTTAAGAAAATTTTATCTCGCTGAATAATGGAGCATTTTCATAGAATCTATCAATAAATAAATTATAATTGCAAGGCGGCCTGTAAAGGTTACAGGAAAGGGTAATAATAAAACACAGATTTTCCAGTTTCCAAACTAGAAGATCACAAGTAAAGAAGCCTTTAGAATTTTTTATGATTTTTTTTTTTTTTTTAACCAATGGAGAAAGGTATTATAAACAATTAGATTATTCTGCCTCTGCTTAACTTTCCCTCCCCTCCAGTATTCAGCTTTTCAAAATTTATACCTATGGATAAGGGGGAAGTGCTGCCTAAAAAGGCAGTTATGATTGATTTGGATTGACTTTTAAATAGTTGGCACAACAGAACTTGCTTACTTATGCTTCAGCAGTGCAAATGCAAGTTGTTGGGTTTTTTTTAATGGTATAAAATGATTGAAAGTGAGCTTTATATTTTCCTTTTTGACAAAATTGCACTGAAAACATTTATGGAAGATGTACCTTTAAGTCCATTTTATACAAAAATATGAAAAATTGATGCTGAAACTGCTGCAGACTCTTAAGGCTTTATGTGCATAAACATGATTAGGTTAAACATCAAATATTGATGCACATTACTGATCATAATGTTTAATGTAAATTTAAACACAGTTTTGCAATTTAAATGTTGATTTCTTGGGTTATAATGTGTAATTCATTATTTCTTGAGAAATAGGCACAGCAAATATTTCATTCTTATATTCAAACCTCTTCTAAGTTCATTCTCATCTCATATAAAGAAAATGAATATTTTATGTACTAACATTTTGAGATCTGCGTACAGTAGCTACAGTAGAGTATAATTATGTATAAAAGATAAATTGCTAACATTCAGTTAGCATGCTCTTCTGCAATGATAATGTCAAGTTTATAAAAATGTACTGTATTACATTAAAAGATCAAATTGAACTCACTGTAACAAGTTCCGGTATGAAATTTGTGTAAGATTACCGAAGTATCTTGCTGTACTTTGCAGCAAATTAAGCTTATTTGTGTTACGCTTTCTTGCTGCAGTGCAACAGGAAACTTTCAGTGATCTGTAGTTGATATGCAGAATGCAAACAGTGATTGTAATCTTGCTACTAGTGTTTAAGAGTAATTCACTCTGATTCCAGAAGCATGGGGGTTTTTTTACTTGTCATCAACTGAGATAATTAATATTTAGGGCTAGCTAATCCACTAATAGGAAGAAAACATGAAATTGCTTGAAAGTTCTAGTGTGAGTACACCTCCTCCACCTAGGATACTCCAGAACCCTGTATTAACTATACTTGACTCTGCCAATGGACTTTATTTTCTAGCAAAACTGAACCCTTTTTCAGAGTATTTTGACATTTGCTGTTTCGACATTTCAGTCTATTTGAACAAAAACATTGGAGTTTACAAAAGACCCTCATTAATATTAAAGACATTTCCATTGAAAATATGCTCAATTTGTGAGCAACTTGGAAAAAAAGCTTAAGACAACCACCACCATTAAACTTCACGTAGAGCTGGATGTGCAGTTTTCTTGCTGTTGTTTGTGTGCATAGGTTTTGACAGATTATCAAAGTCTGCTTTTGTGAACGCACACAGTAGGTTTTGGATCCTGCAAGTTTACAGCACTGTGGCTCTGTGGGCTCGTTCCTAAATGCATTAATCCTATGGAAATACAAATGCAAAACAAAGTATAATGAAATTTTTGAATATTCTAACACTTGTGCACACAGGGCGTGTGATGAAAAGAGCATATATACATCTTAAAACTGTATACCCCAGGCATACAAATTCCTGAGTTTTTGGATGGAAGTATTTTCAAAACTTGTCTGTGTTTAAATATATACATATATATACACACACACCTATGTATGTATTGTAGAGATTGATATATCTCTGTGTCATCAAGGTAGGCACAGTACTTACTTTATGAATAATTTTTTAAAGAAACACATTCAGGTGTACCACCATGTTTGCCCAAGGCAGCGTGTCTACAAACACATGATTAAGGTGAGTTCTAGATGGCCATCCTGCTAGTCTGATGGCTCGGTGAATGACCAAAATGATAAAATCACCTGACCAAGACCTGGTGTCCAGGCATCCATCAGGAGTAGAAGAACCTGAATGCATTCTTGTTTCCTGTTATGCTCCCAAATTGCTATTCCATTCTTTGCATCTTTGTTGGGTGTCGCCTTTAGAAATTTAGGTGCACTTTCCTTACGCTGACAGAAGTGGGTTATATTCCGTGGACGGAAGCAGACTTCCCACTGTGTCAGTAAGTTTGTCCAGTATACTTAAGACACCTGCTTCATTACGCACAATACAGCTTCTTGTATTTTGTTGCTAGTGGAAAAGGAAGAAGCTGCATGTTGGCAACTGGGATAGGAATACAGAAAAAAACCCCTAACCAATTTGCTTTAAAGCACTTCGGATTCTGCTGTCTAAAAGATCTGCCCCCTGCATAGAGTTCACCAAGTGCCATTATATTTATATAGGCAGCATAAACATAGTATCATACAGTGTGTATATGCAGTAACAAAAAGGTTTCACGTTCGCATTTTTTTCAGTGCTTTGCTACAGTCAGGATGTGATTTTTTTATTATTTTTTTTAGTAGCACTTTCTATAACGAAAATGTGTATTATATATTCTGAGATAGCAGCATTGTGTTGTATCTATGGGAGAAGGACAGCGGTCTCTCAAATACAGATTCCTACCCCTGCAAATCAGTATTTCGGTAATCATGTGATAAGTTGGATTTGGTGTTAACAGTTTTTTTGGTGGGTAGATAACAAGATGTTTTATTTGGCTAGCTGTGTTTCCAATGCTTGTGTCCTACCTCGTGTATGTAGATACAAAGGGACGCAGTATTTTGAAAATCAAAGCAATATTATTGAATATACTGCCTCCTTACTTGGAAGTAATTTTATTATTTAAAAAAGGCAAAAAAGCAGTTCACAAATTTGTTACATGGTTCTGAACAGATCTAGAGAGCTGAAGGTTTTATATATTAGGTTCTGTAAGACTGTCAGTACCTTTTGCATTTTATTTATTTTCTGTAGATAGAAGACAATTGCTCCAGTTACGACATGGAGTATAAGAGATCACGTGAACTTGGTAACAATCTAAGCAGTAGTGACTTCTGTTGGTCTTCCATTGTGATAGAATGTGTTAGAATGAAACATACTTGCCCTAAAAAACTTTTTCTTTCATACGTCGAGAAGACATGCTGATAACATAAACCAGCTTTCTTCTAAAGTCATGGCACCTTGAAATAGTCTGGGTTGGAACAGCTGGCTCTTTGGTAGATACATTTTAAGCTTACAGGTTTCTGTGTTCTTTGTAGTATGTTTCTATTCAGCAAAATTAAATTCTTGTAAGCTAGCCGTTTCAAAGAACGGAAGACTTTTTAATCCATGTTTAATAAAATAATAAGGTGTTTATTTTAAGCAGCCAAGGTTGGGGTTTTTTTTACAGCCATATCTGTAGATGGACTAACGTGTTATGTGAACCTGATGTATACCACCACTGCTCTGGAGCCTTTGACCATACTGAAAGGCAGTAGAAACTGCCTTTTTGCTTTCCTCAAAAGGTATTTACTGTTGTCCTTCCCCTAACCATTTCAAAAGATAAAAGCTGGAGGAGGAAGGGAGAGGAAATGATGGGTTTATTTACCTTCTATTTGTCTTCTGCTATATTCCCTGTGGTTTAGGTGATGGAAAAACAATGGTGTGTGGAGGTGTGCTGGGTGAGAAGTGGGATATTAGAAATGAGTTATTAATCTGAAAGGTGCTAGGGAGATGAATAAAGTGTAGGAACGTAGAAAGCATGAGACCAGTGACAGCAGATGAAAGCCTAGGTGAGGGAAGCTAAGTTAGTGATGATGGTATTATCACTGTTAATACCTATTTGAGAGGAGAACTGAGGATATGTTGCTTGCTTTCATTTGGAGGAAGAGGTTGGAGTGTTGAAATATATGTAAGAACACGCATAGACTTGAGCCTAGTGCCCAGAGTGTTTGTGGAAAGAGGGTGATAGCTGCTGCCGAGGGCAAGTATCGTTAGTAAGGACTGGGGAATTGTTAGGCGAAAGAGGATGCTGACCTCCATAGGCAGGAGGATAAGGTTAAGGCAGAATCCATTTAAATGCAACGCTAAAAATGAGGCACAAGAGGCCAAGATGGAAGCCGTCTGGAAACACAAGCTCTCAAACAACAGTCTTCACAGGTGCACACTGCAGATAGCAATACATAACCGTCAGTAAGGATGTCACCTACAGTGCCTCTCATTAAATCTCTCAATGTGACCTCTTCTCTTAGCAGCTTTTTGTGAAACCCCTGCCTGATGATGCAGTCTTTCCTACTAATTTTAATGTAGCTTCTTGGCAGCCTGCGATGGTTCTCCCCTTCCCTCATATATATATGTGTGTGTATATATATAATGTCCTCTCTTATGGGACAGTGTGTGTCTTATGACCAGTCATTGCTGCTTTTCATTGTCTTCAGTAGGCCCCAACCAGCCAGGTTTCCGAATCTTTCTCATTTGCCACATCAGCTCTTCTCTGAGAGAGGGGTCGGTCACTGGAACAGACTCCCCAGGTAAGTGGTCACAGCGCCAAGCCTGTCAGAATTCGGGGAGCATCTGGACAATGCTTTTAATCATATATGGTTTAGTTTTAGGTAGTCCTGCAAGGAGCAGGGAGTTGGACTTGATGATCCTTACAGGTCTCTTCCCACCTGAGATACTCTGTGATTCTAAATGCAGCCGTCGCGCTGCTAGTTTCACAGCCATCAAGTCATGAAACAAAAGCAGTCATCGAACTACTACCCAGCTGCAGTGCATAGTGGAAAAGGTGTGTACAGGTCCTGTAGTTGAACTAGCAAACTAGTAGTTGAACTGCTGCTACGTTTGGGTATCTCGGTTTCCCAGTATCTAGTGAACCGGGCTCCTTCCAAGGTTATAACATTCTCCAAAATTGTGAAGCTGTCTTCAGTATCTGGCCTGCATTATCCAGTGAAATGGCCAGTGAGGACTCCCCTGAGGCGTAAGCAGCCACTGTGCTCCCAGATACAAAACAGTGTAAACCGAAAGGAGGAATAATTTGGAGCAGTTTGGGCAGAAGTTCACTTCACTTCTTGCTGTGTGTATTAAGGAAGAAGCAAGTCATTGGTAAGAAGTGGTCTTTGATAAGAACATGAAAGAAAATGAAGATTATTGCATTAGGGAAGATCTAATCAGCTTTTAGTGATCATGTATTTGGGTACAAATGTGTGACAGTGGGTTATGGGACGTAACACTAATTCTGCATGGGATAGTGTTTTAACTTCTGCAAAGATCTAAAAATGAATTTTGTTCTTCCTAAACCGCTGTGCTGCTTGTATTATTTTTTTTATAACTGGTATCTAATATCAGATCAGCATCCATTGTGTGGTTTCCATTGTTTCACTTACCCAAAATAAGGAAGCGAGAGATGGCCTCAACGCAGAATTAGTGTCACTCAGTGCTATCCTATGTAGTTTAGATAAAATATTTGATGTATCAAAGTAACACTTTAAATCCATTCTTAGTTCCTTCATTTGTTCAAAACTTGTGACTCAACCTTCTTAGTTTCTGTGCTGCTATTTGGTTTTGAATTTGGAACATCATTGTAGTGTTTTTTATTGTTTTCTGTTTATGCAAATTGGGCTAAAAGAGCCAATTATAAACTCCCTAAAAAGGAAGGTATTAATAGTATAGAACATGTAGTGTGTTGCTGCCCCATATCAGAGCCTTCACCTTAGAAAGCTCTTACATGTTGTTTAGCCTCAAATACATACTTTTCGTGTGAACCAGTTGTTTCTCTTGGAGCCTGTGGAGTTGCAAACCAGCCTTCAACAGTCAGGGCTTTCCTTCTGTTTGATACACATACCCTTATGATATACATATGTTGTTTATATATACGAATACTTGGCATAAATGAACAAAATGAAGGTTGAAATACTGTTTATATAGTATACATAGAACTGCATCCTTTTGTCTCTGCATGTGTGCACATTTACCAGAAGAACTTGATGCTTAAGGTTGGAGAATGTTTTTGTAGACTTCAGGGAGCTATACTACTCTGTTCTCCCTCCTGTGCTGTTTAAGTTTGTATGGACAGTTTGCCTAATGCCATGTTTGTTTCTTTAAAGTTCCCGATGAAATAGCTTTTTGTGTGCCATTTTTCTGCTGTGTGGTCTGTTGTCCTGTTAGGAACTGATTCGCTCTTAAGACTGAGGTGATGGGCTTTACTGAGGGATGGTCTTCTGTCTATTATCCTGACCCTGCCAGGGGCTCTTGTTTGAGTGGGGAATAGTTTTGGGGTGAAGCTCAGTCTTTTTAACCTCCATACTAACAGAAAAAGGGACATTTTTCAAAAATTGCTCTAAAAACCCCCTGCTTTTTCAGGTCCTTTTACATATCTAGGTGGGCCTGGGCACATTCCAGTTCTCAGAAGAAACAACTTTCTCCATTGTTAGTACTAAAGGAAGGGAACATTATTCTGAAAATATATCACCGTATCCCTACACATTTCATTTATGCCAATATGCCCTGAGATCTGTCAGCTCAAGCAGGGGCTCTAGAGGCACAGTAGATTACCAAACCCATCTTTAGGAGCTGATGTGGCTTTGGCCTTCCCAAACAAGGACTACGTGGGTGCTCTGGAGTTCGCTCATGACTTTGGTTCTGTACGTGAGGAAACAGTACCATTATTATAGTTCCTATTCTCAGCAAGAAAAAGTAGTCCTTAGTACTGAAGCCATCCCTGTTTAGGACCCATCACCCTATTTAAATTCAAGACTGATGAGGATGTTTAAGTAGTTAAGTAGCTGGGTCACCCCATTTTGTTATAAAGGGACTAAAAAAACCCCAGTGTTCCTCAGTTTAAATTCCTGGGATGAATGACTGAAACAAATGGTGGGCTCCTCAGGGTAGATCCCCTGTTTGATCCTCTGGATTCTATATTCTTGGTAATGAAATGTGATGTTCCTGATAGCCATTACCTCTACTAGGTACAGGGAGATACTCACCCTCACATCCCTTTCTGTTGTCTTTCAGCCACATTTGTCCGTTCCTCTGTTGTGTTCATTTCAAAAGCAGTGGGAGTTTCATCTCGGCCACGAAGTCACTTCAAGTATTTTTTCATGAGACTTTAGCTTTTATGTCTAATTTGTCTGTCACAGTCATGAATCAGAAGGTGGTTTGTTGTTTTTTGTTGGGTTTTTTTTACACTTTTTTTTTTTTTTTACACTGCATAGATTCAGACCTTTGGAGATCTTTTAAGCTGTTCGTTTCCCCTGCAGGTGTTCTGTCTAGACATTCTGTTATTTCTAACCAGTGACTGTACAACAGGATAGTAGTTTGTGTCCAGGCCTTCTATGAAATACTTCTAGGAGGTTAATGGTTAGAGTGGGTTCTGCCAGGATGCAGATGACTCTCAAGAGCAGTGCTTGAGGATCTGCTGTATTCTGGTTATCCCCTGTGCATCTGCATGCAGCCTTCTCCATGCTTTCACAAATCTAAAATCAGATTTTAGCACACAAACTTCACCGCTACAGCTGATGGAACACTGATACTACACACAGCATGGGGTACGCAGCATGGGGTGGGCGGGCGGGTGTGTATGAGAACTTTTTCCTGTGCTTGACAGTAGCTAATTGCTACTAAATTACAATCTGCACTAAAAACGGTGTAACATTTTTATGGAGTGCATGCCAACTCACTGAAAGAAAAGGTTGGTGTATGCATAGTGGGTGATCTTTGAAAGACGACCATTCTACTTGTGCTTCCTGTGTTTTGGTATCTACTGTGCATACACTCCGCAGCTGAGAGGTGCTGAAATGCTGAGTATGAGAGAGATAATCTAGAACGATGACAGCGTTGCATATGACAAGGGAAAACTACTGTCTCACATGGCAGAGAGGAATACAATGTAAGAACCGTGGTTATTAAAGTTACGGATATGTGCATTTACTTCCTTTGTGCCATTTCTGTTGTTAGTCTTCTGAAACATCTGATGTTTTCATTTCTTACAGTGTCGGAAGTGCAATGGAACAGTTTTGCCATGTGTATGTTCAGGAGAGAGAGTGGGTTGTATGTATATGCTGAAAAACCCAGGTGTTCCTTGGTCTTGGGTTCTGTGTGCACCTGTGGAAAATACTCATTGGGAAGATCTCCAGTGCCTGTTAGATTGTACCTCGTTATGTTTCCTCTTAAACATTTACATTTTTAATGTGCTGAAGCAGGCTGTACTGAAATGCCCCTGAAAACAAGGTTGCTAGACAAGCGTCGTATATTGTTTCCTTATTTGAACCATGGTTCCTACTTTTCTTCGTATGGCGTAGGCTGCTGTGGAAATGGTCTTGGTGGCTATGACGGGGAGAGCTCCCAAACTAGGGAGAAAGTTCAAGTCCTCACGGGAGAATAGAGTGCACTGTTGCTCTACATAGCTGGCAGCATCTGAGTGCAATAAAAGATTGGCAGTAGTCATGGAAAACTTGGAATGTAAGTGTAACGTGCCAAAACCAAAATCAGCACGCACAAAACCCCCAACTAGATAGAGTGTGTCTTCTATATCTTCTAAATTTCTTTTGATACTTCTGCTGTGGGTCCCCCTCTGCTCTATACTGTTCCTTCCCATTAGTCTAATAGCATAAATACAAATGAGGATAACCAAGTTTATCTCGGGGAAAAAGCCTGTCTAAAACTCTTAAGGTTCTGCTTGTGTTGTCAACAGCAGATGCACTCTGCTTTTTGCTGTGTGTTCACTGGCCTGTGAGGCTTTGATGAGCAACAGTGAATAAAATCAGTCCCTGAGAAGGAGGGTTCATCTCCCACCATCACTGGAACATGTACCTGTTTGCACAGATCTGCTGTGGCTGAGAGCCAGAGCTATGCAAGGGGAAAACCGGTAACAAATGAAAAATGGTGGAATAGAGTAAGGGAATAAATACACTTTTCAAACCCTGAGAATGTCCTAGAACAAGGGGCCCATAAGAAGCGCATAAAAAATGCAAACTTGCAGATTCTTGTAGATCGCCTTTTTAAGTAATGCATTGAATTTGAGATATTGGTGGTGTTCAGGTGATTTATTGAGAAAATATCTCTGTGAATAAAAAATTAAAAGCATTTCAGCTGTTTGCAAAGAGGAGTAACTTCACTGAGCGCTGCATGAACAGTTATGTGGTGACCAAGTCACACAGTACTTTCTCTCCTGAAGGGAAGCATTATAATTTCACTTTGCTGAAAGGAGATGAGTAACAGGTTCAGATTCTAGCAATGTGGTATCACCTAAACAATCCCCTTGGTTTAGCAAGCTTGTGTCCAAGGGAGCACTTTGGCCAGCTGGGATGAAAGGTTGGGTGATTTACTGCTGAGGTGGAGCAAGAGGTCCAGGGAGAAATAAGTGGTTACGGAGATACGGAACAGGCATGGATCAAGATTAGCTTGCTAGTCACAGGTGTAAATGTGCCATAGTGGATGGAGCTGGGAGATAAAGACATGATTCCTGGGGTGGGAAGAAGCTGGAAGCTAAACTCCCTCCTGGGCATGGTCCAGGTGGTAATCCATAGAGTGTTTCAATCCAGGCCATATTCGAATTAGATGAGACGGGGAGTGGGGATTCTGGCTGCTTATACCGAAACATGAAGATTTTCTTTCGCACCTGTAAACAGGGTAGTTTTGGCTTAGGCGGTATCAGTCAAACGGATGGGTAGGAGCGGTGGTTGGATGGTTGGACCCAGAGGGCAGTGGTTCAAGGGCTACTCTGCCTCAAGGCTGGTACCAACTGGGGTGCCACAGGGATTTGTCCCGGGCTGCGTTATGTTTAACATCTTTATCAGTGACGTGGAGGAGGCGGCAGAGTGCTGATTTGTGAAGTTCCCAGGTGACACAAAATGGGAGAGGGCAGTCAATACGCTGCCGTACAGAGGCACCTAGAATTCTTGGAGGAATGGGACCATGTATGAAATTCAGTAAGGACAAATGTGAACTCCAGCCCCTGCACAGGCAGAACCCTTGCCAGTGATACGAGGCTGGGAACTCATTAGTTTGGGCAGTAGATCTGCTGAAAATCACCTGGAGCAGTTGGTAGACAGCACTGCGAGGTGTATTAACAGGAGCGAAGGCAGCAGGTGGTCGGGCGGTGCTGAGTATCCCCTCTACTTAGTATTTATTAGACCACATCTTGATGCTGTGCTTAGTTTTGGCACCCCGACGACATGGAAAACTGATAAATTCTTGTGAGTTCAGTGGAGAGCCACCCAGATGGTCAAGGTCCCCAGCCCTGCGAGGGGAGAGCTAAGGAGCTGGGCTTTCAAGCCTGGTTTTGGGGGACCAAATTGCAGCCTGCCGATGCCTGCCGGGAGGTTACTGAGAAGACGAGCTCAGGCCTTTCACAGCAGGGCACGGTGGGGCAAAGGGAAAGTCAGAAGCTGAACCCAGGTGTAAGGCTGGATGCAAGGGAGAAACTTAGGAAGACAAACCAATGAGAATGGGATCAGTCAAGGAGTGCAACAGGTTTCCCAGGGAGATGATAAAGTCTCCCTCGGAGATTTTCAAGAACCAGCTGTGTAAAGCCCTGAGCAACCTGGTGTGACCACATGGCTGACCTTACTTTGAAGTCAATTTTGGACTAGAGACCTCCTGAGGCCCCATCAGCCTGAATTATGCTATGATCCCATTCCTGTGACATCATAGCTTATGAAGCTTATGAAATAGGGAAGCTTTCCCAGGCTTGGCAAATGTAGGTCGCTATTATAGCATTCAATTTTTATTCCACTTGCCATTTGGCAGCACTGTAGATGAGTGCTAGCATAATTTAGATGATCAGAAATACAAATCTAATAGATTGGTTCATCTTCATCTTTCTGACTTGTGATTATATTTAAGTGTGGGTTCAAAATAGCTTATCATGCATTTGTGCATGTATATATACGTCTGTGTGCCTGCACACGTGCAGGCAGCTTGAAATGAGTGTTTTTACTAGCTGATTTCTAGTTATTAGTACCAGGAATGTATGTGTTGTCATGTTAATGCAGTATGTATTATTATTACAAGTCACATAGTATATTCAAAGCTCTATATGGCCATCAGCTTAATTCATGGTTCTCCTAATCCACAGAGTACTAAATTCAAATCTCAAGATACTGTGGTGCGGACTTTGGATCTGAATAAGTGAAGAACTACTTTAACATAGTCAGGTTTGTTTAAAGAATTTTAAAATTAATTGATATGACAAGATGAATATTCCTCAATGGACAACTGCCAACACTGCGGGCAGACCCGGGATGCTGGAGACAGGCATTTGAGGAATTACACATCTGTCAGAGGCAGCCAACAGGCACAGCAGTTTGTGCAGCAGTTCCTGGGCTCTGCTCTGAAATCATCTGGATGTTCTGAGAGTTTCTCCTGGGGTTGGTGGAGAACTTCCAGAGCCTTTTGAGGAGCAACAGCTGCTGCGTGGGAGAATACTGCAACCTCAAACAGGTCCAGCCTGTTGGGAAGGAAAGGGGGCTCTGTGCTCCTGTTCAGCTGCTTCCCGGCCACAGCAGACAGTCGCCTTTTGAGCAGGTATGGGGCAGCCCTGTACAAGCGCTGGCTGGCCAAGAACACTGCTCCCCATAGCAGCAGTTAGCACAGGACAGAGCCACGGACCTTACTGTGAGCAGCAGACCTATGTTCTGCTATGGTGAGGCTGTGCCACAAAGCACAGATGGCAGCGCTGGCCCAACTGCCCCTGCGGCGGCGGCAGCCTCAGTGCAAGTGCAGGTCTGCAGGGCTGGGGCTGAGGGACGCTGAGGACCTCTTACCAGGGCTGGAGAGATGGGCTTTTGCCCCACAGGAGGTGGGTGCCTGGAAGGTCTGTCTGGCCAAGTAGCAGAGGTGTCAGAGGCAGGCAGTGGCTGTACAGCATCAACTTTGACAAGAAAGATTAGCCAGACCTTCGGGACCCTGCAGATGCACAAGCCTGGAACTCACAAAAGCTGCACTCCAGGCAGAGTTTGTTGAGTGGGAAAGCAAGACTCCCACTACATAAGGACTGGGACCTGGCAGCTTGTAGCCCCGCAAGCATGGCTCCTGTGCCCACTGTGTATCTGCTACTAGGAAGGAGATTCTGGCAGCAGACCAGGGGCTGGAAGCTCCCTCCAGTGCTGTTCGGTACCTCACAGCACCTCAGCTGGTAGCACTGGGAGAAAGCAGTGACTGGCAGCAGTGGGAGAGACCATCTGCTGACCCAACCTGGTATCTAGGGAGGTTTCCTAAGGGCTTGGAATCCTGCTTTTCTATGTGGGCACCAACAATGTGCCTGGGGACACTAGGAATGATAGGGGAGGGAAATGGTGACCCACCATCAAGTGATGGATCAGGTTGGCAAGCAAAGGGACTCAATATAAAAAGGGCCGAAAGGGGCCAGTTTTGAGAAAAGAAGTAACTGCAGCAGAGCATTATGGGGCAAGGTCTCATGCCTCTTCTGAGGAATCAGAACAACTGCGAGCCTCTCTGAAGCGTCTGTACACAAACACACATGGCATGCTGAGCAAACAGGTGAAACCAGAGGTGTGCATGCAGTTGCAGGGCTATGGCCCAGTTTGGATCACAGAGATTTGGTGATATAGCTCACATGACTGGAGTGCCACCATGGGTGGGTACAATCTCTTAAGGAAAGTTAGAACAGGAAGGTGAGGAGGGGGGGTTGCCCTGTGTGTGAGTGCAGCAGGGATGCATGGAGCTCTCTGTGGGATGGATGGATGAGGAGCCAGCTGAGAGCTTATGGGTCAGGATTAGCAGGCAGGCTGACATGGGTAACGTTGCCAGTGTCTGCCGCAGACGGCCTGATCAGGAAGGAGCAGTAGCTGAGGCCACCTTCAGACAACTGGAAGAAGCCTTTATGTTTGCAGGCCCTGGTCCTTGGAGGACTTGAGCCACCAGAGGTTCCTTCCAGCTTTAAGTATTCTGTGTTTCTGTATTACACTCTGCCTTCCAGGAAACCTGCAATGAAAAAACCAGTCATGCAAGTGAAGCGCTGGAGAATTACATAAGGAGTTGAGTGTGTGCTGCAGTTGAAGGCACTTAGATGATTTATCTCATTGTACAGGGGCCAAGGAGGATGGATATCTGGAGCTTGAGCATGCCACATCTGCCATATTCGTCCCCTTTAACGAAGGATGGCAGTGTTTTGGCTACTGCAATGTCCATGGCTGCTTATAGCAAAGAGAGCAGGTTAAACCTTTCCTTTTCTATCACAGGAAGACAAAATTTTAGCCCTTGCAACTTGAACAGAAACACTATGTTGCCAGGGAGTTAAGAGATTGATGGCAGAGCTGCTCTGCTGGCAAGAACTGGAGATAAAAGGCTGATGGAGCAGCCTCTACCTCATCGCAAAAAGGTTTTGTTTGAACTCATGATTTGTTTTTTCACTCCTGTAGCACTTGAAACTCCCAGGAGTTATGTTCATGGGTAAACAGTATGTTTTATTAAGCAGGCACAGTATCATAAGCGGGACTGTTTCCACTAATATGGGATTCCCTAGGGGGAAGCCTGTGTGTCCCGGCTCCATCATAGGTCTTATCTACTGAAGAAAAAAAATCCAAACCATTCCAAAACAAACCCAACAGGCCTTTTCCTGTGTTACATATGTAATAGTTATTGGCAAGGATTTTAACTTTCCTTCCCACAAAGATTGCTTAGGGTTTCTTTTAGGATGTGGGAGGTGCCTGTGTGTGTGATGTGAATAGCAGAAACCAGGTCAAGCACAGGAGTTTCATGACTGGCATTTGTTGGAGAGAGAGGCTGGTATCAAAGAACAGGAAAGTGGTTGTACTGGGAAACTGTACTGTACAAGAGAGGCAGACTGCTTCCAGCAGTGGTCAAAAAAGGTGCCTAGGGGAGAATAACAGCAGCATGAAAGTGTATGGTAATTCCCCCGGACATCCCTGTTGCTGAGAGCTCTTTTCAGTCCAGAGGATTTCCTGAGCTTGTGGTTTAACTGTTTAGTAACTTGCAATGCATCTCTCTTCCAAGTCCAGTCTCCCCTTCGACCCACAAAAGCTATATGTGCAGGGTGCTCCTTGGCAAGCAGCTACTGTATAAACTGCCTCTGACTACGTGTTTCTGAATCCAGTTCCTACAGCCTTCATTTGACCATTCCTAGTTCTGGTGGCAGAAAACTTTCTGAATGGTCAGCCCTTGACCACCTTCTTAAATCTTTACAATGCTGCTTTGGTTATCTGTGTTTTGGGTTTATTTTGAAGGCTATAAAGAAGTCATCCCATGTTTTTCAAAGACGACAGCAAAGATCATCAAACTCTTCCAGTTCTGCTATTTCATTTTGACACGAGGAGACTGGAACTGTCCCCAGTTTCTGCATAGCAATGGTTCTTTATTCCTTCTAATAATTCCTGCAACTGGGTTTTCCTTTTTGAGCACTAAGCTGCTGTTTTAATGAAAGCATCTACCAAAATGCCAAAATCTTGCTCGTGAATGGTGTCAGTTGAGAGCATACCAAGAAAATTCCCTAGCTATGGGAGAAGTTTAACTTCCTCAGCAGGGATTGCAGTCCTCTGCCTTACCCAAGACAAGTTTACAATGGCAGAAAATGTGAGGAGAAGAGACGCTACCTCCTCAGACCTTTGTTTCCTTTAAATGCTGACTGCTCTTCTTTGCCTTGGACAGCTGAGCCCTCTCTCTTAGGGTCATGAGCGCTACCTGAGGCTGAGGTGTCTGCACTGGCCGCAGTCTCACAGAAGTGGTAGGTGAGCCACCATCTCATCATCCAAACCCAGGAAAGAATTTCTTTATCCAAAATTGTTTGGTTTCCCTTTCACCTTGCATTCTTTTTTAATACCTTGAAGCTATTTAATAGCCTGAAATTCTTCAGTAGTTCTATTACCTTGCTTACATGTAAATTACATGTCAAAGTTTAGTTAGACCTTGAAAAGTGTCTGCCACAACAGCTGTATTTGCCATTTGACTATCAACCTGGAATTTTTGTAGGTAACTGCTTCTTTCTATTTATTCTTCTGTTAAAAAATGAATTGACTGATTTTTGCAAGCCAGCCTCTGCACACACCAAAATCAGTAGGATGGGGTTTATTTTCAGTGGGAACAGAAAACTGTTCAAGAGTAATCTATGTTTCATTGAAACAGTGGTCTGCTTTTTGTACCTATGGAAAGGGTATGCAATTCTCACTTGCATGAACAGTATAGCATTTAGTTAATTTACTAGCTCATAATTAGCTAGCTGCACATATAGCATGACTGTAATACTGTGACAGTCTGCTACTAAATAATCAAAACCAAAACTGTGTGGGCTTGTAACACCTGAAGAGGAAAGACCTCAGTGGTAGGGCCACTCTGTTAGCATGAGCTTCCAGTACTTTGGTTAAAAACAAGCAAGTTCCTTCCTGGCTGACGGCTTTAAAATTTAGGGTCAGTCCTACAGCATCTGATTCTCTAAATTGGGTTTCACTTAGCCTGTGGTGCTGCTGTCTGTTTTTGCTTCTGTGTCTGTTTGTTCTGTGTTGTGTTGGCATTTAATATAAGATGGGCTTTATAGTCTTGTTTTTATTTTTTTCCTAAGTAAACATACATTTCTAAAGGTTCTTCAATAACAGGCCTGATTGTGTGAATGACTGAATAGATAGCTGAATGTGACCAGCAATGAAAAAGATGCCAAACCTTTTTTTTATGTTTTTATGTTTTATGCCCTCATTTTATGTTTCTGTGAACATACACGTGATTCTGTTGTGTAAGATGATGTCATGCTGTCATTTCAGTACAAATGTGCACACTGGACTTTGAGAGACTTAAGAGCTTCCTGCTGTAACTGGTGACAGAGAGAAGGACTGAGTCCTCAGAATGTTTTGATAGTATCTCTAAGGTTGAATAATACTTTCACATTGGGATACCCTGTGGCTTGTGGCGAGAGAGATCTTGGGAGCTAACTTGAGGTGTCCTGATCGGAGGAGCTGAGCAGGGGTGCCCCGGTCTGGGCTGCCCCACTCACCACTGCTGTCCTGAAATAGTGGCAGGAGGTTGCTTCTAACCAAGGGAGAGGTACAAGAGGGCACGTTCCACACCTTGCCCTTCCTCACTTGCACAACAGCTTGTGGCCCTTTGGGTTGGACTTTGGACAGGCGCAGGCAGGGATGCTGGGCTGTTAGCACTGCACGCGTTGCCTGAGCAGCTGTTCACCATCTCCTCTGGGGGAGAGAGGCACTGGGCCATGCAGAAACCTCCTGCAGGCTAGGTCTGGCCTGCAGACCCCGGCTGGTCTCTGCTGGGCTAGCCCATCCATACTGTAGCTGTGCTGAAAATTATCTGCTTGTGCAAGATTTATATATTTTAATTAGCATGGTTTGATGTGGGTGTACGAGTATAACTTGATCACATTCTGAAAGCAGTTTCTGCTACTGTTTTTGAACGTCTGTATCTATAAATCCAAGACTGTTAACATGTATTAGGTTTGGCACTGTTTCTGAAGTGTTGCTTTAGATTAATGTCAATGTTGTATACGTATTGAATCTTTTCCTTTTTTTTTTAATCTAGGAAATTAATGTTATCGTTGTGAGCAACAAATAGGCTGGTTGAAAAGGCATGAGGCTGAATTATCAGTGTGGCTAGTGGGCGTTAACATGAACCGCTTTCTTCTCTGTTATTTTAAACCAGTGAAATTGTTGATAAGGGGCTCTGAGTTAGGAGAAGAAAGAGCAAGTTTGGTGCCTCTGCTTTATAGACAGACATCCTCTCTTAGCTATGCGTTATGGGTCATAAGAAATAGTTTAAAAGCATAATAGGGAGCAAAAAAAGCAAATAAAAGCAAAACTATTCAATCACCTGATAATTTTGATCGCAGTGCAGTCATTTAAAACTTCGGTACTTTCAGGAAAAAATAATTGTGGATGCTACAGAATCTGTATGAAAAAAAGGAGGTTTAGGGCAAGATGGGGCATGTGCACCAGGGCTTTAAATAGATAAACAGTGTGGCAATTAATTTGAACGGTGCTGGGTATGACAGTGCCCAGGGAGGTGTGGAAGAGAGCTAGAGGGGTAGCATAAATTCCTGCATACTCCTGAAACAAGCTGATGAAAGAAGAAGAATTACTGAAAATAATTTAAATATTGACTTGTGCTCTGGGTAATTTCCATCTGACTTAGTGGAAGTTCCTTTTAACCCAGATTTTAGTCGAATCTGTGCACATTGTTATTCTGAAGAAAGATTATTTTCTCAAAGACAATGTTTACAGTTTGCAAGATGATCAAACAGATGGTTTAAATTTATTCTGATGCTCTGTGTTTTTTCACAGCCTCTTTGTAAGTTAAATAAACTTGAAAATGATCTGTCTAGAACTGTGTCATTTCCCAGACGAGATAGCTGCTTGAGGACATGTCTGTCTTCTCTCTCCGAAGAGATAATCCTCATATTCAGTAAATAGCAATGAGGTTCCCTGCCCTTCCAGGACTTCTGCTTCTCTGCTCTCCAAAATGAACCCACAACCTCACTGCCTCCTACTGTAGCTTCTAAAAGAGGTCCTTCATTGTGCATTGTCCATGGACATTGTCTATGTCCTTTTCCTGTTAAGTCACCCTGACAGTATGGATCCTGTCTTCCATGCCAAGAGGGAGCAGGGAAAAAGCAGGGCAGTGTGAAAGAGGTGATATCCCCAGTGTGTCTGAAGTGATATTCCCAGTGTGCAGCTATTCAGAAGTGCAGACATTTCCTTTTAGCATCCCTCCAACTGTTCAAAGTGCTGGCAAAGCCCTTGCTGCAGCCCAGAAATGATAGCCATGTGGGTCGTCTTCTGAAGGGCTGAATGTGTAACTGTTTGTCCCGTGTGTTACAGGCTGACACTGGTTTCTGAACTAGCTCAAGTTTGTTCAGACCGGCTGGTTTCAGTCCTCTGTAGCAGGCAGTGCTTCTGTAGCCCCCAGTTTGTCTCTTATGCAGTGAACGAAGTTAACAAAAATCTTTTGATGTGCTCATGGAAGCCTTGATTAACTAAGCAGCTCCAGAAAACTCACTTGTGCATGACAAAGCAGTGGGAAATTTTTTTTTCTTTTTTCTTTTCTTTCTTCTTTCCCCCCCCAACCCCGGCCCCAGCATTTTGGGCCAGAGCTGCAAAGTCAGCCTTAATTTGCAGCACACATTGCTGGAGACATTTTAATGATGTATGTCTGTTGTGCTGAGGTAGATTGAGGGGGTAGATTCTTGTCCTTCACAGATTTTGGCGGGGTGCTGGACTAATTCCTTTCCATATTTAATTTAGGCAGAGCAGAATTAGATTGTAATTGGATACCTTTGAACTTCTCTTCATAGTTGTTGTCTCTAAATCAGTTAGTACAACCAAACAGTCCTTCAAACCAACAAAAAGACCAGCCAAGACTATTAATCTAGTGGCTCTTTATCTTCTTTGCCTGACATAGAAACGCAGCGTCAGAAAGTATAACTACATAAAACCTGAAAATTCCCTTTTCTTTCCACTTCTTTTATTTCTTCTTTCCAAGAAAAGGGAAAACTGACTGGCAGCAAGATTTCTCTCTTCTTCCCCCACCCCCTTCTCTCTTTCCACGCTTTATTTTCCTTTTTTTGACTGAATCAGAATCTTTGCTCTCTTCTGATACATATTATGACCATCTTTGGGGATACTAGTTACAGGCAGAATTAAATACTATTGTGATAGAAATGTCTTTGCTGCTTTTAGCAGCAGCACAACAGTCAAAGGTGGACCATGTGTTCGCTTCCCTCCTGCCTTAGAAAAGGCGTCAGCAATTGGATCCTCCTGAGCCAAAGTAGTTTGAGTGGTCACTTCCAGTGAGACCAGTATAACAGCTCATAACTGGGATAAGTCTAGTGTAGACATTACTTATCCCATGCCAAGTTACAATTTGCTGTCAGGTCTGTGTAAAATCCATGGCAGTGCGTGTAGCTGATACCACAGTGGTTTGTAGATGTTCATAGAAAAATAATTATTTTTTGTTTCAATTTTAGATATTTTTTGCAGTGATAAGATTAAGGTATGCTCTTTGCAAGCATCTTTTATTTTATTTTATTTTTAAGGGTTGTGTATTATTTTACAAACTTGTGTAACCATGTTTGTACATCTATGAATTTGGGCTCTGCAAGCAGAAGGAACTAGCTGTAAGTGTGCTGCAGGTTTGGACATGTTACTGCCTGCTGAGGAGACAGCAGGACCTCCTTGTGTATACGAGGGTTGGGAGGGCTGGGAGGAAAAGGAAATACTGGGCTGTAACTATTTTGTTTAGGTTTATCTTCTGGTGTATTTTTCTGTCTCCATGAATGAATAACGTAACCCATCTTGCAGGTGGCACAGAGGACGTAAAACATACAGTACTTGTTTTGGTTATTTCCCTGTTATGCTAAGCTGGATTTCCAAATGACAAAAAAAATGTTTTCTGTTCACAAATACAATTCTAGTCCTCACATACATAGAGGAAAAGTATTCACTGAAATTATCATCTGCTCCAGAGAGGGAATGAAAACAAATATATGCAAATATAAATATTTTGATGCTTCAGGTAGCCTTTTCCTGTCAGCAATAAGCACGTGGAGTAAGAGAATGGAAAAGATCCAAACCCACAGCCTGGCCAAAGCCTCACATGTTCTCCTGAAGTGTATGGCCTGCCGGAGCTGCCTGACAAAGGTGAGCCCTGCAGAGATCCCACCCCTTGTGCTTATCTCCTGGGCTGTTGTCCTGGTTTTGGGGAGCTGGCTGGGGGCCGCAATGGCTGCTTGGGGACTGGCTGAGCATCGGCAGGTGAGTGTGGAGCAACAGTGTTGTGCGTTTTCTCCTTGGGTTTCATTCCTCTCTTTTTCTTTTCTCTTTTCACTACTATTATTATTGTATTTTATTTCAATTATTAAATTGTCCTTATCTCAACCCACAGGTTTTACCTTTTTCCCTGATTCTCCTCCCCATCCCCCTGGGCTGGGGGGTGCATGTGAGTGGCTGCGTGGTGCTCAGTTGCTGGCTGGGGTTAAACCCTGACAGTTACAACTTGCCGGATCTCCAGACCAATCTATGTGCTGCCTTTTTTGTTAAAAAATACAACAAACCAACAAACACCCAACTGTTTTTGTTCTGTTACAAATAACTTGTCATTTGGGCTCCATTACTCTCTTGGGCGAGACCTTCATTGGGGATTTATTATTTACACTGCTGCGCTCTAAGATGGGCTCTGGCAAATGTGCAGTAACAGACAAATGCTGTCGTAAGAGTTTCTGGTGTAATCTAACGTGACAGGAGAACAAAGGGATGTGGAGAAAGCTATTAGCTAGACCACTAGTTATAGAAATGTTTCTTGGGAGCTGGGTTTCCTGTGTGTTTATAAACGATCAAGGGATTTTCATGGGCTGCCTGCTCAATGCCTGCAAGGACCTATACAGGGATGCAAATTAACAAGGATTTTAATGAAGCACTAATAAAGCTCTCAGAAGTGGGCATTTTCACATTTTTCAGGTGGTAAATGTTTATGAACTTGTAAGGTAAAGCTAGTCTAGGGGCGGTTTGGCGGATTTGTGAAGAGCAGTGGGTATTTTTTTGTCATGGTGAGGTGAGGAGAGCCTGGACAAGGGGAAGGCGGACGAAGGCCGCGGCTTGAGGACCGGCAGAACCACAGGCGGCAGCGAGCCATGGCGTGAGGGAATGGCCGAGCGCCTGAGGTAGTAAAGGCGCCTTTGAAGTAAGACGGTGCATCCCCGGCTGGCAGCTAACCAGGTTGTTCTGCGGCGGTCCGCTCCGCACCGCACCGCTCCGCTCGATGCTGCTGGTGTGTAAGGGCTGCTGACTGCAGCGCGCACCACAGTGTCTGTCAGGGAGGACGAGACTGCGCCGGCCGGGGAAGGCGGAAGGCCAGGCGTGTGGCGGGGCAGCCGGGACCCATGCCAGGCCTCTCTCCCGCGCACTGCAGAGCGAGAAGCGGCGGGCGGGGGAATGGGACCGGCGGGCGGCGGCCCCGGCGCTCCCCGAGGGCGGCCCCCGAGAGGCAGGGGCGAGGGGAGGCGGGACTGCGCATGCGGCTGGCGGCCGGCAGGTGGCGCCGCCGCCTCCGCGGCGCGGCGGGAACGGGCGGCGGGGCTGGGGGCGGGGGGAGGGCGCGCCGGGCGTCCCTCCCCTGAGGTAATAACGGCGGCCTGAGGCGCAGCCCGCGGAACGGCCTCTGACGGGGGGAGCCCGGAGGTGTTAAAGCGCGATGTGCCACGGGCAAGACTTTACTCCAAACTTAAGAAAGCGCTTGTATCTCTTACTCGTGCTTTTCTTTCCGTCCTGAAGATGCACCGCGCACACCTGAATGTCTGCCAGTGCTGCAGCGTGGGGGCCTGAGGGTGAAACGTCTCCCGCATCTTGTGCCCGTTGCTGTAGCGGTGTGGAGGAAGGAGCTGCGGTGTAGGCCGTGACCTGCTGCACCACCCTGCTGCTGCTTTAAACGCCAGTTTATCCCATTTTCAGTACTGTTATATATGTTGCAAAAGACCCATCGGTCTACAAACTGTGAGACAAGGAGGCTGCAAGTTAGGTCAGGCAACAACCTCAACTTGCTTTCTTCCCTGCTCAAGGCTGTCAGCACCTACCTCACGTGCTGAGGTCTGTGTACTCCCAAGTACAGACTTGCGTGAAAAATGTTGGAAGCAGGAGGTGCACAGCTTTGGGACTGGGATATTTTTACATAAAAAGATGTTATTTTTGCACAATGCAAAGACATTATTTTCGTACAATGCTTTTTTTCTTTTCTTTGAAGCTGCTAAACCATCTAGTACCTAGTGTATTACATTAAAGTTAATGGCTCTGGTTTCTAGAGCTGTTACATTCTCCTTAATAATGTTAAGGGGGGGAGGAGTAAAATAAGTTTTTTGTTTCCATTATTTTAGTCAAAAAGCAAGCAACACAGTCAAGAAAATCAAAACTGATGGGAAAAACATAGCCTTGCAGCAGAATTTACATATATATGCACACATCCAAAGGGGAACTTGCAAGTAAGCTAGCTTATCACATGATAACACACATATCTTTGCAATAAGTACAGCTATCCAACATATCACATCACTATTTGACGTTATAACATGTAAGCACATGATTTCCATTAAAAAAGCCCTATAACCAAAACCAAAAACCAAACCCAAAGGCTGTCACTTTAAATTGCTTCTAGTTGCTCTTCAGAGTAGAATATTTTTCATAATTTTTCCTCCAATTTATTGACTTTTCTATTTCTCCTTCTTCTCTTCTATTTTTTCTAATACCATAGGGGAAAAAAGTAAAAAGCTTACATGATTTTCAGAGGGCAGCTTTCCATGCTAGAAAGAAAACCTAATAACTACAGTATTTCCCAAGAAAATGTTACAAGCAGCTAGATTTCAGAATATGAGCAGCCCAACCAGATCTGGGAAAGAGCTTGTCACTCTTCAGATTGTCCTACCCACTGTGACTGAAACATCAGTTCCAGTTTTACGTCACAGAAATGTGCAACTTGATTTTAGCAGGGAAGTGACCTTCCCGTTGTATAGACATCATTGAAAGCAATGTTGCTTAGTCCTGATGCTCATTTTTAGTGACCTACATTGCTGAGATATTAAGGAAAAGCCATGAAAAAAAAGGTCCAACATCTAGGAAAGAAACCTCGTGGTACAAGACTTACAGAGCAAAATCTATACAGCTTTTTGGAACGATGAAAGATATGCAAATAAAGGCTGCTTTACTATGAGGGATTTTTTTCGATTTTGGTGATGTAGCTGAAAGATTATGTAATGCCTGCAAGTCACTTTTGTAAGTTCATCCACGAAATCATAGTTCTCACAAGTAAGGCATCTGGAGAGGGAACCAGAGGGGCAGGTTTGTGTGGGTCACTATTGCTGGGTCCAGAGGGACCACCGATGGTCTTCTGTGGGAGTGACCAAGCGCAGACTGATACTGACCTGTTCTGGGGTGGTACTGGCAACAGTGACACACTGTTTTAGGTGGTGGCAGCACAGGATTCAAAAGACTGGCTGTTCCCTCTCAGTAGAGGTGGCTGAGAGAAGTCCCTGTGCTGAGATGGGCCTTCCTGGGTTTTCAAAGCAGCATAGTGCCATGATGGAGAACAAGGGCTTTGCTGTTCCTGTGGGAGGCCCAGGACATGGCAGTTTCTTCTCCATGAAGATGCTCAGCCCCCACCTCTCCCCCAAAGCATGCTGTTCTGGAGGCACTTAGCCCCTGTAACTGGAAGGTTGCCTGCCTGCAGCCTGAGTGTGGATGGCCTTGCAGGACGTGAGATACAGTCTGCTTTTCCATATAAAAGAGTGAAATCAGCCATAATAAGGCCATGGGCAGGGAACAGTTTCTCTGTGCTAGTGGTATGGTTGACCTGTCTGGCGTTACTCTCTGGACTTGAGAAACTTGCTGATATTTTTTGTATTCTGTAAACACTCTCCTGTGGAGGGGATATCAAGGGAAGAGAGAAGAGCTAATTACCCTGACTTCATCTCTGCCCAATTTCCTCCCTGATTAAATAGGGCTGACACATGCCTTGCACGAAGATTAAAGCTACTTGGTCATGGAAAATTGTCATTAGGGCTGATCAGCTACTTCTGTAGAGGCTCCAATGAACCTAGTGGTAGCTCCAAGGAGCCCAGTAGTTGTTTGATTTGACATGCATGGCAGAATCCTGAATATTACGATAAATCTAACAGGTCTTTCAGATATTGGTTTTTTTTGGTTTTTGTTTTTTTTTTTTTTTTTTTTTTTAAAAAGCAATGCTTAGATGTTTAGCAAGTTATAAAGCAATAGTTAGAAGTTGGCTAATTTCCTATTCCTTAGCTGTCAGAGCCTGTTTTGAGAAGGCGACATTTTACAATTAGTGTTTCTACCTTTCTGGCCTATTTTCACTGAAGAATCTAAGGAAGATGGAAGTGAGTGAGAAATAAAATCTGTAGGGACAGAAGTTAGCTTTTACAAAGCAGTACTATGTACAAGGAAAAAGGAAATAATGAGACTTTAGAAATGGGATTCTTTTCTTCTTTTTTCTAAAGGAAACATTAGAGTCAGTGCTGTGCTCACCGATGATGGCAGGTTGTCACAGGATGGTGGTGAAACCAGGCCCTGTGCATGCCATGGGGCTGCATTTCTCACTCCATCATCCTTGCTTTGGGAGCTGGCTTCCAGCACTGGCTTTTCATGAGGGACCCCTCAAGTTCTGGTCTCCAGTCAGGTTGTGTCTCAGGAGGAAGATTAGTTTCTCTTTTAAAGCTTCCCAGGTTAAGCTTAGCTTCTCTCTCTCTAAGTATGTGTCACAGCAGAGCTCTGGGGTGCAGCACACATCTGGGAGTCTTGCAGAGACAGGATTGCTCACCTCTTTTGGGCTGGTGCTGGCTTTCCTCCTTTTTCTTAGCAGCAGGTATGAAACTGGCTGAATTGGTCTCTGCCTTTCAGAGAAACGTGCAGCAGAACACCTGCATCTGCCCAATGTCATTTTTTGAAAAGCTGCCTGGAGTCTTCTGTCCCCTAGTACTGGGCTTGATCACAGTTTGAAAGCAAAGATGATGTCTGTAGTGCATGCAAAGCTTTGGGAAGAGAGGAAAAATTGGCAAAAAACCCGAAGTGCAAAACTGGCAGCACTCACAAACTGCAGATGCCTTTCCCACATCTCTAGCGCTTCAAAGCCAAGATCTGGGCTCAAGTGTGTCAGCAACAGCCTCATTACTGCCAAATAAGGAGGGTGTACCTCCTCTGTGTTCAGTGTGCTGCCACATAGATAGCAGCCGTGTTCCTTTTGTTAATAGCGTGGTGCTACTGACACCAGAGCACTCTTCTCTCTGACCTCCTATGTCCTTTTCAGAGCTGCTGCTTAGCAGGATCTGACTCCCACAGCAGCTGTGTTTCTTGTTCCCAGGAACATGACCTTGTATTTGTACGCATCGATTCTCAATCACGTTTGAGCTGCTTCCGTCCACCTCTGGCTTTGAGCAAGATAAGAGCACAGGATAGACATAATGCTCATTGATTAAAAAAAAAAAAAAAAAAAAAAGTCACTTTTAAACTATGTTGCAGTGGCTCCTGAGCTCACTGGGAGGAAAGTCCACTTTAAAACTTGAGCTCCAATGGAAGCTAAAATGAATACTTTGATGTGCTCCTTTGTATCAAGCCTGTTTTCTCAATATAAAAACAAATAAGCAGGAGTTATGTTTTAGACTCCCATGCAGAAAGGCAAGGAGTACAATCTCTTTCTTATTTTCCCTTCTGATTAGGTTGTTCTGTTCAAGATGTGATGTGGAACCAACTTACAGTGAAGCAACTTCATTTCTCAGAGATGAGAAGGTCTGCACTGAGAGGACCATCAAAAATGGCAAGGTACCAAGTGGGACGTAACGAGTATCAAGTAAAACGTATGCTGCTCCACCCCTTTGTACTCAGTCCTCTCTTCCTGCCAAACTGAAATGGGATAGTGTTGAACCACTGAAATACACTGACCCTTTAAGCCCCAAAACTTATGCTGAGGAGACTAAGCACTACACCTCAGGCTGACATGTGAGTACTCCTCAGCATGTCAGAGCGCAGGGTTAAACTGAAGCTAAGAGCTGCCTGGTATACTTGTAAGATCAGCCCCTGTTCCCATAAGGAATACAGTTCTGTGCTGTCTTATTAAGGAGAACCACAAGGTATGTTGTAATGTTACTGGTTAATGAAGTTCAAGAGTGAAAAAGGGCAATAGGGATGGGATGGTGACAAGAAATAGCATGAGCAGCAGATGTGACCTCCCAGGCTAACTGGGAGAGAGCTTGCAGGAGCACAAAAATGCTCATGTTAGACCAGGCTTTTTTTCATACCGCTGAAGAGAGGTTTACTTGCTCTGCTGATTGCCTCTGGCCAATTTTAATCTTGAGAGTATTCCTGCCTTGTTCTCTGCTTTGATCTCTTTCCTTCTGAGTCAAAACACAAAGATGTTATTAAGATAAATTAGTAAAGACAGCTCAGGAACTGGGTGGGAAATGCTGATCATCATCTCCCCTGGAGATAAAGTAATCCCCATGCTCAATCAATGCAGAGTATGCAACAGTCCTGAATGACTGCTTTGAAACATGGGAAAACAATGGTGTTCTATGAATTGACTGTATTTGGCCTAATTATAGAAGACCTTTGGACAGGGGTACTTAGAAATAATTGGAGAGAGTGCCAGAAATACGCGGTGCTGAACAGGCTAGCATGGACTGAGTAACCTTTGTGCTTTAGCATTAAATGCCCTTTCTGTGCAGGCCTGGTTTCGTTGTCGTAAGTGAAGGAGTGGAAGTGCTCTGGAGGAAAACACTATGTAAAGTTTAGTAAAGAAAAACACATGGGAGTGTCTGAATCATGGCAATGTTTCCGTTTGAGAGCAGCCCTCAGGGCTGATTTGGTTTTGAGCAAAATGAATGAAAGGTGCAGTCTGGGCTTTTTGTGCATGCAGTGCCTTTGTGCTGAGATAATAAGACCCATTTGGGGGCACATAGGTTAAGTTGGTTAACTTGAGCAATTGGAGGTGACAAATACCCTGAAAAGAGAAGATAAGTTCAGGAGTTATTCTGAATAGAGAAAAGAATAGCATCAGGTATTTATAAGATTCTGAAAATAATTTCACTAAGAAAGCTCTGACTTAGACTCAGCCTACAGCTATAATTCAAACCACTTCTATAACAGCTACACTTCTCAGTAATTTCTACTTCTAGAATAATCACTAATAGAAACAATCAGCTATTTCTGTAACTTCTCCTAAATGGTACAGTAAAGAATGGTTTGCATATTGCCTGTTTACAAAGATCAGCTGTATTGGGTTTGCGTGGCAAGGTTTTGATAGTGGGGAGGCTACAGGGGTGGCTTCTGTGAGAAGATGCTAGAAGCTTCCCCCATGTCCAACAGAGCCAGTGCCAGCTAGCTGCAAGATGGACCCACCGATGGCCGAGGCTGAGCCCATCAGCAATGGTAGTAGTGCCTCTGGGATAACATATTTAAGGAAGGGGATAAAAAACCCCTGAGCAACAAATTGCAGTAGAATAGAGGAGTGGAGAATATGTGAGAGCAACAGCCCTGCAGGCACCCGGGTCAGTGCAGAAGAAGGGGGGCAGGAGATGTTCCAGGCACTGGAGCAGAGACTCCCCTGCAGCCGGTGGTGAAGACCACGGTGAGGCAGGCTGTGCCCTGCAGCCCATGGAGGTCCACAGTGGAGCAGGCATCCACCTGCAGCCTGTGGGTAACACCACGCCAGAGCAGGGGAGGAGTGTGAAGAGTCCTTCCCCTGAGGAAGAAGGAGCAGCAGAAAGGATGTGTGACTGCAATCCCCATTCCCCATACACCTGTGCTGCTGGGATGGAGAAGGTAGAGAAATTGGGAGTTAAGCCCAGGAAAAAAGGAAGGGGTGGGAGGAAGGTGTTCTTAAGTTTGGATTTTATTTCTCATTATCCTACTCTGATTTGAATGATAATAAATCAAACTAATTTCCCCAAGTCAAGTCTGTTTTGCCTGTGACGGTAATTGCTGAGTGATCTCCCTGTCCTTAACTTGACCCACGAGCTTTTTGTTGTAATTTCTCTCCCCTGTCCAGTTGAGGAGTGATAGACCCATTTTGGTGGGTACCTGGTGTCCAGCCAGAGTCAAGCCACCACATCATTGTAAATCTGAGATATAAAATAGAGTAATTAATGTACAGTTGCTGTGATTTCTATGATTTATGAAAGTCCATGAACATTTAACAATGCCTGCAGACCTGAAGGGCATACGTCTGAAGCAGCATAAAACACCAGAGTACATTGCAGAAAACAGGACGGGATAGTGTTCCAGTGCATATAGTAATGTTCATAACTTTGCATTGAGCCTACCAGGGAATCTAATCCTGTGAAAAATTTGTGAGGCCTTTTGGGTTGTGGTTTTTTCCTGTGGTAACTCCAGGACTCCACTTTGACCTGCAGGCCTGATGAGGAGTAGCTTTTCAAATATCAGTGGGTAGAAAACCTAAGCATCTTTTGACAAGCTTCTACTTAGACAAACTTGTACTGTTGGGAGCAGTGAGGAGTAATTGTGAAATATAGGCATCTCTGTATTTTTGTTTTAGAGCAAAATAAATATGACAGTGTAATTGAGAGCTGGGATCAGTCAGGATAGGGGGAACCAAGAATTTGAGGAAATCCTCCCTGTAAGTCCATTAAATTGGACATGTCTGTGACCTTGAACTTTCAGTTCAACATAGCTGCATTTTTACTAGCTTCAGTCTGGTCTAAAGTGAAGAATAAGTTAACTGAACCACAACCAGGATGTATTTCTTAGGCACAGGAGTTGCTAGAAGAGTGTGGTAGGGAGCTGTGCAGCAGGAGCTGGTTTGAAGCTGGCAAGGTCAGGACTAAGGGAAGAACAATAAAGGAACTATGGCATGAAGTATGATGATTTTCCCCTCCTTCCTTTTTTCTCCTAGACTTTTCTCAGAAGGATGCTGATGAAAAGCACAGCATCCCAGTCCTCACTTCCAGAATATGATTAGCTTGCTGTTAAAAATGGGAGTTAAGGAAGGTAGGGCAGCTTCTTTCTTACAACTCACCCAGCCATACATGCAGCACTTGCTTCAGGTGACTCTTCACTGGGATCTAGCTTTCGGGGCTGATGCAGTGTTACAGTGCAAGTTAAAAGGCTCCATGTCAGAAACAACAAAACCGGCTTGGAGGTGACTTTGGTGACTTTTGTGGTTAATAAAACTGTAGCATGCATTTAAACAGCACATTTTATCTATAGCTGTTGAACTGCTTTGTCATAATGTCTTGAGTGACAATGCTGCCCCAGTTTAGCAGAATGAAGATCACCCCTGAGTCACAGATTACCAGTGACTTCCTCAAGCTTGTGCAAGGAACAGCTGAAGAACCAGGAAGACAAACCAGTTAAATTGGCTTCTAGGTCTAGGCGCCTGGCTCAATGTCAAGCCAGGTCCTGCTCCTCTGGGCTGAGAAACATTTCTCTATATGCTCTTGCCTGGGCTAAAGTACATGGAAAGGCCAGTCACCAGCAAAAGAAACCTTTATAAGATATTTTTCCCCCTTTAAAGAAGCAGCTTTATCTGGGATAGAGTTAATTTTCTTCATAATAGCTGGTACAAGGCTACATTTTGGATTTGTGCAGAAAACACTGTTGATAACACAGGGATAGTTTAGTTACAGCTGAGCAGCGCTTACACAGCACCAAGGCCTTTTCTGCCTCTCACGCTGCCCCACCAGTGAGTGGGCTGGGGGTGCACAAGAAGTTGGCAGGGAACACAGCAGGGACAGCTGACCCCGACTGACCAAAGAGACATTCCATACCATATGATGTCATGCTAGCATATAAAGATGTGGGAAGAAGAACGAAGGGAGGAGGTTTGGAGTGGTGGTGTTTGTCTTACCAAGTAACTGTTACACGTACTGGAGCCCGGCTTTCCTGGACATGGCTGAACACCTGCCTGCCAATGGGAAGTAGTGAATGGATTCCTTGTTTTGTTTTGCTTGCATGCGCGGCTTTTGCTTTACCTATTAAACTGTCTTTATCTCAAAACATGGATTTTACTTCCCCCTCCACTGGGGGCGGAGAGTGAGCAAGTGGTTGCATGGTGCTTAGTTGCCAGCTGGGCTTAAACCGTGACAAGCAGGCTGACTTTCTTCAAGGTAGGAAGGAAACAGTAGAGTCACCAATTAGCACAGCTGGGTTGTGATAGATACAGCTGTTATTAGTAGTGGTAAGAAGTTAATTCCTTCCCACTGAAAATGCAGTGACTGCAGAGAGGAGCCTGGATGACCCAAGTTCCCTTTTCTGGCTGTTTGTGAGGCACTGTAACTTTGTGACAGAGCTTTTCAAGGGTGGACTACATTTGTAGGCTGTCATACAGCCAAATGTTTTGTAGCCCTGTAGCTCAGTATTTACTGTGATCATGGTAACACACATTGCTGTATATGTAACAGGCCAGAGGTTTTTCAGGAACTCTGTAAGGCCTGAGGACTTAAGACTTTGTCTGGGCTTGTCTTGGCTGACCTGGGGCGTTGCTTTAGCTTGTTTAGCTGCAACAGCAATTTCCTAATGACCAGGTGACTGTTACACAATTTGATCTACTTTTGCTTAGCTTTGTGCAGTTGTGTGATGTAACTATAATTTTTATGTAGCTGAGAGTAACAATTAGTTATTTTATGTAGAATGAAGAATGTTAGACCCTAGCAAAATGATGCGGCATAGAGGACTATAAACATGTTATGATAGCAGAGGCCTCAAAAGGAAAGCTACTGGATGCACTGCAGAGGAGTGCAGATATGAGATGCCAACAGGGGGCATTGCGTGATACTTGAGACCCCAGAGCTGTAAACAATGCATCGAGTGGCAAACCTAGCAACTGGGTAAAAATGGTTTTAGGGGTAACAAAGAAAAAGTATCTAGCGTATGTAAAACCTCATAATGTGGTGTGAGGACAGCCACCTTAGGAACCAGGTGAGCAGTGGGAAGGTGAGTATAACAGCGGAAGAAAGGGTAGAAACTATGAGATGCATTTCACTTGTATGAAACTTGAACAGTTTCACTTATATCATTTTTGAGACTTAACAGCAGTCTGTGTTTTCCTTTTTCTTTTTCTATAATAATTAGATCAGGATTAATAATTCAATGATTGCGAGTTAATGTTTCAGTGGCAGTAACAGTACATTCTTGGCTTTGCTCATACGTTGTGTGTCTTTTTGTCCATACCAGGGCTTTGACTGTAATACTTTGAACAAAGTGCATCCAAATGTCTTCCTAAAAAGTATCATTACACACTGAGAATACTCAGCAAAAAAATATGGAGGTGAAATAGCTCAGAAATTCCCTAAAGTCAATACTACATGTTTTCCTTAGGTATGTATTTACAAGAAAAAGAATTGCTTATTTGTTCTATAGGAGGTGAAACAATGTAATAACATTCTGAAAAGGCATTCCTATGATTTAGGTGTTTCAGTCAAATATATATCTTTTCCTCAGGATGTTTGTTATCAGTACTTCAATAAGCTTTGTGAAAAGTTATTTACACCGTATGTTTTTGGATGAAGGGAAGGTGAATGGATCACTGGTTATTAAAGGAAAAGCTCAGAAGTTGTTTATTATTGATTCATCCATTACACAGTAAATATTTCATTCAGATATTTCATGAGGCTGTATTCAAAATATAATGCATTGTATTTTGTTTTGCATCATAACATGGATATGCTACAAGAAACTTGCAGTAAAACAAGATTAATTTTTATTTTTAGAATATGATTTGAATCAAATGCCTTTATAATGAAGTTTGGCATATGTACTGTGACTTTATTTTCCCTGAACAAGTATGACTATTAATATTCCTTATCATAAAACAAGCCTCTGATTAAAAAACATTTTTATATGTAATTTACAACAATCTGGTGGATGTATTGGAATATGCCCTCATTTTCTAGTTCAGTATAAATATACCTCTTGAAAACTCTTCTAGTATATCAGTCAAATTTGCTGATAGTTAAATTTTAATTTGATGAATTTTAATGATAAATTTGATTCAATATATAGAGAGCTCCATAACTGAGACTTTGGTTCTAATTCTGATAGTGCAGCCGTTGGTTGTCGAGTAATTTCCCATTAAGATACAGCATGAAAATTGTGACGCTGAGAAATATGCATTTTGAGCACCTGAATACTCTGAGAAGTAGAGTTCTGGACTGATTCCTGATGTCTAACTTGCAAAGATCTTGTGGTGCAAGATCCTTTTTCCACATCAAAATTCCTTTTGCAAGCATCTTGGGCTTTGAGCTGCAGCTCAGGTTTCTTCCCTGAATTATGATACCTGGCTTGCCACTTTGTACTGCAGTGCTGGGACTTTGGCCCAGACAAAGTAGGACAAGCAGTGATGGGAGGAGATTTGGATTTACCAACAACATACCACATCTCTGCAAACTGCAGGATTGGACAAGTTAGCTTAAGAGTCCATAAAGATAAAAAAAACAAGGTGAGACAGTGGCCAGCCATCCTCATTAGGTGTTGCTGATGCTGCATAGGAAAATTTCATGAAGGACTGTGCAGTGGTAGGTCATATCAAAATGTCTTGCATGAAATGAACCGCTGTCTTTTCTTTCTGGCTGCCCCTGCAGTACTTGTCTGATTGCCTCTGGAAATGGAGTTTATCAGCTCTTACTTCCATGTGCTGCCAGCTGGAATACAGAATGTAGCTGGAAATAAAGACATCATTTGAGAAGTTAAATTTTTCATTTCTCTCTCTCTCCCCCAGCTGCCCTGAAGTTTTATGTGGCCTGCAAACATCTTTGTGTCTGAAGAATATCTGTAGGCATCTTTTACCTTGCTGAATGCAAAGGAAAATATGAGCCCTCTACTGCTAAGCAGAGATGGCAACTCCATAGTAATTATGCTGAGGATCCACATGTGTACTCTTAAAAAGAACTTTTGTATATTCAACACATCTCAGCAATAACATTAAATTATTTCTGGTTTTTGCTGTACTTCCCATTTACTGTAAAAACCTACAGATGGTCAAGTAATGACAGAAAATGTAATTTCATGGAAGTATTGAAGCAACCTAGAAGTTAAGAAAAAGTTGGTAACTTACATTTTATTATCTTCCCTGCTGTTCTTGATGGCATTCTCTGTATTGGATCACAACTCCCTCCCTCAGTGTCTACTACCATGTTGTCTCTCTTGCTGAGCCACAGAACAGTTCTGTTGGTGGGGCAGGAGCTGCATCTCCTTAAAGACCTGCCACACTTCAGCCTCCTGTAACAAAATCAAAGGAGCTTCCTCCAGCGTAATTGGTACTTACCCTAGTTACAGCCATCCTGTGACTTGTGAATCATGCTTGAGACTTGGCAGTGCCTCCCAGGGCTTCAGAGGGGACTGAGGCAGTCCATACCTGGAGGCTATACAAAAATTTCCTTGGAGCCTCTAGCCTGTTCCATAGTTTTATAGGGCAGGTGCAGCTGTTCAATGAGGTGCCCACAGCATGGGGGCTGCAATACATAACCATCCGAGACAGAGGCGTAGCTTTGAGCTAATGGGAAATCAGAGTCAAAACAAATGAGTTTTGTGTTTCTGTGTAAAAGTCGGCATTGTCCAAATCCCTTATTCCACCAGCTGACTTTGCTCTTTGGACTCCTGTTACCCTTTCTCTTGCCCCTGCCACTCCCTCTGCCACTGGCAATACAAACCACCTCAGTCCTAGCTCCTGTCAGTGACAGTAAGAGAAGATGGCTGCTCTTCTTGCACAGACCACATGCAGTAGGACCATAAGGAAAAAGAAAAGGCTGCCTCTTTTGTTCAGAGCATCCTGTGACAGCCTAGGACTGAATAAGCTGTTGCTTCCTGCTTGCTGTTTGCTGTGGGCATCTGTCTGGATATGTGTCTGGGTAAAATTTTTTCTGCTCTGCCTTGAAAATGGCAAAGGCTGGCAGCTTGTCTTGGAATCAAAGAGAAGCTGCATCCTCTTTCAGCATGTGCATGCTTTTTGTCAGGGAATGTGGGCCCCCTTACTTGCCTGCCTTGTGAATTATCTGAAATACACATGGATGGTATAGTACCTGTCAGCACAATTCACTAGACAGCTCTGGAGAAAGAAACAGTTATAATAATAATTTCTTTCCCCTGTGCATCAGGAAAGAGGGATTAAAAACTGGAGATGAAAGACTATTGAAGCCTTAGGACATTTCATCACTTTTTCTTGGGGCAAATGCAGGTCTCTTTCCTATAGTAAACACATTTCAAGCTGTTCAGTTTTAAATTTATTTAGTGACAATACTTCTGAGGCTTCCCTGGAGAGGTTATTTTTAATAATGTAATTTATTTAATAGATGCTACTGTTGGGGATTTTTTTTCTTCTAATTTACTAAGCACTCAGTGGTTTTCATCTTTCAAGCACATTACAGACATTAATAATCTGCAGACAGTTACTGAGAGGTAGCTAAGCCACCACCTCTCTCACCCTGAGCCTTTCTGTTACTAACTCTGCAGGAACTTCATTCAACTTAACTCAGACATGTTTTTCTGCAGTTAAATGAGAATTTTTACTATGGTAAAATGGCAGATCAGGCACAGAAATTTTTTTTCTCTCTTCCATTCTTATTTTGTGTGCAACTTGCTCATTATATCAGATGTTTCCTAACATTCAGCCCTAAAAATGTTTTTCTTTTGCCAGCTGCATCTCATTGTTCTTATCTCTGCCCCAAGCAACACTTCACCTTTTGGTGTGTGCCAAGTGTGCAGGATGGTTACCTGATGTGGCCTTGTCATTGCAGGGCTCAGCTCCCTCTCTTTGTTCTGTCATGCCTACCATCCTTTTGAACTAGGCCATCTTCTGTGCTGATATCAGACTCATCTGGCATCTCTGAGGACCAGTTTGTAGTGGCATCTGTGTTTCCTCTCTTCTCCCAGCAGCAAAAGCTGCTTCATTGCCCAAGGCAGCTAGAAAAATTGCTGTTGTCTCTCCTATGCGTCACTCCATGTAGAATGGCAACTCCACTTCAGCTTGGAACAACCTAGACGTCTAAATACCTGAGAAATTTATCAGAAGGATGAAGGTTTCAGGAGATGACACCAGTGCCCATTAATGTCCTTATGAGAAGGAAAAATGTGCAAAGAAATGCTATGATTGATTGATTATCAACAAATCGAATGCCTTTTGTTAGCCTGTTGTCCAAAACACCCCAGAGGTGTCCTGGGGCTCTACCAAGTTGCCCTTGGCTAGCCTGTGTCCTTGTATCCTCACCTTGGCTGCTGGTGAGGAGAGTGAGGTGGACAGCGATCTGCCCAGCTCTGCACCCTCCGAGAGTCCCTCTGCTTTCTGCGTGAACCTGGAGCTAGTGCCAGTGTGGGATTCAAAACATATTGGTCAGAACTAAATGTTTCAGGTCAGAAACCCTGGGAGGCTGCTTGTGAGGGTCACACTGTGGCCCTGTCTCACCCCCTTGGCAGCCTAAACACGACCCCAGAAAAAAGCATCTATTACACTTGGCCACTTGTGTTTGAGGGCTTATATGTTTGGACTAGATTTTAACACAGAGATATTACAAAACAATTACTGACTGACTGGGACAGCGGTCCTCTCTCCTCAAGAAGTGGTTTGAGCACTGCAAGGCAAGAATTGCCTGTGCCTTGCCTGTGTGAATTGCGCTACGTTTCTGCTACCTTGCAATGTGTACATGGCTAAAAATAGCATTGGCCTTTTAACCATCACATTGCTCACCAAGCACTTACCTGATTGTAGGCAAATAACCGGCGCATGTGACTAGGAAAATCAAGGTAGATCAGAAAAGCATTTGTCTGCCTTGTTTTCCTGGTAATTTGTCTCATGAACTGGGCTGTCATTTTAAATGCAGCAAGTGCCTGTGTATTCAGCTTGCACCACTCCAGATGGGAAGTTCACCTGTTTCACATTTTATAATCTTGTATTTCAGTGCAGTGTTTAAAACTGTTGCCTTTGTAATAGCTAACTCCAGGACAGAATTACACACCGCCTCAAACCCAATAAAGTGCTTCAAGGAATATTTGCTATAGGATCTTGGCTTTTTAATGTTCTAGTCTGTGTCCTCTTTTTGCTTGGGTTAGCCTGCACAGTGCAGAGCCATATGGTACCCTGGTACACCTGACAGAGCAGATCGGAGTTTAATCTGATGTTATACTTCAGGTCAGCCAGAAAACACAGTTTCAATCACTGTCATAAACATATTTGAGTCAAAGTCTGAATGAAAAACCCTCTGTATATTTGCATTATTAGCTAATCTTCTCTGCTGAATGACACAGAACAAAATACCGCCCACCATCTTACTGACCATAAAACTGGTGTTTGAATTTTGGGACAATGATCTTGGATGAAGGCCTGTATCCTGCGCAGTTCCACTGATAGCACATGACTTCTGTTGGCACCTCCTCTGGGATGTTTGCACTCCATTTTGGTTTTGTCAGCAAGATGAATGCCAGTCCTCCTGAGCATCACATGTCCTGAACCAGTATGTTCCCCTGACAAAATCCCCAAGTCTTGCTACAGTAGCTGTTGCAAATAGACCTCCAGAAGTTATTCCCTAGCCTGGGAGTGTGTCTGTCCTGGCTGAAAGTGATGGCACAGGACAGTTTTGTTGAAAAGTGGCAGAAGGAAGTGGGATGTCTGGAGGTGCACCTCCCTGTCCAAAGCTGATATGTACAACTGGATGGAGATCCTGTGGCATGAACAACATTGGGAAATTTAACATTATTCCCTGGTTTGGGGCTCTCTGAACTCTTGTTTCCATCCTTTGTCTTTCCTGCTCTCAAAATTTGTGCAATCAGGCAACAAAGCCTTTTGGAGTAATTGATTTGCATCAGTTGTTTACATTAGCAAACCTAATGAAAGAAAAACTACTGCAAGCAATCTTTAAATGGTCACAGAGACTTGGTTTTTGATGTTGTTCTGATCTAGGGCAGAGAGACAGTTTGTAGGGATATAAATGAAGGCATTGGAAGCAGCAGAAAACATACAGGCAGGTGATCATTCAATTAAAATGCATGGTACATATAAAATGATTATAGCAAACCATTCTGTTAGCATTCAGTCTGTATGAATGTTATGATTAACTTTGTAATGTAAACAGGAAAATTGCAGTGGTTTGAATTTCCATTAAAAGATGCCAGAACTAACAGCCTCACTGTTGCTCTGTGGTGCAGGGCTAGAAGGAGAATAGATGAAATTCTGCTGTCTCAGGGGACTTGCCTTTGACTATGCTTGCAGAATAGACAGCAGTAAAAAACCCCCATGCTGTTTGGCCTGGCTATACCTCTTACTCTTTGGCATATTTTGCATGTTTTTAAGTATGCACCTCTAAAGTATGCCTGCCCTGCAAAGAGCTGCTTTGCTTTTCCTGTAATTTAATTTCCTTCTTTATGTTTGGCACCCTTGGGAGGGAATAAAAGGGTTGAAATCACACTACTTGCATTGAGTTTAACATTTAGTATTTACAAGTACTGTTATAACTAAATTACCTGGTCATCCAACCAGAAAGGCTAGAAAAGGCTTAGAAAAGTCTCTCTGACACACCAGCTGGGACCGATGAGCTTCACTGAATGAAACACTGCAGATTCTTGACTGGGTCCTATCTGTTTATCATGTCTGGTTTATCCTTTCCAAAGATAAACATTCCACACCAGTCAGTGTCTTTTCAAATAAGAGTGTCTGTGCCTCCAGTTGTTCTCCCTGCCACCTCACCACATAGTCTAACCTCGGATCATAAACCCCCATATGAGTTAACTTAGATATGAGTGGTACCAGTCAGCATTCAAACATGGACCATACCAAAGCCGGATCATCAGAAAGTCAGACGTTTATAAGGCTCAACACAAATGAGATTGAAATGGACGCTTTGTGCCATTGGGTTGATTGCTAGTGAAGGATGAGAAGTTTACATTTATACAGCACAAAACTGCAACATTCCCATGAATCTTCAGAACTTTTGTCCTCCACAGCTGTGGTTTGCCAGGTAATAGATCTCAGATTTAATGAGAATGCTAAACCCCATCCCTAAAAGCCCATCCCCTCTGGGGTACTTCAAGCTACAGAACATTTCCGTAACACACTACAAAGTGTCTCAATCAGTACCCTGCAGGATGAACCTTGTCCCTAGAGAAGGGACAGGGCTGCTGTGCCAGTGACTCTTGCCCTAACAGTTGATTGTCTTTGGATCTTCTTTCTGGCCAGGGAATGACCTACAAAGGGTCTGGAGAAAGAGGAAGGGACCAAAACTCATAACACTTGCAGTACAAAGGCCCCCAAATTTCATGTGCTATGGGAGCATGGTAGCTGAAGCATGGTAGTTGAAGCATAGGTAGCATGGAAGCATGGTAGCTGAAGTATAGGTAGCATGAAGGGTATTGCCAATGTGTTATATGAGGCATGCAACTTTAAGCATCCTGTTAATAATGTTTCTATTACATTTAGTATTGCAGCTTAAATCTAAGAGCTAGATTTGCTCAGAAGATCAGCATAAGTAATTCAGTATATTTAGGGCAGTCATGAGAAAAGTATTTAGTTGGGTTTTTTTAACTATGCAGCAGTTTTATGTTTGTTGCCATGTAAATCCCTCATGAACATGTTTTCCTTAGCATTCTTGTTTATTGAATACTAAGATTATTGTAAAATGACAGTCATAACAAAAGTTTTATATCATACAAAATTGCAAAACAGCCCTGCTTACTGTGTGTGCTAATTACTGCCAAAACCTTCCTGCACAGATGCCAAGGAAAATAGCTAGCAAAACTGCTGGAACAACGCCCTCACAATCTGCCCAGGTGGACCTCAACTTTTCATGTATGGGCAACCAGAATGTCTTGGGGGCTTCCCCATGGCTTGTGTGCAAGTAATTAGGGAGAAGTTTGAGAAAGATGAGACAAGAGTGACTTGACCCTGCAGAGCACAAAGCTGCCATGTTCCCAGTGGACCTGATTAGGATGGAGCATTTGCATCCCCAAAGGTTGAGTGTCCAGTTCAGTGTAAACAGTTGTGTTTTCTTTCATTTCAGGCCCTCTGTATTTTTCAGCTTTAATAGGTAACAAATAACTTACTGAATTCTATGCAACAGTTGGGGCTCTGTTTTTCAGGAAGAAAATGCATTTCATTCCCTCATTACTGGATGACCACGTACATATAGACAAATAGAGAAAGACATAATCTCCTTTTTTACATGGAGAAATTACAGAGGCTTAAATAAATTCCTATTAAAATCAGTTTTATTAGAGTACCACAAACCTCCTGGATGCATATAGACTAGTTAACACCTGGCTAACACTGATTTTTTGAGTGTCAGTGACTGGATGAAGCAGGTAGTTTCCTGTCTTGCAGCAGCAGTGTATGCATGAATTGTTTTTTGTAAAACTCATTGAAAACCCTTAATAGAACATGTAATACAAATACATTATTTATGTGCCTTTTGCTGTAAGACCAAAGTTACAGTAATTATATAGCTTTTTATGTTCTTAGGGAAAAAAAAAGATGGATTTATTAGCTTGAGCAATTATATGAACAATAGAAAATATGCTTAGATTAGTACAATTTGCACACTGAACAGTGACAGTGTCATGTTGGTGAAGGGTCTGGAGCACGTCTTATGGGAAGCAGCTGAGGGAACTGGGGTTGTTTAACCTGGAGAAAGTAGGCTCAGGGGAGACCTTATCCCTCTCTACAGCTGCCTGAAAGGAGGTTGTAGCGAGGTGCATGTTGGTCTCTTCTTCTAAGTACCAAGCAATATGACAAGAGGAAATGGCCTCAAGATGCACTAGGGGAGGTTTGGATTGGGTATTAGGAAAAAATATCTTCACTGAAAGTGTTGTTGGGCATTGGAACAGGCTGCCCAGGGAGGTGGTTGAGTCACCATCCCTGGAGGTGTTTAAAAGACTTGTAGATGTGGTGCTTAGGGACCTGGTTTAGTGGTGGACTTGGCAGTGCTGGGTTAACTGTTGGACTTGATGATCTTAAAGGTCTTTTCCAATGAAGATAGAATCTAAATGATTCTATGTAAGCTTGTTCTCAGGACTTGAACAGACTAAGGTATTCCTGAAATTAACACGCAATGTTTAAAATAATTTTATTTATCTGGTGCTAGTGATCTATAATGAATGCAAATTCTCTGAGGAAACATATGCAGGTGTGTATGTTGGGAGGGAACAAACGCAGTGATTTCCTTCTGGTGTGTGCAGTGCTTCCCTTCCTCCTCTGGGTGTGTGAGCCCCTGGGAATCGACTTTTGGTGCTTTTATGTATGAGCTCTTCAACCTTGCTTGGAGGGAGGGAGAGAGAAACATAGACAAGTTCTTGCTGAAGGTAAGATACCTGGCCTTATCCAAGTACAAGTGCTTTTCCTTTACTCTGTAAATCTCCAGCATTGCTAGCTGCTGGCTTTGGCAGTTAGGCCACTTGCTGACCTTGGACAGACACATGATAACAGGGAAATTAAATGGCCTACCTGCAGTCAGAAATCAGAGTGTCTCATTCCCAGAAAGTTCCTGCTCTTCAGCCTCAAGACTGTTTTTCTTTCCCAAAGGCAGTTGCCTTCCTGAGTGGGCAGGAGATATGTTTATAGACTTAAAAAAGGGGTTTTCAATCTGTGCTCAGACTGCTAGATTCTGCTGATACTTACTAATGGATCTGTGACAGGTGTTGAGGAAAATCAAAGTTAATATCGCTAGGCTGAATTGCCCCGTACTGGAATCCTCAGTCCCCCTGGAAAATTTTCAGTGTCCCACGTATTCAGGAAAGATGGAAAACCATTATCTTGAGATGTAATTTGTAAGAGCTGGAATAGTAGTTCTTATGAGGAGAACTCTGTAGAGTAAATATATCCTCCATCTACCTCATAATGCCACAAGAGGTTCAATTCTAGTCACGTATTTTTATAAATATTGACTCCTTCATTATTAACTATTTCAATCTTTGTAATTTAATATTATTAATATTTTTAGTAATTATTATTAGTTGTATAGTAATTACAATCATGTATTGATTGGAAATGCAATGTTCTAATGATAAATTCTGTGTTCTTAGTGATGTGAATTTACATCTTCATATTGCAGTGCTGAAATTTTATTTACTCTCCAAAGCAAACAGCTTTCTATGTATTTCTGAAGCATGGTCAGCAGTCTTTAGTCTTTCTATTACATTTTGCTTTTGTGCAGTCCCTTTTGTGGGGAGTTTAAATAGACCAGGACCCTTAGGAAGTAAATCTCTGGGCAGTCTCACAGATGATGAGGTAAAGTTGGGTAATGCTTACTTCTTTTGTTAACAGGGAGATGTGTGAAGAGGGCAGTGATTCATTATTTTATCCCAAACACAGTGTTTAAGTTTCTCACATTCAGTTGTGTAATAAAATCTCCTCCTCCTACAAAGCAGCACTAGCTTAACATCTCTTCCAGGAAGAGTGGCCAGAGTAGTCAGTGAAGGCAGTAAATGGCTTAATTACCATCAATGCTTTGATTATAGTTTTTAAATTTTGGTGAAATTGTTTGGTTTATGGGTTGGTTTTTAAAAGTTGCCTTTTAGGTTGGGTTTTAAATGTGGCAGAGGAGATCAGAGTAAGAAAATTATTACATACAGGTTTGAAACACAAAATCTGAAAGAAAAATGCAGCCTTGAAAGTCTGGGTTGTTTATATTCAGGGCTCCACATCATCCAGTTGTAGCAAGGGAGGGTGGACACCTGTCTGGATTTCTTTCCAGATTTCTTTCCAGATTTCCTTAAATATGAGAAAAAATTTAGATCTGGGAGTTTGGTTTGGGCCCATTTGCAGTTGCAATGGTATACAGCTGTGGGAGAGCAGTGACAGAAAGACAAAGGTTACATAGAGGAGTAATTATTCATAGCTACAATGCAGGAATAGGCAGGATGTCAGTAAAGTTGCTTAGCAGTTGTATTCACACAGTTCAAGCTCTGTTATATTTTCATCAAGAATCTAATGTGCTTTCATGGTATGGGAGGTTATATTTAGAGAAAGAGCAACTTGCTGGGCTTTCCTCATAATTAAAGCACAATCATTATCCACTGCTGTTCCTAATACTCAAACTGAAAGCAGGACTGACTGCATTAGCCTGCTTTTGAACCAGTGCTTTTTACAAGAGGCTACGTCTTACACCTTTTGCTCTAACTGGCAGTCTTTCAATCTCATAGCCTTGTTGGAAGGACTGATGGCCAGATTCAGGCCGCTGCAGGCACTGATGTGACTAGTTGTGAGGTACCTGGCAACCTCCACCCAAGTGAAGCATTTGCTGCTCTCTGTTGACCTATGCTTCTCAGGACTTCTGCTTCACAGGTGCTTAGAAGCAGTCTACAGGGATCCTAAGCAGAGGTGTCTGTAGCAGTTTCTGTCCCCAGCAGCCCATCCTATCCCTTCCATTTCTCCCTACTGTTAGTCATCTAGCAGTCGCTCACCAAATGAGATAACTGGCACTGATTTAAACTTCCAAGCTGTAAAATGAAATTACGTATATCAGAAGCTGGCTCAGAAATTGTGAAGGTGTCCAGGCAGAAATCTTTGCTGTCCATTCTGCAGCTGCTGAACCATGTAACAGGATGGGAACATCCAAGAAAGGAATGAAGCAGATAACTGGGGCAGAGATCGGTCTGTGATTTCAGTCTCCCCATTTGAAAATTCATCTAGCGATACCAGCAGGAATTGGAGGGGTGGAAAGCCCTGTATTAAAACCAGATTTCACTGTAAACCTCACACATAAGCAACATACAGGCTGGGAGTAGGAAACAGTGGTGAAGCCACTAGCAAAAATAAGGCATGAAAAACTGAAGACAGCTTAACCTAACTTTTCAAGGTTCTGATATACAATATTTTTCTCTTTTTTTTTTTTTTCTTCTTTGTTTAAAACGAGCATTTTTTCCCTTGTTGGCTTCAGTGTGTGTGTGTGTACATGGAAATTTAATAGGCATGGAGGAGTCACAGAAAGGCAGTAGGGAAGGATGGTCAGGTGAGAGTCATGCTCTTATTAATGACGTTTTTCTATATTACAATTCTAGCAATAAAGATGATGGTTATCTTTCCTCTGTTGCCTGGCGTAATGCATCCTGTGGTGTACAGAGCAGAAAATGGTTCTCCAGGGGAACTGGGCACAGCTCATCCACAGCCTCCATTACTGCTCTGAATATTGTATATCCTCTTGTGTGGCATTGTAAGTCCGTGTTCCTGTGCTGGCTGCACATCACCTGGGCCTTTCTTCTTTATTTTTCCCACACGCTGCCCACCAGAGAATAGGTCATCCACATCGGAAACTTATGAGAAATGGTGCCACATCCTTCTTCAAATATTAAGAAAAGTCAAGCAAGGAAACTAACTTTAAATCAAGTAGGATCTAATTGCTCCCTCCTGCACTACCAGCTGTCTCTTGTCTTCCACTATTGCTCATAACCCAGGTGTGCTTTGGCACATGGGACCAGGAGAGGCTGGGGATGGGAGGGTGGGCAGTTGAGTTTCTCTGTGCCTGTGTCATTAAACTCAGCTGATGAGAGACATAGGGCAGAGATGGTTGTCTGTGCCTGGGCTGTGTGGAGGAAAGATAAGTCTGATTATGGATCTACCTAGCAAAAACACTGCTTTGCTTTCTAAGTGGTATGAGTCCCATCCAGGCTGCTTGCCTTAACATCCCCTGTGCATCGGGAAATAATCACCTAGACTACCCTAAAATGACTCTTGGTCTTAATTTAGTGACCTCAGCAACTTTGACACAGTGGTGGTAGTTCAAATGGGAAAATGTATACATTAATTTTCTTAGTTCCCCAATGCTATCTCTACCCAGGTGTCTGACCTGCTGCGGCTCAAGTCATAGAATAAATACATGGGGGAAATTTTGAGGGAGGCTTTGTTATGTCTACATTATGTGTCACCACTGAGACATGTTCAGGGGGTTCAGAAGTAAAATGTGTTGCTTTGGAGCTCCTAAGAATGTATGAATGAAGAGGGGCCAAAAAAGTGAATCGTTGGGTTTGGCTTTGGTGGTTTTTAGAAAATTCTATTCACAGTCTATTGTTGGAGGCAAAAGATATTGCAAACCTAGTTTAATAAATATTTTATTTTGGAAGTGAACTTGCTCTAGTAGATAGCACAGACAGAAATCTTTCCTGGCTCACTTTCAGATGTTAAAATTAAGGTAAAATATGTATGTGCAGAGGATAGTTTCAGATGTTGCCAGATGAAAAGCTGAAAATTGAGCATTTTTAACAATCTTCTCCCCAGTTAAAAATTAATATTCTGCTTCTGCTGTCTTCTGATCTACTTCATTCTTTGAGAAGCAAGCTGAATACTTGCTCCAATATTTTTTTGTTGTTGTTTCAGGTAAGGAAGGACACAGGACTTGGCTGAGTGATCATGACACAAGCCTAGTAAGGTCTTCTTTCTGTCTTCTTTCTCTTCCTCATCCTTCACTATACTAAGACTGTATCAGATACTTACAGTAATATAAACCAAAACAGCTATGTATATGCACCAGATGTACATATTGATACTCGTATGAAGCTAACTTTGCAATGAGTTATAGAATAGAATCATAGAATCATTTAGGTGGGAAAGGATCTTTAATATCATGAAGTCCAACCATTAACACAGCACTGCCAAGTCCACCACTAAACCAGGTCCCTAAGCAATATGTCTAAAATCTTTTAAATACCTCCAGGGATGGTGACTCAACCACCTTCCTGGGCAGCCTGTTCCAATGCCCGACAACCCTTTCAGTGAAGATATTTTTTCCTAATACCCAATCCAAACCTCCCCTAGTGCATCTTGAGGCCATTTTCTCTTGTCATATTGCTTGGTACTTGAGAGAAGAGCCCGACATGCACCTCGCTACCCCCTCCTTTCAGGTAGTTGTAGAGAGCGATAAGGTATCCCCTGAGCCTCTTTTCCTCCAGGCTAGACAACTTCAGTTCCCTCAGCTGCTCCTCATCAGACTTGTGCTCCAGACCCTTCACCAGCTTCACTGCCCTTCTCTGGACACGCTCCAGCACCTCGACGTCCCTCCTGCAGCGAGGGGCCCAACACTGAACACAGGGTTCGAGGTGCAGCCTCACCAGTGCTGCTGAGTACAGGAGGCGATAACTGCCCTTGTCCTGCTGGCCACACTGTTTCTAATATAAGCCAGGGTGCTGTTGGCCTTCTTGACCACCTGGGCACGCTGCTGGCTGATACCCAGCTGGCTGTCCATGCCACCCCCCAGATCCTTTTCCTCCAGGCAGTTTTCCAGCCGCTCTTCCCCAAACCTGTAGAGTTGCGTGGAGTTGTTGTGCCCCAGGTGCAGGGCCCGGCACTGAGCCTGGTTGAGCCTCATACATTGGCCTTGGCCCGTCGGCCCAGCCTGCCCAGACCCCTCTGCAGAGCCTTCCAGCCCTCCAGCAGAACAACACTCCCCCCCAACTTGATGATATCTGCCAACTTACTGAGGGTGCACTCGATCCCCTCGTCCAGCTCATGGATAAAGAGATGAAACAGGACTGGCCCCAACACTGAGCCCTGGGGAGCACCACTTGTGACCGGCCATCAGTGGGATGTAACTCCATTTGCCACCACTCTTAGGGCTGAGCCAGCCAGCCAGCTTCTAAGCCAGCATAGAGTGCACCCACCCACGCTGTGAGCAGCCAGTTTCTCCAGGAGAATGCTGTGGGAAACTGTCTCAAAGGCTTTACTAAGGTCCAGGTAGACAACATCCACAGCCTTTCCCTCCTCACTCACTATGCAGGTCACCTTGTCACAGAAGGAGGTCAGGTTTGTCAAGCAGGACCTGCCTTTCATAACCCCATGGCTGGCTGGGCTTGATCCCCCGGTTGTCCTGTACATGCCAAGTGATGGCACTCAAGATGACCCGCTCCACAACCTTCCCCGGCACCGAGGTCAGGCTGACAGGCTTGTAGTACTCTGGATCCTCCTTCCAACCCTTGTAGATGGGTGTCACATTTGCTGACTTCCAGCTGACCAGGATCTCCCCAGTCAGCCAGGACTGCTGATAAATGATTGAAAGTGGCTTGGTGAGCCCTTCCATCAGCTCCCTCAGTACCCTCGGGTGGGTCCCATCCAACCCCATAGACTTGTGTGTGTCTAAGCAGTGCAGCAGGTCACTGACCATTTCCCCTTGGCTTGTGGGGGCTTCACTTAGGGGGGCTGGGTACCCGGAGAACAACTGGTCTTACTATGGAAGACTGTGGCAAAGATGGCATTCAGTACCTCAGCCTTTTCCTCATCCTTTGTCACTATGCTTTCCCCCACACCCAATACAGGATGGAGATCCTCCTTAGCCTTCCTGTTGCTAATGTATTTAGAGAAACATATTTTATTGCCTTTTACAGCAGTAGCCAGATTAAGTTCTAGCTGGGTTTGGCTGTTCTAATTTTCTCCCTGCATAACCTCATGATATCCTTGTAGTCCTCCTGAGTTGCCTGCCCCTTCTTCTAAAGGTCATAAACTCTTTTTTTTTTTCCCGGAGTTCCAGCCAAAGCTCTCTGTTTAAGCAGGCTGTTTTTCTTCCCTGCTGGCTTGTCTTTTGGCACATCGGACAGCCCACTCCTGCAACTTTAAGATTTCCTTCCTGAAGAATGTCCAGCCTTCCTGGACCCCTGGGCCCTTCAGGACTGCCTCCCAAGGGACTCTGCCAACCAGGCTCATAAACAGGCCAAAGTCTGCCCTCCTGAAGTCCAAAGCAGCAGTTCTGCTGACCCCCCTCCTTACCCTCTGAGAATCAAAACCCCTGTCATTTTGTGATTGCTGTGCCCAAGACAGCCTCCAACCATCACATCACCCACAAGTCTTTCTCAGTTCACAAACATCAGGTCCAGCAAGGCGCATTCCCTAGTTGGCTCCCTCACCAGCTGTGTCAGGAAGGTCTCTTCCACGTGCTTCAGGAAACCCCTGGACTGTTTCCTCTCTGCTGTATTGGATTTCTAGCAGATGTCTGATAAGTTGAAGTCCCCCATGAGAACAACGGCTAGCAATTGTGAGACTTCTCCCAGTTGCTTACAGAATATTTTGTCTGCTTCTTCATCCTGGTTGGGTGGTCTATAACAGTCTCCCACCATGATGTCTGCCCTGTTGGCCCTTCACCTGATTCTTACACATAAACACTCAACCCAGTTGTCATCATTGTCAAGCTCTAAATGGTCAAAATACTCCCTAACACACAGAGCTACCCCACCACCTCTCCTTCCTTGCCTGTCCCTTCCAAAGAGATCATAGCCATCTGTTGCAGCCCTCCAGTTGTGTGAGTGATCCCACCATGCTTCTGTGACTGCAACTATATCATAGTTTTTCCGCTGCACAATCTACTTTTCCTACTTGCCTTCCAAGTGGCAAAGTGATCTCAGACATCACCTCTGACTTGCTCTCAAGATGCTTGCCTTAATTTTCTGGTGCTGATTTCATATTCAATACCAATATGTCTTTTGTTCACTCACTATGTACACAAGTGCCTTTAAACAGCTTCAGCATTTTTCCCATGTCTTGAGACTTCACTGCTCCTCTGTCATGGAAAAAGTCTCCACTTTCCATCAGTGGTAATGGTCAGGTTCCGCTCTGAGTTCCTTTTGACATGTTCCAATTTTTAGCTTGCTAAAGGAAAATATTTACTTTTTTATTATCAGCTGTAAAGTCAAGGTTTTACTGTTCACAGAAATAAATGACTTATTATCAATGCAATTCTTTTTTCCAAAGCCTGAGGAAAACCACTTGTAATGGAAATTACAATGGCTATTACTGAAGAGGGGAACAGAATGTTTCCTTTTTATTATCTGTCCTATTAATAGTTACCAAGGAATGTCAGGTGAGAAAGTAGAAAAAGTAGATAACATCAAGTCATGTTTTAATCTTATTTAGTCCCTTGTAATGATGAACCAGAAGAGACCCTAATTATGCAGTTACATGACTTAAATAGTCTTGCTATTGTACATATGTTTGCAACAAGCCTTGAAAATGTTAGCGTGGTTATGGAGCTGATTCTAAACTAAATGTCTCATTCAATCCTTCCATACAGAGGCAGCAATACATCTCTGAAAATGTGAAATTAATTTCTTAAGTAATGCCAAAACCACTATTTTGAGTTTAAGGTTATGTGTGCTTCAGAGGTTGTTTATGTCTGTCCTCACATTTTATTCAGTTGGGGAAACAGAAAAGAACAAGGTTTTCATATGTCACCCAAAACGGAACCAGTTCACCCAGCAGTTGTACCCAAAGAACTTACTCTTTTCAACAAAATAACATTTTGTAGACAGGACACTTCACCAGTCTTTGGATTGCACTCATACTTGAGTAATTTCCATCCCAGTAATTAAGCAAAACACAAATATGACTTTATATGATTTTATTTTGAGCATGGAAGGAAAGTAGTTTGTTACTTCAATAATGTCTCACTAGGAACCTCCTCTGCCTTTTGTATATTATAGAGTGGATGGAAGTGCTAATGTCTGAAAATTTAAGCAAATGTTTTCTTCCAGTTTTAGCCCTCTCTCCTAACACTCCTGAATATTTATCCATTTCTATCTTTATAGCTTGAAATTACAGCAGTTATTTAGTAATTATTTGTATTTCCTATCTTGCTGAGAAATCTTTTGCCATTTAATCTGTCTATATCATATAATCATCTTAGAATGCCAAGTGTAATGTGGAACTCAGAAATATAATGTATAATAAATGTTAAAGTGCATAGGAAGCCATAGGATTTCAGCAGAATAGAGTGGATACAATGAGAGGCTCATCTCCTCAGCTGCTTCTCATTGGTTTTTTTTTTTATCATAGCAGTCACCTAGGGTCAAATTACCTTCTTGTGCATAGGAGTTTGTTAAGGGAAAAATTTTTCTTTTCAAAAAACATCCTTTCAAAATTGTCTGTTGTTGACTGTACTTACAGGGAACTGAAGGATGGATCCTTCTGCAAATGCCCATTTATTTGATTTTCTGAAGGTGGCAACACCTCAAACTTCTAGTGGATTCAGAGCCAGGCTTTAGTTCTCTCTTTTCTGGCATGTCCAAAAGATGGGTGAAACTGCTGGATCGGTATGAAACTGTGCACCATCTGTTTTATTACAGTGCTAGGAAAAGGTCATAATCTGTACATACGCCTCATAACTCTGTGAGAAGAATGGATGCAATATTATCCTGTGTATTTTTCTTCCCTCTTGTGCTTTTCCTCACTGTGCCAAGTGCCTGCAGGTAAAAGAAAATGACAGCATTGCAGGCAAAGCCAGTGAGATCTAAATGCCACCACATTCCTGCTGTCATGAGGGCGGTACATTGTCACCATATTTGCTATTTCCTCGTTCTGTCCCTATTCACTTATTTAACCTATTGAGCAAACCAATGTGGGAGGCTGCACATCAGTATCCATAGAATGACAGAACCATAGAATCATAGAATGGTTCATGTTGAAAGGAGCCTTAAAGATCATTGAGTTCCAACCTCCGTGCCGTGGGCAGGGACACCTCCCACCAGACCAGGCTGCTCAAAGCCCCATCCAGCCTGGCCTTGAGCACTGCCAGGGATGGGGCACCCACAGCTTCTCCGGGCAGCCTGTGCCAGTGCCTTGCCACCCTCACTAGAAAGAATTTTGTCCTAATATCTGATCCAAATCTACCCTTTTTCATTTTAAAACCATTACCCCTTGTTCAAGACACACTGACATGAGGCATCTAGAAGGGGGGCTTGGTTTGTTCCCTTTTAAATAGGATTGAAATTGCTGAGTATCTAGTTCTCATAGAGCCCTTTTTCTAAGGGGGTCTCAAAGGATTCTCAAATGAGAATTAACTACATTTAGCAGGTGGTAAACATATGGTGAAAGAAAAGTGAACAATTAGCCATAGGCAGAGCCAAGAATAGGTGCCACTCTCACTTTTTCCACTGGGCAAACATTCTCACAAATGTCCTGCACACCATTTCTTGTCTCACTGGGAGCTGTGGGAGGGATCCTGAGGCACCAAGGAGCAGGGAGAGCAGGAGCTTTCATGGGGGCTGCAGGCTGCGCATCCAATGCCAGCACCCTGCCCTGCTGGGGTCACTGCTGGCGGTGGCTGGGCCTGCATATGTGGGTCAGGGGTCTGCAAGGGGAGAGGGGAGCTCAGCACTCCCAAAACCACCCCTCAGGCTTCCTGCATACCCAAGCTGCCATCCCTGTGTGCCACATTGTTAGCAGAATTGTGTGCAGGTCTATGAGACTTGGCGGCAGCATTTCTTTTCCAGGAGGGTGTGATGAATTTGCAGCAGGGGACCTGTGGCAGTTAGCACTTGGCCAGTGCTGGGCAAGTGGGGCTGAGTGACTCAGGCAAGCTATTAATAGTCTCCTTTGAGAAGCTTATATTGCCTCAATAACACGGGTCATTAATTCTGCTTTTTAATCATTAAGAAAATACCTCTGCGGGAATGTTTGGGACAAAGTCAGATGTAAGAAATCTTTCTGCTTTTCTTACTCCTGTTGCATTAGCCATTAACTAGATTGCTAAACTCTTAACCAAATGTCTTTTTTATAATTTAAAGCTGATGGAATGATTGTATTTGTATATATACAAATTAGTATGCTGCAAAATCGTTATTTCAAGTTGCATCGCTTTCTGAGCACTCTGTATTTGTATATGGGAAATCTGGAGCAATAAAACATGCCATACAAACAAATTAAAGGAAGCATTATGGGGATTTACCCAAGGCATTTATCCTGTCTGAATACCAGTTCCTCATGAAATTATGAAGAAATGAGTGGAATTTGTTTCTGCTGCTAATGTTCTTTATTGCCTCCCTTTTAAAAACATTCTCTACAATATTAAGATGTCTTCTCCTCAAGTTCCCTCTCTGTCTACAAGGCCAACAGACAATTCTGTAGTTCTCTGCTCAGTGCCATTTTCCCTTTGTTCTCTCTCCTAAAAATCAAACAGTAAAATAAGCAGCTTGCAGGGCAGGCTGTGATTCAGAAAGGATATAAGCAGGGCATCATGCACAAAAAATTCAAAGTGGCCTATGGACGGGTTAAAAATAGGAGGTGCATCTCTGGCTGTGTTCTGACCACCACCGCATGTGATGAAGGACATAAATAGGTGTTGGTGGCCAACTTACATCCTTATTTTGTCTTAGATCAGGTGATTGTGCAAGAGTCACCATCAACACCAGGATTTACAGCTCTTCCCAAGGTTCTCTGTGCAGCAGCCGTGGTGTTATACCCACAGAGGCAGGGCTGGAGCCCTGGCAGCTGAACCAGAGCTGCCAGGACTCGTGCCACAGTCTCCACAAGCCTGCTGCTGCCAGCAGCACTCTGTAGGAAAAAATGACTGTGCTTACTTTTGTCTCTATTTTGAATGATAATTACTGCATCCAAAGATGCACAAATGGCAGCTGCTCATTCCCAGGGTCAGATGTCACCCTGAGAAGGTATGAGTGAATGCCTCCCAGGAGAGACTCTCTGCTTCCCAACATAGTACAGGTGCCTTTTTCATGCCTTTGTTCCCCATTAGGCTGACAACACCTGCCTGCTTCTCACCTGGATCCCAGCCTGTTTCATCTACCAAGGTCTTCCTTGTCTCAGTTAAAAGATGTCTTCCATGTGTACTAAGCCCTGCATGGCATTCTAAAAAAAGAACATCCTGCCATTTAGGTAACTGAGGTTATTAATGCAGAAAATCGATGCCAGTTTGTTATGTTCAGAGCCTTTTAATATTATGTTCATTAAAATCTCATAATGGTGGATTTTTCCAGTAAAATCATTGAGAGGCTTTTTATATCAACAAATCCTAGAAAGCCTTTTTATATCAATATTAATTTTATTAAGTCCTTTTTAATACCAGCATAACTCCTGAAGGCTTTTTTAACCATAAAAGCCCTTTATCAATGCAGTTTCTAAATTTATTTTTGAGCCATAGAAAAGTAATAACCAAAGTACAAGCAAGGAGTGCACTGCAAAGTATGAATTACAAAAACTGTCGCTGTCTTAATAACCTGAATCTCTAAAAACACCAGTAATGTTGTGGTGAACCTTAAGTATAGCCCTAGAGAATTCAAAATATAATGTTATAGACAGAAAATGTCTGAACAGGGACACAACTGTTACAGGACAGGGATGAGTTTTCTTTGGCCTTGAGTAAGGGCTCGTGCTCTCCCCACTGTGTAAAACAGCAAGAAGCACAGTGATGTGTAAGATCCATTCATGTGGTTCATGATTCCTCACAGCCTTTTAAACTGGACTTTATCTTGCTGCTGTATCATACTTACTGTAGAATATGATCCAGTGCGAACAGCAGTGCAAATATGCTTACAATACACATACATCTCCCATTGCCTGTTCTGCTGCTGCTCTTAATTAGGCACTTTCCCAGTGGAGTCAGGCAATGTACAGTTTTTGAAGTGGTAAATGAAATCATAGAATCACAGAATAGTTTAAATCAGAAGATCAGGTTGCTCAGGGCCTTATCCAGCCAAGTTTTCAATATCTCTAGGGAAGGATTTTTTTTCCTTTGTATCTGATTGGGATTTTCATTGGGCCCATTGCCTCTTGTCCCATCACAGTCTGCCTCTGAGAAGAGTCTGGCTCTGGTTTCTCTGTCGACCCTTTTAGGCTGAACAGACCCAGCTCTCAGCCTCCCTTTGTATGTGCTGAGCTCCAGTCCCCTGACCAATTTGTTGACCCTTCACCAGACTTGCTTTGGGCAGGCAGCATGCAGTGAGCTTGATAATGCTATGAACAAGGGAGATTAAACACTCCTGCATAGCAAAGAGTATGGGAGGAAAGGTGGATAAGAACATACTGTTTCCAGGTTTCATAAAAACAGGGAGAAACTCTGGTGATGATACAACCAGACTAAAGGGTGATGCTGTGGAAATTGAGTGAAGTAACTTTTACTCTGCTCTGCAAATACACCACTTATATCAACCACTGCCAATGATTACCTAATTTGATTGTAAAGAAGAAAACATGTTCAAGGAGCTTGTGAAGGCCTCTTGAAACATGGAAGGGTGGCTTAGAAAAGTGAAAAGTTCTTGAGATAAAAGAAGGATGAATGTTTGGAGGGCAGGACTGAATAGGGTGCACACCAAATCTTGAGAAATTTGACAGATGTGCTCCCTGATCTACCAGTTTTTGTGAAGTCTGAGAGGCTTGTGTACAGTCTAAGGGTGACTAAAATAAATCTGACTGCCACAGGGAGGTAATATGAATGGTCAGGGATGTGCAAGGGACAGTATGAACAGGAAACATGGGGTGCTGTGTGACAAAGCTGCTTTGGGCCTCCGAATTCCACCATTCAGGCACAACACCAACAGGGTCACCAGCACCAGGATTAGAGCCACACGAAAGGGGAGCTGTCTCCCTGTCAAACTCCTTTTGTCTCCTTGCACCCAACTATTGGGCTTTTACAGTGTCCCTCAAGATGCCAGTCGCCTAAAAGAGAAAAGACTTCTCCCACAGCCTCAGGTCAGCTGCAGGTCTAGCCAGAGCCTTCAGTGCTCTTTCCTCTGCTTGCACGACTCAGAATGTTTCAGACTGTACTTTGCACTTGTGACTGCACTACTTTGATGGTGTTTTACAGACAGTACAGTCAGACTCTTGCAGACAAGCTTTGTTTTCCCAGCCGAGAGACTGCCTCTAACTTACACAACATGAGCCATGCATAGACAAGGAACCAGCCGTGGCCTGCATGCTTGGGCTTTCAAATAGACCTTGCACTAAGCTGTGCTGGAGGTTGACAGTGGTAGAAGTTCTTGAAATCATGCAGTGGGAATGCCATGGGTTCCCCAGGTCTGTCATGCACAGCTGCCCCCATGGCTGATTGGCACACACCACTGTCACCAAAATTCACATGCTGCACAGCCAGGAAGGCCCCCATCCCTCCCTTCCCCGCTTATCCTCCCTGCCAGGTACTCTCAAGCAGCATGTCAAAACCTTCCAGTTCTTTCTTCAAGGTAGTTGTAGATAAACATGTTCCTGTTAGTTATCATTGAAGATTGTTTAGGTTGTTGAAAGTGCTCTGCAAGTCTCTGAGCATCTGCCTGCCAGCTGTCAGATCCATTTGCTTTCTATGTGCAGCCTGTGCAGGAGACAACATGCTATCTTCATTCAAGGCAGGTATTGCTCAGCAGCCTCTAGTCTCCTGTGTAGTGCTGGCCATTTACTCCTAAAAGCAAACTCTGCTGTCCTCATATTTGCGTGGTAGTTGAACAGTTCTTCATAAGATGCTGCAGTCCTGTAAGAAGTGTCCTCTGAGCTCACACATTGTCTCAGGATAAGAGATGGGGTGATGACACCATGAATATCCATGTTATTGGTTAGATTGGCAAGCTCACTCCCTTCTTCTTCTTCCTTTATTTTAAATTTACTTTAATTTAGGGACTGGTTGAATACCCCTAATAATTCCAGTACCCCAAACATTTTTTAGACATTTATCACTGTGCTCCAAAGTCAGGACCACTGCTGGAGACAGTGATGTCTTCCCAATTTAGAAACTCTATGGCATTGTACAGAGAATGAAGGGGCCAAAGGCTCCAATGGACTTGCTTTCAGTGTCTGCCAGTGTGTGTAAGCAGCAGTTCAGGCCCTCTGGATTTGGGATTTTTAAGGTTTCACCACCACAGATGCTTTAATGTGGCCCAGTATTAGTTGTAATTAGAATATGTTGGTGGGTTTTGAGGTGTAAAAACTAACAATCAAAATGGAAGGATTATTTCCCTTTCTGAAACTTTGAGGGCCACATTTTGATCAGTCTATTCAAAATGGGAAATTTGCAGGGTTGCACTTCCATAAAAATGACCCAGTTGTGCATTTCTCTGCAACCAGCAGAACCACAGCTGCTCTATGCCTATGTGAAACATGTTCCTTCTGCACAGGGCACATCTCATCAGCTGGCTTGTGGGTGTGTGTACATCAAAAAAAAAAAGAAAAAACAAAAAGAAATTAAAAGAAAAAAAACCACTTAAATGTGTAAATCCCCCCCCCCCGGTTGATTTTTTTACAGGGAAAAGAATAATCTTTAGCAGATTTTCTCTCTCACTCTCCCATAACTGTAACAGTTGTGTAGATGCATCTATCTTGCAGCTTAGTGTGCTGGTACATGGGTGTCCCCCACTGAGAAAGACCTATCCTTGCAATCAGAGTGGGATGTTTAGATAGCACAGGTATAGCTCCATGCTTTCCCTAGAAGAGCTTGTATGCACAACAAGGCATTGTGTAGTCTATCAGCCTGTGAAAAATCAGTTGTGAAATCTCTGCCATGACACCTCTGCTGGTGAAAAAGGCAGCCGCCCTTTTACAGCACAAGGCAGATTAACTGTTCACAGAGATGTAGGTGGATCTTTGCCTTTTTGAGTTCATATCAGCAATCACTAGATACAAGAAAATCTGTGCAGTAGTTTACATGGGCTTTCCTGTAAAATTTACATTATTTTGTTTTTCAGATAGTTTCCAGTCTCCCACAATTAAACTAGCATTTTTACTGTGATAAGTGTACTGCTTAAAAGATGAGGCTTTTTCCTATTTGATTCATGTAATTTTATTTCAGCTTCAGATTTTTAAACAAACGTAATAAATTGTGACAGAGCATGGTGTTCACTCAACATCTGCATGCTTTTGTGTATTTCTTAGCTCATTATGGTAACTAATACCAACTTACCATGTTTCTGAGAATTTTACAGGCCATCTACATTACTAACATTTCTGCCTTTCACTGGAATGAGGAGTTTTAAAATCCTTTTTCCCAGCTAAGGTTACAGATTTGTTAAAGGGTTTTATAAATGTTTGTATGACTTCGGCTCATTCTGAGCTCCCAAAAGCTGCCATGTGTTCCTGTGGGTGATATATCATGCAGCCCCTTCCCAGGGTCCCATTGCAGTATCTGCCTCCCTTCTCCGAGCACTGGGGGCATCTCCAGCTGGCAGCTGTGCAGGGCTATGCTAAACCCTGCTGGGATTTTGTGCAGACTTAGGCACTTGAATTTGCTCTCTTTGTCCTCTTAGATCTGAGCATGAAGACAGCACTCAGAATGCAGAAAGGTCACTGCTATTTGCAATTCCCTCAGAAACTAATTATTATTGCTGTTTTCATAACTTCTGTACTCTTGTAGGACCTCATTGGACTGTTCTGCCTTTCAGAAGCTTAGCTAAAACCATAAAATATGTATATAAAAGGTTTTGTACCAAGTTAAGTCCTGAGTCTGTGTTTTAAGCCGTTTGGTTGGAGTAGGGACAACTCTACACAGATATTGAGGACTACTTTCAGGAATAGTGCTTAGCAAATGGTCGAGTCTTTGAGTCTCTGCTGCTTAGTAGCTCAGGACAGATCCAGTACCGTCCTGTGAAAAGATCCAGAAATTTAATAAATCATGACAGAAGTAGAGACAATAATAATAAAGTCCTTGAAAATCTCATGAGCACTCTTCCAGGAAACTCAGTGAGGTCGCTTCATCTTCATTGTGCTATTCATTTTGACAGCTGTGTGCCCATTTCTTAGTATGGTAAAATCTAGATAAAGGCTCTTAAACTCATCCCTAAAAAATGATAAGAAAGAAATACCTTACAAATCCAAGTACTGAAGAAAATGCTGGCTCCCTTTTCAAACACTGGCCACATGCACTTGTTCCCTGGAACATGGGCTCCAGGCCTACAAAATGAACTAAGTGGATGAGGGGAAAATTTGCTTCGAAGACACTGATGTCCTGAAACAGGAGCCTAACATTGGCCCTGTGAACTGTCCCATGAGCATCTCTTGTCACTGGCATGTGGCTGTGATCATGAGACCCGTCTCCCCAGGGAAGAGCTACTCTTTATGAATACCTTTCTTGACGTCAGTTGGAAATGTTGCTTTCCTCCTGCTTGACCTTTAGTGAGGGATACGTAGAACATGTGCAGAGTTGCTGGACAACTACATAACCCTTAATTTAAACCTGTCCCTTATTTTTTTTTGCAGTGTCCCTGAGGGTGATTACTTCTTCCTTTCTCTGAGTCATCACTTCATCTGCTGTGTGAGTAAAAAGTGGGTTGACTCAACCCAACTTTTGCAGAGCCATGATAAACAATATATTGATTAAACCTTGTTTTCAGAGTAGCAAGACCCAGTCATTAAAAAAAAACCTAAAGAAAAATCTCAAAAATTCTTTTTTCCTCTTGAGCTGTCCATAGACTTCATTGAATTCTGTATCGGCAGGAAGAGTCACAAACACGAGTTTGTGTTTCTGGTTTGACTATTAAACATGTTATGAATAGCTATAATGAAATTGCACTCAGAGCAAAAAGACTTATGGGAGTGTTTTCCTGTAGCCAATGAATACTTGCCACACATGAACATTATATATTTTATTGTAAGATGGATTGGAAGTACAGAAAAAGTTTTTTGAGTACAATAGCATATTAGCTCTTTCTGGCCTGGCCTTGATTATTCCCAGGTAGACCCCTCACCAGTGCTCTGTGGAGATTTTAATGCAAATTTTTCAACTTTGAAAAAGAATAATAATGAATTGTTATGAGCTGTTCTGTACAGGCAGGAGGAGTACTTTCAGCACTAAAGCTATGCAGAGGGAAAGCTTCTGAGCCCTGTGGTAGAAATATAGACAGGAGTTTTCCTTTGGAGCTCACCATACAAGTAGGACTGAATCATGGCAGAGACCCAAAAGGAAGACACCCACTAATAAGCCTAATGTGAGGGACTTACTAAGAGTTTGCTGGAATTCTGGAGTGTGGAGATTGAAGAGCCTGGTCAGAGAAAGATGAAGATCTGGGAATGATTGAGAGAAGTAATGCATGCAGTTCCTCTGGAGGGAGTTCTGAGTTATGTTTGCTGAAGGCTGTTTCATCTTTCCAGCAATCCTGTTTGAAATAAAGTTGTACGTACTTGATCTTAAACATTATGATTTGTGGGTATGCACAAAAAGTGCATCCTAAATTTCTCTGACTGTATATAGATATATGTTCTACTGCCTGTGAAACACAAAATGATACATTGGGATGAATTTACAGGAGAGCTGAATTCTACACAAAAGAATTACAGCTAATATTATCTGAGTACTCCAGCTTTTGTTAGCTAAGGAAGATCCATCATCAGGGAGTAAAAGCAGCATGGGACACAATATTTGGGGCTTATTCACTCAACATGCAGTGCTACAGAGCTGTCAAAGTGATCATCTAACTTTGTGCCTAGGTATTGTTCTTGTATGCTTGGCTTGTTGAATTATATTCTTGGATAGACTGTGACTATGATAAAGACTGCAATGGTTACATCCCATCAATAAGATATCCCCTTACATCTAAAGGGATGCTTTGCAATTTCTGATATAAAAGATAATATGATTTTGCATTAATCAGTAAAGACAGGAGGACTGTCAGATGAAAGGCAGCTTGTAAGTGCAGACTATAAAAATAATTTTGCTTCTAAGAATGAAACTCCTGAAATATTTTCTTTTTTATTTTGCTGCTGAAAACAGCATTATGCAGAAGCAAAAAAAATGCATTGTAGAATATGAGATCTCTCTGGATATCTGTAGGTCTTCATAGAGCTATCACTTGGTCATGACAGGGAATTAAAAAGTACTATTTTCTAAGGTTCATCCACATTTAAAATAATGCAGTGGAAATGGGAGTTATTGCTAAAATATATCAATTATTCTTTTCAACTGAGAAAGCAATTAAAGGGTTCACTGAAAAAAATGCATACTTCCTTTTGTGGCCAATGATTCCTCAAACCATTAAATGTCAAAATGCTTTTCATAGCATTTGACTAAATAATTGAAAGGGAAATCATCCATTGTATGATTATTTTTAAGACAACAATGAAGCTGGAGAAGGAGAGTGAATATTTACTTCCACCCAATTGCTTTTCTCCCGTCATAAAAACATCCTGTGAGCAACTCATCACTTGACCTTGAAAGCTTTGCATCATAGAATAGTTTGTGTTGGAAGGGATCTTTAAAGATCATTTAGTACAATCTGCCTGCAATGAGCATCAAAATTCTTCAATTGCTTTTCTACCAAAGGAATTTTAGAATTACCAGGAGCTATATTTTATTTTGTTAACATGATTACATAGAAATTTTGAGGCATTTCCCCTCTACACGCTGTCATTGGAAGGATCTGAAATTGCTTTTCAGTATGGGAGATAATAAGCTAAGCAAAGATTTCCTGGTTGACGTTTTAAAAAAATCAGAGTTATGGTAACAGAGATAATGATTAAGAGAATTAAGTACCTAAATACTATTTAAATTTATTTCACAGTATATTCCAAATGTTTAGGATACATCCTTAAAATGAGAAGCAACAAATCCCATATACCTCAAAGTTTATGACTTGATCTGTTAAGTGAAGAATAATTCGCTATGGTGAATTTACAATAGAAAGCCAAAGACCTATGGGATGGTTCAATCACATTTTTGAAGGCGGGGGATAAAAAGCACCTATTCTTTAGGAAATCAGAGCAGGCACAGAAAAAGGTTTGTATGTGGAATATGGTATGTTGAGGTTGAGTGGAATGTATGAGTTTGCGTTGCAAGACTTGTCTTAGAAAAAGGTGCAGTGTTTGATCTTTGAAGAATAGCTATCTCAACATCCAAAAGCTCCACAAAATTCTGGCATTTCTATAGGCTTTCGTATCTCAAATGCAACTGCAGAAAAATTATTTTTCTTGTGTAAACAGAAGATAGATTGCAAAAATCTGTTACATACTGTTTTTAAGGCTGATTTTTCAATTGAAGAATTTCCCTTGTATGCATAAATGCTTTTATTAACTGATTTGAGAAAAAAGATATATTGAAATAAATAATACATTAAAATTGACATTAAGCACAATTTTAAACACTGCTCAGCCCAACTGAACCCTTTGCATTGTGATTTCTGTACTATTTCTCCACAGGCACTACCTTTTTAGTGGGTGTTACTTTGATGAAAGAACTGAAGCAGGTTAGATCTGAGGGCAGGGCATCCTTGTGTTCTGTCTAGAAGAATAAAACTGCAGTTTCGTGTTACCTAACTTAAAAGACTTAACTGAGATATCTAGGTAGGCTCAGCCTAGGTCAATGGAGAAAGAAAATCCTAAAGAGAACTGAAGAGAGACACCATGTACCATAACTCATGCTTTTCTGTGAATAGATAAAACATGAACTGCTTATCTGTATATTAAGAAGTTAATACCCTACTATATGTGAAACAAAGTTTGATTAATAGATATTAATCTACTAAAAACATGGATATACCTACCAGTTTTCCAGTTTAGTGCGAGGTAAAAAGTCCATCCAAACAGTTCTGAAAATCACAATGTAGTAGAAAATGTCCTCATAAAGAGGTTTAAGTAGAAAAGTGGCTTTGGCCCAGAGAAAAGGACACATGATTAAGCAGCCTTCCATCAACCTGACCTCTAGATATACAACTGGCATTTTAGAGGTGGGCATCAGGAGATGCTTTTCTCAAAAACATTCTGGTCTTGCATGCATGTGGCAAAACATCTAAAGAATAGCTGTTACTGTGGGATAAATGTCTATTCTTTATCAGCATGTACATGCCTGTTTGTTCATTTCTTTGCAGTAAATCAGCTTAGCATATTAAAAATTGAAAGGCAAAAAGTTAAGAAGCGACTGAAACAGAGAACCCCAACTCAACCAGCTTTACTAGCAAACCCGAAGCACTCAACAAAACAAATATAGACAAACTGTGCTCTCAGCAACAAAAGGAAATGAAGCTAAACAGTCTGTGCAGTTTTGCCAGCAACTGCTTTCATGGCTGGCAGCAGCATAAGACCTTACAAGACATGTGAGAGAACATCAGTTGGGGGGAAAAAAAAAAGAGGATCCTAGTCTCAGCACCATGCCTTTCACATAAGGGAGGAAGATTAAGGTGTGTCTGGATATTCTACACTTGAAAGTAATATATTTCTAGGAATATGTTTTATAACACCTGATCTTGTGGCATCACTAGCTGTTACATTCAGATAATTTTCTTACCCTACTGGAGAGAGTACTGACATTGCAACAGATTCAGTGTGAAGAGCTGGCTAATTTTTCAGAAAGAAATGCTCTCTCCCAGACAATACAGCTGAAAGCAGCAGTTACACAGGGCTAGGAGGGGAGCAAAGAGATGCCAGAACCCAAAAGCTGCCAGGTTGGGTAAGAACTAAGATCAGCATAGTCCAGATCCATGCTGTGATCTTGTACCAGATGCCTCAGGGGATGGCACCAGAAAACAGCACATGACAAGTATGGGATACTTTCCACTCAGAAATGTCTCTTCCATTTGTGGTAGAAACTGCACATCTGTGTAGTTAGGAATCCCTTTAGCCACAGAAATAGGGAGAGCTCCTATGGAGGGTCCAAGACAGCATTTTTTTTTCAGAACAGAATTTAATACTTTCAGAACAGAATTTAATACTTTCATAATGAAGCTAAGCCTGAAACAGCATGCATCAAGAAGGAAAGTCATATTTTCAAGGAAAAAATATATACTATATCTGTAGCGGATACAGCCAATTCATAGGTGGCCAATGGAGAGTCTGCAGTTGTTTGAAGTCTTTTTTTTTCATAGATGTATTCTTAGTATCTTACTAAGCTTGGAATGTTTGTTTAGATTTTATCTTCTTTGACTTGTGCAGCTCTACACATCTTTTCAGTGATAGCTGTGATGATGTTTAGGGGAAGCAGTTTATTTTTCTTATGGATTTAATTCAGTTCTGAAGGCACGCACTTTCTTATGAAGATGCTGGGGTTGCTGGAACTTGCTTCACTGAAGTTTGTGTTTTGTTCAGTCATATTCTATATTTACCTTTTTGGTTTTTTTTGCTCTGATCTTTATGAAATTCATAGTGCTATGAAGCAGACAATTTATTTTTAACATTTGGACTTTTCAGGTGTGTGCATGAGCATAAACACACACATATATGTAATAAATATAGAATAATAATTATATACATACAGTATGTGATGCATGTGTATAACGTGTGAACAGTATTTCCAAGAAAAACTGTACTGGGCATTTTGTCAGACTGTACTACAGCACATTTTTATTTCTATGTTTTACATTTTTTGGGAGTGGAATTTGAATCTGAAACAGGACTATATTTCTTGAAGACTTATCTGCCTGGTCATTTAGCCTGTATTTGGCCTGAAGACACATGATTGCGAAGCCTTGCATTTGAAGGCTGCATCCTGCCAGCAGCAGAAGCCATTGAGTATCCACTGAATTTGGTGGGAATTCAGGACCTGAAGCACCTTGCAATAAATAATGAGCCATAGTCATCACCTACCAGGGTCCCACACCACAAAACCACAAAACAGAAGAGGCCCTGTGGCTCTGCACAAATTTGCGTGAAAATCTGGAACATTTCTGGTGATGGGTCAATAGAGATCTGCACTTCATGGAGACCAGAACTAGTCAATATGTAGTGCTACGTCTCTATTGGCTTTGGTAGCTGGAATTGGGATGAGGTCTGAGTTCATGGAGACAAGGGGGTTGAGTCATTTCCCTCTTTATTGCCCCTAGGGGCAGCTCAGGGGAGCCTGGAGAGCTGGATGGGCTCAGTCCAGGCTATAGAAGCTATGCAAGTCAACACATAGAAAACTGGGCCTGGACCAACAGGATGGAGTGGTCCTAACCTCACCTGTTTCACATTACACCATGCCACTAACCTGTGTGGTTAAGTGTTTGTATTCACCAGAAAAATCAGGCAGGCTATTAAATTATTTTTATGTCTCAATTTCATAACTCAGTGGTTATCTGCTTTTGAAATAGTACAAAAACATCCCCTGCTGTGCAATGTGCAATGATTAAGTGGTGAGGCAACTCAGAGGTGAGCAGCCCTGCGTCGCAGGGCCAGCCGAGGTATGACCATCATGCTGGTGGTGGAAAAGCTCTAACTCAGCCCGGAGTCTTCTCTTTGGTGTGTGGTTTTGGGTTTTTTTGTTGGTTTTTTTTTTATTTATTTTTTATTCATGTGTGGAGAGCGCTGCTTTAGAGGTTAGCTTAATTCTTTGGGAAGTAAAAGAGCTTTCATGGTCTGTGTTGCCACACTGCAGGGAATGCAGGTTTGGCAAGATGAGATTGACTGAATATAATGCACAGAAAAAAGAGACTGCCAGTGCTTGGGGGAGGTAGGGAGTGATCTACAGGCTCCAGGTTGGACACGGTATGGGATACAAAATGATGGGGGCTTTCAGGTCTTTTATCCCTCACAATTTCCCCGAAACAGCCTCACTTGTTGCAACACAAGCCTTTTAGTTGTGCAGCTTGATTGTTACGCCTTTGTAGAGAAAAAATGTATTTCTTTTAAAGACATTGTGAATTAAAATCCAGAAGAAAGTTCCTTATAAGCATGAAATGCTGATGGCTAATGCCATTTGGAGTCTGAAAGTCAGCTGAGGTGTGCTGCCTGGTGTGAGGTGGTTGTTGGGAAGGGGCAGGGTTCCTGCACTGGAGAGAGGGTTTCCTCCTCTGCCCCATGAGCAGTCAGCATGGCAGCTGTAGCAGGGTGGCTGCTTCCATGCCTTCTCAGATGGGGCTGCACCCCGTGCCAGAGAGAAGGGGGGACAAGATGAGGAGTGTGGCACTGCCTGGCTGCAGTATATTGCCTCTTCTGCCACCGGCGCTGCTTGAGGCTGTCCTTGAAGGTGCTCTTGTGCTACTGCTCTCAAGTTGGGATCAGGAGGGGAAGACCAGGCCAGTGCCCCAAATCATCTCTGTTGCTGTGACTGCTCCTCTGGTTTCATCAGCACAAACCCCTTGTGATGGCACCCTTCAGTGCTTCCTGACACCCAGGATGGCCATGCCTCCTGTGCTGCAGCCAGCCTTGATCCAAAGAGCTCTGCTGCTCAGGCTTCCCCCTTTATTTTTTTTTTTTTATGGTAAATTACTGACATAGGAGATGCTGAATAATTCACTGGACCACCCACACACTTGATTAGAATTTAAAGGTTAGCTAATTCCACATAGTTTTACCTTTTCTAATTTGTTACAGGACCTTGCCAGGCTGGCGTAGGAGGGAGGGCAGGCTCTCAGGGCTGCCGTGGGGTTTGGTCAGGGTGGTTGGCACCTGCAGGAAGGACTGTGCATGCTGGCTGGGTGCCCCGTTGTACTTCTGTAGGGGCCTGTGGGTGTGCATCAAGCCCACAATTGAAATATTCCAGGTTAAAAAATGGCAATGACTTTCTCTAAGGTGGACTTTTTTTCAATCCTTCTGTTTTCATGGTTCTATCTTACATTGTGGTTCCACAGACACCCTGCCACGGCTGAGAAGAAAGTGAGTTGCAGCACAGTGGTGGGAAGGGGTTGGAATTTCCTAAGCCTTTTTTTTTGGCAAAGAACAGTGTATTGGGTAATTTTACCTCAGCCTAGGAAATCGAATCCGTGTCAGATGCTGCAGCTTACCAGGGGTGTCCTATTGTCTTATACTTTGCACAATCATTGACACTAATATCAATGACTAACTTTAGGAACTGTGTACCTAAAGGTCATCTATTAAAATACATGAGGATACCGTATGGTTACACCCCATAAACGTTTTTTGTGGCATGAGGAAATGGTGGAAGTTGGCTCTTGCACATTTCCACAATGTTACTAAGCCAAGCAGAAGAACAAGGGAGCAGAAAGGGGGGTGGTGGGAGAAGAAAGAAAAGAAACACCCCAGTCTTTGGAACACTTACTTTTTGCCAGCATTTTAGGTATTTTCAGTTTGGGAACATTTTCCAGCTTCTCTATTAAAAACCTTTTCTTAGTTATAAATACTGCTACTTTAGCAGATGTGAGTGACAAATTAAATTTCATTTGATAATAAAATTTCCATATCAGGGATCCCTTTTCTTTCAGCATTGATGTAGTCAGAAACAACAAGGCCCTATCTTTTAAAAAGATGCAATCTTTGAATCGAAACAGTTCTCACAGAGGCCTTGGGCTGCGCGTTCTGGGCTCGCTCTCAGAGTGCAGGACTGTGAAAATAATAAATTTGTGTATGTATTGGAAGGATCACTCCTAATGTTGTAACTCAGTGTGTTGAAGACTAGTGGAGATTTGTTCTTTTTCTCTCCTTATCTCCAGTTTTCTCCATGGGATTCTAGTTGAGAGACAGTCTTCTAGCTTCTCAGCTGGTAGAAATTTATCCTCTTTTGCCTAAGGGAAAAGTAATAATCTCAGTTTAGGATGTTATGGAGAAAAAAATTAAATAAATATGTTTGGGGATGGCTGAGGTAGGGTTGTTCTTAGCTTGAGGCAGGGGGGTGATCAGATGATGTTTTGACGTCCCTTTTGTGTCTATTTTTCTATGATTCAGTGATGCTGAAGTAATGCTGGAGCACAGGCAGGGAACCTCGACTGTGGCCAGTCATACAGCTTGTACATCTGTTGGTTCTTTTGAGCACCAGATTGGATCTTACTGTAGAATTTAATTTAAAAGTATATTGTTCAACCATTGTAGCAGGAGACCATTTCCTTACTTTTTTGTTTTGTTTGTTTGTGTTTTTGCAGGCTTGGATGTGGAAATCATGTGTTTTAACCTGTCCCAGGACTTGAGCAAGTCATTAAAGTTTCCCAGTTTTGCTTCACTGAAGTGGAGGCTATTTAAAATATTTAACCTTCTTTAAAGCCTCTTTTGTGGCAGGAAGTCCTGTAGGTGGTATTCTGCCATGTCCATGAAGGTCCATGGAAGAGCCTGGATGCCCAACATCGACCAGAGACTGAACCAGTCCAGTAAAAGCGGTTTATAGGATCCCAGATGGTGCCTAGGGAACTAAGCAGTGATATATCTTCTGATTTCATATTTTCAGGAGATAATTTTCATGTATCATAGAGTGGGAGGAAGAGTTGAAGGACAAACTGAAACAAGCTGCAGGTGTCACAGGAAGTGGGACTTAAGTGAGCCAACCCTAATCTCCTAATAAATGGAAATTAAACAATGCTCATTAATTCCAGAGGAGCTAAGGAAGGAAGGATTTGTGTGCCTTACCCTGCCACAAGCAATGAGACAAATGGAGTTCTTGGCTATAAGGGTCAATAAAGAGATAAATGACCTGTTTTGTATAAGTACAGTGAAGAAGGGAACAGGCCACGAAAGATTCACGCAGTTGCAGCTTAAGCGTTACTTTCTGTCACCTCTAAATCACATTTTCCCTCTACTTCTCTAGAGCAGGTCTTGCTCATTGCTTACCCTAAATAATATCCATTCACACTCGGAGTAGAGTTAAGTTCCTGAAATGTAGACACCTAGTGGTTTCTGAGGGACCTTGTGCTATTCAGCATATCCATGTGAGGCTGGCAGATGGAACACTGGATTTAAGCGAAACCCGTGCCCTTTTGGAGTGGTGGCTGGAGGCCAGGCAGATGTCTTGTGGCACTGCAGCTGTAGATGTCTGTGTTCAAATCACTGAACCACTCTGCTACTGGGATGTTGGTCCTTCAGTGAGATTGTGGCAGCTGTTTGTAGCAGAAGAGCCTGGATGGAAGCTGGAAAGGGACAAGGGCATGTAGTGATAGGACAAGGGATAATGGCTTGGAAGAAGGTAGATTTAGATTAGATATTAGGAATATATTAGCTATTAGATATCTACTGAAAGAGGGCAGATTTAGATTAGATGTTAGGATGAAATTCTTTACTGTGAGGGTAGTGAGGTACTGGAACGGGTTGCCCAGAGAAGCTGTGGCTGCCCCATCCCTGGCAGTGCTCAAGGCCAGGCTGGATGGGGCTTTGAGCAGCCTGGTCTAGTGGAAGGTGTCCCTGCCCATGGCACGGAGGTTGGAACTAGATGGTCTTTAAGGTCCCTTCCAACCCAAGGCTTCTACGATTCTATGCCAAATGAGTATTAAATACTAGTGTGGTGTATTTTTATACATGTCAGTGGTTTGACTGATCACATAAGGGCAAATCAAACTAAAATCAGACCCAAAGTTACTTCCTCCCTCTTCCTGGCATCTTGCTCAGGAAAGTTTAGAATTTTTTTCTTGAGAGACCATCAAACCTTTACACACCTTTAAAAATGGAAGATTAGTAAAATCATTGTTGCTGCATAAGAGTTGTAGTATGGATCCTGAACTGGAGAGATGCTACTGTCTTCAGCTGATAGTGCCTTCATCTTCTTGTCTATGCAAAGCAACAGCAACTTGCAAATGAATGTGAACGTTTATTTTCTCTTGCCAAGAACAAATGGTCTACATCTCTATATTTCTAATGATTAGGAAAGGGCCAAACAAATGAAGGAGAAATTTTCCATCTAGGAAAACTACTGGTCCAGACATGCTGGAATAGGAAATGGAGCGAGGGTAGACTGTTCACAGTATCAGACTTAGGTTCAGGACAGAGAATTGTCTTTCAGACTGTGGTTTATGGCCCATAAAGACATGGTTCATCATAATGTGCTTGACTAGTCTCTGTTTATTTCCAGGTGATAGTGAGTTAACAAAACAGCCAAAAAATTTACTTTTCTAGCACCACTTTTTCCCCCTACCAGGAGTCCTTGAAGTTGACAGGGATGTTTGCAGTGGGTGAGGGCAAACTCTCAAGCTGTAGTTAGGGAAGGAGATGGCTCACAAGGCTTGCTCTGCCTCAAGCTGCAGCTCTGTCTGTGGGGAAGTTGAGGATGTAAAGTTGCTGATTAATGACATTTTCAGCAAGAAATGCATCTCCAGCACAGATTTTTTTAAAAACCCCAACATTTATTTATTCACTCCTTTACTGTGTAATAATGTATGCAGTTAACATTGTACTTCAAAGACACTTTCATGTTTTAAGGGAGAGGTGTCAAATAACACTGTAGAGAGGTGTTTTTCCATCTGTTTGTACTGTGTTTGTTTTTATGTTGCTTTGTGTGGGGCTTTTTTTTTTTTTTTTTTTTTTTTGTAATCCAGGCTATTTCTGAACTGATTATTTCGGAACTGTGGAATCTGTTGCTACATACTTTCTGTCTGTGGCAATTATTTGTCTGAATCCTTCTACTTTAGCCAAAAGCCAATGAAAAAGTTTTCACCGGTAGGAAAATAAGTAGTGACCTGAGCTAACCTCCATGGCTGGAGCAGCTCAGGGTGTAGCACACTCCCTATAGAGGACCTGGGGAAGAGGGATACTGTACAGTGCTGGTAGTGCTCTCACAAGGATCTTGTAGTAAGTTTTTCATTATACCATAAGCGTCCCACAGCAATCTCTGTCCCTCAGTGAAGTTGTTCCTTTCCATGCATGTGCCTTCTAACAAACGCTGGGAAGGAGACTGTTACTTAATACTGGTTATCTATGATAGGGACCACGGGCTCTGAGCACTATGGAAACCCAAAAAAGGACCTGTGAGGCAGGTGGTTATTTCTTCTGACCTTCTCCTATGCCTGTGCCATGTCAGGGTCTGACACGGTCACGAAGATCTCTGGTGGTAGAGGCTTCCTTATATTGTACTTTTGTACTGTGCTTACTGCTACAGTTTTTCGTCACCTGTTCTCTGAATCTTCTATTCTGCAAGTTAAGTCTTTTTTTTTTTTTTTTTTTTTTTTTTTTGTCCAGCCCAACACATATTTGGAGAAAACATTCTTCTCTTTCTCTTTGCAACATCCTTTTACATTCTTGAAAGCTCTATTAAAGCTCTTCTTAGCCTCGTCTTTAGGGAAAGCAATCCTACTTCATTCAGTCTTTCCTCATGTGACATGCTTTATAGACCTTTAATCATTCCTGTTGCTCTGCCTGTTCACCTCCTGAATCACAGTGCCCATGATTTTCTGCATCTTCAGTCCACAGTTCTGTTTTTAGATTCAAACATGGTGGTTTCTTTTTCACAACACAAAGACCATTGCTGATTCAAGTTCAGCTATTGCTCTGCACTAATCCTCAGATCACTCCAGCACAGTGGCTGCATAACTAATGGTTTCACACTTTGTATTTGTTAATGATCATTCCCGACTGGTGCAGTAACTTGCATTTGCCTCTAGAGAGAAGCATCTTTTTTTTTTTTTTTTTTTTTTCAAGTGTATCTCCAGTTCGTCAGAAAAGCCCTGAGCTTTGTCCTCCACTGCTATGTTACTGGGGGCAGGGTGTCCTGTTTAACCTTTCTGCAACTCAATTAACATTGTTTGTCAGAGATCACTACCTCGGCTATTTGGGAGACACTTCCCTTTCCCACTGGGAGAGGAGCTGACTACTTCTGTCCTGCCCAGCTGTGGGTTTTTTAATAGTGCTGAGATCCTTTGGGAATCTGCAGTGTGCCACATAGTAACTATTTATAAACTGCAAGCTATGGTGTCTATCATTACTAGTCACCACACTATTTACTAACCAAAACGTCTTGCAATAAACCTATAGCCAGTTACGTTACTGCAGAAAGATAGAAGTTAGCATCCTCCAGACATCAGGAGACAAAAAATGTTATCCAGAGGCAGGCAAGTAAATCAGATCAGCTGAATCACCCTCTGAAAGTGCCTGTCCCTCTGAACTGACTTAAAAAGGAGCACAGCATGACTGTCTGAGACGTAGTTGTGACTCAGATGAATCCCAGCCCATCTTTTTGGTGGTCATATTACTCAATGAAGTGAAAAGAGCTCACGAAGAACCTCATTTTCCACTGACCTGTGAAGAGGACTCTGTTCTTGGTTATGCTACCAAAATGAATTTAACAAACTATCAACTATGGGACACCACTGCCACCTTCTAAATCTGTGACTACAGACTTGAAATCAATGCATTTGTTAGGACTTTTTACTCAAAAATGTGATCTGTTCAGTGGAAAGACCACCAAAGTTGTTCTGTGGAATTCAGAGGGGACTCAGTCAGTATTCAAAAAGATTTTTCAGCAGAGGAAAGACACATGTCCAGACAAGGAAAGGAAATTGCTTCATAAGCACCATCAGATTTGGTTCTTTGATGGTTATTCAGTAAAACCAAATTGTATTACTGTAGCTCACTCCTCTTGTTGATGGTACTGTTCCATACATTTTCCTGGTGTGTGTTCTGCACTTAGGGATGGAAATTACTCTGAGTCAGTAACACTCTACTTCATGAACAGTTCTGATTTCAATGTAATGGCTCAATAACTTTGTTAAGGTATATAGAATAATCCAATAATGCAATAATACCATCATGATATATATATTGTGTGTGTGTGTGTGTGTGTCTGTTTGTGTGTATATGTGTATCTCCCTCAGAGCTTCTCCTTTATTCAGATTCTCTTGCCATCTGTAGTATTGTTATGTTGGAGTAATCCTGCTGGGGAATGCTCAGACACTGCCTTACTGACAGTACACATTTTTCCTAGCTACTGCACTCATTATTCACTGACCATAACAGCAGTCAGCCTTCCACCCAACATGGTTCGCTAGAGACTCTTGTTTTCCTTTCATGATCAATTCCTCAGGAGTCTAGAAGCTACAAGGAGAGAAGCTTTGAAACTTGGGTTTTTTTGTCAAAGGGACTTGTGCCTACCCTATTCACAGCAGTCAGTATCAGCAAATTTCCAGACCTGTCTATATTGTTTCCCATCCTCATGCTACTGAGAGATGTGAGACCTTGTGAAATGACAGAAACGAGAGCATCTATTTATAATAGTCATAAAGCTATATAAAAATAAAATGGTTTTTCAAGGGGATCACTGACTAATCAAAGGACAGAGAAACTCTCCACAGGGTAGACCAAAATTGTTCCAAACACTACACTAACGTTATTATGTTGTGTGTTTTGCTCTGTAGAGAGCTTAAAGACTCTGCGACACATAGTACTCCATAAATATAAGATGTTGCCATTGATTTCTACAGAGATGATGCATCAGCTGGCAAAACTTCATCTGTCTTAACTGTAAGATATTTCAAACTGTTGTATGTGAAGTGTAAAGGCTTGAATTTATTTGTTATCCAGTTCTTGCACAATGCCTGCAAAATCCTCTTTGACCTTGAGAAACTCTGAGTTTGGACTTTCCAAACCCAGCTGGCAATAAAAATACTGAGGGATATGCAGGTGGGATAGTGGTTGATGTGAAAACTTGCACTGTTCAGTGCCTGATGATAAGATAATTTCATCAAGGAAAATAAGTCATTGATATCTGACATCTTCATTGTCTTGTTAAGCAATGAGGGAGAACACCAACCCATTCAGGTGATTAACCTTCCCTGCTCCCAAAGGGCTGGCTGCTCACAAGCAAGGTCAAAGGCAAGTCATAACACAGCCTGAGAAAGCTGACCCTGTCACCACTTGAACTCTACCTATACAGTAGATAAATGTATGTTTGGGAATGTAATGTTTTTAATTCTCCACCAAAGTGTGTATACTGTTCACGTTTGATCCTGGGCAACTGGGTCTAGGTAGCCCTGCTTGAGCAAGGTGGTTGGACTGGATGACCTCCAGAGGTTCCTTTTTCAACCTTAAATCTTCTGTGATTCTATGGTTATACCTGAACACCACACAAGCTGCCTACCAATTTTTCCCTGACTTGTGTCAGAGGGGATGCTGACTTAAAGTCCAGTAACTGCTTCTTCTAGCATCAGCCTGGTATTAGACTCCACTTTGTGTTGGCGTGATGACAATGGGCACAGTGGGTAAATGTCACGTTGCTTATGGCACCATAACTTTTACAAAATGTATGACAAATGCAATGCAACATGAAATATTGTGAACTACACAGCACTTACCAGCTTAACAAGCTACAGTGTATTTGATGATGTTATCTTTGCTTTTTATTTGTGCTTGCTCATTTGTAAAATTCAATCACTTGCAATTGGCCCGCCTGTTGTTAGTGCAAGTTGGAGCTGCTGAATATTGAACTTAATATAATTTGAGAGTGTTATTAAATATGATGACCAGTTTATTAGTTTCATTTTAATGTGTTGGACATCTTCATAGAGAGCTTCGTCTTAGTGTCCATTAAAGAGGGAGATCAGTTTCTAAGCAAGCTTCAGTGCTGTAAGCTGCATTTCTGAGAAAAGGAGAGAAAAACAATTTAGGAAAATATATTGCTTGTCAATCCACCCTTTTTCTAGTCTATGATGTGAAGGGTCTTTCAAAGACTGAACACATCACATATCAGTTGGTATAAACAGGTCATGCTACATGCCATGAATTTTAGATTGTGTGTCATTTTCATTTATTTTTCCTTATTTTGAGTAGCATCCCTGAAGTTTAACCATGAAAATAGCTAGTTGAAAAAGCCTAGTGGATTTATCACCCAGCAGGTATTCAGTGACAGCTCCTGCCACAGGGATTATAACTCTTCTCTTGTCACTTTCTCCTTGAGCACAAGCTACACAGCCTGGGAATTTAAAACGCCAGCTAATGAGGGATTAGAAGCATGTAATTTTTAGAACCCTTGTACTGTGAGGAGAAAAAATAATAGTAGGTTTCCTCTGTCATTCACGCCAACCTGATCTAAATTAGCTGGAGAGACTGCAGTGAAGGACACTTCAGTCTAAAACTCTTATTTTCGTGTCAACTACCTGGCATTTCCTGGTCAACCTCTTTGTCTCCCATGAGGAATGACAGCGCAAATTCAGCTCTAGAATTGGCTGAGAGGAAACAATTGCTTTTCAGACTGCAGGCTGAGATGCAGCACAAGGTGCGGTGTATACGTGCATCACTGTGCTTGTTAGTTGTGTGCTTTGGGCTCTTCCTATACAGAGCTCCTTAGTGGTAAGGACTGGAGATTTTGGTGCACGTGGTTCCAATTGATCTTAAAAAGGTCTTAGAGATGTGCCTTGCCAAATAGCAAAGGAGACAGCAAAAAGTAAACGCAGAGCAAGTGGAAATCTGGCAGGGATGGATTCACAGTGGACCTTGGGCCATAACCACCACCTCCAATGTTTGAAGAATGTGAAAATTGCATGTAGCTTTGCCTTTGGGACCATCTCAAGATTTTATCCCTTTTTCTTAGCAGTGAGATTAGTTTATTAATGTAGTGATAGCTTCAAGACTTGTTTTTTTCTCTCCTCATTCTCACTATCCTTTTCTGTGTCACTCACTGATCACTCTGTTCTGTGCTATAGCTACAAGTGAGGGTTATTGTTTAGGACTAAACACTCGGATGCAATAAAAAGGAAAATGACACTACATTCAAAATATCATCAAGTACTTTGACGTAAATGAAAAGGCTACATTATCAGAAACCATACTCCTTTGGAATTTTTTTCTGTCCTCTTTGAGTATATTAAACTGACGGAAAAACTGGTTATATTATTGGGGATTTTAGTTTTTAGGAGTTTTGGCAGATTTTGCTTTGCCTTCTCACCCCTCTTTAATAACTTACAGAATTTCTTTCTGTTTTTTTTTTTTTTTGTGATGTTAGCTCTTTTTGCCAAACTGACCATCTGAAGAGAGAGTATCTGGCTACAAACAGTAGTTCAGAGTACTTTCAGGCTTTCTTGTTTATTTTTTAGCAAAGACCACAACCTTTTCTTTCTGAAGACTTTGATATAGTCTGTGAAGTGATCTTCTGTTCCAGAAAGGGCTTTTAATGTCAAAGTTCCAGTGTGCCAGGTGTGAAGCTGGTAAGGCTGTAACCTACATAACATAGATTCACAGAATTGTTTGGGTTAGAAAAGACCTTTAAGATCATTCAGTCCAACCATTAACCCAGCACTGCCAAGTCCACCACTAAACCATGTCCCTAAGCATGTCTTAAGTACCTCCAGGGATGGTGATTCAACCACTTCCCTGGGCAGCCTGTTCCAATGCTTGGTAACCCTTTCAGTGAAGATATTTTTCCTAATATCTGATCTAAACCTCCCTTGGCACATCTTGAGGCCATTTCCTCTTGTCCTGTCGCTTGTTACTTGGGAGAAGAGACCTACCTCCACCTCCCTGCAGCCTTCTTTCAGGTAGTTGTAGAGACCAATAAGGTCTCTCCTCAGCCTCTTTTCCTCCAGACTAAACATACCCAGTTCCCTCAGCTGCTCCTCATAGCACTTGTGCTCCAGACCCTTCACCAACTCCATTGCCCTTCTCTGGACATGCTCCAGCACCTCAATGTCTTTCTTGTAGGGAGTGGTCCAAGGAACCTGTTGAAAATTATTATCACTTTTGTCCTTTTCCTCTCTTCTTTTTGGGGTGGAGGGTTTGAAAGTCCTTTCTGGGAAGGGAGGAAAAAACTCTAAACCTAAAACACTCCCATCCCTTATGCTTCTGACAAAGTGAAAAACCAGGGCACCTAGAAGTGAATTTTTAGAAGATTTTGTGAGTATTCATTGAATCCCTTATTCTACCTAATCTCAACAGGCATCTTCTCCAAGAGAGAGCTCTGGCAGGATTTGCACAAGGTGATTACAGCAGTTTTTACTCACACATCTGTGAAATCGACTCTTCACATTTCCCACATGGATGAGGGAGATGTACTTAACCATGTTTCTGCTTTTGAAAACAGAGTCTAAGGCCTAATTTTTTTCTTGCATGTTTTTCCTCTCTTTAGAGGACTGATGTTAGAAGTTAGGAAGAGGTTTAGATATAGTAAGAGTTAAAACGGATAAACCCTTGAAGACATTATTTCAAAAGAGCTTGTCTTCCATACTAGAAGAGTGTTTTTAGCAAAGAAGCAAAAGAAAAGTAGCAGTGGCGAGGGGCAAACTACTTTGTCCTTGAGTTCATTTATTGTCCTTAATACCATGATTCAAGTAAGCAGGATAAATAACTCCATGCTCTTTGGACACAGACTGCTATGCACCATGGGTACTTCCCAGCAATGTGGATATTTGTGTCCAATTTCCCCAGAGACACAAAGACTGGGCAGAGCTCAAACCCCTTATAAACACAGTCAGGAATCCTTCTTTGGTATGCAGCTATTTTAGCTGACATCTGTACTAATTTATCTTTTTTAAAGTCTGTTCTGCTGGACTGCTGCCTACATCTGGAGTGTAGAAAGGAGTGCTCTGAACAGATAGATAAGCAAGTACAGTCACCGAAAGCAAAGCCCTTTTGACAACTTCAGCATTTCAAGCACTGATTACTGGCAGTGGCAATCATTTCTAATGTACTCCCTGCCTGTAGGTATTGACGTGTTTGTTCTGATTCTCAGTCTTTGTTTAGGGCTGATTACTGTGATCACTTTTTCTGTTGCAGGTTTGCACATCAGCAGTTTAATAACAAAGACAGTTCCCTCTTAAATGTCAGCTTGCTGTATTTTTGCTGTCCCTGTAGCCATTAATGCCTTTGTACTGATTCACCGGCATGGTTTACGCAGTAGACCTTGCTACCACCTTGACGTCAATATTATTTGTCCTTCTCATTTAGAACAGGAAAAAAAAAGCTCCTGTTTTTACTATGATATGAAAATGCTTGTGTCATGTTTATGTATGTACATTTACAGCTGTGTGTAAGGAAGATATATATTCATGAAAAAGGGGGATATTTATTTTGGTGAATGGTAGTATGTTGCTTAGTGATTTGTCAGGTCATGTCACATTGTCACTAAGCAACAAGATGTGATCTGACAACACTGATTTTTTTTATGTGTTCACTGCTTTCTTAGAAGTGCAAGTATTTTTTCCCCTGATCACTAGTAATTAACTGTGAAAAATCTATTTAATGCTTTTATTTTCACTGTTTCTGTGGTTCTTAGACTCTTTTCAGTTTCTTATCATTATCACCATCTCAGATATCCCAGAAGGTAACACTCAGTTGCTCCTAGTGTGAGTTACAGCTACATGAAATTAAAAATACTGCCATTTTTATCATGTTAGGTTTTGTGCCCTTCTAGCTCTCATTATTTACACATCAATGCTAAGCAGTGACAGTCATTCACTGTGTCGATTTACTTATCAAATGACAAAGATATTTTTAGCTTTGGTCATGGTTTATTAGGTAAAAATAACTGTGCTTTTGTATGACCCAGACTGAAAAAGAACTAGTGACCCCAGCCAGTAGATGATTCAGGTAACCAAACATGCTATTTTTGTGATCCACTTGGTCCTTCTCCCAAGCCACCCCTTCTCAAAAGCTGGAAGATATTTTTCTGAGATGTGCATTTTCTTCTTCATACAAGCAACAGTCCATGTACTTTTTGGAGTTAATGGTTGGCTCACATGCTGCTCAGCCTTTTGGGTGTGCTCCATGCCATCTGCAGAAATGTCCTGTGACTCACAGAAGTGACTGCAATGTACAGCCGTCCATTGGCTTGAAACCTTTTGAAAACAGAGATCCCATAACGTGGATGATTTGGTAGGAAAGCTAATACAGCTCTAACTTGCTCAGAAATATCCAGTTGTCTGCCTCTGCCTTCCTCTGTGCTCTCCTGAGCGTCAGGACCACAGAAGTGCTGTTGCTCTGCAGTGGAGGGAGACCTGCGTGGAGACACCCACCTGCTCTTCATAGCTCATGGGTTTTACAGGAGCCTTTTGGCTTTGTGTCTTGTGGGGCAGGGAAAAGTCGAGAAACAAGTGAATGTTTCATGTTTGGGGTCCTCTTGGGTCACTTGGCCAGAAGACACTTGCTCGTCTTAACTGAGGCTAAGAACAAGGTAAATATTAATACCCGGTGGCGCATTGGTGAACTGTGCATAGAAAAGGGTTGTGGCTAAAACCAGAATTGCTGCCTTTGAGTAAAAAAAAAAACAACCAGGCAGGAGTAACCATTAACTAAGTTGGCACACTCCCAGTGTTTGCTTGCACAGTTCCAGTATGATGCAGTCTTGGTTCTGGTCAGGCTTTCTGAGCATTATTGCAGTAAATGTCACCTAAATCAGAAACAAATTAGGCAGTTTCTGCGTGCTTAAAAAGTGGAATCAGCTGTCTAGAAGGAGAAAGAAAAAACCACTTGAAAACAGGGCAATTTCACATTTCTTTCAAATGTGCAAACACTGGCGTTGCCCCCAAATGGTGCCATCTGTATGGGTGGTAGGCAATATATTTGTATTAGTAGCTGCCAACATGATTTCAATGCTGTGGTCTATCCTACTTTTGCATACTCATGTGTGCCACTGTGTGAAGCTGATCCAGGTAAAGTCAGCCTGCTGTGCCTTCATCACACCTCCCCCACCTCCAGGCTGTGAAGGTGAGGGATGGTGGCAACTGCCCTGAGTGTAACTTGTGTTGGGGGGCACAAGGGCCAGGCAGGGAGCACCATCAGCTTCGATGGGTGGCAAACCTGTCCTGCAGCCTCACTGACCCTGGTCTGAAAAGGTTAATAATTACAAGACAGTTGATGCCATACCCTGCAGGGGAACAGTGTATCAACCAGCATGTTGTGGCAGCACTTCCCACAAGCCCCCAGAGCAGTCACTGCCTCCAGGTCCTCCCTCACCCACCCCAGCAACATTTCAGGAGAGCTCATTAGGGTTTGGTTTCCTCAGTGCAGCACAAGTGAACAGCTTCTCATGGGGAGGTGCCTCTTGTTATAAATGCCCTCCCTGAAAAAACACTATCAACACAGAATTGCTTGTTGTGTCTCATGTCTTTTACAAGGTTGTGCTCACTGCACCGTGCCTCTCTGAAAAACATGAGGAAATAAATGCATTGGGTACATAAGCGTTGCTGTGCAGAGTGCTGTAAATCTGAGGGTACCTGTCTCTCCCCACAGATCAGAGGGGAAATCTAGTGCAATGATGCTTAACTTGCCCTAATCTCTCCCTCTTGCTTTCCCCACCTTCTTTTCAAAAGATGAAAAGTGAAATGCTGACTCATTTTAAAACTCAATTTTAAAAATAGCTCCTTAGATAAGCTCCGTTGGGCTCCATCTACCTTTAAAGCCATATGTTGCATACTTACCCCATCTCAATTTAGCCCAAGATTGAAAGTCTTCAAGGAAGATGTAATTTATACACCGTAAACCAATGCAATTTATATGTGGTAGGAAGCTCTAAGCTGTTCCATCATGGATTCACTTCTACATTTATATCCAGAGTTCAGAACATACATCTTGAGGGGGAGGGCGGGGAATCCAGACCTTGCTCTTTTACAACCGTAATAGCTCAGAAAGGACTGGACTGGGCTGGACTAGATGGGATTGGATTGGACTGGATAGCATTGGATTGGATTGGATGGGCTTGAGAGTACATAGGCATCTTAAAATATCAGTGTTTGTTCTGGAAAAGGAACAAGAACACAGGAGCAGCCATGTCAGCTGTAGTCCAGTTCAGTAGATGTCTGACTGATGGATGATGCTGTCAGGTCACAACCACTAATACCTCACTCAGGAAGTAAGAAAATTTTGGGAGCAGTCCTGGTTCCTGAGGCTCACTGTCTATACTGGTAATACTAAATCAGTGTTGTACCACAGGCTTCAGCACCTGTAATCACCCATCCTGCTGGGCACAGTCCTTACCACCATTTTGGCCAGGGCCAACTTGCACTCTCTTAGGCAGGTCTAGATTATGCATGGGCTGGGGATGATTTCCAGCAGGTTGCTTGCCTGACATCGCCTCATCGTGGAGGCCAAAGGAGTTGTAGGGTGGCTGTGGGCTGCCCCGGGGCCAAGGAAAAGTCCCATGCACATTTGATTTGCTGGGATGGATGCAGTTCTGGTGTTGGGAGCGCACCTGTTTTTTTGAAATAATTAACAGATTTGCTGTAATCACCAGTGTAATTAACATTGGTTGCCAACTCCTCTGCATTTTCTGGGTCTTACACACTGAAGATGGCTGTCACCATCCATCTTCCAAGAGCGAGCGGTGCTTTGATGAGCTGATTGGGCCAGGCGTGACAACAGCTGTCACGAAAGACAAGCAATCTGCCAAGCTCCTTCTTGGACTTGATGGGAGAAGATGTTTCTAGAACTCTCCAGCAATAGGTTTACACAAAGGTTTTTATTTCTTTTTAGTCTGCTGTACAAGTTTTAATAAAATGTTCCTCTTGCAAATAGCTTTCTGGCTGTGGGGGGAGGGGGGTGGAATTTTCTAACATATATTAAAAAGAATCAGTCAATGGAGTTTTATTACTTCTGGAGTTTTGTACTGAAGAATATTTAAAAACATATAAGAGGGAACAGCAGAAAAGACAGAGATGGGAAAGTATCCTTTCCCATGGCATGGGGCTTGGAACTGGATGATCTTTAAGGTCCCTTCTAAACCAAACCATCTTATAATTTTGTTTAGCAGCAGAAAGAGCTGCATGAATCCCTCTGCTTTGTGCTTTAGGCTGGACTGGGTCCTCTGTTCAGATTCACCCTGGGCCAAAGTTTTCTGTCTGTCCAGACAATTTCAAACCTGGAAGGAAGAGTATGAAATTGGGGAGATCAGCAAAGGACCATTACTTGATGAATTAGGCAATAGTGGTTCCAATGTTTACATTGTTTTAGCTGTCACCTATTCACCAACTAGATGTGCTGGTCAGCCACCAGCTGCTGTGTGCTGCCTATGGGCACGTCTCATCCAGGTGCAAAAGAAGCTCCCCTTGGGACTGCTAATTTGCAAAAGGTTTTCTGTGAAATATATCCCTGTGGATGACACATAGGGATTTTGAGGAAAGTGTATCTATTTTAATCTAACCTTCTTGTCTTATTTTTGTGAGCTGAGAACTCATTTACATCTTTAGTGTCACAGCATTTTCTTGTGGTTATTCTTTATCCTGGAGGAACAAGCTGATCAGAAGAGTCAGACTGAAGTCCCAAAGCATTCTGTCCTGTGCTCAAATCTTTATAAATGCTAAATTGCCTCTTGGATCTATCACCTTACTATTTCAGTTCCTAGGAAATACTTTTCCATTTAATTTCTAAGAAGAACAAATAATGGAGATTAATTGGATGAGAGAGAAGCAATTAATTTAAACATCCAAAAATTCAGAGGTCTGTTAGAGCAAGGATGTTGGGTGCAGCTGATAATACTTTGTAAAGCTGCAATTAGGATAAGACAAAACAATACAAATTCAAAAAGATACTCTTCTTGGATCAGCCAGTATTTTTTTTTAATCCATACACAACTGTAAAAAAACTTTTTGATAAAACAGCTCAGGACAGATGACATCCCATCTCTTGTGTATGTGTAGACAACTATCCACAACCACATGCACTCTAATTCTTAGTGGGACTTGCTGTTAGTGTCAAACCCAGAACTGCTTTTGCTGCAGCCTCAAGCTTCCTAGGCTGTGTCTCTCCCTCCACCGGTGTCTTTTCCCAAAGGAGAGGCTCAAGCACAGCAGTACTGTAGTGCTACTTGTGCCTCTCCATTGATCCTGGTGGGTATGAGGGCAAGGTGGGTCCTGCCAGCGTGGCCCCCTGTGAGGTGACTATGAAGGACAGTTAATCTGCCCCAGTTACCTTGGTTGTGAATCCAAGGCTAGGAAAACCTCCTGCTACAGGATATTGTATTCTCATGGCAGTGTCTCCTTGGGGTGAGGAGGAAGCCATGCACCCCTGAGTCTTGTTCCACTGTCGGTCTTGTGAGTGTCTAGGTGAAATGAAACTGCATCAGTACCAAGCAATGTTAATCTCTTTAATTTGTATCTTTGCTTTGTGGAGTTAACTGGTACATACTGTCTTGAAAAGAGGAGTATCTCAGTGACAGGAAGAGGGATGAAATCAGTCTCACTGATGGTAGCTTAGCTTGGGATAGCTGGTACATTTATTGTCCCCAGGTGTCTACGCAGTCCCAGTTCATGGGTGTCTGACTGCTCAGAAATCAGGTTCAGAGCTCCTCAGTTTGGTATTTTAAGAGAAATCATCATTGATTTTGGATGTCTTACTCCATGAATTTGAATTCTAAGAACCTGTTTCAGAAGAAACTCAGATGTACATGTAAGTGGAGCCGCTAACTTTGACAGCCTCTGCAAGCTGAGCTGTACTTGCTTGGCATTCAGAGCACATGTAATAGAAGACAGATACATAAAGGAAAGAAACACAAATCAGGGTGAAATGCAGAAATTTGAAAGGGGTCAGTGACAGAGAATGATGGTGAAGTGCTGCTGGGGTAACCACATGTCTCTCGGGGCTGAATTTAAATCTTGCGTGAATTTCATCTCAGGCCCTACTTGTCTGTGCCACAAAATAGCTGACAAATGCTGCCTAGCAAAGATCCAGAGTTGGAGTAACAGAAGATTTGTAAGCTAAAAGTCCTGAGCATTGCCAAACCTCCATGGACACCCTCCTTGATGCATACCTGCCGCTGACTAGTATTGGTACAGCAAATGGACCGTTGCTGTGCCTCCCCTCTCAACCCAAAGAAAATGAATGGGGACTGAAGTTAAATTGATGTCTTATATGAATCCATGGAAAAACTGAAGCAGCCCAAACATAGAACTGGAGAAGGTAGTTTAGCACTGCAAGCATATCTCATGTTTCAAGATAACTGTCAAGGTCTGGCAGTAATTTCATTCCCCCAGTATTGGACACATGAGCTCTCAGTTGCTGGGTCTAAAAGGTTTGACAACATGTTGATCTGATGTCAAAGAGCAAGGTAGATTCCCCTTTCAGCTGCATGACTGTTGATAGGAATGGTTTGCTCTCTGTCACCTTTAAATGCTTATTTTCCACCTTATTGCATAAATATTCAGTTCTCTCAGTTCTGAGAGGGTACAAATTTGATATGAAAAAGCGTGGGGGAGGTGGTAGGGAAGGAAGTCTCGTCACCAGCTTGCATGTCCCATACATGGGCAGAAACTACTTGCTGTGCTGTACTGGGAGCTGTGAATTCCCATTGCTGCATTGTGGAAACATGAATTGGGAATTCACAGTTCTCTGCCTTGGCCTGAGTTTCAGATGGAAGCAGTCTGTTCCTTGGTTGCATGGAGCTATGTGATGTCTAGGGCAATGCCATGTGTAGCCTATTTATTCCTAGAGGGTAATAGGAGAAAGAGTCTATTGTGTATTAAGAACCTTTGACTTTCCAGATGTTTTAACCTATATTCAATATTTTTTTTGCAACTGCATGTATACGATTTTAAAAATAAGTAAATGAATTTACAAGACTCCAAAATATACTTTCATATGTGATCAAAAAGGAAATATTTAAATGTAAAATTTGGTATTTTTGTATTTCTTCACAAGTAGAAGCCATTATACATTTTCTGTTAAAAAAAAGACTAAAAGTAATACAAACCCCCAAGATTTCAGCATGCTGCTTGCTTTATAAGCAATGCAATATTGGTAGTCAAACCATGCCCTCCACAGCAAGCATCCACACATCTCTTTTAAAGAAAGGGACACTGTTTTCTATTGGGTTTTATGAACAGTGCAGGAAGGGCATATATACACTGATTTCCCATGCCTACCTTCATATTCAGATTATTTACTAATAAGTCCCTTAAGATTTGGTTGAGGTTAGAGATTGCTTCAAATGTCTAACTGCTTTCCCAGAATTTAGCCCCAAGTGTGGCTGGAAGTTTCAGTGCAGTAGAATGCCCTGAAAGATTTCTTGCCCATCTCCTCGGAGGTTAAGTTTGGCAGCACTCACCAAGAACAGCTTTGTCAGTCATGTCCTTGGTATTACTGATTTCAGTTCAAGCTTAAAAACAGAACTGAAATACTTTGGGAATACAAAAATTAAAGGCTTTTTTCCTGCCTCCTGGGTGAAAAGATGTTGTCTCCCAGTTTGAGCACACAAAGACCAGTAGTGTCTGTTGTCTGAAGTGGGGCTGGGGTGGCTGGGAGACTCCTGTCTTTGAAAAGCCCTCTAAACACCTCAAGCTACACCATGATAAAGTGTGTGGTCAACCTCCTTCCGCTGTCCATAGGTCAGCAAAGAAACTGTAAACTTCCAAAATTGTTGAGAAAGAATAGGCTTGCAGCAATGGCAGTGAGCTCTGCTCTGGCAGCTTCGAGTTTTCTCCTCTTTTAACAGGACTTCATGCAAAACCACAGATTATTGCCTATGTAATTTACCATTGGTAATTAATTTCTATAAATTTCATAGGCTTTAGTAGCCCACATGCAATATAGGAAAAAATAGTACTGCCTTTCTCCTGGCCTTTGTTTATTTTGCTGATTTAAATTGAAAGCCTTCAGAGCTGGGACCATCTTTGCTATTTATGTGTACATGGACTCTCATAAAGGGTTTACAGTCTCAGCTGGGGTGCAGAGACATTGCTGCACCACAAATATTTACCAATTATTTACAATAATTATTCCTTCACTGAGAGGCATTGAAACATGGCAAAGACTATTCTGGGAAAGAAAAGCTTGCTATCAGTTGGCTGAATTATTTGTACTGGCCTGCATAACAGTGCAAAGTGGAATTATTTTGCTTTACACAATTGTTCTTGTAACTAAGGAAACTTCAGAGCAGCTGCTGACTTATTGTTAATTTGTTTGCTAGTTTAATTTTCTGGAAGCAACAAAAAAAAATGGGGAAACTAGAAAATCAAACTGGGCACATTAATTATTTCTCTCTTTTCTTTATAACAGAGATACCCTATATGCCTCAGCAAATTATTGTTGAAACATCTGAAGAATTAACATAAAAAACTTTAATTGAAAATGTATCTCCTGAGAATGTAAGTTCTTCAGCTGTGGGCTCAGACCTCCAAGATTTTCATACATATTGCTGAAGGCTAGTGCACTGGGACATATAATCTTCTGCAGTGGATGATCTAAGTAATTCATTATTATAAAAATTACCAAGTTGTCAGAGTCCCTTCCCCACTGAGCTTGGTAAAGCACTAAAGCCGATATATTCTTGCCCCAAAGAACCTTCTTTTTATTATCATGAAATATGTAGACAGAGAGGAAGAGATGCCAAATCTGAGCAGATCAATGAGGAGGATTTTTTAAGAGAAGTCTCGCAGTTTGTCTCCATTACCTAAACTTTTCCAGTTTTTGTTTATTCTTTATTCTTGGATTTTCTTAAGGAATTGAGGTTTTTGAAATTGTACCAGCTTTACCTCAGCATGCCTGCCTGCAATATCTCGAAGTTACCATGTTTCTGAAAATTTCAGGAGAATTGAGAAAGTCTGAGAAGAGCAGAAATCTAGTTTTTGTCCCCTGTAAAAAGAAAGGGAAGAACAAGAGAGAGAACCTCAGCATGTTGCTGTTGGGAAATTTACCATAAAAACACATCTCGGAAATGCTATGCCTGTTTGGGCTGGGTTTTTCAAAAGGGGTCAGCAATACATCTGGACATGGAAATAAAATGAGAACTCTTCTTTTTAATAATTAAAAATTCACTAGCCTATTTTTTGGTCTTATTTTATTTTATTTAAACTCATAAAAAGTTTGTATCCAATTTGGAGTGAAATTTATGGGCTGAGCTCTCAAACTTTCAACAGGGTTCCCAGCAGGAGCTGCTGGGTTCAAACACTGTTGAAAACACAACTGTTTCAGATGCCCATATAGGCACTGATCTGCTCTGAGAAGTCATTAAGATGACCAGGTGTCCTCATTCACCTGAAATGTAGGTCCTCATCCTGGCAGCCAAAAGACTGTTTTCAAAGGCTGTTTTAGAGCATATTTTCCCCATTTTCTTTCTCCATTCTTTAGGACAAGAGCAAGCGATAGGCATCGGTTCCCAACTGGACATAACTGAAATGATCTCCATCATAAAATCTGAATCGGGAAATATTTTCACAACAGGACCTTTGATCTCACACAGAGATATGTCCCTGCAGATGTAATCAAGGCTGAAGTCACGCCCTAGATGTCCCAACGATGTTTTTCTCTCTAATTTGTGTACTTTAGATGAGTATTATGTAATACCTGAAAAGACACCAGAAAGACCAGTTGTCAGCCATGAAATTATGTTTTTTCTAATGAAGTTCCTCAGGAATCAATACTAGCCATGCATTTAGCCAACAATTTTATCAGTGTTCTGGAAGTAAACCACAAATAAAATGTAGACGATTTGTGAAGTATTAGTGATGAAAGCAGGTCAGCCACATTCAGCAATGTGAAGCACTTGGTGACTGCAGAAAAGGGTCACTCAAAACCCCTCTTTTCTTCTAGGAAGTTCAAGGCTTTATAGCTAGAAATAAGAAATGTAAACCATTACCTCTATATAGAAATAGGAGCTGTGCAAATATTGTGGGAATCATCAAAGAGCTGCTAAGGTACAACACTATAATAAAGAACCCTAATGCAATTATTAAATGTAAGACAGGGAACTGAAGAATGCAGAGGTGATTTTTGTTTTGCATGTGGCATTATTGAGACTGTTATGGGAAGGCTGCATCATCTGGACAGTATCCCTAGAGGATCTGCAAAACTGGAAAGCTCTATAAATAAGCATGAAGGAAATGACAAGGAATTCCACTTGCCAACTTCAGCAAAGGAGGTTTTGGCTATTTCTAAGAAATTTTTTTTTACAGTAGTGGTGATCAAACACTGGTACAGGCTGCCCAGAGAAGTGGTGGGATGTCTGTCCTTGGAGATATTCAAACCTCAGCTGGACACAGCTCTGATGTTTCTGCTGTCCCTTCAAAGGCCATCCTGGCTCAAGCAGGGCTGGGAAATGGACCTTTGGTGTCCTTTCCAGTCAACTTTTCTGTGACACTATAGCCTGCAAAAATGTTTTACACTGAGATAGAGAAAAGCTTTTGGACTCATTATTTAACCAGCTTGTCTTAATGGTCAAGTGAGCATATCTTCACTGGAAAAATACCTGATGTCAAGGATGGGATTTGGTAGCATCCAGTTTTAACTTAAGGCACCCAAATTTAGGTGTCCACACAGTGTCTACATATAAGCTTGCTATCACCAGTCATCACCAATGATAACATAGGAGGTCTAGAAATACAGGTCAAATGTGGATGTCTACTTGCAAGTGTGTGAAGTTTGCCGGGGTTGAATTCTATCCTAAAATGCTTTTCAGTTTGGTAGAGATTTCAAAAGAGCTGTTGTGTGGAAGCTGAACCCAGTTAAACTGGAAATAAGGAACATGTTCATCTTACATCCTCAGCTCAAAACTGGACTGTTTTAGGAAAGAAATACATCAAACATTAAATAGCTCAAACATTCTTGTTGGATAACAAGAATCAATGCTGACACATGAGTTCCGATGAGACAGTCTCATGGTTCCCTTTAGTCTGAACTTCTACATATCTAAGAATGAAAACATTAGTTACTGCTGTCTTATACAGCCAGAAACACTAGGTTTTTGTAGCCACCTCTGGCTCCTGTGTTGATGCGAGCTAGTCTAGGCTTAGCCAAACTACACCAATTAAAGACCTCCACTAGAAGAAGATGAACTAAATGGAATGGTCCCCTGCCCATTTCACCTTGATGCAGTTTGCCTGCTGTCTGGCAAAAGAGGCTGCAACACATTTATTCCTGGTGGGAAATTTCATTCCAGTAGACAAATCGTTGTAGGCAGTTATGATTTGTCTGGTTTACCAATGAACAGATATCTTTGATGTGGTGATTTGAAAGGTAAAAACATGGAGATTTCTTCCTAAGAAAGCACAGTTATCTGATCTGGTAAATGATATTGACATCTTGAGTAAGGTATTCAAACTTATGGCCACGATACCTTTGCCTACTGTGTCCCCCTAAAACACAGATTGTAAACTCGTTGAAGCAGGGACCATCCTTCTCAGTGTTGGGCCCACTTATGTAAAGGTACTATCACAAATAATAATCATGCTGACTGCAAAAAGACTTCAAATGGCCAGATGGCCTTGACCACATACTTTTTAGTTCAGTATTTTGACCTTGTCAGTGGCCAAAACCTGGCTTCATGGGAAGGTGTAAATTTTGTAATGTGCCACACACAGGAAGACATAAATTCTGTAAGTTTAACGTTTAATTCTATAAGTTAAACTTATGGCAGAGTCTCTTCTTCTTTTTAGTCTCTAATTTTATAGGTGCCTTATGCCCTAGAACATTATAACTCCTATCCCTTTTTTTAAAAAATCCATCTAATACAGATATGCATATTCTCCTTACTTCAACACACTTCTAATCTTATTACCTTTTTAAAATCTAATAAATTATTTTCCTCCATAACAACTTCTGCTGACAACTTACCCAGTTTAATGTGTAATAATAATAATAATAATAAATATTTCTTCTATCAATATAACGTGATGCCTTTCAATGATACAAGATTACCCCTTAATTTTGATCTTGCAGGGAGTCTTTCTTTCCATTCTCTTTTTACTTTTTCTCTTTTTTTTTTTGCATTGGATATCTGCCAATAGTCTATCAAAGGTAGAATTTAGGCATTACAGACATCTTTAGTAAAGTTCAGGGGTTGGTGCTGTGTGACTCCAGAGACAAATCTGGTTTAAACCTTCCTGTCTCATGCAGGTATGGATATTTGTAACTGAGCTCTCACAGGACACTTTTTATCAGCAGACCTTGGAGCACTCTACAAATGATTTTTTTTCTCAAGTCCTCTTTTTCTATTTCATAGAAATTGAAATGCAGAGAAATGACAGAGTTTTCTATGGGCAGATGTGGGATTAGAGCCTGCACTCTCTCAACAACTCTGCCTTGATCTGCTCACCTGACTTTCTGCCTCCTGCCTTCGCTGAGCAATACTTTATATATATTGCAGCAGCTTTCAGCCCAGTTGTTATCAACGTGTTATTTCAATTTTTTTTAAATGAGCAGAGCTCAATTGCCCACAGCAGATCAGTACTGGATCCCAAATAATGTTTGTCTGCAAAACGGGTAACGTTGCTATTGCATTGAAAGGATTGTTTTCTCTGAAACCAAAAGCTCCATTTGGGTAAGCTGGACAAATCCTGTTGGAAGGCAGCTTCTGGCGTGAATGTCAAAGCTCTGATCTAAAGCATCTGGTAGGTCATAATTATGGGAAACATCCCAATTTAATTCCAACTGTGTAGGGGTATGGGATAATGAGACCAGTGAAGGTGAGTAGGGTTACATATAAGGGACAGAGCATAACATTTGGGCTCAGACTATGCTTGGCTTTCTTTCCTTTTAACTTCTAGTTTAAATGTGGACCAGCTTTTTAACTGAACCAGCCTTTTAACCATCCTACAACTGTATTTTCACATTGAAGAAATGTGAATAATATTTCCAAAGTTTTAAGAAGCTTTTTGAAATCTTTCACTTGTAAGGAACCAGAGGTCAGTAATTGTGTTTGTTGTTTGGTTGTATTTTTCCACAATGATCCATAGAGAAGCAGTGGTAATGCAAGGCAGTTAATTCTCATAAATATGTGGCTCACAAATATCTAGACTGAAATAATAAAAGATTCAGATTTACTGAAGACCATCGGAAAAATGGAATATGCTGCTGTTTTGCATTTGATGCACTTAGTTTAAAAGCAATGCGGTGATTCAATTTGTGTGTATGAAGTATGCCTGACATTTTCTGTTCATTTTAAATTGTAGGATATAAAGGAATGATATTTCTCTTTCTGATGTTTTCAAGACTTCATTTTCCCAGTTTTAGATGTGATGAGCTAAGAAACACTGAAGCTATTTGCTAGAACCATTTTCTTTAGCTGCTCTTATAAAACTTGCATCACAATTCACAGGTTTTGTCTATTATGGAAATGTCATTAAAGTCTGTGAGCTTTAAAAAGCATCTGTACTTAAGAAGAAAAAGAAACACCGTACAGTAACAAACACAACAAGAAAGCACAAAATGGAAATGGTCGGAGGTACATTACATACTCTTTGCAATAATGTGCCATAGAGTTATGGCTTAATTTCCTGAGGATGAGCTCAAGTTCAACATTTTGAATATAATTTATTGTTTTCTGTGATTTTTTCAAAGTAAAATCTTAAAAAAGTCCCCAGCAGGCTTACCAAAGATTGACTTGACAACTAGATATCTATAACATTCCTTTTGCACTGTAGTCAGTGAACCAGGACAAGACTAAGAAAAAAAAATCCAAGACCTATACACAAACTGTGTACAAAGTGTGTTTTGCTTCAGTGATTACCAGGACTCTGAACCACTGTCATACCATTAATTGTTAACTTGGGTAAAAACATCTCAGGCTACTTCAAAAATTTTTAAATTAAAATGCTTATAGTGTCCTCTTGGACCTGCCCTAAATATTAAAATTCATAGGTAGCGTGTAGGAATATATAGTGGGATCCTTCAGTATAGTTTTAGCCATTACTGAAGGACTGTCTTTGCTTTGGAGGCTGTGCACCTCAAGATCACTTTGAAAGTCCCTTGGCTGTGAGCAACATTGCATTGTAGAGTGCGTGTTGCCACACATGGACAGTCTGTTCCCAGTGCTGTCACTGCAAGCTTTGCACTGATTTGGATGGGTGTAGGACTGGGGTCCTCAACAAGCTCATACAATGCTTTGAGGTACAAATATTTTTGTGCTTTGTGGGTGCTCTTTACTTGTGCAAAATATACAAGTGCATCTGATTGTTATTTGCATGAACTAAAAGTGAAAATTAAGGTACTCTTTAAGACTGTCTCGTTTTCTCTCCTGGGTCAGCTGGAAAAGCACTTGCTGGGGTGATAGCCTGTACCAGTGCGCCCAGACCTCTGGGAGAAACGCTTAATGTATGGAAAGAGATGCCAATATGTGGCCAGGGATATTGTCTTGGAAGCAGGAAACAGCTTGCTATGGTGGAAATGCTTATCATCCTGTTCTGAAGCATTTCAACATAAAACTTTCCGTACATGAACTATATAAAAATTACATATGCAGCAGTTTTTACAGCAAGTACTCTACAAGGAGAATGATAGATTCACCTTGTGATACATTATTAAAACACTAAGTTAAGAAATCCATAAAGACATACTAATATGAAAAAAATAACATTTTGATTTATATACACAGGTTGTCAGGACACAGCATACTCTAGCTGGTCCCATTGAATGTTAAAACCTGGAGTTTAGCCAGTCGAAGAAGCAATTACGGCTTGGAAACTGTGTAGCGGTCAATTTTTCTTGGTCTATCCATAACAGCTAGGCAGGTTCTTCACATGTGGATGAACCTTTGTGTGTATCTTCCTTCCCATTGCTCAGTCTCCATTGACAAGCTTTTTTATAGGAAACTTTCTTTTAATCAGTAATGGGATAGTTAATAATTATTCCATGTTATTTGTTGTGTAAGTTTTTTCTTTGCTTCCTTTTATTTTAGTAAGCAAATATTGTTCTACTAGTAGATATCATGTGATTGTGAGCAATTATTTCTTTTCATTTCTAACATTATTAGTATTGATTTCTAATTATATACTGAATTAAGTCCAGTGTATTTACTACCATGGTGATTCTTGTTCCTTCTTGTTAGGAAATGAATTTCTTTTTTAAATTCAACAGTTGAAAAAGTATTCTGATTGAAACCAGTAAGTGAAAAAAAAAAGGTACAGAAAAATATTAAAAAACACAAGTATTTGGAACAAAGCAATGAAAGAACAGTATGAATATACCACAGAAGCCTAATTTTTAAACCATTTAACTGTAGTATGAAGGCTCAATAATCCTCAGTATGGATCAGTGAATGGTCTCCCTGGTCAGGTAGAGGAGCATATATGTGGAATACTTCTGTTGGCAGCCCTGTTGGTTGTTGGTAGCTATTTTTTTAAATTACTGCACAACATCTCTATATATTTCAAAAGAAACAAACAAAAAAACAAACCAAAATGCTCAACAGCTCAGGGTATCTCATCTTCACCCCTGAAAATGGCCAAAGCTCACTGTTAAAGGCAAAACTCATGAGGCTGAAAGCTTTGCAACACCCTGTGCCTGTGAAGTGTCTCAATGGACTGTGCTTTGAGGCCTGAGATTGTCCTAATGATTTTATATCCCTAGCATGATTGTGGATGCTTCTATTCCTTTCAACATGACAACCATTTTGATTTCAGTTACATATCATTTGTATAAGAAAATAAGAATCCTCCACAGCGTTGAGAGTTCAATGTTACATTTTCCTACCTTCCAGTTAGACAGTGCTGGATGTGCAGTGGTCCAATGGCCACCTGCTGCTTGACAAGGTGGAAGAAGACAAAATATTCAAAACTTAGACATTATGAAACATGTGAAGTCTTGGGAGTTTATCCTTTACTTTGAGTGAACATTCAATTTTGTTATTTCATGGCAAGCATGGGATAAATTTGTATACTTATTAAAAGGAAACCTAATTCTAAGATGAAATAGAAACGAATGCATTGACAAGGAGGCTGATTGGACCTGATCCTTTATAATTGAACAGAAATGCATGCTGACTTCAACTGGCCCTAGTTCAGGCTTTAAATAATTGTCACATTGAATTCTAACCTCCATTTGTCTGTCATCCTTAATGTGGAATGCTCCCAAGGATATTTAGAGTTATGCTGCTATTTTTAACATCTGCCTGATTTTTCTAAGAAGTATTTTCAACTACTTCCCACAATTTTCCTTTTCAATTTTCTTTAATTCATAATCTACTTTGGAGGAATATTAAAGGAACTAGATAGGGATTAGGATTTTACAGTGGGCTCCCAAACCCAAGAAGATAGTTCTTCTGCCCAGGAGACTTGCAGTCCAAGTAAGAAGGCCTAAAATCATGTAGCAATGATCTATGAGATTTCTGTGGGTTTGGGTTGTACTCCCATGAGAATCACACATTTCATTACCACCGAACACTAGCATTAGCCTAACTGCGTTCTGGAGCCAAATGAGTTTCCCTTCTCAACTGTAGATTTACATCTGTAAATGACCTGTCTGAACATTTCTTGATTGTATTCTGCCCCACTGAATTACCTGGAGAAGCAACAATTTATTCTGCAAGTCACTTTCATGTCCAGTGATATTCTGATTTCTTCTCAGACATCAAAGCGCCAGATGAGAACTGGGGTCTTAAATTTAATCACTGTATGCCCTGGATGTAAAAATTCCCTGAGGGCCCTGAAATGTTTTTGCTGGTCTTGATGATTGCTCACCAGCTGTTTTAGAAAGAATTGGTTATGAATCTTATGCTCCCAATAGAGTAGATTTTTATATTGCCCAGATGTGGTCTGTCTTCTTGTCCATGCTGACTGCTGTGGTTTTTCCCAGTAGTCTCAAACTTCCGCACACACAAGCTGAAAGTCTCACTATACTAAGCCACGGTTGCACATGTATGCAAGTTTATCAGAACTTGCAGGCTAAATTTCAAAAGCACTCAATATGATAAGACTGAGTGAAATCCAAAAACATTAAAAAAAGAAGGGGGGGTGGTGTTGTAACAAAAGTGTTAACAGGAAGCTGTTTCCACTAATGCTGTAATTTTGTGTACAGAGAGATGCTCTATTTTCCTCATCTCAGTTATCTTACAGAATAGCTAATCAAGAGATGGAAGAAGGATATGCACACAGTCTAGTTTCAAATATTTAGCTTTCTAATATCCTTGTCACAGGGATACTGAATATTTTTCTGCTTTTTGTACAACATCTTTTCCAACTTGAATCATAAAGCAATAGCAATTAGGATTCACTATTGAATTTTCTCTTTTCCTACTCTTGGGCACCAACACAGAGTATGCAAAACAGAGAATGAAAAGCAGGAATTGTCTTGCTACTAATGGAGCAGGCAGGTGGTAACCCCACTTCCAGTTCCTAATGTGTATGGGTGATGGAAAAAGGCTGTAATCATCCAAGTCAGAATAAAGTGCCTTTGCACAAACCAGTCTCTGAATGATGCAAAACCGTGGTTGCCTGGCAATCTTTTTAAGCTGCTTTTGATGCTGTTAATTCGCTGTGTGTTTTTCACACAGCACCATTCTTAGATAATTACTGTAGCTGGTGCCATAGGAAGGAATCTTTAAATTGTATATATTAGATGGGTTTGCTGATGAGATTGCTTGCTAGCAATCTTATTGTCCTGTGATGATTCCAAGTGATTGTTTCAGATGTGAACATGATCTGGAAGCCTGGAAGTTATTGGATCAGAGTTCTGATTTTGGCAACAGCAAAACATATTGCGTGACATTATGTGAATGGCAAAAATCCACTGTGTTCCCATATCACTGGCTGTTCAGTGGAGAAATGACAAGAAACAATGCCTACCTCAGGTAGATGCTGTTAGATTGTATTACTGTAAAGCATGGTCAAAGATCCTGCAGTCAAGCTGTGAGAATACGCGGGTGGTTGTCTGGACAATGTATTAGCTGGCCTATAGAAGATATTGAGAGTCTTGCTTTAATAGGCAATTGTCACCTGAGCTACTGTTGCTTTGAATTTCCCTACCTGCCAAATGGTGCTATGGCTGACATACATACCTATTTTAATAAACTTCATTTTTCACATTTTCTCCCTTGTCATATGCTTCCATCTCCTTGTCTTTTCCATTTTGTTTTCAAGATCTCACATCCTCATCTCCCCTTTTTTCCTTCTCTCACATCTCTGTTTTTTCTCCTTGTCCTTTTCTCCTTTGTATTGTTTTGTTTTCCTTTTCCTTCACAGTATTTTGTCCGCTCTTCCTTTCTTGTCTTTCACCTTCTTGTTTCTACCACTACATTCCCTCCCTCTTCTTCCTTTCTGCTCAATATGTTAATAAAACATTTGACCATTTAAATATTTTCTGTCTCTGCTCTTCAGGCTTCTGAATTATTGCTATAGTTCTACCACAACTTAATTACCACATCAAAGAGGAGCTGTCCTCATTTAGGCAGGATTTCAGCCTTTCCAGATTTTTTTTTAACACGTTTGACCTAATTAGAAGGCCCATTTAAAACGATACTTCTACAGAAGCAGGAGGAAATTGTACAAGTTGTTGCCAGGCTATGGAACATGTCTTACATGGAATTTGAGAAATGGGGATATGTCAGAAATTATAGTGAAAATATGATTTTATAAAAATCTTATGAGTGAGTTGTAGGTATTGAAATAATACTGATGGTGTAGATATAATAACATCATGTTTTATGATAATAACACATACTTTCTCTATTGGATTAATATGATCATTTTAATGTAATAAGCAATAATCATGTGTCAAGACCTGTAATCACTACACTTTATGACAGTAAGCATTATTTTATGATCTATTTGCAACAAACCCACTTTTTCCATCACATACTTTTTATCGTTTCCTTGTTCCTAATGAGGTAAATTTACTTTCCACAAAGTCCACATAACTGGAAATAATAAACCGGTGAGTGCTATGATTTCACTTCTGTGAGTATAAGTTATTACATTCTCCAGCTATTAAGACTTTGTATGTAAGCTTATGCTATAACTGCTTGTTATTTTAACTGGGTTTAAGCAGTTGACCAGTACATAAGCAGTACTTCAGGTGCCTTCAGTGCTGTTTCTGAGATGGTGAGCCTGCAGTTATTTAATCTGTGATAAAATACAGATTGACAGTAAAGTGAAATTTTTTAAAAATCAATCCCACTAATCAGTAGAACAATTCACTTAGGAAAATGGCAAATTCAAAAATACATGTCCTTCTGAAATGCACAGGGATGCTCAGGCTGACAGTAATAGCTTGTTTAGCACAAAGAACAATTTCTTCTGCTGGCAGGAAACTCTCTGGTATGTGTCATGTAAGAGACCAGCATGTTTGGATCTTCCTGACCTTAAAAACTACAGACAGCAACTTCTTTGGGCTTAATTCTGTTGACTTGGATGGAGTTAAATGAGCAGAGAATTTATTACTGCATCCAGTTTCCTTAATCCATAGGAACATGAGTATGCCTCAAAGGTGTCTTAAAATTCCACAGCATATCTTTAGTGTATCAATAAGACAGGCTGCTGTGAGAATGGAGTACCTTACCAGCTCCCTGCTTCTGCAGCTGAGCTGCACAGGGCAGTAAAGATCCTGGTTTGCGTATTTGCAAGCCTCTGAGATAATAAAGCTGATATTTTTCAGACCTGCTTTAGCCTCTGCCCGGGATTCATTTGAATCCACTATGAGAAAAAGGTAAAAAGAGTTGTTGTTTTTTAATGAACAGGTCTGTATCTGGAATAGCTGGGAACCAAAGGTTGAAAGTGGGAGAAAATTAGAACCAACTGAATAATGTTGTAACTCTGCAAACACTACCTTTGAGCAGGCTGTGTTAGGGTATGTCGTCCGTCACACTTTCTACATGTACAATAATTGTTTAATAAAGAATATCCTAAGAAGGTCACATTCAGAAGAAAGGCAGCCTGTGCCGTGTATGTGTTCATAGCTAATTTAGCTGCATAGCAAATACGCACTTTGAATAGAGGGAGATTATGAAGTTGCAACGCACATTACTTTCAGTGGTCACAGTAGGATCCCTGCATCTTCCAATGTGCCAGATCAATAAATCAGAGATTGAATAAGCCTCATTGAATATGTTTCTTGGCTCTTGTTCATATTATTACGAAGTCCTCAGGCATCTGTTTACTGCCTCCAACTCAAGGGGGAGCAGACCGCTAACATGAAACAGCACTTTCATGCCAGAGAGCCTGAAGCCAAATGGCTCTGGATTATGTATGGTATTCACAAGCAGAATATTGATTTCCTCAATGGTAAAACCTGACAGAAATGGGCCTTCATTTAACTGGAGCCTGCAGGTATAACAATAATTTAAGTGTGCAATAACGCATTTCAAGATGATGTTCAGAGTCTTGTGGAACTTACCATATAGATTTGGTTCTTTCCTGTGTTTCCTACCTCTTTTTCCATGTGATGGCTGATGCAATGTGTTTTCTGACTGAGGAAACCACTCCAGAAATGATTACTTCCTGATAGTCTCATGTTTTACCTGTGATCACTGAGCTTGCTCCATGTTTCAGGATGATAAGCAGTTAAGTTCCGGTTGTTGTAATAAAGCAACCACTATTGACTAGTGGCTGTAGCTGTCTGTAATGAGGCTGGAAGATCTTTGTCTTATTTTGGCATACAAATTATGAGCATTTCCTCTGTTCTTGGCCCCTTAGCACAAATGAGTGATATGTGAACAATGCTCCCTTATGAGTAGCAACTTACTGAGCATCACATATGACAGCAGGAGCACTAACAGACACTACCTCTCCAAAAACACTGACAGCAAAACCCCCATAAATTCTTTAAAACCACTCTCCTCTTTTTACTATATAAGATGTATATCAATAAAGGCAGTGCCTTTGCTGGATAGTGGAGTGGTGGATTTTCCAAGAAACACAGAGTACAACTAAACATCTTTCATTAAGTACCATTAAAATAAATGGTTTTTTGGGTATCATTTTGTGCAGGAACAGATTAGCTGTGGGAAGCAACTTATGCAAGAAATGATGCCACATATTATGGGAGCCATTAAAGTAAATGGTGCTACTATTCCATTAATTTAAATGGGAAATTAGAATTGTGATAAACCATTAAGAGACTTTGCTTGCAGCAAATACACAGGGACACTTCTTTTAGAAACTAAGAATCTTGGACTGTTTCAAGCAAAATACTATTTGGGACTACTGGTCATATACCAAGTACCTTCATTTTCCACTGGCTCACCATCAGCTGGAGGTGCTCAGCATCCCTTAGTGAAATGTTAAGTGGCTGCAAAAATGGGACCTCGTGCTCCAAAGATATTTTTGGGACATAAGTCTTTTCAGAGATGAGTCAAGCTATTCACGGAAGTTTCCAGGAATGAGCAATTTTTGATAGTGCGATAACCCTGGTTGCAGAGGCATCGTGTTCACACTTTGGATTTAACAAGTGCCAATTTAGCAAAGTGGTGTGTGACCTTCCTAGAAGGGCTCACTTTGAAAGTTACTGTCTTAAAATATATCCTAACTATTTTCTTTTAGATTGCCAAAACACTGTTTTGCCATTATTTTCCTCCATTGCTTTGGGGAATAGAAAAACAACTTTTTAACATCAACGATAGTTTTCATTAACTCTGTTGCAAGTTGAGAAAAACTCTGCAAAGTTATTCTTTCTAGTAATTCTGTCTAGTGAATCAGAGCTGGGAACAGCCCTTTTCTCAAAGAGAGTCTGCAAGTCAAACAGTTGCAATGGAAGACGTAGAAGTTTATATCCATTCACCATTACTAATGGGAGACTCCCTGAAGTGTTTTCCTACCTCCAGTAGATATACAGGTGTGAAGTATGATGTCATGCCTCCTCAAGGTCACTGGAAGCCGTGGACTACACACTGTTCCTAGTTCAGTCTTACAGTAATACACCTCATGACTGTTTTACCCCAAAGGAGAATTCATATACTCTCTGGGTTAGGATATAGTTAAAGTTTCAAATATGAGACTTTTTTAGTGGTGTCTTTTTGATGTTTCTCAAAGTATTTCTCTTAGTCACTCATTTCATGCCAATAGTGACTATATTTAGTACCTTTTATTCCACATGGAAGGGAATTTATGGTTCCCACAGCTCTACAACAGGTTGCCAAAGTTTTCCAAAATACTGGCAAACACATTAGACTGGAATCAAAGTTGTCTGCAAACACTACTTTGTTATTATTTTTCAAAGCTGTGGCTTTTTTAATGTTTTGATGCATTAGGGAAAAAAGCAAAAATGAAAAACATAATGAAAAAGTCTTAAAAAATGCACAGATGCTGTTTTAATCTCCAGTAAGTTTCCCTATTGTACCTCCAAACAGAACTGAAAAGAGTTTACAGGAAATGCTTCTTGCTGTGGCTTAGCTATTGAAATTAATGGGACTGTAATACCGTTCAGCTGCTTGAAAATGGAATTTATTTTATCATACTCTTTGGGTGTAAAGAAATGTCTTCCAAAGGCTTCTATTGTAATGAATGTGGTATTCATTATTTTTCCTAGACAAGTTTATTTTAGAAAAAGAAAATGAATACAAATGGGTTATTGAAAGTCATTTGTGAATTCACTTAATATTTTGAAAGGATAAGAAAAATGTTGTGGCCATTGCCAGATAAAATGGGTATCTTTAATATTACAGAGAGTTGGTTATACAACACAGGCTGTCTCTTTCCTGTCCCTTACTCCAAACAAATTTGCCAGGTTGCTGAGGACCTGCACTGTGGCTTTCTAGCTCGCCTTAGCCATACAGTGCGGCTCCCTTCTTCAGAAGTGCACTGGTAAAACACCCGTCTGCATTTCAGGTTCTGGCCAGCACAACACAGCTTTCATTTTCACACCCTTGCCCTTTAGGCAGGTAAGGAAGGAAAGGGATGGGAGTTGTGCCTGTTACCTCAATTTGAGCTTTGGTGGGGGGAGAGGGAGAATGCCTCATGGGCTGGAGGACAGTAGTTCGCTATTTACTTCCTAGGAGAAGACAGGAGATAGACCCCTTCCTAAGTCTTCTGCTCCATACAGCTCACACCCTTGCTCACAGTTTAAAATGCATCCTATCTCACATGTACAGCATAAAGCTGCAAAAAAGGGGGAGGGGCAGGAATAAAAGGAATGAGGAAAAGGTGAGGTAGTCAGAAAATGGCAAAAGCCAATTTTCTGTAGTCAATTCACCTGATCAACATTTTTTGCACGATTCTGTGGGAGTAAATGAGGATTTGGGTCCTAGTCGTGTAATACAAAGCATGTAAAGATGGTCCCTGACTGTTACAGCTTCTTGATATGGGGCCTGCTTTGTGGCATTGGGGGTGAAAAGCTGTGCTTCAGCATAAACTTCTCCAGCAATTCTCAGCTGTGCATAACCTTGAGAGATGCAACTGCATAAATCAACCAATTTGCTGGTTCAGGGCCAAAAAGATGAAGAAGAATCACTAGTTTATATCAATCAGAAAAAAACCTCTACCTTTTATTCCTTTGTCACCGAACAGAATGGGTCATGTAACAAAACCTAAGGAATGAGGCCATCAATTCACAACATCAGTGAATGGGACATGTACCTTTGTAATGCTGCAGCAGCTGAGTCTAATGAAAAAAAAAACAAAAAACAAAACAACAAACACCTTCAAAGCTCTCCAGCATTTAAAAGCATCTCCCTCATACTTCCCCGCCCAGAAGAACAGCTCCAACACAGTGCTATTGCATATCCCAGGCAGGCTGCTCTCGTCTTGTAAGAGGTGTCCCATAGGATAAAACAGGCACTCACAGCTGTTGAAGCAAGATTTGGAACTCATGTATCCCTCTTTTTAGGTGTGTATCTTACTTACATAAGGAAAGGTCACAGGAAGAGGTGATAGCTCGGTTGTATCTGGAAGATGAAGCACCTGTGCTGTAGTTACTGCTCTGGCAAATGGAAATCTGTTTTATCAAAGTGGAACAGTTTCAAAAAAGTAAGACATTTTATGTTAGTCTCATCCTTTCTCCTGAAAATTCAATAAAAAACTGTTTAGAAACTGCTCAGTATTTTTGGTTAATATTTCTTAGATACTGGCCTCTAGGCTTATCTTCCTTTAGCCATAACACTTCCCAATGTTGCTATTAATAAAGCATATCCAAACAGCTCTATTTATGGGCCCCTTATATTTGACAGAGGTTCTCTTTCTAATTACACACTTGCTATGTATTTTGACTTAATTTTGAGTGATGGTGCATCGTAAAAGTTTGAAGTGGTGTGTTCAAAATGTTACAACAGTAGGACAAGCAAAAATGAGTTTCCTGTGAATGGTCTACCATTATCAAACATCAGCTCCCCAGATCCAGTTAATACCAACTGCCCCTGCTATGGGCAGGACATCTTCCATTAGATCAAGTTGCTCAAAGCTCTGTCAACCTGATTTTGAACACTTCCAGCGATGGGGCATCCACAACTCCTCTGGGCAACCTGTTCCAGTGTTTCACCACTCTCAACATAAAAAATTTCTTCTTTAAATCCAACCCAAATCTACCCTCTTCCAGTTTAAAACCATTACCCCTTGTCCTGTCACTACAGGCCCTTGTGAAATGTTTTTTTCTGTCTTTCTTATAAGCTTTCTTCATATATTGAAAGGCTGAAGTAAGGTACTCCCAGCACCTTCTCTACTTTAGGCTGAACAACCCATCTCTCAGTTCTATTTCAAAGGAGAGGTGTTCTAGCCCTCTGACCATTTCCATGTTCCTCCTCTGGCTCTGCTCTAACAGGTCCATGTCTGGTGTTACTAAATGCTACTCACCTCAGAGGTTGCTCTGATTCTTCCTTCTGTCTACCCTTCTTTGGAAACAACTGTCTCCAGGTCTCCTGTGATCTCCCCTGAGTCTTTCCTCCCGTGAAAATACAGAGCTCAGCACATCCAGCTTAGTACTGTTTGCACAGCTCTGCAGCCACCGGCTTCCAGGGCTGCTGGGCTTCCAAGGGGCTCACAGCTCCAACTGGCATCATGACAGCTGCCATGATGCATACCTTCCAGGTCTTATGACAGGGTAGTAGCTGCAGGGCTGTTCAGTCCCATACCTCCTTTCCCCCTAGGAACTGGGGGACTGAATCTGTCCTGCCACCGCTGAAATGGTGGAATTCCAGAGGGCCAATGGCTCAGCAGGGGTGCCCAGATTCCCCATGTAAGGATGCACTCCTATTCAGTATATTCTCCTAAAAGTTAGAGAAAAGCTCTACAGCAATTACTACACATACTGAGACATGGGAATGACACGTGATCTATTTGTGCCTGAACAGAATTAAAGTTGGGGCACGAACCATATAGGTGATAGGACCAAAGTGATGGTCCTGGTAATTGTATCTAGGTAACAGGAACCATGGGACTTCTGAGCTACAGCTCAACTTGCAGAAAACCAAAATAGTCTAGATTTCACAATTGCCATTGATGGAAAACCCAGAACAAACAAGTTTTCAATGGATAAAAATGCCATTATTTAATAGGTGAACTTGTCTATATTCAGCTTCCAGCACCAATAAACCTTTTGTTCGCAAGATTTCCTCTGCTGCATTGCTGTTGTCTGCGCAGATATTAAGACTGTGATCCAACCACCTTACAACCACTCTTTTCTTTCAGCTATGTAGTTTAGGAAGCTTGAGTTTTTCACTCAATTTTCTTGTCTTCTCATCCATTTTAATTTTCACAAACTTTTCATAGTTTGTCAGCTTCCTTCTTGGACTGCACACACCAGTCCAGAGCTGGATATTCCAGGAACAGTTGTGGCAATGCCAAAACCAACAGAGAGCTCCCGCAAGCTGGGAAGTTTTCTGGACACTGTTGGAGCTCAGCCCACTGGACTTGTACCTCCTTAGGTGTTCTCAGATCTCCTAATGCCTGTACCATGACCTGCAGCAGCTATCACCTGTTAGCTGAGAAGTGATTCAGGTTGGGTTTTTTGTCTGTGTAGTACACCCCACCAGCTCAGCCTGCTGGTAAGTGTCAGATCCCCAGCACTTTATGCACAGTGTTTCCCAAAAATTCTCTATGGTAAGCAAGCTGGAATGACTGCTTACCTTTGAATAAGGGTAGCTGATAGTCAGCATAGTCTTTGCACAGGATTGTTACATAAATTAGTCTTTATTTAGATGTTGGGGGCAATATACTGATTGAAACAAAGGTTTCCCCTGTTTACCTTCATCTGTCTTTCTCAACCTGGTGATCTCCTGGCTTTTCAACGCTGAAAGAAACAGAGAAACCAAGTCACATTTGAAGATAGTGCAACAACCCTTACAACTAGAGGAGAAGCAGTGACTATTATATCTTGTGGTCAGTGATTATTTGACTCAGCCTTACAGTCCTTCAAGCAAAGAAGAGAAACATGGTCTAGATGAAATGTCTGTGAAGTGAGTGCAAAAGTGTTTGGAAAATTTTATTCACAAAGTCATTATCAGTTGTTCCCTGCCAAAGGAAAAGGAGATATTGACTGCTGCTCTGTGAAAGGCCTGCCCAGCAACTGACATGCTAATCAATGGATAATTGAGCGGAGACCACATTTTTTCATTTTGCTGATGATACCAAGCTTGAAGGGACTGCAAGGCTACCAGTGAACTGGCTCAGGCTTCAGAGTGATCCTGACAAATGTGTGAAAACCATCTGACCTTTCCCATCTCTGCCAATTCAGTTCAACATCTGACTGGGAACAAATGCAGGAAGGGAGATGACTAATCTGGCAGCAGCTCTGCAGAAAGTGATCTGAGAATCACAGGGGATAAGAAGGTGACCATGAATCAGCATTGTGCAAAAAAGGCAAACATACAGAGATGCATAAATAGGAGTCTTAAATATAGGCCAGTTAAAACAGTCCCCCTGCTCCACGTGGCACTTTAGAGGACTTAACTGCCATAAAGAAGTTCTTCACTTTGCAATTAAAAAAAAAAAAAAAGATTCAAAGTTACTTTTCTTTTAATCAAGAGACCAGAAAACTGAAAGGATAATACAAAATTAATGGAATTAACCAGAATCCAAGGAGTTCAATGTATTAGCTCTTGATCTTAATATAAGGATAGTGAGCACTGGTAGGTAGTGTTGGCCAGGAGGTTGTGAAATCTCTATTACTGGATATTCTTAAAAATAGGTTAGACAAACTGATGTTAGGAATCTTGTTTGTGGAAAATGTTATCCTACCTTTTGGTCAGAGGATGGATGTTAGGGAGTACGTATACCTTTAAAAGCCTTCCCAGCTCTACCTCAACCTTTCTTAGATTTGGCACTGGATGAATGACATGATGCTGAGAACTGAGACATGTGGTTGGGAAACAGCAGCCGGAGACCTGGGTTGTTGAAAGGAGAACAGGAACAGTGTCAGCACCTCCATACAGGCCAGAAGGTGACAAGGAGATGTGCAAAACATGAAAACAATTGGACATCCATGCCACACGTGGCCTTATTTTCTTATAAATAAGAAAAATAACATGCCACTTGAAAATAAATTGCATGACATATATTGTCTTCTGTACTGTATCGGTTGTGCTGTACAAGATGGACACATGATAACATTGAGACATTTTCTTCTTTCTTCTGGCACTTGACCTTAAATAGCTTTAGAACTCACACATCAACAGATTGGCAAGATAAAAATTTAGCAGCTCTCCAAATGCCACTTTCATTTCATAGTATGCAGGAAACAGTCTAACTCTTCCAAAACCTCAGTGTTTTCATATGTAGATTCACTTTTGTGCAAGGCCAGCAAGAAAATCACAAGCTCTCTTTATCCAGCCTGAGCGAAAGAAAAACGAATTTGACAGCTGGCCTTAAACACTTTCTCCTTGATGATTCAAAGAAAATGGAATCCATCTAAAGCCGTTGATTAATTCTTCAAATACAGATGGAGAGCAATACCTTGAAAATCTACCCCTTACAAGTATAATAAATGAATGCATGGGGTGGGGGGAGGGCTTTCTTTTACAAGGTTTTCAAACAGCTCTTTTCAAGGGATATAATACCTATTTTGTATTACAGGATGACTTTATCTCTACACTTCATGAAATATAAGAGAAAAGCTTTTTAGATTCTCATAAAGGTGCTATGTACTACGCAGACAGAGTCTAGACTTTGAGAAGTTACCATGGATCTAAACTAAACAATCTCTTCCTTTTCATATAGTCCAAATAATTGCTGGAGGCAAGAGGTTAGACAACAGTGCAGATAAAATATCTTCCAAACTATGTTTTAGTAGAATTTTGAAAGAATACCAATAGCTGCGGATTACAAGGCACATTTTTAGAAAGTACCAGAATATTTCATTAAATAATTCAAATACATTTCAATGTATTTGGGGCTATTTAATCATTATATTATCTCATTAGGGCTAGTTCCAGCACAAAAGAATTTCTAATTGCTGTTAACAACAGTATGGGCTGTAGAATTAACCAAACTAAAAGTTTAAGAATTCCTCTAAATTCTTACAGCTGTATCAGTTTTCCATGTAGTTATGTAGAAGCAAAACCAAGCTCTTTATTGTAACTGAACTAAAATCTGCCTCTAATTCAAAAATATTACAGTAGATTTGGTGAAATGTAATATGTGTTTCTGTGTTTATATGTACCTTTAAGAGAAAGGACAGTAATAAGAATATTATTGAACACCTATATGTACATATTCAGTATGCTATAAAATACCTGATTAAATTTAATTAAAGGAGAACACTACAATTAAAAAACCCTCTTTCACTTTTGAAACTGGCAGATTTCATTAAAATGAATGCAGTATAAACGTAGAATTTTCAGGAACTAATGTATCTTCTCTTTTTTATTTCTTGCAAAATCATAGGAGACTTTTAGAAGTCACTTCCTCCACAGAAAATAGGAAATAAAATACAGTAACTTTTATTGCATCTGCAGAATATAGTTTCCCCAACTGTGCCATTCAGTGGTAGTTACATGACTCTTCTAGACATGCTGACATAAAAAAACCCAACAATTTTTGAAGGATGAAAAGAGAAATTTCAGGAATATATTTCTCAAGATGTACACATTGAATATTGCAGTACAAAAACCCAATCTTTTTTTTTTTTTTGAGCCATCATTTCTAATATCACATGAGTAAAACATATTAGCAGAAGAAAGAAGCAAGTCAAATATATTCTTACAAGGCAGGGCACACTGTGCATGCAAATGAGATCATATATAAGCCCAACTCTTCCAATTTGTTGAATAATGCTTTGGAGCTCTTTCAGAATATAAAGTGCAGAGAGATGCCCTCTAAGCAGAGAAAATCTTATCTTCCTTTTAAAACAGGGACTTTAATGAGCAGTGATTAATGCCCAGATAGAAATGAAATTGATACCCACGTTCCACTAATGAAAACAGTACTTATACGCTTACACTATTGTTGCAGTTGCTGCTCAGTAGGGGACCAGAGCGTCTGAGTAAGCTGCTGCCGGACACATCTCACACCATTACACTGAGCAGGACATTGTGGGCCACCTGTACAGGACCAGCAGGTGAGCTGAACTTGAGGTTTGGTTCCAGTTCATCCCATCTAGTAAATGACACTGGAGATGAAATCCCAATTTGAATTGGCTATTACCCAAGAGTCTGCACACATAGTACAAACATAAGATGAGGCAAAGCACAAGTGGTTTTGAAAAAAAAAAAACCTAAACAAACAGCTCCCCACACTCCAGGCCCAGCAGCTAAAAAACAACTGGCTTCACCTAACACCATCCCCTCCCACTCTTTCTGTAATTAGTGATGAAAACCCTGGGATGAAGTGCATTCCTGGGCCAAGGCTCAGGACAAGATTTGTGTAACATTTAGCTCCTTCCTTTAAATAGGATACAAGTGAGAATTAAAGAATCCATAATCTGTGTTTTACTTAGGTGGAGGGGTGCATTTCATTCAGTGAGAATTCAGAATTAATAAAGAAGATGCACAAGTTAAAAAACAATCAAAAGACTGATGTCTCGTTGATGAAGGGGGCTGGTAAAGAATAGAAAAATATTATTCTTTACAGCAGGGGTCCTCGAACTTTTTAACCAGGGGGCCGGCGCGCAGATGAAGTGGCAGGCAGTCATCTGCGGCTGCTTGGTTTCCTCCCCAACCCCTGGTGCGGGGGGGGGCTGGGGGGGGCTGTAAATACCAGGGGGGCGGATTGAGGACCCTGGGGGGGGTGCGTATCCGGCCCGTGGGCCGTAGTTTGAGGACCCCTGCTTTACATTGAGCCTAAGTATAAAGAATAAAAATACACTTATAAGAAGCTAGGTAATGATTAATGACTATTGTATGGCTACAGAAAATCAGTATATTGCACTTTGGAAGACAGCAAGAAATGTTTTCAAAACAACGTATCAGACCCCATGGTAAGCAACTGACTCTAAAGCAGTAATTTTAATATACTTAAAGTAATTTGTAATTGTTTAATATAAAATACAACCAGGGAAAAAAAAACCCAAAAGCCGACAAAAAAGATGATCAGCATTATCTATGACTATATCTGGTACAAACAACAAACACAATATGTTCAAAAACAACTTTCATGTGTATGAAAATGAAAGCTGGATAGGAAATATTTGAAAAGTGTTCTTGCTTTGCTTCAGAATGAACCTTGGATTTTCTACCTTAATCAGACAGAAACCAAACAGACAAAAAAATTAAGTACTGCAGTAGGGAAGGGCTTTTCGCTAGCATCAGTATGAAGCATTAATGTGAAGGTCAGGTATTCCCGCAATACAAGGTACAAAAATCACATCTGTCATGATAGTCTGTAATGGGGAACAAAACGTAAACTTAGCAAATGTTCATTTATGGCAGTACAATTACAAAAGGTATTTTTGCAGCACTGAAGGGAAGCATGGGTGACTTTTCCATCAGGTATGAGTCTTCACTTTTTGCAATAAATTTTCTGGGACAAATGTAATATTTAATTTCTGACTGGCTGTATGTATTTTTCAATGGGGGTTTTAACTTTGCAAATGGATATATGATAATTTGGAGTGCAACTTACAGCTTGTTATACCCTTTGCATAAGGCACATTGATACTTAGATTATGCTATCTACTCATGTGCCTAGTCATACAAGATAACACAGTCATTAAGCAAGTCACATTTATTATCTTGCTACAGCATGTTCTTTTATTGCCATGGCATGCTTACTTAACAATTTTGAATACCTGTGAAACTCTGAAATGGCTGCATTCCTGTCAAAAGATAAAATAACTGGAGGCAAAAGCCTCATAGTCTTACAGTTCACACGGTGTTTCTCTAGAATGTGTCTGTGCTTTCCTGGTTAGACAGTCCCTTGGAAAGATGAAATACTTTTTCCTTCTTGAGACCCTTTTCCATTCATAGTCCTTTATATCTTTGGAATAATGTGTTCTGAGGTTGTCTGCTGTCAAATGTTTTTTCCATCTGTCCTGTGGTTGTCTGCAGTAACAAGATGCAATCAGCTACCAACTGGGACAAGGCACATCAGTGTGTGAATCTTCTTTGCCATGTTCTGACCAGATACACAAACTTTGGTTTCTTCTCTTGCATGTTGGTGTTCTCGTCACATTGCATCTCTTTGGCAACAGCACTGCACATGCGAGTTATGACCATTGGGCTTCAGAGCAAGCCTCATTTTCTCTCTCTCTCTTGTTTATAAATTAAAAACAACTCATCCCTCATCCCAACACAGTTGGTTGAAAGAAGTATTTTTCTTGCAGGTAAGAAACGGATCTCCAAGTCTTCAGGCAGTCATGCACATTCAGAAATCTCAGTCTTCATTTCTCACAGCCAGAAAAGTGAGCCAAGCCAGAAGGATGTTATGACTTAGGCTTGTCTAGGTCTTTGATTTTTTTGATATGGGAATTCCATCTGTATCAAAGCTGGTATGTACATTTCCATAAAAAAGCTGTGGTTTTGATAAAGCTGCATTTTCTGACCAAAATACTTTCTGCTGGAAAATTCCCAACCTATCCTATAAAATACCATTTGGATGACACACTTGCTTAGATAAGATCGCCTTAATAATACCTTGGGGTTTAATATATATTTACCAGCAAGAAAAGCTGATCTCCAAAAATGTTCAACAGTCATTTAAACAAAGTAGTGCCTTATCCATCTGAATTTGTTTTTAAAGTAATCTTCTGAACTCGGATATTTAATGAGAGCCTTTTTCTAGCATCATTATGGTCTTGATCTCTGGAGACAAACCTCTGTTGGAAGCTTCTGATAACTACCACAACAACTTGTATTATTGTAGTGCCTTTAATCTCTTTCCAAAGCTTCACAATCACATTGTGATGCCTTCACTTTCCCCTCCTCCTCCAGAGCACCAAGAAAAACTTTCTAAGTAAAAGTCAAGATGGTTATAGATTGGGGATTTTAAAGAAGCAATTAAATAGTACTAGTATGGCAGACAGTATGCTAGCAACCAAAGTATTGTCAGCTTTTGGGGGCTTAAAAACAAATTCACTCTTGTGTGAGAGAATCTGTAGGTAAACTTTGCAAATCTAAGCATGAGAGGAAAAAAAAAGCACTGCTCTGCTATACAATGGTAATCTTGAGTTATCACCACTTAGCACCAGTTTTATCACCAATGTTTAGAAATATGTCATGCATGTGCGTACACACTGAATTTCTTCTCTATCTTGTTGATGGTCATGTAACTTTCTCAGAAGTGAGAGGATTGGTAATGTTTGTAAACTTGTCTGAGACATGGTAACTACACTGTTCCTTTAGATCATGCATATAATATACATTGACTACTATAATTTTTTTCCCTTCTCTTAACATATGTGAATCATGGCTTTATTTATACTCATGAGCCCACTAGCAAACGTTTTAACTGCCTCATCAAAGTGCAATCGCCCAGCTGGCCTGACAAGAACTTTTCTTCCATCTTCCTTCCCTTGCAGTTCCAGGGACCATGAATCCTCCTGGGCCTCACATGGTACAGTTCTATCCCTACTGTCAACAAGCACCTGGGATTTTCATCCCTGGTGTTTTTGATGCTGAGGAATAGGGAGTTGGGAAGTTCAGCCACTGTGTGCAGGCTGGCATCACACAGTGTCTTGGAGGGGAGCACAGAGGAGTAAAGGGGTTCACAACACAGCAGTAACTGTGATAGGCCTCTGTGTGTGGTGTTACCCCTTAGGAGGCAGCATGATCATTTAGGTTGGAAAAGATCTTTAAGGTCATTGAGTCCAACCATAAACCCACCACTGCCAAGTCCACCACTAAACCATGTCCTTAAGTGCCATGTCTACATGTCTTATAAACACCTCCAGGGATGGCGACTCAATCACTTCCCTGGGCAGCCTGTTCCAATGCTCAATAACCCTTCTGCTGAAGGAATTTTTCCTAATATCCAATCTAAACCTCCCTTGGTGCAGCTTGTGGCTGATTTACCTGGTAATATGAAGTACAACAGCAGGTTAAAAGTGGAAAAATTTGTAATGACTTACACAGATTTATACTAATCTTCAGAAATCTGCCCAGCATTTTGAGCATGGACAGATATGTCCTTTGAATAGGAACTGGTGGAGTAACACTTTATCAAACACCAGCTGGGAAGGCTAGATGAGTTATGGAGATGTTTTACTGGTTATTGGTAGATTTAAAATATGTGTAAGTTTTAAAAAAATAATCTTGGTACCAAACAGAAAGGACTAATTGCACTTTTAGCCATTTCCATGCTGCTGGAGAAAAGAGAATAAAAGAGACTGATTCCTGTGCCTAGGGCTAAGTAGCATCATTTGGCTCAGGTCCACAGTGGTTATGGCTGCTCCCCTTTGTAGCAGATTTGTCTTGCAGAGAGTTGTCCGAAAGCAGAGCCAGAGAATGGCAATTAAACAGTGGGTAATTAGGGGATAAGTACTCAAGCACGCCACAGGTATCTTCTATTTACCAGTACAGTTGGACCTGTAGGTAAGTTTAGGACAGAGTAGCTCTGGCCGGAGCATCCTTCTTTCATTCGCTATAAAGCTCTTGGATTACTTTACTCAGTGGTCCAAAGCACATGACCAAAGCATTTCTCCATTCCAGACAGGAAAAGCAACTAAAATCCTTTGCAAAAAATGGGAAATTAAAAAATGTTTCAGTCTCAGAAAAGAGAATTCCTTCTCTTTTACCAAATTTGTAAAACACATTTATTCTAATTTCTATTTTTCTTGTCCACAGTCTGTCTTATGCTTTTTGTTCATCCCCCATGCTCTCTATTTGTAAGCATCTGGGCAGGGGTCACTGGAAAAAGAGGGTGCATGTGAGAAAAGAGAGAACTGGTAGAATATGAGTCTCATGATTTTTATTGCTTATGACTGAAAGAAGCAGGTTGCACTGCTGAAGTAGGAGAGCTGGGTGTTGAGGGTGAAGGTTTTGCTGTGGATGTACAATGGAATAGCTTCTCCCTCACCTTCTCCCTGTCCAGCGCTAGCTGCAGAATCTGGGGCTAGGACTTTGCTCCACAGGCCCTTACGTGTGTCCTCCCTGGTCACTGGACTAGCTCCAGTACTGAGACACTACTGGGGTCAAGCAGCTGTCCTGGGAGACGGCAGTAGGTGAGGTGGAGAGGCCTTTCATTTAAGGGTTCACAACTTCACAGTTGCCATGTACCGGCCTGTTACTGCAGATCAGCTTGCACTTGGTGTCATCCAGAGACCTCCTCACAGATCCAAGCCCCCAGTTAAAGGAGCATAGAAGTGTTTCTGTTGGTGAAGATGAGTCCCATTTTGCAAGAGGCGTAAGCTAAGCCACAATTAACGTAGTTTTATACCTACACACACAGCAGAACTTTTACCAGTGTTACTCTTCCATAGTATGTTAAAGAGACTTCTTTCTTTTCACACAACTTTATTATATCATGGTGTAGGTGAAGCTGAGAAAAGACACTCCTTCCAGGTTACATACATATGGCCTTCCCACCTTTTCTTTAAGGAATGGCCATCTCCTCAGAGCTATTTAGCTGACATTTTCTGTTTAGAGAGGCTACTCTGCAGCGCCACTCAGTACCGCTCATATACAGCTCCAATAAAACACTGGCCAAAGTAAGCCTGGGCAGTGAATTAAGAATAAAAATGGAAATCCTTAACATAAGCTAAAGCAATAATGTAGAAGCATGTGCAAGATGCTGCCATGGAGTTTGATGTCCTTTCATGACACAGGTAGAAAAAGTGGTTGTATTAAATATGGCATGGCCTGGGACTTACGTGAGGAAGAGGAGCAAGGCAGGATACAGCTGAGCGATGATGTGTGTGAAACGAGATAGCTGATCTGTTTTGATCACTGTAAAAGAGGAGTTAGAAATCAAAACATTTTGTGTTAGTCCCGGCGAGGCTACAGAGGGTCGTGTCAACACCTTGTTACAGGCAAACATGAAACGCCTCACCAGTTAGGTCATGAGTGTGTAAGGGGCATGGCTTGAAGACAGTAAACCAGGCAGAGCCTTTACCACCAAGCCAAGTCTGTCAGCATTTTTAAGAGACAAGTGTAGTGAGGCAGTCTCTGGAGACCAGGTCCATTGACCTCGAGGTCTTACAGTGCTGACTGCACTAACAGCTGTGAGATGGGTCTGTAGGATGCCCTTAGCCTTAAGAAGCATGCTTTCCCCTCAACATGATGTTTTGCTGAGCTTTTTTTGCAGATACCTGCCATGCTTTGAAAAATCACCATTTTCCTGCTTTCATTTGTGATCCTCTGGAAACTGCTGCTGGCCTGCTGAAATAATAATAGCAAACATGCTAAGACAAGTCTCACACTCTGCAGGCGTTGATACTCTGCCCTTACAGCACATTTGCTGTAAGGGAACATCCAGAAAAGCCATTGCATACAGAAATGAAACTCTCAGAAGGCAATGAAAAAAAGGCACAAATAATAAGTGGATGTATTTAGTAGATCATCTCCTCAAAATTCTCAGCTTTTTAAGTTAAAAACTGATTTGGACTGAAGATGGAAACAATAAAGAGAAATGGACACAGATGCTTTCCTTTCAATGAACAATCTGTCAGCTGAAAGTTGGGCCTACAGGATGCTAAGTTAATTAAAAAAAAAGACATAATTAACTTTCCTTGGTATCTGTGACTAAGCTACAGAACTCAGGCAGAAAAGTGACGTATCAGCCTTTGTGACCATAAATTGCCCAAATGACCACCTGCTCTGACAGCATGACCCAAAATGTATAGGTCACTCAATAGCTACCCCTTTGTACCTAACAGAGAAATTGGTCTGGGAAATATTGTTTCTCCGTGACTTTCCCTGCAAAAGGTCCTTCCCATGTTTCAGCCAAAATAAGGAATTGCTCAATGATGCCTAACTGTAGTACTTTTTTTTTTTTTTAAATCTAATGGATTTAAAACTCACTGCTGTCTCATATGAAGCATGTTTCATAATGCCAGGGGTCTGCTTTTCTCTCTGTGGGTGGGACTGCCTCACTGTGTATATATGAAAGATATTTTGCTACAAAGAAAGTTTTTTGCAATTTAAAAAAAATTAGGTTTAGATGAAGAATACATGCACCATGCTGGGAAGGAGGCACATTCTTCCAGCAAAGAATGCATTTCAAAGTAGTTACGTGGACGCTAAAGCACTTTTTCAAGCTGAATTTTTGCATGGGTTACGTTCTGAGCACATATAAAAGAGCACTGTAAATCAAAGATTTACACTTGGAAAATACTCACTTTAGATGCTTGTACCAAACAGTAGATAACCTTCCTACAGGCCTGACAATTTGAGAGAATTAGTCTGCTTAACTTTCTTACATATCACTCAGATGCACATATATCAAAGCTTAACCAATGCCTCCTTCAGCCACACTTGAGACTTTGAGCAGACATCCTGGGATAGAGTTAATTTTTTTCTTAGTAGCTGGTACAGTGCTGTGTTTTGGATTTAGTATGAGAATAATGTTGATAACACACTGATGTTCTTGTTGTTGCTAAGTACCGCTTATCCTACCACGGCAAGGACTTTTCAGTTTCCCATGCTCTGCCAGTGAGGAGGTGCACAAGGAGCTGGGAGGGAGCAGAGCCAGGACAGCTGACCCGAACTAGCCAAAGGGATATTCCATACCAGCTGAGGCAGGAGCTGGCCGGGGGCCACTGACCACTGCTTGGGGACTGGCTGGGCATCGGTCAGCGGGTGGTAAGCAGTTGTGTTGTGCATCACTTGTTTTTCCTGAGTTGTATTCCTTTCGAGAGAATCTTTTGATTCCTTCGAGAGAATTCTTTGTTGTCTCCCTTTTCATTACTATTAATATTATTACTACTATTATTAATATTTAAATTTTACTTTATTTTAATCATTAAACTGTTCTTATCTCAACCCACAGGTTTTATCTTTTTTCCTCCTCCCCATTCCATTGGGGGAACAGGAGCGAGCAGCTGTGTGGTACTTAGTTTCTGGCTGGCACATACCGAACACTTTTTTTACTTAGAATTCCACAAATATTAATATTAATATTTTCTGAAGTTACCTGCTGGATGAAGAGATGTGCCAACATGTGTTGCTTAATCACTGCGGTATTTTTGTTACTCCTACATTCAGCTGCCTGCATTATAATTGCCACATAGCTCCTCCTTCCTTACTATATTGCTCATCCTTCTTTGACTTGCAACAGATACGACCACTGTAGGGGTGAATCAGAGTGGCTGATGGAAATCTAATCACTGACCTTGAGAAAATTAAAAATAGTTTCACAAACACTTAATCTCATGGAACTTTAGTCAGTGGTAGCACATATGGCCTCCTAATTGAGCCCTGCTGTTCTGGTCTAAAGAAGAGGTTTTAAGTCTATAACTTAAAGAGGGCAATAAACCTAAAACATGTAACAGTCTGGCTCCTGCTCAGGAAGAAGTATTAAGATCCTGACACTGTTAACAAATATTATCCTGTCTCTAATTTCACTCTAAGAAGAGATGGGCATCTTATTGCTCAAAAGATAAGCCTCCTGTGATTTCAGATGTGGGTAAAGCAAGGCTTTACATTAATTACAGTAGTAGATGTATGATGTATAGGAATGTTATTAATGGTGTTAAGATAAAAATTTCTATCAGAGTACTAGTAGAGTGAGATTCAGTTTGAGATTCAGGCACCTAAATGTCTTCAACAAGAGCTGAATAATGCAGAACCCACAGAGGTCTGACCGTCACAGCCTGTGTAACTGGAGAGCTGAACAGCCACTACGGTCAGGACTCCCATCCTTACACATGGCATTGGGTACAATTCTGAATGTATGAGGGTATCCTGTTCGACTTCTAACTGCCGTTACAGGGGGATGTAGATTTCCCACATTCAGTCGCCCACAGGAAGCTAGATGGTGTCATTTGAGTCACCATGCCAGAGTCACCATGTCATCTACCCAAAGCTGATAGATGTAACACAGTATCTACAGAAGACCTGTGTTGTTTCAGAATATTAAATGGGAGGCAGGTGGGGTACCTAGCCAAAAGTCATGTCAACTCTATGTGGGCAGCTGAAATGAGCCCTCTGTGCAATACTGGGAACTCCCATGCAGATGTGCTAGACACCATGGGCTGCTGGAGATGGAACCAGACACACATGTTTGGGCAGATGAATCTCTCCTTGATGCTTACCTTAGGGTGAGCTGAATCACTCTTTAGGCTGCATGTGTTACATTGGTTAGAACTCCTTGAACTGCTATGGGCTCAATTCAGTTACTTAAACATAGGCATCTACCGAGATGTCCTGGGGCCCTTAAGGTATTGATGTGGAATCACCAGGTAGGGCCCAAGACCACTAACTTCTGAAGTGGGAGCTGAGGTCTGACAGGGTACAGCACAGTGTCTGCAGCGACAAAAGATGCCTAAGTTTAAAATACGGAATTAGTTTCTCAGCTTACGTACAGAAAACCTGTAAGCAGACAACTACATTCAAGTGCCTTAATCCAAAGTTATGTCCCACCTTGAGTTCATTAGTTTTTTTAATTGTGGAAGGCTACAAGCCAGATAATTTTTGCCTCTTCCTGTCATAACTCTTGATATGTGAGGGATTACTGACTCCAAGCACTGCAGGAACCAACTACTGCTCCCCCAAAGTGTTCCTGACATCCCTCAGCCCAGTTCCAGAGCCGGTTTTGATGGCCCAGCTTGCTTAGCCTTGCCCAGCCCCACAGCTCATCGGAGCATGGGAATTCTCACAGAGGTTTCCTTGCTCAGAAATGGTAGGTGTGTATGGTAGGCACAGCACAACACGGCACTGTGAAAACATAGCAGTGATTTCAGCAACCTGAATCCATAGAATCCAGCTCCTTTTTACACACATTTAATGAGTCCTTCATAGGACCTCATTATCAAGCATCCTTTTATTAGCCACTCTGCCTCTGTTATGTGTTATCTAATTGGATAATTATTTTTTCTGTAAGGTAAACATCCAGGCAAAATCCAGTCATTACCAGCAATGCGTGTTTACTTTAGGCTACATATCTTTATGCACTGTATTTGGACGTTTTCTGGCCTGCATATCATCCTCCCTATGTGACATGTATCCTGTGTAGTTCTTTGTTAGTTCTTTGTTAGGCATCTCATGTGTTAACCTAGAATCTGACCACCTATCAGAGACTCTCAAGCTTCTCATTACTTAGCTGCCCAGCTACAAGCTTTAAATTTCCTAACTGCAAGCCTTCATAGAACTGCTTTAGTCTCTGCTGCTGCCCCACATGCAGGACCTAGTAAGAACCTGCAGGTACTCCTCCAGTCGTTCCATGGAGCCAGATCATTTGGGTAGCTGTTGCTTTTAGAAACCTACAGGCTGGCGACTGCCACTTTGCGGTGTGATAGGTAAAAAGCTCTTTCTTCAAACAGTGTTCAAAAATGGCAGGAAAAATGCAGAAAAAAAAAACCCACCAGAAAAGAATCCAAAATGTACTACAGAAATTGACTTTTAGTTTTTGAAGTAGTGCACTGATTCTTCTGGATAGCAGCTGTGAAGAAATGCTTAATGCAAAATGCTTTGGCTACTGGCCATGCAAGTCTCAGAGGTGAAATTCATTGCAATAGTTCTCAAGGTTTTTTTTTTCTTTTATTAGAAAGGTCCACTTCTCAAGACAGGACTGTTGCAGTTTACTCTACATTAGCCTCATCTGGTTCAACTCCTCCATCACATTTGAAGAGGTAGACCCTAAACTGTGCATACTTACTGTTTTGGTAATAAATGTCTGGACTTCCCAATGGTTTTGAGCCAATCTTGGAAACACAGGAGTAAAGTCTTGCTAGACTATCTGGGAATAGCTCCCAAGTACATTTATGTGAGTATGCAGCAGCACTAAAAGACTAAATGGCTTCTCAGTTGACTATAAATCATGTTTCAGTACTACACACTTCACACCGTACAGAAACTGAGTTTTTGTTATTCAGTCAAAATTGATTTTGTCTAATATAATAGTTGTGTTTATTAAAGAGCATCATATGCCTCTAGCCCTGAAAAATGTTTGTGTGTTTGCAGCCACCATTGCCTGTAATTTAGTAATTCAGCAGCACAGCGCAATATAGTTTAAATGACTGGTTTACAAAGTTTCCGCTCAGTTCAGTTTAAAATGATATAACTTTTAACGGCAGAAGGGTCATTTAGGCAGAAAATCTTAAAGAGAATTAACATACTACAATATTTCTTAAACGCATTCCTATTTCTTGGTGAGCCAGTCTTTGCCTTGCAGTAAAAGAGACTAATATTGGCATGAGCTGAAACCAACAAGAAATAAGTATCCAAACTGAGGTGTCGTTCAACTGCTTATTGAAATATAGATTTAGCAAGTGCTAACTTGTCCTGCTGTATGATTTTAGCAGGAGAAATTTTTATCAATTTACCTATGGAAAGTGATCTAAAGATATGATAGAAGTAATTTTGCAGGATAGTCTTCCATGACTGAATTTAATGCATAAACATTTCAACTTTCATGTACATAAAACTCAGCACTGCGTTTTCAGATTTTAATAGTAGTGCTTTTTATTTCTCCATTTAAACCCCTGTGGATCTTTCTTTTCATAGAAGATGTGGCATTTTGCCAGAGGTTTTAAAATAGTAGGAATTTGAAGAGTGAAGGGAAATGCTTCAGCTGTGCCTGAACTGAAGAGATAGGATGACTGTATATGAAAAGTCACCATACGTGTCTCTAGAGTGCTGTCAGCTCTAGACTAAGCCACAGGATTCAAGCTTTTGAGTTATCCTGTGGAGACTGAATCAAATTGGTTTCAAAATGATAAGAGTGTATCACAAATAGAAATTAAAATAGAAGTGAGAACAGTGAAATTATATTTCTGCTCCTTTTTATACTTCACCAGAGACCACAAACTGGGTTTTTCACAGGTATGCCCCTCTTGGCATTGAGATCCAGTCTATCCATATCCCATCTAAACTGTTAAACGTTTCACCCCTGTGGGTGATCCAGTCCCTCTGTTTGCCAGGATTTTCTACCCTTAACATGCCAAAACTCATTAGACAACTCCCTGTTTGGTCTATAACTTTCCTGGACACCCACCCTGACTTGCTCACGCAGGTTCAGCAGGCTCTGGGGAGACAGGCCTATTTCTTCAACTGCTGCAACCAGGGTTCGGTTCCTGCCTAAAGCAGGATTGAAGCCTGTGGCTCATGAGATGCATGACTGGAGCTGGCAAGAAGCACTCTTCTGTCCTTTCTCCAACACCCATGGCTCTTCTCCCTCAGCTCTGGACTCTTCTTGCCAGCCAAGTCCATGTCCCCTTCCCAGGACAGGCTGAGTGAGGCTGTATCCACCTCTTCACTGTCTCTGTTCTCAGGAGAGGCAACTTCTTTTCCTTTCTGTCTTTGCCCATCCCTTCTTCCACCCATTCAGAGGGCACTTTTGAAGACAGGGATTCATCTACAAACTTTTGTCTCATCATCCAGATAATGAGGATGTGTTTGTGGCCTGCCAGAGGTAAGAGACAGCATTTTTAAGATGTCATTTCCAACGAAATGGCATTTCAAAATGATGTTTCACCTCTCTTCCTGTCCCCATCATCTTTGGTGATTCAGGGTTTGAAATGGGTTTACTGGTTCCGCTGAAGGAGGGTTTGCAAGACTGGGAAGGCTTGCAGCCCCTGCCATCCAGGTACGAGGAAGCATCCAGAGACCACATGCGCCCTTCTAAGTTACAATGGGATTGTCATGCCAGGCCCATGTAAATAAAATACAAATTTCTGGGCTTGCCTGAAGTTACTCCCCATCAGCCTCCAAAGTAAGAAGGGACAAAGGATTTGGAATTCCTATTTTCCTACAAAGGGTTGTTCAGGATTTGCCCACTTCTTGGAGACACAGTTACAAAAGGGTAAAGAGAAGTGATGGGGGTTTAAGTTTCTAATTTCCCACCTCACACTAGATCCTACCACAAAATAAAGGAGAACAATTCAGAGTCCTTTATGGGATAAAAGGAATTTGTCATTCTTGAAACAGGAGATGACTAGAGCTCCCAGGATTCAAAACAAGGCATTTTAGGTTCTCTACCATCCTTTCCAACTACAAAAAAGTGGAGATGAGAATGATTTGGTACTTATGGCTAGAACAGAGGAGGATTTGACATCTTCCCAAGCATTCTTCGGCATTACACTAATGCATTACACCAGCAGGCATATTTTGGACCTGACAACAACATGTTTCTAATTTCAGTAGTCAGTTACTAGCTGTCTTTAAAGTAATTTCTGAATGTACAGTGAATGCATATAACTAGACTGATCAAGAAAGAAAGGAGGAATAGATATGGAAGGGTGCTTTTTTTTTTTCAAGAAAACTTGACTTGCAACTTCTTTTCTGAGAAAACTGAGGAAGAGCTTACTTGCCTGGTAGGCTGTGATGTTCTGGCAGGGATGAAGAAGGTAAATCTAGATCACTATTGCACAGCTTTCCACTAGCAACAGCTGCTCATCAGCAAGTGGAAGTAAAATTTGACACCTTAATAGTTGCATGTAACAGACAGAATAAAGAAGTAGTATTGTTATGCAGTGATGGAAGCTGTAGAGAAACACTCAAGTCTAATTCAGGTGGTGATTTTTTTTGGTAGCAAGTACTTTCGTATCTTGAGATGAAATGCTGAGAGTGCAAAGCTATTTCCAACTGACTGTATGCTTGTATATATTTGGAAATATGCTTGTAAAGAGAGAAGGGGCATGAAAAGTGGAGATGGTGGTTTTAGGCATTGAGGCCACTAGTTCTACCACAGTGAGGAGCCCAGATGCTACCAGTGTAAGGCTGCTAGCTTTTCTGTGGAGGTTTTAAAATGTGGAAGGGATTTGCTGCATTGAAGCTAGTGCATGATGTGGTCTCAGGGAAAGCTGTTAAATGAATCTAAAGCATTAATAGAGTTACTTTACCTAGAATTAGGTATCCCAGAAGATTCAGCCTCTTTGGGGTAGAAATAGAAATGCTCAGTCAGAACACTGTCAAATTTGATTGCATGCACTGACTGCATAGCCAGCAAAGAAAATACCAGCACAGCCTAAATGAAAATTATACTGACACTTATAGTATCCATTATGCATAATACCGAAAGTTGAACGTTCAGTAATCACCGATGCAAAGAGGCTGAAAGGTAAATCCTGATCTGCCTACCTGGGGCTATCTTGTAAGTGTGCATGCTCAGCAACACAGACACAATGGAGCCACACTTCTAACTCAAGGAGCAGTGAGGGAGGAGACCTGGGTGTCTGCAAGTGTTTGGCTGACCTTTCTGCATGGTTAATATTGCACAGAGTTTGTTAGACTGCTCGTCAGGGAAAAAAAAATAATGGCTTAGAGCAGTGGGTGATTGTGTTATCCTAAAGCATGAAAACAAGCTTTCTCTGTAAGAAAAAAACCCAAGCAACTAGAGGCCACAGTGCACATTTTCTGACTTCTGCAGTAAAAGAAAAGTTCTCATCGGACAGACATACAGGTGAAGCGACAGCTTTGTGCCAGCAACTTACGGCTGGATTTCATCCCACAAAAATGGGTTGCTTGCTTCAGGAGCACAGCCACTGTAGGCTTCCTGAGCACCTCCAGAAATTGTCAAAGATCTAGCTAGGCTGACTTAACAATGTAAGGCTGTTTCTTTCCCTTGACTGTTGAGAGGCTCGGGAAGAAATGAGCTCCTAATGAAGGCGCTTCAGTTAAGTGCCTACTTATTGGTGCTGCCTAAGTATAAATAGCATTGATCTAGGTTTTGGTTAATAATTAGCAAATTAAAAGAGAATGTATCAAGATATATTTTTATATCTCTTGCATCCCCAATACCCGGTGAAGTGTTTTTTTCTTTAAATGTCAGCAACGGACTTAGCATCACTAATACCCTATTTTTGGCTGAGGTATTTCTGAGGCATGTCTCTACATCCCGATTTTCAAAATACCTTGGCAGCAAGCTCCAATGAAGGCTTTACACTTCCACTGAAATCAGGTCAGTAGCTGAATGGGAGCCTGGCTCTTCACTCCTTGCACAGGAACAACTGCAGCAACGTGACTATGCACTTAACAACTAATCTCCAACTTCTGCAAGTAACTACCAGCTGGTGCAAACACCTTTTTCTGTTGCTGCAGCTCTGTTGCTGCAGCTCAAGTTTTCATTTACTTAGACTGTAATAAAATTTCAGCAAACTGTAGAGCAAACTCGCTCCCAGCAGCTGATGAGCAGCCCCAGTTCTGGGCCTGCCACCCCACTGCTGCCACCCCACAAACCTCCTCCCTTAGGGAAAGGGTGTGAGTTGTCCCCTGGGCTGTTCAGAGCTTCATCCCTCAAACATGGGAATTAATTAATTACCACTGATGGAAGACTAACTCCAATCCTGTCCACTATAGCTTTGGTATCTCCTTTAAAAACAGCACAAAACAATCCCACAAAATGAACTGCACCAGTGTAGAAAAGGTGGAAGCTGGAAGTTCTAGAAATAGGCGCAGCAAATGCCCTGCTTGCACTTGGAAGGTGTGCGAGCCCACCCTGTGCATGAGAGGAAGCCTTCAGCAGATGACAACTGGCATTTAAATCCATCTACTCATTATTAACAATTACCTGTAAATTTCCCATGAGGGCATGTATTTTCTAAAACTAACATGAAATTATCTAACTGCCTTCATGCTGTAGTTAAACAACAACTTAATCTCCTGGAACATCTCCCTGTCCTTAACAGCCTGTCTAGTAGGTGTGTTTTATTCTTAGATGTCCTCACAACTGAACACCAGGTTTTTGCAGCGGTGAGCTATTTCTTGCTTTACAGCCCTGGGTCAAATTGGTTTGTCTGAAGCAGAGAAGAGCAGCCCCTGCATTGCACCCACTCAAGTCGGTTATAAGGTGTAACTCGTAATCACATTTAGCTCGATTTGTTCCTCCCCGTAAAGATCTGTGAGGCATTTGTAATTGCAACTTGTTTTGCGTGTGGTAAACAGCCAACTACACCAGCCTCCAGAGAAGTGTTATTACTGAGAGGTGACAGTCCATGAATTACTGGAAGTGGGGGAGGACGATGTCATCGGACGAGTTTCTCTTTAATTACTGTTCCATGAGAGTCTGCCGACGCGATGGCTTTTGCCAAGGTAGCACGAAGGAAATACCGGGTGAGGGAAAAATGGTTTTATTTGCTGCCCTTCCCGCCGCGGGCGGCTCCCGCCCCTCAGCCCTGGCCGCTGCCCGCCGGCCCACGGGCGCCCCGACGGCCGTGGGGCCACACGCAGCTCCTCGGAGGGGACAGATCCGGCCGTCGAGTCTCCCCGTGGGTTCCTCAGAAAAGCCGTTTCGGGGGAAAGGTGCAGGGCAGCGGCGAGGCTGCCGGCTCCGAGGGGGGCACCGCCGCCGGAGTGAGGCGGGGGTCCCCGGCGGAGCAGGCGCAGGGGTGCGGGGCGGCCCCTGCCGGGGAACTCCGCCCCACGGGGCCGTAGAGGCGGGCGGCGACAGAGGCGACCCCGAAGGGCAGCCAGGGTCCAGCTCACCCCCGCGGACCCCCGGCTCCTCTGCCTTCCTTTCCTGCCATCCCGCCCCGTCTCACCGCCGGGCCCGCCCCCAGAGGCAGCTCTCCCCGAGGGAGCCGGGCGGGAAGGATGCGGACGGCAGCTCCGAGGTAATTATTAATGGCCGTGCCCACCGGGGCGGGGGGTGGGGGGAAAGGCGAGGTGAGATAAAATGGGGCGGCGGGGGGCTGGGCGGAGGGACCCGCCGTCGCGGAGCCCCGCCGGCAGCATGTCCCGCACGGCGCCGCTGCTGCCGCTGCTGCCGCTGCTGCTGCTGCTGGGGCGGCCGCTGCTGGGGGCGCCGGGCCAGGGCGCGGGTACCTGGGCCCGCTTCGCCCGGCTGCCCTACCCGCAGGACCAGCTCTTCCTCCACGACACCTTCCCCGACGGCTTCCTCTGGGGGGCGGGCAGCGCCGCGTACCAGACGGAGGGCGGCTGGCGCCAGGGCGGCAAAGGCGCCTCGGTCTGGGACACCTTCGCCCACCGCCCCGCCACGCCGCCGGGGTCCGCGCCGCCGGGGCCGGCGGGCGGCGACGTGGCCAGCGACAGCTACAACAACCTCTTCCGCGACGTCGAGGGGCTGCGGCGCCTGGGGGTCTCCCACTACCGCTTCTCGCTGTCCTGGGCCCGGCTGCTGCCCAACGGCACGGCACCCCCCAACCCCACCGGGCTGGCCCACTACGGGCGGCTGCTGGGCCGCCTGCGGGAGCTGGGCATCGAGCCCGTCGTCACCCTGTACCACTGGGACCTGCCGCAGGCTCTGCAGGACGCCTTCGGCGGCTGGGCCAGCCCCGTCCTGCCCCAGCTCTTCCAAGACTACGCCGAGCTCTGCTTCCGGCATTTTGGCGAGCAGGTGCGCTACTGGCTGACCATAGACAACCCCTACGTGGTGGCCTGGCATGGCTACGGCACAGGGCGACTGCCGCCCGGCGTGCAGGGTGGCCCACGCCTCGGCTACCGGGCGGCACACCACCTGCTCCAGGTAAATGGTGGGCGGCTGGAAGGGGGCCCCACGGCTCCTCGGCCCCCGGCTCGTGCCAAGGGGAAGGGTGCGGAGGCTGCCCTCAGCCCGCCCTGCTGGCACACCTGCTCCTGGGGCGGCCACTGCCGTGGAAGCTGAAGTGTGGGCAGCCGATTTACAGCTAAAGGCGGCTGAGCTCATAGACGGGAGGCAGGAACTCAGTGTCCGCTCTTGTGTCGAGTTAGCGGTAACATGCTGAGTTAAAGCACGCTGTGCATCCTGCAGAAAGCGTCAATCCTGCTCCCAGCCCTTGCGAATGCCATTCTGGGTGGGTGAGTGGATGCGTTTGTGCCAGTCCAGCAGTGGCTTACTAAGGTTACTGTGGAAATGCTTAATATGACTAAAGAGAATTTGTGCATTTGATAAAAAAATCTTACTGAGCTAATGGGGATGGTAGGGGCGGCCAAAATACCATACTGAGTGATTTTCCTGACAGAGTATGGGGTTTTTTGAGTGTGAACACTTTTTAGGAAAAGAGACCCTCTGTTCCCCAGCTGGTCTAGTAAATGGCATAAGTAATCTGCTATAGATAATTTTTATGCAGTGTATCTATATATGGTGTAACTGTAATGTTTGCTGGAAGCAAACATTGTAGATTCTCAGTGAGAACTACGCAAAAGTGTGCATGAATCCTTCCAGTGACAGGAGAAAGGATTCAGCCTAACTGTAACAGTGTGCCCATGAAGGCATGTTCTGTTGCACCTTAATGTACATTCATGAACTCTACTGATCTCCGTCAACTCCACATACACTTACCGGCAGGAGTTATATCCTAATGAGTATTGTATATTAGATGTGAACATTAAGAAAACATCCAACACATGCCTTATTCAACTTTTTGCCACCTTCCTGCATGATTTTTGCATTTGTTTAGTGCTACAAGCAAGAGAAAAGATAGGTGGGGAGAATGCGGGTAAAATTTCAGTTTAAATTCCTGGTTCTGAAACCTTTAAACTCTTCAGTTAGTACCATGGGATGTACTTGACCATGTTTCACACTTGAGTATAGTCCATCACCATCGTATCTGTCCCAGTACCTCATAACCTCAACCATATGCTTGTTCTCGTAAAAGCCCTATGGAGAGGGAAAAGCCCTATGCTTTTCTATTTAACAAATGAGAAATGAAGGCACAAGGCTTGCCTGTGCCATGTAAAAAGTATAATGAAAACAGGAGGGTCTGCCAATACTGGTTTGGTGACAGAACCTCAAGATTAGTTTTGTCTTAGTGACTGTCAGTCAGGGTTTTCACAATTAGTGGACATTTCATTTTATGCAACAGCGTAAGGCAGCAAAGTTTCATTTTTTTCTGATTTTCATGAACGAGGAACTGAAACAAAGATACAATTAAGACCCAAAGTGTCCACTGATTGTTAGTAGTGCCCTATTCCCGGCGTGTAATCTTTTTGGAATATTGGTCAGTTATATTACACTTTCAGCTCTTCTACAAGTCAAATCCCAAAATCTCAAATCACCTACACAGAAAATAAGGGATGTGCAGTTTATACAGAAGAGCTTCCCTCCCTGCTTCCTCCAGGTAGGACTCTTCAGCAGAGGCAGAGATAGAGCCTAACTCTCCAGGACAGAGCAGTGAACAGCTTTAACACGGAGATCCTCCTTTTCCTTCTTACATCTCCATAGTGTATTGGTATTAGACCTTTCAACTTCTGCAGGCAGTGAAGTACGAAGCTACAGAGTACAGCTTCTTCGAATACACAGCCTGATACCCATAGAGAAAGTGGATGTGTGTAATGAAAGGTTAAGTTGTACCGCATACGGTAAGGAGTGAATTACATTTCCATGTGCAAATTACACTCTTGTCTTGCATAATTCTTGAGTGATTGACTTTGCAACTTGAATAATAATCGTTAACGTGTGATTGTTGGTTGCATATAACTTTGTAGGTGAGTTTGGTCAGTTTTTCTCAGCAGCAGCCTTGATTTGGATCAGAAGGCTGTACAGTAGTACTGCTTCATCACATGACCGGGAGGATGTGTGCAGCACCAGACAGTGCTGCTGGGAGATACAGTCCTCACAGCCTCACAAGAAAAGATGCGGTTCTGTCATCTCACACAAAAAAATCCCTGTTCAGCTGCCTAACCTTTTGCTGCTTATGTCTTACATTACCCAAAAGGTCTGGTCCCAGATTTCTTCCTAATCCTTTCTTCTTCTTTGTGGCATTCTTGTCCCTTTTTTTTTTGTCTCAGGGAAATTATGCTTGCAGAACATGTTTGTTTTTTAAAAGATAAAATGTGTTGTCATAAATGTTTGGTTCTTAGCAAATGGGCAGACTTAACACTTAATACGCATGTTTTCTGACTTTTTTCCCCCTTATTTACAATATGCAGTTTTAAGTGTCTTTCTGCATTTATCCAAACCAAAGGCCCTCGTAAGTGGAAAGCTGAATAGCTAGTGAAAGCTGATGTCTACTGATTTATTTTACTGGATGCTAATTACATTAAGAGATGTAATGATTTCCTTTAAGTACTTTAAAATTCAACAGATACGAATGTGGATTTTGGGCTCTGTCTTTCTGAGTGAGTTGTTTATTATCTGAATAAATAATCAAATAAGAGTTTGATTCAATTCAAGTTGTTCAATTCAGGGCTGGTGAAAACAGGGCAATGAAGTTTGATCTGAATAATGATGTTTAAATTTAGCTTGAATGGATTTCATCCTATTTTACTGAATTTTTTTATTACCTTTCAATTTCCTGAATTTCCACAAGTGAGTCATAACTGATGCTAACTGGATGGAGTAAAAGAAATTTTTTATTAAAAAAAGCAAATAAAAATAACGTAAAAAATTTGTAAGAAAAAACATTTTATGGATGCATCTTTGGTTTGTTATTGAGGGATGTTGATCAGTGTTCAGTAAAAACTTCACCCTTTTATAGTATTTCCACTGACACTTGTCGTTTTGGGTACGTCTAAGCTGTTTGAACATGGTAAGAAATACAGGAAGCTGTATGTGTTTATTCACAAAATAAATTGAATGGATCAAGTATAGTTCATAAAAGTTGGCATTCTCTCAAGTCAACAGCCAGAAAATGTAATGCCAACAATCTGTCATGTGTATAATGCATTGCTTTCTCCAGATAGGAGCTGAGAGAGGTCAGCATGTTATGTTCTGGTTTTTGCAAATGCATTATTTCATTACTGGTTCACAGTATATTGTCTGAGTTGAACATACTTGGATTTACTCAATATAAACAGCATTTGCAGAAACATAAGAACACGTTGTTTCCCTGAAGAAGTGAGTGGAGTTGCTGCCTGGAAACCAGTCACGTAGCAACAGACTGATTCTATTCCAAAACTCATTCCAAAACAAAAGGTAAGTACTCTTTTGTTGACCTTCAGTGCTAAACCTAATAAAGTAATTGCAGCATAGGAGAATGGTCTTTTCTTGGTGCATCTTGTTTCTTTCAAAATTCAGACAGCCTTCAAACTTTCACTCAGTGGAAATGAAGTGATTTTGGATTTTCCTGAATGTAACACAGCTCATCATAGTTGTAAAAACGTTGCAGAATTTGTAGAAAAAGAAGGAATAATTCTTGGGAATAGTTTTGGGTTTTTTGCTATTCTTGCTTTCTTAAGACTTAATTCAAAGAAGAACAAAGAAAAAAATGGTTCTGTTTCTGGTTTTGAGTATCAGTTGGGTAGCATATATTTGCGAAGAATTTATTACAGTGGTGATTATTCTAATCACTAATCGTCTGTGTCAGGTATCTTTCAAATGTCAGGGATGACAAAGACCATAGAGCAAATTCAGATCTCAAGCTGCAGTTTTCTGTGCCAGTAGCTACAGATGGTTATACATTACATTAAAAGCTATAGTGCACCTTACTCAAGCTTCAATCATCATCAGAAAAAAAATAATCGAGTTTCATTTTTCAGTGTGATAAACAGGAATTTGGTTTTCAAGGATGCTCATTTTTTTAAAATTAGCTCAAATATGTAACTTCCCCCTTGCCATTTCTACCTGCTTGCATAGACATTTGCAAAAAGAATGTTTTCAAATATTCTGCTGTAAACAAAAAAAAGTGATTTCTTATCTTTACAGAATACTTTGATCTTTAATTACAGAAATATCAGGACTATGGGGAGAATAAGGTGTTACCATGGAAAAGTGAACTTCTCTCAGGTGTAGGGATTCTACAACCTGAAAAGCTTTTTAGAAATTATAGGAAATCTTACTAAAACTCAATAGGCAGGACCTGCAAAAACTACGCTGATGGCTGAAGTGGGATGGAAGCAGAATTTGTGTGTTCTCTGTGTGAAGGAGCACTAGGTCAAGCCTGTAGGTATGTTGTCTCACCTCAACTCTTTTGCTGTTCATTATGAGGTTGAGCATTTCTTAAGGGCCCCTGTTCATTATGAGGATTTTAGTGCTTAGTAGTTACGGTTGTTACAACTGCGAGTCTCTGTGTTTAATTCTATAAGCAGCACCAAATTTGCCTCTTTCTATCTCATTTTGAGTGCCATGTGCCTGACTTAATTGTTGCAGTAGCTGTTGCTGGAGGTACCTAGGTGATATTTCTGATTACTGTTCTAGTATGGTTCCTTTTTAAATAGCGTGCTTTTCATTTAAGATCGAAGTGTTTGTTTAGCATGTCGGGCCGAGGCTCTGCTCAGTGCCGGAAAGATAATGACAACTGATTAACAGCAGATTGATACAGGTAAGGGCATTTAGATCAGCAATGTAAAATTCACATCTCACTGGGTACGTGAGTTTAAAGCTGTCTGCTCCTTGATACTCTTTCATTTTACATTAATAAAACCTTATAAAGTATGAGACATTCTTGGGTCTCCCCTTCAGCCTCTTTCCTCAAGCAGAAGAGATCCTGTATTTGTTGTAGCTTTGTGGGATCCAGAGTGATGTGTGTGGAAGGACTCATGTTAATGTGCACTTCTTCATATGACATATTTTTCCAGTTTCCATTTCATCTTGTGTCTGTGGAAGATTTCCAGTACTTAAGGTAGTTGATGGACATAATTCCTACCCATACTTAAGTATATTGTTGGGACCTGGAAAATAAAGCCTACCTTCATTTTTTTCCGAAGGAAATGTATATTTTACTTTAAGATAATTCATAATTTCTTAGTGCCTGCCTTTCCCTTTTGACTGAAAGCAAGGAGCTCTGAGAGCTCTTCCCATGGTAGGTCAGGTAGAAACCTCTATATTCTGCAACCATCAGCAGGTTGAAAGTGCAGAGATAGTAGTTTCTTTCTATTGGAAGCATCGTCTTCTGTGGGGAAGAAATGCTCATGACGTAAGAGAAAGTTGCTTCACTCATCACATGCCCGCCTTCTAGAAGGTCAAATTCTGATCTCTCTTGCTTCGGTAGAAATTACATCAGAATAGGACGCCAGCAGTTTCTTGGGCAATCACCTTAGCTTTGTTCCTGACATTTATTAACCCTTTCTTTGAGTAACAGCATCTCTTTCCTGGTCTGCTCTGGGGAACAAAGAATTTTTTCCCCTTATCTTTCAGTATTTCTTCAACTAGACAGAAGCAGTGAATATGTCTATGCAGCTGGCACTACTCTTGGCAAGCAGTGACCATTAAAGACAGAGAACAGAAAGCAGTGCAAGGTGTGGGCATTTGGAGACATTTAATTTTAATTATTTTGGGGGGCTCTGATGCATATCCTTCTTACACTGGGAGAAATGGGAAAGAACAGACAGACACATGTGTGTAGATGCTCTGTAGTTTGCTTACCTCCAGTTTGTAGAGTCTTGTGATTTTCAGTTAGCAATTGGCAGAGTTTGAGAGATGTTTACTAATCCTTGCAACTGAGCGTGTGATTTATGTGTTTGGTTGTTGCTGATGAACAGCTGAACTGTTGAACTTAATCTGAAGGTGCAAGGCTGATCTTGGCAAAGTTTTAAAAAAGCCAAGGAGCCAGCAATCAAAGCAGCCTGCTTGCATGGACTTGTTGGTAAAGAAATGTATACAAGGAGATTTTCTTCTGTCTTTCCATGATGGTAAAAATACAGAGGAAATGATGAAGAAGTGCTGCTGGAGAGAACTAGGGGAGGTGACCTCCATATACAATGATGACAGGTTTTAGAATTACAGGATGTGTTACCTGTTTTAAGTACTAAATAAAAACTATTCATGTTTGAATATTTGCCTGCCAAAGCATATAGAAGAGTGTCACGGGTAAAACTGTGAATGCTGATTTTAGATTAAATCAGAAGAATGGAACAGAAGAGTAAGGTTGTAGACAACATCTCAGGATGTTTAGGAAATGACTGAAATGAAGACTGGACAGATCTTTGAGGGAGAAGGTGACCCATGGGATGTGACCATGAATAAAACATGAAAGAAGAGACTGGCTTTAGGAGGAAGAACTTAATTACCTCACTTAGAGAAACTGTGCCAGCAGACAGAGAAGGTGAGTTGTCAAGAAGGAAGAGTAACTAACCAAGCCTAAGAGGAGAAAGAGATATTTGCCACAGCGAGGGACTGGAGTCTTCAGTAAAATGGGATGAGTAGGAGGCAAATGGTACCAAGGAAGGGAAGGAAGTAGGTTCACACCGATGCTCTCTGGTAAATACTCCTGGACAAAAATGACAGGAAGACAATTTAGAGTTAAAGGGCCAGATGCACACACTCAGAATAAAAGTTCCATATTAGTACAATTAGATTGACTCTTAGAAGTCGTGGATAGCTCTTGGAAGAAAGAGCTTCTGGAATGGCCTTTCAGTGTTAGTGGTAGGAACAAGTATCTCTTTTCAAGACAGCTAGCGCAGTTTGAGAAAAGAGACTCTTGATGCTTTGGTGGCAGTGGAGGTGACAGTACTTGTAGATGTCTGTTCTTCCTCTTTGCTTGCAAATTTATAACAGAATCATGTATGGCATGATTTAAACTCTGAAAATGTAGGTTTTAGTGGAAAAAAATGAAATGTGATCTATATTAACAATAAACAGTTCAGCATATCAGTGATGGCAACTTCTGTCTTGGTGTGGGAGCTTCAACTCCACTCTCAGGGCACAACACACTCGTGAGAAGCCTGGCCTGTTAAGTTTGTGGTACGTCTCCCTGGAGATTTGGCAGGGAGGGTCCTTTTCGATGCACACTGGATTAAGACGAAGCAATTTAAGAATCTCTGGATTTGGCTACATTGAAGCACGTTTGTGTTGCTTTATTTTTATGTTTCGTCTGAGAAGAGATAGCATTCTGTGTTACGGAGAACTGCAAAAGTTTATAAAGTTTTGCTTTGTTTTGATTCTGAACACAGCACATCCACCCACCCTGTATTCTAAATTCAGTTACTGAAATACTTGCTGTTTACAACAGCTGGTGTAGGAACCAAGGGACTGGGACCAGAGGTGGTTCCGGTGCCATTGGGCAGCCAGAGCTGTGTGATTTCTGCATGATGCGAGGCACAGGGGCTTCTAAATGCCTCGGGATCGGGCTGGCCTGAGAGGCTGGAACGCTGGAGATGCTGCGAGACACCTCTGACATGCTCTTCAGCAGGAGGGTGAGCTGACAGGGGGCCACGCACATTGCCAGTGGACTGTCACTTCGGTCAGCACGTGATCATTTTGTTACTTGCACTTTAGGTCTTATGTTAACAGTTGAGCTTTGACTTCTGTTTTCGTCAGCTTAGCACACCTCTGAAGACAGCTGGATGGATTAAATTTGGCCAGGGGAGATTATACTATGGAAATGCCTCGTTATTTTGTGAGTCCAAAAGTCAGCCAGGAATCCTTTAGTAAATTAATCAGTTTAATGCCCTTACTAAAGGCTACAAAATGTTAGCACCGCTGGGATTATATTTTTCAGGCTATTTGCTTTACAGGTGGGAAGGTAGTAGCATCTGTTTTGATCCTGTTTCTAGAAAAGATGTCAAATGGTTGGGTGAGGAAGGGGGGCAGGCTTGTAGCTGTTGGTCACATGTTCTGGTAAGAGTTCACTGATTTTCCAATGCCTTTTCTCAGTCAGCTTTTTTCTTGTTCTCTTGAATATGTAGTAGCTCCAGTGGATCAGTTGTTTTTCAGAGCTGAGGGCAAAGCTTACTCGATTTGTTTATTTAATTTTTGACATTTTAAGAAATAATCTCATTTTTTGCTGCAGGCATGGAACTATTGAACATAGTTACTGATTAATTATTCTAATTATGGTTCTTTAACTCAAGTGTATATGGAAATGGTAGAATTGTGCAACATTTCGAGCAAGTAAGTTGGCAATATATTGCATTGTCAGGCTGAATGATTATTTTTTGTTTTGTATTTTTTAAGTAATAACATTTTGCTTCAAAATCAATAATTTTGACTTCAGGTTTGAAATGAAAGTTCAACTGGCTGCTGACTCTACACTGATGACATGCTTTTTGTAATACACTTAGTTTGTTCTTCACTTCTTCTCCTGTCATAGTGCAGAGAGAAGGGCCACCACAACAGAAAGGCCATCACCAGTTACGTATTCCATCAGGAAGCAAAATCCAGAAAGATTTGTAACAAAGCACGGGGTGACATGAAAGAGGAATACTATGAAAATGGGCAATGCATGAGGAGCTGGTGAAATGTGGGGGTGACTGGCTGTGAGTGGGCATGCAGGAGCTGCGTTTATCAGACGATACTGCAGGTTTTTATGTATATTTAGTGTTGAAAAGTAAACTTGATGTGAAATGAGATAGCCTGGTGTCCTCCAAGGACAACTCGTTCTCTGGTTCATTTTTTATTTTTAAATGTCATATGATTTTTTTTTGAGGAAGCTGACTGGTGATTTAATGAAGTCACAAACCATGCTTCACAGTGATGGAGCCTAATTCAAGGAGTCTGTCTTGGCTTATGGTGTCCACTTGCTGTCCACATTGCAACCAGCACTGGGGGACACAGTGACCAGCCTGCAAAAGAAAGGAGGGACACTTACATTAAGTCTGGGTTTCTCAAAGGAGCTGAAGGAAAATAAGTGAGAACTGAATTTTCCTTAATATTTTTTTGAGAATCCTGTCGCTTTCAAGCAGTTAAGTAAATTAGCATGTTGAACAGATGTATTCTTCTTAACTTGAATGAAATGTGCATTCCCATATTCAAGTAGCACCTCTGCTGTGTGAAGTGTAAGACCTTGGAAATGCACTGAAGGAGCTCTTGAACTCAGTTTATCATCCTACTTCCCTTCCCAGCCAGGAACATGCCTCTTGTTTGGAATGAGAAGAGAATATAGGGGTATACCACGCAGGGCAAGGAACAGAGCTGCAGAAATATGATTCAGCTGGAGTTTTGCATCTGAATAATATGCTTGATACTATAAAGAATCCCTTCTTCTTCTTCATACTGAGCTGTGATTACTACCCTACTGTCGTATCAGCTAGCTTTTTCTCATATTCCTAATACCTTCTGTTTTCACAAAGTAATATAATGTAATTAGAGCAAGTCAGAAAGATATAAAACCTGTGAAACTGGAATTGACCGAGTCATTGAAATTAAAATATTTGAGAGAGAGACTTAAATGTCCCAGAAAGAATTGAGAACTAGGGGAAATAAAAATCAGTCATGTTATTTTTACTTTGCCATGGAAATTCTTGGTTTTCCATTTTGATGTGATATTGAAAAAAAATATCGTTTTGACACAGTGAGTCAGTCAGTCATTTCACACACTGCCTTCTGTATTCTTTCATTGGATGAATGCCCACTGCCGCAAACTGGGTCAGTTTACCCGTGTGAAATTGCTGTATAACCTGCTGCAATATGGCTTCTTGAAGCTGCAGTTTGATGCCTTTTATTCTTTGATGAAAGAAATAAAACAGCCTTAGAGCTGTCAGGACAGAATTCTTGCACTGTTACTCTGTGTCTGATATTTGTAGCTGGGCTGCTTGTGCCACTTTTGTGTGAAACTGTAATTATTCAGTCATTTATCCTACTCCTCTTTCCTATTTCTGCTAAAAAGAAAAGTGGTACTTGAAGGATGCAGTTGCTTAAAAGGAAGGAAAAGTCTAATAAAAGCAGCATCAAATTGGTACAGTCATTCTGAGTCTGGATGTTAGAATCAGCAAACTGTAGCAGAGGGCAGCTCAGAAAATAGCCTTTTTCCATAGCCCTGCTTAGGGTAATGAAGTAGAGACCACGTCAAAATTGGTTGGTGGTAAAATGGTAGAATATAGAATATAGAAACAGCATTGTAATGCTAAGTGTGAAAGGCAGGAACACTAAATGACACCAGTCAGATGCCACTTTACCCAAGTTGGACTCCTTTGGAGAGAAATTTTACCTGTGTAACGGGTAATTTGGAATAGATTTGTAGAAACCAGAGCGGGTGAGTGTAGGCAGGGACGAGATAGTGATGCTGGCCTGTGGAATCTGGGTTTGGGGGTTCTGGACTGCTGGTCGGGGAGGAATTTATATTGTCAAGGAGCAGTGATGTTTCTTGTTGAACTCTCTTTTTTTTTTTTTTCTTTTTTTCTTTTTTTTTTTTTTTCCTCCTCTCTGTGCCATGGAAGGTGGCCAGATTCCCAGGATCATTAAGGCATTTTATCTAACTAATTTGCCTTCTGCTTCAAATACTGTGATGGTATCTTTGTGCTTTCCTATTTTATTCCTGTGGCTCATTGTGATGTTTGGAGCCTTTGGTGATTTTTCTTGCGTTAAAGGTCTCTGGATTTGTTTTTTGGCTCATAATGCCATGAACATGGGAAAGAGGGGGCCTATAGTGCACATTATGGTGTAGTGTTTGGGGCTAAAAGCTTGCTACACTATTGCAGGCAACTAGGCTTGATTCGTATATGTCCTTTCCATTTTTTTTGCTGAGGGGCTGTTCATTTTGTGGGAGTGCTTCTGGGGAATATTTTTTAGGAGTCAAGCGAGTATGGAAGAGTGAACTACAAAGAGAGAGAGGAAATGGAAAGGGACAAACATACAATGGAGCAGCATGTGCCCAATGTGGGAAAGGACCTGGAGGGTCTGGAAACAGACTTGTGGGCACTAGCATTTCACAGACCTAACACCAGGTAGAAATGCCTCACTAAGCTGTTTAAGCATCTAGAGGAAAATGCTACACTGGGAGGTATACAGACGCAAAGGAGTCAATTGATATGCCCAATCCATACAGTCATTTACCAAAATAAATGGGTAACTGTTAAGAGAGAGGCTTCCTGTGACACAAACATTGACACTGGACATAGGATAGAAACACCAGCAATGACAACTGCCAAAAAATCTGACAGGCAGACTCAGCGTTTTTGTTACATCACTGGTTGTGTAACAAAGCAATTCCAGATTTTTGAGCAGCTGGTGCAAGCATCTGAAGATTTTTCTCTGAAGCACCTTGTTCTGGAACTGCTTCAGTGGTAATGAGATGGATTGGACAGACTGACCCATTGCAGTGATTTTTAGGTTCTACTATTATTCTTCTACAAGTGTAAGAAAAGATTACTTTTCTCAGTCCCCACATTATGTTTCTGGTAAGATTAATTATCGACCCCACCACTGAATAATTCACTATTGTTTTGTGCAGTAACTAGACATACCTTTGGGAAGAGCCAGCCCAGAACCTCAGTTTTGTGTCTCAAAATCTTAAAAGCTAGAAGTATGTCCAGAAGACAGATAGGCAGTAGGTGTCTTTCTGGAGCATGTCCAGTGAAACCACTGCAGTTTTGCACTGGTGGAATGGCACTGCTGTTGTAAATGCTGAAAAACAATGTAGATTATTGGAACTGTAGCATAATGTGGTAATTTGGATACAGATAAATTCCTTTTCTAGCTGAAAAAAGTGGTCTTTGATTTGCTGACTGTGAAATGGATGGGTTAACTGAAGAGTAGTCTGTGAGATATGCAAGTAATTTTTTTATCAGGTTGGCGACTCCGTATGGAGGATGCAGGAGTGCATGCAAGGAAAACCACTGTGTCTAGTCAAGGCTGGACATGGCCAATACAGAAACGGTTTGTTTTGGTGTCAATTGGCCACTAGATCTTGAGCTCCACTTCATGGTGCTAATAGGAGAGCTGGATGTGCATCAGAGCCTGCAAAGCCCCCACATTCACCTTTGTGTATAGCATGAAAATAATTTGTTGGTATTGGCACTGGGTATAACTGGGGCAGTCTTCAACCTGCAAAGATTATCAATAGCAAATTATATTTATCCAAAAGCTGAAACAACAATGTTAAACTACCCAGTGTTCATGTCCACCCCAAGTTACAGCTGTCAGTAGCAGGGCACTTTGCTTGTTTGAGTGAGGTTGTAGCATGGAGGATAGCTCCTGCCCCACGCTTTAGCAACATCATCTTGCTGTCTTCCAGGAAGCCTTTGCATCAGCTCTGAGACTCAGTTTGGGATCTGCTTGGCCTTTCAATAGTTGGCTTTTCAATAACCGTTATAAAATGTGGTTTAGTGTAAAGATATTTGTCTTAAAGTGGTTTGGCAGCATTCCCAGTGATCCCAGGGCGAAGAGCAGCTAGGACTTTTTCTCCAGCTCTAAGCCATCTGTCCACTGGGCTGACCAGGGCTGTGGCCGTGTGTACTTTGGCTCTGCACCACAACTAGCGAGTGAAGACATGGGCTCAGCTATCCTTGGCTGCCTACAAGCCTTCGGCGTAGAGCTGCATAATGTGAAGTGGTGGGCCAGGAGCTCAGGAGTCATATAGAACAGTGCTGTATGAGGGCTGGGTGGAGATGAAGGATTGCACTGCAAGTGCTTTGCTGCGTAGATGCATCATCGCAGTAGAGCCATCTCCGTTGCAGGCTGTGGAAGTAAACATGGGGAGAGCAATCACACTTGAGCTAATTTTAGACATGTTCAACAGAGACATCTACATTTGAGCTTGCCGTCCTAGGATCCTTACACGGGTAAGGGAGAGAAGTGAGCATGATGTCTCTCATGCTGTGACCAGAAAACCCACAATTGTCCCATTTCTCCATGTGGGGTATAGACAAAACCTGTGGTGACAAACTCAAACCCAGGCTTTTTGTAGATAGACATTTGCACTTACTATAATGAGGGTGCAGAGAGGTGGGGTAGATGGCAGAGGAGGGGAGTACTGAAGGGCTAGTTCAAAAATTGGCTTGAGGTACTTAGTGTTCCTGTGCATTCTCAGGTGGTGGACTCTGACATATGCTCTGGATCATACGCAAATCTTGCCAGCCTCACTTATTTCAGGCAGGTGATATCTTCGGTGTATCTGTAGGGAAATCCTGTATCTCATGCTCTCCCCTGGTTTTCCTGAGCCCTGAGCTGAGTCTTCTGACACAAGGAAGCTGCTGAGGCATGTCAATGCAGTTTCCCTCTGCAGCACCTGCTTGGTCCCGTAAAGCCAGAGCAAGCAAATGGCCTTGGTGTCCCATGTAAGATCTCATGGGCATTGAGTAACCCTGTCCTGTGGCTCTTCACTCCCTTTTGCCAGCCAGCTGCCGCTGACCCACCATGACTGTTGAAGTATGCTGAAAGCGTTTCATGCCTTTTCCAAAAAGGTAAAGGGAGCAGTCCTCGGAAAACGTCGTTTAAAGCATCAAAAAAAAGTTAAAAATGTTAAAATTAACAGTCTTCCCACTCCTAGTTGGAACTGATATGCAAATGCAGACCATGTACTAGTTGTCACAGTCTCCCTCTGTCTGGAAACAAAAGATGTCTCTTTCCTTTAGGGCCCCATTATTTTCTCCAGGGAAGTTATTGAACCTCATTTCAGTTTAAGTAATACAATGGGTATTTACTGACTAAGATAAGCAGAAAATTTTAAATGTGCATTAAGTTGTAAAAAAAACCCAACTCATTATTTTAAAACAAATCACAAGATATCCTTCAATCACCTAAGGAAAAGCAGCATAAGGAAAGAAATACAGCCATCAGGTAATGGCAAAGAAGATAGGATTATATATATATATATCTCTCTATATATAAATGTGCTTCCAAAACCAATTAATGCTTTTTGTCTGATATATCAAGAAGACTGATCATGTTGAGCACTGGGATATGTAGACAGGAAAGATTAATGAGCATGACTGTTAGATGAATGCAAACAGCTACAGGCGCAACGGGCACAAACTACTATGAATTTATGGTATCAAAGTCAAACTAAAGCCATCTGATAGCTTTCTGTGATAAGTGATTATCTACAAAAAGAAAATGTGATAAACCTAACCAGTCTGTATTTTCAGTAGGACACTTGAAATGGTGGCGAAAGTAGAAGCATTAGGCTCAAGGGCAGTTCCTAGCAGGACTGGTTAATGTATTATTAACTCTCATGCTTTGGCACAGACTAGGATTGTACTAATTAGAGCAGGAGCTAAACTTGAGGAAGCAGTGCCAGTGCAAACAATAATCAGGATAATAAATAGATGAATGGAGACTCAGACCATTTTTTTCCGTAAGATGAAAACTCGCTGATCACAGCGTGACCATCAGATGCCAATATAATCCAGCTGTGACAAAGGCACATTTGTTTCTAGTCTGTGTCAGGTGATGTTTCCAGCAGAGATGAGGAATTACCATACCAGAACATGGCTTATTTACCTGAGCAAGAACACTGGGAGAGGATATACTTGCTGTCTATAATTAGATCAGTGGCAGAAACAAGTGAAGGAAACTAAGTCCAGGCAAAGTTTTGATGCAAGCACCACAGTGTTTAGACTGAACATGAATAAATTTAACCTGAAAATCGGGGAAAAAAGGAAACGGTTCACGATGTGTGATTCTGTCGTAGTCTTCCAGAGAGAACAGTATGAACAAAATACCTAGCCAGTGTTAAAGTGAATCTGGATCAGGTTATAAATAGGATCGTGTTGTATATATGGCCATAGCAGCAGGGGTTTGAACCTGATGCCCTTGAGGCTCTTCTTGATTTTGTAATCAAGTTTTCCTAATCCCTGGCAGATAGTAGACACAGGATCATAAAGATGGCAATCACTTTTTCTGTAAGGTATTTTTTGTATTTCTGTGAAAATTCTCTGAAGTCAGAATTCTTTTTACACAGTAATATGACTCATCACCATCTTCTGGAATATTGTGTCATTTAACAAACCATTTCCAGTGCCTTGCTCAGAATGTTTCATACATTTATGTGAAATCCTTTGTTGGGTCCACAATGAAAACATAGCAGTTGATTAGTCATCATCATGCAGGAAGTTGGGGAGATTCACAACTGGCAGGATTGACTCCTGGTCTACAGCAGATCAGACTTGTGGAAGGCCTCTGCTTTCATTCCCATTTTAATCCTGCAGCACAGAGTCATCCCTGAAAGAAGAAATTCTGGAGGCAGTACTCTCAGAGTAGCAATAAATTTCTCTGACTTTATATATATATGTTAATTATGTTTAATTAAACTGAGCTAAACAATACACTTTAAATTTGAAAGGACCAATTTAAGATTTAAAGGGTGTGGTTCATCTCACTTTAGATGTTTGCATTGTACACACATGCGAACAAGTTAGGTTATGCTCCCTGGGTGGTCAGTGGAGAGACTTTCAAGGCATGATAATTCTGACCAATTTTACCCATCTACATAGGGGTAAGATAAACTGCAATTTAAAATTTCCTGTTGCTCTCCATGGACTATAAAAGAAACCCAGAGCAAACAGTTCAGTCCTTTTTACACAGTGGGTCATGAACTTTGGGAATTTATTGCCATAACAGGTTCTGGAAGCAGGTTGTACCAGCAGACTCAAAAAGGGAGTAGGCAAATACGTGACCACTGGGTCCGTAAGCAGATACTAAACAAAATAGGCAGGAATGCACCCCCTACCATCCCCAGCAGAACAGTGTGAATGTCCGGGAAGTAGGAGGCTGGATCTCAGAAAGTGACTGGGCTCACTTGCTCTCCTAAAACAGCACCTTGCTATCCAAGATGGTACAGGGCTTGACGAACTTCATCTGACCCAGCAGAGCATCTCTTTTGTCCTTATATTCTGTCTCTGTATTACCAGATGCTCCCAGTAGTTCATTTGGTAATAAACATCTAATGCATCTAATGCACTTGGCTATAAAACATATCCTAATACTCTTGAATTATTTTACGTTTGAAAATATGTATATACAATCTTTACTGTTTCTCCAGTATTTCTTTCCAACGCCTCTGCTTTTTTTGCATCTCACTAGTACGAGGAGAGTGGGTTTTGATTCCTATAGATGGAGCCTTACTTTTTTCCCCGAGTGCTTATTTCTACAGAGACTTTTTTTGTTTCCAGTAAGACAGTAAGAATGTGCCTATGTGTCTCATGCAGATTATTTTAGCTCTTCTGTAAGAGCGTTCATGTATGTAAGAGCTTCCAGTGAAAAAGTTCAATTAATGGGATGCAATCTGTTCTACCTCCTTCCCTCTTGCCTTCCTGCCTTTCTTCTGCCCTCCCTGCCTTCCTCCCTTTGTCTCAGCAAAATGCCTGGCTCTTTAAGGCCTTCACACCGATTCAGCCAACAATTTTCTTTTCATTGGTGTTTGGGCAGCTCGTTAATTACTGAACTGCCAGCTGCTCTGCTTTCTGTAGGTAGCGTCATTGACTGAACTACAATTCCATGTAAGCTCTGCAATCTATTAATTTCTTAATATCTAAAGCACCATCCTGATTTAATATATCTTGTCGTAAATCCATTTTTTCAATATGCTTTGTGCTACATACTCATTGAAGGTTGTGTTGTGTAGCTGTGGCTGATGAAAAACTTTTTCTCTAGGACAAAGTGGTTGGACAGCTCTCACTGCCTTATGCACCATGTGGGATCTTTCAAAATGAAAGATTGTTTTCCTGTTTGATTTGGATAAAAAATACAAAGGTTTTCATGCTTTTGTAGCATTAGGCTGTTTAAGCATTCATCTACAGTAGCATTACATTACAAATCAGGAGTGCATGTGCAACGTGAATCTCGTAATTGCCTCCATTTGCTGTACTACAGTTCATAGCCTGAAGTGGGTTCGGAGTACCTAGTTGTATTGGTTTTGGATGAAATTAAGCTGGAAGCTGGTTTGCAGAACCACGCCTGGTGTAATCCAGCTGCTGACTGGCTTCTGGTCCGTAGGTTATTGTAGATACTGGGTCCTCAGCTCTACTGTTTGCTAAAGTAGGTGCAGGTACTATGGCTGGAAATTAACCAGCTACGCATTATAATTATATTAGGCACAGGGGTACGCTTCATCTCCTTTTTCATCTGAGAAGCCCAGAATATATGTAAGCCATCTGGCTGCTTGCATGGGCCTGTGCTGGTCTAAAAATCAAAAGTGGTATTTTAAAAAAAATCAGTCACTGAATTTATTGCTCTTCCTGTCCTCCTGTATTTAAGCTTGAGATGTCTCTGATCAGCGTGTTGTCTGTGAGCAGGGCTGTAACAGACACTGAGCTAGTTTACAAATGCTCTGAGAGCATTTTGATTGATGTCTTCATGGGAATCAGCTCAAAGTTTTTGCTCTATCTGTATAGCTCTTTGGTCAATTACTTAGAAATGAGGTGTCTCTCCAGACTCATTATTTCGAACTGCCCTCCTTTAAAACTGGCAATATTTAAATGGTAGGCATCTGTCTCACTGTTGGATATTGACCTAATTACCACAATTGTATGTGGCCTTCTGACAAATGCTAACGTACCTACCCTTATGGTAACTGTGCAGCAGAGCAGTGTTACTTTCTGGCATATATATAGGTGGACATAGGAGGATGAAGTGATGCCATTACAGGAAGTGTATGAAGTTGCATTACTGTTGTTCTAATACATTTTGATCTTAAAACTGGGGTTTCTCCCAGAATAGGTTTTCTTTAAATTATTGAAAACATTACTATACTTTGATACTGGATATTTACATGTTACAGTGTACAGGCAGAATTTCCAAAGGCATGGTTATCCAGAAACAAATGCCAATCTGAGACAAATTGCTTAAAGAGTGTACCTGAAGCTGTGAGTTAACGGCTTTTTTAAGGTTTTAATTTGTTCTTATGTTTCTGTATCTATATTTAAAATGGCCAAGGAAAAAAAAATAAAGTTTTTAGCCGTATCTGGAGTCAGTAGGAAAAAAAAGAGGTATATACAGCTATTTTATTTTTTATATTCATAGTCCAGTGATGACAGTCATTCATGTATACAAATTACATCACTGGCTTTATATTTTGTTCTAGAGCAATTTGGAGTTTGGCATTGCACTTTGAAATAGTAGACAAAAGAGAAATTCTATCAGTTTCCCCTTGTGTCAGTTCCTTCAACTCATGCAGTATTTTTTTAACGACTTCATTCTGCAGCAGTGTTAGCCAGAGTAAAAATTATCTTTTGTAGGTTTCTTAGATAAAGAAAGCCCAATATCAAAGCTGCTGTCTCTTCTTCAAGTGACAATTATTTTGCCTCCAAAAGAGAATATGAACAGAGAACTGGCAAAGAGCTGGTTAAGGACATCTGAAACATGCCAAGTTGTTTGGAAAAATCACATGCTAGGCCTCCAGAAGTGCTCATTACACTGCCAGAGTAAAGTCTAAACCTAACTGTGCTAAGTATGTTTAAAATTTGTCCAATTGGCACAATATTTATGAATACCTCAGTGTGTTAATATGATGTTAATTCTGGTCAGAAAGTGTCTAGTACTATGGTGGTGAGAGCACAGAAGCTGAAACAAGTATTGATGAAAGAAAAGTAGTTAATTAGCATGTGCAACTCTATGTATGAGCCAACACATGCCCTTTTCTGTGTGGCTTAACTAGATAATTACCCTGACAACACTTTTCATTTTCTTTTTGCTGTGTTCTATTTTTTTTAAATTTTCTTTCTCTAAGGACTGGATAAAAGCTGCTTTAGGTCTTTTACTGTGATTTCTTTTCTTGATTGGTAAGGCTGAGGTTGCAGTTCATTGATGTGGTAAACCCCCCTATTCTATAGCGCATTGTATAAAAATTCAGAATATACTTTCCAAAAGAAAACAACTGTAGCTGGTATTTTTATATCAAATTTATTAACATTTAGCTTCTTAGCAACTATGTTAAAATATTTTTTCAATATTATGTCAGCCAAACTAGTTGGATTCCTTGTACACAAACAAGTGAAACCCAGCTTAATTTCTAGAGGTAATCAACAGTATGAAGATTGTGTTTATAAACGTAGGGGTTAGATACTTTTTTGTAAATGCTTTTTGTTTGTTGCCGTTTTCTGTTCTATGAGATTCCAACTTTTAGCTCAAATGGTGCTTTTAATTATGTGCAGACTACAAGAATAAAGCAGGAAAACTTATAAAACTTATTTGTATGCTTTTGAGTTAACATTCATTTCTGTAGTAGAGCAGTTTTATATCTACCATTAAACATGCATTTAGAAACAGACATAAAGGGACTTAGTTATACCTCAAAAGTGTATTTTCATGTTTTCAGCACGCCTTGGATGAGGTTCTAAATGTATTTCCCAAATCAAAGAAGATATAAATTGAATCCAGTTTAATCTGTGACTGCAGTATAGCCAAAAGCTTGTAGAAAAGTGCATAAATACACATAAATCATCCTTGCCCCTGAAGAAATGCAAATATTCATAATTTTTTTCTAGCACAAAATTGAGTGCCCCATTTTGTCCCTCCATCTCTTGACTGAAGTCATCGCTCTGTGATTTGAGTCTTTAAAAATGTGGTACCCCAAGAGTTTCTCTTCCTCCAGTGACTCTTGTTTCCCCCATCTTTCCTTGCCCTGGAATTTCTCTCTCCTCTTCTGGGTTCTGATTTGAACAGCTGCACTTTCCTCTTCTTGGTGGCTGCTGAGGGGTGTGGTGATTCCTCAAAATAAAGGTAAACCAAAGTCTGCCTCCAACAGTAACTGATGAGATGTGCCTTTGCTAAGTAACCGGTTTTCATTTCTTCTGTAGTTTCTGAGATCTTCCTTTCATAGCCTAATGTCATGGAAGCAATAACAATGAGGAAGAATTATGGCTAGTAATAACCATGGTATTAATTAAAACTTGTCAGTGAGCCCTATGGTTCACTGTGCTGTTGCAAGTATGGGGAGATAGCTGAGGCATCAAGACTGCTGGGTTATGAGTCATTCAGTTCTACTTGCCTTGTCCATCTACATGGCCCTGTGATGCACTGTGTCAGCCCCTTGGGGCTTGTTGCTGCTGTAAGACTTCTGGAGTGAAAAAGTCTAGCTTAGGTGCTCTTAGTTTCCCTGAATCTTTGCAGGATTTTGATGCAGTCTTTCACAATATATATTCTTCTCACAGTTGTAACTTCATGCAATTGCAAGGCTACTTCTTTTAGAGGCCGTTAGGGCTAAAACTGTTGCACACATAGACAAACGTGTACCATTTGAGAAGCCTAGAGTATCCTGCTTTGCCTCCAGCTGCCAGCCCAGAAGACGCAGGTTTCCCACAGGTCTTGTGTTTTATCTGCCCATTGCAGATGTCTTGATAATCCAGAACATCCCAAATGGTACTGGATGCCTCCGTTTAAGCAACTGAATCTTAGGTCACGTGTGGGCATTAATGCTGCCGACATCTAATGCTATGTGTCAGGATCTGGAACTGCTTTCTGCTCCCTAGGGGTGGGATTCAGTTACTTGAGCATAGATATGTGCTGTCATTCATGTTGTGGAATGCCCATGACATTTACACTGGCTCACAGGCCTGACACAGGATTCACAGACGACCCATACTCTTCTGTAGTAGCAGGTCTAGGTTAGGCAGGGTCTGTCTCAGACAGAAGCTGGCATTAGCATTGGGGTTCGGTTGCCTAGAAGTAGTCCTGTAATACTATTTGGATAGAACCATACCACCACAGAGCCGGCTTTAAGCAAAAGGGGGGGAAAACCCCAACAAGTCAGGCAATAGTTCCCTCCTCCCCTGATCACTGAGCAGTTTTGCAGCTAAACCAGACTTTAGATCGCCCAAAGCAGATCCAATAACTCATGACTGCTGAGTCAAGATAAAATTCATAGGTATCCTGTACCTCGGTACTAGCAATAGCAATACTGTATTTACTGGGCTATAATTACCTGTTTCAGTAGTCTGCAAACTGTGAGCTATCACTCCTGAATCTAGCAGTGACATTGTGAATCTTCCTGTGGTTTCTATGGATCAGCACCAAGCAGTGGTTCTTCTTGGAGCTGTACCTCTTTCTTGCCTGGCGTGGCCTCATGATAACATATATAGGTCTGCAGGCAGTCCACAGTTTTTTCTTCTAGGGTATAGCTATTCCTTAACTTGCTCAGCACTTCGGACTCTTCTATTTTGTGCAAATTATGAAGTATAAAAGTGTAAGTATGATTACAGCTTCAGCATGAGGAACCTAGTTCAAAATTCCTGCAGCTGAAGGGAACCACACAAGAGGGATTCCCATCAAGAATGACACCCCGCCTTCTCTATTGCAGTTGTTTGTAATTTGTTTGCTATTGCAGTGCACTGTAATCATTGCTTTTGTGGCTTGTTTTGCAACCAACTAGACTTCAGATGTTACAGTTGAGTGCTTTATTATGTGCAACATTCATGCAAAAGCTGCTCTAAAAGTTTCTGGATTCTTGTTAATTTAGTATACAGTTTCAGTGATCTTTGCAACTTGAGCATTACTTGTAAAGGTGTATAATTGAAATCACACCCTTTAGTCAGTTCTGTTACATGCCGCAAACCAGAATATTCCAGGCAGGTTGTACACAATGAGATAGTTTGTCGTGATTGCTTTATATTGGGTATGCATGCAAACACAGCTGGATCTCACATAAACAGTTGCAGACTGATTAGAAAAGGAAGGAAGAATTCCATATTCACATCTGTCAAATTGTAATCTAAACAGTTGTCTGAAGATTGAAAACTGGTACCTTCACATTTATATTGCTTATCCTGATAAGCTGCTTTTTGAATCCATCTAGAGGGCTGGCTGGAACTTTTCTCTCTTATTCTGTAGCCCGTTGTCATTGATGCACAGCTCTAATCTCAGAATGATTAAATTTAATAGCCAAGCTTATAGGAGAGTAAACTGAGGTTATCATATGAGTAACTGAGCTAGATTTGGGCATGAACAATCCAGATGTTTCATTTAAAAAAGAATCTTTGTACAGATCACCTCAAGTAAGTTGCCTTCATTCTGGGTTGCATTTACCTATGTTATAAGAGCTCTGAGACAGTAAATTTGTTTTAACTTGCTTAATGATGCTCAGCTTTGCCCTGTATACAAATGCCAGAGTTATGTTACTTGCCATTGTCTGACAGCCTGAAGTTTTTGCAGTCATTAAACCATGTTGCTAACCTCATGGCTGTCATTATTTTTGTTTGATCCTCATTCAATTGGGTCTGCTGTGGCATATAATCTGTGACAGTTTGTAATATATTGGTTGCGTATACACTGACTAAATTTGTAATTCCTATGCCAGCTATTTAGGACCAAAAGCCTCCATTGCTACTCACTGGTACCCTCCCCTGGTGGAGACTTCTTCCAGTCCCTTTGCTGTTGAGTGGCTGTTGTTTCTCACAGAGGAACTCACGGTGGGAAAAGCTATCCACCAGCTCATTCCTCCAGAAATACTTTCTGAAGCTATTTGGTGGGTAGCACCCAGTCAAACCACCACTACCATGCTGTTCTCATACCTCTGATTGTCGGTATCTTGTAGTGATGTACTGGGGCACTGCAGCAGTTACTGTTCTGTTGTGAGATTGATAAAGGACCTGTCAGTTTATATTTGCAAACTTGGAGGTGGTATCTTTTGGTGCGGAAAAGGGAGAGGATCTAGTTTATGTAGTAGAAATGCTTACTGTAGCGCATATAAAATAATTCTGTACCTACTGCTTAATGACTTCTCCCAGAGGGGGCCTTTCTGTTCTTCTAGCCTCTTCAAAGTGACTTTTGCAAACCAAGTGGGTGACATCCCCATGGTATGCACTGGGGATCACCTGTTGTCGTGTTTCATTCTTTGCTGATACTTTACTGATACTGTTAAATGTGCTGAGTTTGGTAATTATGCCTTTCACCTACTCTTAATTTCTGAGTCGCTGTGTCAATGCTCCCAGGAGTGCCACGTGCCCCTTTTTGTACAGTGAACTGACTGGCTTTCCTTGCTTTTGTGATAACATGGCCTCTACTGTTTCGGTGGGGGGTGTGTGGGGGGTGGGTGTGTGTGTAACAAAGTGCAAATGAAGTGGCCGTGCTGGAACAGCATCCCCAGTGTGGCTACCAATGCTCGCCTTTTTTGGATGTTGGAGAGGTCAGGTTTTGTCCTGATCTCCACTCTCATTGCTTGCTGCACCTTCTTTAGCAACTTGGTTAAAGGCTTAGTCATATCTGCAAACATCAATATAAAATCCTGGGGAAAAATAAACAAATTCGGAAAAGATCTGAGCTCATGTAAACTTGTAGAGCAAGGAGCTTCCTATTAATTTTGCTCTCTGTTGATAAGGTGATTTCTCTACTCCTATATATTTTTTTTCCTGTACCACTTGACCTGTTCATCAGTTCACTTAGAACTGTGCTCCTGATGTTACGGCTTATGCTTTTTTAATTAACTCTTTCAGCTCTGTTTGAGTCTGGCTGGGTTAATACATCACCTGTTCATTAAATTACATGGATTTGATCAGCCTCTGATAATTTTTCCCGTGTTTGGATGGTATGAATATTGCATAAAACTGAAGTACAGTGAAGTCCTTTGGTAGTGGGTGATGTAAAGCGCTATTGCTGCCCTGTAAATGTAGGGGGAAATTCTTCCCAGCCTTGCTCTGACAACAAGATCACAAAAACAGCATATGCTAAATCTGTTATGCCAGAGTCTGGCATTTTTGCTGTGACAGGTGTGGTTTATGGTATAACATAATTAATTTCTCAAAAGTCAACCATTACCCAGTAAATCCTGCTGTCTGCTTTTATGATGGGCCAGATTGGAACATCAGAAATGCTTGATCTTCATGCAGTTATTTGTTGCTCCAATAAGCTTTTCTCTGTGGTTTGGGGATATTTTTACTGCTTCTGTGGCTGATGGTCAGGACTCATAAATACTTTGGCATGAATACTCCTGCAATCTAATTTCTTTTGGGACTGTAGTTCATGAAAAGCCTCTACCCATTCATCTCTAGGTGAACTTCTGGAGCTTTTAGGGCAGCACATTCAGGTACCTCAGGAATAATTTCTGACTGCCAGTCTGTCAGCCTTTCCCACTCTACAATCATGGATTTGCCAAATCCAGTGTCAGTTGATGTTCTTGTAATAATGATATGTCAGGGATTTCTTCCTGTCTTTCTTTTGGGAGACTCTCAGCATCAAGTTGAACTCAGAATGTTCCAGTACATCTCCAGGAGCAGATACATGCTTCAGTTGGGTCAATTTATTTTTAATCTGCTGATACCAGGAGAAGATTCAGGGTTAATTGTTAACACCAGGGCATAGGGCTTCTACTCTGAGTGTTTTAAATGCAGGGATAGTTGTAATGAATAACCTGGGTTCTACATTGTATGATTTTCACCCCAAATTATAGGTTGTCTTTAACATCTTTCCAAGCTGGGTTGTTGGTTTAACTAGGTAGATTAGGCCCAGCAAGCTGAAATCTTCCTGTCACTTCCTTGTCCGTGGAATGCACATATTGATCTGGGCTTTAGTCTTATTTGTGTTTATGTCTATCTCTGGCTAAGAAAATTTCTCTTTCTAACATGCCATTTTATTTTATTGGCCTTTTTTATTTGTTTAGCTTCTGCCAACTGCTCTGAGATTTTCGAAAGCAATTCTTTTCATATGGTTCCACTAAACCAACAGAAATACATTCTCCCTGTGAAACACCTGGGTTAGCAAACATAGATGCACAGTGTGTAGAACAAGCATTTCCAAATGGTGCGTTGAGGGGGTGAATATGCATAGATGAATATTTGGCTTCCCTGTGTGCATCTACCAGAAAAGCAGGTGATGCATCAAACACAGAAAAATGCTTAACATTAGTCACCTCTTCCAGCATTTTTACCCTTGAAGTTACTAGAAATGTTTGCCTTTTATAATTTATTTAGTTATTTTGATTCTGTATTTAACCAAAAATAGTTTCTTTTTTAAAACTGGACTATATATGCTGTTGTGGTTGTCCTCTTCACTATGACTTTTGAGAGCAACAGGCTTACCTGTCTCCTGTTTCAGCTTCTGCCTTAGCACAGGGGACAGTCATGAGTTGTGGGGCTTTTGGCTTGTGAAGCTCTGCTCTGTAGTTTGAGAACTTCCTGCAGGCACTCCTCAACTTCTTCCTCAGCTCACAACTGCTACCATCATTCCCATTAAGAGTTTCTCCAAAGTCATGGAGCTTTTTTCATCCTCCTTGTTCAGTGCATTTGTCAGATGATTACCAACTCTTGCAAAGTGGTGGTGTGGTCTTGGTTTGTGCTGTTTACTGCAGCCTGTGCAGTTCTGTGTGCTTGCTTTTGTGGATTACGAGTTCTCCACACCTTTTTTCCTTGTATCTTTTTTGTCAGTATTTCGTGTACTTGAATATGTCAGCATGATTGGAGCCGGGCCTGTCATCCAAGAGATTCATGCTCTGGTAGAGGGCTTTGCAGGTCAGTCTCAGTCCTGGAGATTTTTTATGTTTATGTACCTCCACCATACCCAAAACAATTTTGATGGCAGTGTTTATATCTTGGTTTTCCCCTAAATACTGCCTGAGTATTGTGTCCCAGATTCCAATCAGTCAAGTCTTTTATCAGATTTTAGCTCCCTTCAGTACTGCAAGATTGTTTCTCAGATTTAAATCACTCAAACCGCTCTGTACTTTTATCTTCTTTTTGTACTCTGTTTAAGAATCTCTCATATCTTTAATATTCACATGGGTCACAACATTCCTTGAACTATTTTTGTGCAGTTCCATAATTAATCTTTTCTGTCAGAGGTAGCGGAAAATGATTAAACACATCAAGTGTCTCAGAAGCACTTGTCAGAAATAAAGCTATTTTTATCTCATCTCCCATTGCTTCTCAAAGTCAAATGCCGCTTAATTCTTTTCCAGATGACCTTTATATTTTCAGAGACTGTTATGTCTTGGGAGACTTCAAACCACTTTCCCAGCCCACTCGTCTTCTTGGTGCTTTGGTTTATTTGGACGGGATGTCGACTCCAGTGGTTGTGCCAACCTGCCTGTGCGGTGAGCAGAGGGGGACAGGGACTTTCCATCTCACTCTTGCCTGGGCATTAAAAATGACTTGGGTGAATCATGGCCTAGAAGCTTTCCCCCTCTGCTGTGCATGTGAATTGCTCAGATGCAGGTGATGACAAAACTTCAGTAAGATGAGCCCCCCCTGCCCCCCCAAGGCGTACGCCTGGGTTTGCACAGCCTCTGATGGTGACAGTGGGGTGTGCAGGGTGCGTTGCACAGTCCAGTGACCTTTGAAGGCAGGGTGAGTCTCAGAGAGGCTTAAATCAGGGCGTCTGCCATAACATCTAGGCTTTCTGTACTTCAAAGGAGAGGTTTCCTACAGCAGTCACCTGACACAATGAGATCAGGGGAATTTTCGTTTCCTTCTGCGGTCACACTGCGGTCACTTTGTGTCTCTTTGCTGCGTATCTATCTGTGATAATGTTCACTTGTGCTTATGCATACGTTAAGTGAAAGTAGAAGTCTTCTCAGGCTTTCATCTGCTACAAAATTAAAAATAAAAGTGTAAAAATAACTCTTACTTGCTTCCTTATGGGTTTTTTTGTTGTTGTTGTTTTGATTTTGGGTTTTTTTTCCTTCTGCTAGTATTTTTGGAGTACCTGCAGTGCGTCTTGATGCCTGCGGCTTAGCTTCATGCTTTCAGGTTACCTTCTCCTTTCTACTCTTGTGCTTGCAAAGCTTCTCTGTTTTGCCTGTGATGGTGAGAAAGGGTGTTTTACCTAGCTGCTGTGCTCTCAGACAAGTGTTTAGTGCCATCTTTGGTGCTTCTTCTGTAGAGGTGAGTATCATACCAGACAGAGGCATTGTTCCAGAGTTAATACGCTGCTCTACAACTTAAGGTACCTGGTTTAATTTTTCTTCTTCTATGCATGTTGTAATATCTCTGCTCCCAAATTTTAAAATAGGAATGATATTACTTCCTACCTTATGTATGGCTGGCATAAATTAATTCATGTTCATGAGGCACCAGCATGTTACAGTGTCCAGCACATTGTGAAAAACAGTGACTAAATTGCACTGAGAAAGGAACTGGAACAAAACAATGTATTTCAGGTGTGTGATCAATACTTCAAGCTATAATTGTAGCAAATTTTACATTAAGTTGTTACAGACTGAAAAATGTTCACTTGGTGTTCCGTGCACCATTTGCAAGCCTAATTCTGGTCCCAGATTATTGAGATTGGTCAGAAATGCCACATATATTGAATCAATAATCTGTGGTAATGTTGACTAACAGACTCTCAAAAAGAAAACTATAAAATTACATATTTGGGAAGGAATTACAGAGCAAAAAATTAAGTTGCTACATGACTAACACACTATTCCATAGCAAAGTCCTGTGCTTCATACATGAAGATATTATCTTCCCAGTTTTGAAAGATGGGAAGAACCTTAAGCAATTTCTAAATACCCATTTCTGTTGCTCAGTATTAAGAATATAATTTGTTTGTGAAAGAGAACATTTGCCCAAAGACAAAGGTGTCTTTATTTTAAGGGTAAGTGTGGGTAAAACCTACTTGACTTTGGATCTAAGGGTGAAACATTACATGAAATGTGACATCCTTTGTTGTGGGTTTAGATTAAAATACTTGCTATTGATGATAGGGGGGAAAAACACATTATATTTTCCCCTTCTTAATCAAGGCACATTCTGACTAATCATATACTAGACTTTCCCATGTCATTCCAGTAATTACATCCATTTCAGAAGGGTTTTTGATGTAGGGCTGAATAACAACTTTTTTGTTGGAGGTACATCAGCCTTGTTTCTAGTAATGAAAAAGCCTTTGCACATCTTTTCCAATTAACTCTTCTCTTTTTATTGCTAAATGAGTTTCAGTAACACTTTCCTATACAGTTTCATTAACATGCAAATAGTTAATACAGGATAGTTCATCTCAGCATTGAGAGCAGGGTACTTGTATGGTTTATTTGTGAAACGAATGGTATTATTATTGGTTCAGAAGAGACACAACTTAAAATTGGGACAACTTGTTCTAGAGAAATGAACACAAATTATAGAATCATGATGTTCCCAATTATAGTTCTTGATTTGCTCTTGTGAAGGCTTTGCATCATGATAGATGTAAGTACTGAGAACTTGCAGAATGATAGCTATCAGTGCCAAACTGAGGAAGATCTTAATGATCTTGGACAGAAATTTAGAGGAGTATTCCAGCAAACAAATGTCTGTGTATTACTAAACTGATTTCACCTAATGATTCTTGGACTATGTAGATCTGTCCTGCAATAGAGCAGGACATGACTGTCAGATTGTGAAGCCTGTTTGCCTGTGTTGACTTATTTCAGCTGTCAGCGCAGGAATTTGGACTTTGTAGGACTAGCCCACGCTATGGCATCGGAGGGGGCTTTTCTGCCTTGGAAATGTGTTTGACTCTTCATCAAGGCTCAATTCTGGAATTACTGACTTTGACTCACACAGAGATCTCTTTAAGGCTGATCAAACATGACCAGTATCAGACTTCCATGAGCTGAGTATAGGTAGAGTGTGGTCCAAGTCTATATATATTGAGTGGAAAAGTCGGAGGAAGAAGTATGTATCAGCTTGAAAATGAGACTGTGTCAGAGCCTGACAGGTGAGTGAAGTACAAACATACAAATGGACGTAGCTAAGGACAAGCTACATCTTGAGACTTCTATTCATTTTCATGGTGATAATAAAACTTCATGATTTTCTTAGTGATTAAGGCATTTTAAGGGTAAGGTAAATGCTGTTTAAAAGCTTTCCTGACAGTCTGCTCCTGAAGAATAGACGCTAGTAGGCACAGAGAGCACCAATCCTAACCCACAGCTTTCCCAATACCAGCTTAGCTCAAGTCTCAGCAGCTTCAAGAATATAGGGTATTATCCCCCAAAAAGATGTTAGTCAAATGTTTGGTATCTAGTGGTATGTCCTACTCTCTGAAGACATGTAATAATGACAAGACTACCCAAATTCAGCAGCCTGGAGACCAGCACACTGGTTTTAGCAGTTCTGTTCACAACACAGAGGTGACTACACAACCCTTCCGAGAGCCAGTTTGTAACCAGCCTTTTTTAGTAAAGTTTTGCAGTCAAGCCAGGTGATCTGTCAGCACTGCACACTAACAAGGAGCAAAGTAAGACCCCTCAGCACCTTGTAAAACCACGGAGGTGAAGTCACCATGCTGTCTGTCAGTAAAAGTACTGAAGTGTAGATTGCCATGATCTTAGTCCTAGTCAGCTGTGAACTAAAAATAGGTACCACAGGTAAGTCACTGAGATCAGTAAGTAATATTTCAGATAAATATAAAGGCACTGATGATGTAAAGGTTGGTTCCTACTTGTTTCCTCTACACATGATCTGGGAGACTAAACTCCAGTTATAGTTAATAGATACCTAGAAGGTTTCAGTTGTCCCAGAAGAGGTATAGTGTCATTTGAGGTACCCCAGGATATTCTGCCTGGCCTCCAGTTGCTGCTCCAGAAAAACGAAGGTCTCCTGTTGGGTCCTAGATTGTGTTTGCCAGCCTCATTCAGGTAAGGCACCTCAAAAAGGTCTAGGCATCTACATTAAATCCTACTGCTAGTCCATACAGTTATTGGGACAGAGGGAGTGGTCCCGCTGAGTGTGACGATATGGTTGCTGTACTGCGCCAGATTCCACCAAGTAGATTGCCTTGGAGTGGGATCCCATTAGCTCGGTATGAGTTGTGCCATGTGAGACTTCAGGCTGTTAGGACTTCTGCATGGAAATGGGAGGTGTGACCTGGGCCTATATCCTTCTGGAGTGGCAACTAGATGCCTGTGTTGAGGCAGCTGAGGGGAGCCTGAGATCTCCATTGCCTGCAGTAGGAGCTTGGGCATCTGGCTCACCTGTGGCCAGCAAAATGTAAGGTGCCTTCAAGCTCAAAATGAGTCCCAGCCTGGAAGTGGGGTTAATTTGCCTGAAGATAGGTATAGGTGCAAATTACCAAATGACACATTCTGTGGTATCCCAGGTGTCTCTGTGGTGCTAGGGATGTGACTTAGGTTTTATGGGAGACTCACAGCTTTCTGAAAGTGGCTGGAATGCTCTGAAGTCTCTAAAACTGCGTTAGACACCTAATTACAGGCAAATTAATTCTGTCCTAGATTTCCATAGAGATTCTTTGCTCTGTCACTGGCTTCTTCCAGCTTTATTTCTGTGTGGTTTTGAACTATTTCATTAATCTATGTCCACAGAGCCTGGGGACTGTGATGCGCTATTTTCTATGTTTAGCTAGTTTTTTATGGAAATAATATAATTCTACTCTATGCTTACTCCAGAGGGTAGACATTTAAGTGAGCTGCTTCTTGCCTGCTTTCATCTATCTATAGAATGTGTCTTGTCTAAACTGAGTTAACAAAGGGGTTTATGTCATCAGTGGAGAGAGATGGGCTCCCAAAGAGTGACTTACCCTGCATATCTGAGGCAAGTCTTCTCATATTCTATAGAGGCAGACTAGATGGTTTGCTTAGAAAGTTGAGTGAGATAATCCCACATTGCTACATTTCCTATTTTTTCATTGCAATGAGGGAGTAAACAGCACCCCGTTATCTGTGTAGAAGGGTAACCTGTGGGATTCCCTTCCTCCTTGCTTCATGGTAGAAGCAAAGCTACTAAACCCCTGGAATATCTCTCCCCACTGGTAAGAACAGGGAGGACTGAGTTAACGGGGCAAGTCCTCCACAGTCCTGGGGGAGCTCTGTTGGCGGGCAGCATGCTTGCAAGTGCAGATGACAGAGATGAAATTGCATGTTTGAGGGTGAGCATGGCGATATCTTAACGTTTGAGACAGGAAATCTGGAGATGTCAGATCTGACAGAGGAAGAATACATTGCACATTTATGAGGGGAAAATTTGGGTGTGCAAATTTGAGTTGCAAGTGGTGGCACATTTGTTCCCAATGTTTTTAGAAATCATATTTGAAGTGTTGGGCATGTAGCATTTTGGTCATGATGTGTAATGTCTTTTGTTATTTCATTGGCATAATGGAGCTTCAGTGTGAAGTAAAATTAAGTCTGTGCTTAGGTCAGCTCTCATTTTTGACATAAGACTTTGAAGTTGTTACTATATTTAGTTTCTCACTAGCATCAAAATCTGTTTTACTGATATAGACAGATGGTAGGACTACATCATGTTCGTTTGAGCTATTGGTGTAGTACAAATGTGAGCATGTATGTTGAAGTTTGCAGCTGAGAGCTTGATCCAGGTACGTGCACCTGGGTGTGTACTGTGATTCACAGTTTCCACGATTGCTCTCTTTGGGTTTTGGTGACCACTCTAAAAGGGCACGGGTCTATTCTCCTCTAAAGTCAGTGTCAGATCTGCACAGATGTTTTCTATACTCCACAATGACTCAAAAGCAGCAGGTTTCCATATAGGGGCAGCTGAACTGAGCCTTGGTTATTGATCTTACCTTTAGTTGTTCTTCACTTCCAATTGTTTTTCTCCCAGCAGTGAGAATTAACATTCTGCAAGAACAGTAGAATGATAGAAGTCATTATTTTTCCTGGGTAATTAACAGTGTCTATGTAAAAAAATGTTTAATAATCTTAATTGCTTAATTTTCCTAATAATGCTGGCAACTGGAAATTGTTGTGGTTCAAAACTTAAATGGTAAGAGTGCATGGAAAGGAACTGTGAACAGCAGTATCAGTAAATTAATGATAAAATTTGCCAACATACCAACTGCATGGAGTGGAATTTTTGCTTTTTTTTTAATGTTTTGGAATATAAGCTTTCTATATGGCTTATATTGCAGGGAGGGCTAGAAATGTGTGTGACATTTTGATTAATAATCTATCATATATATTCATCACACCTGTGACTTGTATGGCAAGATTGGAGGTTCATGACATCACAGCACATACAACCAAATGCTAAGTGATAAGCCTCAAAATGCAAATGTAAACTGGGAATAGTTATTAGGTAGGCTTTATTCTAATGAATAGAGCTCATATTTTTTTCCTTTTTATCAAGGACCTAGGAAAAAGCATTACAATTTCTACTAATGTGTAGATGACAAAAAGATGGGATGTTGATTCACAGAGTAGTCAAAATTCTTTGATAAGCTAGGTGCAAAGAAAAAGTATGTTTTAGATGGTGAAGGTCTCTGGATGTACAGTAGTTTAGATGAACATATGCTCACAGTGTAATGCTATGGCCACATAAGCAGAAATAGTGTATTAAATTGTCTCTGGTTTTACTGCTGGCGAGACTACTACTGGCATATTATCCCCAATTCTGCTTCTGCAGTTTAAGACAGATGATGACAAACTGGAAGAGAATCAGAGGAGAGCAGTGAGAGTGGTTAGAGAGCTTGAAGATAATGCCCGGCTCCAGGAACTTAGCCTGTTATTTTTCAAAGGGAACATCAAGAGACTGTTTCAACTGACTCTAAGATCATGGGAAAGAAATTTGGTAGAAAGGATCTCCTCACAGTAACAGATGGAATTACACCAAGAGAAGTAGTTAATATCTAATGCTAGAGGTAAATAGCAAATTTTAATAAAACAAATTAAAGTGAATTACTGTAATAATTTTTCAGGAGCTGCAGCAAATTGTTTTTCACCATGCTTTTTAAAAATCTAGATTGGTATTTTTTTGATTTATTATGTGTTCAAAGAGGAGTAAGTTCAAGGATGTTTCTTTGTCTTGTATTGTTTGAGAGATCTGGGCAGTTCTTAAGAATAGACCTTCCTTCATTATGTGTATCTGTGAATCTATGGATGAAGTGATATTCCTATAATGAAAACACACTTTGAAACATGTTTAGTTAAATGCATTTTCATTTTGTAAATACTGGAAGTATATCTGAACTTAATAACAAAAGTTAATAAAGGTGTCTAGCTAAAAGTGTGTTCAGTGCCTGGAATAGCTGTTTTCCCTGGCCAGCGAGCAATTTCTAGTTGATATATGGTATTAATTTGGTATTAAAGAAAAGTTAATTTAGAAGTTGTAAACTGCTGTTGAATGAATAAGGCTGAACCCTCAAATGCTGTGTTTATGTGGTTACTATGAGACACTGGATGTCAGTACTTGAGACTGTGTTACTTAAAATGGAATTTCAGCTGCATTAATTACAGTCTGTCTTTTCAACAGGCCCATGCTAAAGTCTGGCATCTCTACAATGACCATTTTCGTCCAACTCAAAGAGGAAAAGTGTCCATCGCCCTTAGCTCCCACTGGATAAAACCTCAACATATGACTGAAAAAAACATAAAAGAATGTCAAAAATCCCTTGATTTTGTGCTCGGCTGGTTTGCTAAGCCCGTATTTATTGATGGTGACTATCCAGAGAGCATGAGGAGCAACCTCTCATCTCTGTTGCCTGAATTCAGTGAAGCTGAGAAGAAGTACATCAAGGGAACAGCAGACTTTTTTGCTCTGTCTTTTGGAGCTACCCTGAGTTTCCAGCTCTTGGACTCCCACATGAAATTCCAGCAGTTGGAATCAATAAGCCTGAGGCAGCTCCTTTACTGGATAAGCAGTGAATATAATAACCCCCAGATACTCATTGTGGAGAACAGCTGGTTTGTTTCTGGTAGCACCAAGAGAGATGATGCCAAATATATTTACTATCTCAAAAAGTTCATTATGGAAACTTTAAAAGGTAGGACTGAGGTTGTATTAATATGTGCTTGACAAAATCATAATGCAAAATTGCCTACAGAGACATGTTAAAGAACCAGTCTGAAAACTAATTTTAGTCTTTAACATTCATCTTGGCACTTGTGAAATGAGATTCCAAATCCCTTTCCTGGGTTTGTTCTTTTCAGCTCTTGAAGACCATTAATGTCTGCAGATAGCATTTGGTGAGCTTGATGCTGCTGTCTTTGAAGTCAGCAGGAAAATTTCTGCTGTCTTTGGTAGGAGGAAGTGCAAAATACGTGTGAACTGTACTCTCAGTGGACTTAGGGAAAGAACTGTGTTATTTATTATTGGTTGTTTTCCATGTCTTAGAAGTATGAATGCATATGTACAAAATGTAAGAAAATATATGTGTGGGAAGGTAAAAACTATGCAATAGGAATTCCTCTGAAGAAAACATATGGCTGGAAGAGTACATTTTTAAATGAAAGATTGGAACCTTTTCATTCTGCATCTCAGTGTTCCTCTTGCACAAATTTTACATTGGTGCAGCTCTGGACGTCAATCGCAATAACCTGAATTTACGTCAGTTTAAGAAGAACTAAATGTTTGAGGTTATATAATCTAAATTACTGAAATTGTTAACTTATTATTCTATTCCAAACAGTAAGGGAAATGCACTGGCTTGTATGAGAGGTTTTTTTTTCTATTTTCCCATTTGTGTGTAGCAAATTTTTTAATCCTGGTAGCTACCAAGAAGTTGAGATTCCCATTTCCACTTTCATTGTCTTTTAATTTCTAAATTTTCAATGTTATAATTTATTTACTTGTCTACAGTTTGCTGTTCTAGTTTTAAAAACAGTGTTACCATAGTTATTATTTCAGACGAGATAGCCATTGCATTACGTTGCCATTTTCATACAGAGGATAAGCAAAAATGGCTTTGATTTTATCCTCAGCACTCATGAAGAGACAAAGGATTCCCACATTTGTTTCATCTGCTATTCCAGAAACCTAGTTATTGCAAATAAATGAAAAGGTGAATAAATACATGAGCCAGTGCATACAAAATTGGAAAACTGGAATGTAAAACATTTACTAACTGGCAAGTAACAAGTATTACTAGTTTGCATGAAGTCAGATGAAGAGCTCATCTTCATGAAGGGGTCATATTCCTGTTACCTATATTTCTCCTTAGTTTATAATTTGCTGGGCATACATACATGGATCTGCCTTTTAATCACAGCTGGCTGAAAACAATCTCAGTTTAGTTTCTTTCCTTTTAATGTGCCACTAAGTAAATAATGCTAATACCAACAACAGCGTGACAGTCTTGTTATATTAACTTAAGAATACTAGCACTTGGGTAAACGTTTTACAGGAAAAATTAATAAATAGAGACAGACTGTATCTGCAGAAGGAACTTGGATGTCATTATGATGAAAATTATTGCTCTGAAATCTTCTGCCGTTAGAAAATGCAAAATCCAATGTCAATACCAAAGTTCTCTGTGCAATGCCTAGGGGAATTCAGTTGAGAAGGATCCACAGAAGGCATCATGTTGGCTGTGAGCAGTCTGGTTGGACGACAGTAAAGACCAAAGGCACATGTTGTTTCTCTGAGTTTTAGAACACTTATCTATCCAGTGCAATAAAGCACTGAGGTGTAGAGACTGGTGAGCTATTTACCACAAGATTCATTCTAGCAGCCATGGGGCAGTAAAATGGCATTGCAGCTACAGCAAGGAGAAGCAAGGATAATTAATTTAGACCCAGGACCACATAAGTGTGGGTTTACTGCTTCCTAGATATGGCCGGTATCTTTGCCTGGTGGCGTATATGCACTGGTTCAGACAAAACTACTGCTTTCTGTATCACTGTTAAGAAGTAAGTGCAGCCCTATCGGAGCAAGCCTGTGGAGTAAAAAGAGTTGGTGTTGAGGGCCTGGTGTCCACACGGCGTGTACTCCTGAAACCTATTTCTGGATTAATTTCAATGCAGAGGAACCCAGGTCATGCTCAGTGATGAGGGAGATTTGCTCTGAAGTGTGCTCCCGAATTCAGCTGAAGTGCTGATGTAGGTGTCCATTCTGACCGGCATGCTGTAGATAAGCTCTGTGCATTTTGGTGGTGTTTTTTTGGTTGGTTTTTGGTTTTGTTTTGGGGTTTTTTTGGCTCTGGGAAAGGGTCTCTCTATTTGGGATTCAGGGCCCGCAGTCCTCTTACTATTTACTATTACTGATCTTTCTTTTTTCCAAATACCATTTAGGGCTCAATAGAGTAAATAGAGCTGTAATATAAAGTAGTTAAATATTAATTAGAGCTGCTAATTGGTTGGAGATGTCTTCTCACATGGACGAGTTTCTAACCACTTACTCTAGGGTCATATTCACTTCCCTGCTCTGCCTCTGGTGCAACAGATAAATTGATTGTGCCTTGCAAAGTGGAGCGTGTTGACCAGGAGGGCATGCAGGCTCCTCTGTGCCGTCTGGACTAGCCCAGGGGTGAAGTCATTGTCTGGGGAGTGAGCAGCTCTGAATTCAAAGAGTCTTAAGGAGGATGGGAAGAGCCAGGCCCCGGACAGGTCAGAACGAAGCTATTCTCAGGTACATCCCGAGGCAAAATACAGATCCCTGGGCACCTTACACCTGGAAGCAGGGGCTGCAGGCTTCATACACCTCGCCTCTGTGCCCTGGGGTTGGACAGCAGCTGAGCAGAGGGGTTTAAGGTTCTGTATTTGATGCTCATGGGTCTGCCATGTTTCCTTGGACCATTTCTGTATTAGTGAGCTGAACTGCTGTTTATTTTTTAACCTGGTTCTGGCCGAGTTCTGGCTGGCACAGTAGCGCACTTCTAGGCGTGCTGGGGGGATTGCTCAGGACAGGAGTTACCTCCAGCGGGCCACACAGTTCCAGAAGCAAGGACAGTTGAGTTTTCAGTCAGCCTAGCTTGTGCACCAACATACAAAAGAGGGGAGACAGACAAAGGGAAAAAGGACAATAATTTTCATTGTGGTGTTTCAGTACCATACAACCCTTGTGGGATACTGTGTTTGAGACTTCCAAACATTTTGGAAATTCCAAGAGTTTTCAAGTTGCTTCTTTCATAGGTGACACTTAAAAGTTAATACATTTTTAAAGAAGGGTTAGAGGACAATTTTTATGAGGTGCTCAGTAAGCCTGGGAGTGCCGTGTGATGACTTACGGAAGGGGTGAGGTGCTGTTCAAAGAGAAATTCTCACTGAGACTGGTTCACAAAGTGGACCTGTATTGGCTTTTACTCTGCTGGTATGGTATGGCAGATGTCATCACGGATGCATGCATAGGTTAGAAAAACACTGGTGTTTGCCAAACACAAAAGAATGATGCCTTTAGGAGGAGAAATATTCCTTTTCCTTAGACATTTTCTCATGACCTCAGATAGACACTGGGCCAAATTCATTGCTTTTTTAACTGGGGTTCATGTAATTGATTCAAACAGGGTTACAATCAAGAATCCATGCGGTCCTTCATAACTGACTGTAATGAGGTACATTAATAAAAACGGGAAGTTAGGATCTTGATATTCTGGTTGCCTGAAATACTGCTTTCAGTGTTACTAGGCTGGAAAATTTTACGTTCAGTTAGTACCCAAGTTTAGGTTGACAGAAGATGGTGAGTAATAAAGATAAACTCTGCTGACTACAGAGCCAAACTCGAGTTCAAAAGAACATTTAAGAATGTGCCTAAATGCATGGCTGAATAAGGGTGGGTCTAATTATGTAATTAAAATAAGCACACTCCTTTGTGCTTTCCTGAAGCTGAGCCTTGCCCAGGAACATTTTGCTGAATCTTAGTGTTTAATACAACTAGAAGTGAGTGCCATTTGGAATCTTAAAATAAATCCGTAATTCTGGCAATACTAACAGATGCCAGTAGACCCCGATATTAACCTTGAAGGTGTGTGGTGATTCTTAGAAGTCAAACAGTTGACCTAGAACATATACATATTTTTAGAAACCCTTAAGTATTTAAGCTGGAAAGCGCTATGCTGTAAAAGATGTAAAGAGACAGAATTATCAAATAAAGAGGTCCTGCCTGCATTATCACCTCTACCTAAAATCTGTGGTAATAAAAATTCCTCAGCACACCAAAAGTGTTGCCAGGTTTTTCTTAATATGTATTTCTAGTGGAGGGGAAGGAGAAAATAAAAAAAAAAAAAAAAAAGAGTATAACTTTTGTTCGCATACAGGCTAGTGCTGCATTAATGGCACTTCAGCGATGCTGGAGCAAGCTGCAGAGCTTGTTTAGCAGCGTGCAGGGCAGTGCAATGACTGGCTCAGTTGTTGCAGACAGTTCAAGTGTAGCATGCTCTGCTCCGAGGCTGAGCTTTGGCCTGTCTAATTAGCAGCACTGCTCATAGGATTGCTGCTGGGCTGCTTCTCTTTCTAAATCTGGCTTGTTTAAAGGTACCTTTACTGTCTTGCACAGTGCATCCATGACCTGGCAGCTCCCTGAGTGCGGCTGAAATGTCTTCCCTGAACGGGCTTTGAGGCAAGCCCTGAGATACTTACCTGACCTATTGTATTGTTCTTACACATAAATACTGCAAACATTGCTGGTACGGTGTAATCTACAGAGGAAAAATGAGCGCTGCGATAAGTTTGGTTTTGTTCTTTCCTCAGCCATCCGGTACGACGGAATTAATGTGTTTGGCTACACAGTCTGGTCCCTCCTGGATGGCTTTGAATGGCACAGGGGATACAGCATCCGACGTGGATTGTTTTATGTTGATTTTCAAAGCCACGACAAGAAGCTCATGCCCAAATCTTCTGTTTTGTTTTATCAAAAGCTGATAGAAAAAAATGGCTTCCCACCTTTGCCTGAAAACCAGCCTGTAGAAGGTATTTTTCCCTGCGGCTTTGCTTGGGGAATTGTTGACAACTATATTCAGGTGAGTCTGATGATAAAGCTGAGAGGCTGTCCAGCCAGATCAGTGCACAAGTTCATATTGATAAATTTGCTGGATAGGGTGTCTTTGCCAATATATATTACCAGAGGGCTGCAAGGAGATGTATACAACACTTTTGTGCCAAACACTGTGTCTTTCATTCTTCACTAGACTTTCTCTGTGTGACTGAAGAGATCCAGTCAGATTGACATACGATAAATAAAGCTTTAGTAAAACATACCGAAATTGAAAGTGGTCTGATGCTCATCTTCCCTGGACACGTTATGTGATCAGTTACTGAAAGTCAGTCCTGTTCAAATGGGAGTTGATGAGATCTGCTAAAGTGTATTTCCAAATGTCCTAGTCTATGAAATGTGAAATACTACTGCTTTTTCATGTCCATAATTTAATTGGTAATATATTTATCTGCTGTGATCAGGTATGTTTCAGAAAACTTCCTGAAAGCTCTTAAAACTCCAGTGGCATGTTTCTACATTGTACGCATATATATCCTAGTACTGTTGTTAGAGGGCTTTTGGGTAAACAAACAAACAAACAAACCACAATATTAGATTTAAATGAAATTTCTCTATTCCTTCTTTGTCATTCTGTGTAGTACGGTGTCTGACAGAGACCTGCAGTGCCCCTGGATAGCACCCAGCTGTATCATGGATCCAATTCATAGATCTCACTCTTTATTTCAACTAAATCTGGTGCTTTGGGAGAATCTTTCAAACTTTAAGACTTCATTGCATGAGTAGAAGTTATAGCTTGATTATGGTCTCTAACATTTTGGCTCTGTAATTCTCAGATGCTGTTTTGGCTTGCAGGGCTTCTCTAACCACAGTAAAGAGGTGTAGTTAAATTCAACACTGAGGCTTGATCCAAGAACAGAATTTTTAATTTAGATTTTCCACAAAGACAGAACCTTTCTTAAGGCTGGACTATAGGGGGCTTGTTTGTTTTTTCTCACTCCAAAAGTAAGATCTGAGTTTGTTCTCTTGAAAAATACTGCAGCCTCCTTACCTGATACACTGATTTCCAAGAAAATTAAACAGTCATTATCCTCCTAGCTCCCAGACAGATTAGGGATTGGAAGTGGAATTGCTGCCTTTGAGATCAATAACAGCTATGAAGTTGCAGAGTCAGTCAGCCTAAGACAGTTAAAAAAATCCCTCCTGTCCCCAAAACCTTCAAAGCTGAATATTTTCATTTCAAAAGGCCATTCAAACATTTTGTGCTGTAAGGCTTAGGTAGTGTGATTTGTAGATGCATCACAGTGGAAAAACTCTTTTGACAGCATTCCCACAGTATTAGTGGCAATACATGCTTTAGTAATCTACAAGGGACAATTCTCTAGAAAAGCAATTTCCCTCAGACATGCTGGTTTTTATTACTTTCTTCTATAAGCACAGTACTGACCTCTCCGGAGAAAATAGCAACTGATTTTCAGCAGCTTCTTTATACAGTCTGCAGAGCCTCGGCTACAAGTTGAACACTGGTTGTAGGCTGACACCTGCTTTTCAAACAGAGGGCAGGACAAGGAAATGTGAACTCAGGGGGAAACTGTGCATCAAAGGGAAAAAAAAAAGGAAAAAGGGGAAAAAGTAAACACTTGTGGTACTAGTATCTTGTAGTTTGGATATTTCTTGTAAGAGTTACGCTAGAGTATGAATGAGGAGATTTTATATTGTGCATTACTTTAAGTAATTCACTTTCCCATTTTCTAGTCCTTAGCACATTTGTGTTACTCATTAAAAGTGGAAGTATAGTTCTGTGGGACCCTGCGAAGCCCATCTTCTACTGTGTCCGTATGTCATACAGGCAATTCTGACATCTGAGGACCTACAGACTTAGGAGAAATGCATTATTGTTGGAGCAACATATAATGGGTTTACTCGGAGGCCTGGAAAAAAATTGGTTCAGACATGAACAGATTGCTAAAATAACTTGGAAATGAGTTCAGTATGAGTTAAATAAAAAAGGATGTCTTTAGCAAGAAGGAAAAATCCTGCTTGTCAACTGAATTTGTGCTAAAAATCCAATGCAGACCGTTACTCATCTTTCATCACAGTCAGGAAAAGAACTGAACATGGGAATGATGATGCATTCATTATTTCTTTTACTGCATTCAGGGAGTGGTCTTGAAAGTGAATCTACTGGGTGATTTAGAACACACAGTCTCTCTGTAGGCCCTTCTTAATCTTGAAAGAAAAACACATTAAAAATTACTGTAGTCTTTGCTGAAGATCTGCTTCTCTGGAGATCTGTTGCAGGCTTAGTGCCTTATCCCTGAGCAATCCCTTTTTTCCCTTGCAGACTGGAGCAATCTGGAGAAGATATAAACATGGTGATTATTAGCATATGCTTGTTTGGAAAGTAGGATGAAAATGATGTATAGATTTGGTACTTCCCTGATGTCACATGATAACAGAAAATTAATTCATTCATATGAGCCAGAGATGTTATTGTTTCAGAGATGCAAGAGAGGTGCTAAATGCCATATTTTGACTGATGGTACTCTTTCACTACCTTGTGGTAGTGGTGTGATGTCTGTGATGTTCCCACCTACCTAGAACAAACAGCTTGAATCTGGTATGTTTCTTATTCTACCTAGGTAGACACGACACCCACCCAGTTTCTTGACTCTAATGTTTATGTGTGGGATGTTCACCAGACGAAGAAGCTTATTAAGGTGGATGGAGTTTTCACCTCGAAACGCAAGCGTCACTGTGTTGACTTTGCTGCTATCAGGCTCCAGATCTCTCTCCTGCAAGAAATGCACGTCACACACTTCCATTTTTCACTGAAATGGTCTTTAATCCTTCCTTTAGGTAACCTTTCTCTAATCAACCACACTCTTGTACACTATTACCAGTGTTTTGCTAGTGAACTTCTCAGAGTTAACATAACTCCTGTTGTTGCTTTATGGCAACCTATGGCTGAGAATCAAGAGCTTCCAGTTTCCCTTGCCAAATATGGAGCCTGGGAAAATGCAGAAACTGTTCAGGCTTTTGTTGAGTATGCCAAATTCTGCTTTACAAGTCTTGGGGACCATGTTAAGTTTTGGATCACAATGAATGAACCATCAGTAAAAAACTTGACATACACCGCAGGGCACAACCTGTTGAAAGCCCATGCAAAAGCATGGCATCTTTATGACAAAGAATTCAGGAGATCTCAGAAGGGTAAAATTTCTATAGCTCTACAAGCCGACTGGGTAGAACCAGCTTGTCCCTTTTCCAGGAATGACCAAGAAGTTGCTGACAGAATTTTAGAGTTCGACATTGGCTGGCTTGCAGAGCCCATCTTTGGGAATGGTGACTACCCGCAGGTGATGAGAGCGTGGCTTCACCGAAGAAACAGTGTTGACCTGTACAATTTCCACTTACCTTACTTCTCAGAAGATGAAAAGAAGTTAATCCAGGGCTCGTTTGATTTTTTTGCCTTGAGTCACTACACGACTACCCTTGTGGGCTGGGAGAAAGAAGATGCAGTAAAATATGACCACTATCTTGAAGTTCAAATGATCAATGACATCACATGGCTGCACTCCCCCAGCAGAGCTGCAGTAGTGCCCTGGGGACTGAGGAAATTGCTCAAGTGGGTTAAATCAAAGTATGGCAATGTCCCAGTTTATGTAACGGCTAATGGAATTGATGATGGCCGAAATATGGTGCATGATAAGCTCAGAGTGTATTACATCCAAAATTACATCAATGAAGCTTTAAAAGGTAAGGAACCATAGATGGTTTATGTGTCACAAATCCCAGTATTAGTATATGCCCTGTGACAGAGTATGTTTAACTTTAAAAAAAAAAAAATCCTATTTAGAATACTCCATAAATGAGATGTTGGTAACAGATAGCGTTTTTCTTTGATGTATGATTGATTGGCGTTCCATCAGGAAGACTGACCTTGCACATGTTCTGCATGAGACAGTAGAAAAACTTGTGGATTCTAGAAATTTGAGCAGATGTTATGTGAGCGGCTCCACATGTATTTAGCCAGGTTTTCTTCTTATTGCACTTTTACTGTTGTTTTGCTTTGTTGCTTCTCTCCACTGATGTGCCTCAGGGCTGGTTATGAGTTCTGTTCCTCAGCTGTCTCTGTAGCTTATCCAACAGTGATCTTATCCAACAGTGATCTTCATAGTAATTCAGCTATCTACCTCATTATGCCGTTTCCTGGACTCTTTCCTGCTATTCCGAACCCAAACCAATCTTTTTCTGTCTCTCAAAGATTCAGAAATTACAAGGCAAAAAGGAGGCATTTTGAGTCATCCTGTCACACAACGCACACTGTTTTTTGAGAGAAGCACAAGACCCGAATGAAATAATTTTTACTGATGAAGAATCTAATACACCTTACTGTAAGTTGCTGCAGTGGGTGATTATTTACTGCTTTTATATGTAAGTGTGTGTATAGATACATATAAATCTTACTTCTAGTATTTATTTCTTTAGCTTCAGCTGTAAGCCATTTTTTTGTATATTTCCATGTATTTTTCCTCTGTAGGTGTTCACAGACAGAAAACAAGCTCTCTCTCATTTATGTCTTGGATAAATAACACAGACAAAGCTCTTTGTGTCCCTTACTATAAAACATCATTTAGAACCTTTCAATTATTAAACTTTTTCCCATTTGCCAGCATTCTTCTTGAGAGGGGTAGACCCAGATGCGGACACACTGTTCCTACCACAGCCACACCTATATCTCAGCAGGTATAACGTAACCTCTTACCCTTTTACTCCTCTTTTGTACATCTGAGCAGCCCATTAGCCCTTTTGGCCACGGCAGCAGGTTGGTTACACGCACTCTGTGGTTATCTACCGAGATTTCAAACTCGGTTAACTGAGTCCTGCACCCCAGGCAGAAATCCCTCTGCTGGAATATGGTCTGCTTGTTCTTTGACATCCTCACATTTGGTCACATTCAGACACCAGTTATTTGCTTGTACAAAGCTTGCTACACTAGCTAAATTATGCCTCTAATCTCTGTGTTATTTGCAAACGTTTAAGATCATTAAATAGCTTAGTACCAAAAGCCAATCTCCATGATCACAGTAGAAATACACCTACTGTGACACTTACTTACCTGCAATTACCTTTCTAGACTTACCGGTTCTGTTCGAGACCAGTTGAAATCTGTTTATTATGGGTGCCCCCTGACCTCATAACATTCTATTTTCTCCATCCAAATGCCATATAATACCAGGTCACTTGCCTTGTGAAGTTCTAAGTATATTACATCAAACATCATTACTTTTATTGATCTGCTGATATAATAAAAAAGATGTCAAGTTAGTTTGACAAGATTTATTTTTCATATAGCTAAGCTGATTGGCATTAATCATATCTCTCCTGTAATTCTTATTTATCAAGCCTTATATAAGCTATTCCACTCTTTTGCTAGGCAGTGAAGGATGGCTGGCAGTTCCATAATTTTCTAGGTCATCCTGTCCACTCTGTCATTGGCTTAAACTCCCTCCTCTGTAATTTCCACCTCTGTCATGAATTACTGAACATCAATATTAAGTGCCCAAGACTTCCTTCTCCAGCATTTTGAAGCATTGGCTGCATGTCTTCTGCATCCATAGTTAAAAAAACATACCGTGGCTGTACTTGGACTTAGGGTTTCAGTCTGTGGGTTTTTTCTGTATTGCTTTTCTCCTTCCTACACTTCAGACCACACGAGTTCTTGGCACTTCTGTTTTCAAAGTGTGTATAGATATGGGCTTTTCTTCCATTTCCCATTAGCCAGAACACCTTCACAGCCCCCTGTTTTTTACAAAACTTTGCTGTTTGTACTGGACTCATACCAGTATTTCTCAATTACTTCCTTCTCTCTTCTCTTCAGCCTAGAAATAGCTCTTACGTTTTCTCAATCTAACCATCACCTGTAAGCCGTGTTTTCCTGTCTTTCCACCTTCTTTGTCATGGATGAGTATGTCCTTGCTAACTTGCCGTAATACTTGCCTTAAAGCTCACTCTCTCACTTTTGACATCATACACTCCTCCAGTGTTCGGTCCATCAGTAATAGCAGCTTTTTCATTCTCTTTTCTTCTCCCACACTGGTATTGTGCTGTTCATCTTGTCCTTACCCAGGGAGCAAGCTCTTAACCTAGGCATCATGGATGATTCAGGTTTCTCCAAAACTTGCATTTTTTTCTGCAAGACCCTCTACAGTAACTGAGGCGAATTACACATCTTGTGTCCATACCTCAGTGTCATGCTGGAGAGGAATGAGAGGGGATTTCCTACCTGCGTGCTCATGCCTTAATGTTCCCATTCTGCCTTCTTCCTCCAGCTGGTTTCAGGGACTGCATGTAGCAGCATTTATGCGTGTAATGTTGCTCACCTGCATTGTTCCAGGGGAGCCAACAGGTATGTGCAGATAAATGATTCCAGGATACAGTGTGGGACTTTTTGGACTGAGGCACTATTTTTAAGTGCTTTGTACACTGTTTAAATACATCTTTGCCAATTGAAAACAAAGAACAGCAGTAACCATTTATGTAACACTATTAAATCCACATACAGTTTTACAAACACAAACTAATTATTCTGGGTAGCAGCTCTGTAAAAGGGTAGGTAAATATTATTTCATTTTACACATGAGAAGTAGGTTAGAGGTGCTAAATGTCTTGTATGTAGCTGCAAAAAGAACAATTTCCAGAGGCATATGAAAATTCAGCAGTTGTTAGCTTTCAGTCCTGTCTTCATCTGCTAGAAGATGTTGCTTTAATTTGTTTAAAATGGTGATTTTGAGAAATGAAGTATTACAGTTTGTGTTTACTACTGTGGATTGATTGGTTTTGTCAAGCAGGACTGATGGCCCAAGGTTAATGTTCCAGCTGCTGGACCTCTTCCAGTAGCCCAGTTAGCAGTATGGATTGTGGACATGTTCTCAATAAAGACTGATACAGGTCATCTTGGATCGGAAACTTGGGTCAATAACTAGAGAGGACTGTGATTTGCATAGGCTTTCCCCTTGTGCTGGTGATACCCCTGTACGTGACCTTAGCATGGGTGCATCTTTTTCTGGTGTCACCGTGCCTTTGCTGGTGAGAAGTGCAGCCTGGCGTCCTCTGTTCCTTGGCTGTCCCCATCAGGAGGTGTTGTGCAAGGGAGAAGGAGCAATCAGAGAAACAGTCTGCAGAAATCCAGTTGCAGGAAAACCCAAACCTGTATTCTTTCATATATAAAAAGGAGAGCCATTTTTGCACGGTCCGCTCCGTGCTGAACGTTAAATGCAGCCATGCACGCGCAGCTGTGTTTACCAAGCACAAGGAAGTAAATTGCAGGATACTTGCAGATCACACAGTCTGGCAATGGCTGACAGATTCTTACTTTTTATGAGAAACACTTCACAGATGTATGTGTTCCTTATGTTATTTTGGGGAAGAGAAGTGCAGATGTGGGCTTAACACCCTCCTGCCTCTGCTTTATGTACTGGCATATGGTACTGCTCTTGAATGCCAAAGTGACATTTATTAATTTCTTCAACCTTTTGGGGTTTTTTTGCAGCTTACACCTTGGACAATGTTAATCTGCAAGGATATTTTGTCTATTCTTTTAATGACAAGACTGCTCCTAAATATGGTCTCTACAGTTATGTTGCAAATCGATATGAACCAAAGCCTTCTTTGAAACATTACAGAGAAATCATTGACAATAATGGTTTTCCTGGTCCTGAAACTCCTGAGTTGCTGTGCCCAGAAGAGATTGCCTTGTGTCCTGAATGCCACTTCTTCCAAACCAGAAAATCATTGTTAGCCTTTATCTCTTTCATATTTGTTGCTTTTATTGTTACTATATTCTTCATTACTTACTACTCCAAGAGGGTCAAAAGAAGGTATAAATAGAGCTGCCGCTTTGAATACATCACTCACCACCCTTTCTCTTGCATCCCCTTGGGAAATCTGAAATAAGAGCACACCATGTTGTGATTGCTTCAGCACGAGGAAGGCATTTACATTGCCTGATACTGCAGGACATCAACACTGAGAAGAGATTGCTAGCATATGGCTTCCAGAAATCATTTTCTCTGTTTTAGTACATTTGGTTTATGACCAGCCAGTCCTTAATTCCTGTGGTTGGAGTTATCTCACAACTTTCCCTGGGACCTTTTGTTGAGTAGATGCATTCCCCTCCTTGGTTTTGCCTCACTGAGATGGATAGGTGAAAGTATGTTTTGAAGACATGGAGTGATGGAAGAGCCTGAATGTCAAATTATCCGGGAGAAGACTGGGGAGAAACGAAATGGTTTGCTTTTCTAAATGAGGGCTGAATGCTGATATTGCTTGATCAGAGCCACAACCTGATCAGAGCAGGGAACGTGACTGAGCAGAGATGGAGGAGAATTGCACAAAGCAGTGCCAGAAGGAAGGACACCCCCTTCCCTAAAGCAGATGTAGGGGGAAGAACAGGGGGACACAAATCTGTTCTGCTTGCTAAATCAGTTAACTACTCCTCAGGTTGCCGACAGCTGCATCTGACTTCAGGATGTCACTGAGGAACTTCAGCTAAAGAAACTATGTCTTTCTTGATGGGGAGAGCAGCAGGGATATGTGCAGTGATGGCAGGGGTCATGCCATCTGACGGGAAGAGATGGGAAGGGTTGAAGGGCTTCTCTTTGTATTTACTCAGAAAAAAAAGCGGAGAGCAGGAGCTGGGATGTCTTCACTGTCTCCTTTGTCAGAAAGCTGTGTGCCTGACCCTGTGCCCTGTTGTCCTGCAGCCATGGATGTGGCAGGGCTGGAGCTCCCCGTTCCTGCACTCCTTGCAGTAAGTTGCACACAACTGTCACTCTGCTGCTGCTGGGCTATCTACCTGCTGGAAACATGTTAGTAAGATGGTATCTGCATGCCATCTGTGTTGAGTGTGGAGACGTTAAATCCCAGCATTTTGGTATAATAGTCCAGCACTTTATTGCTGCTTTTGCCAGGGTCTGAGATGTTGGCGCTGTTGCTCCAAGCCTCTTCCAGGTTGGCTGGACGGTCTCCTTTGAGCAACTGGATCTGTCCCTGGCAGCGTTTCGTCCTGAAGTATTACTGGACATCTGAGGCTCTCTTATTTTTCTCTCAGCAAAATAAAATTAGGAAAATATTAGCAACAGTGTTTAGCAGTAGAAATCGAGAGGGAGTGGAAAAAACCCTACATTGTTTTGCCTGCCTGGTGAATCACTGCATGAGGAGTGTCCTCGGTATAAAGCAAAGAGGTCATTTTTCTCTGCTCTCTAACTCTAGGCCTGCATCACCTTCAGCTGTAATTCTATTTTTATTGCTATGTGAATAATGTCACTCACTGGAAAGAATATTTTAAAGGAAATGTGCTCTGTGTTAATTAAGAATTATTTATCTACTAAAGCTGATTATGCTGCGTTAAATGTGATGTTTATCTACTAGATGACTAACAGATGACTAAATGACCTCCCGGGGTTCCTTTCAACCTGAATACTCTATGGCCCTGTGATTCTGTACTGTAAATTAAAACTTATATATGGAATACAATTTCCATTTCTAATTTAAGATTATATTTTTTAAAAATAATCTGTAGAAATAGAAAATAATTAACATCATAATGGTTAATATATTTGTCCTCTAGTTCCAATCTTAAAATGGTCTCTCTTTGCACTAATATATATTTTGGTATTGAGATTAAGGTGAAAAATTCAGGGTAAGCGATGAAGTATTAAATATATATATATATATATATATATATATATAAATTATTTATGGCCCAATAGGACTTGCTGAAAAAGAGAAAATTTTACACTGCTGCATATTTATGCATTGGTGCCTGATGCAGTGTGGGTTACAAAGAAATAGCTCTCTCTAAATGTATGAAATGGCAAATGGCTTTCTTCGTGGCATGGCTATGAACCACCTTGCAATACGTTGCCCCAGTAGTCAGATGCCTTCACAGTACATAACAAAAAGTGATGTTCATTTAATACAACCTGTAGCCAGGTCATGCCTAACTTGTATGTTATATGTGTGCGTGTATGTATGTTATAATTATTTTGCTTTTGGTAAAACAAAAAGTCTGGGCCAGATCTTTCCGAGAAGCCCGGTGTATGTGTCTCAGGCATTCAGGGGGTCAAGGCACGGCAAGTGCAGAAGAGCATGGGTGCCGTGCTGGTGGGCATCGACCCGTCCTGAGACTTCGCTGGGAATTAACCATCCAGGGAGGAGCTGCCGTGTGCTTCCTAACGGCCCAGCCGCAGCAGCAGCCCGAGCGCAGGGGAGACACTGCAGGCTCTTCCCATAGAGGCTGGGTGATATGTAACCACCGACAGGCAGATGGCACCAGCTGGATATCTAATTTGTAGGTAAATTGGGATTTGTTGCTACGAAGCCGTAGGATTGCATCCACTCATGGTGCCGTGGCCCATAGAAATAACACAGCCTGTGGCACAGTTCCCTTCTCAAGAGTTTTTAAATAGCACCGCAGAGCCACGGCCAGCTCAAGCTGGGCACGACAGTTGCCAAAGTCTTCTCCTAAGCAGCCTGCCTGTGGTGCTCCGTGCACAGTGACATGCAGCTCTCGGCAAACAAACTGCACGGTGATGGCACCGGGAAAATGCAGGCTGGCCTGAGGGACGTAATGGTATGGTTTCGCTTTGGGAATCTGCTTCATTTTATGTCATCAGGGGCCAGCATGAGTTTCTTGTCAGTCTTCTGGGAAAAAATCACCCTCCACTAACAACAAAAAGGCCCTTGAGCAGGCAAAGGTTAGGTACCAGTCCGAGGAGAACTGCGGTGTGCTCATGCAGATCGATGCGATAATCGCCTCCTGCAACCAGGCTGTGGGCTGTGGGGCACTTGTGTGCAACACCCACGTGTGAGCGATGATCTGGCACTTCCCTGTCACCACCTGTGCATCCAGGGCAGAAACGGTGGCAGTGGCAAGGGCTCTGAGTGGAGGGGACTCTACAGTCCAACCACAAAGGCAGCTCAGGGGAAGACAGTGTTTTGTTTTCTGAAGAGCAACCGGAGTCTGCATGTGATGGATGCTAACACACAGTATCTTGTGTAGAACTAGTTTCTTGATTTTAACAGTGTTTCTGAATGAAATATTGTTGCCCGTTTGCTCAGTGCTCCAGATTAAACATGCTGTAAAATAGAAAATCATGGTTTTATTCCAAGTATTTTTGTGACGTGAATGCAGAGCTTCTGTTTTATTTCTTGAACAGACTGTGCAGAAGTGACTGTGGGAAGGGCGTCTTTGCTAAACGAAAGAATGAGTGTTACATTGTTTTTATGACAATCTCAGAAATTAAATAAAGATACAGTAAGTTCCAAACCATATCATGATCTTATTGTTTAATCTGTCCAATTTCTCTGTTTGCAACATGAAGTACAGAGTACCTTAGGAGAGGCTGTTACGGCAATTCTGCAAGGAGTTAAGTGTTTCTGTTTGTTTTTCCAATGTCACATATAACTTTTGTTGGAGGCGGCTGGGGCCTGTGTCTACGAGAGGTTTTTCCAACAGACCTAGTCCTTTGGAGGGGTTTTGGTTCTTTGAATTTTTGTTGGTTTTGTGTAGGGTTTTTTGTGACTGTTATTATTTTAAAAGCCTGTGGAAGTTACCATACCAATATAAGAGTGTTTCGTTGGAATAGCTTATTCCATAGTAACACTGCGGTGGATTTGACAGCTCTTCTATTCCAGTAGAGTTACTCACAGGCTTGAGGGTTTTTGTCAGCATAGTTGTGGCACTAAGCAGTCAGTTTGTGGCATCCTTGTTAAACATCCTAAGGAAAGTAAATGTCAAGGTTAAAAGGAAGTGGGAGCAGAAAGGGACAATACTAATTAATAGGACAGTGGCCATACAAGTGTCAGCATGTTTAAACACACAGCCTGCCCTTCACTTTTCTCCTTGCATTGTGTTTGTTTGCTTTTTAGTCACTTAGAAATCTTGATCTGTTCGTTCTGCTTGCAAAAAAAAAAAAAAACCAAACAAACCCTTAGGCAAAAATGGTCTTACTCAGAGTGAAAGAGACAGTTTTAGCTAGGCTTCAGCTTCAGCTGAGAAAGTTCAGTCTTGTTCCTTCTCCACTCATGCAAAGCCAAGAAGAGGAGGTGAGGAAAAGAAAGGGGAAAGCTCTTCCAGTCTTTGATGTGCCAGTCGTGGATTGCCAAACCGCTCTTCCCCAGCTGTCACAAGGCTATGGCTGGTGCTGGCTGGTTAAGCCCACCCTTTTTAAAAGGTTGGAGAAAGAAGGAATTAACGAGGTGAGACGAAAGTGGCAGGGTCCAATGTATGAGAGGCTTTTATTTTGCTTCATGAGTTGAACAAAAACATCACTGTCAAATGGTTCTGAGAAAACTAAGATCGTTAAGAAACCAGAAAGTTGAAATAACAGCAGCCTGCAGCCAAGATACTTGTGGGTGCTGACGTTTTGCTGGCTATTATCTTGTGATGCTTTGTGTGTTTGTGAAGGAGTGGCAGAAAGGCCAGTGAGGCAGAGAGAAGTCAGGGAAAATACTAATGAACAGGGCAGAAAAGTCACAGGCACAAGCAGCTACACGAGGTCCTCACCCTGGGAGCTGAGGGAACAGTCAGATGGGCCATGGGAATATTCTTTGTTAAAAATCAAATATTCTTAATTAAAAAACAAAAATATTTTTTTTAAAATCTACTTTGAAAGCTCCCTATCTCCCATATTTGTCCCTTAATGATATACCTCCTACATGATGAATTTTACTGTCAAAACCCTTTTCCTCGTCACAAGAGCTACTCACAGCGCAACCCACAAAGCATCATTATGGGGTCCCAGCTGTCCTGAGCTCATCCAGGTGGGTTTCTGGCCCAAGTCCCAGGAGGCCTGTGGGGGTCTGAAGTGCAGGAGAGGTGGTTGCTGTCACTAGCACTGAGCAAAGCAGTGGGAATGACAGCAATGATAGATTCTAAATACTGCTGCAAATTCACATCAGGTTTGATTAATTTCTACTTAAAGAAATTAAAACTAAAGAATTTCTACTTAATTTCTACTTTCTATTAGTAGAAAGAGTTTCTTCCTTACTGAGAGAGTAACACACAAGACTTTAGGGTTTTTTTTGGCAGGGAGGGATGAGTTTTAACTCTTCCCCTCTAACCTGTGATGTATAATGTACTTCTCACTGTTGATTTTTTTTTTTATGGTGTCAGTCCTTGCAGGGAAGATGAGGACCTGGGCAGCACCATCTCAGTCCCACCTGTTTGGCTCTCAGGAGCCAGAGAAGCTTCCAAGCTGGATCTTCCCACCCAGGGCTGTTCCTTGCTGGGATGCACCTCCAAGCCGGAGGGGGGCTGAGCCCCAGGCACCTCCCAAGCGGGACATGCGGCGGGGCCCAGAGGAAGAGCAGAGCGGATGGCACGTCCTGGTGAGATGCTGGCTGTGGTGGTGGCTTGGCTTTCAGTGGTGAGCTGGCTGTTGCGTTGCCACCTTCTGCGCCCAGGGCTCTGTAGGAGCCTTTCTGCAGCACTCTGAGCCAGCTGGGCTGCGCAAACATAACACCTGACCCACGAAATCTGGGTTTCCTCCCACTGGAGGGAATCGCAAATTGGCCAAGTGTTTAGTTCAAGAGGTGTAACGGTATAAACTACCTGTGCTGTAAAGTTTTACGAGGTGACAAAGTTTTGTAGTCTGGCAATAGCACAGTCAAGCTGGAGGCCATCAGATGCCCTGCCAGGAAAGGGAGGGGAGCAAGCTGGTGGGGAGGGCTTCCCCGCAGGCTGCAGCCTCTCCGGTCGGACCAGAGGGTGCCCGGAGGGGTGCAAGGGTGCTGCTCCTGCGGCCCGGGACAGGCATGATCCCGGGGCGTAGTGCTGCCTGGCAGATGGAGCAGGGCCAGCTCCAGCTCTCTCACCACCTCCTCTTCCCTCTTTGGGCACATACTTTACATTTGGGCTGTGAAACGGGGAGCTAACCACCAAAGTATGACATGGGTATGTCGGAGCATATTGTTTATTTAGAAGACAAATACCGTTTATAGACCTTACAGATTGTTTTGTTGATAGTTATTACTTTGCAGCAACCCTTCTGCCTCCCTCTCTCCACTAGGATCAAATGGGTCTTATTTCCAAAAGCTAAGAAAGTAAGTGCCCATAAAGTAAGCTGCCAGTGTTACAGTCATCTTTCCCAGCACTAGCTGAGCCTTTAAGTCCGCTTCTGATGGAAGATTGTGAATTTTATACACATTTGTAACTCATTTATCTGCCACATTGCTGCAGGATCCGTGAGCGGATATTGCCTTTCCTTGCACCTCACAGCGGGAGGCGGTGGGGTCCTGCTCTCAGCAGCACGTGGTTGCTCCTGCTTGGTATTCACAGGCACATTCCGCCAGCTGGTGATTTATTATTTTTGGGCTGGAAGAAAAATAATGCAACCAAGCTCTTATTATTTTGTCCTTTTATCTGTTTGGTCATATTAACGTGGGATAATCATTATATAAATGCACAGGAGATGCAGTCAAGGACACATTCATTTTTAAAGTCCTCCAATGCTCTTGTACTTCAGTCATTCGTCTTCTGTCTTTAATTACAGCAAGTGATCTCAGAGGCACTTAAAAGATTAAATTACTCAATTATTTGAAAAACCCAAATGCAATAACTGTATCTCTTTTCTGATAAATACCAGTGATTGCTGGAAAACGTCGCCCAAGGCAAGAAATACTGGGAGGCCAAGGAGGCCATATTGTAACATTTTGGCTTAGCCCAGTGATACTCATTTAATTTTTCATTATTTGCAACCATTATTTTTACTTGCAGTGTGATGAATGTCACTGCTCAGCAATTTACAAGTGTCCTGGCACCTCCTTGACTGTGCAGAGAATTACGCGAGACAGCTGGATGATAACCGCAGCTTACAAAGACATCAGGCCGTGGCTGGGCATCAGCGTGGCCAGGCAGTACGCCCCATTCAAGGTGATGCTGGTGGATGGGGTTTGGTCCAGTGTTTGGGAAGGGTATGGAATTAAAACACATGGTGGCTCACCCCGCGTTGGGGTGGGTCCTCTTCTGGCAGGGCTGGGCGTGCATCGGTGCCGTGCTGGGGGGCAGTCTGGCTCAGGCTCTGCAACCTTGTGGGAGGTGGGAAAGGTGGCCTGCCAAAAGCTGGCTTCGAAACGGTGCTGTCACTGTCCCACGGCCCCAGGAGGGAGCTGTTGGTGTGCCCTGCGTGTGGGCATGGCTGCCAATGCTGCGACAATGCAGCTGCAGCAGCAGGGCTCATACTTCTTCACTAATAGCCCTATTGCTCACCAGGGAGCCCCAAATACATCCACTGAAGAATGGGAAGTTATCTCTACATCAGGTTTTTAACCTCTTCTGCAAAGCAGCCGACGTGTGATGAGCCCAGCGCTGCGAGCCTGGGTAAGAAGGGGTACAGGCTGGTGTGATCCCTCCTCCCTGCACGAGGAAGACACGGACGTGACTCTTCAGGGAAAGAGGAATCCAGGCTAAAGAGCTTAAATCCTGCATTCTCACTTCATAGGCCCAGTTCTGAGTCACTGTCCCATCGGGAGCCAGCTGAGACTGGGCAAAATACTGGAGCAGCTGTAAACCCAGGGCAATCCGCACTTGCAGCTGTGGTGGGCTCTTTGCTGATGCTGTTTAGCCAGCAGCATGTCACAGGGATGGGTGGCTGGTGTTGATAAACAAACTCTCTGCTTTCAGTTACCCCTGTGGTCAAGGCAGACCAGCTGTGGTGCTTCTGGTCCTGCTGCCATGCAGACCAAGCCTGGTGAGGCTGGGTGACACGCAGCAGGGTGGCTGAGCGGGCTGGCAGACCCCAGGCTGCCGCCCCCATGCAGGTCTGGGGTCAGGATGCGTGCGGGCACCCAGTGAGCATCTGTCCCCCACACGTGGCGGGGTACTGGCCAGCAGATGCTGCTGCGAGGGTTACTGTCATCTGCTCCACCACCTGTGGTTCCCACGTTTATTTAATTTAAAAAAAAAAAAAAAAGAGTAAGTAATTTGATATACATTCTCTCAAGGAAAAGGAGTCATTCCAGCAAGGAGCAGGCCAGGCGTGGCCTGGGGAGGGACAGATGTCCCTGTGGCTAATTTGCTCCCATAAATTGCAAGCTGTTGCAAATCCTCCCTGTAGCAAGTGCTGGCTCTGTGTTTCAGCTCTGTCTGTCCCGGAGCTGCTACAAGCAGGTGAAAGAGAAAGAGCAGAGTCTGCAGTTTTAGGCTGTTTCCCTAGTGCCTTTTGCAGAATTGAGTATTTTGATTAAGAAATAAGCTTTAATCCCCTAGCTGGCTGCCAGCTGAGCTCCATGCAGCTGCTCTGGCCAAGCAGGGCAGTCTCCTGCTGGAGCAGAAGCTTTTGCTGAAGAACGAGGTATTTTCTCGTTAAAGCAGTTACAGCTGGGACCCCATCCTGTCTCGTTGCAAGCTGCTGCCAATGAACTGAGGTTCAAGTCCCTGCTCAAGGTAAAAAGCAGTTCACTGCCTTCAAACCATGGCTGCCTTCAGCCTCCCCATCTTGTTGGACACACACCTGCTGGGAGAGGATGGAAAGCCCCAACTTGTCATTGTGGTGGGACTAAGGAGCACCTGTGCAGTGGTACAAGCTTTTGGTTGTTTTCCTGCTCTTGCCTTCCTGCTTCCTTGGAGGAGAGAAGCAGAAACCATCTCTCCTCACCCCAGGGATTTGTCCCTGGGGTGGGGACATTTGCAGACAGAGCTGGCAATGCCTGGCAGTTGCAGCTGGGGAGGGGACCATTGACGACTTGGCCACTGTTACCCTGCCCTGAAGGCTGATCCCTGTGGCCTCCTGTGCAGCCTGGGCTGGGTGAGGAGAGCTCAGGCTGGAACCCAGACAGGCATGCAGGGATGAAGCAGGGAAGAGGGCACGTTGGGCTGAAGAGCTGGGCTTAGAAGAGAGCAGTGGAAAACAGCTACCTGTCAGTGGTAAGTGGTCAGTGGTAAGGTGGCAGGATAGAGATCCTAGTTTCAGAATCAAAGGGGTGGAAGGAGATAAGTATTCAGGTTACTTTTTCTGCAAGGGATGGCATGAGAGGCTTTCTTCAAGAGAGGCACAGAGGCTCTTGCTGTCTGGGTCTTGTGGATTAGGGAGGGTATCTGGGAGTGTGTGAGACCTCCCCAACATTACCCTATGAAAGACAGGCAAATACGTACCTATCTGCAGTGTTGCAATGCTTTCCCTGTTGTTACTCATTAACCCAGACCCACTGCTCTACTCTGTGTCAGCCCTTCGGCTCCATGTACCTGTGTGTTTGCTGAGCTCGGTTTCTGGCACACTGCAGCGGGGCAGTCTGCTGTCACACAGTGCTAGGTGGGACCGGCTCTGCATCCATTGCTGCTTTGGGGGAAAATGTTTGCTTTCTGCACGGTATAGCTGGCATACATCTGGCAAGGAGAGCATGACGTGGCCATGCTGAATCCCCAAGGGTTCATGTGTGGGTCGCGCCATTCAAGTGCTGCTTCCTCTCTGGCAACATCTCTGCTCCCCAGCTCTTCCAGGTCGCTATTGAGCTGGAGCAGCAGTATCAGTTTTCATCCTCTCCTTTGACTTGCAGACTCCAGCAGTCTTCTGGGTATTTCTTCCAGTATTTTCATTTCCCAGTCATGTCAGTATGCTCAGCCTGTGCTCTCATCTAACAGATACCTGCCATTTTGAAGAGCAATATTTCTTAGGCATGCCAAGATCCTCCAAGGCTGACATCAGTTCTGCAGAGCAAGTGCTTCAGACAGGGATACAGAATCACAGAATGGTCAGGGTTGGAAGGGACTTCTGGAGATCATCCAGTCCAACCCCCTGCTAAAGCAGGTTCTCCTAGAGCAGGTTGCACAGTCATGTCCAGGTCGGTTTTGAATTTCGCTGGCGAAGAAGACTCCACAGCCTCTCTGGGCAGCCTCTTCCAGTGCTCTGTCACCCTCAAAGCAAAGAAGTTCTCATATTCAGGTAGAACTTCCCGTGTTGCAGTTTGTGCCTATTGCCCCTTGTCCTGTCACTGGGCACCACTGAAAAGAGCCTGGCCCCATCCTCCTGACACTTGCCCAAAGGTATTTGTAGACATTGACAAGGACCCTTCTCAGTCTTCTCTTCTCCAGGCTGAACAGGCCCAGCTCTCTCAGGCTGTCCTCATCAGGGAGATGCTCCAGTCCCCTCATCATCTTTGCAGCCCTCCCCTGGGCCCTCTCCAGTAGTTCCCCATCCCTCTTGAACTGGGGAGCCCAGAACTGGACACAGCACTCCAGATGTGGCCTCACCAGGGCAGAGCAGAGGGGCAGGAGAACCTCCCTCCACCTGCTGGCCACGCTCCTCCTGATGCACCCCAGGGTCCCACTGGCCTTCTTGGCCACATGGGCACACTGCTGGCTCATGGGTAACTTAGATGCCTTGCTGGTGACTCCTGCAAGGTGTTGTAAAGAGGATGGATGCCCAAGAACTCAACAGTGCAAGGACTGCGCATACCAGGAGCTGAAACATCGGTGCTGGTAAGGTTAAGACAGTCTGTTTGCCCTCACATGGCTGCAGGTGGGTGGGAAGGAGAGATGGGAATGAGAATGCATAACATACTATATTTTTTTGCAACCAAGGACAGACTTACACAGCTGACCATCTCCACCATGGCAGATAATTGGAGAAATGTGCTTCCTTTCAGTCCAAAGTTTAACACTGAGCTTTCCCTGAATGATGGGACATAAAGGCTTATCCCCTCCTAGATGGCCTCTCATAGTTGACCCCGTGCTCAGCATCCTGTTTGTGAGACTGTGCTGCATTTGATAATTCCAGAGAGAGTTGTAGAGATATAAGGCCCATCCACAGGGACGTTTATTCCATCTCTAGATATGTGTAAGACAAACCACAAACCACTATCCTGCATTGCATCTTATTTTCTTTTGCAGTGGCTTGATGGATTCGAGATGGCTGAAGTCTGATAATATGGACCCAACATTCAGCATCCCAGCTCCACCATGGCTCCTATGAACCTAGCCTTAGATTTCTGACATGAACTTTGCTGCAGAAACACAGTTGAATTCAGTGGGAATCAGGGGCCAAATACTGCTGAGGACGTGAGTTTACTTTTCTCATGCCAGCTGCCCTAGCATAATGGCTTCTTTGGAAAACATAATCTTTGCCATGAAGCTCACGTATACTTAAAGACACCATAGGATAAATATAATGAACCACAATATCATTTTGAGCCTAAAATCATTATTGAAGTCCCATAACAGAACAGTTCAGTGTGCTGCAGGTTGCAATAAGGAAAGCAAGGGCTTAAATGTACCATGTTTCTTGTGCCAATGGACAAAATGAGCACACGAAGGAAAAGTGATTCTTTAGTTATGCAAATTTATTCAACTCTGCAATTGTTTATTTACAATTAATGACTGATACCAACAGATGAGGTAAAAATATGAGGTATTGATATGAGTATAACATTTAAAAATGCAATTATCATAATGTATTCTCAATGGCAATGTAACAATAAAAATACTGTGGTAGCTGAATGGTAGACATGGCATAATGTGCATTTTAAAGAAATTTTATTTCATTGATACACAGCTTAAAGATGCCATAAGCACATGACTGAGCTTCTGCAAGGGTAGGACAAGCCTACCTTGCTAACAGGTGGCACAGGACCCCTTCCAGCTAAGTGATGACTTGTCAGACAGGATAAAACCACTGTCCAGGTTTTCCCTTCATTTTAGTAAGAAATTTTTACTATTAGACAATTGCCATTCCGAGGGCCAGAAATTCTGTGCCTGTTAATACTGAGGCACTATTGTATTCGTTTATGCAAACTAATGTAGCAGAAGTGCTCTAATGGGTGGTGTTTTGGAAAACAGCTGGCACAAAACCTGCTGCCTTGGCTACAGGCATTTGGGGACAAGGTGCCGCTTTCTGGGGCGGCAATCCTGCTGGAACCAGGGGCTGGCCTTGCCCTGCCAGCTTACAAGCCACAGCTTGCTCCTGGGAAGGCTGGACCTTGGCACCCTGCGGCTGGCTGGTGACTGCCAGACCTCAGCACGGTCATGCAAGGGTGTGAGCCTTCCCCTGTCTTTGACACTTGAAATCGAGCAGTCCTTGCATATTGCCCTGCTGGCTGTAGCTCAAGGCAGGAGGAGCTCATGGGCAGCCAGCCTCCCTCATCCTATGAGTTACACAATAAAACATGGGTGAGAGCTCATGGGGGAAGACAAGAGTGACTTTGTAAAGGTCCTGCTGTTCCAAGGGGACACTGTGCTGGCTCACCCTGCCCCTGTCCACTGGCTTGCTTCCTCGGATTGCAGGACTGTCCCCCCCCAGTGCAGCCCTCACATGTGTGCACAATGGCACCGTGCTCTAGCAGCTATCAAGGACCACACGTGGTCCACCCCACAGCTCCTGTACCTGGGGCAGGCTCAATGCACTGGTTTTGAAGAGACTTCCCCATTTAGTGAATCAGGGCACAAAGCCGTAGCTTCGAGTAGGAAATGTATCCTGCTTAATTGACCTCATACTAATCTTAATGGATTTTGTTGGAAGGACTGAGCTAAAACACTGGCTATGAATGACACAGCTAATTTATGCAGCAATAAATAAAGTCAAAGTGAACAAATGCGATTAATGAAGAACAGTATTAACAGGCTTGTACATTCTTATTGAGTCATAGATGTAATATCATTTTTGGTCTTAGGTTAGTTAAAAACAAAACAGAACTCTGCCTCAAAGGTAACGTTGACAAATTATTATTATTATTACTTTTAAAGCATTCTTCCATTAGCAAAATAATAGGTCCCTGAAAATGAAATTATATAATAGGCTTAAATGGCTCCTACTCCTCATAGTCAGGGGCTAATTCTGCTCCCACCAATGCCTACAGAGGCAGGGTCATGCAGATCAGTGCAATATAATATGAAAATGCTTGCTGTTACTATAAAAGCAATTTTTCCAAGCATAGTCTGCATTTAGTCTTTTAAATCTCAGAGATGTGTTTAAAAGCTTAAAAAAGTTCAGTTATTTGTACAGTAAGAATATTACAAGGCATGGTATTCATCTGCATGTTTTTGTGTCCATGGGATATGGAAAATCTGCTTTGGAGATTTTTAACAGCCGTCTCTATGGGAGAAGGAAAGAACACAGAAACACTCAGAACATAGACAAAATCCTAAAAAAAAAAAAATTAAAAAAAAATAGTTTACAGCTTCATAACTTACCAGTCTGATTTCAGACACCTCGGTACATACAGCATTATCTTGTACTCTTCAAGTCCAAGCAGTTACTTTGAATGCTGTACGTAGTGAGGGTCTCTAGTGGCAGATATGCCATTAATTAAGGCAATAGGTAAGTTTTCAACACCTTGTACTAACAGTCACAATTCTGCAGCTGAATATAAATGGCCTATCTCAGTTACATTTTCAAATATTTAATTTGGTGAAACTGATCCGCTCCTCATTATTTTTCAACATACAGTAACCTCCTTCTTCCTCAGCTCTTTTAATTCTTCCTACATCTATTTCTAGGTACCTTCTCACAGCATACACAAACACGAAACACGGTTGAGAACAGGTGTTTCTCTTATCACATGGATGATGCCTGGTAGCCCTGTGACAATAGCGAACACAGATTATGTAGCAGTGACACACTAAGAAACGAGTGACAGATTCACTTCAGGTCCAACTGATGCAAGTGATTTGCACTGAGTTATATACAAAATAATTAATTTATACATATACATATATATAGATATAATATAAATATATACATACTGTACATAATTTATTTACAATTAAAATATGCTTCTTGGAAGCCTTTAAATACCAGAGTTATGTAACACACAAGTAATGGCAATAGTCTGATTTTAAAGTAATAATGATAAAAGCTCTCTGAAGAAATGTTTACTTCAATAACTGAAATTAATACAGAAGGGATGTGGCAGGGGGAGGTGAAGCCTCCAGAATAAAAGAACTTTCCTATAAAATTCCTGTTTCAGCTTTGTACAGAGCCAGGTCTGGTCAGATTCCTGCTTTCAGCATTCCTGGTCCCTGCCAGACCTGGATTTACGCTCATATGCTCCCAGGAGCACCTCCTCAGATTTTTGTTTCTGGTCCCTCAGCAATCAGAGGCTGAAATGAGTTTCTGATCCTGGCAACTTCTGCTGCACACAGATGTCCAAAGCCTTTGTTGTACCACTCTGGGGAACGTCCTCTGAAGAAATGGAAAGAGAATTATTGAGAAACTCAGATACTTAAGAAGTATGCCCCGCAGAAAAAGGCTTGCCATGCTTCCTACTCCCTGCTGCCCACAGCAGTGGAGCCTTCAAATACTTGTCATTGTAAGTGTACTCTGAAGTTCTCCCTTGCAGTAATCAAATAAGCAGATTTTATTTCTATGATCACATCATAACAGCGGTAGATGCTGAGTGGAGAAATGAGCTTGATGGATAGAAAAGACTGCAGGAAGACTCCAAAGCAGCAAAACTACTTTGACCGTGTTCTCTGTTCCCAAAACCTGCTGTCCCCAGTCTGGAGGTTTTTGCCCTGCTGAATGGACATCTGCTTTTTGGGGATACTTACTTCAGGTCAATCCTGCAGATGTGGGTCAGCCTGGCTTTCCCTGAGCCACACGGCTCTATCAGGTACTGAGAGTCCATCACGATGGCTCGCACAGCTCCCATAAGAGGAGCCTCTTCGTGCTCTACAGAGATGGCAACCAGCATGCACATCCCCTTTGGCAAATCTGTCCTCCACGTCCTGCAGCAACACATTGAAGATGGAATCACTTTAGTAACAAAGCTTTTGGGCACAGGAGCAAGAATCAGGATTAAAACTAAAGTTTGCTTGTCTGTCTGTCCTTGTTATTGCGTACAAGGCCACTGGACTGTCCCAGGAGGTCCTGGAGATGCTTCGTGTTCCCCAGCAGGGAGTCAGACCATGATGTGGAATGGCCACCCATCTATGTTGCTGCAGGCTCCAGGTGGAGAAGTTTTTCTTCTCCACATGAGCATTTTGTAACCATTATGAATTACAGGGCACGATACGGCCTTTTGCAGACAGAAGTTTTGAAAAGGAGATAAAGTGAGCATAAGCCACCCAGCAAAGGATGAAATGTTGCATTGCACCCACACAAATTTATAGAACAAAAAATACAGTTTAGCACAGCAGAAATCCTCTCTACTACCCACACTGACTTCTGAAACTCCCAGATCATCAGAACATGTTTCAAAGGTATCCGAATTAAAAACAAAATGCCCTTTCATTTTTCCCGTCTCCCAAGTTTCTAGCCTCTCTTAAACGCTGCAGAAATTCTCCACCAAGTTCAGGAGACCTAAACTTTAATACGTAAAATTTTTCACTTGTGCTGTAAGCATTCTCTACATATTCTAGTGTCTCACATCTTTCTCATCTGCCTTGAATGTCACAGGATAGGTCTGTGCTCTTTCCTATGCTGTGGAAAGAAATGAGAAATTCCCACTGTGCTGTGTGATGTACATCATCTTGCCACGGACTGTATGAGACAGGGATTATGCTACCCTGGGAAGTATCATGTTTTAGCAGGTAAGCTGCTTTCAAAGGCTGTTGAAGTTTGGACTTCAGCAGATAATTTTAACATTCTGCAATTTTCTTATATGAAATTGAGCTGTTATTCAAGACACTGCAGAAAGATAGTGACTTCAGAAGGTTTCACATGTGTCTGTGCATTAATAAAACCGATGAGCTATCTTGGCAGATGAAACACATGGAGAGGACGAAATCACACTTCAGATCTACTGTGAAATGCTGAACCATCTACTATGAATGTCTGCACAGTGCTTAGATGTGACCATATCATTTTGGTAACTATGCAGCACTTACTTGGGCCATTTGTGAAATGGAAAACTGTATCCCAGAGACTGCAGAGACTTATGATTCCTGTTCCTAGTTACACAGATTTAGGCCAGTTTCTGTACTTCTTTAAATATCCTACAGTAGCAAAAATGGGTATGGCACCTAACCCACAGATATGCTGTGATACTTACTGAACATTAAACATTTCAGGAATTTTTAACAAAAAGCAATGCCCGGGGAGGACAGCTGAGACCTGCGTCAGATCCCAGGCATATGAAACATCGCCCCTATTTCCTTACCATTAGAGTCTTCTCAAGGCAGCCTAATCCCCTTGTTATGACTGTTAACTTTAAATTTAAAAAAAAAAAAAAAAGAAAGAGAAAAAAAAGAAAAAAAACCCCAACTAAGTTTATCCTTTCACAGCCAAAACTTTGATTGGGAAGGAGAAAAATCACAGTCTGTTAAAATATATTTATTCATGTCCCCAGAGGGGAATTATAATTTCACTGCTCACTTCCCACCAATCACAAGGTATCAAATTGGCTGCGATACTGCTGGCTAACCTTGCTGTACACTTAACGATATAAATCAAAAGAGATAAACAACAGAATCTGACAGATCTGCCTGATGGCTGCTTTCACCCCTTAAATACCCACCAGAATTCAGTTTTATGATATGTATTTCAGTCCTTGGGGGTCATTCTGCCTGGGTTAGTGAAAAGAATGAGAACTTGATGGCAAGCTTTTTTTAATGGATGTGACTGCATGGCAGGTCTTTAAAGAACATAAACAACCATGAAATCTAACAGTAAATAGTGGCAAATTTAAGGACAGAATTATGGTCATCAAAACCTCCCTGCTGCTCCCAGACAACCTTCTTTGTGCTATGCAGAGGGCCAAATTTATCACTAGTTCAAGTCAATTATATAAGAAAATCAGTTACAAAATAATATAAATAATTAGAATAAATATAAAATAATTAATTTAGCCCAGTATACTGTGGGAAGGCATAGGAAATAGAGTAATGGGAGGACTGATGTTTTAGCATTATAAAGAACTTAAAGAAAACAGGTTTTATATTTTCCCCTAAGACTTCCAACAATTCTTCCCTTATACTGGTAATATCTGCATGTTATCATTCTTTAAGAAAATACTGAAGTTCATAAAATATAATTATAATAGTACATCCCTTTTATTTGGCTCATCTTTTTCCTTCAATCTTTGTGCCCTCTTATACAGCTCTAACTCACTGGGCTATCTCCTTTGTCAAAACTGCTTAGTATTTCTTTGGTGCATCATTCCAATCAAAGAAAGCAGAGACCAAGAATGGGAATGCACAGAATCATCCTGAAATAAATAACTGTAGGACTGATTCTGTAAGTGAAATGTCAGCAGCTCCACAATAGCTCCTAGCAAGCAAAGGGCCAGGATTTCAAAGACAGAAGGTGCATAAGAGGCAATTTTTTTTGTCTGCTCTGTACAGGCAGATAGACAATGTCAGAACTGGGATTGAGTCTGAAATATTGATATACAGCTATACATTTATTTGAGAGATGTCATCCCCTAGAAGGCAGTCAGAATACATATCTACTGCCTCTTTCTGTTCATTTCCACACTAGGAGTTTTATGGGTTAGCATTTCTTGGTCTACAAAGACTGCAACTGCAAATCTAAGATAACAACTTATATAGACATCGTGTACCAACCTTAGCTTAAAAGCATCGCTATCTTCTCTGCTAAACATTTGGCTCTTAAACATCAAACATTCCCCAGAGAACAACAAAAGCAGTGTAAAAACCAATTGGGTTCTATTTGCACTGTTTTGATAACAAACAAAGCTAGGAGAGAACAGCAGCTATTATCAGACATCTGTTCTAAGGAAGAAATTATATTTATGGCCTCAGGAGTATGTGCGGCTCAAATTACATCAGAGAAAAGGTCAGCATACTCTAGGTGTACAATTTTAACTCAGTTTGAGAAATCAACGCTGCTGCCCAGAAGCAGAGCTCTTGAAGCACAATTATACCGATGTGAAGGCTGAGATAAGACCAGATCTTCCTTGTATGCACTGCAAGAAGCAAAGGTACTGGAGAACTGCCCTTTGCTTACCTTAGAATGACAAAGTCTCGGACAGGATGAGGAGCCATGCTGTTCAAAACATACTGGTAAACTTCTGTCTGCTTGTCCAGGCTCTCAACCACCTTCCACTGCAAAAAGTCCTCATCCCAGAGGTGACGTTCTCTCAGCACTCTGTTCAGGACGACTGATGGGGGGGCTTCAACTTCCACCGAGGCTTTCCAAAGCCTCAGCGGGTTCCCATCCCCAACCTGGAGCAAAGCAACAAAGAACATAACCCCCCATAGTTTATATGCCTATGTTCAGCAGAGGATAACCACGCACAATATCTTGACATGGGTATCTGACTTCAGCTTAAAAGCATGCATATTTCCCTGCTAATCATTACTATTATTGCACATGCTGCTGCTCTACTGTATGTGAAAACATAGGTGTCCTAGTCCTGGATGGAAAAATGAAATGAAACATTACTTCTGCTCTCACACCAGTATATATCTGGACCAGTTTCCATACAGCCAGTGGAGCTGCTCTATTGTTTCTGGTGCGACAGCCACTTTTTTTTCAACCCCAAGCATCCTAAGTGTAATGCAGAATATGTGTGTGCAGAAGTAAAAACAAACATTAAGACTGAAACCCTAGGCTGAAATAAAGCTACCACCCTGGGCAAGCTGATGCACTAGCTGGGACTGAGGGTCCGTTAGTCCTCCTGGTTAACTGGTGGAAGAGCAGAACATACATTGATTCAGTTATGTATCAGGTACAGAGATGTTTGCTCCTCAAAATAGTTGCAAGGGAGGTACTGGGAGAAAGCCTTTCAAAGAAGGAACATACAAACTGCTTGCTAACCCTTCCCAGCGCACAGCTCCTGTTACTTGTTACACCTCCACAGCGTGCGATAAGGGGAGCGGAAAGCGCTTGGCCATGCATAAGATGAATGTCCTAAATTCCACACACAGCTTTTCTGCATGGTTTTAGGGGTTATATTTCAGGCAGCAAACAAATTAACTGTAAGCACTGGATCTTGCATGCCCTGCTTATCTAACTCCTCCCTACCCTAGCATCCTCACATACCATTGCTAGTGCTCCAGAAACCTCCAGCACCTCCCACAGACCCAGACCTGTGTTCCCAGAAACTCACCTTCCACCCCTCCCACCTTATATTATTTTATGTTGTTATAATTCCTTCTCCCCAAAGCTCCCCCAGGCCCCCTGCCCTGGAGCTCCAGTGACTCCCAGTCCCCTCTGCCATCTCACACACCCTTCACCTGCGCGTGCCCATACCCACTCCCTCCCCTCGCCCACATCCAACCCCACCTGAGCCGCGTTAGTCCCTGCCCAGCCTCCTGCAGTCCCTCCCCTGGAGAGGTCACTCACAGAAGCTGGCTGCAAACCACAGTAACTGGGATTTCTTTGCCTTAAAAGAGAGGGTTTGTGCTTTCCCAAACAGGGATAATGCTGCCTCCTGCACTCTCACCGTCCAGATCCCACACTACTCCCAGTGCTCATCCCCTACCTAACCAGTGTCACCCACCCTTAATCCATACCCTCCTCTTGCTAGCTGCTGCTGGTTTGCAGATCTCTGTTTTGCCGTTAATTTTGCAGCAGCCCTGAACTCCGTTGTCTGCAGGGACCCTGCAGCACCCTCCTCCTGGCTGCAGCTGTCTGGCTTTCCCTGTAGAAGTGACAGAGCCTGGAGCAACTTCAGAAATTTTGATACAAGTTGCAGATAGCAAAAACCCACTGGAAACAAAGACAAGAGGATCAGGGATAAAACTGGCCATGTGGCTGGCGTGGCTAAGTAAAGCCATGGGCAGACTGAAGGGTTTTTTTTTTAATACCTATGTTCTGGCTATGTTGTCCAAACTGCTGGCAAACAACAGGAGATGGTCAGAAATTTTGCCTGTCCCACAGTCAAAGAGCTTGCCCAGGTAATGTTAGCTGTTGTTTAAAGTCTCAGCTCGCTTGCTTGTTGCACTGTTTGCTGTATCACTTCCTTTACCCATTTTGGAGACCTTAGCTTGCTTTGTGTGCTTTTTCCTGGAATCTCATACTTGAATCACTATTATATTATATATTTAACTGCTTTTAGTAGTTTTTTATTTTTTAAAAAAATATATTACGTGCCTCACCAGACAGAAGGGTAAGTATTTAGCCATGCAAAAAGTCAGGGTGTATTTTGCTTTGGATTCTTTACTGCTTCTTCCATGTCTCCCCAGATTACCTTTTTGTAGGCAAGTTCTGTGTTTTCTATACTGGAACACGTGACCCATCCTTTGAATTTCTCTTTTGCTTCTTTTTGGAGATTCTGCATGAGACTTTCCAGGTACATCTGATAGTTCCCTCCTTCCTCATCCACTTGTTTCCCAAGCTCGTCCAGGGTGGGAGAATGCACTTCTGCGTCAACATAGGAGTTTCGAGACTGGGTGACCATCTCATGCGGGACCTGTGCCACAGAAGGGAGGGAAAACACACAGGAAAAACCTCCTGCTGAAAACTTTTTCTTAAGGCAATATATTTCTAGGCTGCTTGATCATTCAGCATCCAATTGCAATGAGCCTATGATCTGTAAAACAGATACCTAGTCCTGTCTTTGCTTCTTATGCAAGATGGGAAATCGAAGTAGCGTAATGAAACAGTCTGTGGCTCAGAATAGCACTACTCATGCAGAACCATATTAGACTGATCAACTGTACGTCAATACTCCTCTAGCCCCCAGAAATGTTGCCTCGTGCATCTGGGGAAAGGAGATATGAGCATAATCTCTCTCCACCTGCAGTGGAAGTAGTTGCAGGAATGACACTATTTCCCTATGTGGTTTTAACTTTGTTGCATGACACAGAAATAAAGTGTATCAGCTCTTCTTTTTGAGATGAATAAATTTTAATTGAGGTGTTAAAAGCACTATAATAAAATGAAATGTTAAACCAGCAGATTTTGATTTTAATTAGACTAAAATTTCCTAATCCAGTAACCTGGGTTGAAGACTGCGACAGAATAATTACCCTGCATTTTTAATAGTTGCAACTTTGAACGCTAGAAGGGAATAGTGATAAAGAAATGAGATAAATAAACTTTAGATGGAGTAAGTTTACAAATAAGTGAGGCACCATCAATCTCTGAGCTAATACAAGACAGAAAATGTAAGCATAAACATAAATACTTCAAAGGTTGCTGCATTATGTGGCCATGAATAATGCTGTTTGAGTCTCTCACTCACCTCAAAAAGTTTGTTGCATTCCATTATCATGTGAGCAAGTCCCTGAGTAGCTGCCAAGTTTTCACTGAGGTCCTTCTGATCAGGCTTCCCTGTCGCATATTTTTTCTGTATTACCCTGTAATTGAATTCAGTGTCTCAGGTAAAAAGAGCTGAATCTTTTTAACATGAAAGCAAACAGCAGCAGGATGTTCAGAACACCAGAGAGAAAAGCCTATCCTTAGTTTTTATTTATCACAAAGTTTATTCAAACTGTTGAGCCTTTTTTAAAGGAAAAGTAGTTACCTAAAATATATTTGAGCCAAACGTAAAAGCAGAAAAGGTTATGCATGTCCTGCACTAGGTATTGTACATTTTGAAATGGATTTCTGACAGACATCATGTACAGTAGTTTATGTTGTTACTGCTTAAAGTGCTTGCTCAGTCACTGGTTATACATGTACATGACTAAGAATCTCAGTGTACTCTGAACCAGATGGGTTCAAAGTCAGGATGGACATCAAGCTGGGACCACTAACATTTAGCAGGGTCTATGCCCTGTTCAGTCTACATTCACCATGTTACATACCACCTTAATGTGGCCTGAAATAAACTTGGTTTCCCAAGTGGCAGAACGTAGCCTGAAAACAGAGAGTGAAAGACCACTCACTGAAAATCTATGTATTCAAATCCTTTAAAACATGGTCATATTAAAATCTTTAAAACAAAATCCTTTGACTTCAACAGAGCAAAATCAGGCCCTTTCCCTTCACAGAAGCCAACGTTACTTATGCAAAACTCAGTAGTGCCCCACTAAAATGTTGCACAGAAAGCAGGCACTGCGTATTCACAACAGCCAGACAGAAATGCCTGCTGGGCTTGCGAAATGCGAAAACACCTTCTGTGCATGTGCAAGTGTGCTTATAGCTCTGCAGCACCGGCTTTTCCCTCTCAGTAAAGCTTCGCCCTGTGTAACATGTGCTGGAAAACATGCTTTGGAAAATTTTACTTTGCATACCTTTAGAAACACTGAAGCATAACTTTGTACTAAGGACATGACTATTTATAGTGTTGAGAAGAAACTTACCGTGGCGAGCTTTCCTTTTTCACTATATTGAGATGGAACAGGGAAGGAGCCAGGCAGACAGCTATGTTCATAGGAGTCATCTGATTCTCCTCCACAGAGGTGACGTCGCTCAAGAAGCACAGCAGGGTCTGCAAAACCTCCCGGTTCTCGTCAGACATCAGCATGATGGCTGCCTGCACCGCCTGCAGCCGCTGCTCCTTGGGGACATCTGAGGAAAGGCAAGTGACGTTGAGGGGGGTCAGTTGTAAGGTCAGGTAAGGAGCCAGAAACAAGATAAGAGTTTCAGACATTCACACTCTGGGAATGACTTTCTGAAGAGGCAGATGACAGGGGGACGAAGGGGCAAAGACCAGCCAGTTGTTGGAAGGCCGTGGCATTTGCTCCTCCAAGCACAGCTCTCCTAGCCAGGGTATGACATCTCTCTGTTCATTTGAAAGGCTCTTCCCCAAGAAAGAGACTGAACTTCATTTAAAGTTTATGATGGGAGAACAGTACTCGGTAATCATATCTTCAAAGGGTATTTTTCAGGTTTCTTTTGTCCCCTGGGAAGACAGTTGAGAAGCGTTAGGGAAGCATCGGGAAAATACTTATACTTGTGTCCTAAACCGTAAAAGAGTTTAATGAAAGCGGTAATGGATATGCTTACATAGTGCCTCAGACAGATTAATTTCTAAAACTACCATAAAAGTTTTCTCATTTTGGATTTGGAGCCCTCCTCTGGGTATTACATATGCTCTATATCATGAATGGAAGAAGAACTAAAGCAGATTCACAGTAGAGGGAACAGCCAGCTTTTAAACTCTGCCTGCTAGCCTTGTATGAGCACTTTATTTTAAAAGCTTTAAGACACAAATGACAAACTGAACACAGCCCAATGCTTCTGACTTTCTAGAAGTGGCAAGGACAGGTCTTTCTGAGAAGTCAGAGGAGCCTTTGCTAAATCCACACAATGTGTCTTTTTTCCTCCCATAGCCTCCTGCTACTCCCTCACCTGTACTGCTGCACTGGTGAGTGTGATGGATAGAGAAGACCAGCCAGCCCTTCAAGTCATAAGTAAACATTAGGCAATTGAGTGTTTTAGGAAAATGGAGCAAGTTTCATAAATGCTATGCCATATACACTACTACAGTAATCATCTCATCCCCAGTGTTACAGAAATCAATCCATTCTGGATATATGAAGAAGGTCCTGGATATATGAAAAAGATCTTCAGTGAGACCCAGAAAATCAGAAATCCCTTGCCAATAGACTGAGAGGAAAAATCCTTTCTAACTTCACATTAATAATTTGTTAAACAGGATGAAGGGGAGAAAAACTCCCAGCTACAGATTTATTTAATTGCAGACATTATGAAAGACGATTGGTATCCCAGAAATTTTCAACATTTTTCTTTCTGTGAAAGGAGTTTTGACAGTACTATCTAAAACAGAAAAATATATTTGTTGTTGGACACACGGAAGAAAACCCACTGCTACTCATTCTTAATTCAAACATTGGTCTCCAGCATCTACAGAGCCCATCTTTTCCTGTTCCCACCTTGGTTCAAACAGACCCATCCTCAAGCCTTTCTGAAATCCTTTAAAGTAGGGGTGTGTTCAAGAAGAGCATTCCTAGCGCCTTATTTCCTCCCTCTAATCAGCAAAACAAAGAGTTCTTCAGACTTCTCATTGCACATAGGGCTACAAAGTCAGCCCGTGCCCCTTTTTACATGTTTGTTAGCTGATAGCAACGTTTCACCTTCCAGCCTTGTGGCTGTGGTGAATCCTAATGCCAGGCTCCCGACTCGGAAATGGGGAGTCCTTCTGGCTACAGCCCTAACATGCCAATGACATCGAGACCTGCCACGTCTCTCTTCCTTTGGCAAGGGGGTAGTTTACTTGCAGTCTCTCCTGTGCCAAGATAGGACATTCCCAATTTTCATTGAGCAACAGTTTAAAGGTGTTTTGTTTCCAAGGAGAAGTAGAACATGTCCTTCCAGTGGATAATCTTCTCCTTGCCCACTTCACTATGGGATTGATCGTGATTGCCATTTTATTAGCACCAAGGGTTTCTGTTGTGTTTCTGAACAAGCTCATTGACGTGTGCACAGGCAGACAAGACCTGCAACTTGTAAAGCAGGAAAGAAGAGGGGGAAATGATGGTCCAGTGCTAGGCGCCAGCTGTTTCAGTTCACTTGTGTCTCAAGACATATGTATGACCAAATCCACCACATTTATTTCTAATGCTGTCTCTTACATGCAGGATCACAGCATTTCTCTGCCAGTTACAGACACTATGATGTTAAATACATTAGTGACTATGCGCCGCAGACAGATTTTTACAGTAAAGGGAGGCTACGGAAGTAACTTAGATTCTTTAGCACTGGGATTATACAGTGTTTAAAAATGGCCTTCTATTGTTTTGGCAGCTGAAACATCTGCAAGTGAAAAGATGAGACACACGTCTCTAGCGCTTCCAATTATTTGGCTTAGGCTGGCTGGGTATGCTTCTTCTGTATCTGCCAGAGCACTGGCTGACTGGCCTTCATAATGGACGTTGTCAGGACAAAACTCTAATTCCTCTGGCTTTTCAGTGTTTTCCTCATTGTTTATTTCTCCCTCAGTCTGGAGAGCAGATACACAGCCATTTCCTGATTTACAGAGATTTTCATCATTCTAATGCATTTGAGTCTCAAATTTTGCTGAAGACTGCTTATGCCGAAATGAAAAGAAAATCCTCTGGTTTTCCTCTTTCTCTGTGAGATCATTATATAAAAGCTGAGGATCTAAATTAAGGCAGCTTGTTTCTTGCATGTGCATTTTATTGACTATAATGAAAAAGCTATAATGTCTATGAAAAGACTGTAACCAAAAGTCACAGCACAGAAAGGGGCTGCACAGGCACATGTTCTCATGGTCAAGTACCACTTCTTCATACCCAGAAGACTCACTTGTATTGAGATGTCTGCATGAAATGGGCCCACAGTTTAAAGAAATCTGACAAAAATGTGTCAGCCTTCACACTTTTTATGTCCATGGCAGCCTGTCCTTCTGGCTTCTTTCCAATGTGAGGCTGATATTTTCAAAGCTTCTTAAGATTTGAACACTGTTTTCCCATTAAAATTGCTAGTATTTTGACACTGAAACCTTTAGGTGGTTCTAAAAATCTCTTAGTGAAAGATTTTGAGGGCAGAGAGGTTCTTTTACACATCTCAAAGGCCAGCAGAAAGAAACCCACCCAGACAACATACCAAAATTATTTAAAATATATTATTATATAATACATGGTATCTTTTAATGGTTTATAATGATAAAAATATTGCAACTTACATTGGTAGATGTGTAGAAAAGTCTCTCCCAGCTTACTTGTGAGCAGAGGTTCCGGCAAATCCCTGAAAAATTGCTTTACCATGTCTGCCACATCATATGCTGACTGGTCTTCATAGCTGACATTTTCTGGGGAGCTCTCATTCATCTGACGTAGGGCCTGGATTCGGGACTTCACTCCAGATTTTCGAAACAGACCCACCTAAAAAAGCACCATGTTGAATTGGGTAAAAAGAAAATGTTACTAAAAAAACCAAAATAATAATAAAAAATATAATCTATTACAGGGGACTTTCATCACGACCAAAGCTTGGAGCTTGGGTTGCTTATTTTATTCTAGGCAGGAACAAGGAAAATGTGCAAATGCAATGGTCATGACTTGCCCGCATATCCTGTAGGCAAGTGCATGCTCTCACAGCAGGATTGTGAGAGTTAATAATGCTGCTACTCCATATCCCATCCTACAGGGAGAATTCAGAATGCATGTGGTTTCCCTGCTGCCTGAAGAGTTTAAGCAAGATGCTCAGCTGATATAAATCAGTGTGGCTTGCTTGGCTTGGGTGACTGTCTGTTGATTTACTCCAGCTGAGAGTCTGGTTCCTCATGTTTATTTGGGTATATATTTTGAAGACTAACAAGAAAATATTATGCTCAGCTAAGTGATAAATGCTGTGGCAAAAGATTAGTACATCCTGGTAGAGCTTTAAAATTGAGAGCAAATCTATTTTTTCCCCTTCCGGCTCTCCGCTTCCAACAGTTCCCCCAAATCCCACTGAAAACCCCAGTTTGAAAGCAGGGGCCACAGAGGGATTACTTGTGCAGTGTCACTAAGACACTGTTTTTATCCTGTTTGCTTTCTATTCTAAAGGAAGCGGTAATTCTTCAAATGATGCCTTCATGGCAGCGCTGCCCTTTCACGTCCTTCTCGTCAGTGGAATTCCCCTGGGGCGAATTCCTGAGCCTCAGCCACGTTATTTATTCCCAAGTGAGTTTACAGCATTTCATTTGGGAAGTGTTAGCACTGTTTTCCTTTAGTTTTGCAGGGGAAAAGGTGAAATATTGAGAAAGACCTATGAAAAAGGCATATTTCAGGTTTCGAATTACAGACTTCTGTTCCTCCATGCCTACTGTCTTGCTGGTGGTCAGCTCAGCTTTCTGTGTGGCATAGTCCACCAACAAAAATGTGTAAAGGCAAGGAAACAGTGCCTTCTGGCCGCCTTCCCCTTACTTCTGTCAGCACAGAGTTCACGCAGGACCCTTCTCTCCCTTGAACACCTCCCATGCTAAACTATACAGTATTTAGGACTTTTGTTAACTTGCACATTAATAACGCTAATTACATAAATCACACACTGTGCAGCTCTGTTGGAGAATGTATTTATTTCTATGAACTGCTACACCAGATTGGCTGTGAGGCAGCTCTTCTGCTGCATCTTCTTATTGATGAATTTAGCATAACTTGTGAACTGGATTTATGGGTAGGAAGCAGAGAACTGGAGTGTGCCCTGTGTACATGCTGGTGAACTGTATTTCTGTTCACAAGTGAAGCTCTGCTCTTTGTTTCTAAGAGAATACAAGAAAGAGCATCCAGCTCTTTTCATCTGGTTTTCCCTTTCCCTTTCTCTTCTTTTCATATCCCTTTTCCTCTTAGAAATGTGTGCTGAAGATGCAGAAGGATACATGCTAATTCTATCAAAAAAATACAGTTGTGGCATGTGGTAGATAAATGTGAGAGCAGAGGCTCAGTTCTCTGCTTTTGATGGAAAGCGTCCTTGCTGGTATAAAGAATCTTTAAAAACTTCCAGCTAAGTCTGATTTGAGACGTCAGACATCAGATCTCACCTGTGCAGTCCCCCGCTGCACATCATTCTGCCACTCTTGATCTCTGTTTCTGTTTAATGGTATTTATCCAGACTCCTATTTCCCTTCTTCTTGGAAAAAATCATAATTAATCAAAAGAGGACAGTTCTTCACTTGATAGAACAAGATGTTTTAGTCTCTGTTCTGTAATATTACAGACTCATTCTGTAAATAAAATGGGACTATAAATCCAGTGATTTATCAGAGGTTAGTCTGGCCCAGTCTCTTTATTATCCTCATGCTGTGGATCCTCTGCCCTGCAAGCAGCCATGTGATGCATGACAGAAATAAAGATACAGTTGAAAAAGGCAAAGCAGTTTCTGTTTCACAACCTGAAACTGAATAATATATCCTACAAATAATGGTGAGGCTCCTCATACCATCTCAGAGATTTCAGTGCCAGGAGTCAGACCTTACAATGATTTAGGGCAACCTCAGCTTTACCAAGCGCATGCAGTAGAAGCTCTGATGCCTGTTCAGGACTCCAGACTGCCTTCTGCTGTGCACAGAAGAGACACATAAGCAAGATGCTGGAGGAGACTGTAAGCTGCTCAGACCTCTGGCGAGGCATTAGCAGACTATGAATTAAATGGGAACAAAGGAAGTGACAGTAAAGCAGAGAGGCTGAATTGCCTGGAGGGTTTTGGCCTGGAAAGGGTTTGGGTGGGAAAATATTTTAAACGGCCCCAATCTGTACTTCTCCTTCATTTTATATTCAATATTTTCCCAATTCCATTCTGAGTGGAAATTCAAGCTGGGTTGAGGTGGGCCTCCACATAGCTCTGATGTTTCCTGGGAAGTAAACCCTCCCTCTTAGAGCAGATACTTGTCTGAGACTGCCCATGGACATGCCTTTTGAACTGCCTCAAACCTCTCAAGAGCTTTTTCTTTATCTTTGGTTTTACCCTCCGTTACTTTCTCCCTCATTTATCCCCCCCTCCACCTTTTCTCTTTCTTCCTATTGCTCTGCTTAGCTGAAAAGCCCAACCCTATCCCCACATCTGCTGTTCCTCATACTTGGTCAAGTGTCTTCTCCTCCAATCCCATCAGAGGTTCCAGGTTTGCTGCATTATTTTTCTTCCTACTCTGGGTTTCCCAGCCAATACACAAACCCAGATTACCAGTGATAACCAGGGCATGTTAGCTGTTGAATGTATTTCTTCTAGTTGTCTCTATGCATCTTCCCTTTCCATCCCCCATTAATACATTTCCAACAGGCTATTAATTCCACCCTTCAGCTCCCACACTACATATGACAGGCACAACTTGTACCCTCACTTTCAACACCCTGGGGTTAGACGTCAAGGTCTGACCACTACAGGATCTCTTCACAGAGAGGAATGATAGGAGGGACCTGTGCATCCCCACCGACTGTAAAGGGATACGGTTGTGATTCACAGCAAGGCATTTAATTTTTGGACTTCCACTTTGGGGAAGATGACTGTCACCCAATAAAACAACCTGAACAGCAACCTGAACAGTGGTCAGAAAATGGAAGGATTCAGAACCGATCACTTCCACTCTTTTCATGTGCTTAGGACTAGGAAAGCAGCAAAGCCTGAGGAGTAACATGCTAGTTGCTCCTTTTGAACTTACAACTATCTAAAAGCAGTTACAGAGGAGTTCATATGACATGAGGTCAGTAATTGCAGAGGACTGAATGCAATCAGCTAGGGTGTCTCTCCCAGTCCTATGTTCATAAAGACACATATCCTCATCCTTAGGGGGAGAACAGTAAAAATATGCTTGGTATGTCCCTGCTCTGTAGCTAAAGGGAATAAAAAAAATCTGAAATACTTTGAGCATGAGGGTCTCCCAGCTGGCTTCTTGCAGCTAAGAACACTATAAAAGGAAAGGTACCATAATGGCTTTGGCATTGAACCCCTGCTGACCTAACTCTATCTGGATATATCTGACTTTGTCAACAAAATACTTTGAATATTGTGCTGAGTTTGCTCTCTGTTCTCTGACTTTTCTTTCTTTGCTAAGTAAATAAAACCTTTTGTACCATATCTTGTGAAATGGTGAATGCAGTTAACCCTCAGTGGCAACAGGCAAGCATAAGCAGTGCAGATACAGGTAGAAGCTGGGAGTCCTAATCTCTTCCCAGGCCTGATTCAATAGATATCAAGATCTCGTGTATGTCTTTGAGGTAGGCTATGGTATACAAATGAGCAGGACTGTTTTTTGTAGCTACAAGAATTCAACAGATTAGCTGGATACAAATCTCAAAATGGCAAACTATTGGGATTGGCACCAAATATCAAATCACCAGAGGAGATCTGGCCCAACACGAGATACAACAGTCTTCACATAATTCTGGTATTAAGTACAAAAAGGTTCACCATTGCTTACTTAGGGTGGCTTTTCAGAAAAAAGATCAACGGAGTCCCTGAAGTAAAGTCCATACCTGATCTAGACAGTTGCTCCGTAAGTAGCGTAGCGCTTGTTGTATGCTCTGGGGAAGAGGCTGTCCTGTTCTCTGGACATGGACGATCAGGGGCACACCAAAGACGTTCTTGTCCTTATAGTCAGGGACTTTCATCCGCTTCATGAACTTTGGCACAGACCTGAAAATTAACATGAATATGCTGCATGAAAATATCAGAGTATTTACACAGTCTCTCTGAGTAACACTTCTGGCAGAAATGGGTAACTGGGGCCTTTTTTATCAAGATGGTAAAAAAACATTCCACACACAATACACTGACACTTTACAGTCTATATAATTGATGGATATCTTAACAACTTTTACAAGTAGATGGCCTCTGGCTCTAAAATATAGCATAACTATTTGTTCTGACAAAAACCTTTTACTATACAGTTGTCATCCAGCTGAAGCCAACATGGTTTAAAGGATGCATTAGGGACTCAAAGGAATGGCCCAGCAAAGCATAGTGGACAGGGTATCTGAGAGAAAAGGAGGTTCACTCCTCTAACACACTGAACAATTTTTATACTACCAGTTACATGATTTAGTGTCTCTATTAACTAAGAATCTACAGTAATAAATGATGGTGGAAAATCCCTGCATGGCAGATTCATCCCTGGTGTTATATGATTTATTTTAGTTGAGTAACCAAAGAGAAGCTGGTGAGCTTGCTTTCTTCCAAAAATGATGGTGAAAATGAGAACAAACTGGATTCTCTTTGTGAGAGTCATGACTGCAGTGGAATTAAAAAAAAAAAAAACAAACAAAGAGGATGAATATGACCTGAATGTGACAAAGACTTTTCTCATCTGTGTGGGAAGGAGACAAAACTTGGATTAAATGACCTACTGAAGGAGTACAGCATATAACTTTAGAGCTATTTAGCGTTCCACTTCTATAAATCCTTAGAGACTGATTATACAAACTGAAATACCTGTTCAGGAGGGAAAACCTCTGTACAAACAGCAGGATCCAGAATTTGTTGTATTCTAGTCTGCTTATTTGGACTTGGTTAAGGTGAGATTCATTTCAGCATGGACGTTATCAGCTAGCCACAGGGAGCTGCACCAAAGGAGAACAGTGACCTGAGGGTTCATCTTTCTTAGTGAATTCTAGCTCTCCAGCAGAGATTTGAAAGGAGTTAGCAGTCCAGACTGCCTCTATACCCACCATGCAGTGAGGCACCTCTGGAGGGTGACCCAAACCCTCAGCCTTGGATAGAATTAGCTGTTCTTCGGAGTTGCCCGTCTTTTTCCACTGACCACAACAGCCGACCAACTTGCTCAGATTAGACTTGGAACTTTTTGGTGTGGCTGATGTCAGTGAGGTAAATCTCAGATGTATCTGTTTTTCCATTTCTAAAAGAAAACTTGTCTTATCTGGCTCACAGCTGAATTTAGTGGGATTCTGGTGAAGCGCTTTGAACATGGAAATCACAATGTAAATGTCACGTCGTATTATTTTTGGACTCAGTGCCTCTGAAGGTTTCTGTTACCCTTTTGATTATTTCTTGGATACTTACAATCTCTTATCTGTGCCCACTTCCATTCTGGTATACCTCACTCTGTGTGGCCCAACAGGGTTCGTACACTATTAAACATGCAGGTTTCTCTAGCAGGTTGCTACTGAAGGAGCCACACTGCCAGCATTCATGTCCACCTGCCCTTCTGCCCTGGGTGACCACGTAGCTGTTACCCTCTCACATGGGTCCAGGCCTAGGCTAAAGCTTGCATCTTTTGATCTGTACAGAAAAGCCCTGTAACTGTTCTAACACCTCTTCTAAAGCACAAACAATATCAAATACATGAAGTATCAGCAGCAGCTGTTTCTTTTCCAATCACAAAATGAGTTCTGGGGAAGACTTACTGTAAACATTTCCTACTTTTAATCACTCTGTCCTACTCCTGTTTATTTTTCTGGAACTGGAGCATTGTGAGAGAGGCTGAGGTTGTCTGTTAGAGCACAGGAATGAAGTCAAATGTCCAGGATCTATTTCTGACTTTGCCACTGAGTCACTGAGGCAGCAGTGGATTAAAAGGGACAGTTTCAGATTCTACAGCTGAAGTCAGTTGTTCCTCCTGATTGCATTTACTGAATTTACTATCAAAATAACAGCATTAGGAGAAACTGTCCTCTTCTTAAAATATCTCTTTTCCAGTTATTGATGGCACTCACCAGGTCCAGCCATGTTTGTTTGACATGGAGTACTTTTCCATGATGGCAGTAAGACGAAGCAGCGAGAATTTTTGCAGTAGATTCAGTTGGGCTGCTGACTGATTGCTGATGTGAAGTGATGCAATGGAGTGGCTCAGGTGATGAGAGATTTGGAAACTATGCCATCGTAATCGCCTTTAGCAAAAGAAACAATAGAAAAATCAGACAACCGCTTTAACTGGGCAGAAAAAGATACTGTGAGATAGGGCTGGGCAATATACAAAACATACGTAAACATACACACACACATTACTGCTCATAGTGTGTCAAATAAAAGAAAATGTAGCTTGGAGGCAAATAAAACAATTTGCTCAATCTCTTTAGTTTGGGAGATGTTTTGATTTTTTAACATTAGATTCACAAGCGAGTGTGGGTCCTGTCCATGTACTTGGGGAAGCAGCGCTGCCTGCTGCGCCCTTTAGCCCACACACTTCCAACAGGATGTGAGAGATCCAGACTCAAATGTTCTCTCCCTGACTCAGAACTGGGATTTGACGCCTGGTCCCTCATCTCCCAGGGGACTGGCCTGACCACCAAGGTATTTGGAGATGAGGTTCTCCAAATATCTCTATTATTAAACACTGAAGGACTTTTTCAAGAAGGGACTGAACCCTGCGTCTCCTTGGCAAGAGCCGTAACCACCAAGCTATTGACCCACTTGCATCTTCTCTTTACTCCAATGCACTTTCTCTATATACTGGATGCATTGGAAAAAAAACATCATTTCAGTTTCTTGTTTTGCTAAACAAGAGGCTCGAATCCTAAAAGCTTTGGCAATGCTCTTTCGCTCAGTAGTTTCCTTGAGTTCACTTGCTTGTGATGGTGGTGAGCAAGCGTGGGCAGCAGTAAACCATGGCACGGCAGAATCCTCTGTGAGGACGTGACAAGACTGGTGGCAGATCAGAAAACAGCAGGTATTTTCTCACTGCTTTTGCACAATCAAAGCCACCATACACACAGCAGTATGGATCCACAAAGGCCTTTACCCAGGATCATGCTCCCTTGGCTCAACATGAACTCATCCCTCTGAATTAAAATAGGTCTGCAAACTATTAACAAAACCCACTTTTCACTTTTATTAAGAAGCTAATTGTATACCATGATTTCATCCCATCATGTAAGGGACTGAGGCAGGGTAAGGCACAAGGGGATACATTTTTAAAGCAGACCAGTGCATAAAAACAGTGCACAAGGCCATTGATACATAAATACTGGGGTGCGTAACTTCAAAGACAAATTGAAAATACATCTCACAACATATACAGGGTCCTACTATGTAATCAGTCAATCAAGAAAGAAAAAAATGCCTGAGTTTGCTCTTTTAAACCAATTCTCAATTGATTCCACATAAGAATTTCCATAGCAGGGCATCCTTTCTCCCGAAGTCCCACCCTTCTCTGGGAAATCCCCATGCCCGTACAGGATAAGTACAACTGTAATGATACCCTGCACCTTCTGACTCCCAGGCCGAGAGCTTCTGCTTCATTATGGATGTGTGTGCAATCTGTGGACTGGTGTACAAAATTTTGCTACCTACCTGCTTGGCCTTGTGAGCGATGCTCCCACTCCAGAGTCTCTCCTGTCCCTAACACCAGTGGCTTCAGATTCATTCAGGGATGTTCCATCTCTGTCCATGTCACTTGGTGTGGTCCGGCCATCAGAGACAGAGTTTCCTTCAAAATCAAGAGTGATCTGTGTAGGTGACTGGAAAGGCAATGATGGAGATTCCCTGGCTGACACATCGTCAACTGGCAGACCGGGCAACACATTCTTTGACCAGCCATCTACCACCTCCTGGAGGCCATTGACATGTTGCAAAATGTCATCTAAATGAGGAAAAAGGACATCTTTCTCTAAGTCCAGGAGGTCCCCAGTACTAGCATACAAGTGTGAACCTGGCACATTGTCATAAATACTAATTCTGCTCTCTTTAGGACAGCAAGCCATCAATCCAGACTCTTTTGGAGTAGAGCAGTTCTGCTTTCCCAACGAGATGCTGCCTGTCCTCCAGTTTACACTGTTACTGTTGTCTGTAGGTGAGAGGCTTTCAATAGAAAGTGCCTTCGGGAAGGTCCCCGGTTTGTGATCCTTGGGAATATGCACAACCAAGTTCTCTTGGGAATGAAATTCATTTTTGCGGTTTTGGTCCACGACTTGCCGTAAGGCTGTTCCTGCCAAAACATCTAGGTCCTCCAGGTACATCCCACCTCTCTTGTTTGCTTCATGACATTTGCGTTCCTTCAAACACGGTGTGCTCACCCCACTGCTGCTGTTTTCAGACTGACTGCTGTCACTGCTGGATTTGGCAGAAAAGGAAAGTCCTCTTTTGACTGAATCTTGTCCTAAGTTTTGGAGATTGCCATTGACTATCTCTACACAGTGCATATCTTTCAAGGATTTCGGCTCATACTGGAGAACAGGTCCACTTATCTCTAAAGGACCTGTTCTTCCCGAGCCTTTTAGTTTTCCATGCACACCTTTTGCTTTTAGTGTCTCCATGCGTTTCAGAAAGGTTTTTGCTTTGGTTCGTGTTGGTTTCTCATTCTTCAGGTTGTCCTTGAGGGGCAGGGCGGTGTTTATCGCAGTGGAGTCTTGCAGCAGTGTGCTTTCTACATCATGTTGGCCAGAGCAGTCGCAGGTCTCCCGGGCAGCGCTGCTGGTGCCGGATTGACTCCTGTTGTCACTTCCCCCACTGCTCTCACTGTGAATAGATGAGACCTCAGGTTCACTCAGATCTGTAAGGACACTCTCGCTGCTTGTTGTATTTTTCATTTTAATGTCCCCAGCAGATCCATGTCTGTCCGATCGGTGAAGCAAAGCATCAATGTCGTCCACCCGAGACCATCGTCTGCTTGTTCTTTGGAAAGTCCATTTATTACTAATAGCACAGAGGTCTTCTTCATCTGAATCTTCACTCTGCAAAACAGCAAGTGGCACATGTTAAAAGCGGGTGCTTTTACTCATTATTTGAATTAATGTGGTTGTGCTGCTCTTCCATGTGAACAACAGGTGGTAAAATCTCCCTGAACCTAGTTTATGAAAGATTGGTCATCAGTCCTTTCATAACAGCCTCTACAACTTAATTGTAAAGACCGCAGCGAACATCTTAACAAGTCAGAAATAAAAGCCTGATCTCTGTTAGTGAGCTCATGAGTCCCATCAGTGCCTCAGCTACTGTGGGGCAGATTGCCTGTGCACTCAGCTGTGTAGGACTGATGCCCATGGTGACTATTTAGAAAAAAAAAGGGGGGGGGCGGGATTTGAAAGGTTCAAGTAGAGGGATCCTAACTTGCAAAGATGGTGTTGAAATACACATGATAAACACTGGGAAGTAGGTGGATACTACAGCAATGTGAACCATTTAAGAAACCAAGACATCAAATACCCAGCACTGCACTTAGTTTTGCAGTGAGAACTAAGCAAACATGTGTAAACTTCACAGACCACATATATCTAACAAGATTTATGTTTCAGGAACATAACTACAGGTGAATAGCCACAGTGCTTAAAATAGCAATAAAAAAATAGTATCTGGAGGTCTCTTAGGTTGGGTCTGAGTGTAGGCAACAGCAGGCAGTGGAGGCAGCTGTGGAGGTGTGGGGAGGAAAAGCAGCCAGGCTCAGTCCTGGATGGGGCCGCATCTGCAGTTGAGGTGAGCTTTCCTACAGTGGCAACCACTCTCTTCATTGCCTTTGCCATCAAGGGCACCCCAAAGTTGGTGACCTGCAGCTTGTCCCACCATCTCTGGCTTGCCCCAACCTCTCCCGAGGCAGCAGCAGCCCCACAGCCTTTCCTACCCTTATCCCTCAGCCTGGGGGGGCACACAGAGTTGTGCTTACGTTTAGGCAGCTCCAGGAGCTACTCTGCAATGCAGACAACATGTGCCTTGAAAAAAAAAATGGACAAAAAAAGCTCCCCCTATGACATTTTTCTCATCTGTTTGCTCAAACAAAAAAGATATATCTTCAGCATGAAGCGCGCAGTCAGTGTCGGACTCACTGTTCTCTGGGGATGCGACGCCCACAGCTGCTAATGAGTATCCTTCCCGTGACTTTGAGCTGGGTTTATACTGCATTATTCTTGTACATTTGTTTTAAAGCAGAACAAACTAACTTCACCTACATGACATCCAAACAGCTCTTCACATTCTCGGAAGCAGTATGAAGGCAGTAAAATATGACAAGCTGTCAGACTAAAATGAGGTGCTAAACCAGAAAGACTATTTTGGGACTGGAAAAATTCTCATTTAAAAAGTCTATTATTAGAAGTATTTTTTGATGAAGTTTTGATGGTAAAGTTATCTCCCATCTCTGACTAGATCTCCGCCAGCCTCTCTAATTGAAAAATGTAAAATAAATTTTCCAAGAACACCCAAAACCTTAAATAATATGAAACCTCAAAAGATGGAGATTGGGATCAGTGGCATGCCAGGTCTCACTAATGCCATAAGCTTTTGCCAGTTTATTCATGTCAGCCAGATATTTTAGATCACGTCCAAATCATAAAGTAAAATACACCTATGAAATTTTGGGTTTAATCATTCCTCTTTTATCTGTTAACAATGAGGTGTGCAGTGGTCCTGCAGCTGATGTTAGTTCACAGGAATGAATGGAGATCTTAGTTCTGTGGCTAGCTAGAGAGAAAAATTAAGCAGCTAGTGAAGTGTCAGAAAAGGGGGCTAGAAAAGGCTAAAACTGCTTTAGCCACTTTGTCTGCAAGGAAGAAAGGGTGTATCAGATGTCTCTACCCTCGTTTTAGCTTCACAGTTTGCTGTATGCATATACGAAGTGAAGGACTGCACAGACTCAGGCACTTAAAAATCCATCTATTGTGGTCTTAGTAGTGCCACAAAGTGCGTATTTTAACAACCGCAAGGGCATGTACTTTTAAATATTTAGCAGCGGTAATTATACCTACAAAGCAAACCACCACTGAAGTTCTGATGGCACCAGCCAACAGGCTAAAAATATTTTTTTGTAATTTATTGTACATCCCAATACGCCAAAGGAACCTTAAAGAAGACTCTCGGCTGACACAAATCCCTGTAGTTGCAGTGACATTACAGGATGAACTGCCAGGATTTAGCCTGTATTTTCTACAAGCTGGAATCGATTAAACTAGCCAACGTGGTAGAGACATTGTGAAAAACACCAAGAGGAGAGCACAGAGTAGGAGACAGAAATAAACATAAATTCAGTGGTAAATACATTTTAAATCATTTTTAGAGGAAAGTAAGTTTTGAGATTTTTTTTGAGAAAGTTGAGAGAGATGAACAGAAATGGTAGTAAACAAGTTTTGCCTTTAACCACAACAAAGGTTGGATTACATTCTGCCGAAAAACCATTCAGAAAATGCAGGGGGGGTTCAGTGTCAAAATTTGCAGCTCAATAAAAAATGGTTTAGTTTTGTGGCTTTTTTAAATTGGTAACGAAACATGCTTGTGTTTCATCAGAAGCAATATCAGACAAATGAAATAGCTAGATATTGAAATGCTGCCATAGTGACTCACTCCAAATTCAGCTGCACTGTGAGTCCTGTGACATAATGTGCTTTTCTTTTGATGGAATCAGTAGAAATTCTGCAAACCACGAACATCCTGAATGACCCACTGTTCTTGTTAGATATCAGTATGCCCTGACAAATAAGACTGTCCTGAAAAAAATGCAGAGAGCACTTTGCCAACTGACATGTCACCAGCTATAGGGACAGTGGATCAAGACTAGGTCTGAAAGCAATGATTCATCTTACATAGGCAGAGCAGACATCTTGGAGCAGTGACGGTATACTTCTACTGACCTAGGGTGAAATCAAGTGCAAGGCTTTGGAGTGTATTCAAAAGTCCATTTAATACCATTTTGTTTGGGAAGACGAGAAGGGGCAAGTTTCTTGAGGAGTGACTGATAACATATGCCAAAGAGAAAGAGGTTTTGATTCACAGATTCGTCACAGTGGATTTAAAATAGCACAGCTTTTTGACTGAGGGTGTACTTGCCTGAGATACAGAGGGATGCTAACAAAAGGCAAAAATCTGTTTTATTTGCGGTGGAATTCTGCCACATTTTTCCAGCTGGGGGCAGGAATTCTCATAAATCGACAGCTGCAGAAGGCAGTTAATCCAAAGTCTAATCTCTGTCTGTCCAAATCGCTTACGGACGTTATTTGCAACACATACACGAGGATTTCTGTATGCATCTCGACGAAGCCAAGGGGAAGAGAGCAGCCCACAGTGTAGACAGTTTGGGTGGGAGAGCGGGCGGTGGGGAACGCTTACGCTGTGCTGGCTTTCACAGTAACCTTGCCCGGCAGCTTGCTTGGCCATATTTTGATGAATCACCCAAGCAGCTGTGCTAGCCTTGTGCAAACCTGCTATGCTGAACCTCCATAGCAAGCTGATTTTGCATTTTATTGTTCAGATCACCCATACAGACTATTAGGAAAGGCAGTATCTACCGCAAAAAAAGTTTGCTTCCTTCAGTGTTCAATTCCAGACCCAATTTCCAGCTTTTACACTTGCATTTATATTTCCTCCTGTCAGCAGTCTTTCCTCCCTCTTCTCTCTCCCACATTTTCTTCTACTTTCAGGTGCTCTGTATCTGTCATCTCAAACCTCCTTCATGCCCTTTTTCTCTACATTTTTCTGTGCTCTGCTTCTTCTTGGCCTTGTGTGGGTATGGACCCAAGTAGCTTCTGTCCCTCTGAAAGAGTACCAAGCAGGGCGGTCCCACTTCCATAGCAAATTAATGGTCATTGGTAAGGAGAGCAGCTGAGGGCTTCAATCCGTTCAGAACAGGGAGTAGTGGTAGCAAAAATCAATAAAACCCAAAGATGACAAGAAAATTCTCCTTTCTTTAACCCAACATAATCAGACACTTAAAGAAGTAAGCAAGCAAGCATACAAACCTCACACTGAACTCAAAATATTTGTTGAAGAGAAGGAGAGGAGCTAAACAAAATTTCCAGAGGACAATCAGTGTTCACTGTATGTTGCTTTTCATAACTCTGCCTCTTGTGCAGCTCCAGTATCTCTGCTTGAACAGAAGCACACAAGCTCGTGGATGCAAACCAGACACCACTCCAAGCCATTCAACAACATAATCAATTCAGTTAGTTTTTGCTGAAGGACCTCAGCCTCCTCCTATAGTGCCTACCTGCCCAAGTCATAAAGTTATTGTGTAGTCAGGGGATTTTGCAATTCCCTCTCTCAAGTATGATGTGGGTGTTTGATGTGAAAGTGTTGGCACTTATCAAAGAAAAGAAAAACCCATCAGGTCTGAAGCAGTGAAGAGGAGAGGTCCCCGTGGCTCCAGAGTGGAAAAAATGCAAGCTAAAAAGGCTACCTACACAGAGGAACAAATGGGCATGTGCCAAAGGCAGAGTATCTGGACATTAAAACCATTCTTTGTTCAAGTTCCCTCAAACAGTGAATAGAGTATGAATAGACAGAATCTGCAAAGAAGCCAAAAATGCAACTCTCAGAGGTAGTTTTTAAAAAACATTAGACAAACATTCTAAGGAAGGAAAAACAGACAGCAAGATTTCTCAGAGTCAACAACTACCGTTGTACACTACTGAAGAGCTTGGAGGAATTTGTGACCCGAAAACTAAACGTTCAACAGTTAATGTCAGACATGTTACAAAACTCTCAAAATCGACAGGCAGTTTCTGCAGTCCTTGCTGAAACCCTTCAAGCTCAAATAATTCCCATGTTACGCAGGAACTTGTAAGGATGACAGAGTTTATTTTCATGTTCTTAACTGGGAATAAGTCAGTACAAGAAATAAAGCAAGCTATTGTTTTCATCTGAGCAGCTTCCATTTTTTCCAAGCAGGATTTTCCATTGTGTACTCACATGGCATTGGCAAACAAGCCAGTCTAATGAAACCGCACTGTCTTTTCACCCGCTAACTTAAATTGCACATACATACATTTTTCAGTACTGTGTGTGCCCTTTTAACACACGTAGTATTGTTCCTGCTGTATTAGTCACCGTCTTTTTTCTAGTTTATTTATAATTTCAAGATTCAGCAATTCACGTTATCATGCATCCAGATAATGCTGACACACGTGTTCAAAGTCAAATACACTTAACTTACTTTTAAGAGTATTACTGACTTAAAGGCTAAATTGGGGGGTGGAGGGGGGGCTTATCATAAAAGCCAGGGCAAAGCCAGCACTTTTCATGAAGTTTCCTTACCTTTTTTCTTTGGAAGTTCACATCGAGTTTCATTGAGGCGCACTTGTTCAGTGTGTTCAGTCGTCTACAAGGCAAAGCAAATTCAAAAGATTAGCAGCCTCTGATTAAAGGGCATGACTTTTCGTAAGTTCAAAAGTTTTTCTCTTATCTGCCTCTAGGGTGCCAACTGCATACAACAGGCTTCAGAAACGATACTGGTCATGTTATTCCAGACTATCAGACCACTCTTTAAAAAGGAATCCTAGCTTCACATTACTTGACAGCCTGGTTTTATACATTGTTTTTTAATTCATAGACATTTAAGTACTTAGCAAAGTAAACGGGTATAAGCAAACAAACAAACAGTTATAAACCTCTGATGGCTGGGGAAATGACAAGAGAAGGAGGAGGTAAGTTGCCTTCTGCAGGACCATAAGATAATTGGTCTAAACAGGGATTTCAAAACACTGGTGAAAAACAAAAGAAAAAGATGCAGCTGCTCACTTTATACAGTTAACACCTCCTTTAGAATGTTGACATAAAGAACTGCTAGCAGTTAGTTAAATGCTTCTCCACAGCCAATAGTCCCTTTCCCATACCTGTGGATCTTATAGACAGGTTAACACACCCAACATGTAACAAATCTAACATATTCAAAAGTATTTTTAGTTATTTTTCACTATGTTCATAATGATGTTACCAGGGACTCTATAAGGCTTCTGCTCCCTAGATACAAGGCTATTCCATGATGACAGTGGGTTTAAATGGCAACCTGATAAAGATGGAAAGTGAATGTGTGTGCGCGCCCATGTGCAGAGGCAGAGCACAAGAGAACACCCTCTTTCAATAGAGAACCTGCCATGCTGATCATACCTGATTAGGTGGGTTTTATACTTAAAGATCCCGGGTCATGAAACCAACCATATTCAAAAATCAGAGGCTCAGAGTTAGGTATGTTTGATTTTGAATGTTTTCCAGATTTAGGGCTGAGTTTCACAATAGAGGCAGAGTGAGAGAGCCATGTGCCCACAACGCTCTCCTGTAGGCTGCCTGGGTCTCCTGTGTCTTTGCAGCAAGAGCTGCCCCTGTTGCTTCTGGGTCTCAAGGAGAGGCTGCAAATCTCCAGAACTGATAGAATTTAAAATGTATGTGATAAGTTACAAGGACACAGAACAAAGTATCAAACTGATAATATAACCTCTTACATAATATAAGAATATTATGGCATTAACATATTCCTCCCTGGAAGTTCTAATATTAGAAATTCTTTCAAATTGCCACCATTAATAAAGAACCATCCCACCAAATGTGGATTTTTCTTTAAAAAAATACCCTCACAAAATATCACCTACTCATTTAGATAAAATACTCCTCCCTAACTCAAGCCAATAAACCGGTTATGCCATATCAGAAATGTCCTGTGCTCACCACATTAATGTGAGTATAATGCATGCACAAGCACACCCTGCATGCATGATTGTAAAGTTCTTGAAATAAATTTCAGGATTAGTGTCTCTGTAGCTATATCTTCAGCCTCCTGCCCACAAATCCTCCTCTGGGATTACATCTATTATTGCAAAGCTCATCTTTTGCCCAAACATGGAATTTCACAACCCGAAGTTGCATTTTCTTGGGGCCCTGGGGCTGAATAATGTTCAGCGCTTCTTTGGAGTGCAAAATGTTTAAATTTGCATAGTTATATGAATTCCAGATATACAGAGGCACAGACACATTTTCAAAGGACTCCAGCCCAACTTTATATCCTTGGAGACAGCTTCCTCCAAGAGGTGAACTGGAGGCTCAGGTCAGAGTTCCTACACCTCTGCATTAGCTGGCCTCTGCTGAAGGGCCAAGTCTGTAGCCACATTTCCACACCGATGTGCAGCTGTGTGCCACCTGAGCGCTCGTAGCTGCATACCTGAGTCAAGCTCCCACTGCGTCTTCACACCTTGACATGGTGAGTGGCCAGACCAAGGATGAGGAGGTGTTCGCTGCTTCCTTGACCTAAATGTGTCCTGCAGGGCTGACCAAGAGCCATGCGTCACCTAAATTCACGCGCAGAGGCTCAGAAATCCTGAGAAGCCATGCCTCCTTGTAAGATGCTCATCAACTCTGAAATCCAAGCCATTGACGCCACCTCCCTCGCTTCCACAAGAGCAGGCACTGAAGCAGCTCTCCTGAGAAAGAGGGCTGTCTCCACAACACTCCCTGGCAGCTAATCTCTACAACTGCCTCCTCAATAGTTTACAAAAAACTGCTACACTTATTGCCTATTTGCAGTTGTTAAGGAGAAGGTGTAGAGAAAAACATTTTAAATACAGGGACCAGTGCTCCTTCCATTCCCTATGGTGTTGCTTGCCTTCTAAAAACCAAGGAGCAAGCCACGCACTTCAGGAGTGGGATGACAGGGAAGCAACAGCCCTTGACATACCCTTCGCCCTGTTTGCACCCAGGTACCCCTGTACATGTCCAGTCAATGGCAGAAAGTGTCACGGCACTTCTATTGAGAAGGGCTGCTTCTTCAGCACAGAAAGGCACAGAAAGCATGTGATCAAACCAACAAGAGTATCCAAAGCCATCGCTTTCCCACTGACAGCATCCAAAAGGGAGATCGTTTCAGCAGGGACTTGGAGGTCATCTCTATAAAAGTGAGTACCGTTACTTAAACTGGAGGCTTGGGAAGCCCCAGCTGCTTTCTAACCTGGCTTTGCTTTGAAGAACTTGCTCTGTCAAAAACAAAATTACTTTTTACTGGGTGCCAAGGGCTCAACCTCAGGTCTTAAACTCACCCATCTACAAAACATTGGCATGCTTTCTGGGTCTCTGCCAATGCTGTGGAAAGATTTGCCAGTGAAACAGAGAACTAATGATTGCATTTGTGAGCTTCCCTGGTACTAACAACTACAATCAAAGCCAGTCTGTTTCAACTTCTTTTGCCTTGTTGATGTGCCAGCCATGGCAGAAAGCTTTTCTCGTCTGCTTAAAGTTGTTAGATGACTGACAGCCAAATCCTCAGCAAATCTTACACAAAACCAGAAAATAAAAGTCTCTGGCTATAAAAGGCTGTCACCAATGTCCCAGTCGAAGTGAGAAAAGCACTACACTTTGACGACACTGCTTAAAACATGGGAAAAACTGCCTGTTTGTAATGTTATCAGAACACAAAATCTGGACTTGAGAAAAGGCAGGAAAAAAACTCCATTAAATAAAAACAAGAGAGGTGACTATATAAAACCCACATCATCTAGGATGCATTTGAATGCTTCTCTGGAAAGCTCTGCAGTGTTCATAGGAAGCCTGCAAAATATTTACTATAGCTAGTGCTTCACTGATGTTAATTTTATTTCTTCTCCAGGCCATCACAGGTAAATTTTTATGGTTTGACGCTTCTCTCTATGGAGAAACATCATCTCTATGTTGAAAAGTGTCCCTTGAAACAATACTTAACATCACTAGAGCGATTCAGGTGCCCAAACAGAGGCATCTGGTGCTATTTTAGATTCCCAAGAGTATCAAGCCTGGCCTTAGCTGCTGCAGGTCCTCTTGGTCCAGCCAGCCCATGGAGAAGTCTGGGATACCTTAGGAGATCTAAGGTGGCAATAGACACAGGTATTTAGGGCTCTGAATCCCAACCCCAGTGCTGTAATTATTAACCATTAAGTTCTTCAGAAGCAAGAAATCTCTGACTTTCGCTCCTGTACAGCCCTAAGCATGTTTACAAATAAATACTACCTTGTAGCAATGCAGGATCCGACTAGCTGGAAAACCTTGTATGGGAACTGTTGTCCTGCTTGAAGAGCCATCCAGACAATAGGAAGACCACTTTGAAGGGACTTGGAACTCCATGCATTCCCCTGGACCTGTTCTGCAGCTGCTTCCAAGCAGCTGGTGGGGAATGCAGCCAGAAGCACCAACCAGTCATGCAGGATGAGGCACGGTGGGGAGGGCTAGCATGGACAGCACTGTGTCTCCTACATCAGCAGATCTGCACATGTCCTCTCTTATGAAGCATGACCAGGCAAACACACTATATAGTTCTGTAAACTCCCCTCTGAGGGAAACATGACACTACCCCTTTGTTTTATCATTATTCCTATTCAAGTTTAGGTGCTGCATATACATGCCCTTAGCTGGCTGCTTCTGGTGCTGTGGGAAGAGGACATCCAGCTCCTCATGATGAGGTCTGAACACTGAAAAAGGGTCCTCCCAGTACTGTCAGGGCTGGTGTGTGAACCCTTCACCAGCATGTCCCTGCTCCACCAGTTCTGTGCATGAAAAGAATACACTGTTTTCCAGTCCTACCACTTTTTATCATGGCTGCCGCTGAGCTACCTCATAGGTGACATGCTCACAGGAGGTGAGTCAACCCTCCTTGAGGTCAATGGGAGCCATTCTACTGACTTCAGAGGAGGGGTTTCCATACTGCATGGGGAGAGCTGGGCTTATCTCCTAACAGCACCTAGCGCAATGTAACTCAGCAGATGATACTGACTATACAACCATCATTTAAAAACGCTAATGGAAAGATGTCCCATATACGGCGACGTTTTGGTCATTTACAAGCTATCCAAGAGACAACAGCTATGCAAAAAAAGGCTGCTGGCTTCTTGGCACAGGTCAAATGTTAAGAGTTTGGGTTAGAGGCCTATGTATCAGACCGTTACATACTTGTTCTTTATATTCTTAGTCACTGTATTTACGTGAATACAAAAAGTACAACATGGCTTGGCTTTTCCTTTTCACCCTCTTATCACAGCAGCCACAAAAGTTCCCAGAGCAGAGTTGGTTGCTGCTATTTTGGAAATGACACAGAGATCCAGCTATAAAATTTTCATGCCCAATTATTATTTTGGCAGACTGACAGTGCTCGCCTGCAGATTGCATGGCAATTTTCTATTGTTCATTACTCAATAAAATCTGAGTGGAGTCTCTTGATAGATACGTCTCTAACCCAAAGGCCTCAAATTTGGTCTTTACTCTGCCAAATTTTAAATGATATTGTAAACAGCAGGAGTGTTAGAATATCTGAAACAGGTCACTGAAATCTTTTGCATCAGGGAGTCTCAGGCTTTCTGACTAAAATACTACCTGCTACCTTAAAATAAGAAAAGTTCCTCTGCATTTGTGCCTCATGTTGTCTTTTATACTGCGATGCCATAAGAAAACTGATTGTAAAATGAGATTGAGAGTCTGATTTCAACCCACAAGAGCAGAGAAAATCAGTGTTTATGCTAGAACCATTACCGTTCAAAGCTAAAACTGTTCAAGACGATTATCCACTCCAGCATTCCAGCTTTAAAATTATACTCCAAATAAAAATGAGAAACCCATATTTTGTTCAGTACTACAGGCAGAATGCACTGTTAGTCAGTGTGAAGGGCTGGTCATGCATAGCTTTGAGGACAGTTTTGGGTGTTTAAAGAATGGAAGTTTGGCTCCCAGCCTGGGAACCGGTGCATACAGAAAAAATAACCAACCTTATTTTTAGCTTTCTGTTTGATGGAAGTGCACCATAGCCCGTGACACTTGTATGATACACTGGCATGCACCCTGTAGTAATGCTGCAACAGACCAAAGCAAGGGTAGAAAACCAGCCACAGCGGACAGCCAAGCTACGAGGATTTCCAGTACACTGGAAAACTTGGAAGACGCTGGTTTGATAACTTAACACAGTAACAAAGCTGCTACTGGGGGCAGTGGCTGACACTCTGCTGCTTCTGATGAACCTGAACCTTGACATTTTGCACAACTGCTTTTTACTGGTCGATCTCAGCTAAAGGTTTGGAGCTGCTGAGCTACAGCAAATTAAATGTCTGCAATCTGAAAAGATTACCTGTACGTAACACTTGTATTTCTACTGAACTAGTATATGAGGTGTTATTCCTTTTTTAGATCTAAAACTCCCACAAAAATTGAAGTCAACAGGTGTTGTCTTCTGAATAAAATCATTACAGAAAAAGTTACTAGATAGTCATAAACCCCTTTTTTATTATTTTTATTATCCTTTGAATAAAATAGTTTGGAAAGATCTCTGTCTGTACTTATGTACTACAGGTCTCAGCAGTATCACTTGATCTAGACTGATACAAAGCATTTTGTCAAATGAGTACATCTACCCAGCTGCAAGTTTAATTTCCAAAATCTCATCTTTTAATAAAAGAAAACCCCTTCAGCCTCTAGCTGTTCAGCTCACAAAGAAATCCTTATAAATGTATCAACCGAGTGTAATTGCAGGTGTATCTGTGAGTCTACAGAGAGGTCAGGGGAGCAAGAGATGAGCTGTTCCCATGTAGCTGTGTAGGTGCTGGATGCCTGGTGACCATGATTAAAGTACTACCATTGCCAATTACTTCAGAGAAGACTGGGGAGAGCCACAGAGCTATGCAAGACTGCACCTCACTGTTTGCTCTCACAAGAAAGGGACAGGGACAGACATCATACTTGCCACTTTAGGATGGTCCTCTAACTTTCTGGGAAAGGGCAGACGGGAAGAGATATCAACCTCCTACCACTACTACTTTCCAGTTCCTAAACTACAGCAAACTATGTCTTCCACCATGCCAGACTGAAGCAGGGGGATGCACGTATGTGTGTGAGGAAGGTTTTCTCAGGCATGGGCATAGCAATCCCTCCCACCAAGCTGTAGAGGATAGCAGTGGATCAAGTCTCTACAGTTACTCTGCTCCCTGGCATCCTTGAGCGCAATCGCTGAAGGATCCAAGCCTTTCCTATTGATTTATCTTCAGACACAAAGGCTGTTACACAGAGAAAGAGAAGATTCTGTTCTCCATAACCATGATAGGCGAAATGAGAAGCAACAGGTCTCAGTTGCAGCCAGGGAAAGTATTCTGACAGCTATGTCCAGGAATTGCCTGGATCCTCCAGGAAGGACGGCATAGCCCAGGAAGGAGAAATGGACTAGATGCACTATCTTCCATCCCTATTTTCTGTGATTCTCAGAAACCCTCTCTGCAGACCCCATCACAGACTCATTAATCCCTGCAATGCACAGTACTATGTGTAGTGGAACAGCGTACGCTCTCTGATGACATTAGCCACAGCTGCAGAAGGGGTAACAGAGTTTTGTCCAATTATCTCAATGTTGATATTGTGAAAGTTTCCATAACGTGTAATAAAGCCTGCCTGGTTAGGGGCCAGATGCTCTTTTGTCCTTACTGAAGAGGAGAGAAGCAGAACCCAGCCTGAGCTGAGCACAGGAGAAGGAAGAGGGGAACAATGCCTCTGCAATGTGGTTTTGCAAAACTGCCACAGAATTGCTGCTTCTTGAGTCCTGGGGGACAGTACTTGAGCAATGCAATACGATACATTCATCACAGGCAGAGTATAAAAATCTAGATAAACAGCAAACACAAGCCCTCTGGGAGGGGCAAACCAGTCATTAGTTGTAGCAACTGTAGTACTGTGGGGTTCTGGTCCCACTTCTGTTACTGGTGCCAAAAGCAGAGTACCAATGGAATCACAGCAGCATGAACACTGCGTCTGCTGCCAGAGAAAGTATTTGCTGGATTCTGTGCAATGGAGTTTCATCTCTTCTGTTGTGCTTGGATATAAGGGTTATTTGTGTGCAACTCAAATGTACCTCTCGTGTTCAGGTTTTGCTTTTACTACTGTTAGACCTTTCTTAAAAGGCAGGTGTTTCAAATCCATTGGATTTGGGTCTTCTCAAATCATATGAGTGTAGTGGGGGTCCTACTCCAGGATTTTCCTTAAGAGAAATGAATTCAGAATGATAATGTTATAGATATCATTGCTTAATTCATGTGGACAAGCAAACATCTCTGCTGCTGCTTCTGCTGCTATGCTAACAATAATAAATCACCTCAAGTTTTTAAATTATCAGAAAAGAAACTTTGGGTGTTATTTACCTGCAAAGAGGTTCTACAAGGTCCTTGTCAAGAAAATCATGATCTTTCTTTACTGCAGCAATGTCAATAGGAAACTGGGAGTCTATAAAAGGAGACACAATATTAAGATGACTGCTTGCTAGTCAAATGAAAATACATTGTCTACATCTAAAATGCTTTGCATGTGCTTGCTTACTGAAACCTAGTACGGCCAATTTTACTCATCTCTGGTTCCCTTCCAGCTGTATCTGTGACCCCTTCAGTCACTTTTTTTTTTTTTCCTGTTAAAGGTACAGTTGAATGTCCTGTGCACCAAAGAGACAGCAAGATTATTTCATTTTGGCTTTAATAAGATACTTAATTGTTTAGCTGTTGGGTTTGTTGTTTTTTTTTTTTAGTGCCTAGCACAAACGAATAAGATCAGGGAATTGCCAACACACTTTCTTCATTCACATGAGCAACAAAGTTCTCCATTCTCATCACAGTTATTTGCTCGTTGTTATTATTATACCACATCAGACTTTTCCCATGGAACAGAAACGTTCTGTGTTTTTTGCTTTTAATACAGCCCCCAATAACAATTTCAGACAAAGGGTTACTCAGGTAAAAGAAACAAAAAAAAATGAGCTGAATTATAATCCCCAATATTAACTAAAAAGCCAGACTAGCGTGCTGGAAGCTGACATTTGTAATGAAAAGTGACATGGCTGCAACACATTAGTGGGCTCTGTAACAGTGGGATGGGTTCCAGTGCTGTGGCTGCTCTCCAGATTGCTCTGCCATGCTTAGGTACCACAGCAGGATGCTGTGATACAGGAACTGCAGCCAGCATTTTCAGACACTAGTGCTTAACACTGACATAATGGATGCCTGTAAAAAGGACCTTTTTTCAGAGACACAGACTGTCTAGAGCATGTATTGACTGCATGGGAACTGTGGGAGCCCAGCACAGGTTGTTTTTTGGAGGGAACATTCCTTTGAGTTCATCAGGCAGCAGGCTCTCCTTCCTCTGGGGAAGTTGGTATCTGAGTTACTCTGATTACAAAGCAGACACAAAAGTATTACTGAGCACCCAGGGACTGTGACAGACACACATCTATGTCAGCTTTGGTGTGGCATGCTTATTAGTTCCTTGCCGGGTTTAACAGAGCCTGCCTGGCTCCCGCAGAGCCACCTGGGCATCTCTGCATGGTGCTCCTAGTCACCGAGCACCATCAGGACCCAGGGCCTAGCACCTGAGCCTTGAGATACCTCAGCTGGCCATCAGAAGCCATGGAGGTGTCCTCAGCACCATGTTCCCACTGCCCCCAGTCCCACATGAGGGGATGGACACTGTCCAACTGGCTCTCTGCAGAGCTGGCTCTGACCCGTGAGGTTTCTTGGCCATCATTCCATGCATGGAGCCGTGCTGCCTCCAGACCCAAGCTGACCCTGGAAGGTGTCCAGCGGCATTTGGCAGAGCTGCACTTCGGCTAATAAGCCCGAGTGGGCCTGAGCTGGCTCTGTGTCTCTGGCGGAGAGAATAAGCAGTTTGAGGAAAATGAGGATCAGCTGCATCAGCTTCAGTTTCCTTCTCAGCACTGGGCTAGGGAGAGCAGGAAAAACCCAACCCCAGTCACCAAACTGCTCCCGGAGGCAGCAGCAGTGCAGCCACTCGCCCTGCCTCGGGGACACCGCTTCGCTGGGCACAAACTGTACAGCTAGGGAGGGGACACAGCCATTTGCTTTGAGTTAGCACCAAAGCTTTTCTTGCTTTGCAAATGTGAAATGCAGCTCAGATTATTCCCTTTTGGTAACTTTGCAGAGTTTTAAGTCTTATTTTCAGTAAGACTGAAATTTTCAGTAAGATTGAAGTTTTCATTAACTTTCAGTGTTTTATTTTAGATGCAGTTCAGGAAGTTTAAAATAAAGAGAGACCTATGTATTTGGGGTTTTTTACTTGTTTTTTTTTAACATTTGAGGTTTACACAAACTATGTCCCTCATTTTTTTTTCTTCCCATGGCTATGAGGGCAAGAATCTTACTTTTCTTTAGGCACTGGTATGACTCCAGCAGCTGAGGCTTTGTGAAGCAGCCAGCCATGGCCATAACTCAGTCAAATGTAGAGCTGGCTGTCTGCAATCTCTCCTGGCAAGGGCCCAGTGCACTTTCAGTACTGCAAAAAGAGAAGAAAAACCCACTTACCCTCATAGAACTGAGCATATTGGGGAAATCCAGCCGCACGTAACCAGTCACACGCCTCCTTTGCTTCGATTTCTGAGAAGAAAGAAAAGAGAAAAAAGTTCACACTTTGTTATTTCGCATTAGAAGTTCTTTTAATTACAAGGAAATAACAAAGAGACTTGGTAATAGCTGTTGGTTGCTTAAAAGTACTGTCATCACTCTGAAGTATTTCTTTATAGCACCCTTTATATATAACACCTTATATATAACACTTTATAGAGGTGAGGGAATCATCAGCTGGACAAGACAATAGATGCTCCTGATTCTGGAGGTGACAGTAGGGAAAGGTGAGCATGAGGGAATGGAAGAAAATCATATTTGAGAGGGGGACTACCTAAGACCTAAAAGCTTTTTGCATGGGAGAGGCAGATCCACACAGTGCAGTTACTAAAGCAGCAGTAAATACATGTCAGCTACACAAAAACCGAGGATAAATTTTGAAGTGTCTCCAGTGAAACAGACTTTGTGCACTCCAGCAGTCACACATGGTTATGCACCCAACCTCTGAGATGACCAATGCATGCTGACAGTGGGGTACCTCAATTTTTACCAAGCTCCGTCGGTTTATTTTAGGGAAAGCAGCGTGCCAGGTCCAGCTCTGCCCAGCACCCACACTGCCTGCGTGTGCAGCTGCTCCCACAGCAGCTGGAAGAACAACTGAAAATAGACGCTCGCCCAGATAAACGTGGGCTTCTGGGGAAACCTGGGCAATGTGTCCTTGCTGCCCAGATACAGATCAGGATCTACCACATGTACAGTTCCAGTTTACAAGATCAAAGTCAAAACACATACCTGCACCTCTTACATTTGCAAAACACAAAGGAATAGACTGTGCAGGTGTTGAAGAAAGTAGACATTTTATGTTGCTTATTATTCAACCTGAATGAACTAGTCAAGGGTTTTGGCACATTTGTGGTTGTAAAATCTAGGCAGCAATAACACAAACCCCTAAATATAATGCAAGGAATGGAACTGGAAAAAGAAAATCAGACCCTTGTTCTGCTTGTTCTGACTTGCATGCAAAAAATATTCCAGTTGTAAATCTGTTTTCTACTAAAATACATTTTTATAGATAGGAGATGCTGGCATGAATTTTTTGCCGTGTAATTCTGCTCAAGTCACTCATACCCTTGATGACTTCACCCACTGAAGCTCACCATAAAACTTGCTTTGAATATACTGTACAGTATGTGACCCAAACACCTTTCTGATCTCTAAATGCCAGCAAATTTTGTTGCAGAAATCAAAATTCAGAACACAAGGTCTATGTATCAAAAGCTGGACTTCCAAAGATGATTAGACAGCCAGTAACAGCTCTGCAATGGCTGCGATCATTAGCAGTGCTGAAAAGAATTTACCAACAGGTCTTCATTTGCTTTGACATTAGTGCATGTTGAGGCCAAAAAAAGGAGTATGAAAGTACATTCAGTTCTTAACACTGCACAAAAGAATGAGCAGTTTACATAAAATGTGGCTCTCACTATTGCACATCTGTGTGCTGAAAGCACATCTCTATTATGTTCCAGTGAGACTGCCTATTTTTATTAAATACTTGGAAAAAAGACAAGTCTTTATACTTTTTTATTTTGCTTAATTCAATCTCATGAAACACAGATGAATCAATCCCAGTTCAATATGTATTTTACAACTCAGAACAGCTGTACGTACATTCTAGCTTCATCTGGCCTGGAAGCACAACTAACAGAGGCTGTGGGTGATGGAGAATGCTACCATTTAATGCTCTTACACGCTTATCATATTTCAATGTTTTTTGCAGTTGGCTACTCAGAGGAGTTTGCTGAGGAATCTTCCTGCAGCCAAAGTGAGATCTAAAAAATCTCAGGTTGCAATGGGTGAATAATTGCAGGGAGTACCCAAGGAAGTAAATCTCACCCTTTTGGGGTGGGGGTGGGTGGGTTGATTTTTTTCTTGTTTGTAACACACTGCAACCAGTCAAAAATGATTGACTGATTAACATCTTTCTTCAAAACTTCGACTCTATGTCTTCCATGGAAGCATCTATGGGGAGTATTCTCATTTTCTGGGTGACCACCTCAAACAAACAGATTCAGCCTTGAATAAGATTTGCTAAGTCAGATTCCAGGATACTGGGTCTTGGACACGTATCAGTGCCCAGCGCATATCCCATCTCTCTCTTTCCTTTCTGGTCTTACTCAGAGGAAAGCAGAAGCGGAGAAGTGCAATGTGCTGCTGGCCCAGCCAGATATATGACTTTGCTCATACAAGTGTATTTCCACTGGCTAAAGGCACCTGTTCCCCTCTTGGCCGCTCCTACAGTTTAAGTGAAAAGGCACAACCAAGGATTTACTCCTTATCAGACACCAAAGGCAATTTCTATTATCTTGCTCTGGGCATGTTATCCAAGTTGTAGTTCAGAATGCAATAAAGATGCTTTCATTTCTGAATATTGTAATGCTTAAAACATAATTTGAGATGCTCAGTTCATCCTTCTTTTTCTGTGCACATACTCTAATATTTGCTTTTTTTTTTACTTGCTGGTTAAACATCAATGAAGACTTTTTGAGAAGTCATCAAAAAGACCACACTGAAGCTGTCAATGAAGTGTTGCAGAAATTACTTTTTGTAGTGTTGGTCCAGTTCTGTTCCCGTGTCCAAGCTAATGCAGGGGTCTGAACCAGCCTGCAGCACCTGCATGGTCTTGGTGAAACCCTGAAGGACCTCAAAAACCACATGTATTCACAAGTGGCTCCAAGGCAGCTTGTCAACAGCACAGAGAAGGGCCGTCATGCCAAGAAGAATGATTTTAGAGAGGACACAGCTCATAGTTACCTGCTTGAGGCTGGCAGGAGCCTCAGCTCCTCCCAGAAACTTGTGAGCCACCACCGACCCACAAGCAGCATCTCCCTTGGCATGACCCAAAGTCTGCTCACCCCATCTACCCAACGCCAGTTGGCTCTTTCTGCTGCTTCCCTTTGTGCCACACCAGTTCCTGGCCAACCCTTCAAAGCTCTAGCTCAACCCTCTAAACTGGCAGAACACTAACCCCCCAAAACAAGGAATGGTCTGTTGTTGAGTTAGCAAGCTGACCGAGATCCTCTAAGGGTCCTGGTTAGTCCACATTAGCTGTATTTTAACAAGCCCAAAAAAACCCAAATCACTGGGACAGTCCTTTCTCACATGAAAGAATGCAGGAGAACTGTCTAAAAAATTGTTTGGAGAAAACTGACCTGTCAAGAGAAAATCATGTGAGTAATTTTCTAGTTTGGGACCTTATCACTGTCCGTGAATACTGGTGCTAAGACCTAGATACTACAGTTCTTTCCCTTTTCCTGCCTAGACATCAACATTTCTTCTTGTTTCTGCCTTTCTACCACTCTACCTCTGTCTCTTCTATCTTCTATTTTGGTGTTTCTCGCTTTTTTTTTAAACTAGATTTTTTGCTTAAGATTCAGATATCCCTTTGCACAACACAGTGAAAGAAAGCAACCAGAATAAATAAGGTACATAATTACCTCATCTATTATGTTCATGTCAACTTTATGTGATAAATGCTATTATTCATCTGTCTGTAACTGTTTATGCTTACTTTTTTATTCCCCCTAAATTCTTCACCACTTAAATCTAATTTACTGGACCTAAGATAAAATATCTGGGAGTGATAGAGAAAATGATTAATCAAGTCATTGGAAAGGAGTGCATTTTACTGTGCAGCCAGTGAGCTCCAGTGGCCATCCCAAGCAGGTATGTTAAGTAGAAGAGGTCTCACTCTTGCGAGTGTTGTTTGGGAGCAGAGTAACAGTGTCATTACAGCTCAGAGGGTTTGCAGGTAGTTAAGCTGGTGCTATGCTTTACATTAACTTTTGGTCCTTGCCTTCAAGAGGAGGTCCTCCTTCAAGAGCAGTAAAACTGTTGGGATGACAGAGTTTGTACTGCATCTTCCAGAACAACATCAACCTGGCATTTTAGGGTCAGTTTGGAGGCTCAGGTCAGCCCTGGGTTTAATAACCCCTTTTACTTTCAGGAGCTGCTTGGACCTGTCTGAAAGGTAAACCAGAGAATACTCCTGGGGAGGAAAGACTGATCATGTCTTATACCTAAGGCAGGGTCAGGGTAGCTATAGACACTGTGTTGGAGAGCTCCAGCCTTGCCTTGCTGGTCTTGATGCATCACTTGTGTCCCATATACCTGTCATGTCACCAGCAAGCCACGTCACCACCCTGACGTCTTCCCAGAAGAGTGCTCATGAGGGCAGGCGGGATCTATAGGAAAGTTCAGCTCAGGCTGAAGCTGTATGAGAACAGATCTAGTGTGTTTCTGCCTCTTCTTGCAGCCCAGTCTGAGTAACTTCTATGTCCACTATTACTGTCATCCCCCTATATCTCACAGTCTTTAGGATACTTCCCTGTGTAACTTTTATTCTTATTTTACAGATGGGGATTTAAAGCACTTCAGAAGTACATAAGCAGTTTATATGTAAGGTTGGTGGGAATTAGGTGCCTGACTCCTTAAATGCCCATAAAAATATAGCTATGTCACTCATCAGTGACTAATACCCTTGGAAATCTGGTCTGGACAGACCAAATCCCAAATGTTTGAGACCTAATCCCACCACTCCATTGTCACTCAGCTACCATGTAACACTAAAGGCTGACAGGTTTCCATTGAGTGGCATTTGCAAAGCTACTTCTGAACTAAGAAATTAGATTACAGTAGGGTAAAGGTGCTACATTCCAAAGAACAGGAAAATACTTGTCAATATGAGAAAAGATGACTTTCCAAGGTCATAAATGGTCCAAGGACCATAAACCCACAGTAAAAGAGGCTCACATCTATAGCTTGCAAGGAGTAGGTTAATACCTTAACTACTAGATTATCATCTTGCTTACCTGCTGCTGGCAGGTTGGTGTTGATCATGGAAAAATACAAAACCTTTCACATTCCCTAAGGAAGAAGTCCCATGGAATTTAATAAAGACATACAATTTACTGTAACCTTTCATGTTGTATTGTACCCACCAGGATTCCTTAAAAGGGAAAATTCTGAAGTTTTATTTGTAGGATGGCATAAACTTTTGTGCAAAGGATGTTGGTGTCTCTGAAATTATTTAGGCTTTTAGCATGATTTCCTGAGAAATCCATTTGAGGGAATGCTTTCAGGTAGAGGTCTAATGCTTTATCCCATTCCCTTCCACTCTGTAGGACTTTTCCAGAAGAATTCCAATAATAACACAAGGGTAATTGCACCATGCACCCGTAAAATTACCATTTATAGTACAAATATATCACAAAATAAAACATAAGCATACAATGAATTTGTATGATTTTACTACTCTATGATATGTACTCTTCAATAAATCCTGATAATAAGGTTTTCAAAAGTGGAATTTCATTTGGAATTATTTTATATCATGCCATATAATTACTATTAGAGGCAAGGTTATGTTTTGCAAGCAAGGAACAAATAAAGCTGTCAAAGTGTTATTTTAATAGACCTTAAGCTTTTGCAGAATATTGTAGTACTAGTAATAATACAATAAAATACGGACCTTTTGAACTACTGTGGCTAAATTTAACTCAAAATGTCAATAGAAAAATATCCTTTCAAGCTCACGAGTAGTTTCTTTATGTGTAATCCTTTACACTTGGTGAATAATAGCCAGATGATGTCCATTCATGCTCTGACTTCTTAGAAAGGCTGAAAGTGAGAAGCATGACTATTTACGGACATGAAAAAAAAATCCCATATGCTGAGAGATTAAAAGATTGGGACTGTTTACTTTGGAGAGCAGATAAATAAGGAAGGTTTATGATAAAAAGGTACAAAATCAGGGCTAAGATAAAAATAGGAAATTGGGAACTTCTCTTCACTCTACCTTGTAGCACAAGGACAGGGAGATTAATGAAAAGGGAGGAATGAAAAAAAAGAAGGCAATCTGAACCGATAAAGTATTTTTTTAAAATACAGTCTATAAAATTGATAGTCAAAGGACACCAGGGTCAGGAGATGAGTGGGCTCAAAACTGAGCTGGAGTCTTGTCTTGACTACTCACTGCTGCCACCACAAACTTGGAAAAGGATTCTCCACAATGGAATAAATGAAATCAAAGACAGTGTTATGAGATTGTTTTTTCCTGGTTAGACGAACCCTTATATAGCTTTTCCTCCTGAGCTACTGACATTTCTGTTGCTCAGACACAGCCTGGAACTATATAAAATGTTTCTTTCAACCACTATGACAATTGTTTTGTTCCCGGCTACAACCAAACTCTGCACAGCCCAGCTGGGAGAGTTCTCGTCAGACTTTTATCTTAAATAAGGCTGCATGTCCCAAGAAGAGAGGTGTGTTATTCCCGCAAGAAGTTAGGAACCTAAGTCCCCTTTGGCTGAAAGCATTACGCTGAATTCCTTTCCAAAATTAATGGGATACTGGTAAAACTGGTGGGCCTGAGGTTCGTAGCAGGTTCATCGGGCATGAAACGTTACAGGTCTGGGATCAGTATCTGTATTAATATTTTTTACGTCTGCATCTCATCAGAGCCAGGTATACAACAGAATGATTTCCCTCATGCTAATACCAGGAAGGCAGCTATGCAAATAGCATCACAACAGCAGGGAAAACACTAACACTCTGCAGTGTAGGAGACACCTTTGTACAATGTGCTACACTCCCAAAGCTCTTTAAGCTGAGAGGTGACTCACAGGGGCCACTGAAGCAGCCAGCACAAGTCAGCAGGGACACAGGGACACACAAAGCCATCAGCAGCAAGAAATAACCTGAGGGACTCCTGATTCAGAGTAACTGGCGACCCTTCCAGACAGCCTTTACTGCCCCTGAGAGTCTTTAGCATAAAATCAGTTCCCCCAGGGAATTACCCCATTACGCAGATGTCTAAGTAACTCCCTCTGCTGAGGTACAGGGTGTTCAGCACAATCAGGCACCTAAACATGAGAATGCAATGAGATCTGGACACCAAGTTGTCTTAACATTCGACAGCCTCAGACATAACCTTAATAGCACAGCAATGACGTTAATAGTGCCAACTGATGCTGAGAAGTCACGTCTTGTTATATGGCTTAGCTATGTGATAAAACAAAGAGACTTGGGTCTTCCTTTGAGTGTCCTCTCAAGGTCTTTGGTTGCTGTTTATCATCATAATCCTTTCTATTTACTACTGGGTTTTCTTTCTCCTTTTCTTTCCATGTCTTCCACTCTGAAGTCACTTAAAACTCACTCTCTGCCATTCATTTCTCTGACATCTCTCCTATCCACTGTCCCACATGTCCACTCAGTTTATACAACCTTATTCCACGTTAGTTTCCTTTTTTTTTTTATCTTCCTTTTAAGTTCCTGAAACAAGATTTTAAAACCCTCCTAACCCCAAAATTCTCTCCCTATCTCCAAGTATCACTTCGAAACCACTTTTCTTCTTAGCTTACAATTGATTTGTACAATGCAGCACTTTGTGATGACACTAATAAAACAATAGCTTGCATCCCACATCTCATCTTGAAGCACTTTAAATGGTTATAAAAACTGATGCGAAAGTTATATATAGGGATCACTTCATCCCTGGGTGAAATGCAGCTGCATTAGGATGAAATGTGGCAGCTGCATAAAAGAACGCTGCAGCAGTTTATGACAAGAAACAAGAAGAATACTTTATCCAGCTGAAACTACTAAAGGGATTTATGAGATAGATAAAATTCAAATAATATATATATAGAGAGGGATCTGACAAGGACACCAGGCTCTCCTCCCTTTAGTCTTAGGAAAAATTCTCTGGTATTGCTAATGGGCAGAAGTGATTAAAAGCTTGGTTTCCTCCACATCCTCCCCCTTCCCCATTAGGATTTATATCCCTTTTCTTGCCTTCTGACAGCCCCCATGAGTCTCGGCTCAGCACAGACTCTGAGGACAGAGTACCACCCACCCGTTCTTCAGTACCATGCTGCCCTTCCCACCTATTTGGCCTGCCATTCAAAAGCCGAGCACCACTGACTTGAGAATTAACAGCGTTCTGATCTGTGAGCACTGCATGTCCACTGAAAAATGTGTTTGGGTAAATGTCTGGAAAATGTGAGTCTTTAAGGCCTCTAATATAAATTCTATTGTATTTTTAATGTGGAAGGAACATTATCAAATAGGTAGAGAAAGGGATAACGATCCCATCCCTTGGGATCTATTCTGAAACTTCTGGTGACTCATAGAGTCATTATGGGCCAAATTTTGAAAACAGACTCATTTTATGAGTTTCTGCTTTAAGTTCCCAAATTAAGAGATCTAGGCAGCATCTAAACTTCTATGTATTATGGACCAAAGAGTGGCCTGAAGACCAAAATAGCTGCCAAGTTCATACTGAAAAGGGAAATGTTGAGCCCAGCTGGTGTTAGAAGATTTTCCACTGTATGCTCTATTGCCACCCAGATGCGCTATATAGTGATTTTTATGTTGTACCACTGGCAGTTCCGTATCTAATAGATATTGTTAATAATCAGTCATTGAAACATCACAGTTTGATATACCTATTCATATATGTTCTTATTATATATTCATGTAACATATTCATCTTGTATAGCTTCTATTTGACCTCTATTTTTGAAGAGTGAAAGAGCGAATGAGTGGCCCACAGGCTGCAAAGCAGCTTTGCAGAAAAGGACCTGGGGGTCTGGTGAACACCAACTTGAACAGGAGGCAGCAACGTGCCCTCCTGGCAAGGAAGGCAGACAGCATGCTGTGCTGCATTAGGAGGAGTGCTGTCAGCAGGTCAGGAGAGGTGATCCTTCCCCTCTTCTCAGCACTGGTGTGACCACATCTGGTGTGATGGGCCCAGTTCTGGGCTCCCCAGTAAAAGGAAGATACAGATTTACTGGTGTGAGTCCAGCACAGGGCTACAAAGATGACTGAGGGACTGGAGCATCTGACAGATGAGGAGAGGCTGAAAGAGCTGGGACTGGTCAGCCTGGGGAAGAGAAGCCTCTGGAGAATACCATCTATGTGTATAAAAAAACTGAAGGGAGGGTGCAAGGAAGGCAGAGCCAGGGTCTTCTCAGTGGTGCCCCATGACAGGTGATGGGTACACAGTGAAACACAGGAGGCTCTGTCTGAACATCAGGAAACACTTTTTTAGGGTGAGGGTGACCAAGCACTGCTGCATGTTGTTCAGGGAGGTAGTGAAGGCTTCACCCTTGGAGATACTCAAAAGCCATCTGAACATGGTCCTAGGCAGCCAGTTGTAGATGGCCTTGCTTGAGCAGGTGGGTTGGACAAGAAGACCTGCAGATGTTCCTTCCTACCTCAACCATTCTGTGATTCTGTGACTATTTCAGGAAATGCGTAAAAATAACTCCAAACTAGCCCAACAGTGAGGAGGAAAATACCTCCGCTAGCAACATCATACTCCTCCTAGTGGAGTATTTCGGATGAAGAAGTGCTGTAAGCTCCTCTACACCCCTTTTCTTCTTGAGGAAGACTAGAAACCATTGATTTTAGATTTTCGGACCCAAAGAATCATAGGAAGGGTAAGCATAACACCAGGGAGAGATGTAGCTGATAGGAAGTATATATGTATCAATTCCACCTGTACCACTACTGGAAGCTTTATGCCTGGAATTAAGGGTGTTATCTTTGTACGTGAACTAACTCTTTGATTAGATTACTAATACTTTAATTACAGGAGCACTAGATACTTCAGTTTGTACACAAGTTATGTTTCTTCAGTGCATGTAAATTGCACAAGGTGTTTTGGCTCATACTGTGCCCTTGAGATCTGGTTTGAATTTGCGTGCAGCAGATGGACCCCACTACATGCAGCTTGCAGCTACCCTCTGTCATTGCAAGGTTTTGAAAAACGTCATCTCTTGCAAGGCTAGGGAAGATCTGTGGACAGCTTGAATTCAAGCAGCGTACACGATGCACAAGGTCTCTGGAGTGGCCTTTCATTCAGAGGGCTCCCAAGAGGATGTGGTGCTGGTCTGAGCATTAGTTTCAGCTCTTATGGATACTCATAACTCCAATTCAAGACAGAGATTTAATGACTCTGGAAGTCAGGGTTTTCAAGCTCAGTGCCCTAAACCAGAGGTCAAGTTTCAGACTTCAATGCCTTGCTTGGTTTTTCCACAATACCCAACGTGGCTTGCATGTGTGCGGTACAGAAGTTAATTGGTCAGACAGTAATTGGAGCTCATCAGATGAAAGGCACTATGGAATGCAGGAGAATGCTTCATGTTATAATTTGAGTGAAAATGTAAACAATACCCCAAAAGATAGATGTTGTCATCGTAAACTTTCTCTCTGAATTATGCAGATAAGTAGAACAAAACGTAACGCCTTATCAACATACTAATTATTCCTTGATTATACCCTTCATGTGCTGTAGATGTTCAATTACATGTGGGCAATCAGATATACATCAGAGAATCTCTACCCATCCGAGGTGGTCTTCATGCTGTGAATTTATATTAAACACGGAACATTAATATGAAACTAACTCCCCTTGGAGATAATACTTTGATGTATTAATAAAAAAAGACTTCTCAGTGCTTGTTTATCATAAAATAAGATTAAAGCACTTTCTTTTGGAGTTCTGTGTGAGATGAGTAATTTGTAGTGCAAGAAACATCGGTAAGATACAGCACATACAGAGGAGCTCAAATATTCAAGACAGAGGTCCGAATGCATGGCTTGTGCACAGTAAATGCAATGCACAGTGCTGAGCTACCACCTGGTGTATTATCTGTCTTATCTGCTGTTGTCAGCTGGTTAACGCTACAAGCAGATCTGCCTTTAGATCCCACTGTTTCCTCATCAGCTCTTTCCAGGAAAGGGCCAATTGAGAAAGATGTCCTGCGTATTTCTTCTGAAAAAAACTAAGCCCCAAACAGCAGAATGTCACTTGTTCCCAGAGTCTGGAAGAATTTTTCATCTACGTATAATCCAGTAACAGGAGGGCTGCCATTATCCTGAAAGTACAGGCAAGAGCCATACCTACAAACCCAGATAACTTTTTCTGGTTCACAACCATATCATAATTATTATCATTGAATTACATCAACATTATAAACATATTTCATCATGCCTCAAGACTGTAGTGAAAAATAAAATGAAGCTTAACATAATTGTGGATATCTACTTTAGTGTTATTATTTTTCTTAGAAGATTAAACTTCAAAACACCCATATCTGTTTAATGTTTTTTTCAAGCTGCTATTTACTACAAGAATATTGCTAAGAGCTGCCAGGATGTCTTCTTGTGACCGTATGAAGAAATGAAAAATTAGTAAATTAATAGTAAGCAGAAGCATTACTTTCTTTAACTAGATATTCTGAACTCGGTCCATTGTCCTCTTTCGAGCTGGATTGGTCCTATGGCAGTGCCAGACGTGATGTGATAAGCTAGGTCTGCCATGAGCAGGGGTTGGACCAGATGACCTTCATTGTTCTATGGTTCTACTACTTTTAAAAATTATTTCAGTGATTGAAGAAATAGCATATGCTTACATAAAGACATTATTGTGAACTAAATTTTACCCTTTGCTTTGACTGTGCAGTGATGTAAAAACAACTGAGTCACACCAGTGTGTGTTTCAGTGTGATCTAGTCCAGAGCCACTAATTACATGGCTGTACGCTGATCTTTACAGAGTCATGAGAAAAACAAAGAGATTAAAGGAAACAATTATTTGGTTACTAAAAAAAGAAAGTATTTCTTCACTCTGTCTTCACAAAGGCACCCATTTTTACAAAAGCGCCTTCCAAACACTTCTCTCCAACACAAAACCAGCACTATATGTGGGAAAGTCAAATTAAAGGTTCTTTTTTACAACAGCAGTGGAGCTACAGTTCAGACAGCTGTTCAGACAGTTTCCATTATCCATCACATGATGGAAATTTTTCTTATTTTTACTGAATTGAAACAGGTAACTTTCAATATCAAAGTGGTGAACTCAAAGGCCAAAATTCTAAGGATATTTAAATTTCCTAACTGGTAGGGAGGGTGTAGATCTTTGAAGATGTTTGAAGTATTTAATGCTCATTTGCTTCCTCAAGCACCTTTAATTCTGATTCACCTGATCCTGCCTTCTACTACTAGGTGGCTGCAGACATTTTCTATACACCTTGGCACATACACATCTAAATTCACTTCGAAAGTGCAATTGGGAAGATTACAGAGCAAACAGTTTTACCAGTGAACTGAAATGATAACTAAAATACTTCCAGGATTTTTCTGCAGACAAATCATCAGATTTTTGTTGTTGTTGTTGAGTCCCCTCTGCAATGAAAGCTGCAGTCCGTGCAGCTACAGAGCAACACGCAGAAATAAGGTTAAAAAAATTCCTACATGATAGCTGTGCATAAACATTTATTCGTTCATACTGGAGGGAGGAAGGAACAGACAACTTGGCTGTGTTGGTATAGTTATTATTTTTAGCATTTTGGCTGAAGTCTCTAGTTTCCTTTCCATACATTTTTTATAGAAGGCTGTGGGGGTTTTATGTGCTCTTTCAAGTAGAGAACAGACTTTTAATGTAGTGAAAATACTGGTTTTCCATTCTGCAGCTCACCTAGGTCTGTTTCCAGCTATTAAAACCATTGCACAAAGTAACTGTTCCCTATAATACAAAATTCTGCTATGGCAGAAATAACACTGGGTATCCACAGGACTGACACTTCTCATTTCCTTACCCTTGTTAGACCACAGAGCGAATGGAAGCCAGATCATAGCAACCCTGTAATTACTTGACAATAATCATTGCCAGCAATAAAGCAGAGTTAGCAAAGAACTAATTAGTGCACCACCCAGGACTAACAACACTCTACACTTTTTTACTGTTATTTTTAGCTACAAGCAGGAAAGACATAAATTGCTCTTTTATCAAATAGCATGAAAGGGCTTAGGTAAGTTACATGTTTGCAGTTATCACTCTATAAAGCTGGAGTCTGCCCTTCAGCTATGTGGCATATATGTTATTACCCTGGAAGAAGACAAGAGGAAGGCTGGAGACCTACCACTGCCTGCTCCCTGCCGGTACAGGAGAGTGACTCTGGGGGGTAGACAGCGGGAGACGCCAAAGCTACCGAAGCACAAACCTGCTATTTTCATGTCAGTGTCTCTAGCTGGGTAACAGAAGGGAATACAGAATGGTTGCCTCTGCAAATGTCAGTGAAATAAAAGTCCTTGGCACTTTGTAACTCACTGGCTGAATTTCAACTATTTCTTAATCTTCTAATAGTTGATGGGAAATCAGTCGGACAGTTTCAGTTGCCATCTCACGGACGGAGTCTCTTTGGTCTGATTGCTGGAGAGCACATTCCCACTCATCTGAATCATTATTTGCTTGACTGTGGGCAAAGATGGTTTGGTCACTAGACGGTGTAACCAGCTAGATATTTGGAAAGTAAATTACTAAGTCCTTGCTCAGCTAGACTTTTGGTGGGAAATGAGACACATCACCTAACACTTACACTTCAGTTTAAAAAGGGAAAAAATGTTCTTCCTTCCTTAGGAAGGCAATTTGCGAGACTCAATATGCTAACGTGTGTACTATGCTCAAAAATAGGCTCCAATTACATGTGGACCACGTAGCTACCTTGCACGTGACGGTCTTCCATTCTTTACGACTTCAACGATCAGGTGGCCTTGCTATCAAACAGGAGAGGTTTTATGGTGCTATTAAGGATTTGGTCCAATCCTCGGCTGATCTCTAGACTTATTTATTTCACAGGAGCACCTGGCCATAGACAGATACAAGACACTTGCGCTTCTAGCAAAAGTTTCCTACTTGGAGTTACAAGCTGTCCTAAGCCATGACCTAATTCCTGATCATTTGGAGAGCATTCACTAGGAGACCGATGAATATAACTCCATGCTATAGTTTGAGGTCAGTTTAGTCCAAGAGAGAGGCTAGAGAAGTAAAAATAAACAAATAAAAGATCATGGTTTTTTATAAAACCCAAGAAGAGTGGTGAAGTGCATACCTGAAATATTTCCTCTGAACTCCGCAGCGCTGCTGGCACGCCACAGGTTTAGTACTTGGTGCTTGTTCAGTGTGTGCTACGTGGATGCACCAAGGTCTGTGTACATACGTTTGCCAAGCAGAATGACAGAAGCAATGTGACTGTTTCTGAAAAATGAAGTGTTTATGGCTTTCTCAGTTTCAGAATATGTTTCATAATCTTCAGCAGTGACAATGTGAGTTGCTCATGGGCTTGCAACATTTTCTCTCTGAACAGAAGCCGCTTTGTGCTCACCGCTGAAGGAGCATGTGCTGTGCGAGTGCCATACTGTATTTTGGCAGTAGCTGTTAGAAGTAAATTTACAGAGGATTAAGGAGATGGAAGGCAGCGTGCCTCGCACTTTAATTCCGCAGAGCATTAAAATACCCTGTTTAAAGAAGAGATGAGAGGTGGCTGCTATTCAAAATTTTGGGGCCTGGGGTTCAATTTGTCAGGCAAAATTTCCATTTGGTTTTTGGGAAAATAAGTCCCTGAACAACAGCAGTTGCCCTTGCCCAGAAGGAGTGTGTGAGGACACCTCCCTCCCTTGGATGTCACCTCCAGCACGAGGCGGGAGCCATCCCCAGGGGCACAGGGCCACTCAGACCCCTTCCAGCTGGAGAGTCCCAGCTGGCTGCTGTGCTGCCTCTGGGATCAGCTCGGGGCCCTTCCCCATCTCCAGATGTGCTCCAAAAGAGCAGGATCCAGGGGCTGCTCTGGCTTCATGTCCCCTCAAGGCCAGAAGAATGAATGTATGTACTGAGGACATGAGCCATTTTTGACTCTCCGGTTCTACAGTAATGGGATCTACAGATAAACACAAAGATTGAAAATTAGCGTGCATGCTTTGAAGGAAAAGGCAAAGTACTTTATTTTCCAAGTCTAGCCTTTTTCTAGGTTTGACCTTGGTCTGCACTTTTAAGAATATGACATTTTTTGATGGTTTATTTCACTTTCAGATTTTGGCAGGGTCTAGCCTCAGGTATGCCAGAAGTATGAGGAGATAAGTTATTCTCCAGACAGATACAGAAGCAGAAAGCAGGCAGCTGCCTACAAAAGATGGTGTCTCCTATGGATTTCATTGTAAAAATGCCTGACTTCATTTTCAAAAGGAGAAGCCTAAACCTGACAATGAAGTCTCATCAAGATGGAAGTTGAAGATTTTAAATAACCATCTTAAGAGCCCAAATGCTGCTCTGAAACCACTGATTAAAACTGAACACATAATAAAGGTATTTTGATTTAGGAGATGGGTTGTATTTTACAGTGGGTTTTTTACATTATCATGGTAGTTAAAAACCCAGGACCCATGTCATCCTATGGCCACTGCATTATGCTCTGAAAGCTCACTTACTACTAAGGAATCACACGGTTGTACTGAAAGTTACAGTTCCTTATTTTCTGGTAGAGCTTAACCTTTAAAGACAAACATTAATGCAAACAAGCCAGCCTGAACCCCGCTGCTTTACCTGCACTGGAGGATGTGCAAGGAAGGCAACACTGCCAGAAGGTGAAAATTATAGCTGTGATGCTCCATTGGCTGACTGATTTTGGGAACAGAGCTGGGGCTTTCATTGATACTTCTGCAACTCCAAGCCAAAGTCAGTTGCTAAAAGTAGCCTCAAATCTGAGTCTACAAAAGTAATATTAATTGAATGTATTTCAAAGCATTTCCTTCATTCATTGTTTACTGATCTGGCCCTCCCTCATCAGAGGTAGAAAAACATAATGAATGCTTATCACCTGCAAGCTTGAATCCCCTTGAAAAGAACTTTTTCAGGAAAATGTTATTGTGGTGAGGACCTTCAGGGAGTGCTGGAGTTTTAAAGTTTCTCATGATGTTTTGCATTTTTTTCCTAAATGAACAGGGAAAAACTCATCTGGCTCTCATTTGAATTCTCAATAGACTTTAGAAAGGAAATTCCAACCAGAGTGTATTCCTACACCTAAAATCTATGTGGGAACGGTGCTGTATGCTTGTTTCAAACCAACGACAGCCAGGAGAATCGGAGCTAAGGCTGGGTCAGCAGCTGACCTGCTTGTCCCACACAACAGTAAGGGTCTCAGCAGAGGGGCTGATTTTATATATAAACCAGGCTTCCATAGGACATATCAGAAGCTTAGCATTAAGCGTATGCTTAAATATATAGTTCACCTGTCTTCACAGCAGCCTTTTTGTCATCCATGTAGAACATTTATTTACATACATGAGGATTTCTGGATATGAAGGGTGGGAATCGTACCACCTATCTGCAACTGTATTGGAAGTATTTGCCCCAGTGCTTTTGAAGGGTATGGAGAGAAAGAGGTACTTCTGTGAAAATAATTCTCTTATCTTAAAGTTACTGTCTAAAAGAGGTAAAATGGCTTGTACCCAGAAAGTGCTCATTCTTCTCTAGGGACTGTACAGAGAATTTGGGAGGAACAGGCATATAAAACTAGAGACGTTTCCAGTGAGATGAAATAAATTCTTCTCTGAGGCATCTCCTGTTAATGTACTGTGTGACTTAAGGTCCGTAATTGCACCTATTTGCACCTGATTTTCTCCATTTGCAGGGATGACGTAAATGATCTGTATCCATGTTTGCAAAAGGATTTGAAATTTATGTTGGAACATTCCTGTGTAGGTGCTCAGTGTTTACCACAAACAGCATATATTTCCCACACAAAGCATGTCATTGAATTAGTTACTTGACTTCAGAATCCAATAATCTGAAACACAAGCAAGGAAGTACATACTTGAGTTGTTCACCCCATCTGTGTCTTACTCATCAATTCACCTGCTGGTTTCCACAGGATATATGTATATCTCCCCAGAACTAAGCTACATTATCAAGATTTCCCCTGCAGCTGATGCTATACAATCTTGGCATTCAGGTTTTCTTTAAGTATCTTAAGCTTATAAACACTTGCAAGTACTTCTCATCTTTAGAATTCACGAGAAAAATGCTTTCTTCCTCTAAAAATGTCAGCTGCCTCTGGACAAAGATGTTAGCTCAAAGCACAGGGACGGCATAGCTAGCTGTAAGTAAAAGTCAGGTTGAGGGTGGTCTTTGCAGACCTCTCAGGGAGGTAAGCATCTCCACTTCCCAGAGCCCTAAGAGCACTGTTCCTAGCTCTCCTTAGACCTATCAAGATAACTGGTTGCTCAGTGCACAACAAAGACTAACATGAGAATGTGATGCTGGCAGTGCCTCACCAGACAGTTCTTGTAATTGATGTGAAGACGATCTGATTTGTAGATGCAGAACTCTGCATCACATTCACTGTATCGGTTTCCTACAAGTGTTGTTGATCGCCTTCTTTCCTGTGCTTTTCTTCTCTTCCGGTTCAGAAACTTTGGGAAGAAACTCCCAACAGCAATTTGTGCCATGCTTATTTGGCACACCGTGCTGCACTACTACACAAATAAACAGGGAACACAATGTAACACCACAGCAGCAGATTTAACTAAGATCCAATTGTACTTGATGCCATCTGGATGTGGGAAGAATGTTCCCTTAAATGAAAAATCTTCAATGGAAAAGCAAGTTCACCCTTCCCAAGTAAGTACCATAACACATGAAAATACGTCGTCTTTGACTTATTGGTAAGAAACTGGCCAAGCAACGGCATTTCTCCTCCAACAGGCAGATATGCCCTCTATTGTATTGTTCCTTCTGCATGGATTGAATTTGGGGTATCTTTTAGTACGAAACCATTGCTTGCTAGGAAGCGGTAACCTGTCCCATATCACCTCTCAAATAAATTACCTCTGGCTGAACCAGCAGTGTTAGGATGCAGGGGAGGCTACTAGCTCTTGATTTAGATTATGAGACTGTAAGGAACCAAAACAAATAGTTTATATTCCAAGGTGCAACTTAATGTATTTAACTGTCTCATTTTTACTGTGTTAATCACAGCAGAAGCTCAGTGACAGCCTAAGTAAATGCTTTGACTTGTAATACACAGTCACCTAAACAATCAACGATGAGTCCTTTTCCCAAAAGACTTAAGGGCAAACACACTTCCAGTATCAGGGCCTCTGAAGAGGAAATACCTCAGGGAGAATACTGTTATTAGGTGACACCAAGCAAATGCTTAAGCAGGAGTGATTGAAGCAGACTGTGTACCCTAAAGATTTAATGAGCAGCTCGGAGGAGTTGATGGCCTGAGGCATAGCCACAGGTCATTAAATCTCAAACAGTTATTAATCCCCAGGAAATGCTGTCAAGGTCATTAATGCTATTATACAATGGAAATTAAGGGCATATCAAGAAATTAACATATTGTCTGTTTGCAGGAGAAACGCTCTCAGTGAGCGTGGGCAGGTCATTTCCAGGAGGATGTTGCAGTGCTCACAAACCACCCAGTGTGCCTGAACTTCCATGTCACTCTCTGCACAGTTTCTAAGCTAAGTCACTCTTTTGCAGAGTGTCACTACAGGAACTGTATCATGCATTGAGTACTTAAATTAGCAGCTCCACATAACTCCAAGGGATAACATTAGCTGAAGTCCCTCCTGCCAAGTAGAGATAGCGTATGTTTTCAGGTCGGAGTCTTGCCCTGCTGTTGCCTCTCTTTAGAATAAAAATAGGAAATCTGATTTGACTGATCCGTACGCTGGTGACCATAGCATTTGACTGAAGGGTGAATCTGTACAGCTGTTAGGATTGTTACACTTATTCTGAGTTTTCTAGGATAAAGGTTGCCCTCCACCTGACTGGCTTCAAGCAGAAATACCTGGAACCAGAACAAACATATCCACTGATGATTGCAGGGTTAATGCCAAGAGCCTGACCCACAGGCATGGCAGGGCAGTACGTGGTGAGATCCCAGTCCAGAGTTTTCCCCTCGGACCCCTTCTCTGCACAGGGCACCTCATGAACAAAGCCTCAGCTTTACAGTCACTGCTGTTACCTTCCCACCAAGTGTGGAAATGCTGGTGCATGTATCCCATGACTTTTTATAAAGAGGGTCTAGAGCTAGGCAATTATTTGTTTGGTGCATTTTGTATAGATAACAGTCAAGACTGGAAGTCAGACTTGGTGATCATTCTTTCTCTAGATTCTGCTGCTGGTTTACCATTTGAATTGGGCAAATCAAATCCTGTAATTCCATTAAATTACCTCTGTGCATCAGATTCTCCTACATTAAAAAGGCTATAACCATACCTACCTCAACAGACATTTTGAACTCTGAATTAAATCTATTTACAAGGGACCAGGAGAGCTTCGATTTCAAAACTATTATATTATAATGATCAATGCCTGATTTTTAAGGCAATGCAACACATTGCAATCGCCTAAATCTGTTCCTTCTGCTCTAAACTAAGCAGGAAAACCAGAAAACCGTTACATAGTAGGATCATTTAGATTACATCCCTGAGGATGATTTAGCACCCCAATTATGCAGCTGTCCAAATTAAGAGAAGAAATCTTTCTTTATTAAAGAGCCTGAGGAGATTTAGAAAGCAACAGTCTATTATACTAAGTAAAAAGAAAGAACAAAAGGACATCATGATCCATTTAATTCTTCTGACGATGTCTGCATTAAATGATCAATGCTCAGGCATGCATTGCTATTTACAGTTTGATTAAGTGCCCTAACATTCACTGATATCAGCCAATGCATCCTTACTAAATGGAATTTATGCAAATGTTATTTCAATTACATGTTTCTACATAGGTGTCAGGAACACACCCATCTATGGGGAACAGAAGGGCAAATTCAGTGTTATTCTGTTGTCTGATTTGTTTCCTGAGAGATATTAATTGAATGCAATTGGTAAATTATTGGAGTACAGAAAAGTACTTTTACAATGACACTAAGAAAAAAACCACCTTTGTATGATATGACTACACAGGTATGCATATATTTTGGGTCCTTGATTTCATTAAGTATATCATATATATGTTTAGGCACTGATACTGCAAAAAATGAATTCACATCTTTGAATTGTACAAAAATGAAGTTGCACTTTAAAAATATAAATATAGCTGAATATTTCTAGAATGAAACCTTTGCTTAATTTATATGTAGACATCATACCAAATACCCAAAGGAGAACTGCATCCATGTCACAGTAAAGAAAATTTTATTTGGCAGTACTGGTTTAGCCATGGCTGTGAAGCCATAAATCAGATAAAATAAGTACTCGGACACTACATTACTTTCGGACTTGGAAAATTCCACTAATGCTATATTTTTTTAGCAGTATGTTCCTGTAACCTAGATTGCAAACAAGTGATACATTTAGAGTCGTTTTCTTCTGAAGAAAAGATTAATTTAAACTCCTGCTGTAAGCGGTCCAACTGTGCCATTTCATGCTGTCTTGAATAAGATTGCTTTTCTGATCAGGATTTTCAACCGATTTGTGTCATTGAAATCACTGCACCTAAGCATGTCTAACATTTATTTCCTTGCTTGCTTTGCTGGATTGTGCCATCAGGCATGCATCGTACTATTTACATAAGAAATAGATTTGAAAAAGAACCACATGCCCTTGATCTCTCCTGCATTTTCAACAAAACAGACAATTCCTTACTGCTGCCTCCTTTTCTCTTTCTTTCATTTCCAGAAGTATACCTCTTCTTCTGACTCTCCAACTGGTTGGGTTTTTTTACTGTCTTGGTTTCCACACCTATCCCACTAATGCTCAGGATACTTCAGTGAGTCTGTCAAATTTCATTCCTCCACATGCTCTGGTCACTGAGTTTAGCAAAATGTTGAACTCCACTGCCTGTGAAGGCAGTCACATTTCCTTTAGCGAATCTTATACAAACATATAGTAAGGAATAACTTGATAATACCACCATCCGACTCATGTACTTGGGACTGGTAATAACTGTAGCCATATCCTGCAAAATGACCACTTTTAAAAAACAAATTTGACTTGGCTTTTTCTCTTCGCAGGAATGACCATACTCATTTTTATCTTAAAAGAGACTTCATCGAGGAGGTTGAAATTAACCATAGAAAGTAAGGCCAAAGTGGAGAGTGAAAGTTCATCTAATCCACTCTCGGTCAAAACCTGCAGGACCAATATTTACTCTTCCTTGGAGGAATCCTGGATTCAGGACAACTCCAAAAAATATATAATCTGAGATACACCTGACTAAACAGGTTGCTTTGGTCTTAAACCAGCTAGGTGGCAAATTTACTACTCTTTGCTGGAGTAGATATTTTGATGATACAGTTCCAGCTCTGTTCTCAGATGGAGACATTAACTTGAGCAGTGTTCAGCTGCTGCAGCTGGAATGCACTGCTTACTTTTCCAGTCCTTGCATTTAACAGCCTCTGGATTACCACACCTGTAGCCATTCAGCAGAAACTCAGTAAACTTCTTTTCCCCCAAAGAGTACCCTAGGTTCCTGCTGTGCTGGCATCTCAGCATCGTTTTGTGTCCTGCTGATGGAAATGGTGCCATTTCATACAATGCTGCTTTCCACGGTTTGTCAGGGGTGCTGGATGATATCCTCAGCTGCAGTGCCCGGATTAGTTAACCTTCCCTCTTCTGATGAATACAAAAGAGCAGGTCTCTCCAAACTATCACCCATTTGTTTGGATGAGAAGTCTGCGCAACTGTGAGTTTCAGAAGGCAGAAGAGCAGGTTCCAGGAAAGCAAAAATACCAGTGAGTGAAAAGCTAAGAATATACTTTGGATGAAGCATGGAAGACAGAATTGCCAGTTCCTCAAATAACATTGTTTATTTAACAGTATCCTGCTGGGGGGAACTATGTATCTGCAGTGACTAGGAGTAACTGTGCATACTCTTGTCATGATAATGTGGTGGATGATCATGAAAGTCTACTCTTAAGAGAACAATATTTGTGTCAGGCAAATACTGCTCTTCTAAATAGCCCATGGTTATCCTGTACAGGGCACAATGAACAAAAAGTGTGTCTGACTAGCCAGGAGTATGTTCTTACAAATAAAGAAAATCCCCAAATTATAATTTTAGTGATAAATAGCTCTCCAAAACAGTATTTCATGGCGAACATTTTTGCCAAACACCAGACACTCTCACTACTAATAAATAACCTGAAGAGTACGTTACTATTTAGTAAGAGTGAAAATATCAGAATTTAGCCCTAAAAGCTTTTTTATACAAAGCCTTATGAATAGTTCACAGATAACAATAACTGTTTTTCTCTGCTTCTGCAAAGAAAAATGCTCAAGTATATACTTACATATATATAACTGTTCAAAAAGATTGACAGCATTTGAAAAACCAACCCTCTCTATGTATAACCAAGTCTTTACATTTATCTGGTGTCTCTGCAATGCTTAGCATATGTAAAGCAGCGAAGAAGCATTAATTAGTATCACTTTGCTGTCATATTATTATTTTTCTTCAGTCTCACAGCCTGAGCAGCAACACGCCCCAGCGACCTCCTAAAGCATCAATGCAGAGAACGCACGCCTCCTCACCACCTGCTTTTCTCTATTTCCTTTCCTTTAAAATATTTCAAGGCTGAGGTAACACACGGAGAAAAGATGATATTTGCTCTCTCTTCCAGTGCAGACAAGCTTTGAAGCAACGCAGTAGGCCCAGCTGAACAAAACAGTGTTTGCTACATTTCAATTCACACACACTGGGTATAAGTGTTAATGAAAGCAACTCCTGTACCACTAAACAGCAGCTTATCTGCTCCCCCACTTAATACCTGTTGACTCAGTTTTATGCTTCAGTTTACAGCCTGTCTTGGTAGCTCACCCTATGTGCAATTAACAGAATCCAACTAGAACTGCATGAAAAAAAAATATCCCCAAATGCTCTCTACTATTGATTTCCATTTTTTATGATAAGGGAGTTGTCATTGTGGTCAGCAAGGAGCAAAAACACCAGATGCAAAAAGAATGACTTAGAAAGTTAGTCTTAGGAAAAGCTGTTACTTAAGTGTCTGTCAGGGAGATCAGGTACAATTGTTCTGCTTCATTAATTTTTAATCACATCTGGCAATCTGCCTCAAAAGTCTCCAAGATTTTATGATGCCTTGAAATGAAAAGGGCAAAATGTTCTTCTCCATCATTTTGGAAGACATCAGGGCGTTAGCATCTGTAGTAAGTGCAAAGACCTTTCCGAAGCAGCCTTTAAGAGCTGGGCACTAATGGAGCTGCTCAAAGCACGGCAGTCAATCGTGAGACCAGTAGCACCAGCCCATCTTTACCACGGTGATATCATACCCCTAAGGCAAACAAGGCTTTCAGGAGATGAAAAAATGAGAAAGGACAGCATCACAAATGAGTCCCCAGGAATGTTAAGATGGAAGAATATCTTATAACTTAAATATAATACATTGTTTTACTGTGCATTTTTACCTTGGAATTACCTAGGAATTTATTTCATAATTATTTCATCCATAGCTACATAAAATTTGTAAGATATTTAGAACCCTTTGCCAGACCACCAAAAAATAATTTTATACTGGAAATACCTGTAACAGCCACCAAGAATTAGAAGCATAGAGTACTGGGCATCTACTTTGATGCCAGGCTGCAATATAGGGCTTGCTGTTGTGCACATCAGAGATGCACGCTTTCACAGTACTCACAGGGACTTCTAGTTAGGGACAATTTCCTTTAATAAGAAGCACAACTGGGTATATTTAGGGACAACTTTAGTTTCTGACCTTATGTTTGTTCTAAAATCCTACATCTTAACCACAGTCAGAATCTTTTTCTAAAAAGCAGTCTCCAGACTGCCAAATACGTACCTCCAATAATTATTTTTCTAATATCATTGCTGCCTCCTGTCTCTGCCACTGTTTTCTCAGGTATGTGAATGTGACCATCTACAGTAAAAAAGCTTCTAGGGGCTCACTACAGTAACCTTACAGTTGTCTCTTCCTTTGTCTATTTTAGACTAAAACACTGAAGCAAGGAGAGTAAATAATTCATCTGCAATGAGTATGTGCTACGTTGAGACTACAAAGTCTCTTCCTCTCTTTAATAATTTCCTACAGATGGTATGTTGATTCAAATAGGAAAATGTATACCTGCAATCAAATATAAAAGATGTCCTGAAAGAATGGACTGGTCCACTATAAAGACAAGAGGGCTAAGAGGAAGACACATCAGAAATACTCACATTTGAGCTCATATTGAATGTCCCCCTGATCTGAAAAAATTTTGATCGAAGGTAAGCACTGGTTCATGCCATCCCTTTTTAAAATCTCCTTCTGCCCTTAGGTTATGAATGTCTCCCTGAAATGTTTTGTGACTGCAGGTGAAAATGTACTCAGTGCTTTACCTGTTGAATTCCCCTCTCACCTGTGTTTCTCTCTGGATGAGCACTCTGCTGTTGGAAACCCCTCACATCCCTCCCCACACCCAGAGGAGTTACATTTTCAAAAGCAGAGTTTAACTTCTCCCAAGTTTCTGAAGGAGTAACATTAGCATTGCTTTTTTAATACTCCTTTATTCAGGAGGGTTATTTTTCTGCCAGTCTAGGAGATGAGCACTGAAGGGATTTCAGATTAATGATGGGGGCCTTCAGGTGAGATGTTTTTCCAGGAGTGCTCTGCTCCCTGGGGCCGTCCTGTGAGATAAGGATACTGGTCTGACAGCCCAAGACAGGGCTTTGCATTCTCTCCCTGGGGAGACATGGTATCACCCCAGATGGACTTTGCAGTGATAACCAAATGTATGAAAACACACTAGAAGTCTCATTTGATAAATAATAAATATGAGTATATTTTTATTACTGTTCTCATGCAGAAACTATATGTATGTCCTGCTGTGCAAATAGCAGAGTACGCTCTGACTGAGATTTACATTTTGGGTCAAACTTTTCAGGCAGAGATTTCTCTCCTGAAGTGTATGTGTACACAAGTCCTACTCAGTCCAGGAGCTAGTGCATATAAATTGGCATGAACTGAAAACTGAGAATCATTTTGTACATGGCGTAAGACAGAGTTCCCCTCCTCAGTACAATCTAATTCAGAGCAGTCTTTGTAGACCTGTGACATCATACATTGGAGTTAAAAACAAAGTGATGGTGCATGTTAGAAAACTAAAGCAATGCGATGTTAGGTTCCCACACTGAACAGCTTCTCCCCACTGAGTACTGGGGGAACTGGGGAAATCCACCTCGCCAGGCTGAAGCCAGATACTCCTGACTACCACTCATGACAGCACGAGAAGATCCTAAGCCACCTGAACACTCTGAAGGTCTAGCCAAGTGTGTTATCATGGATCACCACAGACTGAAACATGATTATGCAGAATCAGACTGATAAAAAAATACTAGAAGAGCTTTACGAGAAAGTTGCCTGAGGTCTGAAAGCAAAGGATAATTCCTAACACTTTGGTGGGTTCCACTGCTAAATATTTTTGGCACTGTAATCTATTCAGTTTCTGTGACTTTCACTGAACAATTTGTGTTAATCTGATTTTCAAGAGGAAAATTAGTTTTCAAGCATAGCCAGTAGCATCTCTGAATGCCTTTCTTGAACTGCCAGTAGCTGAATTGCCCTTGGATAGCTCAAGGCAAGCTCCAAATCAACGGAAAAAACTCCTGTCCCTTCATAGTTTGCTTTGGGTTGTTTTTTTTTAATATTAAAGTTTTTAATATTTTTTATTTTTTAATATATTTTTAAAAATATAAGTTGTTGGGTTTTTTTAATATTCTGAAGAATAAACCATATGGTAAACCATGACATTTTTATAACTGCGGGTGAGGAGACACAGGAGATGGAAGGCTGAACACAGTATTCATGAACTTCTAAAACTATTCTTGACTGTACATACATTTTGATACAGTTTGAGATGTTGTATGAAAGTTCGTTTATCCTTTAAATGTTATTTAATAGAAACTACACAGAGTTAATAATACTTTTAAAGGTGGCAAAGTAGGAGATGACCAAAGTAACTGTCACTTTGTAGGTGTAATGTACTGATACAACTTTGACCATCTGTAATCTCTATAGTTGTTTACCATGCTCAATAAGGTCATATAAGGTCAGACCAAATTCATCACTGGCTATCCATCTGCTGGGCTGAAATACATTAGAGATGCACTGGCAGGGTGGATCCCACATTTTCCTTATGAGGAGTTGCTCAAAAATTTTTCACTGTAATAATTTATAGATTTTATGGCAAACCTAAAAATGTGTTCCCTTTATATCTGTCTCCACAACACAACTATAGAAATTAATCTACCAATTTCATCATAATGCTTTTAATTTCTGTTTGCGTTACAGTGTGTTTGTACTATCGCTTCTCAAGGAAATAATATTCATACCATCTATCTCTTTGGGACACCCCCCTGTACCCCAATGTAATTTCAGAATGTATTGGCCAGTTTCAGTCAAATCTGACTGCGGACCCAGGTCTCAAAGACACTACCTTTTAGAAAAGCTGGTGTTGGGTAGAGAAAAGCATACGAATTAATATTCCAGTAAGGGAAAGGCATTTGTGGGGTGACCCACCATCTATACTGAGAAGCAGCAGACAGTTGGCTAAAGAGTACACAGCACTCTGCATCAGCCACAGCGTATGTACCTCTTCCCCAGTTTATGTTTAAGGGATGGGAGAGAGATGGGGAGTGGCATGGAAAACGGGAAGTAAGGACTTGTTTTCAGTGAGATGGGGGAAGGAATCCAAATCCGTTGGAAACTAGGCAGCACTGATGCCAGTGCTCAGAAAGCAATTCATTTAGCTCAATTTTACGATAGTCTCTAAGTTGGGAATAAAGGTCATCCAGTAGTCATCACAGGGCAATGGGCTGCTTCAAATTTTGGCAGCTCCAGAATGACTCATATGAGGAACATATCACTGCTGCATTCTTCACCAGTGCTGCAGGAGTGACTGCACAATGTCCTCACAGCATAATGCCCTCAGAGCCTTGTCCCTCTCACTGCTTCCTTCTTTAGAAACTCCAAGAGAAGATGATACTGAGGGCTGTGGCACTGAGTAGGAGCTCTGCAACCTACCTCTGGTCAGAGCTATGTACTGGCCTGGGTTCAAAAAATTTCCTAAAAGTCACTTGCAAGAAAACCCTGGACCTGCCTATTTCCCAGCGCTACAGAACTACTAAGCTGTGGCACAAATGTCCCTAGAAGAGATAACCAAAAATGAGGAAATAATAATGCCCATAGAACACCAATAAGCATCCAGCAATTCCCTAAATACACGTCAAGTCCAACATCACTGAAGATGCATCATCTGTTCCACAAACTATGTCACAAGCAAAGGCTGTACAAAGCCCACTTCCTACCAATACCAGCCAAAAATATGTAATGCATCTACCAGAACAAAGCTTTCACTCAGCTTTTTTTTTGTGGTGCGAAGGGAGAAATTTGCCCAAGTGTTACTTTTACTTACATTTCATTGCAAACCTCAGCCAAAATCAGAACCTTGTAACAGTCAGTGCTGCTCAAACGTTTGATGACAAATGAGCTGATGCCTTGCAGAGCTTACAGTCCTCACAGACAGGCAGAAAAGGAAAGGATAAGAAACAAAAGCATGGAGACTTACGGATGGTCATCCTGCAAAGGGAGGAATTTAGCTCCTCTGAGTTAAGTGTAGAAGATGTGAGCTCAGCCCACTCAGACCGAGTAGAGCCCAGGACCTCCTCTCTCTGGGGTGAGTGCTCTAATTCTTGGGTTATTATGCAACAGGAAGATAAGTCACATCCATCTTCAAATGAGTAAATGGAGGTACCAGCATTTATTTCCCATTGTCCCTCTATATTCCCAATGGAAGAGGTATTTACTTGAATGAGGCGGACTGAATCATCCTTGGGTGGGTGGGTGGATGGATGGAGATGGGGAACAGATCTCCCTCTGCAGGTCTTTAGTAAGAAACTGCTGCTCTCCTTAGACTGTACAAGGAGTTTAAGCAGTTATGACAAATGGACTGGACCATCTGCTTAACCCCAGGTACCTAAAAGCTTGAATTAAATGGACTGCGTTCTCCACAAGACACGTGGCCTCTCTAAAAGATGTCAGTGTTTCTTGATTTTTCAGACAAATACCATGGTATTGCTAATTACAGTGGGCCTGACTTTCACCTGGAATAAATTAGTGTTGTTGCTGCCAAAGACTGGCCCAGAAAATCCATGTAAAACTTCATGATCCTTGCAAGAAAATGAGGCTTTGTGTTATGTGGAGTGTTGTTGCTAGGAAGGCCTGTTGCTGAATGTTTTCATCCAAAAGATTAAAACCATGATTTCATGTCATGGTCTGTGACTTAGCATGGTAAACAGCCTTCAAAACCCCTATCTAGTAACAGTGCCATTGTGCCTGCTTGCCATCAATGGCTGACTCTTTCTTTTTTTCAGTTATCCACGAAACAAACCCAGGATAAAATCAGGAACCAAGCGCTTTTTTAAGGCTAGAACATCATTTAATCTTTAAGACAGAGAACAGAAGAGCGTGGGTTTTCTCTGACTGTGGACTTCTTGTAATTTCACTGAAGATAAATATTTAGATAAAGACCAATGGGATATTTAATCGTCAGAAACTATTATATTTAAAGAAAGTGCTAGAGATTTTCAGACTTATTTTCCTATGTGTGTTGACAACCCATTCCCATCATTTAAACTCTCTATGACATATAAATACAATCACTGCTATAATTTGTAAATTGTTAATATTAGGACTGTAGGGGTGGCTATGCTTTCAGTTCTACATAAAAAAAGACATCTTTTACACCAACATCTGTCTGAACATCCATTACTTTCCCATCTGTTACTTGTACTCCTCCTCCTCCTCCTCGGCCTCCCTGTTTTTTCCTTGTTGCTCATCTAATCCAGGAAGATGCACACCCTGCCTGCTCTTGGCTCCTGTGATACTCATAAACCATGAAACAAATAAACTCAGCGGGAAAGGACAAAACCAAAAGCAGGAAGATATCTGGTAAATCTAACTATGTGGATCTGTCCAGCTGTGCACGTAATTAGGCAGTGGCACCACCTGAACTGAGACATGGTATCCTGCCTACCCTTTCCATCCTCTGCCATGCTCGGTTTGTGTGAAAATGAAAGGTCTTCAGGTCAGGATCATGACTTCTTATAAAAGTGACCAGCACTCACAGAACTAGGACTGGTGATGGGACAACAGCTTGGTTAAATGCTACTGTCCTAAAGCAGGAACTAACCCTTAGACCTGACAAACCCACAATGGGTAGAACGAAAGTAAAAGGTTCTTGTGTTTCAGGAGCTACTCTCAGCACTATTTCAGATTTACGTGAGGGCAAATTTTCCATATCTCAGCTTATTTAAGTGTAAAATAAATTATATAATAATATTTAGTTCAAAGAGATCCTGCAAAGTATTACGAATTGGAGTTTGAAATCTCTGGAGGAAAACCACCACGCAGGTATCTAATAACTGGAACCGCATGGACAGTCTCCAGTTGGTTGCCATTGAAGCTACAGATAAGATACCAGGTTAACAGACACAGCAAAAGAACTTTAATAACAAATGCCTGTATCACTAGATAAAAGTATTTGATGACTTTATCAGCTTGCATTTGTCAAACTTTGTTGGGTTTTGTGTACAGCCACAGAAACACCTCCAAAAAGACCAAAAGAATGTTATTTCTCATATCTGAAAAATAATTTTACTCAGACAATAAGAAAATGAAACCACAAAGAAAAATGAACATGTAAGCTGATGCAGCTCTGAAACAAATTACATCTATTCTATTAATCAATAAAATACAGTTGCCGAGGCAACACTGACATAAGAAAGTGAAATACAGAGGTCCGCCTTACATAAACACATATACATACCAATATGTTATGTGAACTTTTGCAATCTAGCAGTGACTTAAAGGAAAAATATGTTTTTTACAAAAGAACACATATTTTCCCAGGCTTGATAGATTCTCATGTAAGAGCTTTTATGAGATTTTAGACAAAGTTGTATTTTGTTTGCTAGTCTTTGTTCTTGTTCTTTTCTTACTGGAAACAAAGAAATGTTGGGGAAAAAATCTGCTTTCATTGAAAATCAATTCTTGCTATTAAGATGACTTAAAACAGTGACAATTGGACGGGGGGAAAAACTCTACCGAAGCATTTCAATACTTACCCTGAACATAGTTAAGACTAAAAAGTTTGAATTTGTAGATCCTATTTCTATGACATTATGCAGGTCTCAAGGGACAAATTCTCAGTACCAAGACTGTAAATAATAAAAGATTTTTTTGCACAGTACTTACAATTCTCATTATATGTGTCTTTAACCTGAAGGCTCAGTTCTGCTGCCTTCTTCAGCAACTATTATAATCCCACAGAGCTGAGTGGAACAAATCGCAGAGCAGGATGCTATTGAGCATGACTGTAGGTGATACCAGCCAGCCCCTTCTAATCTCTAACTTTGTATTTAATTTGAACAGTTCATTAAATTATTTCATAGCTCCCTACCAGAGCCTCTCAGTACAAATGTGGGTTGCTGCTTTTGTTGCAGCTAAATAACCCCCAGGTTTCCCAGCAATGTTGACAGCTCCTTGCCCCTTTTTGCAAAAAAACCATGGACAATACCTAGTGGTCACAGGATACCACCTCATGGTTCCCTAAATTACTGTTCATGTTTCACCCATCTGCGTGCTCAGCCACCTGGAGCTGGCAGGTATTTTCCTAACTTGGATGCCATGGCAACCAGGGCTGAGGAATTAAGGCAGAACTACAGCTGTCTATTGAATTCGCTTTGGAAGCTGGAGTGGGCAATATAAATGTAATATAAATAAATAATATGAAGTGTGAGGGTGTTCAGCTGCTGCCTTAAAGGTCTGCCAGCATGCCCATTATCAGTACCAGGCTTTCAAGACTCTATTTTCTAAAAGACGATTTTCAAACAATTTTTTAAAATGAACTGGTTTAGCTTGTTCAGCACCTAAATTCACTGAAAAACTCCAATGGAGGTACCCCACTGAGATCTGGGTCAGTCTCCTAATTTTCAGTTCAGTTAAAAAGTCAAGTTGACTCAATATGCAGCTGTCTGAAATGTTCTTGCAACAACAAACTCGTGGTGTTTTTACAAAGAACTGAGAATATGGGATGGTATTTTCAGGTATGTAGAAGCAATCCCAGTCCAAACAAAATAGTGTCTTCATTCCTCATTAGGTTGAGTGATGAAAAGACTGACTGTTATGTGTGATTACCTCTTCTATTAATTTGGATGTAAAAATTAGACATGTCCCTACAGGCCTATGGAGATTTAATGCACTATATAAGTGCTAAATATTAACATATATCTAGATTTTGGATTCAGTGGCTCAGAGGCACAAGAGGTACACATCATTGCACCTGTATCTACCACATTTGCTCCTGGTCACCTGTGTGCATATTCCTGCAAACCAAATTAATACAACAGAGCTGCCCAAGTTAGGTCATTATCCACTGGTGGAGGGACGTGATAAATTAACATCTCCTGAACAAACAGTTTGCTAAATCCTTCTTCTCTGACAAGCGAGGGCCCCCGTGCTGCTCTAGGTGTGCCAGCTGGGATGCACAGACACAGAAGAGACACAAAGGGAAGGAGTAATGCCAGGACACTGTGGTCCACTGCGCTGAAAAAGAATGTGCAGAGGTGCTTTTTGGAGTTGGGGTTAGGGTGCAGGTATGGCGGGCCCAGGGACACAGACAGCAGATAGCAGGTACAAGCTCCAAATATTTCCCCAAAACTAAACCAGGTGGGACCATGTTGTGACTTTACAACTGCACATCAGTGCTCATGGCTGGCAAAGGACTTGCAGTTTTCATCCCTGTTCAAAGCCTGCGTAACAAGTGCTAAAGCAAATAGTATTCCTATTTCCCACGAAGTCTCCCCCAGATGGATGGGCCATTTCATACAGAATAGGTAAGTCCAGCCTTTACTCCTTCCAGCAGTGGTCCATGAAGATGCTCCAGCCACCAACCCCTTCTGCAGGACCACTGGTTCCCATTCACCTTCTGCCCAAATGGTTGGCTGTGTTGTCAGATTTCAAGAGCTGAGACAGTCCCAGCCAGTGATTTCACAAGACCTTCCATTTCATTTGCAATTCAGTAACTCAATTCTTCCTTTAAAAGACAGATACCACTATTTTTAATTGTAAGTGGAAGACCATCCCCACAAAAGTCCTCTCAATCATTCTTTTCCTTTTGTCTAAAACTTCCGCAGATTTAATGGGAGCTTTCAAGTGACACAAACAAGATGATTGTGTTTTACTAAGTCTATTTACCTTCAAAAGCATCAATAAATAAACAAACCAGAGGTGATTAAGGAACAAAACAATGCTAAGGGCTTGCTTCAAATATGCAAACCCCAGAACATTCAGGACTCAACCTTGGCCCATCCTGTCTGTCCCTCTGCAAAAATGTTCTTCATTGAGTGAATTCAGCTCATCTGGATGGGTTCAATGAATGGAAACTGAGTTTAATGTAGCTCCCCTGGCTTTTATCGGCTTAAATCAGAATCCCATTATTATTTTAACTTTACAATCACTTAATTAAAGCAATGTCCCAGCCAAAAAAAATTGCCTGGGTGGCCTGAATATTATACCCCTATATTTTTTTATGAGGTGACCTTTCCGCTGAGTTCAAGGAACCATGCTTGATCACTAGATTTGGGTGGGAGTTTTGCTTGTGAAGATTATGAGTACATTACAGGCAAAGCCTACTTGATTTATGCATAATTTTTCACTGAAGGTACAAAACAAGTAGCCATCAACTTAATGCCACTTGATGCTGAAGGCTTTAAAGGGTCACATAAAGTCATCTTTTTATGGGACAGCAAAAATTCATGATTCTAGGTTAGGGTTATAAATGAATAATATGCATTGCATTCAGTTGGCCCCTACTCCAAACTCATTTAGTACATAACAGCTTTGCTGTTGCTGTATGTCCTGCGCAGACATTCAGTGGGAGGTTTTACAACGCTCCACAGCCTACAGAACTCCCTTCTTTATTTTTTCTTTTTGTTAATCTAATTCTCTGTTTTTAACAGTATCTGATAAGAAAACAAGAGGCAGCTGTAGCTCTGCCACCTAGCCTATGTTTGTCATGTACTGTATTGCAAAGTACAAAAGGACAACATTTATTAAAAAAACAGGATAATGTGCGATGTGTGAAAACTTTGTTCTGAGACATTTAACTTGTAAGAGGCAGCACACTCAGGAAGGCACCTTTGTGGTGGCCAGAGGAAGGATGTTTCCAGGTAATGAAAAGACTGAAGAGCTGACTAATAAAAACGTAGGGACTGTGCGGGCAGTAGCTGAAATGGCTGGAGCCTGAGCACAATATCCTACAAATCATTACAGAAGAGGAAGGGTTGGGGGCTGGCAGTCCCCAAATGTGCTCCAAATTACCAGAAGAATGCAGTTCCATTGGATGAAAAAACAAGTTTGCATCAGCTCACACCACTTTTTTCCCCCTCCTGCCCAAATGCAAGATTAAAAGAAGGCACTGGACTTATACTGGATCTGTTTACCTGCACTATCTCATTAAAAGTCCTCTCAACAAGGAAGACCGTTCCCCTCAAGGACCCCATGATAAAAGCAGATCTTCTAAATAAGTCACTGGGGCATTAGATTTGCTGTGTCATCGGGCAGCTAAGTGGCATACCCAAGGCAAAGAAGCAGTACCTTCACCTGAAACCCACAGCACTACCAACTGCCCTCCCCAGTTAGATCTACCAAAAAGCAGGAAAGGCTTAAACTCAATTATTCAAGAACAAGACCGCCTGGGAGGGTCCCAACAAGAAACTGTTCTGTGAGAGGATAACCAAGACATGCAGTGGCTGACAAGGAGGCTAAGAACATTAAGAAAGTAGAAAAGGTTACGATTAATCTGAATTCCTATAAACTTACAAATCAGAGGTCAACCCTTGAGTAACAGAGATGTCTGACAGCGATAAGCACATCCTCAACAGACACAGAAAATGAGTGCACATCAAGACAGCATGATGAGCAGTGAAGCCAAAGAACCTGAGTGGGCTGAATGACACCACAAGGCAATAGTACAGAATGCTGGTTCAGAAGGGAGGGGATGCTGGGTTTATTCTCGGGATGCTGTCTAAGCACAGTGCTTAATAGCACCTACCAATCTGACAAAAATACTTGATAAATATGTCAAGCTACCTTGGCAGTTGGGATAAAGTAGATCTTTCTTTCCCACTCTGTCAATGAGGAATGTCTTGACTGTATTAAGTGGTTATGTCTGAGAAACTGGATGTGATGAAAGAGACACAATACTTCTCCCTTTCTCCAGGTTTGTAATGAGACCCTGCACTGGACCTGGCATTGTAACCATTAGTGGAGGACCCTGTGAGAGACTGAAGGGTACAAAATTAAGTAGTATTCTTAATTGAAAAATCCATTTTCTCCTCATTTTTGTTAAACCTCAAAGCAGTAGCAGGGTGCTGACTAGGAAATGTATCCCCCCACTCTTGTTTCATCATATGAAAATGTTGGCACTGATTCCCTGCAACATGAAAGCAAAAGTCTGTAGTTATGTCTGGTATATAACAAGTCACTGTCATCCCATGATGTGAGACTAATTGATTTGAAGGCAAACACCTTGACAGACAGGCAGGCAGAGCACACACAAAAATAACAGTAAGGTAAAGGAAAGACACTGATGTACACCATATCCCTGTTGTCTGTACCGTGCTTGACAAGCTCTTTTTTCCTTACAAATAAAGAAACACTAGAAATTGTGGTTATTTTAACAACAAATGACAGAAGAAAACTGTATCATCATCCCGGTGTACAGACCTCGTGCCAAAGTGGGATGAGCTATTTCAGCAAGCCCTGCACACTGAAAACAGACTTTCCCCCCAGACCTTTCAAAAATTCTTTCCTTCCTCTTCAATAACAGCACCCACCACCAGCCAAATTACCAGCAGGCTACAGAGACCTGTACCCAATCCTGTCCATCCCCCTTCAGACCTCCGCAAATCATAATTTCCAAAATGTGCCTGGCTCTAGTGGAAGCAGAACCTGCAACTTTCAGCTCACTGAGACCCAGAAAGAAGCAGCAAACCTCTGGCTCTTTGTAGTAGCAAAAGCAGCGGCAGGATGTACTGGGCTGCCCAGCACGGTCTGGTCCCCTCAAAAGGTGCCAACAAGCCTAACCAGAACAGGATGCTGGGATAATGTAAAGAATCCACTTTTTTTTTTTTTTTTCCTCCAGTTGTCCCTGCCATCAGTCACCATGCCCCCTCCCCCTAAGTAAATGAAATCAATCAGCAGGGATTTCTGTAAAATACATAAAACAGTCATCTTCCAGACTCTACCAGAAGATAAATGATTCCAGACATTGGACTGCAGCCATTTTCCCACACATGCTACAGTGTTTTGTCATCCATATTGGGCCATAATAGTGTGTGGGTTTGGGTTGGTTGTTGTTTTTTTTCTCAGTCAGCAGCCAATGCTTATGCTTCTAACTCATACATTAAAACCACTGCAACGAGTAATTTTTCTGTACAATTTGTAATAGAACAGTTTCTTTCCCAATAATACAGTCTGGGGTCCTGTACAGAACTTTGGCACTTTTCTGCTACAGCTAGTATCACCTTATTGCTCCCAGCTGGAGCTTCACAAACCTTTTTGGGATTAAAGCATATCAACACAAATACGAGACACTGAATGAAATGACTAAAATTACGAGCAGGGCTAACCTTACCTGAGAACTTACTAACAAGAAATAACAGGATTGCTTACAATATCTCATGCTGGCTTTTGTGCTAGTTTCAAAGAAGGAGACAAATACATGACAAAAGATGCATCACAATGTGAGTTTACAATTAATTTTAACGTATTTTAAAGCAAGTCCTTAATAACCAGTTAACATAAAATGCACTTTGGAAAGAACCATGGGGCTTTTTCATTATTAAGAAATGTGCAACCAAATTCTATCCTTAATTAAATCAGGAGTAATTTTATTAACTGCAGCAGACTTAAACCTGACTTACATCAGTGTAAGTGAGGGTAGGATTTAGCTCCGGGGTGTTTATACACTGTAGTTCCAGTTAGTTTAGATCTATTTGGGTGGGAACTCCTTTCCCCTTTCCAGAAAAAATATCTTGCCTACCCTTTTTCACCTCGCAACTGGGGCCAAAGCAGTCTTTTCTTCAAAGATTTTTTTCAGAAAGGTTACGAACAAATCTTTCCTCGGCAGGAGATGACCTTATTAAACAAAACCACCCTCTGAAGTGATGGACACCAGCAGTTTTAAAGTTTGTTTACAAGTTTTTAAACAAGCTGCCTCAAACAGATAAGCTTATTTACATCTTAAAAACAAATAAAAAACTTTAAGTAAAAGCTGTTTTATAAAGGAGCTACTTATGCCTGTTTTCAAAGCTGAAAAGCCCTTGCAAACAGTACTAGCTGCTGTATTAACCATCCCTGCTACAGTATAGAAACTTACTGTCCACAGATATCCTTGGGCTTCACTGTACCTTTGAACCAAAATCACTTTCTTCTGTACTTCATTTTCTGCTCTCTCGGAATTGGATTCCCAGTTCCTGACAGATGGCTCCTCTGTCACTGAGCGCTGCTTCCGCCTCTTTATCGCTGCCAGCTAATACTTCCACGATGTTTAGCTGTTGTCTGCGGAGCTGTGCTCTACATCATTTCTACTCTGATCAATGCTCTGCTTGGTTTTAGGTTGGTTTCTAGTCCCGCCTCCTGCTCTTGAAGAAACGAAAACTCACAGCTGGATTTTCTATAAATCATCCCTTTTAACAGTGGCTGAGCAAGTATGGCAAATACTACAGCTAAGACCTGCTGCTCTGTTTGAAACTTCAAAAACAATCCCTCATCTTAATGATGCACACATGAAAGTTAATCATGTACTAAAATCACTAATACTGAAAAATAGTGGCCAGATAATTGTGACCTTCAGGGCTTAGAAGCTGATTAATGTAATACAAAACTCCTCTCTCTTCCAGAGGGGGAATATGGTAAAACATACTGCCTCAGTGAACTGCTTTATATAGTGCTTTGCTTTGAACAGGAGCTTGTCATTCTTACAAAGATAAATTTACATTTGCAATATAGAGCTTTTTGACAGACTAACCCAGCATACATACTGTTTCGGCTAGCAGCCCTAAGGTTGAAAGAGCCTTTACCATCGCAGCAGCTCTTTTGAAGTGTGGGCAGGAAATAACTTTTATTTTCTGCACAGCACTAAGTGTGCTATACAGTGCTGAACTCATTATCATGTTTAACAAAGCGTGGAGTATAAAAGCAAGGTGGTACCATAAAACCAGCGCTACGAACTTTGTTCCCGTGAACAGAGCAAAACAGAGCTGAGTTGCTGTAAACTGTAAATTGTTTTAAACCTCCACCCTGTGCTGTGTAAATTAAAAATGACTGGTCAGATCTGGAAACGGTCTGAATGGGCTGCAAAATCCTGGGGTTCTTGAGTTTTCCTATGGTGAGAGCCGCATCCCAGCTGAAATTGTCAGCAGGGCTAAAACTGACTCCTTCCTCACTAACAGTTGATGGTGTCCTGGTGGCACACGTGGTCCCCTGACCGCTGCTCACCCTGAAGAGCAGCCGAGCTGCTGCCCTAGGCTCCATGCAGGATCCCTCGAGTTTCAGCTCCGCCGGCACCTCAGAGAAGGGTGCAAGAGCAGCGCACACCAGGAGCAGCTTTTCCCCAGGTGTGCTGCTTGACTCCCAGCAAGCAGGGACCTGGGGGCTTCCCTGGCCAGCTGCCCTAGCCGGACTACTGCATCACCAGCCTTGTATGAGTGGATCTTGTCCCTTTTTGAGTGCCTTCCACCAAACCCTAACGTGTTCCAAAAACATAGTGGAAAAACACCAAAAAAAGCACTTCTGTCTACTTACATGGGCTCTCTAACCACTTCATTACACGCCCTGCAGTTCTCCCAAGTTCAGTTTTTCCACACAATAGATGACTTCATGGGCTTCTGTCAGATCCCATTTAACTCTCTTTTTTTTCCTAAGCTGAAGACTCTCATCTGTTTCGTGCCGCGGCTGGTCAGCCTTGCTGCCCGTCCTTGTATGTACCACTGCTCCCTAAGCAATGCATTAGCCTCTTAGTTTACATGGTAGGAGCTGATGCTACGGCAGCTTGAACCTTGCTCCCAGTCTGTGACTGCTATTTGTGGAAATGGGAAAATATTCTCATTTTCTTTGCTTACAGTTCTGCAGACTGTTAAGTGAGGACAGTCGGTTGTCATCTTGCGATCTGACAGCTCTCCACAACCACTGCACGAGTAGCCTGCACACAAGAATTTCAGAACAACTACACCAGATTAATATCCAAATGGTTACTAGCCAGGCAGCCTAGGAGAGAGCGGTACGGATTAAGTAGCCAGGAATGCTCTGAGCTGACAGCAGCACCGCTTTAATGCAGCTACTACTATCTTAACCAGCAGCTGTAAGACACGGGTCCTGGGCCCCCATCCAAGCAACTGTGACTCAGATTTGAAGTGCTGCAACGACAGTGCTCTCCTGTGGATGCACTGGTTGATCAGTGCCAGTAGCTTGACGATGGAGAGCGAAACAAGCAGGGGAGAAGCACTGCCCCTGCACGCGATCCAAATATGTAATGGCAAATATAATAAATGTGCTTTCCAGGTGCTGCTGTCAAAAACCACATGACTGATTAAAATTACTTGCTTGACCTTTAAAATGTACTTGAAAATCCTTAAATGAGACCAATCAGTAGTACATACCCATTTGAATAATAACAGATTTTTGAATCTCTAGAAAAGGCTGTAAGAGGAGATTAAAAGCTTGTTACCAGAGTGTGTCACGCACTATATTACCCCAGGATGGGGATCTTCCAAGGACTTTTACAGAGCATTTTGCCTACTGCCTGGAATAATGTTTATGGCACATAGGGCAAGATTTAGCTCTTTCTCTGGTCTGAGACTGTTGACCATCACCTGAATAACAAGAAAAAAAGCTCGCTGCAGGTGAAAAGAAATATATTTACTCTTCATCATCCTCCACCTGCTTTGGCTCCAGGCAGCGCACTGAGTTCTCCGGGGGTGAATGGGAAGATCTGCTCCCACCACTAGTGAGCGTTAAACTAGAGTAAATCCACAATAAAACAGCAAAATGTTGTAGCACAGATACTGATTTATCAGGACTGTTTCTCTCTGCAAATCTTCTCCAGTTGGGCCACTCTATTTGCTAATTGTGAACACAGCCCTCCATGTAGCCCAGTATGGTTGAATGCAAGATGGCCATGGAATGATCTCAGGTCCTGGGAGCCAGATCATCTGCACTGCTGGTTCTCTCTCTGGCTCTGTTTTGGACCACTCCTACCAACCTTCTCCTAAGCAGTGTGGACATGAGTCAATCTATGCTCCCTTGCTGTGGGATCCCTGACCCTTCCTTGTTTGGTAGTACAGATGTCATCCCAGGGATGAAGGACAGTAGGATAGCTCCTCCTGCCACTGCAGCCTTCACTTCCCCCTCACCTGGACATGTGAGATCTGCTGAGACTGGAAACCATAAAAAAATCAGAGCCTTCTTCCCAAACTGTGGCTCCACAGGTCAGATTGCTAATTAGTCTCATCTTTTAAAAAGAGATCAGAAACCATCCCATGAAGTGAAAGACTTGGAGACCTACTGATTTACCCAGTTGGTAGGATGACCCCTTGCCCAGAAGTCCAACAGGCAAGAACGCTCTGCTGGGGAAGAGCTTAGCATGCCACACAGACCTTCATTTGGGCCTTCTGACCTATAGCCTCTCCCTCTGCTGACACCTGGGGAATCATCAGAAGAAACACGAGCAAACATTTTGGTAGGTGAACTTTTGTCAGAGGAAGACCTTTCACCTTGATGTAAAGAGCTACTTTGCAAGGAGCTAGGACTTCATCCAAGGACCTTCATTCCAAGGCTCACAGACCCTGTGATGTAAGTATGGCAGAGGGAGCAACCACAGAGCTCCATGTCAAAGCTCTGGTGAAAGTCTGCCCTGCCTTGTCCTTAAAAAAGCTAGATCATAAAATCACAGGGCCCTGGGGTAATTCAGGTTGGAAAGGACCTCAAGAAGCCTCAAGTCAAACAGCCCCTTTGGTTTTCTGACACTGCTGAAACAAGAAGTTCACAAATAGTTTCAGCTCCCCACAACTGCACTGTAGGGGAAAGGTGAAGGAAGAAATTACTTGCCATTTTCCCCCAGCGACTTGCAAACAGAGAAGCTCAGCTTTCTCTGTGCAACCACGATGGCTATGCCTGCTTGGCCCTGGACTCTTTTCAGGAGTTGAATAAATTTAGTATGTTGAGCCTTCTACCATGAGGCTGCTGGGGAAAAGTTTTAATAGTTGAAAGGCACTCTGACTGCAGTGTATTTGCTTCTAATGCAGTAAACAGAATCATTAAATACCTTGTACTTTGCATCTTAAAACTCTAAGATACTCAAGAACACATTATTTTTTCTTAGTTTCCTATTTTCCTTTGCTCAGACAGCGTGCATGAGCCTTTAGAGAGATTTGGGAATGCCTCGAGCCCCTTGAGAAGAAACAACAGGTATGAGGACACTGCTGGAAAGATGAACAAGATGAAGATGCTCATCTATGAAGATGAGCACTCACGTTTCCCTACATCTCCTTCTCACCGCTGCTCTGCAGCCTTCCTCCTCTGATGATCAGGAACTCCACTTTCAGCTGAAACTTCTTCACAGCTGGGCTACACGGTCCTCCAGCTCAAAGGCTTTTCTCCCGTCATTGCTGTTTACCTTCAGTTGCAGGCAATGAGAGCAGCTTTGTCCCAGAGACTAAAACACAGCCCTGTTTCAGTCTCCTTTGATAAAATCAGCCATTTCCCCTCTAACAGCTTTTCTGAATCCACAGATGCAAGCTGGATCCAACGGGCACTGGATCATGGGGAACAAGAACCGACCACAGCATTGCAGATGGGGTCCCACAGCACTACGTACTCACCTCTCCTGTGGAAGTATGTTGCTGGATAGAGCTGATGGCTGGGCTGCCTGGCCAGGCCACGATTCAGAAGAAACTTGCAGTTATTCTCAAGTCTGCAAACACATTCAAGCCTTTGATCTGTTCCGTCACTCCCAACTGCCAGCCTCCCAGATTATGCCAGCGTTTCCTGCAGCTATCCCCGAATCACGCTACCACACCACCGATAACCAGCTGCAAGCTGAGCTGCCTGAAGAGGAACGGTACACAGAGCCACTGCACCACCGTTCGCCGCTTCCCTTTGATCCCATTTTATTATCACATCTTCTGCACTAACCCTGGCAGATTCTGGAGGAGAACTCAAGGAAAAGGTTTTATTTTGTGCTACCAGGAACAACTAAACCCTGTCTTCAGGTTTCCCCCTCAAACACACATCTTTTCCTAAAGATTATGAGAAGTTACAGAGATGAGGGAACACAAAGTGCTGCATAACACAGGTATGTTTTTAGCAAAAAAGACAAGGGGAAAGGAAAAAAAAAATCTGTGTTATTACTATTTGAAACTCTGCATCAAAATGGATATTTCAAGGCAAAATCAAAAGAAAAGAGTCATTTGAAAACTTCCCACATAAAGCAGAAAATTGTAATAATGCTATGTTGAGTGAGGATTTTTTCCTGGGCAGTTTTCATGCAGTAGATGCTCTTACCTAAGGGTGCCATTTCCTAAAGGGATCCTGAACAATGTCATCCATTTACTATTGCAGTGGTTATGTGAAGTAGGACAGTTGTACTATCTCCACCAGATGAGAAAGTCATACACTTTTGCATTTTAATATAAAACACAGTCTTTGAAGGATCAAAAATATGTATTACTTCAAACTTATTTTTCAGGAAAACCTCTCTCATTTATGGCACTCATTTAGCTTTTTAGAGTCTTTCTCCTCCCTGGAGTTTACATGGCATATCTCTGTCTCACATGTGTTCCCTTTAAAAGCCAATATAAAAGTTTTTCAACTCTAAGCTCTACAGCCTGAGTCTCACTTATGAAAGTCAAGCAGCGCCCCTCTGCTTTACTCATCACGCGACTGAATGACTGCTGACCTACCTGCTTGCCTCGCTGCAAACCAGGGGCTCTCAGAGCCCAGCACAAAGCAGTTCACCTTGGTTTGATCAAACTGGGTGACAAATCTCATCCTGATTCCCAGCACTCTTCAGCAAGCTCTAATCCTTGATATTTCTCCCTTCCCAGGGACCAGCGGTCCCATGATCAATTCAGCAACATCTCTTCCTTGCCTCTGCTCCTGCAAGCTGGGACCCAGGACAATGTGGCCACACACTCTTCATAAGGTGATACTGTGGGACAAAGCATCTCCAGAGGCCTGAAAGTGGCAATGGACTTCCAGGACAGGAGCCCTGTTTAACATGAGGTTCAGTTTGTGCACGGCAGAAGCACGGTATTTCATTGGTTTGTTCAAACGCTTCAAAGAACTCAGAAATAAAAATTTTTGGAATTGCTGCATGAGTCAAACCTTTTTAAAACTTTATATTAAAACGTGAATCACTGGTTTGCTTCAGGGGAGGAAAAAATTTTTGTTTTCAGCAAAAAGTTAATTGGGTGTCCTGAAAATCAGTAATTAAAACCACCACTAACAGACAATAATCATCTGGAGTGCTAATTTCCTTCTGTACATAAAAGGCTTAAAAAGGACAGAATAAGAGAGAAAAGTTCAGCATCAGCATTTGCCTCAAGACCCAGTGCACCCAGGGGCTGGCTCAGAATCCCTCCTGCAGCGAAACGAACTAGGAAAGTTATTTTTGTTGCTACAAAGAAAAGTTGGATTTCTGAAGCTATATGCCTGCACCATTTAAAATGACCTCAGCGTCAGCCACAAGCAAACCTGCAATGTCATCCCTAGAAGATATCATCACCATCACTACCATCGCCCATGGACGTGTCAGAGAGAAGTGCCACCACCCTGGGCAGAAAATGCAGTTGCTATTTGCTGTGCAACAACGCAATACTGGAAGCAAAGAATAAATATGGTTTCCAAATTAAACAGCGGGAGTAATTTCTGCCGACAGGATGTAATTACTCCTCTTGTAAAAGAGCTGTGGAACACTTAATGGTTTCAAGCACTAATACCTATGGAAACAGAGCGTTCCCCAAATACCCAGCCAAGTGCTAGCTTACTGTTGGCTTGGGGAGCAGTAAATGGCCGAGAACACATCCTGTACTGCCTGAAACTTCAAGGGCCTCCTTCCAAATACTGCTCTAGCTGGACTGCTGAAATTTCTGAGATCAGGTACAACCAATGCCCAGGGTGAAATTTCTTCCATCTCTCACAGGAGCTGTGGTTAATGCACTGACTGTGCCGCAGCCCTAAGTATAGATTTTCCACCATCATATCTCAGTGCCAGGTCTGTGACTATTTCAGGTAATTTATCTGACAAGACGATTGTGTTCCCAAACACTCTTGTTTACCAGCAGGCAGGATCTGAGACTACATAAAACATATCAAGGCAAATGCAGTAGGATATATGGCATCTCAAAGTTGATATGCTTCTGATACTAGTTTTCCTAAGGTCTGACCAAAATACATTTCCAGATCAGAAGTAAGAAGCAGCATCTAAATGCAGAAAATTCGTAGTTATGGCCAGAACATCCGAAAGCCTCTTCAAAGAAAGCATGTTGAGTGAAGTATGCCAGGCCTTGAATACCCTATGGCAACTCAGCTTTTACATTTATACGCAGAAATTCAGAACAATAGACAAGCAGAGCTCTCCACAGAGCAGCTCTCCTGGTGAAAGTTTTTTACTAGCTGTACTAGTGCAGTCTGGAGCTTGGGAAGAAAGAAGTGTCCTAGCACCAACTCTTCAATTTCTACCAAAAATATGAAGTTTTCACAGCACATCCATATACCAAAGATCTCATGTCTCCTGCAACAAAATGAGCTCCGAACAAGGCTAGAAGGCTTACCTCACCTCTTGCAGAGTATCATGCATTTCCAAGAGATTTTAGGGTGGGATTCATCAAAATAAAGAAAGGTGCTTCTCATCACAGGAGAAGATTGTCTCTAAGCAACAGGAAAAGACAAAGTTTTTCTGCACAGCCCTGCCTCAAACATCAGCAGAAAAAAATGCTTACATGCTGACAGTTCATCTGAGGAACTGCTCTGGAGCTTAACAGGCTGTAATCAAGACATCAGAGGTTTACTTTGAACAAGCGCTTAGGGGAACAGCGTGAATTCTCGATGTTAGTGGTGCCAGTCAGTGTCATTCTCGAATCCTCACACTGACTGAAGAGAAAGCAAAGGAGTCTTGCTTGTGACTATTTCACAGTATTAAAATTTCTGACTCTTTTTGAGCAAAATTCAGTATGCTTGATGTATGAAATGTTGTCTCCTTGACCTTCCAGAAACCCAGAGAAATAACGTTTGCTTTTTTGGTAAGTTATGCTATTGACAACTTTGTTTTCTTTCATCATACACGTGCACAAAAATCTTTTCTAATCTTATTTCTACCACCATGGTCCTCCAGATCTTTCAGCATGATTTACAGAAGGGTAAAAATGAAAGAAAAACAAAAACTGGCAGTACATTAGGTAGCTTTGGGCAAAGAAAATGATGGATTCTTCCAAAGTAATTTCCTGCAAAGTGAGATCTGCTGTAAGGACCTTGATTTTACATATGTCAGTGCTGGGAAGCTACTTGGACACGTGAGACTATCACTTGCAGCCAAGACAGAGGCCACTATTGGGTTTTAGAAATGAAGAGCCTGACTACAAACAAACAGAAAGGATTTTTCAGAAGAGTCAGAGACAGTGAGATTTGATTTCATTTACAACACACTACTACCTCCTAAGATGGTCCCAATTAGACATATTTTTGTGTACCAAAAGCATATGATGCCACACTCAGCCTTGTCCTCCTCTAACTCTCTTGGCAAAAGCAACAAAGAATTCCTAACACAAAAAGGCCACACTGTGGTTTTGTTTTCAAACATCATTTCTAGGAAAAATGAGAGAAAAAAAGGACTCTCTGCAAGATATTCTGTACCCAAGGAAAAAGCTGAATGGTTCCATGTGAGTCATTTTCAATCTTCACAGGACTGGTATTTGTGTTATGAACTTAGAAAAAGTCATTACCAGTAATTTTATTATTTCAAATGTTTGTAACACATGAGAAAAAAGTGTTTTTAAAATGAGAACTAAGATCCTAACCACTTCAGGTTACACTTACAGATCACCCTCCTACAACTTCAACCTAAAACTGTTTCACTATGTTTAAAAAATACTTTCAGATGCTCTAAGTAAAGCAAGGCATCCAACATCTGGCTTGAGAAAGAGGTTTTCACACAAAAATGAAATGCTACAAGAAATGAGACATGATGAAGGAGACGATACGCTTCTTGTTCACTTGAAGAGCTGCCTATTCTGTTGGATTAACCCAAAGTAAACCTGCAGTCCCCTCATATCTTTTCTCTCTTCTTTACTACACCCAAGCAAAAACATTTAGGAGAAAAAGCATCATGTGTGCAACCATTTTTCAGGAAAGCTTTTCTTCATTTTAAGTAATCTAAAGGATTTACTTCATGGTCAAAGGAATATTCACTCCTTTATTCTTACTGACATGCAGGAACAACTTGTCTGACCTCTGATGAAGAATCTATCTATGAGCTTCAGTTTCGTTATATTTTAATGACTGCTGTTATAAACCACTCTGAATAGGGAAGCTAAAAGCAGAAAGAAAATACAAGAATCTAAGCGTCTTTCAAGCACCCTGTTAGATTTAGAAGTGACAAAGCAGGCAGTGTGCTACGATGGTCGGGGCAGTACTAGCAACCTGGACTGCCTCCCCTCTCCCTTCCCAGCAGGACTGTCTGACAGTGCCACGGAGGAGACATGATGTTCTTTGAGTCTACACTAACCAAATTATCAAACAAAATTAAGGGTCAGGTTCTATGAGCACGTGAACGAGTAAGCCTGATTCACAACGGATTTCCAAGCAGCTTTTCCTGTCACGTAACCTCTCTCTGATGCTGATATTTTGGTGTCTTGTACTGTGTGAAGTTGCACAGTAACGGTCTTGCTGTTAGAAGGAGTGTAAAGGTTCCTCCTTGACGCAGCCACGTCTATTGACACAAACCCTAGAGGCACCGGTTGTGAAATCTCAGCACCTCTGTCAAACTGACCTGAAATCACGCTCCAGAGTTGCTGAGGGTGTGGAGAGAGCTCACAGCTCACAGAGTGCAAACACTCACAGAGGGAGTGTTTGCACAAGCCTTGTTTCCATAGGGAACCAGGGAAAACATATACCGATTTTAAAAAATAGTTTCCCATGATGGATTTATGTAGTGTTTGGGAAGTCCTGCAGCTCTGGCCCTTGCCCACTAGAGGCTGTGAAGCTCTTATGCCTGCCCTGGTCCTGGCTCTCTGAACCAGTAAAGAGGACATGAGGAATGGGAAAAACCAAAAATGAGAAATTTTTTCTTCTGCCATTAAAATATTAAAAACTTGTTTGCAAAGCAAGACACCCCAGCCCTGGCAGGCCGGTGGGAGCAGCAGGACCTGCTGTGGGCAGCCAGCTCTGCTCACCTACAACTGGAAACCCTGGAGGAGAAGATGTATGAGGAAGATGAGGAGGAGGAGGAAGAGGAAGAGCATGCAATGCAGCTGGTTGGAGGGAAACTACTCCTTCTGTGACAAGTCCAAGGTAAACAATGAGTACCCAAACACAACGTGCTACTTCTAAAATCAGTTCTTCTTTTTGAACACCACTCATCAGAGCCTGGCAAGAGCCAGTAGTCAGAAGAAGGGAGGCTAAGCATGAGCAGGATTTAATGAGTGGAGTTTGCTGGAGAACTATAGCAACAAACGTGTGCACAGAAAAAACACGTTCAAGGCTGCTGTGCAGGGAAGACACCTGAGGATGTTACTCCGTAAACTGAGAAACACACAGGGATAGTATAAGCAAAAGAAGCAATACTGGCAGAAACTCAGTTTCTCCCGTCTGAGCCAACACTGGGGTTTGCTGGGTTATTCAGAGATCATCTCACACCCCTGCAAAAGAGACACTGAAATGGGCAAAGATTTGGAGATGAGACCTGCACAGAGCTGTGCTCTAAGGGAAGACATTAAACCCCAGCTTCCACAGGAGGTGAAGGAACAAGGCTCCTACAGAGCCTAGAGCTGGAAAACAGATCTAAATGTCTGCTTGCAAGCTTAATATGTGACAGGTTATTTAGAAACTTGCAAAGGGTCAATGTAGATCAGATTATTCCTTGCAGTTATCGACTCCCTTGTTTTCCACAATGCTGAATTTCATCTGCCATTGTTCTGTTCATATACCTAGCTTAATTATCTCGTGTTTAAGTTCCTTTATCTTCTGCTGTCTGGATTAATTAAATATTTTTATGTCTTCTGCAACCTCTGTCATGATTTACGCACTTTTGCCACAGAACATTAAACAGCATAACTATATCACACGATTCCTAAAATGAAATTTCAGGGCAGCCCAATAAAAAACAATGACCTTAGTGAAAATGTATATTTATTCCTCTTGCTTGGGCATCATGCAGCTCCTCGGACCAACGCTCAAGGAGAAGCCAGTTCCTTATCTCTAACATGTTCCAGTTAGTAGGTGGCTCTGAGAGCAACTCCAGGTGTTCACACACTCTCTAATCCCATTAGGGCTCTTTGAAGCGAGGTTTTTTTCTGGTGTCACAGAAGTTATGCTTAATGGGCTTGAAGTTATTAGGCTGTTAGAAAAGTTATTTGCACTTTGCAATTTGCTGCCAGAAGTGTATCAAGAGACGAGCACCAAAGTCCTTGTGAATCCCACAGCTGCTGTGACTTTTCCGTGTGAGGAAGGAACAGTTGCTTGAGGCATTTTAGAGACATGCAAGAACACAGGAACAGTTTATTAATACTGGAAGTGAATTTGCAGTTACTGAGAGCAGATGGTCAGCTCGCAGAGTGAATGAACCTTACACCACCCAGACTTACAAGACTACTGCACACATTGAAACAGTATTCACAAGAAGAAATCCTATGTGCTCACAGACAGAAGTCAGCTCAGATTTGGATATGATACACAGCGGCTTAGATCCAGACAAAGCTGTCAATATTGAACAGAGTCGGTAGATTTACCCCCGAGTAAATGCCCCTTCTTTTTACTTGTATACAATACTCTCAGAGCAGTCAAAGCTACGCTAAAATAATTAGGTCCTTAATAAAATATCAGCATCATTAAAAAAGCTAGGAATCAAGCTAATCCTCCCTTGTACCACTGTGACTCTGCTGCATCACAGACGCGGTAGTAACTTTAATAAGAATGGAAATAATACAGCTGAAGTTATATGACTAAGTTTTTCATTACTCTAGTCCGTTAACAAAAATAGCCAGACACACATTGCTTTAACAAATGTATCTGTGTTGCACCCAGAGCTTTTGAATTCTTTCCATACACACGCTGCCTGTAAAGACTTTGCAAAGAGCTTAATAGAGATGTTTATCTTGAAAGTACTCCTTAGTGCAGCTCATGGACAAATCAGAATTATTATTGCTATAGGCATGTAATAGTATGTATGTGCACAGGGAAGGATTTCCTTAATACCATGTATCTTTCAGCCTATATTTCAGCCTGCCAGCTCTTCATCTGCCTAAGCAAATAGGACTATAATTACCGGGGGGAAGAAGGGAGGCTATAAGCAAAGAGCTCTGTTGCCTGGCTCTTTCTGCATGTGCCGAGGGAGTGAACACCAATGGGTTGACCTGAGACATCTTTCAAAATCTTCTCCCCTGAGACATAAAATTTCAGCATCCCAGCTGAGTACCTCTGGACTGCAAATGGTGAAGGATCATTAAGGTTTAATTTGACCTGCAGCTTACAGGTCTTTGTGAAAGGTTAAACAAGGGCTTGAATGTTGTGTGGCAGCGAAAGGCAGCTGGCAAGGAGTCGGCACATGCCAGATTTGCCAGTGCCTTGAGCAAGAAGGTAACTGGGCAGGGACTGTAGTAGGGCTCTGAAGACCAGCCAAAAGGTTGCAGCAGAGGCAAGACATACATGACTGAAAAAAGGATGGCAACTGTATTTTCAGCAGAGGCAGGGGTGTTGGTTTGGTGACACTTGTGATCAGTGCAACTTGCTGACAAAGGAACAGCAGTAACTTAAGACAGACCCCTCCAGTAAAGATCAACCGCTAAACAAATCACCTAAAGATTTTTCGTGGGTTTTCCTCACATAACTGAGGGTGCAACTTTCACTTGCAAGCAGGACAGAATTTAAATTTTCAGGGATATAATTATGGCAAAAAAGCTCAGGTTTACATCACGCAATCAACTTCATTCCCCTCTTAAGCCAGAGATCTGCATAGCAGGTCAGTTTGTTTCCAGATCACTATATAATTCAGCAATTTCATGGTCCGGCTTCACGGCACAATGTACAAAAACACGTCAATGCATGTAACAAGCTTATACTGCCCAAAGGCTATTCCTATACCTGCAGCAAGGGAAAGTGTGAAGTGTTGTAGCCATTTTCAGAATCCTTTCCTTTACGCTTCCTTTTCTAACACTCAAGGTGGAAACCACAGGATACCTGAAGAGTCCTGCAATGCCATTGGTATGTTGACTTAATACCTCAGAACTGCTTTAAAGTTTTCCAAACACTTAAGAAAACAAAGTTTATACAGGAAATTATTTTGATATAATGTGATTTGCATATGTATCTACTTAGTATGTTGAAATTTAATTATTAAAACCCCTGTTGACTATAAAAGAGTATATCTAGCATCTAGATTATTCTTGGAAACATTTTGCATTTCACTGAAATTTATGTGGTCCCACAGTCATTTCAGTAGCCTACGCTATTGTATGCCACAGCAATTCCACTTAGCATTGTGCAGAGACCTCCCAACTTTCTAAAAACCTTTGGGTCCAATTTTGCAGCTGGTTTTGGCCACGTCCCAGTTTCAGCTGCCATAAGAGTTAATTTTTCTTCTTAGTAGCTGCTACAGTGCTGTGTTTTGGATTTAGCATGAGAATAATGTTGATAACACACTGATGTTTTAGTTGTTGCTAAGTAGCGCTTGCTCTAAATCAAAGACTTTTAAAGCTTCCCATGCTCTGCCAGTGAGGAGGTGCACAAGGAGCTGGGAGGGAGCAGAGCCAGGACAGCTGACCCGAACTAGCCAAAGGGATATTCCACACCATAGCACACCATGCTCCATATAGAAACAGGGGAGCTGGCCAGAGGGGGCCGATCACTGCTCGGGGACTGGTTGGCATCGGTCAGTGAGTGGTGAGCAATTGTGTTGTGCATCACTTGTTTTTTCCTTGTGTTTTATTCCTCGATCTCCCTCTCCCCTTCATTACCAGTATTGTTGTTGTTGTTGTTGTTATTTTTATTTCAGTTATTGAACTGTTCTTATCTCAACCCATGGATTTTACGTTTTTCCCGATTCTCCCCTCCATCCCACTGGGGAGTGGTGGGGAGGGGGGGAGTGAGAGAGCTGCTGCATGGTACTGAGCTGCTGGCTGGGGTTAAGCCATAACAGGCCATTAAAAATTAAACTGAAATCTTTTTTCTTCAGCCAATGTTCATCCCAACGTAGATTGATTAACTATATGGTAACATATAAAAACCGATGTGATCACACAATACTTGGACCTCACTCCATTAGCAAAGAAAGATCTGGAGCAGACGCTGGCTTACATACTCAAGGATTTCAGATTTCCAGATGCATTTCTAATTTTGTATAAACCATTTTTTTTGTCCTTTCTAAATCTGACATTGCTCTTCGTTAAGGGCTTGGATTTGGAAAAAAAGCAGAAAATCCCATGGGATTGAAAACAACAGATGTTGTCTGTTTTAAGCTTCCTTTATTCCAAATCGCTGAATTTAGTGCTTTTAAGATTTTCCTGCCTCTCTTTTCAGAGGCCTGTCATTTGCTCTTTAAATGGATTTTCAAGAGACTGACTTGGACAGGAATGGATGTGAAAAGAGATTTTCAACTTAAAATACACTATTTTTCAGGAAAGTTACTAGAAGCATACTACAGATGTGACAGAACCAGTATCAGTGCAGTATCATTATGTATCCGTACTGTGAGCAAAAAACCCAACGTATTAGCATTCCAGCAAATGGGAGGCACATCACATGCACACTTCCCACACAAATGCCCTCATGTTTCCTGCTGCTCCATTTCAACGCTGCTGAACTGTCAAGCTCAAACTTGGCATCCTGCTCCATGACAACCACAAAGGGATTTTCAAGTTTCCCGTGCCTTCTCACCTGCCCCCCATCACAGCAGATATGGCCAAAGAGCCCCTGCCCTTAGGAGGTACAACTCATTCCTTCTTCAGGTGAGTGACTGTATCCTTTAAAAAGATGCTGTCGTCATGAAGTCAGCAATTCCAAAACGGACCGAGTGGAGAAATAGCTGTGTAATGCTGTGGAAAAATTGTTGGGGTAATTTGATCCTTAGGGATATGCCAGGGAAATAATAATTAGGGAAGGATGTTGGGGACAGCTTTGACATCCTTTTGGAAAAGAATTGAGAGGTTTCAAAAAACAGCCATAGGAATTATTTGATTATTGGATAAAGTAATGGCATAGTGAGCAGCAGTAATTTTGCCTATCTAAAAAAAGAAGTTTGAAGAAATAGTTTTATTAGAGTACAGTGGTACCTGACAGTGAAGATCTCTCCATTCCAGGCAGAGAGCACAACAAGAATGTCTGGAATGTGAGGACAGACAAATTCAAATTAAAATTAAGCGTATGGTTAAGCGTATGGTTTTCATTCAAGAGAAGTTAACTCTAGATCAAACTACCAAGGAATGTGGTGGATTCTGATTAAAAAAAAAAAAAAAAAAAAATGTCTCCAAGGCATGACAAGGACAGTGTCATGGAAGGATGCTGAAGCTAAACAACCAAATTCTGTCCTCATCACTAGCCATTAGATAGACAGGAAGTCAGGCCAAATGAACTAATGGGTTTAAGCTTTACGAGGTCAAATCTTTCTATTAAGTGTCAGAAACTTTATGTTTACAGTGATTATAGCTGTGGTCATTAATAAAAATAATTGGAAGTGACTACCCCTTTGATTTAATCAGATTTGAATTGATGCAAGTTCATTGAATTGCAGATGGAAGAAATATTAAACCTTGTCTCTTCACAGATGGCAAGACTTTAGCAATACCTTCATAAAGCCTTGATTCATATTTTAGGCCTTAACTTCCTCTTGTATTCCATTTTTTTACAACAGCATATGTACTACAGAATAGAAATTAATCTCTAATACATTTTTGTTGGCTTCCAAGCTTGAATGGATGCAAACATCAGTCCCAGGGGAATTAGTATGCCATTCATATTCTTTTAGAAATAAAAATATATTTTCAGGTTGGAAAAGAGAAAAAAAACCTACAGATTTTCTGGTCATCAGGAAGGCCATCTCTGCTTCCATATTCTGTCAAGGTTTTGCTCCTCCTGAGACTCATGAATGCTGCCATTATTTCTCAAAGTTTTCCATTTGCTCTGGGGCTGCTGAGCAGCTGGGAAGGTAAGTGTCTACGCTATTTTCCACACACAAGAGACATAGAAATTCAGTTTATTTTTCAGCAGGATCAAAATAGATTTTTCTTTATTTTCTTCCAAATTGTAATTCAAACATACTCATCTTTCAAAAAGACCAGAAAAAGGGTGTTTGGTTCAGGCCTTTGCCAGTGCTTCTTGATTTCCCATCTGAAGGACAAGGATGCAATGCCACATTCTTTGTTATAAAATCAAGACCCAAGTGATTGACAACAGCAGCCAGGAGCAGTAGCCAGCATCTGTCATGAGCTTCAGCCTTGACAGTTTTGAGAGGTTCTGAGGTTACCTGTCTTAAGTCCATGGACTCAGCTCACATAAGCAGAAGTGTCCTGAGCTGCACATGTGAAAGTCTAGCTGTGATTTTCAGGCTCCTGACTAGGGCACAGGGAAACTGGAAACTTGACCCTGTACCAGCTCAGGGAAACCTGACAGCTCTGGCTCCCTGAGCAGCCCACCAGCTGGAGCTGTTGAAGGACACCTAGGGTCATCAGAGGTTTATCAAATCTGGTGTGCTTTGACTAAATATTTCAAGCCTACCACATCATCATAAAAGGCCTGGGAAAGTTTAAGTCTGAGTGACTAAAATACCAGTGTGCCCAGTAATACTCTGGTGTGTGTGTTTGGCCTGAGCTGCTGGGGCAACTGAGGTGTGGAGGAGCAAGGCAGAGGGGAAAAAGATTCCTAACTTGTGTTGAGTGTGTTTACCCAGATTAGTCAGGAAGGAGAAGCACACATCCAGGGATATGGTGGATCAGTACTGGCAGTGGAATAGCAGCAGCAGCTGAGGGGTCAGGAGAGAGGGGTGCACAAGATTATCTTGGGTAACTACTGCTAAAGGACTTCAGCTAACCTGCACATTGCAATTTTCACTAATGACTAAGGAAATCCTCAAATACACAGCAGATCAGTCAGTGGCTACTGTTTTGTTACTCAAAAATTGTCTAGTAAGCGTGGGGTACCAGGTTAACTGAAATCTGAAAAATAGTACAAAATCAAAAACACTGAAGTTCAGCACTTGCTAATGAATTCACTCCTGATGGCTCTTCAGAAAGGATGTGTGAGCTTTGACACGTTCCTTCTTTTTAGCCTTTTGTTCTCAAATATAAAATCAATTGTCATAGCTCTGCAAATTTGTTGATGGCTCTGACTGTAAATTGCAGACCTCCTGCAGCTCTGAAATTCATGGTTTACCTCTTGGTCTTAACTGTTTTGTGTTATGTGGAATATGGGACAGTTTTGGAAACAGAGCAATGTGCTGATGGTGATTTTGTTTCTCTAACACTAGCTCCCAAGAAAACTTTGTGGAAACTACATTTCTGTCTGATAATCCATGTGGACAAAGCATGTCCTGTAAATTCCTGTAATTTAGCTTTATGAAAAGTATGCAAAGGTTTCATAAACAGTAAGGGGAAAGCGTAGTTGTAAAGAAACAATAAAAAATACGTCCATCAGGTTTAACACGCTCATCTGGAGAAGTCAGCTACTGTGAAAGGAGACATAAAGATAACATGTTTTCAAGAAGCAGCAGCAAGTTGTATCCTTCCAGCATGTTCCTGGGAAAACCCTGACGAGCGCAAAGAGAACAACTGTGAAACACTAAACATGCTGCTAATGCGTGAAGCTCTGTGTTCTGGGGAGAGAAGAGCATTCAGCAATAATTGAATCATCCAGGGCTGTGCTCAGTGGATACCCTAAGGTGATTATGTTCAGAATAGAAGCTTTCAGAATGTCATTTAGTAAATGAAAACAGAGTTGGATACCAGTAATAAACCAGTGCCCTCAAGCTACTCATTTTTTATAGCAACGTAATTGAAACATACAAATCATTGAATGCCAGATGCCTAGGAAAGGGGGCAGCACTGAGACCAACACCAGAGACACCGAAATAGAGCAACAAAGTAGGATTTTACTTCCAGTAAAGAACATGATTTCCATTACCTAATTTGCAAAAAGCAGGACTCTATTACCTTTAAAAAGAAAGCACATGTTTAACTCATACTATTGTCATTTAAATGACAACCATTACATTTTGGATTCCTGCCTTTTTATATACATTTAGGACTTGTTTATCATAAAACTCAAATAAAACTTCAGCAAGTTGTATTCCAAGTTTTTCAGATTAGTAGTACTTCTTGCACAGATGTCCCTAACATAGCTATTTTATTAAACTGCGCACCACAAGAACTAAAGTGGCTTTGAAAATGTAGAATTGTAATTTTCCAAAGCTGAAGCTTAAGAAGAAAAAGCATTTATTTGGATGTAATAAATCATCAGCGAATCAGTGAAAGTAAAATACGAAGGAAGCCTCTCTCCAGAGCAGAGGACACTCCCTTCCTAATAATGTAGTGCAAGCCTGTCATTTTGCATGCTTATTTTGTTCAGCAGAGTTGTTGAGGAAGGTTTGGATCTCAGTCTGAACATGAGTTTGGGCACTGACACTACTTGCTCGAACCTGAATTAAATCATCCTGGGAGGGACAAAGGCGTCGGAGAACAACAGCCTCAGCCTCCACAGGCAAAGAGCCATCCCCAGCCTGCTCGTGCAGCCCTTTCTACCAGGCATTGCTTCACTCTAGTTTTGGCTGCAAAATTTCTGCAAAGCCTGAGTCTCCAGCCAGTGTTCCACACTCTTGCCCTGCCTAATCTCAGATCTTTTTTCCATTGCTGAAGACTGAGCATATCACACGACTGCAGCTACCGGAGGATTTTGCAGCCTGTCTCCCATGCAAGAGAACTTCATCATTTTGTGCAGAAGATTAGTCAGTATTAGTTGCTTTGAAGATAACTGCTTAACAACAAATTCAGTTCTTAACCCTCATTTACATTTCCTAGAAGTTCTGTCAAACTAGTGCCTTTGGGGCTGACACTTTCTGGGCTTACTCTCAGCCCAGAGATGATTTTCATGCATGTAAATGTAAATTCAAACAGTTTACCTGTTCTAAAATCAGACACACATATGAGACCATTTTCGCTGGGACTTGCATCCAAAAAGCTCCATAATTGCTCAGTATTAGAAAAACATTTCACAGATCTCATTGAGCTCTAAGGAATACACCAAGTTAGAAGAAAATCTGGTTTCAGAGACATGAAGAAATTAAAGGAGAAATAAAATTAATGCAGAATGGCATTGAGCTGCCTGATTTTCTCACCGAGGTCAGTGTGGGAATCTCCAGCAAGAAAGAGGACCTGGAGCAAGTAACTAATGTAAAGTCTGAGACACTCAGTTTGGTCCCTCTCTCTGCTGGAGACATACCTCCTCCAGCTCTGCTCAGGACGGACACACACCACCCCCCACCCTGAGTACTTGAATCTGTCCCAGCATGCAGATGGCCTGAGCGCATCTGGATCCTGGGGACACAAAGCCCTGTAAAGATACTCAGTCACCACGTTGTGTCAGGCAATATTAATTACCCAAGTTTTCATCAATTCAGATCCTACCCTTTATGTATAGATATGAAGACAGTTAAGAGTTACAGGAAAAGTCTTCACTTTCCCTGAAAGGTGGAAGCTGGGGTGAAAAATCTGGTTTTATTCATTGCACGTCAAGCCCCTGACTGCATGGTATGCTATCATTTGTTCACACTCAGGAGAGAGAGCCTTAACTTAATTATGGCAACTGGTGTGGAGAAATTAATGACCACTGAACACTGTAAAACAGAAATCAATACTTTTGTGTCCTTCCCAAATGGTCTATTGCTAGAGAGAGATCCATGGTTATATTTCTCTCACCCTGTGAATATTAATAAGGTAGCAAAGACTGGATATATATATCAAAGCCTTGGAAACAAGGCTATTGCTAATGCAAGTCCTCAGCAATAGCTCGTTATAGCTACTAACCAACTGATTTGTGGGATGCTAAGTAATAGCTCTGGTAGAATACAATCATTCATTTTCTATTCTGATACTTGTTTACTTTTGTCACCATTTATTAAAATACAGCCCTGCTAGAATTAAAAGAAGACAGGACAACAATAACCTTTAGTACCTCCTTGCCATGATAAGTGAGATGCTTAAACAAGAACCAAGACACTTGACAGATGAGTACAAATGGGGCTAAATTCACTCTGATGAGCTGTGTGATGGTTTCCTCCACTGATGAGGCACAATAGAGAGGCAAGTCATTAGAAATTACCCTGCCATGGGATGACTGGCATGTACAGCTTTTGCAATCCTGTTAAGCTGTTGCCACCAGATGAAAGAACCCGCTCATTGCAGGGCTTGGGAAGAGATGTTATTTGTACCTGATGTGGTGGGCTGCCTGTACCTGAGACACCGTGCTTGGGTAAATACACCCAGTACCTCTGGTCCTGATTCAGCCTCGGTGGTGATACTGATCTTAAAGGAATTTCCAGGCATTAAACTATTACAAAATGGACTTAATGCTGAAAGCTTGTACCACTGTATCTGTTCTTCTCTGTTGTATCATTACTTAATAAATCACAAAGTGTAGAGGTAACAAATGGGGAAGCAGTCCAAAGGGTTTAAACTGTGCATTGTAGTGCCACCTAATGCATGGGCCACTGGGGTCCTGCACAGGACCCCGCTTGGAAAGAAGCTCCAGCTTGCTTCTGCCTCTGACCAGGGAGATCAGATGCTCCACATACAGGGTATGTGCTATGGTAGCCACATCCCATGTGAAAATCATACAGGACGTAACTTCTGATTTTTTGCAGCAACAGGCTGGATTTTAGATGCCCAAGAGCACTGACCCAGCCACTCGGTGACCTTTGCATGCAGGATTATCAGTCCAGGACTCAGCCCTGGGTGTGGACTTTCCAAACAGTCATGAAGACTACTACCCTGCTGCATTACAGTAACATAATGAAGCAACTATACAATTATGACTAAGGTCCATTGGTATTTATGACCTAAGAATATTTTTGTCCCTATTACAGGGCAAAGTAGAGACAAATGTTATATGGTAGTCTCATTTTACCATCTAATGCAATTATATACCACTTTTTAACATGGGAAACCTAAATTTCCCACTGGAAAATGTTTCAATTTTTTAATTACTGAGTAGGGTAGAAACATGGTATATGTAGACATCATAAGCCGCATGTACATATCATGTGCTTCTGGCAATTGCCAATAATCGTATCTTTCTTAGCATGTGCTCCTCCCGTCTGTTGTAACCAACTGTTGTCCCTAAGCCTACACTCAGCTTCAAACCTACAGTGACTCACCCAGTTGCTCAACATAACCTCCTTTGTTTGGGTGGAACTACACACGATGCATAAAGATAAGGGTTACAGCCACCACTGAACACTTTTTGAGGCAGTACATTTATTTTGTCAAATGTCTGCTGAAAGCCTGGAGCAATGGCACTGTGGCTGCGATGCGAACAGCACTCTACCCTGAGCTGACATGGGCTGATTTAAGAGACTTACTCACAGTGAGCAGATCTGAACTCCCCAAGTAATGCCAGAGTTCCTGGACAGATATGACACTATGAAATGTAAATAATGGCATTGCAAAAGAGGTCTGTGAACTGGCAAGTCAGATGACCAAGTCCATTAGATGCAGGTTCCCAAGCAGATCCCACTGCCACAGCTGGATGGTTCCTTTACCTGAGTATGCTTTTCTTGAACAAATACCATTTCCCAGGCCTTGTTTTGGGCTTTCTCTCATGCTGCATTTGAAAACTAGGGGCAGATTCCCATTTATAAGTTGAAATTCTCTTCTACTTATTATTATAACGCTATTTTTAATTTAAAACTTGCCAAAAATTATCCGAAACTGATCTAGTCCACAAAGATTTCTTCTAGGAATTTGTTTGTGCAATGCATATTTAGCCTGGTTTCCTACAGAAATGCTGCTCACAGGCATGCTTTGTGTGTTGGTCTGTCTTGTCTGTCTGTGTCAGGCACCCCATCACCTCCCCCCATAACTTTTGAATGAATTGGCTGATTTGAAAGAGAGACAGATGGCTCAAAGGTATTAAACTCTTACAAGTTTTGTGAAAATAAGCAGCAGGGTAATGGAAAGAGAGCCTCTTAGTGGCTCACTAAAGAAAAGGCTTCGGCACAAAGTCTATCCTTATTAAGCCAAAGAAAATCTGCACAAAGCTCAACCCTGCCGTACAAACTCACCACAAAGAAGCCTTTGCTGGGTCTGGTGTTCATGAACTGTCCTTGTTACCTATTGCTAAGCAAACACCATCATGTTTACTTTAAATAGCAAGTTAAAATTTTAATAAGGACACTGTTGAGGCAGTTAATATGCAAAGCAATGATATTGATTAATAAGATACCCTACGCCACAAGCCTTGCCACACTTTCATGCTGCTTAACTTTGACATTGCATCTGAGAAAAGTATTATTGCAGCATTTAGGGCTCAGATTAAGATAGTTGACATTGGCAAGTACATCTAACCCCACTCAGGAGGTTTGGCATTAAACAAATAGCATTCCACACTTGTTGAATGGGCCCTTGAACACTCCCCCCGCCAGACACACATTGTCCTACAAACAGCCTAGGTGGAGAAAGTCTGCACTTGAATCTGACAAGAAGCTTTGATCACACAAATTAGGCCAGGCTTTTATGTGGAGTTCCTGGCTCTGTAGATGGTGTGTTTGATGGCAGCGTCCCTGCTGGAGACTCCACTTCCATTATCACTCACTGCTTGATGCTCAGCTTACAAAGGCCACTGCACTTCCCAATCTTCTTGCCTATTCCACACCACTTAATGGCTACCAGAACACTTGAAATGCTGGTATTTTAATGCTTACTTACTTTTTAATCAAATGTTATGACCCAGAACTACACCAGTCTCTGACAGCTTAATTAAGAAGAGGCACAAACCTGTATCGAGGGTTTCTAGTCATATTTTAAGTCTCATACAGGAACACATAAGCAGTGTCAAAATAAGCAACTGCAACATCACTCAGCACTGCACTCCCCGCTATAGGGGTACTGAGCAGCTAGCGAGCAGTGATGAAGCTTGCACTTTCTTGGTGCATTCAAGGACACTGAGCACACTGACACTCAACAGCTTTGCAGGCACCACCATCTAGCTAGCCTTCAGTCAGTCAGATGTGCACTCTACCAATCAAACCAGTGATATGGTTTTCTTCTGGTTGCAATCATCCCAGGATGTGGTCCCACAAACAGCAGCAGGTAACTGCAAGTACTGGCACTGAAAAGGTAATTATTCTCTTCAGTGCAAAAGGAGAGACTCCATCTCCTCCAGCAGGTAAATGGCAGACCTCCTGGTCATGTCAGCATCATGCACATTGCCAGCAGATCCTCTCCTACCTGCTTCTGAGGTCACCTTACGTCTGCAATCCTTTGTATTGATGTGCTCCTCAAAGCAAACAAATAATGCCACCACCAGGCCAACTCGGCTAAACTAACTCTTCTTGAGGCAAATACTATCTTACGCACTAGTCATGTTCATCATCCCTGGGTCCCCCCTCAAATCCCCACAGGGACACTGCGTATTGACTTTTAGCACTAGGGCAGCCACTCATTAAAGCCACTATTTAAACCTGTCACAGTTTAGTGATGGCACCTAACTTCTGGGCTGGGATGACGTTCAAAACCTGCATCTGCACAGCTGCCTCTAGCTAACCTCAAGAGCCTTATGCAAAACTACTTGATGCATTCCTGGTTGTCTTAATCTCCATGACCATGTAATCCCCTCACTGGTGTACTCCCTCCGTGCCAGACATTCCTGTCTGCATGCAGCTGTGCCACGGGGATTGCAACAGGCAACAGCTGCCGCCCCGGCGGTCCTGTCAGTATTCGGCATTCATGATCTCACCATTGCTGTCTTGGGTCACAAGCTATTTTGTAATATTCCACAAATATCTCCCACACTATCTACACCGTGCTGCAAGAATGGCATAACCCATTGCAGAACAGTGCATCTTCACACGCCAGCTACACGCCTGGCCATAGCTACAACAGTCAGAAAGGAGAAGCACGCACAGCCAAAGGCCTTTTGATTACCATGTTACCCAAAACCTCAATGGGGACAGCCACAGTGCCCCACAATGAACTGCCACGCAATTTATTAAGGGGTCAAGCTGACAAGGTGCTAAGAGCCCCCTGGGATACACCTCCTGGAGTGCTGTCCTTGGGTGTCCACAGGGCAGAGCAGAGTCTCCTGCATGGGTCTGAGCTGGGACACGCACAGGTGGAACTGGCAATAAACCTTGCAGGAGAGCGGAAGAAACAGATGATTGATGGATGCCTTGTTGCTGGAGTGCTTCCAAAATTCTCATGTGCAAGGACAACAGAAGTGAAGGTTTCTTCTATAGATGTGTTTATCTTCTCTGTACATGTGGAAGATTATTCGGGGCATATTAAGCATATATGCTGTGTTTGTATAGATGAATCATGGCTTATTGTAAGTGTCTTAGAACATGTACAAGTTAGACTAGGATCCTTAATTCAGCCTACCTTCTGTGAGCTTTAATTCTGCATTTATTATTACAGTACCTGAATATCTAACATTATGGGATGTTGCACTCAAAAGTAAGACACAACAGTGTGGTTCACAAGCAGCCATACTCGTCTGGGTACAATTGCTTCTTGTACTGCTTCAGGGCAAGGGCATATGAACAAGCTACAGACCAGAAACCACACTTATCTAAAGCAAAAAGAACCAAGAATGCCTTGAATGAAGTCAATCACCCTAACCCTAGGAAATGAGGAATTTTTCCTGCTGCCTGTCTGGTAGTGTCCCTGTAGGACCAGGCTGCGGCTCAGAACAGCACATGGCCACCCAAAGGGGCGTTCAGAGGCTCACCTTGAGTCTCCCTCCGTCAGGGAAGCTCTATCAGTGCTGCCTTGCACCCTGTCCTGCTTTCCCAGCTGCCGAGGAATTTGTACTACAGCCTCCCCAAATGACACCAGCTTGGGAATCTGCAGACGAGTGTTCACCTCTCTGATTTGTAAATGTGCAGCAAAATAGGCTCCCAAATATAAAACTGCATATTTTTAGCTACAGCGGATATATAATGAAAACATTCCAAATTGTGATTTTTTTTAAATGATCAGCTCACGGACATATTTCTATTTATTTTGTTTACAGACTAGGGAGGCAGGAGAAGCAGAAAAAACGGGTGAGAGGGACAATTACACATGCAAACTGTGCAACCAAATTAAAATTTGCACAACCACTGAAATAAAATGTAGATGAACTAAAAATAAATATGAAGATTTTGTTTAGACAGCTTCTTTTTATTGATCAGTGATCTTATGCCCGCTAGAGTTCTGTCAAACATGTAAAAGCACATTTTTAGCATACTTTGTAAGGAGATTTGGAAGAGGTAGCATGTGTGTAGTGTGATAAGGAAGGGGAAAATACCAAAATGAAAATGGCAGTTACAGAAAGTTATCTCTGTAGGCAGACGCAAAATATAGGGCCAAAATCTGTGTTGTTATTTCTTATGGTAAAGGGTGATAAGGCAAGAAAGTAAAACAAACAGAGGAGAAAAATTGGACTAGTAGAAAGACAAGTAATTAAAACAAAAGCTTAGACCTATTTTGAATCTCTGCATTTCCCAAATATGCTCAAGAGCACTATGATATTACTGGCACACTGCAACCTCCTACCGGCTGATTCACATGAGCTCCCAATATTTTTCTTTATGAATAATGCCAGGAGAATCTGGCTGTCCTCTGCCTAACACTGTGTGCTTTCCTTGCGCTGATCGCTCTTGAAATGTCAACTTTACATTTCCAATATCCCTGAAGAAATTCTTAATAAAAAGATACGATCTGCATTTCAGAATGAGACCTTTAAATCCTTTAGCCCTGTCAGTTTCTAGGGAACTTTTGTTAAGAATAAGAGACCCCTGTTTAATAACACCACTTCCCAATAGTAATCAAGAGAGTTGCAAACACCAGTGTACCACAGATAATAAAGGCATTACAATCCAGGTAAAGGAAACCAGGATTTTATTCTGGATTCTTGTACACAAATGCAGAACAAAAATCTTAAGTATGTTCTGTGTATAACCTTGTTATGTTTTAATTTGATTTCCAGCTAAGATACTTTCAAATGTCTATTTAAAGTAATTCTGCTGAGTTATGAAGGACACATTAGAAATGTGCAAACAAATCCAATACAACAAGTTGCTTTTTTTGCCTCGGTCTACATCACTTGTGTAGCTACAGCCTTACTTTGCTTTTTATTCAATAATGCTGCTGATTGACATTAAAAGAGGCAGGCCTATCCCTTGCCACATGTTCTTACCACCTCCCCTCTAATAAAACCATACAAACAGAATCATTTATTTTCTTTTGGACAAATGATCTGATCCAAGTCATCCTGCAGTTGCACTTTTACCACACTCAGTTCAAGGGAGGCAAATGGCCAGGGACAAAACCACCCCTTTTGGCAAGGACGTGCATTTCAGCTGGATTACGTGTCCAGTGACACTGCCCAGCACAGGGGGCTGAGCAGCGAGTTGCTCACTTCTCCAAACCAGCACCCAGGTCACAGCCAATGCTGTGGGAACAAGCCCCAGCCCCTCCCGTGCTCACTCTGAGACTCAAACCCATTACTAATATTGCCGTTGGTACAAGAAGCTTGGTTGAGTTGTTTAATGGAGATAATTTTGGCTGTAGAATCATAGAAACATTTAGGTTGAAAAAGACCTTTGAGATCATCAAGTCCAAGTGTTAACCCAGGACTGCCAAGTCCACCACTAAAACATGCTTCTAAATATTACACATTTTTTTAACACCTCCAGGGATGGTGACTCAACCACCTCCCTGCACAGCCTGTTCCAATGCTTGACCATCCTTTCAGTGAAGATATTTTTCCTAATATCTAATCTAAACCTCCCCTGGCCCCTGGCACATTTTGATGCCATTTCTTCTTGTCCTGTCGCTTGTTACCTGGAGAAGAGACCTACTCCCACCTGTCTGCATCCTCCTTTCAGGTGGTTTGTGCAGAGCAAGCCTGAGCCTCCTTTTCTCCAGCCTAAACACTCCCAGTTCCCTCAGCTGCTCCTCACAACACTTCTCCACACCCTTCACCAGCTTTGTTGCTCTTCTTTGGACCGGCTCCAGCACCTCAATGTCTTTCTATACTGAAACTGCAGTTTCAGTTCATTTATAAGATAGAGGTGTTACGTGCTGTAGTTCTTAAAAAAGGTCAGGGATTGCCCACAGGGTGCTCCATGCCAGCTGCCTGCCCCAGCCGGTACTGTCTTACTGACGTGCAGAGATGTTACGCACCCATAAGCTGCCACATCTCTCACCTTGCTACTGCCATACCAGTATCTTTGCGAATTCCTTTGGAAGGAGTTGCAGGTGAAATACCCCAAGAAATAAATGGATTATTTTAGTGCTGGTCTGCCTTTTGTATGCTCTTCTATTCTGGAAAGGCAGTGTGAGCTGCTGTACTTGAACACATCATTGGGGAATCTGGAATTGTAACTCTGGCTTTGCTGCTCTGTTACAATCTACCCTCCATCAAGATCTCTGAGCTTTGCTGTGTTAATCTTCTGATCTTCAAATTGCAATAGCAGGTACAGATCCCACATTACAGAGCTGCTACCAGAGTTTTCAAAGGGTGCTGAACTCCTGTCACTTCTGCTTACCTCAAGGGCTTCAAATGGCCTGGGGAGGAAGGTCAGGGAGGTTCAAAATGACATCTTTAAAGTCATGCTTTACTTTGAAAACACAGGCACCATTTAAAATAAACGGTAAGCTTAATTACTTCTGCTAGACAGTGGGAACTGTTTCTAGTTTTTGATATCGTACAAAACATTCCAATTAAGAGGAGACTCTAGTACAGTTTTCTAGGTTTTCTAGATGCAGAAACACGGCAGACTCTTTATAACCTAAAGTCCTTCAGTCTTTTTTATGTCAAAATCCTTTAAGCCAGTACTTCAGAGCTTATTTATATATTTATTTATTTATGTATTTATTTATTTTATGAGTGGCTTACTTTATTATTAAAAACCATCAGTAATGAAAATTAATAAAACTAATTATCTGGCTAAACTAACTCCTCCAGACCAATTGCCCTGATCATAAAAAAGACATCTGTGATGGCCGTTTAAACGCTTGCTAGAAAGAATAAGTAATTTTTTATATGCATTTGTTACCTAGGATTTTTATTTTTCCTCTACTGATAGGAATTGGGGCAGAGAATATAAAAAAAGGCAGGTAACAATAACTAGATGCCTATTTTTAGCTCCAAATTCTTCTGTTTTCATAGGAATAAAAACCCGTGTAAATTCATTTTCTTACATGTACTTCCCTGCAGCAGACCTGCATGTACTTGCCCTCATTTACCTGAGTCATATTTGTAATCCTGGATATGAAATGGCAGTTTAAATACAGCTCTCCATTGCTGCTGGCAAGAATAAGACTCAGAAGCAAGAGTGAAAAACAAGCTCTGATTCAGCAGCCCTGGACATTTTTGGTGGATTCCTCTATCTCCTGCATTAGTGATGGCAGTGACCCACCTTGTGTGTCTCCTTACCCGTCCTTTGACTTATATTTGATCCCAGTTGTGGATTCTTCAGCTGCTCTTCTGGCATGGCCCCACCTGATGCTGTACATGGAAGTAAAGATACTGGGAAGGGTGGGAAGGGTGGAACAGACCTGCCGCTCCCCTGTTATCTCACCCTGTATCTCTCCTTTGCCCCGTATTTTCTTAAACTAATCTGCACGTCCTCAGGCTGGTATAAAACAATTTAATTGAAATAGCATCAACTCATTGGACTTGCCTGAATACACATCAAGAGCTTAGCAAGACAAATCACAACTAAACAAGGCTGCAGTCTTTTTTTTTTTTTTCTCTGTTTTCATCGTATTTTCCTATTTAAAGACTGCAGAGGAACTGCAGGTTTGTTTCATTCAATGAATTTCAGATACAAGACGGAGTACCCTACAGAACTGGAAGGTCTAGAGAGACTGACTTTGCTACATAGTGCTTTTGGCACAGATCTGTGAATTTGGAGGTCCTGGTTCAATTATCTGTACTGATGTATAGTTATTTCTATAAAAGCGAAAAGGACAAAAATTACAAGTGAGAAAGGTTTACCATTGCTTACGCCATAGGAATGTGGACAAGATCTTGAACTTGGGTCATCTGTAGACATGGGATTAAGTATACCATATCCAATGGGCTGTTCTCCGGTAGTTGTTAGGGAAGGAGACAGAACAAGCAGGCTTGTCTGACTTGGTCTCCCACAGCATCCTTATAGCCAAACCAGGTAAGTGAATGATAGGTAACATGGGTGACAACTAGCTGGACCACTAATCTCCTGGTTTGTGATCAGCAGCACAAAGTCCAGCTGGTGGTTGGTTACTAGCAGCATTCTTCAGGGATTCATACTGGACAGATAATGTTTAATGTCTTTAATTAATAGCCTGGATAATGGAATAAAGTGCACTCTCAAGAAGTTTGTGGATGATATGCTGGAGGGCTACTCTTCAAAGTGACCTTGACAGGCTGGAGAAAGACTATCTGACAGGAGTCTCATACCATTCAACATAGCTAAATGTAAAGTCCTGGAGCTGGGATGGAGTAACCCTCTGCAACAAGGCAGGCTGGGGCTAACTGGACAGGGATGGCCCTTGCAGAAAAGAACTCCAGGGTCCTGTTGGACAACAAATCAGACATGAGTAGGCAGTGTGTCCTTGTGGCCAAGGAGACCACCCTCATACTGGGCTAATGTGTTAGAAAGGACATAGCCAGCAGATCAAGGCAAGTGATTGTTCTTCTCCAATCCACGCTTGTGAGACTACTCTGCTCCATTTGGGGTTCCCCAGCACAAGAAAGTCATGGGCTTACCAGAGCAAGCCCTGCAGAGGGTCATCAAGATGGTCAGAGGGCTGAAGCACTTGACATAGGACGAAAGACTGTCAGAGCTGGGTTTGTTCAACCTGAAGAAAAAAAGGCTAAGGCTAGGAAAGCTTGCTGCTGGCTTCATCTACTTGACAGGAAAGTGAAGCCAGACTCTTTTTTGAGGTACACAGCTGTAGGATGAAAGGCAATGGGAACAAGTTGCAGCATTGTAAATCCAATTAGATACAAGGGAAGAGAAAATTCACCATTAGGATGGTCAAATATTGGCACCAGTTGCCCAGAGAAGTTTTGGAACTTGTGATATATCATATATATATATATATATACACATATATACCTTGGAGATACTCAGAACTAAACCTGACACTGAGGAAACTGATCTAGCTGTCCCTGCTCTGAGCAGTGGTTGGAACAGATGAACCTCCAATGTCTCAACCTAAATTATTCTGTGATTCTGTGAAGTCTTTGGTCTTGATGCCAGGGAGGTTCTTGTTCATTGAAGTTTTGGAGGTTTTAATAAGCTTCAGCAAAGCAGATTTGTTACCAAACCAGCCGTTGTGGTTTCTAAACGCCAGAGTACAACCAGGTATATTTCCCACACTTTGTGATGCTACTGTGATGTTCCTGCACAGACTATTTTTTGCAAACTAGAGCTATTTTGTTTCAGCACAGTGCCTTTCTTTGCTGGGACCTGTCCAGGTATCTGAACTCTGGGTCTCAGAGACAGCAAATAAAAATGTCCTTTACACAGCTGGTGTGAAGACAGTATATAACCATATGCACACCACCTATTTTCTAAGAGCGAATGTTACCCAAGTCCTACTTAAAACTGTAATTTGAACTGTATTTTGCTAGACTGTAATTTGATTAAAGAACAGATTGGGTGAAAACTCAAGTCCAAAAGTCAATAATATTTTCAGTAAAATACAACTATGTGGAGTCTCATGTATTTTTAATCCTTACTGAAGAACTTAAAATGTCAAGAGTCCACTCCACCGAATGTAACATTTCCTTCCAGGTTAAGCTGCAGAATAGAAACCGTCAAATCTCAGTCAATCACTCAAGTCGACAAGAAAGGATCTGAAATTGCCTTGCTGCCAATGACCAAACAAAACATTTTACAGATTGCCTGATACCTTTTATACTTTGTCAGTGCAAAATTAAAGGATATCACAGGCAATATAAGGTAACAGAAAATCAAGTTAATCACAAATTTTCCAGTTTGGCAAAGATGCAGGCTCTAGACATATTGAAAAAGAATCTACCATACCTATCCGTCTTTCTACAGAAAACTAAAGCATAAATGCTGCATATATTTCTTGGTGTCGCAGGTTCTGAAAAGTACATTAATGTCATTAAAAAAAACAAACTCTGCTAAATTATGCAATAGACAAAATTGCAGTATCTGATCTGACAACAGTGAATGCCATAAAGATCTCCACTTCTGCTAAGAGAAGGGTGACATGTAAAAGATAAAGATTCCTGTTTAAACCAGCAAATTATTGTATCATTTTCATTTTGATAAAGTTGTAGTAATTGTTATTCAAAGGTAGAAAGTCAAATTTTACGTTTATACAAATGCTGAAACCCTATCAGGGAATTTGATTCTTTTTAATTAATTGTTTAAAAAGCACCATGGTTCAATATTTTAAATTCCTGTTGCATGCTATTTGCACCTCTTACATGAAACAGTTGGGGTTTTATGTAATTTTATTACAGCTTAAACAAAGACACGAACCTAAATTCAGTACCAATTACATCAGTAGTTAAGTATCTAACAAGAAATTATCATCACTATGAATCTATTTTACATTTTACAATGATTGTTTAAGACAGCTGAGCCTCATATGAACTGAAAGAGTATGTCAGCATATAGCAGCTGCTGATAATAACCAGCATGTGTTGGCAAGAGCTTTTTGTTTTCTGAAGATAATTAAAACTTGCTATAGTTTTCCAGCTGCTGTATAGTCAATAAGGAATAGTATTTAAAAATGGGTAGTGCATTTTTGATTCACTTTAAATTGATTGTGGCCATCTCTACTGAACATTCACCAAAGACAATTATTCTACGATTTCAGTTTTTCATATGTTTTCTACAAAACAAACTATATGGCAATAGTTTAGGCCAGAAAACTGTTAACAGTCAGCTTCAGGTGCTCAGGAGAAAGCAAGCATTGCAACGACACAAATGTTTTGCTGAAAAAGAAAACACCTGCACGCAACTACTTGCATCCTTATCTTTAAAAGTCTGTATAATCTGTATTCAGCTTGTATTTTAAAAGCTACAGCCTCTCTTTATTGGGACCAGCGGGTTTTGCAAAACTTTCTGCTCTCAGAATCAGTCAGCAGGCACCATGGAGCTATAAAAAGCTCTGCCAGCGTGGGGAGTAAATGACTCTGTAGAGCTACAATGAAAATGCCAGTAGTCTTATATTCATCCTCATTAAAGACTTAAGATGGGACACTTCCAGGACTTCAGACTATAGTCTTCCTCTAGTTCTCACATAACTTCATACATGGTGGCTGGTGAAGACCTTCTTCTTGTTTGCACAACAACTTTAGGCCTTATGCCCAATGAGAGTCCAACAGCAATGCAGCATTCTTCTTAAGCAAACTCTTCTATAGAAGTGGCCCAAAACACAACTTTCTAGAACAATGTGACCTCAGAGATCTGAGCCACTTCTGATTATCACATAATTACTTGGTTAAAGTCAAGTAAGCAAATGGTTTCTTGAGTAATATGTGTGTGCTTTGTTATGAAAAAATAACTGGTTTGAATCAAAGTCTCTGATGTCAGGGCACAACTAGTCCAAACCACCATTGTTGTCAAAGAAGCAGGAAACAGTCACAAATCAGGCCTATGATAAAGTAACAACACACATTTTTTTCCATATCTTATGTTTTGCAGTCTGCTTTTTGCAGAGCCAGTCCAGACGAGGATGCCTTGAGCAATCCTGGCCAGTGGTCCTAGCTGGAGGTTACTAGAGAGCTAACGAACAAAGCTTTCTGGAGACCAGTGCCCTCAGTGTCAGAAAAAAGCAGAGCAGGATGGTGCAATGAGAGTTGGATGGGGCAGAAGTTTTAGTTTATATACTTTTTGAAATCTTAATTTCTATTTAAATCAGTTAAATGACTACAGAATTGTATTTGCCACACACCTGTAAGAGCTGACAGGATATTCCGCAGAAAGATGAGGGCAGATTGATGGGTCTGGTACTGAGCCGCACTCCCTATACTCTGGGCGGATGAGAAGATTCTGGGTCATTGCAAATTCTAGCAACACTGAACTGTTTTAAATCTTTGTATTTAAAGTGCCTAGTCCCTTCAGAAATCTAATTTTTAGACTTATAAAAGTATATAAATATATATACATATAGATAGATAGACAGACAGACAAAACCAGGAAAACTCTGGCTGCTCAGCTTCTACACCATATTCCAATCAGCCAACATGATCTTACTCTGCTCTCATGTGCGTCCACCTGATGTCTCACGTCCATGCACCTGAGCTCCATCCCCCAGCAAGCCTGGCTACCAGCAGTGATGGAGCCAGAGCAGTACTTCATGGGTGGGTTTTGGGACACCAGCTGAGCTCACAGCCATTCCCTGTGTGTCAGGAGTAGCCCCTGGGCTAGCAACTGTGGGAGGCAGCAGTGTACGACAGGGCTAATGGGAATGTAAGTGACACTTCCTCGCAGCTCTCGTTGCTGTTGGCTTTCTGTGAGCACCTGAGGTGTAATGTGGTTTGCACTCTCAAACTAAAAAACTAACCTGAGTAACGGAAAAGGTTCTGTATTTCCCTCTGATATCCCATTTTTCTCACCCAGCTTAACAACTCAGCTGTGGATGTTAGAAACCAGATTACAAGCACCAAAATGTGAATCATCTGCTTTATCAGTCTTAAAATAGACTTTCAGAACCTGATATTAGAGAGAATCAGTATTACTGAAAAAAAATTAATTTAGAATTATTTTAGCAACTGCAATTATTTCCTCTTAAACTTCAGAGGCCAGAACTAATGAATCGATCTTAAGATAAGAAGCCACTTGAAATAATAAGACTTTCAGCAAAAAACACTGCCATTATGCGCCAGGGAGCTGAAACGCTTATTATGCAGTTCAGTGAAAACTCAAAAGACACAAAGCATGGATATGACTGGCAGTAGTACCATCTAAAAATAGCTCCACATGAAAGAGAATTAAAATGTCACCGGAAATTTTTCCCTTCCTTCAGAAGCTGCTGGTGAATAGATCATTCTTGGTCTGAACAGACAAAACCTCGTGCCCCATGTGCAAGTGCAAGGGCACTCCATCGCTTCCCCCTGGTGCCCGCGGCCCCTCATTGAAGATGGCAGGGTGGCGAGCTGCTGGGGAGGAATGGCTGAACTATCCCAGAGAAGAACCGCAGCCATGCGTTTCCTTAGGCAGCACCACTCATGCAGTGTCTGAATAGCCATCAGTGGGGTGGAGACAGCTCTGGCTTTCGGCACGAAGCATTGGATGAAGACGTAACAAGCCCAGCCATGAACCAGCGCTGGTACTATTTGATCCAGGCTACATCACTCAGGCAGTGGTATGAAATGCAGCTTTTGCTGCAATGGCTCAGGTTTTGGCAGGGTTGTCTGGTCTAAAAAAATATAGAATCAGCAGTATGATTGATAAAGTGGTTTTGGACAAAGTATTCTGAATATCTCACCTTGCTAATTTGGAAGGGGCTTTTATAACAGATATAGTCTGATGATTGCTGAATTTAAAAGAAGAGAAACTCCATTTAATTCTGGATAAGACCTAGGCAGACCGCCATGCTTTTAACAAAGTGAAGCTGACAGAATGGCAGTTTCAAAAAGTCCTCGGAAATATAGATAAATATAGCTGTAAAAATGAAAAGAAAAAGGAAAAAAAAATTAATAGCCAAAGACTTAATGCCTCGCCATCTGTGCCAAGCATTAACTTTTGGATTTTACATTATCTCCCTCAGATAAATGTTTGCAGGAAGAGAAAGCCGTTATCTCTGAAGTTACAAAATGATTAGATATTCAGATGCTGCCATCAGATGCAATTACAGACAAAATCTTAGATTCATCCCACAGAACATTTGAGTTTGCCAAATACATTACAAAAAAGCCACATTGTGTGGCTCTGAGAGTCCTGTCCTGTCCTGTCCAGACTCCCACTCCCATACCAACTGGAGACTAGGAAAAACTAATCATTCTGCTGCTTCCTGAAGCTAAAAGTATGCAAAAGTGCCATGCCTTTCACACGAGTCCTACATTTGGGCCATCTCAGTGTTGACAAGAGACCCTTGTTCCTTCTCAAATCTAGAGTCATCTTACATCTTTTGGTCCCTTTTCAAATCTTAGGTCCTTTGGAAGGATGCTTGATGACGCTGCAGTTATTGGGATGATCAATATGATCTAATTATTTTGAGTTGTCTCTGCAGGTTCTGAGTTTACACAAATTTGGGATATTGATTTCACAAGAAGGTTAGGGTTGTGGTTAGCTAATGTGAACCGTCTGCTGCGCAGCATGAAATAATGAAAAAGACTTAAGTAGTCGGCTTTTTAACAGAATTTATTTCTGCATTTATGCAGGAATGGAAAGGCAGTTCATGATAGGATACATTTACTTTTGCATACCTCCTTCATTAATTTCAGGTATTAAAAATTGTATTACAGCAAGAATATTTTACTGTTTTGGAGGTAAATACTACAGAAACATTAATGTTAGATCTTTAGACCTGTGGAGCAAAGTGTCTCCTCATTTTGCATCTTCTGTGGCAGAGGCAAGAGTGGTTACATTCACACTGCTAAATGAAAGACAGCCTGATTCTTGGGTTTTGGTCAAGTGGCATCACTCACCTCATGCCTGCACTACCTAGGACTAGTCCTCTTTCCCATAAAACTGCTCTGGGTTGAGCTAGCTGGAGAAGGCCAAAACAGAGCCAGCGAGTCACCTGCTCAGCAGAGTAGGGGGTTCTCCAGCTCACCTCCCATCCCTTTTACTTAGCAGTACAGACATGCCCACTCAGAGTCAGAGGGACACTTTACTGCCATAAGGCTAGTACCAACACAGGAACATGATGTGTTAACACCTGACATCTGCAAGGAGGAGCTTCTGGATAATGTCGATAATGCACATTGAAGTAGTGGCCCAAAGGATGCACGTTTAAGGAAGGGGAAAGAGTTGCAGAGATCTAGAGAAAAACCACAGGGTTCAGCACGTGGTGGGAGGTTTGCAGAAGCAGCAGCTCCCTTGTAGAGAAGTGTTAGAGAGGTGTTGCTGTAGCATCACCCTTGCTTCTGGACACATTTGGCATTAAAAGCTGTACTGCAGCCTTTAAGGAAATGCCTTTCCTTAATGAAAGGGTGTCACATTTTCCTGCAAATGTGATTTCAAGAAGGAAGCTGAGAAATCTCCCAGAAAATGGCAGGTCTGGGGCGGGGGGGGGGGGGCACGGGATGCTGGCAGGTGCATGTTTGTGACTAAAAAAGATAAAAGCTAGAATTAAATTAGAGATTCCACTTCAAACTTGCCACTTTTTTCCATACTCCTAAACCACTGAAGTCATAGAGAATTAGAAATAAGCATGGCACAATCAATAAAATAAACAAACCATGAAAGACACTAGTTAACACATTAAGAGGGAAAAAAGTCAGATACCCTTCAAGGCCATTAGGTCTAAATGAAAGCGATAACAATACATATGTACAGATTTTGCTTCCAAATCCTGAAAACTTCGCTCACACAGATCCCCCTCCAACCACAATCCTATTAAAAAGGAACACAACTATTGCTAAAGGCCTGTAATACTTAGTTCATTAAAACAATACCAGCTGACATTATTGGAATTTATTGTTTTGCTCCTTTAGTACAGAGGAAGATTCATCTGACTAAGTTGCAGGGCTGAGCCCTTCTTTGGCAAAGGATTTCAAGTGGAAAGCAAAACGTCTGGTATTTTCCAGCAAGGCAGCTTCCCTGGCTGGCAGATGGTATTTACTTAAGATGTACCGTGCAGCCCATATTTTAAACAAAGTTATTTCACCGAGTTCACCTAACATCATGAAGACAGAAACTTTTGCTCATCTGCGAGTATGTGTTTGTCAAAACCCCATGCAGTTTGAAGTGCTATGGAGTGATTTTCTTCTCCTGGCAGAATTAACCTCCTCAGTCCTGTAACAGATGAAAGACGAAAAGCCACAAAATGTTTTCAGACTGAGTCAACGCACATCCTTTTCAGCTAAGCCATAATGCTCCCAAGTTCTCTAAATCATGTCTGCTCTTCAATAGCTTCTAAATAGTTCAGGTCAAGGTGCTCAAGCCCTCCTCTCCCCCACTAAGTGATGGTGTACAATTAGCGTTGTGATGATTTTCTCTAGTTAGCTCAGCTAACCTGTTGCATTGAACCTGAACAAGGAAACTCAACAGGTTTTTAAGCAAAAAGTACAACACGTGAGAATTTTACGAGGCATGAAGATGAGAGTTTACTGACTTGCCCACATTCAAATACCTGTAAAGTAAGTATAAATAAGAAATGACACAACTAGTATCTACTGGATCAAGCCCACGGGCCATAGAATTCAGCGTTTTACCCTCAAAAGTGGCTATCACAAGGTGTAACAAACACAAGTACAGACAATTGTTTACTAACCGAATAGCCTAACTACAAGGGACCTGTTTTCTCCATCCCTTCCATTAGAGCTTAGGCACTAATCTAAATATATGTGATGCCCTGTATGAAACACCTCAATTTAGAACTTATGGTTTACGTCCAACTAAAAGTCTGAGAATATTGTATGATAGGAGTAAAATAACAACAATGACTATGGCTAAGATGCTATTGCATTTGAATCAAAACAACAAAAAAAGTCCATAAGGATCTGTTGCGTAGAGAGAAAAATAGTATTTGTCTGGAATCTAAAATTGCAGATCTTTTTAATTAACACTTATGGTGCTCATGGTACAAATACTGCACTTTATTTTCAGGGATTTATGTATAAATACAGACATGAGTCTCACAGTAACAAGTGCCATGTACAGATTCTCTTAATCTATTTTTGTGAGTAATTTCTATTTTATTTCTGTTATGTAGCATTTTATTAAACTAAAAAACCCCAATTACTATTGTAATGATTCATGTATTGAGCCTACATCTTGCATCTATTGGCTTCAATGTGTTTTAACATTACTGGCTTGTAATTGTAATTTTACAAAAGAGTTAATGTGAAAATTAAAAATCTCCTCAGTGATCAATACAAAGATACATAGCATAGCTTTTCATTTCACCACAAACAATTTCAAAACAAAAATGTCTCAAGTTAAGATTTCACCTTGGCTGAAATCCTGCTTTCAGTGAAATTGAGAGCATAAGTCCCGTAACTAAAGAGAAGAGCCAACATTTACTTCCCAGTGTCCACCCTGCACGTCAGCAGAACTGTCTCTGACACTCAGTGGCTGTGAAGTGATAAGGCCAGAAGGAACCACTATCATCATTGAGTCTGATCTCTGGTACCACACAGGTCACTTCTTGATACACACCACACAGGTATTTCTGGACAATTTCAGCATTTGAACCTCTTTGCCAGGTTTGCTCTAGTGAAAGTTTCTCCATTTCAAATGCCCTGTTTTCTATGAAGCTTTCATTAGCTGGACGGCAATCTTTCATTCTACTATTTAATTTTTAAATTTTTTTGTATAAGCACACCTCAGGGCACTCTGAGTTTATAAATACCCCTCAGGACATTCACAGGGTTTTGTGCAAACGTTTCACACAAATACTTCAACAATTTCAGAGTACAAGCTTAGAAAAAAAAATTTTTTTTAAAGAAATCCTACAATTTAATTGAAAAACTCCAGTTTCTCTGAGTTTAGAGCTAAGGACTTGAGGAAAGATAATGTGTAAGGAAGAAAGGACGATGGTTAAGAAGCTTCATGTGATGTAGGGTCTCAGTTTCTAATGGATCTTCACCTACTGTAAGAAATAGTTTTCACAGACTTAGTCAAGACTTGATATTGTTTAACCAACGCAAAGATCCCTCTGCTGTGAGCACATGCCTGCCACACACATGTCTGATGCTGGAGAGGGTGACGGACCATGCCTCAGCTGAGGTCTGCCAGGCAACTCTGTAGCTGAGGATGTTCCCCCCAGGGCCCTGGGCCACTGCAGACCCATACCTGTCCTCTCTTGTGTGCCTGAGCCAGGGCACAGACACGGAGCCACGCAGAGGCACTGGGGGTTGAATGGGAACTACAAACTGCTACTGCCACGAGTTAACCCACAAGCTCAAGAGGCAATAAGTAGGTCACTGGCACTGGGCAGAGATGACCTAAGTGAAGGTGTTCACCAAGGCTGAATCTTGTTGGTTCATCTTTTAATTTGTGGGTTCAGATAATGAGGTTTAAAGATGTTTAGGTAAAGTGGCCAGCATCCAGAACATGGGAAATGCTACAGTCCAGGTTGCCTGAACAACCGTATTTTGTCCTCTTTGTATGTCTAAACAAAACCACAGTCTTTAATAACATAATTGCATCACACTTCCCATCTCCAGGGACGGACAGGTAATGCCATACCTGTGCGCGTATCCACAATGTGATCTGGGCTTTTTTTATTGCAGACTATGACTGCAATGTTTTCACTTACATGACTTCCAAGCTCTTTTTGAGTATGGGATTATATTACAGCTTCTTTTACATTAAGTTGAAATTTAAAGTCACCTAAAATGCACAGCTTTCTGCCAAGTCACTCGTGTTCTTCTGTAATGCTTTCCACAAACTGTACTCATGCTTAGAAAAGAGAAGAATTAAACATGTTGAACTAGCTCCAAAGGGAAGACTATAGACAGAAAGGTGCATTTGTTTGCACCTCTAATGCTCGTTCAAACCAGACAAATGCAGGTGACACAGAAAAAAATAGTACTCATTAAAGATCAAAATTGAACTTGCAACATATAAGAGTACAAAATATCTGCTGACTGTTGAACGCTGAGTTTGCCTTGAAAAGTTAAAGTTTGCTTTGAGGTCGCTCCATCGAACAATTTTTTTCAACTGCTCTTGCCTGTGGACATAAACTGAGACAAATCACAGAGCATTACTCACTGTGGGCAGGAATCTACTCACCGAGAACAGGAATTTGTCTTATTTGCATTTGCTTCTTCATACCATTTTCTTACTGAAAGTGCAGGCTAAGAATCAGATTCTACTGTGGATGAATGGGGACATTTCTTTACCAGCGATGCCTAGCTGTTCTGGGGCAGATGTTGATTTGTTCATCCTGGCTTATGCTCTTACTTTGTACTACACAGTCAACGATTTCAATGTAATGTTTTCAGCGTATGGCTTTAATTCTTCCTTACTTTTTATCTGCAGCGACTTTTTATATTTCCTATTCTGCACTGCATTTAGCCATGTACTGTGAAAGAAATAACAACTTTGTGACTCATGTAATATAAATTCTTGAAAGTCACCACCTTATTTATTTAAAGAGAACATGAGTAATCATTAATGAATTCTCATACAGTTACTGCATACACAGTTTGAATAAATACCTCAGACCAAGCATGCTACACCCTGTTCCTTTATGCTGAGGCATGTGTCCCCTTCAGCATGGAAACTAACGGGCTTATGGGGGAAAGGGAATCATCAAAAGATCACATTTTGAAAATACCTATTTAATATCAGACAGATAATTACTACACACATTCACAGGCCACCACATAATTTTGCCTCAAGGAGACGGTGGTGTACATAAACCAAATATTTAGGACTTTCAAAGTATGATCTGATTAAAATAACAGTCTAGTTCCTTTCATTTCCCATGTGGTGGTTTTCTTTTTAGAAATTATTAAATGGCCTAATTCCTCTAATGATTCATTCAGTTTATTTTTAACTAACACCGAAGGAAAACACAAAGAAAAGCTTCTTCAGAAAGCGTGTTTTTAAAGGAGGAAATCAAGCTGTATTGCACAATATGATAAGGGCAATTTAGCATCGTTTAGAACAGTACATGTAGCTGATGACTGAACAGATAGCAGTATATGCAACACTGTATTACCCTGCATTAATGAACCAGGTTCCTATCCTGGAATGGAAGCCTTGACTGCTTTATACATTGTAAATTGGACGCACTGTGATTTTGCAAATAATTCCTTTCACTAAGGAAAAATATCCCCGATGTAAGAACTTCACCGTTTCCTACTGTGGGTCCCTGCAGTCTGAAATCCAGCAACTGAAAAATATCTGCACAAGAAGTACAGAGCAGGTATTCCAACAAGCCCCAAGGCAGCTTAGCACTTACTTAAACATGTGGCAGATCTGTTTTCAGCAAAGCAACCAATCAGGCAGGATTTACCATTCCAGCAATATTAAAATTCAGGATGGATGTTTTTCTAAACATATAATTCAAATGATTCAATTGGGGAGGTGCTAACACAAAAACTGGGGTAGCAGTGTTCAAACACATTGTCTTAATGGCCTTAAAATGTATGATTCAAGGACATACAAATTCAAGACTAAATAATTATTTGCACGCTTTACTCCACTGGGTGACTGAAAGCAACTTTTGCTTGTCATCTTGCATCCCCTGATTTACTTTTCAATGCATTCTTGATAAATCGCTCTGTGGCATTCCGCTAGTAACAAATCCCACTTGCCAATGGGGTAAAACTCACCTCTGATACCTCCATCCATATTACAGTACTCGTCCGATACCTTCTGGGAGAGGGGCTGGAACTGACTGCAGTACCCTCACACTGCTTACAGTGTAAACAAGGCAAGCACAGAGGGTGACATGCTGACCCAGCAAAAACTGGTGAAAGTCTTGTCAGTGACTGATGGGACTAGGGTTTTCATCCAGAGTGTAAACTGAAGGTTTCAGATTTAGTCACACTAGCTATATTGGTATTGCCAACTCAAAATTATTAGTCAATACTTGGGGCACTGCAGAGGAAATATGTCTTGCCTATGCCTTTGCACTAGATATGTGTATTCCTACATATGGCGCATACACAGACATCAGTGTCTATCTGCATACCTACTTTCATTATTGCTAATGAACTGACATCTAATTAACAGAAGACTCTGTCCCCAGTTTTCCATCAATACAAAAAGTGAAGAAAGATGCATAATACACAAATATTTCATATACTGAACCGTAACATGTATCACATCATCAAGGTGCTATACAAATATTTCCCACAGCTCTGTGCCGGACAGGTTGGAAAGCTGTGGCAGAGGAGCAGAGGCCATTCAACACAGACAGATCATCCATGCAACAAGCTGCAGGAAGAACAGTTACAACTCAGAAACTCCTCTGTGACCCACCACACAGCCTCTCATAAGCCTCAGCACTGCTGGGTGGCTTTGGCAGCCCTGGCTGTCCCAGACAGCTGATGGGTTATGGCTTACAAGAGGGAACGTTGAACAGCACCATGACAGGTACAGGAGGTGTGTTAATCCATCCCATCTGCAGCTGCTGCTTGAAAACTAAGTTAGTACTAGTACTACACCCAAAACATTTTCAAATAAACCTGGAGAGAAATAAATTACCCTTTCTTTCCATTCAATCCAGGCTGTACACTGAGTACACAGAATGACATAATATCCTTCCTGAAATCAGCGCAGCAGTGAGGACCAGTATCCTTCAAACACGACCAGTTCCTGAGACCGCATTGCAAACAACTGCAGTTTTCTAATTGCCACAGAAACTATCTTTTTCATCTTTTTAAAAAGCTGGCCAAAGAATTATGTATTGTTTTCTTTATAAATGCAATAAAAGCTTCATCACTATATCCCTGTACTTCTGCCAGAGTTTGACAGCCACAGATATAAAGAATCTTACTGGAAAGCAACACACAGAAATAGCCACTCCATTTAACCGCTGCTGGTCAGAAGCTCACACCAGTTTTTGTGATACTTGCCAGATATGACAGTAGATGTTGTTAACTCTATGCCTGCCCCTAGTTAGCAGAATCAAACATATTTTTGCAAGCTGTCAAGAAAGTGACTGTTGTCGTCAGCGATTTTAAATGTTTTTCATGACAAACACATGACATAGTCTTTTTCTACATGTAGGATCACATCAACTTTGGAAACTGATATACAGGTTATTATACAAAACTACGGTCAATACAAAACTATGTATTGATTTACTTTTTAATCTGTACACTTGGCTTTTATTATTTTATCTTTGCATTAACAATTCTGAAGATTATTTTAAACTGCACACACAGGCCAAATGATTTGTCCTGAGGCCAATCTGCATTTAGCTTTAGTACTGTAGAGATATATATTCAGAAAAACAAAATCAATATATCTGCAATGACTGTCTAGATGAACTGCATAAGCAGCTTCACAAAGCCAAGTCAGCAGTTATTTTTAAGGACATGTGACAAGTTTTCTAACCCTCTGACAGCCACACATGCTTGTTTCCAAAGAATATTATCCCAGCTGCCTTCTTCCAACAGCTCTGGACTTCTGCTCTTTTTTTTTTAACTGGATGATCATCTGTTCTCCCCCTCTGCTTTACCACGGGCAGGTTTTACCTGTAGCAATCCCGAACAAATGTACTGATGCCAGTAACTGCTCTGCCAGTCAGAAAAGACGAACTTCAGCACCAAAGCTACCACATAGTTTATGATTAAAAGACAATTTAGTTAAATAGCTAATCATGCACTAGTGTTTGTTTCTCAGTGTATGTGTGCCTGTGTAGAAACAGAAAGGTATGAATGACTATTTCAAACTCTGAGTCTAGCCAGATTAGTCCAGAACAGAGACAAGACAAGAGTCTGAAATATGAGGCATTAAAACCTGTTCTCATACGAAAGACGGGACCTGCAGACCCTGTGACAATGCCAGGCTAAGGAGGGCTTCTGCCATTAACTCACCTTGCTGAATTTTCGTCAGTAGCTGGTGACGGGCGAGAATCCTGCTCATCCTGTAGGGAGGGCGCCTGGCAGTTTGATCATATCGTAAGTACATCTCCTGGCCCTCAGATGACACCGAGTTTAGGTAGTAACAGCTAGTGCCTGATGTCCTGGGCACCTGCTTCAACATCTCTGCTCCTTTAAAATCGCTTCGCTCCGTCCCTCTCCGTTGTGGCTACTCCAGATTATAATCAGGGTAATGAAAGGAGGGAGGCAACAAGCCCTAGGGAGCTGAAAAGAGCAAGCGCTTTAAAAGAAAAAGGAGTGCCAAAAGCTACAACTCAGGATTCCTGCTTCTCCCACATGATCCACACGGGCCAATCGCTCCGAGTCCAGCCCGTGGAAGCGCAGCCGGCCCCTGCACCGGGACAGCCGGCCCCTGCACCGGGACGGCCCCTGCACCGGGACAGCCGGCCCCTGCACCGGGACGGCCCCTGCACCGGGACAGCCGGCCCCTGCACCGGGACGGCCCCTGCACCGGGACAGCGGGCCCCTGCACCGGGACAGCCGGCCCCTGCACCGGGACAGCCGGCCCCTGCACCGGGACAGCCAGCCGGCCGCAGCCCCGGGAGGGCGAGCCTGCCCAGCACCCAGGGGCTGTCCCCGGCCGCTGCGGAAAGCAGGGAAGAAAAAGTTGAAGACACTCGGGAATGCCTGTTTTAGAGTATGCAGGGCTGCAGAAAGCCTTTTCCTCCTCAGCTCCACGCTGCCCAGCTCTCCACTCATCTCTGGAGAAGATGCCCTCCCTAGTTTTCTCAAAATCATACCCCTGTTTGCCAAGAGAAAGTCCGTTTACGGAAGGGCTGTCTGAATCCCCAAAACCGCACGGTACAACGAGCACTGGAACAAATGAAGCCCTTGGGATGAAAAAGAAATCAACAACGCCTAGCAGCAGGCACTGAGCAGTAAACAAAACCCAGGAGTCCCTAATATTAATGTTACCGAGAACTGGTCACAGCCTGCAAGAGAGGAAGGGGATGGAGAGAACTTTGTTCTTCAGATTCCTCCCCATAACATCTTTCAGTTCTTTTAACAGGCAGAGAGGCATCTGTTTTCATTCAGTCTTACCAACACTGAGTTTGCAAAACATGCCATTTCTTCAGTTAATGAAATGGAAGCAGAACACTGCCATTTTCAACAGCAAGTGGGAAGCCAATCTGAGTAAAAATATACTAAAAAGGCCCTCCTAGTACGCCTGTCAAACCATTTTCCATTACACTTGAAAATACTAATATTTTGGTTTAATATACCCCTAGCATGAGCTGATTTCTAAGGGAGCACAGCTCTTGCCAGGTAGTTTTGTGATCAAGACGGTTTCTGATAGGAGCGCCACTGGCTCACGGGAAGTCATTTCACAGCCCTGGAGATTAACTTCCCAAGCACAAACTGGCAATGGTGGGACTCAGAAGGCTCTGTGTCCTGTTCTCCGGCCTCGAGGCCAACAATATGTCATGACGCACCTTTGTATGACAGAGCTCTCCTCCCACCCTCAGCCTGGAGGTAGGTGGCTGCCCACCAGGGCAGGGCTGTGGAGTGGCGTTGCCTGGGACCTGCCTCAGTATAAAGGACAGGGTCAGGCAGCTTGCAAAGGTAGGCACCTAAATGTGAAGGGAAGAAAGGACAGTTGTCTCATTCACAATTATTCATTAAAATTTCACTCCATGCAAACTCCTTAGGGTAGATTTTTACTGCAATGCAATCTGTTCTCAGTACACCTCATGAATTTTATTCCTAATCAACGTGTGACTTTTCCAGTGCCATAAAATGGAGAAATATAATTCTGGGTACTAGAAATTTAAAATGAAAGCTCTAGACTGAAATCCTCCATTACCTGTTATTACCATCTACAGTACCCACAAGTCCTGTACTTGCTGGTTTTTGCTCCAGGTGTGGCTCTGTGGTCTTCCCTGAGACTCCCATCAGGGACTTCAAACTCAAGACGAAAGAGGTGGCACCACTACCATCTATACTCCCAAACAGGGCTGGTCGCTGGCAGCCAGGGAGTGGGAACAACCAGTCTCCTCTGTGCCTTGCTGTGCAAAGTGGAGAGGCAGGATTCCTGCGCAGGTGCATGGGGAGAGAGCCTGAGCAGCCAGGACGGGATGGTTTCCATCCCCACCCCAGCTTGCCGAGTCAGTGTGTCAGTCACTCAGCTGCTGTCTTTTGAAGAATAAATATCCCAGAGACTCCCCAGTGTCAATGATGTGCACGGTATTTATCCAAAGAGACATTACCACCATACAGAGAAATTCTTATTTGATTAATCTACAGTCCTTTGATCTAATTCTACTTATAAAATGCTACTGCTAGTGGAAAAAGCAATTATTAACATTTCATAGCACTCTGTTTAAATTTTCATAGGGATTTCTTTTTCTGTTGGAAAATGCATTGACTTTTTCAGCTAATGGGATTCTGCATTCTTCCTTGCAGTATTTCCAAAGACTAGGAGGCAGTTTGATAGAAATGTAATGTTTCAAAAGCCAGCCCAAAGAAACAAAAATCAAAGCAAGAGCCCAGGTAAGGTATTGACTAGGGAACAAGTCCATTAACAGCTCAACAAGCTCAGTTATATGCTTGTAACAGATAGCAAAGCACCAGCTCCAGTGCCCCCGTGGCTGCCCATCTTTCCCACATCCCAAGTGACCGGGCAGAGCTGCCCTCCCAGCTCCCCCAGCAGCACATCTCAGCAGTCACAAAGGGCAGCACGAGGAGCCTCTCTGCACGGCAATGACTTTCCCTTCCTCCCGGACACAAGGGTCCAAGCACAACTTGAGAGCCGGAGGGCTGCTCCAGGCTCAGTGCTGCCGAGTGCTGCCGCTGCTGAGGCTGAATTCTTTGGCTCCAGTCCATCACTTGCATAGTAGTCAAATAAAACAAGAAACAACAAGAGTTAGCTGGTCTAGCGGTGCTTGTTTGAAAGCTCCTGTGCTTGAAATTGTGCATGGTGGAGGAAAGAAGTAGTCCTTAGTGCATACTTTTAAAATTACTGTCTCCTTGTTTGGTGACTGCCTTGACACTCACTGTTTATTTTCAAAGATGCGTCATTCCAATGAGTAAACCCCTTTGGCCGTCAATCTTTCAGACAAAAACTACTACAGAACCCTAAGCTGTTATATAAGAGTGCTAATTAGTATTTTGGTCTCAGTCTACAGACTGTTTTTGGAAGAGTTAATATACCAACACTGAACTTTATGCTAATACATCTCATAAAAGCATTTCAAAATAAAAGCTTCCCTGTGCATTTCACAAAGGCTGCAGGGGAGCTCCACCACACACCTGAACTCGCTGCCCATTGTGACAGCAGCACAGCCCATGAAATGGAAACCCAGCCCCACGTTCCCGTGTTGCAACTGATCCATGCAGGAATGGAGATTCCTTCATAAAACCACAGCTGGAATCCGTGATTGTTTTTACCTGGATCAGAAATGTCCATACTTAACATCTGTAGTCTAATACCTACATGTCACATCTAACATGACAATCGGTCATTTGACAGATACTGAAATTTTCTGGAAGATCAGGAATCTTTGCTTAAAGCTTATTAATACAGCACAGCACTACCGACAACTGCACGGTATTAGTGGAACTGACAAAGTCAGCTCAAGGATGTATACTTTTCCCTGTATGCATTCATAGGCAGAACTGCAACACTTCATTTTCTGATCATTGATTTTTATGTCTCTTTGCCACCTTATCTCCCTGAAATTGCATGTGGTGTGAGAAAGAAAGAGTAAACTATTTGCAGGGAAAAAACTCCCCAGGTCTACACATATATGCCAAAGTATTACAAGCATTACTTGAGATTTTCCATTTCACTAACAGTGGGGTGCTGTAGCTGGAGAGAATGGTGTGATGTACTCTAGAAATGCTAAAATAGATACCTGATAACAAATTATCCACTTATGACCGGCTTTTCTGAGCAAAACAGTGTGAGTTTCTACACACCACCTTGACCTTAGGGTATTACTCACACAGACATGAGGCAACGGTATAGGCAGTGGGGTAGTTGAGGGTAAATTGAGATGAACTGCACTTTCCCACTTGTATTCCCATATATATATACATAACAGGGCTGCCTGCTCACATCTTATAATGCACCCCCCCTAATTAACTGTGAGATAGCTCCATGATGTTGTACCTGGCACAGAGTTCTTTGGGCTTGGATTGAACCTGCAGTTCTCACACAGTAATCAGGCACTTGATCTTCCTGCAGTGACCTGTTTCCCTTTTATTGTTACTTGCACTTATCTCGTTATATCACATCCAAAATTAAATGGCAACTTGATGGCTTCTCTTCATTTGAAAACACTGGTCCTATGAGAACGACACAGCTTCCCAACCACTAAAGGAGCACAGTTGTTATTAACATTAGTGACATGTAGTTAGAAGAAGCCGGAAACTCTTGCTTCCAAGTCACAGAAGAAAAAAAATCAGGCAAGTGCTTTTAACTTCTTGATCTCTGGATTCCATTCTATAATTATGCAGGTATAAGAATAGTTCAGGATTTCTTGGATTATGGCCAAACTCCAATATCCTACACATGCAATATATCCCATATTGGATATTGGAGTCCCATCCACATATCTTATCCTTGTCCTACCTACACATCTTGTATTTCTTACCTATATCTGCCTTTACAGATGGCTGCACAGCAGCTCGTGTTAACAGTAAGCAATTCCCCCTTTCTCAAATTCAGGAAGAGAAAAAAGTCATATGCGGGGAACCCAAAGCTGTGTTTATGACAGGGCTTTCACGTCATGTGTTTTGAATTCTATCTCTGGGACCAGGCCTTTTCAAAACAAAGGTTCATTGCTTGCTGTTTAGGAAAAATATTTTATGTTTGAACAAAACATTTGTTTGAGAGCTGAGCTGGGATTACTACAGGCTGCAAACTCATTTATACAGAGCATGAAACAGCAGGGTCTTCAGAGCAGCCAGAAATGCTTCCCTTCAGCTCAGTTGCACTTTTACTGTCTTCCTGAGGCTGTGCCGGGGCGTAGAGGCTCTGCTTCTCATCTGGGGCTGCCAGGAATTGGACTGGGGCAAAAGAACAGTTTATGCGAGATTTAGGCATTGCTGGGAAGTGAGATGGAGATGGCCAATAGCTGCACGGCGTTACAACAGAGGATCGTTTCACTGGAAAGCCTGATACTGACGTGTTTTAGAGGCAAGTCAGCTGCTATGTCAACTGTCTGATAGTGAGATTTTAAAATTAATATTGCTAAGCGAGGCTTCTTCTTATGCACGAAAGGCAGGCTTATAGATGCCCTTTATCTTCAAACTAGAAAAGGCTTCTGAATATACATTACACCCTTTCCCTCTGTTCTAGTGCCCCCATTCCAGCACCAGAGGACTATCCGTTTGCATTTTAAGACCCAAATATTCAGTGGATAGTACTGATAAAAAATGTTCCTCCTGACTGCAAAAGCACTAGTTACCTGGCCAAACCACAGAAGGCAGCTCTAATACAAGCAGAGGATCAGAAATTATATGCAGGCTCCATACAACAGTAGTGCGTTTTTGGGCATGAAGAATGGCAGGGAGAAAAGGGAGGTAACTGCCCCACCAGCCATTCGGGCAAACTTACAGAAATGACACATGCAAAAAGTGACAATGAGGGTCATGGCAAGAAAGCTGAAGTGATTCTTCTCATCAGGTCTCCCATAGAGGAGCTCAGGGATGTTAAATCAACAAAATGAATAGTAACAGCTTTGAAAAAGGCTCCTCCAAGATCCTCTACCAAGAGATGACTAAGAAGCTCAGCTATCAGGAATAAAAAGGAAAAGGCCACTTGTAGCTTAATGGCTTCTTAAAGGCAGGAAACAAAAGTAGTAATAAATATTCTATGTTCATAATGAGGTGGGGTTCCTGGTGGACTCCCGCGGAGATTAGCACTGGAACCTTTTTTGCCCACTATCTGTACATGATTTTTATCAAGGGACTGAGTAGTGAGGTGGCAAAATGTAATGACAATACTAAATTGGTCTGGCAGTCAAAATAGAAATTGGTTGGAAATATTGAAGATTCTTACAATATTGATTGAGAAGGCATTAAAACTAGCTTTTGAGCACTGATAAATGCACCAGAGAATAAACACCCTAGAGGTACACAGTGCATAGTGATGAGATTTAATGGAGCTATTATCACTGAGGAAACAGATCTTGGATAGGTTTATGAAAATCCAATACAAGTGTTCAGTAGGAACAAAAAAAGCAAAGAGGATTTTAAAACTTTTTAGAAAAGTAATTGAGAGCAAACCCACAAACATCATTATGCTATTACAGAGGTCTGCCCACCACAAGGTAATGCTGGGGCTTTTTCTTATGGTGGGTGAAATTGAGAACAGTAAGTGAAATGATCATGGGACAGGTTCAAAACAAACTAACATAAATATTTCTTCATATTTGCGTAGCTGATCCCTGGAAGTCATTGTTAGAGGATGCTCTGGCTGCCAGAAGTTAGAAGAGTTAAAAAAAAAGATTAAGTAAATTCCTGGAAGAAAAATCCAGCAAGGGCCATTAAGCACAAAATTCCAGCTCATGGCTCAGGACCCTCCCTGAACCACATGAACACAGGTAGGATATATAACGTGTACAGCATCACTACATGCTTATCTGAGTGCTATATTTTTCCCAAAATAGTGGTGTCTGCCCACTGACCGATGCATGGTACAGGGTTGGATGGAGCTGTGGTCTGACCTGGAGTAGCTGGTCTGTATTCTTAAGTGAGCTAACCAAACCACACCCAGCCCATGGACTATGTAAAAGCGGGATCCTAACAGCACTGCTAGTGCATAAATGCATCAAAATAACTGCTCCTGTGGTCTGTGGCTGAGGCCTGTGGAATAGCCAGTATTCCCTGGGCACAACCTTTCTGTGCCCTCTTGTCACATTTGCTGGTGAAGTGTAAGCCAGTGGTCTTTAGCCACAATGATGGCCTCAGAGGATGTGACCTTCCTGTCCCTTCTGCTCTCCCAGGGGGTTAGAAGGGACCAGGTGCTCCTGGCCAGTGGGTAAAGTCATTGGAAGGGGTCGGTTGTTTCGTCCAGTGCCTGGCTGCTAATTTAGGCATTATGGTCTCAGTCCTGTTTAGTTTTAAACACCTGGGGTTTTTTTCTCAGTCAAACCACACCAGCATACAAATATAGACTCCACTGGCCTCAGCTGAACTCTTCACAAGCCAAGAATAGCCAGCATGCCATAGTGTGAAGTCCCTAAAGACAGTGGTTCTCAATAGTAAATTAAAAAAAAAAAAATTGGTAATAAATAGATGTCAAAAGGGAAGAAGAAATTTCAGGTGGCAGACCTCCTCTGCCAAAGCATTTGGAGAGTATTACGACAGGAATGAGCTAAACATAGCTTCCATACCCTTAGTGGAACTCCATCTGCTAAATTTATACCCAAGTTCCTAAAACTAAACCCACAGGAACTGTGTAAATATATTTAAGTAGCGGTGGGCTAACACATATCTTAATCTCCCAGTCTCACTAACAAAGTGTTTGAATAATACAGTGATAACATAAGAAAGTGTTTAGATAAACTTAGTTTCTTACATTATCCAAATATATTGTAAATCCCGACAAAGCCCTACTGCTGGTGTCACAGGCAAACATTCCTATTTCAGTTGAAGGTTCATGCCTTTGCAGCCTTCATGTGAGGGCTTCGCTATTTATTTTCTTTTCAACAGGACTCCAATATCTTGGTGATGAAATGGGAAAAAGAGGAAATATTCACATTTTGATCTGGTTTTGAGAGAGGGGTTTTTTGTCCCTGTGCTAAAGAGGTAATGACAAAGTTAGATTTTGTAAAAATTAAAAAAAAAACAACCAACCAACCAAAAAAAAACCCAAGACAGAACAGAATAGCTCTTGGCAACACTATTTCAAACACAGCAGCCTGGGACTGGTGCATGGGAACATGAAAATCTCCAGGCTGCTTGAAATCAATGAATATTTATTGCATGATTTCAGTCTCTGGCCCAGTGAGGCAGACAGACACGATGGTCAGGGCACAGGGCTAGCTGGCAGTCACTTGCTGGAAGACTTCAGAGAAGTTGTATAACCTCTCTCTGTACCAATTTCCTGACTGATAACAGTAATTTTTGCCTTGCTTAAGCTGTATGTAAAAAAAAAAAAAAAAAAAAAAAAGGAAATATAATTTTGTAGAGAGATTAATTTTCCTTACAAGCAATGTCAGTCCACTGGAGGCAGGCTAAAGTCTACTGTAACTGCATGAACCAAGGAGAAAATAACTATTTTCTTTAATATGGTCCTACACCTGTCGTGAGTTCCTTCAGATGAGACACATTGCCTAAACTTGCAGAATGCCACAGATTTCCCAATATGTTATTAAATGCATGTTATCAGATCTTATAAATACTGTGTAGCAAGAACGTAGTGTTAGTACATGGGGCTCTACAGAGCAATATGCACTAACCCATATACTGTGTCTTGACTCTAGGGCTGGAGTGCAGCCTAGCACGCAAGGAAATACTCTGCAGGATGCATATACAGCATTTTGTTCACTAACAGTTATGCATATACAGCATTTTGTTCACTAACAGTTAAAAATGCGTCCTTTATTTCTACAGTCCCCAAGCCATCCCCACCGAGACAGGCACTGGGTACAGCAAAGCCATCCCTTTGCTGGTTACTCTTCTTGGAGACCCAAGAAAGCTGGAGTTTTGCCTGATGCATCGTGGAAGTTTAGGCTACAGTGGGCTGGCAAGTGTTCCTGGGAGGGATTCCCTCTGCAGAAGCTGGTGACCCTTTCTGCCTCCACCTCTCCCATTTTGCTAATGAAGCAAACTGAACTAAGCCTTGTGGGAGCCAGCATCCTGGGTACAGTGCAGGACCATCTGGCCTGACATGTGGCAGTCCCGTGCTGTTGCTGCAAGGGTGAGTGAGGGTATTGGATCCAGCACAGAACTGAGGTCTGTCCCCACAGCATCCAGGTATGTGCTTGCCTGTGCCCTGGTTGCACGTGACATTTTGTTCCCTCCCTCAGATTACCAGCTTGGGCATCCCAGAACCCAGCAAAGGTCCCGCACAGACAATAGTATGGATGAGCAGTGAATCTGGTCACTAGCCCAGCTCTAAGCATGACCCACCATGTCACTACAAGTGTGACCAACACACCTGCACACCTAGCTGGCTGCATAACTTCAGTCATACTGGTGCCTAATTAGCAACCTCACAAATAAAGAAGCTAGGGGGGATATGGGATATGCCTGTATCACTTATCCCTGACTCAAAGCTAGAATTTAGCATAATTTACAGCAATTGTAGATTACAATTACTGTACTCTGTACGGCACATTAGTTGCCCTGTATGTCTGAAACAGAATGTGTGATGCCCATAGCTTTTAATCCCAAATTACTATTCTTTCATATCAGAAGATTTAGGATTATATATATATATATATATACATATTTACTATTATTACTATTTTATTTTTTTATAAAATAAAAGCCCAGTAATCCCTGGCAGACCTTCCACAATAAACAGCAGTCGAAGTTTACAATATAAATAAATACTAATGAATTGGACAGGTCCCTGACCAGGATTTTATGTCTCCCAACAATCAACTGCTCTGTGCACAACTTAAGCCTTCCATTTCTAGACCCTGTGTTTCTTTCTTGCTGTCTTTTTTTTTAACTCATAGTTTGCACTGTGCTATATAGACACCGCAGAGCTGATGTGTCTCACTGGATAAAGTAATTTTGGCCAACAAGCTACAGGTGCTTTTTTTTTTTTTTTTTTTTACACTGCGTGGAAACCTGCCAAATAGCAGAGGAAAGGGCTTCCCATAGCTCCCTTGCCAGCCACCACCCTGCTCCTCTCCTTGCCCACAACCTGCCTTTGGAAAATGCTTCCAGTGAGCAGGAAGGACCAGAGAGAGCCTAAAACCTGCAGCAGTGCAGGCAGGGTGAATTATTCTCCAGCAGACATTCCCTCCTTCTCCCTCCCGCCCCCCAAATCAGCTGTACTGCCTTGGAACATACTCTCCTTCCCCACCTCTCCTCTCTCAAGCTCTGTACACCTACACACTCCCTTGCACACCCTCCTTCAGCAGCCACTTACCACAACTTCTTCTCTGTTGATTCCCCCTCTCTTCAAAATAGGCAGATCAAGAGAGTTGGTTGACAAGGTCCATACCAGCCGTCAATTTCTTTTTTACTCTCAGTTCCAGTGTGATGAAAATATTGCCGTCTACCCTGTGTTTACCCTGGCATCCTATCACATCCCTCTACCAGGCTTCCTCCCTGTCCCACTTTTTGAATATACAGCTCTCTTTCAAATCAACCCCACAGTGTTCCTCATTTGTTGTGTCTGTTTAAGGTGTTGCTCCATGTTTATGGAATGTAGTTTTACTGGAAAAATGCCTTCAAAAGGAACTACTCATCTTCGGTCCATTTTCCATGACACTTGCAAAGCTCTGACTTTCTGGGAGCGCTGGTTTCCTAAGTGTGAACACAAGACCTCTTTGAAGTCTCTCAAGTCGGGCAACTAAAAATTGCAGAACTGAAATTGCACCTGACCTTTGGAAAAGATTGGTCCTTTTATGGTTGCTGATTTTTTTTTCCCTCTTGTTCAATTAGATTTTGACAGGTAAGTGCTTTTCTCAGCTATAAGGACATTAAATTAAGGCAAAAGTGGGTTTTGAAAAAAAGAGTTTCCAGACCGTGTCACTGTGGAGGCCTTTTACTCCAAACTAGAAATCATTGATTACCCTATAGGTGCTCGGGATTTGCACTTGTGTAGCTGAGATCAGAATTGGCTTTAAAGTACTTTGTATGTACTCTGTACTTGGATTGCAAAAGAATGAACAAGAGATTCATATATTTCAGTCCTTATTTTTCCTCCTTTTATGTCCTGGGGAACGTATGACAAATAATATACTCGCTGGTTCCTAATATGTTATTAAACATAATATGTTGGATGAGAAATTAAAACCAAATGGAGTTCTGAACATTTTCGTTTCAAACCACTAGTAAGCCCGTAATTGCTTTAAAAATAAACTTTGTTCCCACTTTGCTCAGACTAGTGACAGTTCATGTGACAGGGAGGCAACTCTGGCCATGACACCTGTGAATGATTTGAAAATAACTTTTTAAAATAGCAATTGTGATGTGAGGGATTACACGTCTCCAGAAGGTTACAAACGGGAAACAGACTCTGTGTCTCACCAGCTTAGGTGTAGCTCTGCTAGGAAGTGCACAGCCACATCGGAAACCTCCCTCTTAACTTTGTTCCCAATTGGCAGCCTTGTTAACAACATCAGCAAAGAACTATTTACTGAAACCTGGAAGCTAAGAGGTCGTACCATAAGCCTGCAATGTCCTTGTACTCCCTCCTAAGTATTCACTAGTAACTATTGTGAGAAACAGTATACCTGAGGCTGATGGACTTTTGCTCTGACCAAGGACGCTGTGCAAAGTACAACAAATATTCACACAGTGGATTACTAACTAGTAGTTTGAAAAATGAACCTCAAAACACACTTTAAAGTACGCAGTACAAAATCTGCATGGCTGCTGCCCTTGTTACTTAGCTAAACCAGTCAGGGATCACATATACAATCACATGGCTTTTATTACGATAAATCTGGTATGTCTTCTAAAGATGTGTAATTCACAATCTGACTCCACAGAATAAAATGGAAATGGATAAATACAATTTATGCAGGGTTCAGGTACACGGGCTGGTTACTGCTGGAACATAGAACTTAAAGTGCATGTTCAAGTGCCACTGAAGGCACAGGTGCCTTGTCAGCTCCATCTCCTGCTTTGCTTGCTTGAGCAGGTACATTAAAACGAAGCCAGATGCTATAAGCAGCACTCTCTACAATTAAACTTCTCCAGTGCTAGTGGCTCACTGATTTCCATATCAAATGCACTCAGGTGGCAGCTGAAGAAGTGGCTTTTTCCCCACCTGTCACTGATGCAGGCAGGTCTTTCCTGCTGTCACTTGGTGAGGATTATGGGAAGAAATAAGCACCACCAGAGGGCAATTCATCCCTCTTGTCTCACACACCTATTTCAGGATGACAGGACTCGCTTTCAAAGGTACCTATTTCTGTCTTGACTGTAAACGACCTCGTGTGACTAGATCAATCCTTTTAGAAGGCATCCCCACTAGACTCACTGCTTTCAAGTCAGGGCAGATGCTTTCCACCCTGTACGTTATTTATAACATGAATCAAGATTGTGTGGATATAGCATAACATAATGCCTGCACTCCAAGGACTAAAAGAAACATAAGTGGAAAAGGATAGAAGATTTCTTTTCTCAAGTATTTCTGTCAGCTGGCACAGCTTTGCTGACTTGGCTGCTACATTCCCATTTTTGGATCCAGCCTTGATCTGGAGATCAAGTTGAAACTGTGCTTTAACAGGGCTGACAGGTACATCAGTGGCTATGCTGCATACCTCAGGAAAGCCAGGGAAACACTGACATGGATTGTATTCACACCTTCATCTGCAAGCCAAGTCTTAGAATGCTGTCCTTGGGATGAGTGTCTTTGTTTCCACCATTTCACTAGCAGGGTCTGCATAAAGATGGAAAACTGCCATGTGCTAAGGAACCCAGGGAAGAATTAACTGTTAACTTTATAAGAACTACTGTATTCCACAACTTCCTACTGATTATTTCCTACTTATCATGTTACTGTTTCATCCCCTGAAATTCTGTGGACATGTATGTTTTACTCAGGCATCTACTGGCAAAATTGAGAGATGAGACTTCTGGTGCAAAAAAATGCCCTCTATTAAAGAAATAAGTCATTAAATAAGAGCATCCATAAATAGAAAAGGTTGTAAAAACAAATAGAGGAAAGCATCTGGTTTGCAACATCTTTGCACAATTTGCAGTAGCTAAATCTGGACCCAATTAATGACCTGTTTATTTTCCAAAATTTCAGTAAAATGCCTTGGCAAAAACTTAATCTGTCTCTGGAGAATGTCTTACTTCCTTCCATATGTTGCCCAATCTGTCACAGCAATAAACTTCTTCCCAGTTTCAAGATGCCTAACGATTGCACCAATTGATGCTCTCCATAAAAGAAGAGATAATGGTTCCAGCCGTCTAAAAGTCATGATCCTCCCTTAAGAGAAAGCAACATGAAGGAGTGAAAGAGCAAGGGAGTGCCTTGTGTTATAGCCTCTATTGTGACCTGGAATCCAGAGATTTAAAAAAATTCTTACCTACAATTTATCCCAGCTGTTTCATAATCTCTCTGAATTTGATAGTTTCTTTAAAATGCTGCCATGCCACGATTAATGCATATACCTTGGCTTTGTTACACTTGTCCTGCTGTCCTTATTGCTCAGCGTCCCTTTAAAAGAACCAGCTTAGGCTGTTTTGTAATTACGCATGTTTATAGTTTTGTACAAGACAAAGCAGGTGCTTCAGAGTCAATTTTATTTGGTGGTCAGTTTTTATTTGTCTAACCCAGATTCCGAAATGTATTTGATTTCTATTGGAATCAGATTAAGTATAGTATCCTCTATTTTATTATACACCAGAAATATGGATGTTCTGGTACCTTCATGTTTCTGATGAACTCAGGCATCCTACCTCACTGATTTAATAGATAATATTTTTTAAAAGAATAGGCTGTTGGTTTAGAGGTTAAATGTAATAAAACAGATGAGTCCACGAGTCAAACACTTAACCATTTACATTTACAAAGTATTTAAGTGCTCTGTTGAATTAAGGCCATAATCAAATTGTTGGTTTTGTTCTGAAATAAAAGCACTTGGAGCTGTTAGGGACATATATAGAGAGAAACTGCAATTACCAAAATACCCATTTGCCAAGCTAATGTAAAACTATATGCTTCTGACTCTCTACAAACTAATGCTTCTTTATTTTCAGGAGCGACGGATGGAGTGAGTCAAGTCAGGAAGATACAAACCAGCCTTACATCAGAATCCAGAGTGTTTCTGCTGATTTTGGAAAAGTTGCTCTTTATGTTCCTTAATGTAACTGGCAGGAAAAAAAAAAAAAAAAAAAAAAAAAAAAGGGACAAATCTTTAACTGATAACAAAGCTGTAAAAGTTCTTCCCAGGAAAGAAACTGGGCAAAACCCCAAACACCTCACCATGTGGCAGAAATTCAAGTAGAGGTTCAATGTACATATATTCGGTTATGTTTGTTAATGGTGATTACTGACACTTTGAAAGCTGACTCTGTCTTTTTGGCTATATAATTTCCCAGTCTGTTCAAAGGTAGCTGATGGGCTCAATGCTGTCATGGGGCTTCAAAAATCTCAGCTGTATGAGAAGGTAAGGTAAAGGTGGATGAAGTAATAAATAATGCAGAAAAGAGGAATCAGTTGTCATTTTTACCTCCCTATGATACCAGAAATACAGTGATGTTCAGTAAAATTTTAAAGCTACAAATTAAAGTTCAAAAATTGAAGAGAAATAACATGTGCCATGCATTGGTTTTACTTGAAAGTACAGGAACTGAATCACGAGTTACACTATTATACGACAGTTGTCCCACCGATTTTCTCATAACTATAAACTCCTCTAATGCTTGCCCATATTGTATCATTTTCTTCTCGTTCTGCTATTTTATTTAGAGAGCTATTCTGAAGATGAGCATTTACCTTCTCTCAGTGACTTCCACAAACGGAAAACATTTTTGTTTCTTGAAAAAACTGTTAGCCTTTGCTGAAAATCCTCACTTCACTACACCTACAAAGACACCCTACCCTCTATGACTTTATTTGTAATTCAGAATGTTTATTGCATCAATGCATAAATATTCTCCATTAAAAGCACTCCTTCCTAAATTTCAAGTGAGTATCATACACATATCAACCCACAGTATTTTAAAGTCGTGACTCTTTTGCTTTGTGCCTTGAGACAGACAGTTCTGTATTTGTTTCTGAAGCGGCATTTGCAGGTTGGGACTGCTGCAACGTATTGGCTAAAAAGAGTGTAAATAGTTCATGGAGTTGTTAGAAACCATCTGTTTGAGTCTAGTAATGGGTGCGTTCCCAGCTGTGGTCTTCCCAATGTCATAAATAAAAAGTTTCTTTCTTACTACAAATGTGATGGCTGAAATCTCCCTGTAAAATTGATTTATTTAGATAAAATCTGTTCTTACATTAAAGAGCCCTCTTAAAATGAGCAAGACCATGAGATGCCAATCACATATTCTTTCAGCAGTCAACTGACACATAAATGTCTCACAGTCTCAAATAATTTATTACAGCATTATTCTGGATAAGCTATGAAACAACACGTCATTCAGATCAGGATGAGTGGGACTGGAATGGGGAACGAGAGGTGCATTTACCAGAGGAATGAGGCATATTGAAAATAACCTAAAAGTGGGGACAAATGCTCAGGTCCTTATTCCTCCATGCAGTGAATTCACATGTACGCAACACACTTTAAGGAAGTCCAAGCTATGAACCAATGCAGGAGGTTCCTAAATCTTTAGGAATCCTTTTTTGTAATGCTAAGTGTAACTTTTCAGTATTTTGACTGAGAGAAGTATGATTTTTAACATTAGTTTTGACTTAACTCTTTCCACATTCCCTCAAGCTATACCCTTCCTGGAGCTGGCCATTACATGACAACAGGAGACCAAATACAAAGTGATTTCAAGCTACTCTTAGCTCAGATTCAGATGGATCTACACATGATATAAGGTAGGCTTCAACTATGCTTCCGATGTGAAGGTAATTTCCCCTTAAATTCTTTCTATAACAAAATCAATACTCCAGTTCTGGTTTGTTTTGGTTTCTGGGTTTTTTTAAGTGCTTCTGTATTACATGACCTGCAAAGGTGCAGTGTCTTCTGCATCATCATAGCCTGGGACATGAGTCCCTCTTCTCCAGAAAACATGCTGCTTGGCTTCTTGGAGCACCAATGCCATTCATTTAGCTCAAGCAACGGAAGAAACTGATCCCCACATCATTTTACATTTGTGACAAGTAAAATTTGTGAAGTATTGACAAAGTTAAGAAAGCTATTTTGGAGTTAGTGAACTTACCTTGCTGCTAACAAATACAGTTTAAACAATTTTTAGCTAAGCAGAAATTTCAAGTGGTACTTTTTTTGAAATAGATTAGGAATCAAATTCTTACAGATTAAAAAAAGACACATTTATGAATGAATTATAATATGAATTATAATGAAACTTCGCAAGTTTCAGTACCTCCTCTTCCACTGCACTACAGCATGTTACTGGATCTGTAAAAACTATTTCTGGACACAAAAATGTTTCTATGTATTTACTATTCAACAGCAATAGAGAAAAAAAATCAGTATTCAATGGAATTCTCCATTGCAATATGACTATATACAGCAGAGTACATTTCAGTTTTGATTGGCATGCTAGCTGAAAACATCTCAGTTCTTTAGTTCTCATGAATTTTGGTCTACTTCTACAGTGCTAAGTGAAGTAAGTGCTGAAAGTATTTCAGGACTCTGTGCCAAAGGATGGAGAGCTCATTTGTACACACTGCTCCAGACTAGCACCTGCAGGTGAGAGAGGCCGTATCTGCACTGCATAGTTTCGGACTTCATTGATTATCTTAGGAGCCAAACACACGTTTTTTTGGCACGTCTTCTTGATTTAAGTGACCCAAATAATGCAAGGGTTATGGCACAGTCCTTCAGTCTGGATTTTTTTTGGCATTACTCTGGGGGCATGTGTTGCACACTTCTGCATATAGCACTGAGCACGTGGAGGTGATTTAGTTTAGTGAGCTGAGTACAACTTGCATAAACTCTACTGTAATTAATTGTGATTAAGTCCTGCTGCAAAGGCACCAAAAGTAAGACTTCTGGATGGCATTCTGTCCTTGAGGGCCTTAGTACGCCTTGAATATTGCGCTGTCTTCACAAAACCAGTTAGTGTGTCCACTATTCTGCAATACTTGGCTGTGTACATGTACTAATTGATATTACTGTATGTAAATTACTGCCCTCTACTGGAACGACAGGCAGAGTATTATTTCACATGAAATTGATTATTATGTGAATTATATTTATTTCTCAAGTTTGGGGTTTTTTGGAACCACGTGCCATGAGAATTGCAGATGTTCCTGATCCCTTCTCATACCATCGGCGCTTGCTGCACTCATATCTGTGTGCATTCAGTCTTTGCACATTTGCAGTATAAGCTGCACCAGGGTGGTCTGATTGTCAAAATATTTTCACTTTTGAACTGTAAACGGGACATGCAAAGGAGTTGCAGAAGTGAAGTCATCTTGTGGATGCTTAATGTCAGTCAAGGAAGGAACCTCCTACACTATCATACTGTAGCCTGTATATAATAAAAACATTTTTGATTATATCATATTGTGGCTTGTAATAATCAAAATAAACTATCACAAATTCCTTATTATTTGAAAATGATATTCCCAAACCTGAATTTTCAAGAATCATAAGAGAGGCATCACTCCTTTAAAATCATGAGGCTGGCTTAAAACTATGACATTGTACAATTATTTTTTTTTCTGTCTTTTCAGGTTCTGAAGTTCACATTTTCAAGCTTTTCAAATTTGCTGTTAAAATAAGTTTCAGTTGAAGTGAAATCTGGGTTTCTCAATGAATTCTGACTCAAGGTGATGGATGGACTTTTAAAGGAATTATGATACACAGCAGCACAGGAATTGGTCATGTTATGACAGAAAAACAAAAGAAATCAGGAAGAGCAAGACAGAACATGTGTCTCACTAGAAATGCAAGAAACACAAAATACATAAAGTCAAGCCTAAGTCAAACCACTGCTATGGAATAAGGCCATTGCCTGGCAAGTAGTGCACAAATAGAAATGTTAAGTCATCCAAATTCTCAGAACCCCTAAAAACATTATAATATGGGACATTTTTAAAGATGTTTTTTCATTCAAACAAAAAGTGATAGCACAAAATTCAGAACTGACACTTCACTGATTTCTGAAACTAAACATCACATCCAACAGTAGCTGGGAAAGCAGAACAATGGGAGTCCAGTCTCCAGGGCCTTACTGAGTCCAGAAATTTCCCATGTTTAGGAATTTGCTTGCCAGCCACCAACAAGGTTATATTGATGGGAATTATTATGGTGTTCGCTTAGCAGCTAAAAGTTTATTGTGGATATAAACGTTCTATATAAATGTTGTGGCATAGCTGTAAATAAATTCTCTTGCATGGGGATATGGAAAGTGGTCTGTAGGATTACAGACATGAAAACACATACAAAACAGCTAATAGGAAATAAGAGAGAAGATACATAATTTAATATGCCATGACTGATATTAAGCAGCAATCTTGGGATGGAAAAATGTCATTACAGTTTAAGGTCAGACAAATAAATTCAGTGCTTGTATCAGTCTATATAAGCTCTTATATATCATAGAAAAACATAAGTACCAATAAACACATCTATCTAAATGTACAGAAACTTAAACAATATTGTATTACGTATACTGCTCCTGGAAAAATAGTACTATGATTTGTTTCCAATATTATGGTCTGCAAACATCAGCAATAATTACAATGCTTACAGGAATCCTCCATAAAGGCATGGTGTAGAATACTGATGAAGCATCAGCCTTCTAGTCACACAGGAAACATCTACAAGCAGAAAGAACTGAGGCCGTGTGTGTACACACAAAGAAATGAGAAATATTTGTCTACCGAGAACTGAAAGAACCTCATGGATGCTCAAGGAAACATGCAAAGTCAATAGCAAAAAAATAAAAGAGGAAAGTTGTACTATAAAAAGGACTGATACCATAACCTTCTAGAAAAGCAATGTGTATTTTCTAAAGATTAGTGTACCACTGAAATCAGTGAACAGCCAAGCTCCAGAAAGAAGACGACCTATCAAGAATCTTTTCTAAATAGCTGTCAAATACAAACCGACTGATTCAAACAGTATCCAGTTCTATTACCAGCACTGACTCCCCATTTTATCAGCAGAGTTTTGTATCTCATAATGTTAAGAAATTAAGCAATCAAAACTGAATTTCTCTTGGGAAAATAATCTCTGACATAGGCCTATTTGATGGAAGCAGGACTTGTTCAAATACAGAAGTTATGTATCTCAAATGTAAAACCAGAAGATGAATGTTGTTGTCACCCCAGGAACCTCTGCTACTCCTCCACAGTCACTCCAAATCTCACACAGCACACGGCAGCAAAGCCATGGGAGTGGGTATGAGAAAGTTACATCTCTCTCCAGACTTTGAGACAGTGGGGAGTCCTCCATTACCCCCCTCCGCAGTCTCATGCTGAACAGAAATACTTGGCAGGTCAAGCATATTGGTATTTTTGTAATTGTGTTTCTGGAATTAACTTCTTGTTGCTGAGGGTCATGAGAACCCGGCAGCAGCAGAACTAACAATGGTGGTATTTTACCACCATTGCCCCCTTTTCAGATTCAAACCACTGGTCTTCAGGGAGCGTCTAGGGAAGGAGTTGGAAATTACAGAATACTGACATAACGTGCATGCAAGGAAAAGCATCTATATACTTTAAAGAAATGCACCTAAAAAACCCTTCCAACATTACTAATGAATATATAGCCCATGAATATAATTTATTAAAATAATTACTACTTTTGGGGCTACTATATTTTCTTTAGGATTGATAGAAGAGCGGAAAATTTTCTGGCATGTTTGACCAAATGAATCACTCAGAAATCACTTTCTTTCTTCCCTGAAGCACTCCATCCTGAATAAAGAACATCTTTCATAACTTTTCTCCCTGACAAAGGACAGTCTTTTCCCACTGATGGAGTTGGGTTAGGGGGGAATTTAGACATACACATCTTATCAACATACATGAAAAGCAGCCTGTTGTACTCTCGAGTGCACTGGTAGGGACACAGACTGCAACAACTCTATTTGCTTTCTAAAAATGTATGTGCACGACTTTAAAACAGAACACAGAAGTATGTCCCTCAAACCAGCCACAACAAATGCCAGATTTTTCACATACACATCTCCCATGCTCCCTAGTGACAATTTACCTGGCAAAAATATTTTACTAAAAAATCCACTATTTTCTTGAATGGCTTTAATTAGATTTACCTGCCACATTTGCACTGTACACAAAGATCTTAATTAAGAAGAAATTTCAGTAATAGAATAATACCAAGATGCAGCAGACTCAAGGTTGGCCCTATACCAGGACTCCTACCTTTGGTCAGGGGTCCTCTGAGGACCTGGGAGCCTGGTACACATTTCTTTTGGGCTCTCCAAACACTGACCTCAGGATACATCACTCCAGAAATAACGACTTCTGCTTTGCAGATTCAAACTTGCTAAAAATGCTTCATTTTAACTGTAAACTAAACACTACGAGGCACCTATAGATTTGATGTTTCTTTAATTAGGCTCCAGAAACATGGCTGATCTTGCCTCCATACAGGCATGGCAGAAAAATGTGCTAAAACTCATATAGTTCTTGAGACCACTAGATTTTAAGACCCACTCTTCTCTTCCATACTTGTCAGGATCAACAGATCAGCTGATGCCAGGGAGCACCATGTTGCCAGAGGTGCAATTACAAACAGGCTTGCTCATTTGCACCCAATAAAACCACAACAACCCACAAACCAACCACAAGTTACTTTTGAAAGGAGAAGGGGCATTGCCTTGACATCTTTGCCAAATGCTAAATGTGGCAATTACTTTCCACTGGACAAATTGTTTTCCATTTTCTACCCTACTTCAGCTAACATTCAGTTTCACCTCTTACGCAAAGGCATTTCAGTCACATTTGAAGATATACTTGTAGCTGCAAATCAGCATATAAAGTCTTCATGAACAGTTAAGGATACCCAAGAGTAGGTCTTCTAAACCTTTCCATTTAAAGATCTTAATTTTGGCTTCTTCAGACTAAAATTTTCTTTTAACCATGAGCCTACCTCATGCTCCTGTTTCAATTTTTGGCACTGCAGGTCATCTACTTCTAAGATAAAATTAGTCAGTGGTATGTTGCCCCACTGTCCATTTTCATGCTACTTGATTGGGAAACTGCAAGTTACTCATGCTCTGGGTGCAGTACAATTAGATCCTGGAGGCTGATTTGCACAAGCGCTGCACAATAGGAGCCAGTGAAAGCCATAACTTGAATATTAAAGTAGAAAATTCAAGTTCTAACATCCAGAGTTATTGATATTCCTGACTTCAGTCTCATTGTGCCCCTGGTTTCTATCTGTAAAATGAGACCAATGCAATCTTATAGCTTCTAGGCATACAGTTAAAACATTAATGCTACAAAGTATGCAAGACTCAGTGCTCCTAAACACCAAGATCATGAACACTTGAGGGAATTTGTAATTCTGTGCTTGGTCCAGGGTTTCAGAAAGCTGCAGTACAGCAGGCTCCAGGTTAACAGCTTCAGCAATGGGGTTCACTGCTTTGTGCACTGAATGAGGCAGAAAAGTTATGTGCAAAAAACTGGGATGTGATCATGTCATTAAAAAACAGTCCTACACTGCAAAGAGTCTGCACAAGGCAACAAGAGGCATCCTTACCTCTGGTGTTTCCCAACTCTGAATTACCGAATTTCAAAACTTAAATATGTATTTTATTTGATCTTAGTATATAGTAACTGAAAGAATGCCAGATAGAGGGTGACACGTTTCACCTACATACAACAGGTGTAACAACTACAACTCATTGTGTTTTGCTGTAACAGGTGATCATGATTTGAGCAGGGATCTCAGAATCACCTTAAGAGTCATCACTTTGAAAAGTCTGTTAAATACATACATCCAATTTCTAAAGCAGTGGCTTTCAATAATGGCATAGCGGTTCAGGATTATATTAAACCAACAGTATTTCATATAACTTTTCAGATTAATAGGTCCCCACTCCAACGAGGGAGTTAAAATTCTGGTACATTTCCTGATCAGTTTGTGAATCCCAACTTAAATCACAAGCATAGTGGGAATACAAAAAGTGTAAAATACCCCTTAAAAAACTACAAAAAGCACAGAAAAACTAAGACTGCCATTTGTGGCACTGTAGTGGGTATACTTAACTGTTTAAAAAACAAATCCTGGTCAGTGAATCAGAAAGAGTAACTAAGGGCTGCTGGGGACCGTAGATCTGTCCTGAATAAGAGACAGTATGGAGCAGCCCTGTCCCAGGAGCACACCGGGAGGCTGCTCCTCATCACCTCTTCTGTAAAGGATGAGGAATGGAGGGAGGGAAGGAGCACTCTGCAGCAGTCTTTTTACGCACAGTTTACTTTCCACAGCAACCCAGCCATGCTGTCTGCCTCTTTGAGAGTGCCTGAGCCAAGGTTCAGCTCTCTCCATGCTCTAGCTAAGGTTCACCTCCTTGCTCCAGCTCACACATCTGCTGCCCAACCGTGTACCGCTGCCCTCTGCTCCAGCACATAGACATCAGGATAGAAATTCTTCCAAAGGAGCACTGGGGAAAGCCCTGAGCAACCTGCCCTGCTCCCAGTGCTGATCCTGCTCGGAGCCAGAGGCTGACCTCCCACCATCTCATCCAACCCCAACAATTACATAATTTTTAAGAATTAAGCTTTCTTGTGCTTACTTTCTTTACAGATATATGTTGGGCAACTGGTGTCTGAAACCGTAAAAAATAGATTAAAAAGTAAAGCAAACCAAAACAGTAACTATGTTAAGTGCCTGAAAAGCCATCATCATAGCGATGCTTTAATCACAAGTCTTTGTTTGGCTTGCTGGTTGGAAACAACAGCACACTGATGGTCAAAATTGCATTTTGTTTCTGTCCTTGCTCTTCAACACTAGTTACCAGTTAGCTACACTGCTGCTCTGTCAGTCAGGGCTGAACTACAATGTCAACTTTGAGGAAAAAAGAAAGGATAGTACAACTATCTACCTGACTGGCATTGGATTCTATTGCGATGGAGAAGAAGCTGGTTTAGCAACAAGCAAATAATGACACATTTAGATCAGCTTAAATTCCCTGCCTTCTCATTAACAAAAGCTGAAAGACGAGGCATAGGAATATGCACTGTAGCTACAGGGGCCTGAGGAAAAGTAAATATAAAAACAAGGACAAAAATGCCAGAGACATAAAAGCATCTGAACAGGAGAACACCTCTGGAATCAACAGATGTTATTTGTACACATTTTGTTATGTCATCAGATTATTTAATGAAAGGGCATGTGTATCAGTGTCTCACCAGTATAATATGAATAGCACTTAAATTTTGGCAGTGCATAAACCCAGGACATTAGTATTCTATCCACCTTAAATAAAAAGTTTTACTCCATCAGTTTTAATACCCAGTTGCTTTAAGAAGTTGGCTACAGCTTCATGGCTGCCTGCCCAGGTCCTTTGCTCAATCAAGCAATAGTTGTCTTTGACCAAAAAAGAAAAAATAGCCAACAGTATCCTTGCTGAATGTTTGCTGGCATCTGCTATTAATATAGGAATAAGCAGATTACATGTAAAGACAGGCTAATATTTTGGGTAACCATAACACTACAAAATTAGCTGGTTTAGTAATTAATTACTGAACCTAGCCACTTTATTTTTTCAAAAAATTACCACGCATTTTTAATCCGTTATTTTAATTGTATGTGCACAAGAACTGGTGTGCTGTAGACACAGCTTAAAGACCTGTACCATACACTGTTTACCTCCGTATCATACAATATCAGCATGTCACAGTGCCCTAGGCAAGGTCACCAAACTCCTAACAATGCTGTAGGATGTGGCAGAGGAATCCATCTTTACAAATTAGCCTTCGTTATACACGATTCCGCTCATAAATCTTGATGTATTGTTTTCAGGCATAACAATTCTACTTTGCACTTGCCGTACTCTGCAGATCTTTTAATTCATGAAGTATTTGACAAATACAAACTAGCTGTACATTTGCACGCGTAAAGTGAATGTGCTGCTGCCACAGCAGTGCTCTAGATGTGACCCGACCTACTGGGGCACCTGCCCTTGCTCCGTGTCCTTCTGGTCCCCACCTGGGGACAGTAAGACCGCAGGAGCCCAGTTTTCCAGAGCAGTTAAGTGACCTAAAGCTATAAAAGTGCCTGAAACAAAACAAACCATTTTTCTTTGGGAGCTGCAGTCCTCCTCCTCCCATGCAAACCCTAGGAGGAACCAACCCGGACCTGCGAGTGACTTGGAAAACTGATCAGACACGCAGGTGAGCCCACTTCCCAGATTTCCCCTCTTGATTTCCGAGATGCTCAGGTGCCTCCGACGCGGGGTTCAGCGCCCCTGAGCCCCGCTGCTTGTGGCACCATCCCCACCGTGCCTGCCACGACCCGGGCAGGTGCTGCCCGCACGGCGCTGGGGGTTTCCGACCTGCCCGCTGCCCGGCCACCGCCAGCCGCATCCGCGCCGGCAGCCGAGGCGGTGCCGGGAGCTCCCCGTCCCGCCCGGGCTGCAGCCCCGACCTCTCCGCGCTCCGGCAGCGGCGGGGTAGGTGCCGCCCAGGCGCCCCGGCCCTCCGTCCCCCGAGGGGGGAGCCCGCTGCGCCGCCGGGGCCGGGACGTCCCCCGGGGGTCTCCCCTCAGGCGGCCGCGGGCAGGTAGCGGCAGCCGCGGCGCGGCGGGACTGACCTGCGAGGCGCCGCTCCCGGACATTCCTCCACAGCAAGTCCCAGGCTTTGGCGGTGGAGTCCCGCAGCTGCTCGCTCAGCGACCTCCGGAGCTGCGCCTTGGCCGGGCGGCGCTGGCTGCTCATCCTCGGCGGCTCCGCATGCCGCCCCGGGCAGCCCCGCTCAGCGCCGGCGGCGGCTCCCCTCGCCGGGGACGGGCGGCGGCGGCCACATGGGGCCGCGGGGCTGCCCCGCCGCGCCGCAGCCCGCGTCAGCGCCGCTCCGGGCAGGCGGCCCCTTCACCTGAGCGCCGCCCGGCACGCCGCCCGCCCCCGCCCCCGGGGCAGCAGCGTCGCCGCCGGCCTGCCTCAGCGCCCCGTCCCACGCCCGGCGCCTCGCCGCCCTCCTCCGCTCCTCAGCCCCCGCGGGGCGGGGAGGGTGCCCCGGGGTCCGGCCCGGCTCCTGCCACGGGCCCTGCCCCGCAGGCGAGGCAGGTCGCCGGCCCCGACCGAGGGTCGCCCCGGCTGCCCGTGAGGGGCCGGCGGCGGGAAGAGGCCGCCCCCGCCCTGGGGACCCCACACCCCTGCGACGGCCCGGGCCACCGCAGGCCTCGCGGCACCGTTTGTGGCCTCGCTTGTGCCTTCACCGACCTTTCGGTGGGCCCCAGCCGCGGGCCCTCCGCCCGCCTCAGCGCCCCGGGCCCGCGGCCCCGGCCAGGCTCCGCGCTCCCCGGGCAGCCGCTGGCTGCCACCCAGCTCCGCGGGAGCCCCGCTGCAGGGAGCCGGCGGCCGCCGCGCCAGGGCGAGGTCACCTGCCATGAGGTGACAGAAAACCTGGCCACCGCCAGATGCCTTCTCTCTAATAGGTGCTTCACCCACGCTGCCACTTTTGCCCAAAGAACACCGGGTTTTGACGAGGTCTCCATTTATCAGCTCTGTACCCGAGCTCAAGACACAGTCCTCACCACACAGGCGCTCCCGTTTCTTTCCCACTTTCTCTGCATGCCACCCACTTACCTCCCACCTTCCACCCCCCTGCATCATCTCCTCTACTCTAACAAGCTCTTATGCTCCTAAGAGGTTTCAAAACTAAACCCTGGCAGCCACTTTTTGCACACATTTACAGACTAAAAGGAATCCTGATTCCTCCTTCCCTAGATGAGCCAGAGAGCAACATCAGGGCCCTTATCCCACTTAGGAAAGCAGTTGTGGGGCTCTGCTTGCCCTGTGATCTGGGAAAAGCTCTTGGAACAGTGGCCCCTTCCCTACCCTGGCCACCCGTGAAGTGGACAGTTCCCAGCACCACTGGCAGCAGAGTCCGACAGCTGAGAACGACAACGGGCTTCGTTTAATTTAGTCACAAACCAATGCTTATTGCTTACTCTTTCTGCAGAGTATTCGTGATGTGCAGTGAAGAGGCTGATGTTCCTGAAAGTGCGTGCCATACACTGCTGAATATTCTGGTAAACAAGTCATGTTAAACATTATCAATATCCCTGTCTCCCTGTCTTGTTTAAACTAAACCCGTACCTGCAATGTCAGCAATACCCATACAAGCTAAAAGCAAACAAAACAGATGTATTCCACATTACCGCTCAGTTTTAATAACGTCTTCTGCTTACTCTGTAATGTGAATTTGTTTTCCATTGTCCCTGTTCTTAAAACGCTCATCTTAAACTATTTTATCCGATACAGTGGAGACGATGTGCTTGCCCTGAACTTGTGAAGATATTGTATGTCACTCCTTCTCCTGCAATTCCAGCTACAGTGTCCTCCAAATGACTGGACAAACTCTTACGAGAAAAGGGATGCCTTCCAAGGGCGAATGCATCCAGACCTGGAAGGGGGACAGCATAATTATGTAAATACTCCCACATGCCATGATCCAGAGCAAACACCTGCTGATGTTAATGGGAGAAGAGAGGATTACAGTTCCTACAATCAGCTCCTCTGCCCCATAAATCTGCCTCTGACCTCTGCCTCACTTTATTTAATTCCCTGCCAACACAGCCATTACTGCCGGTACATAAGACCTATGATGGCTGTATTCTGCCATGGGCCTCTATCTGCTAGGAACCAGGTAGCGATGAGAAATTAATTTCTGCCATTGTACTCAGCTGCCCTATAAAGATCAGCAGTGATGCACAGTCTAAAGGTGAAATAATAAAATCATTTTTGAAGGCTTTGTATCATACTGCTGTGTCATTATCCACAAACACCAGTCTGTGTCAGCCAGTACTGTAACCTTCAGCAGTGTTCTTCTGGCAGCTACACTTGAATGCAGCCTCTTACTGTGTCCAGCCTGTCTGGAACGCAGATCTCCCTTTCTTCAGTTGCTTTCTGTGATGGCCAGGATGTAGCAATACAACAAAAGATACTCTCTTCCCTTCTATACTATTTTTGAAGATGTTACTTTATCAGAAATGTCCCTAAACTTCCAGGTTTACCGAAAGCAGCTAATTAGCAATGAGCTACTAGCAATTGCTAATAGCAAGTTATCTCACTGCAGGTTACTAAGATAAAATCCAGGGATACAGCTGATAATCAGCAGCAGAACTGAACTGGCAAGCCTAGACCAAACTCTGGCAGGCACTGACAGAAATCTTACTAATTTCAGGTAGTTTATTGTGGAAAACTAAATCCAGCAGCACGATCAGATTTTCTATACTTTTCTCCACAAAGAAAAAAGTGCTATTGAGTAATGAGAAAGTATCTTGTGCAGCAACTGGCCCATTCCTATTTTATGCTTTTAATCATTGTCAGCTGTTCGGAAGTCAAGCTACCAACACAGGTATTTTTGATGTATTACACCTAGTCGTAGCAGTTACAGTAAGAGCTGTTCTACACAACCTGCTTGAAGAAATGGTAAAGTCCTGGTCTCCCCACACACATTTTCATCTGTTGCTTCAGTATGCAAGTAACCAACTGATCAATGCTCTTGTCTACAGCATGAAACATTCTGACATCCTGAACAAGATGGATAACATTTCTGGGGGAAAGAAAAGGAAAGCACATTTTCCACAGAAACAGCAGTTTTCCTGCTTGATACTAGTCGCGCCAAAATGGTTCTGCTCAGAATAATTGCAACAAAAACACTGTATATGATGAACAGAAAGGATGAAATTCCCAGTTGCCTTGAAAGAGGCTGAACTATGATATTTATCTTTTCTTATTGATAACAGAATATTGGCAGGAATTAAAGTGGTATTTGACTGTCTGAAAACCTTGCAAGCATATAAAATGTTGAGGGGGAAATCTAAGCTAATTACACCCATGCTCTGATGCCATTGTGGCACAGAAGTCTGATGTTCTAATTATATATTTAGCAATTTATAGTTCCTCCCAATCACCATGGTAATTAAACACAAAGTTAATTGATACTACATAATAATCTGGCCTCTAATTAGCAGTGTGTTTTTAATTTGTTACAGATTCCATTACGCAGCCTGATCTAGTCCTAATAAAGTCACTGTAAAAATTTCCATGCATCTGGTAAGAAGAGAATCAGGCCTAAGGAAAGAGAAAAGTGACTACATCTTGGTCTGCTATTTGCAAACTACTGAAACACTACGATATAAGTACAACTCCTTTCCTTTTTTTCCTCTGGTCCCTAATTATGGTAAGACAGGATTTTTTTGTTAGCAGAAGCACTTCACAATATTTATCTGCTTGTAGAAGAACAAAACCGGATACGTCTTGCAGAGGAAAATATGAGATGAGTACATCCTTGGTTACCACGTGCTGTTTAGTGGATACAAGCTCCTTGCACTTGTATCTCTTAAAAAGCAATAACAGAGCAAAAGAGGAAACCAATTAGCACTACAGGACCACTGATGCAGTCTGATGCTAATCACTGCAATACCAAATTCTATAATACATCTAATTCTTCAGGAACCGACTGTAAATTAATGAAGCTTCTTGAAGTTTATTATACTCAAAATGGTGTTGCTGTGCTTTTGTAACTTCAAATAGTAGCTCAGACAGCCTAGATATAAATAAATCAAGTGATATTTATAACTTTGGCAATGATCTTTATCTCTTTGGGGGTCCTAGAGCTCTGGAATTTGTTTTCTCTCGCAGGCTAAATGTCCTGAGTGTGATGTTGTAAGTCTGAATCATCACTGGAAGGGAAGAAAAGATTTGAGGTTTTCCTAATAGCAGACTGCAGTGAATTGCATACTAATTCTATGGTTGAAGTTATGTGAAAAGCACCAAGGGCATAGGAGTAGGTGTCCTCTTTGACATCTAAGTAAACAAACAAACATTTTGGATAGAAAAAAATAAGAATCATTATGAATGAGGACAAAATGTTCCAGCCTGGTCCCTGGCATGCTTTCCTTACTTGCTATTTACATATGCAAATTATAATCATTTTAAGATAGCTTTAATGAGGACCAATTATAAAGCAGTTTCACTCTTTCCTGATTTATCAAGAGATTGGCACCTATCTGTTCATCCTTCTCCATTTCAGCTTTCTGAAGCTCTGGGAAAGGATCACTCCTCGCTCTGCCAACAGCAGAGCACTGCTGGCTTTCATTAGTCTGGGCCAAATTCTTTCACTTTTGTTCACAGCGATTAATGCTGAAATAAACAGGACTTCTTGCAGTGCTCACTGTGAAAAGGCTCCAAGTACTCTCAGATACAGACTACAGTAACAAAGTATCTGCTGTTTGACTGTGCTTCCTCTCCCTTGCTGAAACTGGCATGGAGGGGATGGTGGGGAATAAAGCTTTTCTTCTCTTCACACAGAGGATTATTATTATTATTATTATTAATTATTATAATTATTATTAAACTGTATTATCAAAGCACTTAGAACCAGAAACCAAATGTAGCAAAAGTACAGTCTTTGTCCTCAAGAGATTACAAACTAAATATAAAACAAGACACCAGTGAAGAGAAGAGCTAATTGGGGTAGGAAGGGTGGAGTACAAGAGAACAATAACACAATACTGGCCAGTGTAGTAACTACTGGGGTTAGCACACCAGAATTGGTTTTTGGAGGCACTGACACAAAGCGAGTTAGCAAGAGGACCTCCAAGGAGGTTCATATGGTATATTTTTATATTCAGAGGACCGACTCCCAAGCATGAAGGGCACTTTTAGAGAAAGCATGCAAATGTGTGTTTGAAAATGCAATGAGGAGACAACAAAAGCTGGCATCCTGTACCGAGAGACTGTGGGAATCAAGCTTTTAATATTGAACAAGCAATAGAAGGAAGGAACTTCAGCCTTGAGCCAAGTAGTCTCCACTTGATGCAACATAAATGCAGGATGAACTGCAATGAATAGTGACAACAGAGAACTAACTGCCAGAGTATTTGCATTTGGGATGCACTGAAGAGGACCAGATTGTGTCTATCAAGGCAAAGTAAGTGAGAACAAAGATGAGGTGGTAAACATGTGATGAAAGTTTTTGATAGACCAACCAAAAATTTTCAACTGGAAAACTCTTTCGGGGGGGAGAAGAAAAAAGAAAAAAAAGAAAATAAAAGAAAGACATTTCTTACAGAAGAAAAAATAGAGAAAATGTCATTTTTCTGGAAAATAAGTGACATTTTCCTGGTTTTACCATAGAGCAGGATTTTCACATTCTGGCCAAACTTAACTTGGACTTTCCTCTGTCTCACATCCTAGTTGTATCTAGCTCTTGCTGATTATTTTTTCATAACCCCTCTACTTCTCCAATCTTGTCTCCTTAACTCAGTATAATTTGTCACAGGAGAAAGATGAACTCCAGATGGAAGGCCTGTGTGACAGGTAGGAGGATGCTCTAATCTGTGAGAATGGTAAAAATGGGGACAGGGAGGCAACTGTGGTACAAATCATCACAATGGTAAGTACAAATGGATGGATTATAGTCTGAGTAAACAGAGTTCTTCTACTGAACAGTAGAAAACAAAGCTGATACTTCAGCTGAAATTCTGAAGAATTGCTGCAACAGAAGTTCTTGCACATTTCTCAGATAGCAGGGGAGAAGAATGGGCAAAACAAACCAAGTGCCAAGAAACTTTCGCTCCCTTTCATAAGATGCTCTGTGGTCATCTTTAAAATGTAGTATGTTGCAGATATGAAAGCTTGGCCTGGGCAAAGCTGGTCGCTGTAGAAATAGCCAGTTCTTCAATGATTAAGCAACTGGGAAAGTGGAGTACATTTTATATGTGTAGATATAGTTTTACTGGAGCAGAGCTTGAAGTTTTGAGGTGATTAACGCCCTTGAAAAAGTGAGCAGCTATGACGAAACGCAAAATGTCTCAGCACAGAATATTGTCCCTGTTCTTCTCATTCCAGCTTCTGGTGTCTGATTTTTCCTCTCCTTTTTAGTTGCTTGACAAAAATACATTATTCTGAACTATGTCTTTCTTTGCTCTCAAAGTGCTCATTTCCTTAATATTGTATTGGGACCTTGTCTAAACCAAGATTATTTTTTTTCCAAACTTCCAACTGTTATTACCATCACAGCAGAAATAATTGGAACATTTGTGTAAAAAAAAGCCTTGCAGCAGTCAGTGGCAATTTAGCACATGCCGTATCTGGATATTGGTTCAGAGACCTGGGAGCTTGTTCTTTTTTTTATAACTCTCCTGGATTACACAGGAAAACATGATCAATCTTGACAACAGGTTCCAACAACAACGCAACTGAACTGTTCCCCAAACCAATTTACTTATAAGAGTAAGAACTTTTTTCAGATACACAAATACTCCTGTGCACACACACTTTCCTAGTAATCAGGCTACTGACTGATGGGAGCAGATTGCCAAGTAAGCATATATTGAAAGCTACGGATTTTTACAGACCTTCTTTCACTACTGGTCACACAGCTACTATTTTAACTTATTTAGCAGATTTTTAAATATATATTTAATAGACTTGAAATGCAACGCTACTAATATTTTTGGACAGGAAATGAAGAATGTTGTGGCCTGTTGCAATAGGGGATAGAATTTCAGATAAGCAGATTATAATGACCAGAATCAAAATTTGGCCGAGACCCAAGCCAACCCCTATTAACCTAAAAAGTTCTACAGGATCTTGAATCATTCAGGATGATTTTAAATTTCTTCTTGCTTCCACAGTAAAGAAGGGCCAACTGGATGTTTGCAGTATTGTCTGAGTCTCATTCGAAATGAAGGCTGGTGACGATTTGATTGTAAGCATCATTTCCCACAGCCCTGTTGGGAAGGTTTCCCAGCCGGCTCAGAGCCTGCCTAAGTCCACTCCATCACCCAGCTCTGGCATTACAGAACTCTCTGTTCCAGCAGACTAAGTGGTATGGCCGTTCCTGTGAGTATAAAGGAGCTTAAGCTTAGGAAGAATGCTTGTTTCATGACATTTAACATATCTGGGTATTCCCACTGAGAAGCAGGATATTCATGCTGTGAAGAAGGGGCTGGACTAGGTGGATCCGCAGCTCTTTCTACCCAAAAATGTCTCTGTTTCTGTGAGAACATTTTGGTAGTGTCAGGCAGCACCTGTATTCCATTAACTCCAAAAGCATTTCAGTGTTTACAGTAACCAGGAAATGTCGATGTCTGTGTTATATTAACAAGTCAGCAGTAACAACTGCAGTTCCAGTTTTTAGAGGCACGCAGAGAACTGTTTACTGTGAGTCTCTGAGAGTTTTACTTTTTTTGGTTGAAACATGAATGGGCCTGTAGTAGTGCCCTTTGAAACCATTACAGAAAGCTTTGGAGAAAAAAGTTATCAAAAGTCGTCCAATGTTGCTTCAGTAATGGCTTCATATAATCAGGTAGGCAAAAGCCCAGCTGTGAACTGCAAGTCTAAAAAAATACCTGTGACACCAAATTTGTAGCTCTTCACCACAGTTTTGCTTACACTCTTCCTGCCTTTTGCATGTAGGTTGAGGAGCTTTGCATAATGCCATAATTTCATTCAAGATTCAGTGTCTTGGAAAGAAAGCTACGTTATACTTTTATGTGGAATATACTACTTGTACGCACAGAGAGGTAAGCTATAAGGTGTCACTGCACAGTAGGCAGCAGACTTTATGAAGGCACTTACATGCTGCTGTGTAATTATAGTCTATGTAAAAGAATTCAACTGTGAGAAATTAAATAGTCCACCACACAACACATAACTTGTCTTCCAAATAGACTCCAATTTCTGCATGCATAAGACAAAAAATATATGCTATGCATCCATTTGCCTTTCACAGCACTGAATTTTAATAGTGACATTAAATTACTATTACATCAATAGTAACATAAAACAGCATGGGAGAAAGCTAGAAAATATTCAGATATTTTTCTTTTCTCTTGGGATTGAAAGCAGTACTTGGTAAAGCAACTTAATTCCCAAGAAAGGCAATAGTAGGGACTGCTCCGTAGCTGCCCCCCAGCATGCCAAAGGCAGAGAAAGCCTGAGGAGGTGTTTCCCCATCAGCTGCTGATGTGTACAGAGATGTAACCAAAATGATGACAGAGGGCACAGCCACTGCTCTCTACTGATAATGCCACCACTCGCTTTCCAGAAAAGGCCATCTTTTTTATTTATTATTACTTGAAAAGTTGATTCCAGAAACAACACAGCAGGCTTTACCTTACCCTTGTACACCCTTGGAGCACTGTATTCTAGCTGGCCTGACTCCCCTCTTATGTTTTTTTAATATATATATATTATATATAAATAATACATTATTATAATATATTATTAATAGACACTTTTTTGGGACTCCACAAACAAAATTCCCCTTGACTTCAATTAAGTGCCATACAAAGGAAGGAGATACACATTCAAGACTGTTTGACAAGGGAAGCAAAAGTTATTTTGTTTGGATGCATTGCTGGTTACAAAGTTGCAATAGTTTCTAGTGAGATTAGTTCTTATGAATGATGTCAGAACACCTTTATGGTGCTGCAGTACAGATGCTGCACATACTGTTTACTTACACTACTATCATGCACTCTCTTCAACAGCTTTTTGTCATTTTGTGCTGACATAAATCTGTTCCGTAGTAATTACCTGAGATTGTTCTATGTTTCAGGGAAATTTTTTGAATCATTTACGTCACAAAAACCATGTACGTTGCTTGGAGAGTAGGTGCTAAAGGGATTATAACTCAGCAGGATCTTACACAGTGTTAATTTTTGAGACAAATCAGTTCATTTAGCTGACAGAGAACATTTATACTAAGTAATCCTTGATGTTAATTTGCTCAAAATTATCAGATACATAGTTTGAGAGTTCAGGCCTTAAACATATTTTAGTGAATGGTATTGCTAAAGGGGAAAAAATTACAAGAAGTAAATACAAAACCCAAAACCTAGTCGTCTCATGCCTCATATTGGAGGCTATTCCCAAATTCTATTCTGAAATGTTGCTAAATGGTTTTGCAGTGATCTGAAGATCTTGCTGTCAGTCAAGTCATAAAGAATACTATTTCATCTGTAAAACATTATCCTTCTCTAGGACTTAAACAGATTTGGATTTATCTCCCTCCCTCCTGTCCTATAGCTCATCTTTTATAGCTGGGAAGTATAGGTATAAATTGTCCTTCTAACGTAGAGCTGATGAAACTCAGGGTCTTCTCAAATAATCATCAGGGACAGCTTCCCTTCCTACAAGAACCCCACTAATAATTCTTAAAAAAACCCCAAAAAACCAAACACCACAATTTGGACCAAACACTAGTGACAATCTTACATTAACGGTGAAGTTCTTGACGTGTTGAAGTAATTGTAAAAATTCCCATATGCTTCACTGAAAAATTTCATCCATTGTGGGTACTTCCCTTTCCCTGTTCACTCCCACCATGCTGCTTAAGAGTATGTGAGCATAAACCCCGCCATTTCTTGCCAATTTGATGATCCTCATTAATTGGGGAAACAGGTTGCAGCACCTGAGGGTACTACTTGTTCTGTAACTTACAGTCATTGGATATCCCTATGACTTACAGGTGAGTAGGAATTTAGTGCCACAACATTTTTTCATTAGTTAAGTAAAATGATTGTATCTTCCCCGCATATCGTCCTTCACTGACTTCTCTGAATGTTTCTCTTTGTAGACAGTTTTGTAATGTTGACAATGCTGGACATCACTGTGATACAGTTCCCTGAATTTATATGATGACATTATAATAATATCAATGCTGTTCTTTATGGTTCATATAAATTAGCAGTTTATTTGCTTTCACGACTAGCGCTGCAAATTGAACAGCTGTTTTCACTGAGCTGTTTTAATTAAACTGTCCATAATGTTGCTTAGGTATTTTTCTGAACTGGTAACACTTCATTAAGTATGCAGTATCAGTGAACACTGCAGATCATTCCTGAGCATTACCTCACACTTAGGTAAATTGAAACCCCATCTGCTTTGAGGCTGTCAAATCACCTTGCTTTGGTGATTTGAATTTGGTTCTCAGAAATCTTTCTAATCTTTAGTACCCTAGGAAATCTTGAGTTTGCTAAAGATTTTGCCATCTGTTCACTCACTTGTCAAGATAATGAAGCTTTAAATGACACTTGTCCTAGTAAAAATCTTTTAGGCAAAATGTTATTAGCCTCTCTTCATCCTGAAAACTGACAAGTTTAATTTGGGTGTTGTTGGATCTTTCATAAAGTTTATATTCTATGACCAAAATTTCCTTCCCGCACTGATTTCCGATGTTATTTTCTCTCTGTTTTGAAGATCTCTGGCATATTAATTTGGAAAACCCAGATAAGTTTTATCTCGTCCTGTTTTCCTGTGCAAAAGGTCTTTCTCTTGTCTTTTACAGAGCCATACTGGATCCTACATCTATGTTCTCATCTGGGCATATTATTGCTTGCTTTGTTTCTTTCAGAAACATATGTGACAATTAATATGGGAAGCTGTAATTGTTTTTGCGGCCCACAATGACTTCTTTTCGTCTTTAAATATGCGTATCATTCTAGCTGCCTTGGACAGCTGAACCTATTCCAACACTTCACTTTTAGATCCATTTCTGACAGTGCTTCCTCTCTTTATTTGCAAAGACAACTCCAGAATGCACTCGCATCTGGGCATTAAGTCTGGAAATACTTTGCTCAAGCACAAAATATTAATTATTTTTAAAATTACATCCCTAATTTTTACATGGTAAGTTGCTGTCTGATTTTCAGAAGTGGTTACCACTCATCAGCCACTTCTGAAATCCTTTCTGAAAATCAGGTGATTTGTTTAAAGGCATAAACAGGAATCTGGAAGTTCAGCTTTTGGTCTTCAGTTTATAAACCTTGCTTCTCACTGCCCAGAAAGTCAGCTAATCCTCAGCCAGTCAAGGAGACAACCCATAGGTGATGTCAAGATAGATGATAATTCCATTAACCAGCAGAAGGAAAAGAAAGAAATTGTTTTGATTGCAAGGGCAGAGACATAGTATTACGCATGGATTTAAAGAGCTTGCAGAGAGAAATATGCCCATTTCACTGAGAAGCAGAGAGGACGAAGAAGCTCTGGAGAACATAGAGGTATGGGGTAGAGGCAACAGGAGAGACAGAACAAAGAGAAGGAAGACCACTGTAAGGCATCATGAGCAGGAGAGTAACCAGACTGTAAAGTGGCAGTGCCTTTAAGAGGAAACTGAATAGTGGGTGGAAATAGTAAGGAGGAAAACTGAAACTGGACTTTTGAAAGAAGGAAATGCTGAGAAAATGAACAGAGATAGAGGAGTCCAGAAGACCGTAAAAGAAAAAAAAAAGTAGGTAGGATATGTGGGTGGTATAGAGAAGTGTATGGAGCAATGAACAAAGTGCTCTGGATACACTGCTGGCTATTTGCACTGCTAGTCCAGGTTAATTGAATGATCTGAGTTAAACATAACTTTTAAATGCCTAGTTCTACAACCATTCATTTTAACTTGATCTGTGAATCAGAAATTCTAATAAATTTTCAAAAGCAATAGGTGTAAGATTCCTATTCCTTGAATTTTAGGCACCCATAGTTAAAAAAGAACGGCGGGAGATGGGAAGCTGGGCCAGAGAGGGCTGTCCCTCAGAGGGTGACTCATTCCACCCCAAACTAGCTGCGTAGAAGAGGTGTTACAGCAGACCTGTGGAAGAGGACTTAATCCAGCTGAAGATGTTACCCTCTGACAATGCCTCTCTTGCCACATTGACAGAAGGGGTGCTCAGAAAGCCATCTAAGACTGTAGGTAAAGCTGGAGGTATCAATTCCTGTTTCTGTGGAATTTCAGTAGGATTTCAATATTTAACCATTGTAGGCTCTTTTGAAAATCTCAGGTTGAGTATGTTTCAGTATCGCTCTAAGTCTTTTTTAAAGTCTTAAATAGACTTAAAAGCACTGTCCTCATGATTCTCAATAGAATTGTGTTCTGAAATCCTATTAATTATTTCTCCTTTTGTTCTTTTTTAACACGGGTTACATTTCGATGTGGGGGTCACTGGAATTGTTTTGCTGTTGAATAACAACTTTTCTCTTGCGGCACCAGCTGTAAAACGTGAACACCTTGTTGGATCACACTCCGGGAATCTGAAATGGTAATCCTGCCAAAGCTCAGAGCTTCCTTTTTCTTTTGACTGTCGCACTGCTCTTGCTTCTGTTAGTATCACGTTCCTACCACTTGTGTTTTTCAGACACCTACAGCCAAACTCGTTCCCAGCATTACTCCACTGAACCAACAGAGCTGCAACAGAAGTGAATTTGTCTCCGTATGTCTGTAAATTAACCAGTCATTTAAGTTGGAGAGTGACAGTGATAAGCAATAACAGCACAGGAGTGGTGAAATGAAGATATCTTCCTAGTTAGTTTTGGACAGTTGACACTAACTCCGTTGTCAGATAAGTCTTACTGACTGTGGGAAAAGCTGAGTGGGAAAAGTCACACTCGCTGCCTGCTAACTGTAGGAGGAAAACAGATCTGGAATGCAGAGGAAATCTTGACATTATCTGTTCCCCAACCCCTACCAGCCAGGCAATCAAAATAAGCTGAGTATCAGCTGCCTCTGGTCCTGGCCCAAACAAATGCGCTTTCTTAGACAAAGGTTTGCTCACAGGAGAGGACGCAAAGAGAAGGAATGAGTCTAAAGTGAGTGTGGGGGACTGTTTCCTGCCAAAAACCAGGAGCTGCTTTTCTGTGACATCTAAAAGGATCATGATGAAACAAACCCAGCACTGTAAACAGAGGTGGCTCTGTGGTTTCCAAAGGACAGCGATGCATATTTGACAACCCCACACCCTTGTGCAACAGAACTCCAGTACTTCACCACTCCACTTGGTCTCTGTTGACATTGTCAAGGGCAGTATGCCACAGACTTTGGTAAAAGAAGGATCAAACACAAGAGAACAAAACCACTGAAAATGACTCCTCTGTGCCCATCCAAATTGTGTTGTGTAAGCATGAAGTATAGCCATTGCAAATGAACACTTGAAAATTAAAGGTATTTCTTCCCCAGTGCTCATAAGACACAGGTTCTATCAAGACCTAAGGAAGCACAATATATTATGTTTACATCAGTGTTCCATATACACATTGCAGCAAGTTAGAGGCATTCCCATATATTTCTGTATACACTCATTTACCTACGTGTAGCTTAATACTCTGGATATCATCCCTGTATGGTTGCTGTTATGATTAAAAAATTCCAAGTTTATGGGGCCATAGAAGAATAGCGCAGTAACAAAAGCCACAAACAAGAAGGTGTACTTTATGTTACTGAATATTTTGAGTTCTCCAATACATCATCCAGCTGTTGAGTGTACTGCATCAGTTCTGTCTGTCTTATAAAAAGGTGAAAATACAAAGCAGGAGAACTTTAGTTTAACTTTGGCAACTCGTCTTGCACTTTCATTAACAAATGAGAGTCCAGAGAACTGTAAATTGAAGATTTCAACAATGTGTTCGTAAGCAGATGAGAAAAGAAACTGTGAAAAGCAAGGCTAATTTTATGTGCTATATGTTTATAAAACAGATGCCAACATCAGCAGTCTGCTAGTGATGCCAGAGTACCTGTGCTCTTGTGCCCACTTTGCCTACTAAAATACCCTGGAAATCAAAACTAGTGCCTTTTCTTGATGGAGGCTGGCATGGATAGTAAGGCAATTACTGCTGGGAAAGCCTGTAAGGAAGACCAGTCAGTTGTAGGATGTTGTAATTATTCCTTTCCATATTCCCTCTCCACTGCTTTGGGAAGCACGCACAGAAAAAATAGTCCTGAGCCTCTTCCTCCTATTTTTGCACCCCAGATCCTTCTGTCTTTGGCAGAGTGGTCCCCCAACACCCTGGGCCTTAGTCACTTGTTCTCCAATTTTTCTATAGATTAAGTAACTTAATTAGCTATCCAAGTAAGTATTAGTTTCAAGACTGCTAAAAGAAATATATACATATTATGAAATATAAGGTTCCCGAGTTTCTCATTTCCTTAGCTCCTTAAAGGCGTTGTTTGATTCTGAAATGCTGTGAAAAGCGGAGGGTATCTTTTTTTTCTTTACAGATATAAATCAATTTCTATACAGCTATAAATGCGTCATTAAGAGACTAATCCTAACACCATCAAGTTGCCAGTGATTGCAGCTGGTACAAAATTAGGTTCTACAAAGGAAGAATCCTTAATATTCTACATGATAAACCTATAAGATTTGATGCTAGAATCGGTTTACTTCTCAGAATTAAGGCAATTTAAAAATAAATTGATAATCACAGGATTGAAAACCATTCAACCAAGCTAGTAACTTCAGTCATACTTACAGATGGGCATTTTCCTGACTTCTAAAAGCAAGCTTTTCTCACTAGCAAGTGTTATCTTAGTGTTAATCACATATCACATGTAATCATATATTGTAGTGAGGATTGAATTTAAAGTAAGGAGAAATCTTCACACTCCTGGTAAACTAAGAATTCCAGAAAAATAAAGTTATTAACAATGACAACTGTAACTGTTCAAGTAATTTTAAAAACAAAAATTACCTGCTGTAATTTGTGGAATAAATTAATTTTGCATCAACTTTGCTTAAAAATAAATTCAGCATTCCCTTTTATTTTTCCATGTAGAAGTCATCCAAACCAGATTTCAAACATTGCACACTTCACAGTCTGTCCTTCCTATTTTAAAATTTGCAGCTAGTACTAAAAACCTGCACAACAATCGTCATGCAGACCTATGCCTTGCACAGTGTGTGCTGGGCAACTTCTTACCTGTTCAGTCATACTGCTTAATTTTAATCCATCATTGAACTGATGCTTAAGTCGGTAAAACTGATGTAAAACCATTGATTTTCACAAGAATTACACCAGGGGAAAATTTGTCCTTTTGCTTTAAAAAAAAAGTTGCCCTGACATACATCCCAGCCTTACATAACAGAGTCTTTGGGAACCAAGAAATACTCCAGGGTAGGTATGTACCCGTCCTGGTTTCAGCTGGGATAGAGTTAATTTTCTTCTTAGTAGCAGGTGCAGGGCTGTGTTCTGGATTTGGTGTAAGAACAATGTTGACAACACACTGATGGGTTTGGTTGTTGCTGGGTGATGTTTATACTAAAGTCAAGGACCTTTCCCTTTCTCGGGCCCTGCCGGCCAGAGGGCTGAAGGGACACAGGACACTGGAAGGGGACACAGCCAGGACAGCTGACCCAAACTGCCCAAAGGGATATTCCATGCCATATGATGTCACACTGAGTATAGCTGAGTATATAGCCGGAGGAAGAAGGAGCAAGCCGGGAGGTTTGGAGCGATGACGTTTGTCATCCCAAGTAACCGTTACGTGTGATGGAGCCCTGCTGTCCTGGGGATGGCTGAACACCTGCCTGCCCATGGGAAGTGGGGAATGAATCCCTCGTTTTGCTTTGCCTGCCTGTGTGGCTTCTGCTTTACCTAATAAACTCACCTATAAACTTACCTATCTCAACCCACGAGTTTTCTCACTTTTACTCTTCTGATCCTCTCCCCCATCCCGCTGTGGGGGGAGTGACTGAATGGCTGCACGGTACTGAGCTGCCAGCTGGGGTTAAACCACGACAGTACCTGATACAAACAAATTTCAAATAAAAGCCTAAAGCTATTACCTTCTCAGACCCCATGTTAAAAGCCAACACTTCGTCAAGGCTGGGACAGCAGTTTCCGATCCACTTAATAATACCCATGTCTGAAGGAACCTTTTGGCCATCTGCTTTCTCTAACTTGCCTTTTTTATTGCTCTGCCTTCATAAGGACACAGAGCCAAAATCACAACTGACAAATGCCATTATCTGCAACAGAATTATACACGAGATGCCTTTGGCATGTCTTTTGCGTTTGTATGCAACTCCAGCCTCCTCCTATTGCTGCACTTCAGCTGTGGCTTGACAGCATGGTGGAAATTACTAATTAGTTTTTGCCTTGTGCTGAGTGCTCAGTAAATACCAGCATCTCTATGCGCATTTCTGTCATAGCAACTTGCTGGCCTGGATGGAATCTAATACAGAGAACAGGAAGGGCAGAGACTGGATGGTTTTCATTTGAAAAGCTTGCTAAAGCAACTCTCCTGTTTCTTAGGAAGGTGCCCCTGTAGTTGACATTAACACTACACAGCTCTTTGTCCTCCTCTAGTGGCCCCGTCATATTTAGGGAGAAGCTTACGCAGTGGTTACTTCCTTCAAGTTAACTGCAAGGTGTTGAGGCTTGTGCCTAGAGATCCTTGCGTTCAATCCTAACATAAGCAACAGCGAAGGGTTTCATCTCTCTGGAGGTCTCTCATGGAAGTGGAAACTGGTATCTCTGACCACAGCTGGTCACAGCTACGTAGGCGCTGTGTCTTTTTGTGCCACGGTCATCTCCTCTGAGCAGAGGTTGCACCACAGCAGGTTGTTCAACAGCATGGAACAGTGCCATGGTCTGACTATGGTCCCACAAAAGGTCCTACTTTGCAAAAGGTCAGAAGCTGGCCGCTTTGTTGGCTGGCTTTACTGCCCCAAATAACTTACATTAAGCATATGCTCCAGCCAGAAGCATTCCTGTGTTGGCCTGCCTGACTTGCAAACAGCGCAGAACCTATCTCGCATCCTGAGCCTTTCAAAGAGGAGCTACGTGTCACTCCGATACAGCACAAAACCTCAAAAATTTAATCCTTAGGAACTGATCCTAAATAGTTAAGCATCAAGAACTGAACCTAGAGAACTGTTACATGAGGGAAATGTTTTCTAATGGAGAACACTAAAATTTCTGGAATTGCTACCCATCAGAAATGCTTCCTGTGAAAACAAAAGGCTCCTACTATGTGGCTCATTTTTATATCTGTGTGTGCTTCAGAGCTGTAATGCTTAGTTATCATTATAAACCACTAAAGATTTATTTTGCTGCTTGCATAATTTAAAATGTCTAACCATTAAACTTTTGAAGTTAAACCTTGCCCATGAAATAAAATACAAGGACCTAGCTTGAATTGTGGCTATCAGAGAAATCCGAGGGAAAGGTCTAATTGAAACAGAAAAACAGGTATACTAGATTTTTTTTGTATTATTCAATGAAAATTTTCCAGGCACTTGTTATTTTTTGAATAAATGTTAAATGCCAAAATGTGCCCTTTGCCATGACTTTTGGAAAACCCCACTTTAAAGAAAGTTGGTTGCTCAGATGCAATGGAGCTGAATATGGCTGTTTGTCCACAACCTTTGTCAGACATTTGGTCAGTCACAGAAGAAAATGACTTGGGAATCCTATGGCTCCCTATCTGACCTTCATTGCTGGAAATCAACACCCCTTAATTCCAACAGAGGCAAAACTTTAGAGCAATTTATCAATTTGCATTAGATCACCATTTACAGCAGGGTTCCTGTCATGTCTCAAGAGCAGTTAAAAACCCAAGCTCATCTATCAGCTATCTAGAGTTCAGCTCTCCTTAGGAGTGCAAGCTGTAAAAAAATGACTTTTTAGGTAAAATTTTTATAACACCTTAATCCTGAAACCACCTATATTTTCTACAGCTATTGGCTAGATTTTATTTTTAACATTTACTGGCTCTAGCCTTTTCAATATTTTTCCTTCTTACTAAGAATGCTGACTGAAAATCAGTTACAGAAAGAACTATGGAGCAGGGAAACGGAGGAAGATAATTAGAATGACACTGAATATCAGTATGTGCATAAAGTGTCTTTATACATTACTGCTTCATTGTTTCAGAAGGTTATTATATAAAATTCAGAGTATTCCTTAATAGATCAAGCTTTTGTCTATAATTCACATAATAAAACAATAAACATATGTATTTTTAATCTACATCTGTTGGGTTTTTTTAGAAACAGCCATATCCTGAGATATATATAGCAAGGGTTCTCGTTTTACTCTTGCCTTTGAGAGCTGAGGAACACAGTTTGCCTTCAGCTGCTCCAACGCATCGGTAGGAGCTGAGTAGCAAAGATTTGCCTTTTCAGAAGAACAAAGAAGGGGTTTGTTCTATCATTTCTGATTATGAAAGGAACATATAGGCAGGAAGAGGCAATCTCACTGCCTTATTTTGGGAGCCAGACTGGCACTGCACAGAACTTAGAACAGGAGCTAAATGAAAGGACCCTCTGATGCACTGATTGCAGGACAAGCACCAAGTCTACCTACTTCTAATTTGAGCAATACAAAGCCTAACTAGTTAAGAGGCCAAAGCCACCAAACACCTGGGTTTATTCACTCGCTTACTTTCAGTATACCACTGCTGAGGAAAACAGCCTGTTTATTTTTCAGTCCAAAATAAGCATCTCCACTTCGGGTTGGAAACATGTCAAAGTGACCCCACTTTGCTTTCTAGTAAATGCATGGGACCGTTGGATAAGGATGTTTTATTTTCCCCAGTTATTTAAGGTCAGATTCTCATCTCGGGTAAACTCTTGTAGCTGGAGCAATGACAGCATGGGACATGAGTACTGCCTAGGTCTTGGAAGGGACTGCAGAGTGTCTAACTCAGCTGCTTCTCTCCCCTGCAGAGGATGGGACAAGGGGGCTCATGGCCACAGCCTCAGCTCCACCTCCAGCACACTTGGCAAGCATCCATGGCAAGGGAAAGGCCAAACCAGATCACCTTCTCCATCTTCCCATGAGAAAGACAAAAGATCCCAGAGCAGTTTATAACATTTCCCTGTTCACAGTGCTATTAACCCGTAACTCCTGCCCAGGTACTGCAGCAAAGGTAAAATATAAACATGAGCACAAAACATTATATGACCAAGGAAACACAAAAATATGTAATCAGGGGGAACTACTGTACATGGGTTTGATCCTGTGATGAATCAAGCACCTGCAGTTTCTAACAAGAGCCAGACGGAGCTGCAGTTCCCTCTCAGTTCCCAGAATCAAGCCCTTTGTTGGCAGTTGTTCGTATTCAGCTGCTATACAGCACAGTTCTGGTTTCTTACACTGTGAAGACCTCTCCTTGAAGTCAATTAGCATTATGCCTGGACAAACATTGCAGGATCAGGTTATTTACTAAAGCCCTGGGACCACAACTGCCTCTGCTTGATTTTTGTAATGTATCAGCCAAGGACAGACAATTATCCATAGAGTACTTCTGAGATGGCCAAGGTCACATGAGGATTTTATCATATTACTGCAGTGCACCACCTTCCTTGCCAGCCCGTTGCTGTTCTGCTACAGACTACATTACCACGCATCAGCAAATACACGAGCACGCTGCTATATTTATAGTGTTTCATACATATCACTAAAATAGAGGATGTGTCAGCTTTTAATCTGACTTCAAATTTTTGTCAGCAAAGTAAAAGCTCATTTTCCCTGTCAGCGATGAAGTGTGCTCTGTGTTAGTCATCTCAAGCTACATGGTGATAACTTTAAAACACATTTGGCAGCTAGAATGCTCAAGAGGAATGGAATGATTTTTACAAGAGATATTACTAGAAGATAGTAAGGATGCATAGTGTCAGTCAGCCAGGTTTTAATAGTGACTACCACTAGGGTATCTAAAATTCCAGCAGCAATCTGATGATAAGAGGAGCAGCTAACCGTGTGCTCTGTGGTACCACAGCAGACAACTAGGACCTCCTGGGCTACAAGTCCAGAACAGAGGCAGGTGGTGCAGACTGGTTAGGTGTTATGTAGCTGGCAATATGAGAAGAAAAGCATTGATGACGATGACTTGAACAGAGTGATCTATTGCACGGCAATGGGACTGAGGCAGTCCTATTAACGACATCATCTATTAATGACGATAGAAAGGTGGTTTAATGGTTGGAACCACAGTTACCACCAGGATAGCCATGTTCATTCTCAGAGAAAGTAGGGTTCAGTAGATGAAGCCTGCATTTTCACAGATCTCAGCAAAGCTACAGAATATTTTTTACATATTCATAAACCTTGCTTATTCATGCCATCATGTACAAGCAGTACAAGTGTGAATCATCTTCCTGTCTGTCCTGTCTGCTGCTTCTACAGAAAGCCAACAGACAACTTGCTAACCTACAGACCAAGCCTGTTTACATGAAAACCAGCTTTTCCACTCCACAGTGCTGATTCTGTCTTGCAGCTACCCCTTGCGCTTTGCTAACTACATGGGTGACACCATGTTTGCAGCCTACGTCTAACTCCTAATAACATTGCTCTTACTTAGTAGTATGCAATTCTATAAATATATAAATTTACAAGTCTTTGTGGAACCCCATTTCAGCGCTACCCAGGGCTGTCCATCTCAGCCCCATGATGCTGCAGCAGGGCTGTTCCCCCACTCTGCCACAGCTCTGCCTGTCCATGGGACCTGACCTGCAGATTGGCATCCCATACCATCCTTGGCCCATCTTTGTCCCCAGGGCTCTGCCTGGCCATCCTGGAGCTGTGCCTGACCCTGGTCCCATGTCTGTCCCTGGTCCTCAGGGAGCCACTGGCTCATGCTGCACTCTGCCACTATTAAAGAAAACAGAAAGCAGAATAAATTGATGCCTCTAGACTGACATCATTAGTTAACATTTTTTCCTAATGCACAACTTTTTTTAATGGTGAAAACATCATTATTTCCAGTGCATGCACTGTTAAAAGTACTATTGTTATTATGTCTGGAAATAATGGTGCTAGGCCTGGGCAGCATGCAGCAACACCACCAGCAAACTTGTACTTCAAAGGAGGTTCCCCGGGATGGCTGAGAGGTCTGTGCAGCTGCAGCTTTTCTTAGGACACATTTCAGGTGTCCTGCCTAACACACCGCAAGGCACCCATTACAAATACAGGGAATGGAAGCCCCAGAATACTGCATTTTTTTTGTTAAATAACTGTAAAATAAACTAACAAATAACTGTAAAATAAAATGCAAGCGAGAGAACAACAGTTCAAAATGCAGGGGGGGGTGGTGGTGTTCCCTCTCTCACTCAGATATGGCTTATGTGGAGAACAACTAGAAGCCAAGAACAGCTCAGCCCTGGGGAAAGGGCTTCAGGAGCCCCCACCCTGGCTGCAGCAGCTCTGAGCTGCCCTGTGCATCCCCAGTTGCTGCTGGGACAGGGTTAGAGGAGCCGTCTCTATCCAAAGTGGCCGGTGCTGTAGGGTGGGGAGGGCAGGGTGCTGCCCCACTGTGACCCACCTTACTCCACGTAATGTGCAGGTAATTCCAGGTACTCCAGGAAATTACTCTTTTGGGCCTTGAGAGCTCTAGTTTGTGAGAGCTTTTCCCAACAAAGAGGTCGGAAGAAGAAATGACAAAAGAGAATAAGAAAGAATAAGAAGTGATAATGTAAGAGGAAAGTGGTGCAGAAAATGATCTTGAGCAGAAGAGTGCTGTGTTCTGTGCATGACCAATATGGGCAAGACAAGTTTTCTTCTCATGCAAGAAATTCCAAAACAGAAAAACATTTCTTATCCAGAAAGCCAAGAAAATATCAGAAATGTTTAAGAACTGCAAATCTAGAAGGAACCCTGTCCCTCAGTCCAAGACATAGATTTGGCCTTTTTTGTAATTTAAATAGTTTTCTCTTTTTTATTTTTAATGATTTAATGTAACAAATTTCAAAGCCAGAAGTTTCAAAGCTGAAAACTTTTAGATCGTCATATGTCAAAAAGTGTGCACTTGTTTTACAGAAATTATTTGAAATAGAAATTAACAGATGCTAACCTTTTCCTGTAAAATAGTTCAGTTTGAAGAAATGGGCATTTTCTGCCAGAAGCATTTTAATGATAAATTTATTACCAGCTCTCTCATATGCTAGATTTCGATGATTAAAGTTCCACCTCAGTGACCAAACTGTGTCAGAAAATGACCTGTCATCCTTCTTTCACACCCGTAGTTATCAAATTTTCAACCATCACGTTCAACTGTAAAGATGGGTCCTATACTTTATCTCTTTTTGTGACAAAATTAATGTAATCATAAAAGTAAAACAATTCCGAAATTAATCACAGTAAAAAATGGGAGCACTGCTAAAATAATCAGTTCTATTTAAAATGTATGTGCCATTGATGTGTTTTCCTTTTCTTTATAAAGCAAGTTGTCAATGTCACAGAGAGGTTTTGATGAAAGCAATGAAAACAATAAAAAAAAATGCTAAATCAATCTCAAAATTGATGGGATTTGTTTAGGTTTGGAAAAGCACAGGCATTTGTTTCCCTGGCAAATACTATCATGGAACAAATTCACATACAAGTCATAAAGCAGAAGTTGATGTGCACAGAACTTGCATAAAAAGACTTGTATTTACACTATGCTCAACAGCCTTCATGTTTTGTTGACCTGATGTTAAGTACACAAAGGTGAAATTGCCTACAGAGGCCTGAGTTTTCTAGGCCAGGGTTTCTGGCATTTTGCTAAGTCAGCACATTCGCCAGCAGAGCCACTGAATCAGTGACATCGGCTGCAAAAGGCTTCGTTCATCTGTTTCTAACTGAGTTAAGGTGGCCCTTGGAAAGAACTGAGGATGCAATTTAGAACAGAGACAGATGATACTCCGAGCAAGAAGAAATTACTGAGTTAGCGAACTAGCTTAAACTAGTCCTGCAGGCCAAAAAATGATACTAAGTCATCTAGGGACAGAGGGATAATTACAACAACAATGTCCAATTGCTTTCATTTTAATTGACACACACTGCATACATATTGGCTAATGAAACAGAAAAAGCAGTCGGAAATGGGTGACTCCAGAGGTCAGTTGTTTTATGACCGAAATATTTCTAGCTGGCAAAGGCTTTTCTGGGAATGACAATTCACTTAGACTTTGGGGACATTTCTTTTTGCAGAACTGTGGGGCTGTTATTAAATTCCAGTAACCCACATTCTGGAAAGCAGTTTCTTTTCTCTGTATTTCTTAATTGTGTTTCATTACAATTTAATAAGGACATTTACCCTCAATTAAGCAAATCATCCAAGCAGTTGCTTACGCCCTGTTGCAATGAATTGGTTTTGTCAAATGCGGGTTTAATTGTGTGTTAAGTATTTTGCTGAATCAGGATCTCTGTGTGTATATCCATCTATCCAAACCTTTCCTCAGCTCCTGGCACATAACATGGGGTTCAGGGTATCCATGTCTTTAACTCTGCTTACTGCTTTTATCATGGTGTCCCGCAGAATGTCAGCTGAATAATTTCCCCATAATGGTCAAACTCACTAATGCCGTTAATACTAACAACCACATTAACTGGCCAGCAAGCCCATGCTAAGGAGTGATTCAGGTACCGTGACTCTGCCGCTGGGGACACAGCCCTGGGTGGCCTGTAACTTCTTTTGGAAAATGTGCCTCTGTAACCAGCCTCTTCGCCAGACTCGACTGCTGTGCAAGCACCGAGCCAGAAAAAGCACTCAGGTACATCTCACCTCATGCCTGCCAGTGCCATGGCAAGTCCTTTAGTCCCACTCTGACACCAATAACAAATGCTTGGCTTTATCCCTGTTATTTCAGAACTCACCTTGCTAGGTGGAACTTGAAAGTTGCTGAATTATGAGCTTTCCCAAGAACCACGTAAATCCTACACCACCATGTCATGAACAAACGGTATGGAAGTGATTGCAGCAACTGCACTAAATCACTGAATATAATAGCAGAGATTCCCCTGGGTCCTCCATGAACGCATGCATGTCTACACAAGCCACCAAGAAACTTTCAAGAAGTAATGCAGTGTCTTACCTGCTTCTTCCTTACACAGCTTCTGAAACAGCACCTGTAAGAAACAAATTAATTTTTCTTTAATAGTGATAGGTTTTCTTTTCCTTCAAATAATTCCATATTTCAGGATGACGACACATGCCATTATTAATCATCACCGCCCCACACAATGCATAAACCTCAGAGCTCATCAATAAAAATCATGGGAAATATCCAGCTTTGCTTGCTGAGGACAGCCTTGTGCCCATTCCCAATCTGGGTCCACCTGTCTCGCAGAGACTGAGTCTAGGAGAGGTCTCTAGCAAAAGCAGGGTATGTTCTGCAAGAGGTCCAGCACACTGGAACATGCCTGAATGTGTCTCACAGTGCTGGTGGGGCTTGGTGAGCAGCACACAGGCTGCTGGCAAGACGTGTGAGCAGCTGCACCGACGGCTGGGAAGCATAGGACACTGTGGCTACAGCAGCCCGGGGCAGTAGAGTGATGGTTCTTGTTCACCTGTGACCAGGAGAGGGTCCTTCTGTCCGAGGGACGTGGTGAAACTGATTTGCCATATCGTTTTCTTCATATTTTTCAGCTCCCTGCTTTGGGTCTGCCATGCTAACTGAAAGTGGTACCATTAAAATCATACTTGGATGCACCTCTTGGACTGTTACTTTTCCCTTTAACAACTTTCAGTGCCCAAATGAGAAGGTTATTGCCTGTGATTAAATGCACATCACCCATTCTCCTTCCATATGATAGATCCATCAACTCTCCCAGCAATGCAGTCTGTAAATGAAACTAGCATAATAGGTGAAAACTAGCATAATAGTTGAAATAGGTGAAACTAGCATAATAGGTGAAACTGCACCTAATTTTTTTTTTTTTTTAATTAAACAGAAGGCTGAACTGATTCTTCCAGATACCAGTGAACTCACAGGTGTGAAGTGCCCATTTTGCAGCCAGCTGAAAAAGCAGCCCCTCCTGCGCCTCCCAGTGACACACTCCCTGTTCTTGTTATCTGCTTGTCCCCATATGGACAACCATCTGCACCTTTCCATCAGCTGCACCAAGCACTCCATTATCTCTTCTGTCAATATTACCTCTGTGGCACTAAAACTGTCTGTAAAAACATGGTTTTTATTTACCTTTTATTTGATGAAGAATTTTACTGAGATACTGGAAAATTCCTCCTCTAAGCACAGAACTGAATTGTCAAGCATGTCTTAATCATAGGAAAAGCACAGCCAGAGGACAGTTGTTTTCCCTTCCACAAGGCAATTTCATTGTAAAAAGGCCTCTTGCTCCGTTTGAAGGTCTGCCTGAGCAGCAGCTGAAGCTAGCCTGTCTTTAGCCAGCAGGGACCAAGTGAGGTGGCCACTTCAAGATGGGAAAATAACGAGTGGTTGAATCCGAATCAGGTTTTGTTAATGGCAATTTGTAGCTTGGCTTTAGCTCCAAGTTGAGGCCAGCTCTGGCTCCTGCACGCTGCTGCGTGCTTGCCTGGATTGAATTCTTTTGTATAGATTCATCCAGGCTCCTTTTTAATTTTAGCTCAGTGATGGTGAAATGCCCACAGAGACACGGAGCTGAGCCCCCTTCCCCAGAGATGGCCCACCAGTGCCGGGCTCTGTGGTACCTGCACAGAGCCTCGTGCCAGACCTTTTCTGCTCTTGCTCTTACACAGGCTGGAGGATTTGCCTCCCTCCAGCCTAGAAAGGAAGAACGTGCTTCTGATTCCGGTATCGCTGAAGAGGAAATTCAACTTATTTCTCAAGTCTATACATTGGCTCATTCTGCAAAGATTAAGAAGCAGAAACACAGCACTACAAGCCAAAATTTCTCTAACAGCATCACTTAAAAAGAGTCAGTGCTGAGCCCTCAGGAGAGGGCTCTAGCAGACGCATCTCACTTCCACAGAGGAATGAGAAATTCAGACACAGGCTGTGTTGATTGGCAAGGGACAGGCAAGTCCCACATCAGCGTGCCAGGTTTTTGGAACGCTTTTCTGAGCCAGGCACACCATTCTGCCCCCCGACTGTGCAGTGAGCCACATTGTTCTCAACCACCCTGCTGGGGACAGGCACCTGATTTTTAGCATCACGACTCTTGGCATATGCACAGTGGAGGCAGGTGCCTAAATCGCCACACTGAATCTTGGGATAAGCATTTCTTGAAGAATACATAAATGATATGTGAATCAAAATAAACATGTCAATCCTGCACAGATAGCTGGTTTCTGAGTTCTAGCGCAGCCAGAAGGGTACCAGCTATTAAAATCAAACCCAGGCTATGTTAACTTCCAAAATCTTTTTAGAATGCTGTACAGAAAGGATGCAAATTGTTGCTGGAACAATCCCAAGTGGCAACAGAAAGCTGCCAACTAAAAGTGATTTATGGAAATAATAATGATAATGCATTATATAACTGATTGCATAACAAAATACATTTATTGGAGGACTAGCATCCCATCTGAGCAGCATGGCACCATCTAATCATATATATAGAAACCATGGACCAAGAGAGTACAACTCTATCCAAAAGGCTGTTGCAGCACCTGCCACTATGAATAATAAAGAAATCATTTGCTTACAACTCCAGCTGTAGCAATTTTGCAAGTGGAAGTGTCAAACAAAAGCCAAAGACAAACACACTTTGCCAAAGCATGTAAACCAGCACACAGAAACCATAAATTTATTAGATACTGTGTCCACTTCTCCCCCCTCAGCAGTCCTGTGTCTCAGGGCCACCCCACATTCACCTACGCAAGCAAGCGTCCCTGAGAAACCTGCCCATGCAGCATCATGCTTTGCTTTATGATCAGGGCAGAACGAGCCAGTCTGGTGAATCAGGCAAGTCTACCCCCAGCAGCGGCAAAGTTAGTTCAAAGGACAACCTGCAATTAAGTGAAACTCAGAGGGCTCACCTACCCTGCTCAATTAAAGATGGCTGAAGCACCGTACCCAGGTCGGTTCACCTGACTCAGCAGCTCCAGCTTTGTTCCAAACTGCATTGAAGAGCAAGCCAGCTGTTGGAAAGCGTGCCCTCAGTAATGGGGACGAGGGGACACCTGGTGCCACTTGGCCTTGGGATTGGTTCCTGGCCAGTATTTATACTGCCCTGTAAACATAGCCTCCAAGTCCATAGTATTAAATTTATGGGTCCTGTACAGGTGAACAAGATGCCTAGAGAATTTGTTGGAAATCATTACCTGAACCTGAAGCTGTAAAGCAAGATGAAAATAAAGTCTCTGTTCAACAGGTATCTAAAACCACAGACACTTTTAAGTGTGTGTCATCCCATTAAAGCCACCTTTCACTTACAGAACAGTGCATGTGAAAAGGTGTATTTGGGGTACTGAGCAAAGAAGGGAAGCAAAGCTGTGGATCTGTCGGGAGGAAAGTGAATACAGTGCGTTTATCAAGAACCTGAGAGATTTTCCTGAAAGGCATTCTGCATGGAAACAAATTACTCGAACTCCCTGGATTAAGTGGAAGTGAAGGTAGAAGCAAACCACTGGTATTATGAACTCAAGAAGCAAAAAAAACGCACTCATCAAAAAGTTGTTTCTCTGACGTATACGTAATCTTTCATGGTTATAAGTAATCAGGGCATGGAACTCATCAAACAACTGGATTAAATGATTTAATAATGCCCCAGTAAGCTTATTGTCACATAAAAGCTTTTTTCTGACACAGAAGATGAATATGAAATGGTTGACTTGAACAACAAATCCATTTTAATTTGCAACTGCACAGGGATTCTGCAATGCCAGCCAATCCCATAATATCATATACCATTTAAAAGAGGAAAAAAATAAAAAACAACAAAAGACCACCATTTTGTATCTAAGTCTTCTGCTTCCCTCTTCCCCATCAATTCCTATTAGCTCTTTTATGCTCTAATTTCAAATACTCCCAAATCTGCCACTGATATTTCAAAGTACCTGTCAAACTGTAATTATTCACTCTCAGGGAATGACACCCTCCAAAAAAAAAAAAAAAAAAAGTAATTAGTGTATCTGTCCAGCACGCAAATAACTCTTCTGGCTGTTTAATAAAAAGACAGAGAACTTGCTCGACATCGATATGGCATCAAAAATATCACTGCTATCAAATAAACCCTGGCATTTTGACAGGACTGCTTGACATCTGCTGTTAATAAAAAAGGCTTTGGATTCTGCAAGCTTATGTTCTGCGGTAAGCAACCAGCAGCAGCACCACGCTGCAACACAACACTTCCTTCTGCAGAAAAAAGGATAACGCTGTATGACTTCTCACTGGTTAACCAATAGAGAAGGAAAGCACTCTGAGCTAGAAATGTCCTGCAAAGTATAAAGATGGAAAGTCCTGCTGGTTCTTCATTCTAGCAATTTAATAATCTGCCAGGCTTTAATTAAAGTGACATATAGACGGTTCTAAAGGAGGAAACAAGCAATCCACATGCAAAACTCTATCATCTGATTAGCAGGTTTATTAGATCCTTTCAGAAAGATGTTGGCAGAAGGAAAGAAAATCCCAGTTCCTACTTCAAAATAAAATTCTACAGCCCCAAAGGGGAAGTAATATTATGACTCTCAGCAATGTCAGCCTTAACTTGAAGTTTCTCGGCCCCACCAACGAGATCTTCAGTCTGGATTACACCTCCAGGTTCCCCAGAGAGGGTTAGTTAACAATAATGGCAACATTGCCATTATCCCACAGAAAACTGCCGACACTGCTGTGTCAGAAATCCGATTTCTCTCAGAGTCTCGGAACCAATCTTTGGTATGGGCTTGACAGCTCTGCTGGATTTAGGTGCTTATGTTGTATCTTCAAAGGCTGACAACAGGGCTCATAAAATACAACCACTATGGAGGTGTTTTTAGAGACCATGTTTAACATACAGCCTGAGCGTTATTAGAGAAGTCGCTTGGGGCATGGAAGACAGATCTTCTTGGTTGGATGGGATTCAGCTTCATACCTGCTGCATCACAATTAGTTGGCCTCCTCACCAGGTCAGAAAGTAGGGGGAAGGGGAAATTCTCAGTTTCTTCCACTGAAGCTGAGCTATTGCACTGCAAACGGTTCGTGACTGATGGGCTCAAAGAAGGAAAAAAGAGGAAACAGGTTCCCGCTCTGCAGTTGAGCTTCTTTCACCAGAAGCATGACCAGCAGGCTGAGGGAGGTGATTCTCACCCTCTGCTCTGCTATCATGAGGCCTCACTTGGAGCACCACACTCAGCTCTGGGGCCCCAAACATGAGACATGGACCTCTTGGAGCGAATGCAGAGAAGGGCCATGAAGATGATCAGAATGCTGAAGCACCTCTCCTATGAAGACAGGCTGAGAGAGTTGGGGTTGTTAGAGAAGGCTCCAGGGAGACCTTATAGCAGCCTTCCAGTACTTAAAGGGGGCCTACAGGAAAGATGGGGAGGGACTCAAGGGATGTAGTGATAGGATGAGAGGTAATGGCTTTAAACTGAAAGAGGGCAGATTTAGATTAGCTATTAGGAAGAAATTTGTTACTGTGAGGGTGACAAGGCACTGGCATAGGTTGCCCAGAGCAGCTGTGGCTGCCCCATCCCTGGCAGTGCTCAAGGCCAGGCTGGATGGGGCTTTGAGCAGCCTGGTCTGGTGGAAGTTGTTCCTGCCTATGGCAGGGGGGTTGGAAATCAATGATCTTTGAAGGTCCCTTCCAACCCGAACCATTCTATGATTCTATTCTATTCAGTAGGGAAACTTGGGTCCAGGTTCTCTTTTCAAGACTTTTTAATATTTGGAATAAGAAAACATTATTAAGAACTTGAAGTTTTTAACACTGTTTTCATCATGGTATTTTAAAACAGTGTAAGACATTAAGACTACCGGCATCACTGATCAAGGTAGTCTTGTTCCTCAGATGAAGGTTAGCTTCAGCAGGGGTATTGGTACTGGACTGGACAGAGTGCCCTTGCTGGACCCAAAGCCCAGGGTGCACTTATGAGCCCTTGAATCCACACTGCGTAACTGCTGGGTCACCCTTAGCTCCATTTTCAACCGCTCCAATTAACTATCTATAAATTAAACCTTAGCATGGTTCAAGAGATTGGGGACAATCCCAAATAGCAGAATTGAGGTAGACTCTGCTCTAGATCTGCTTCTTGCTACCCTGCAGAGTCTTCCAGCACCATCTCTGCATCCTTTGTACCCTTATACACCTCATTGTGCCATACCCCGTGGCACGCAGCACATGTCCGCTCCCTGAAACCCTCACCTCGTAGCTTTCACTGCACCGTGGGTACAAAGGTCGCATACACGAAACAATAATAGAGTCACAGGACCCCACGAGACCGCAAAGAGCACAATGGAGAGCAAGGCTACTCCTACAGAGGACAGACACAGTCAGTCTGCTCTGCAGACTGTACACACCTTGTACACACCTATCCTAAACAATTGAACTTTAAAGTATTTCCCCTATGATAGCTTAAAGCACTGCTGTCTTAGTGACAGATGGCTACTTCAGGGGTTCTCAAATATAATAATGTTCCATGCTTTTGAAGTTGCACAAATCTATAAAAAATAATGAATATTGTTCCAGTTACTGCAAAAAAAGACATGTAGTCCAAATACCTATCAGCTTACTTGAAATTAATGGGTACATGTACCCCAGCAAAGCAGAGATTAAGCCAGTTTTATAAATGAACATTTATAAAACTTGATGCAAGTTGAAAGGATTTCTAAAGATTCGTCCCTTCTCTAACGTAGCTCATTGAGACATTTGCTGCTATCTAACCTACTTTAGTGTGTACTGAAAGTGAACTGAACTGGTCATAGATGAGCCTAGTTCTGTGTAAGCACTGCGGACGCAGTGTTTGCACAGACATTTTAAACCTCTGACAATTCATCTCGTTTTCCTGAGATCTATGTAAAGTTTCAAGCAGTTGTCAAGAATGGAATGTAAATAAAATAAACTGGGTTTCTCTGCAGCTGACATGAAGAAAATCTAATTTCAGGATTCTAATTTATTTCTTTGCTTTAAACTGGCAAAATCATATAAATTGTCTTTTTCCTGGTTTCTCTGAAGATCTAGCATATAGAACCTTTCAATGCTGTGCAAAGAAAATTGAACTCTACTATTTTATAATAATATTTCTAAAATGAGCTGAAGAGATTCAAGCATCCTGAAGAATTCAGAGGACACAAACCTTTTGAAAATCATAGACTTAATATTCTGAGTTGTACTCCAAAACAATGAAACACTATAAATATTGCCTGCAGACATAAAAGCATATTTGATTATTGTGCACAGCTTTGAAGGACTTGTAATGAATATCTGAAAATTATTTTCCCTAGTTTAGTGTTTTAGTTTGCAAAATAAGACCTGATTTTAAAATGCATTTTACTTTATTCTAAGTATTTCTTTCAAATTTTACCCCAAGATCAGTGCTGACTTGAAAAGCATTGACACAGAAAGAAAGATTTATTCAATTGTTTTCTTCTGTTTGCTAGAAATCTGTACCTATTTTGCCCATGTACTATAGATAAAAGTCCAGAAAGTAATGTGACATTTCATGTGGCTGTAGTTCTGAAAGCTTTGATGAAACAGAAAACTGGCTGGAAACTATTTTACAGTGAAAACTTTTGAATGGCTTCTGAATGATGAAAAAGGTTTACAGTAAGTGGAGCCAAGCAATAATAAAATCTGTTACAATGAAAACCATTTTAACAATGTTCAAAGTGAAATTAGAAGAAAACAAATGAAAAGACTAACAGCACAGGAACATGCATTTTAATAACTGTAACTTATCATAACTAACAAAAAAATTGTATTAACAGACATGGGAGATTTTTACTTGTAGCAGCTGCTAGTATAGTTTCAAAACGTCAAGCAGCTATGGCACTGATGGTTATGCCCAAGTTTTTATTGAGGAGGATTTGGTTCCAACACATGAGGAGCAACGACTTGCAGTGAGTGTTAGGGTGTGCCTCTGCGGTGCTGGTTATGATACTAAACCAGTCCAGTTGCTCACTTTGCCATCAGATTGGAAGATGCCATTCACCCCTGTGGCTCAGCTGGCCACCCTATTCATCTTGCACCAGCATTGGTACTCACCTTGACAAATGGGAAACAAAAGCAGCAGAACATTGATTTTATCCTCCAGAAGTTTCTGCTGTTTAATTTGCTGCTTTTGTCACGAGACCTCCGTTACAGCTACCATTTCCTCTGTCTGACACGTTGCTCTGATGTAAGTGCTTTGTTTAATATTCTGTAATTTCATTTCTTTGATATAATTATTCTACATTACCTTTGCTTCTCCTATGGTTTCCTCTATGGGAAAACATGACACTGTTTGCTATGCTGTGGTGGTGGATTTTAACTCCATCCTTCCCTTCATAGCTCTGGCTCTGCCCTTACAGGAATGATGACTGACGTTGCAAATGTTACAGTGGTTTGAAGCTGCAGCCCTGAAGAGCTAACTATCTGGTCTCCTAAATTTGGCCCCAGTACAACTAGCTGAAATTTGAATATGAAATATTTCCTATTATTTAATAAACAGCGAAAAGCCTCTGCGTTGAGAAGTGCCTCTTAGTTGCTGACTATGCCATGCCACATACGCAGGTGTGCTCAGATACCACCATTCACCTTAGGGAAACAATATGTTGCTGTGGTTTGCAACTGATCCACAAATCCCACAGAAGGATGAGAGCAATGATACCAGAATAAGAAGCAGTAAGTTGGAGACTCCTCTTTGTAGCCAGCTGGATGCACCTGAGAGACAGAATATAGATGTCCCACTGCAGAAACAGATGCCCCTGGTCCCCTCAAGGTGACCAGGGCAGCCACATTGCTCTGGTCCCATCCAGTAAAAAGTGGTGACGTACCATAGCACTTCCCACTTTTGTGCTTTTAAATAGGATTTTATAGTAGTTGATACTTTAAAATCTAACTAAAATCTAACCTGACAGTTTGGTATTGTGTTCTTGCACAACCAGGAGCAAAGCAGGTGCAGGCAATCTCCAGCATTTAGCTACAGAATCAGTTTGAGGAACGTGCATCCAAGTTTGGCCCACATACGTACTGAACGTTTAGTTCATCCTTCCCAATTCCCAATACCCACCCTCTGCAATCACTTCCTTACAGGACACAGTTTTGCCATGTCTCAGCAAATATATTTCTAATAATAACAAAAAACAAACAAACAAAAAGTCTTCTTTGTAATGCTTTTACCTTTGGCAAGTCCCAGGAGCTCTTAAGTCATTCTGAACTCTGGACTCTGCAGCAGGACTAACATCAACATGCTCAGCACAGCGCAAATATCAATTAATGTTCAGTCCTGTGTTAAGATAACCGGTTATGCTTCTGTATAAACAAAGACATGAATAAAAATGGAGATAACAGCATTGTCACAATACATGTGTGTGGGTCAGGTGGAAATGTGATGGGGCAGAGGTGGGACAAAGAAAGACAAAAAGAAGAGCAATGACTGCCAAATGGAGATGGAAAATCCTGGAACAATACAGTGAGTCACACATTGCTATCATTTTTACCCTCTTGAGTAGGAAGAAGTGCTATATCTATTTTAAAGATAAAATGAAGTGGGAAAGTTACAAGAGGTCACACAACAACAAAGAGAGGCATGAAATGGTATGGGAAATGAATGACCACTGAAGCAAACAGCAGCTAGCAGTAAACCATGGCAGAAGATGAAAACCAAGCCTTGTGAGCGCTGGCTAGAGCTGTGGTGGTGTTATAGCTTGGCCCAGGGCAGCACTTAGCTGGGAATGAACTTCAGGCTGCCATTAGCCGCAGTTTGTTTTCACTATTGAGTGTCCACAGAAATGTTTCATGATGGCTAGGCTCTAAGTGGATATCAGGTATTCTCCTTGACAAGCAATAAAGCTAATCATCATAATATAACCTCAATGAAAAATGCACTTTTCCCAGTAAACCGATGTACTAGTAATCAGTTAAAATCTTGGTCAACATTTTATGCTTTTTGAGGAAAAACAAAAGATGTTTGTTTAGTGGTCAGTTTTCAGTAAAAGGTACAGCAGGGATATGGGAAGAGTGAAGTATTTTATTCAAAGAGTTACTGAAAACTACAGGAATTGTGCATAGCAGAAGCATTCTCCCTGAGAACACCTGTGGGAAAATGTTAGGTAGCACGTTTGCCTCTTCTAGTGTGCCAGCAAAGGCCGATGCCCTTCAGAGAAGCAGAGATGCCGATTGGTTTGTATCTTGTAATTACTATATAGATTTTAATCTTTAAACGACATTTCAGTATTGGAAACCTGCTGTAAATCCTTTTCAATTTCTGATCAATTTTCTTTGATTTCCTGTGTGTTTTTGTCTTTGTTAGCAGTTTGCTTTTATACAACATTTAAAGAAAAATCTTTCCCATGCCTTATTTTCCCATGGGAATGACATACTTTCCCTTTGGGAGATTTCATAGCTCTCCCTCTCTAGAACATAATGTCTTTCAGTATCACCAGCACCAGCTAAGATGATGCCACCCACCTCACCACCTCAACACATCCACAGAAAACTCAGAAAAGGTATTTCAGAAACGACCACTCCATTGCAAATTCTGGTGTGGTCGTAAGAAAAAGAACACTTAATTGTGATGCATATCAACTTTGGTTGTTTATTTTCAGAATGAACTCTTCAACCCATATAAATAGATGGAAATGCATTCGTGTGATGGTTGTAAAATTAATATTTTCATAGAAAATATACACTTCCCTTTGCAGTGGGGTTCACTATGTCTTCTGCTTTGAGCAAATGCCCAGGTGCAATTCGGATAACAATGATGTAAACACCTAAACAACCTCAAAGCTCTGTGTTCCCAGTCATTTGCTTTACCTTTTGCCTCACCTGCCAAGATTATACAGAACAGTATGCCCAAGGTGAGAAAAACTGGGTGAATTTACGGCGAGTAAGGAACACGTGTGAACTGAGTACATCAGGGCTGTAACGCAGCAAAGGACCAACACACACGTATGGTTTGACATGATTTAGATGAGGCATGCTTGATGTGAAGCATATGCTTAAATCCAATTATTTTTATACGCTAACTGTGGTGTTGGGCTGTATTTGACGCAGCTCATTCTGGAGAGACTGGAGCTGGAATCCTCCATTACCACAGACACATAATGCATGAAACATAATCACCCCTTCTCCCCCTCCCCAAATAAATATATACACACACACACACACATATATATATACACACACACACAAAATTTTTTTCCCTTCAAAAATTGCTGAGGTTCTGAGAGAGCAGAAATGTGTGTGCCCATATACTGAAGGTGCTGCTGGCTTAATCTGTGACCTCCAGCAAGTCCATGCAGCACTGACTGACTGAAGGAATGGACGTTCTTCAGCTAGTCATGAGCATCTCCACCCCTGCAGTGACATTTGGATTAATGCTGTCCAGACCAAACCCTTAAGCAGTTTGGTCTCTAACTTCTGCATCTGTACCACTACCAATATACGTGTCCAAAACCTAACTGAAAGCCAGAAGTAAAAGATGTTAGGGTACCTACAACCATAATCGTATTTATCATTTATAATTTCTTGTCATACAGATATCTATAATAAAATGCCTGTACAGAAAGATTAACACCTTGACTTTTCTGCATCACACCATGTTTAAAATTATTGGCAAAAATCACAATGAGTTACTTATTTGTCTGCATGCATCCTTCTCTTGCAACAGAAAAGAGCAGATATTTGTTAAGGACTAGCTCGAATTCTCTCCCCCTCTCTCACTCATTCTCACACACACACGCATTCCTGCATACCCTAAAGCAGCTTCAAACTCATTTAAATATATGTAATACTCACTCAAGCTATTTTAAAGCAAAAAAAGATATACTTCTTGAAACAGAATAAAATAACTACCCACAGACGGGTTTTAAAATCAGCATGTATTATTTCTCAGCTGTCATGGACAGCCAAAAATAATATATTCACAGAACTATCTCCATACCTTATGCTCCCATATGATGAACTGATTTTATGCTTCCCTGCAATGCAGACAAACATTTTATATCTCTCTCTTTTTTTTTTTGTAGCTAAGCACTATGACCTTCCTAAAAATATTCAAGGATCCTTTAGTGGAAAGCTCCTCAATCTTCTCACACTGTTACTGTTCTCGGTAGCTCAGTATGATCTCTGAACTGAATTTCAGATTATATAATTCCAAAAAAAGTGGTATTAGGTAAATTTCACATGATTAAAATAAGAAGAAATATTTCATAGCATTGCCTAACATTTATGACAATATTTGTTGCATAATTTTTGTACCATTCACGTGCATATCATGGCTTACAACTAAACACTGACACAAATAATGAAGATTTTTCTATCACCTTGTGTATCTTGCTGTGCTTAATCACCGTGGGACAAATATTATCCTTCTCTGTTTTCCATTTCATAATTCAAGTTAATGGCCACTGCTTGAAATTTGTTTTCACAGTTAGATGTAGGGCACTATTCATCTTTTGAGAAGCACTGATTTGACAAAACCCACCATTGCTTCTGCTGGTCTTAAATCAAGGTAGGTCTGATTTATATGAACTGAAAGTCAGGTCCAACAATAATAAACTTTTAAAGTGAAAATTATTGCTGTCAACTCTGAAAATGGAAAAACCCAGCAGTAAACGATGCACCTACTGATCCACATCTATCCTCTGTATTGTTTTACTCGCTCAACCATAATGACCGAAAATAATACTAACTCACAACACCACATCTGAACTCAGGAAGCTGCTATTGCTACTGCTATTCTGCTTTTAAAAGTATTTCCTAATTGGTGTATTCTAATGTTCCAGGAAAAATTAGAACATGAAACATTTGAAAAGGGCTCTCAGTGGGCAAAATCTACTAATTAATGCAAGAAAAGAATCTCAGCTTCCTCTGTCCTCTGGCAAGGCTTCTGGACTACTGTCAAAATGCACATCTGTCAGCAACCTTGGTGATTCCAGCTGCTGGAAAACTGACTGCTGAGATGCCTCCTTACCTTTACAGCTTGAAATTTATTCCAGCATGGAGACATAAACTTGATCAATAATTGTTCTGTTATATTTTTGTTATATTATGGTGGGGGATGATCGTGGCTCTCCCGAAGTTTCACGGCTGTAAGCTAACTAGTTCCCCACTTGTTGGGGACCTCTATGCTTTATAGAAAACGACAGCTGTTAATAACACCTGGATATATGGATAGGGAAAAAGCTGCAGGACTTTCCAACAGAAATTCCATCTGAATAATCAGACCTGCTAGGGAGCAGTGTTGATATCACCAAGATATCCACTGCTCTAGAGACAATCGTGTGAAACAGCCACGTCTGCGGGTGCAGAGCACTCTGCAATTGCCCGAGTGTTAGTATGTTTTTATGGTAGATGGTGGAAAACAATTGGCACCAAATCATGCTTCCCTTTGTTACTTAAACTAAGAAAGTGGAAAAAGTTCTACCAAGACTTAGGTAGCTCTCCAAAGAATAAATAATAAACAGAATAAAAATTAAAAAAAAGAAACAGATAAAAGAAGAAATAAAAATGTAACGCACACAATTTTTTCTGTCATGGGGAATAAATGTCTTTTCAAGAAAAGACGGGTAGGTCTTGACTTAATCTAGGACCTACCACACTCATGAGAGCTTGAAAGGAGACCATCAGATATATAGAATCTTACTATGAGCTGCTAGAGATTAATTCCACTGTGAATTAATTATAGAACGTCTGGAATTTTGATCTGCTTATTATGTAAGTTCAAATGTTTCATCCCTTACAGCAATAGCTGTGGCTTAATGGCCACTTGCATTTTCACATTCAGGACCCTCCAGTATTTTTCGGCTGTCTTTAAAACCCATCCCTCACTAGAAATACCTATTAACGTTTTACTGCTGATGAAAAGAAGAAACATTCATTTAAAACATTAAATGGCTAAGTGTTTACACTAAACCAAACACGATGGCATAAAATAAGATACAAGGATGTACTCCGTGACAGTATATTTTAGCTCATCAAGTATAACAGCCATGCACTCTGCCAAACCTCCTTATCATGTACATGATTAAAGAATGAGAATATGTAATTCTGGGCAGATGATTTAAGAAGGGAAGAGAGGCCTTACCTATAAATTAACTTGACTGTGAGTTTAAGGAACTATCATTATTTCACTGATTTTTTCATATTTCAGAATCTTAGTATCCCTTCAGTCTGAATGCATAGCTATGCAAGCTGAATCAGGTACCAAACACTGGGTGTATGTATTATCATGATACATTACTTGGAGCTGTTCCTCCAATCTTCATGCTAAACATTCTTAAGGCTCCTTATAGAAAATAGTCTGATTTCTTGCTGCATTTTCTTTACTACATATTGCAATATTCACCTTCACTCTACACTAAATCTAATATAATTAATATCCAATCTTAGGCAAGCCTAAGCTCATTCTTGGCTAAAAGGCATTCTAGCAAGAACATGGTGAGTTTAGTAAATAATCAGTCAGACAAATGACAATTCTAGGACGACTTTTATCTTAAATAGTTCTAGAGGAAAGAGAAAGAGACTCGTATTACCTTCCACACAACAGCTATTCCACATTTGGTACCAGAATGTACCCTCCTCTCTTATCTCCAGAAGTCTTAGCATTTTTGATTGTGTTGCAATTTTGCAGTACGCTACCTGTCAGCTTTTTGACAGTCACAGTGGCTTTGAGTACCTGTTGAGAGCTTTTTTCATATGAGCTTAAAGCACCAATTCAAGACAGCAATATGGGAATGGAGCAGCTTACTATTAACATAGTATTATAATATTTTATTACTTACATTACAAAACACCCCACATTCAGGATGCAACCAGAAATAAAATCACTTTTTTATAGGAAGACACAATATAACAAAAACTAGGTGAAAAACCATACATGTGTATAGGATGGAAAGATGATCTTGCATCAAAGACCTTAGAGCCTAGTTGAGACTTTCATTCTAGATGCTACAGAGAACCCGACATGCAACTGTGAAGGGAACAGACATTGCTCAGTTGTGTGTCTGGTCTCAAAAAGGTAATCCAAGCTTGGACCTCAAGTGAATGTAGAATAAAATGTGTAAGCAGGCACATAAGCTCCATAGGGGACGAGGAGCTCAGAAATGCCCGGAGCTCAGCATTTCACACCAGCCAGTTGTAGATTTCCATGCCAGGATAAAGGCTATACAGATGGCACTCCAGAACTATAGCTTTCACCAGTACAGGATGCTCAGGTGCCTACTGCATATGTTTACAGTTTCAGAAGTTGTGCCAGTGGTTAACAGATGCAAAAAAAGAGGTGGTCTTTCTCCTGCCTGCCACTAGTTCTGCCTCTAACAATGTTTGCGATTAAAAACAAACCTGCCCTTTTGCATACACAAGGAAATATGTATTTACAGGTGATTTCAACATGGCACTAATTTGCAAAGATACTCTGTTTCAGCAGCCACTCCTGATCATAAAGCAGAAGATTATGAGAAAAATCCAAGAAAAAAAATGTAATTAATTCCTGGCAAGTTTTACATTCCCCTTTAAAAAAAATTACGTACACCCTCCCTTCCTCCCTTCCCTCCAGCAAATACCATTCATGTTTAAGATTAGATTATTTTTCTCCTGATTCCTCTTTAGCTGCCAGAGTGTGACTCATTGTCAGATTGATTTAATTACAATCACAGACCTTGTTCTTCTGGTGTTACAAGAGGAAATGTAAAGGAAAAGGTCAATATGGAAAGACTGTACAAGCCAGGAGATGTTAAAACAGTGCCGTGAGTGATTACTGTTGATTTCAATTGGGTAGTTGCTGCCTAATGTAAGATATTTTTACAATAATGCAACAAAAATCAGTTACACTTCTTGGATATCTACCTGAAAGGTTGGTTTTGTTTCTGTCCCACCCATGACAGTTTTTAGATCTTGGGCATATGAGTGAAACAAAAATACAATAGCTTAATAAAAGGGACATTGCATCGCTACTGTTAGCGGAATAACAAAGATCAGCTATCCATAAAACACATGCATGTGTTATCTTGAAAGATTTATACATATGGTAACAGAGATAATTTAACATCCACTTTTCTTCTAAGACATTATCAAAGTGGGAATTTTTTTCAAAATGTTTGCAACGTTAACTCCTTAATATTATTCTGGAAGTATTATCACATAAGTGTCATGCTAACTTACAGAACAAGGCATATTGAACATACTGTGCAGTGTCTAAGCAATAGGTACAGTTTATTAACCTTCAAAGTGTAAAAATTAGAGTAAAGTATACCAAGGAAGAGTGAAACTCCTTTCCTGAGAAGACTTCTCTATTGTTTGCCTTCGTTTCTAGGAGCTAAAGAGAAAGGTCACATCTAAGGATCTTGCCTTGTCAGAAAGCTTATTTAGTATTAGTAGCCATAAGAAGCAAACTTGTATCTTGCTGCAATAATTTATGTATTACTATCTACTTCTCATTTTCAGAGAGAACCTAATTAGAGAGTAGATATTTAACTGCACTGGCCTCACCGCTGCCTTTATCTAACAACCTACATTATGCAGCTAAATATTTTACCCCGAGAGTCTCCTGAATTTGTTTAGAGATGCTGACATGGTTGTAATAAAAAGCACGCTACCTTAATGGTTTTGCAGGGGAAACAGTTAGTAAACCTTACTGCTTTGTCATTTCAGAATCAATTAGCTCTGCTGGGGAAGTTCTACAGACACAGTACGGATGCAGTAACACTTTGGAAGGCATTATTAATGACAAAGGAGAATAAATATAATTGGAATTAACAAAACAGGTTAAGCTGTTGGGGCTATTTACTGCTTGAATTTATTCACTATGTTTCATTTTGGGGAAAAAAAAAAGTAAAACCCATCATTGCAGGTAATAAGATTTTGCCTTTTTTATTTTAGAGAAGAGATATTAGGTGTAACAAGTAACATTGTTTGTGAGTGGTTAATTAACCGGGAAATTTTAAAGGGGGCTAGGAACATAAAGTGCAGGTCACCTGAAAATCTGTACTGTGAAGGGACACCTCCTGGTATCCTAAACTCTTTTATCTACAGGGACATGCCTGTTCAGAACGTGAGTGTCAGCAGCGGCTAAGGCAGTGCCACAGAAGGGGCTCAGTTCAAGAACAGAATAGATAAATGAAAATGAGGAGTCAAGAGAAAATCCGAATTGCCATTCCAACATTTTGTTATGAATAATGAAAAATCAAAATAATGTAAGGTATGAAAAAAGAACAAACCAATGTTGGAAATGTGTGATTAATTTTTATGTTTAACTGAAAATAAACACTTTGATATTCCCAGTCATCAAGATGCTAGATTTTGGCATGTGGAACAAAAGCTTTGAGTTAGACTAACAGTGCATTGTACGGGTGGGATTCATTTTGTCTATTAAACAGATGTCTACAATGCAAACATTTACAGCCGAGTCAGTCACTCTGTATGGGGTATCGGTCATCTCATAATATAAAACTTCTGAATAAAGTGCTCTCTAAAGGTGTCTGTTTTGGCCTTTGGCAGGGGTGACCATTTTCCCTTACATGTAAAAAGTCAGAGAAATCAACACATACGTTTTGTAGAAACAGCATTTTCCACAGAACTGCAATCGTGCATCACCTGCCTTGTCTAACTGAAGAGTCCCGTGAATGTTTGCAGCGGTACTGCCTGACCTCTCTGCAGCGCCGAGGTTTAGGGAAGGTGCCTAATTAATAAATGTGAAAAATCTGACCCAAGCAAAAAGTGTTACAGCCTCAGATAAAGTGTGAATACTCTAAATGTGATTAGATGCTAATAGGCAAAGCTGCTGATGCCAAAGCTGCTTTCTTCAGTGTAAATGCATCTCATTGGAAAACATGTTTGGTATCAAAGCTGCCTCCAAGGAGACAATAGATGCCTGCATGAAGTTTTTCAGAACATTATTTCCAACACGCTGAAACTTCAGATTTGATTTATATAGCAGAGCTAGCCCTTATAAAACGTATTTACTGAATGCTCAACAGGTGAATTACAGAGGAACTGACAGAAAAGATGTTGAGAAATAAGAGGTGATGCCTTGTAATGCAAAATAACGTGATACAGACTGGTAAATTACTTCTATATGTTGACACACATTCTCTGTTGGTTGCGATGTACCACCTGCAGATGACTGGCCCCTGCTACTCAGACACTACCCCCCTAAGACCCTGCCCTCCTCACACGTACCACTATTCCTCCTCTGCGTCCCCCCAGAATTTGTCGTCGGAAGGGTGTTCGTGGGCACCTCCGTCACCTCTTCCACTGACAAGGCAGCAAGCCACCCGAGAGCTACCGCTAAAAACATTACAGCTAACCCAGCTGAAACAGGTTACAGCATTTTAAAGGAGCAGCTCAGAAGTGAGATCTGGGGTAATCAGTAACTGTCCAGATGGTAGAGTGCAGGAGGATATGAAAACATTGGCAGCTGGGATAGCTACAGCAAGAAGAGGGTGTGTTTATTTCCTAAAGAAGTGGAGCAGCATGCCACAACGATACTCTGCTCTCTGGCTTGGTCTAACCAAAAGGAGCTAGTGAGAAGTTGGGATACACACAGAGTGGACAGCAGAATGACAACAATAATATGGTCATGTCCTTCTGTGCATTAGTGTGCAACATCATAGAAACATTGGTCATCTTCTCCCAAGTGCACAAACCTGGAGAGGATTCACAGAGGTACGATTCAAGAGCTGTCAGAAACTACAGAGAGCACATGAAAAGAAAGCGATGGTTGCTCCTAGGAATCAAGTTAACAGCATGGGAGATGTTTAAAAGTGCATAAACAATAAAAGATATATCAAGGACTCTGTATTAACTTCATTTGTAACTTCAGAACAAGGACATCCAACACCATGAATTTTAAAAATGGGACTAGGAAACAGTTTTTTCACAAAAAAGGAAATTATACTGCAGCATACATTTCTACAGGAGGTTTTGAGAGCAAGAGCTTAGCAAAACGCAAAAGAACTCAGACACCTTTTCGGATACAAAAAATATCCAGGTTTACTATTTTTCCAAGCATTTTGGAAATGAAATTACTTAAATAAACCTATTTCCACACAGAAGCCAAGTTCTTATGGTGGGGGATGAGACCCGTAGTGTTAGCAACATATTCCATGTCAGCCTACTCACCAGGCTATCCAAATATTGATGCCGCTCTTTGAAATTTCTGTTTCTGGCCACACTGAAAAAAGACTGTGGATCTCATCCAAATGACAAGCCCACAAAATGTCTAGCAAACATTCAAAGAGGAGTTAAACATATAACACTAGAAAATAATTATAATTAAAAATAACTTTAAAGTAAGTTTTAAAGTAATAAATAACAGCCATGAGTGAAGTGCCTTAATTTTCTTTGCCTTCATTTTTCATTTCTTTACTTTCGTTAGCAGAAAACTCTAGATAATCTGGGCTGTGCAACACAATCCACTCATCAAACTAATTACAGTATAAATTTCTACTCAATTTGTTTAACTAAGCATTAGTTAGAAACTTCTTGGGAAACCCTTACCAACATAGTGAAAAACTTCCTTTATATAAATCATTTGAAAGAATATAAGAAAGGGAAGAAATCCATTGAAAATTAGCTCTTAGGAAGCTGATGAATAAGCTAATCTGTTACTGAGTGGCTCAATGTTCAATTGTTTAAAAATGGCATAGGAACAAAACTAGAGGAGAATGCCATTGTTCTGAGCTATTTTCTTGTCTTAATTAGTCCAAATGCGATTTTATAAAACTCTTATTCTCTTTTTTCTGTATCGTCAATCTGAGCACATAAATATGCAAAATAGAGAAAGTAAGTACCACAAATAGCTTCCAAAGTTAAAGCTTGCACCTTAAATTGGAATTGCAGTACAGAGTAAATTACTGAATTTAGAATTCTTTTAGGATATAAATTGAATATGCTAATTTTATTCACCAAAAACAATGCCACAGTGCACATACATACAAAATCCACCAGAAATAAGGGAAGGTCACCAGGCTAATCACTTTGGCTTATTTCCCTTTTCTGCACTCCCATCTGCCTATTTTCCCTGCTCTTTGTATTTAAAAGGAACAACTTGAACGTAGTGAGGCCAAAATTTGACCTACTTTTTTGTTCATTTTAATTAATTTCTTTTTTTGGCAACATCTCTGTAATTTCTATACCTTTTACTTCACACACGGTTTCTCTTTAAAGCAAACTAAACAATGCCATGGTTTTTGCCACTGATGAGAAAACCTGTAACAGTACACTACTGAATCATCATCACCAGGGATGGATCTTTGCATTCAGATGGTGTCGTATGCAGGACGGGTGTCTGTACATTGAGAAACAGGTCACCTTAAGCCTACATGAAATTAGAACTAGCAAGGCTGCAGATCAAGCTAATAGAAGCAGAAAAGCGTATTTCAAGATCATGGTTACTTGGAAGCATATTCTTTTCACACCATTTTGTGCAAATATATTCACCTCACTTCATATTAAAAGGCAGTACTTCACTCTGAACCCTCTTCCCAGTCCAGCACGGTCCATGTTACTTATTAATCAAAGATTGTGGAAAAGGAATTTTATCAGTAGTTGAGTACAATCGTTTGAGAGGAAACAAAACAACCTTAAGTACAGAAATCAAATCAAGTGTTACAAAAAGTACTCTGTTCTGGTATCAGTGATGCCAGCTTTTGAAAAGGAATATTTAGAATTGCTCCAGGATGGAAGTGGAGCCAAACCTGCAGAAACAGAAAAACCTGCCAACTCCTTATAACAGATCTCCCGACTCAGTAACAAGCCAATCCACAAGTAAATTCCCACAGCTGGTCTCAGATCAGTTCAGCAGTGACTGGGACTGATGGACCACAATGGCTACCAACTTATGAGGGCTCTGCATGCCGGGATGAGGAATGAGGAACCCAAGCTAGAGACTGAAACGGCAAGAAAGCCTGCATTACTGCTTTCTTCTTCAAACTTACCTCCCCAACCTCTGTTTTATTTTTTGGGATGGGTAAAGTATAAATAAAAATCTACCCAAGCTTTCATGAGGATTCAGCACAGGACGGAGAAGAGATTGTGCAGGCAGACTTAACAGGAAAGGGAAAATAAAAAAATACAGAGCAAAGATTCTTTGAAAGAACTGCTTTTAGATTTATGGGCTCTACTCAGAAATCACATCCCAGCTCCAATGAAATTGTCTTCCCAACCATTTTCCATGCTTGGCAGGTAAGGTGCAGAGGGAACAGTTTGGGTGCAGTTGCCAACCTGAATTTTATGGGACCATGCCAGGCTACCCTGATCACATTCATACCATTTTGCTTTAGCTTTCTGAGGTCTCTAACAAGAGGCAGGTTTACAATGCAAGGTGGCCTGATAAAACTGAAGGAACAGACAGCCTGGAAACAGACTGGCCCTGGAGCAGAAGAGCTGGTATTCCCTGTTACTTCTCATGGATCCAAAGCAAACTCAGGATGTCATCTTAAGTTTTCCACCAGTTCCAGCTACTCTGAGCCAGTTTAGCTCACCTGCTTACACTTTCAGAGCTCTCGTGAGATAACCTGATGGTGGCAAGCTAAGTAGTTGGTGCTGGATACAACTTTCGAACACATGCACTAGTGTCATTTCTACCGTTACTGGGGTAAAGAGCAGCCCAGCAGGTACTCCAAAGGGCATTTCACTGCACAGCTACATGCACGTTTCCTCCAAGCAAACAACCAGCTTTCCCAAAACCTGCTGTGGTGGGTTCTGAAACCCTCCAGAGAAGAACTGCGTGAAGGCTGGATGAAAGTGAAGGACTGGACAGAATCTCCATCCCTCTTCCTCACAAGTGACTGAAACAGAGATATAGACTTCCACCCTTTATAATTCTGAAATCACACAAGATCTATCCCACTCAGGCAGTACAATACCAGACAAGGCAGAAGAGAATGGCTTGGCTCCTCCAGAAGGCGGCGAGAGGGAAGAAAGCTACTGCAAACAAAATGGATTCTTCATCTTTCCAGTGCACCTTCAAAGAGGCTAAGCCAGAGACTGTAAACGTGGTAAAGAGATATGGGGGGAAAGTCTGTGGCAATTAGAGCTTGTAAGTCTGTTAGCTTCTCAGGCAATCTTGTCCTGAAGCCAAGAGGACAAGAGTGTACATCCCACACTAGCGAAAATTCATATGATAAATTCAATTGCATACAGCAGTCCTATCACTGTAGTCTTTCTTTAGAAAAAAGGAAAGTGTTAAACTATTGTGCTATAGTGTGCCATGCATCCAGGACAGCTGGCAAGCCACATGTGAACCAGCAGCTTTTGATTCTCGGAGAGGTACTATCTCCCGTCCTCTTCAGAGCCATAGTTTCATAGGGTATGAATCCTGCCCCAGACAGTATGGTTTGGGAATTTGCTATTCTCTACTGGAGAAATGCTAATGAGCAGAGTCTTTTATCCAAAACATCTAGATGTCTGGAGTTCTTGCCAACTTGCTTGTTTGTTTATTAAGAAATAAGATTGCTCCTCAGGCAGAGAAGTTGCAGCAGCAATTGGAGAGGCTGCTGGAGAGGGGAACGAAGAGAAAATGTGAGTCACATTTGGCAGCATCTGTCGTTACACATAGCAGAAGCTGTACTTAAGCCAATGCTTGCTAAAGCAAATGAACTAACAGAAATAGCCTTATCCATCAGCATCACTGTATAGGTCAGAGAAGGCAGATGCAGCATATCAATTTGACCTGGGATGCTGTCCCAAAAGACCTCATAAGGGCTTTCACAGAATGATTCCAGTAACTCTAGAAAGGCTCCAGGCTATTTGAACTAAACAGCAGATGTAGGGATAGATTCAGGTACAGAATGGACTGTCTTTGCTAGAAGTGCCACTAGGCATCAAAGGACAGAAAGAGTGAAATGAAGGCTGTCCTTTCTCTGCTTCCCCCTTCCCAAGGCTACAGCATGCAAGCTGCGGTGCAGGTCTGCAATCAGAAATATCTTTGCCTTTGACCACGAAGGATTCAGTCACAATCTGGATCACAATTCAGCCTATATCTAGAGTTATAGCCCAGGATCTGAAGCAGAATAAAAGGATCTACTTAGGAAAAAATTGTAGTGCTCCCTCTGGTGCTCCTTTTCTTTCCCAGGTACAAAGCCTCGAACGTTTGCAGAGGTTGTATATCTCTCTCAGTAAAGAAGGTGCTTTTGCAGAAAAAAAGCATCACATAAAAATACTGCAAAACTTAACTGCACAAAACTCAGCACAGAAAGAAACAACAGTGACCAAAAATCATGGCTTTCTCATAATAAAAATATGACAAAATAAATCTAAGGTCAACAAACCACCATCAACAGGAAAAGCTAACACAAACGAAGATGACTGGACCTGAAGATAGGTGAGATGTGAAACACAGAGCAGAAAGTTCTTCGATTTTGGCAGTGCTATTTCTAAATAAGACCTTATAGCACTGAAACCTAATTTGGTGCTGAAAGTATGTTTCCTAACCTGAAGAGATGGGATCTGCAGCAGACAGGTGGTAACGGGCAGGGCTTCTCCATGGAAGGGCATATACTGTGGGATGAAGTGAGGCAGAGAATACAGAGATGGGTATTAATTTGCAAGGGCTTCACTAATATATAAAGCTACCTTATTGCTGTTTGGGAGTCCCTGAAGAGAAATACGTGTACAGGTGTTGTATACCATATATCTGTAAAATAGGTAGCATCAATCCGACCGTGCACACGTAGCAAATTTGACAGTCTTGGGGATGCGTTAGACTTGTGACTGAGTCAAGGCAGGCTGCAAAGCTGATTTAGGCAGTCACAGCAAGGCATACTGCAGAGGAGTGGTTGCGAAGCTTTTATTCAGTGCCAGGTCACACACAACCTGCAGTCAGTGCTGCTGCATAGCAGCAAGATGGCACAGGCTGCCAGCAACCCTGGACAACATCAACTGATCTCATTCTGCCTGGACTGAAGTCATGTCCAGAAAAAATGTTGGACTTACAGCTGCCCTGCAGCTCGGGCAGCCTGGAGGGAGCATTGCTGTTGCCCGACGGTCACAAAAAAACAAGTTTAGGACTTTCAGCTCAGTGCATTCAAGTTCTGCTTATATTTAGTTCATGCTAGCTACCTCCAATAAATCTACATTTAATTTAACTACATAAGGCAAGTTTAGTTTTCTGGATGCCTGATTATCTGATCTATTTATCCACACACATATTTATGTCATCAATGGCACATTTAGCAACCATACTTTCTTTACATCTATATGCATATGTACATATGCATGTATAAATGAGAAACATTTATATCTTCTGGCCTTCCTTCCATTTATGTAACTGTTAAGCTATGCATTCAGCTATTACCCCTTCTAAAACAGCTCTTCTGATCCTAGCTCAGTTACAGTTTGCTGCATCTTGTTTTCATTATGCTGTAAAATTAAGGCAGTGGAGGAGGAGGGCTATGAGAAAACTATTTGTTCAATGACAAACCCCACAAAATGCAAAAATGTTTCATTGAGCTCTTACGGTAGGAGCTATACTCTTCTGATAAGATAACAAAGGAAGTTTTCTCTTTCCGGTGGAATGCAATTCCATTTTTACACACACACAAAGACATCAGAAATAGATGCTGGATTTCATATTAATATAAATATATCCCAAAACCAATCAACTGTTGTACTATGTCATAAATATAGTTCTGCTTTTATGAGTGTCATATCTTTTGCTGATTGAGTGCCAAAACCTCTTCTCAACCATTTCACTTCCATGACAAATTGTCAGTATCCCCAGCGGCGTGTATTAATTTATAGATGAGCAGGATCTTCATGGGATTACCAGCTGCTCTTCACATTTACATCTTTTGCCAAGATAATCTTTCATAATATTTTCTTGAACCACTCAATTACATGGAAAAACCTCTGTAATAACTGGGCCTTGGCTCACCTTGCTCTCCTGTGGAAATACTATTAAAGCATAATTCTATGGGTTGGAAAAACATACATGAGGATATAAGAGCTGTCTCCAAAATACTTGGCTCCTTCCACAAGGAACAGCAGGCTCTGCATAGGGCTGTATCTCTCTAGCACATTTAACAGTATTATTAGTATTATCATATTAACTATAGACAAATCTGTCATGTGAAGTACTTCTCGTTTGACACAGAAAAGATGTTCTATATTCCAAAAATCTTTCCTTGTAAGTGTAAGAGAGACACGAGACAACAGCATGTAAACAGAAGAGAACAAAGAACTGCCACAACTGCACTGGGGTAGTGCTCTACCATGTGCAATTCACAAGTGGCCCAACTCCCACCAAGTTTTTCAGAAACAGGATTTTAAGAAGTTTTTAAAAGGAAGACTGTTGCTGAGCCCTGGCTGTTTACAAATAATTTTTTCCTAAATCATGATGCCCCAAGTAAGAAAAAAACCACAAAGAAACTTCCTTAAATCTAGGAATTTGGGATTTGGGAATGGAGAGATAGAAGGTGTGTGAGCATGCTAAGCAGAGAATATGGTAAGAAATGAGTAGGCTGTTAAGGACATTGCAAGTGAAAATAAAGACCTTATATTTCATACAACAAAAAATGGAAGCATGGCTTGAGAAATTCAAAAAGAATATGGCTGAAGTGACAGATGAGGAAAATAATCTCTGCAGTAATGTTTGGTAGATCTGAGTGGCAGGATTGCACTCCTTTCTCACCCTGAGAAGCATTTAGCTCAGTGGCTCAGCTGAATCCAGAGGGATTATTTTTGTGAGTTATCAGTCTCCAGCACCAGATAGAGCTCCACAAACTTCAGTGTGATTCCTGTTGAACTGCATTCACCTGAAATATTCAGCATTGGGCAATGCCTGTCTAAAAGGGCATGGACTAGAGGAAAGCAACAAAAAATTATCATGGATCTAGAAAACATGAATTGCAAGGAAAATTTGATGGAAGTAGGATTGTTAATTCAGAAAAGAGGGGGGTGAAACATGAGAGCAGTTTTCAAACATATGCCATAAAGAGAAAGAAAATAATCTTTTTTCCACATCTGAGGAGGACCAGAGGAAATTAACGTGCAACAAAACTTCAGGCTACCATTTAAAGAATAATTTTTCAAATGTTAAAATACAGTGGAGCACTTGTTGCACAGTGAGCTTGTGAGGTCTTCAAGAATAGAGTACGCAATCATCTCTCATAAGTGACATAGATCTACCTGATCTTATACTGTAGTCAAGGAAATGAAGTATATAGGTCACAGCAATCCCTTAAACATCCTTTTTGCCCCTCTTATTCTATTAAACTTCAAGCAACCAGTCTAAATAGACTTGTAATACAATGTATTCCTCATGACTTGACCAATACAATGAGACTTACATCATCCTTGAATTTTACATCTGTTACCTCACTTAAAATACTGTCTCACAAGTCCAAACACTATGCTGTGTTTTTTTCAAGTGTCTTTCACTGAGTGGAATAGGAGTCAGAGATCTGAGACCTGAAATGGATGATTCCTCTTCAGGTCTTGTTTCACAACTACTTCATGTACTGACAAAGGGAGATGTGGTACAGAAGTTTTCCTCGTAGTAAGATAGGCAGTAAAGGTACAGTCCCTGGGGCTGTGACAGAAAGGGATAAGTAAGGAACAGATTGTTACCTGGAATCAGTTTTGTCCCAGAGAGTAAAATGAAAAAAATTACCAGGATAAATCTCCAGCAAAATGAACCACTCTCATAGTAACTGTTGCTGGTACAGAACAATCACCTTTCCTATAAATTAAGCCAAACCACAAACAATAATATTTTAATTTAAAAGTAACTTTTAAAAAGCTTAAAGATTACCTGGTTCCCAGTGTGTTATATTCAAGTACGGCTACACTTAACACGGAAATCAGATATTATAATCTTCAAATGCAGCTCTGCATTCAAATTCTGTGGGCACTGTAATATTTTCAAGCCTTCTAATGAAGTTTCCTGGACAGTTGGAAGCGATTAACCTTTATGATACTTGGAGATTTTAGCGGGGTTGAGGGACTACAAAAAGAAAATACCAAAGGACTCAAATTTGGAAAACACTATTCCCATTCATGTCACCAAACTCAACTACAGACACTTGAAAAGCAGTGATTAAAAATAGCTAGACTGGATGCATGTGTGTCAGGCTGCAAGTGTTCCCAGAGGATAATCGCACAGATGTCCAAGCTCACACAACGGAAATTACAAGGCAGGGTGCCTGCCACTAAAGAGACATTTTTCCTTCACACAGAAAATGGGAGACAGTCTTCAGAAAAATGCTGATGCCTTGTTCACACAGATTAAACATTCAACTCCCCAAGGGTCCTTGTTCTAGCAAGAACTGTGAGATAAATTAAGTCAGAGTATCTGAAAAGAAACAATTCTTCCAAAAAACCAAACCAGCATCATTGGAAATCTAAATACAAACAAATCGCAACTGAGGTCAGGATGCTGCTTTTAGTTCCCATGCCAAATCTTCCAAAATCAACATTGTGGTTTGGCTGTATGTTATCAATAACTGCTTGCCATGCATTCATATGACATGACTCACTGACACTCAGCTTCCTTCCTGCACTTCCTTTGGCTCTCAGACATAGCTCTGTATTCAAACTTAATTAGTAATGATGTCACACGCCAGCCTCACACAGCGGCACCAAGTCAAGCCCTGCGCTAACCCAGGCAGAAGGTGACAAGTAGGTATGGCCACTCAAGCTGGTAACGTGCTTGGCTTTAGAGCATCTGCCAGGGAAACACAGAGGAGCATTAAGTTATTGAAATCAAAATTCTAAAATAAATATTAATGCTGGGTAAAGACTCTTAAAGTATTTGAATGACTGGATCTCTCTGCCCCATTTCCAAATACATGGATGCAGCTGAGGAGTCTGTTAGCAGGCAATGCAGCTCAGGCACCTCAGCATTTATACTGGTTGTTATCTGCACACTAAAAGTCTTTAGCTCTCAAACTTTTCTCATTTTAATCAAGAGCACGTGACATTTTTTTCTGGTTTTAAGAACTTCAAATTATGTCCCAAATAGAAGCTTTATGTGATTTCTTTGCAAAACTGGTAGATATCCAGGAAAGCTTGTTGGGACACTAGACAATATAGGAAATACATTAGTAATGAGCTGTCTGCCAGTCTACAAGTCCTATTATTTTGGCAGGCAGGCAATACTAAACTGGAGCTGCTTTAAAAAAAAAAAAAAAAAAAGGCAAGTTACTGCTAAAGATGTTAATGCAAAGCAGTTGCTTTAAGAGGAAAGGTAGGCTATGCTTTCTGAACTCTGACTTCCAAGCTACTTTGCTGAATAGACGTTGTTTTTGGAACAACTATTTACTACAGCCATGTTTACCAGAGAAGTATAGCAAACATTAAATATAATATAAAAACAAACAAAAAAGCTGTATCACAATTTCTGTTTCCGGAGACAGCTTTGAACTGACTTTGCCACTGCTAAATGTTTTATACCAAAAGCTTTTTAGGTTCATAGTTCCTCACAAACACTAAGTAAAAATAGATGTCTGCCCTTGAGTCTTAAGCCAACATAAAATATTTACAAGGATGGCATGACAACCAGCATGCTTCAGTCTCTGTAAGAAGTTGGAATTCCCCTGATAAGTGGAGCTTCTGTGAAGTGTTATCACACTATTTATATCAAGTGCTATAGATGAAATTCTTCAGTTGAGGTACATGGATCCAAAGAAAATACAGTCTACTTTAAAAATATTTTTACTGTTGATTTTCACAGAAATTAACTTTTTTCCCACCTGCCAGAAAATTGTTTCTAATTTTTCTGCAATTATTTCTAATTTCTCTGAAGCAGCACATTCACTACACAGAAATAAATTATTTTCCACTGTGAATAAACTGATTCCATGTCTATAAAATCACTTGCAACAGAGTTAAAATGTTAAGGACTCTCATTCAGGGTTTTCTGACAGATGAGGTGGATCTCAGTGGTGACCCACAAGCATGTCACAGATGAAACACAGAAAGGGAAGGAACAAGCTCTGTCAGATCCATACAGATCCATACAAAGCCACCTTGGATGTCTGTGTTATGTATTCCTACATCAGAATCACATGACAGCATGGTTGCAGAGACACCCCAATGGTTCTGGGTGATGTCAGCCAGATAAAGTCAGGTTTGTAACCCCACCCTCAGTCCTGGATCTGTCAGCAGCGCTGGTAAAGGAGAAGTAAGGATGCAGGATTGATATGATGGCAATCACAGAGCAAGAAGGACAATAAAGAAGAGATACAATAGACCTGAGAGAGATTTTTGTGAGGACCTGGAACAACAAGACAAAACATTATCAATACTCTCCAGTGAGGTGTCAATTGTCTAAAAGTTGAGAACGAATGGTCTAGGTGTTTCTGGTGCTGCTGAACTTTTCCCTAGGCACCATGCTTTTAGGTCTTGAAGACATTGCTGTAGGACTCCTGCTGACCTCCATGGGAACAAATGTATCCCCAAACCTTCAGGACTAGAACTACAGCTTTCCTTTGTACAGGGTCTTCTTGCATCGTGTTCACAACACCATTCTCAAATATTCAAGTAGCCAGAATGTCGCTTGCTTTCTCGTTATGAACAAAGCAATTTTAAGTTTTAAGCCTAGGACTTAAATTATGGGTCCCAACAGCAAGCCTATAATGTAACGGTGATTTGAAAAACACTTGCAGAGAGCCTTTGGAAAGCCAGCAAATGATAGGATTCCATATAATGTCAAGATACTCACTCAGAAGCCATGAATCAAAGAGAACAAACAAGCCACAACTCTCATCAACATCTTCTTGGGAGGAAAAAAAGAAAAGGAAGACAGTCTTCAACAATAAAAGCTATTATGCCTGAAATACCCTGGTCAATCTTCTGGCTTTCAATAGACAAAGTTCATCAAGAGTTTCTTGCATAAGGTGAGCTAAACAGAGAAAATAGATGCCTTCACCAAGGGCATCAGCAGAGTCGCTGCATTCTTCAAGGCTCTTACAATTTTGTGCCAAAGCCTGCTTGAGCTCATCGCACTTCTGCAGAGACTGAACAGCCTCCAGTAAGCCACCATGCCTTCTGCTTTCGCTCTCTGTCCCCTAACAGCCCACGTGCCTAGCTCTCTCAGTGATTGAGATTTTGCTTTACTATATACGCAGCTGAAGAGTGGGGTTTGATCTTCACAACAGGAGGTTCAGGGCATTATTTTTCAATGTAAAAAGCAGCACAACAGCACATTAGCAAAATGTCAGGTAAATACATAGGAATAAAAGGCAGCCTGGGCTCATTCCCACACTGTGCAGCATTATCATCAGGAGAAGCCTGGGGAGGGGAAACGCTGAGAAACGAAACTCAGAACTAGAAGTCATTAGGGTCATAACTCATATGCAAGGCAAAGCAAAGTGTTTATTTTAAAAATTATTTAAAGTGAGGTACACCTGAACACATCGTTTCATCAGGGATAGCTGACAGTCTCTGGTAAGCATTTAAAAAATCCTGCTCCTGGGATAAAGTTTCCCATAGACAAAATGCTACCAATATTGATCAGCACAAGAAAGAGAATCTAATTAATTTTCAAAAGCACTTTATTTCTGAAAGTTCAAGTTAGTCAAGAAAAGTAGTACCATGTGCCAAATGTTAAGATGGATGCTGCTAGGGGATCTGGCCCCACATCTTAGGATTTAAAGTCAGAACTTAACAGGAGCAGAATTAGTGAGAAAATACATTATTCTGAGTCATTTTCTGCGGGGAAAACAAAACAAACCCAGAAGACAGCAAACAAACAAACCCCTAAGTCTCAAAACATCTTTTCTTCATTTTCTCTTTCTTCCTATTTATTGTGCAGGAACTGCACAACTCTAAAAAGTTTAAATAATTCAGAAATCAGAACCTTTCATTCTTACCCTCAACTGCAACTCGGTCTTGTTCTGGATCCTCCCACAAGGAAGCCCCTCAAGGGGTCTTCTCCTCACACAGCTCCCATCAAAGCACACTGGGAGTTTCAGTGGAAGCAATTCTGCCAGGCATGCGGCACGCACCATGTGGCAGGGCCATTTCGTCATTCCTAGCAATCCACTGCCCTTACTAGAAGTTCTGTGGTTCCTCCCCAGTTATTTCCACCATATTGTTACCTCTAAGACCACAAAAATTGCTACACAGGTTCCAGCTCTACCAGCTGTCACTCTATAACTCCACCTTTTCCACACCTGAGGAGCTGTGTAAATTGCTTTTCCCAGCCCATCTTCCACACACACATCCTGTGGCAAAGGCAGGAGCTGAACATCCTGATGATGATCTGGTAAATCTAATTGCATAGTTACAGACACCTTAAAGGGAAAGCCAAATTTTCATATGCCTAAGGGGAGTGGTTTAACAAATTTATATGCAGATGGAAGCATATTAAGAGCAAACAGCTAGTCATTGACAGAATAAATATTCCCGTAACAAGTATATAACAAGAAGCAAAGGTATAGCATGCAAAGCAGATGGCTGATCTGTGCAACTAAATGTGTGGGTCCCAGCAGCCTCATTTAGGCTTGCACTTACCCTTTTTTAGACTCTGAAGAATGAAAATAACAAAAAAATAATAAGACAAAGAAAAAGAAACAACAGGCAATTCCAGCAGGTTAAATGCTGATCCAGCTGAATGAGAATGGCCAGGTGATACACACTGGCAACCAGGGTGCCCCAGAACGTGCTGTGTTGAAATGCCTACCACGCGTATACTTTTCAGTCAAACCAGGGGAACTGTCACCCTTAAGAGCCTCAGCAGTGCGCTCCAGCCAAGTGAGGTATCTTCTTAGTTGCCAGAATCCTTGCTTTGCAAACACAGCCTCTGTGCACCAAGCAGGGTGTAAACTGGATGCCAACCATGCTTTTGGGATGCTAAGTCACTATAAAGCGCAAATACACTGATTTTACTGGGACACTTGTCAACAGTACCTTGAACGCCTCAGGCAGCAGGGTTCAAGACTTGTCTTACTGTAGTAACTTTGAAGGAGTAAATGGTATTATAAAGAATGTTATTTTGTATATTTTCGGCTAGGGAGGAAGAAACAAAGCAAGCATTGATTGGAGTATACAAGAGAGTTCTGCACAGCAGGGAAGGCAATCTTGTGACTGATGGTGCAGGACTGAAGATCAAAAGATCCAGCTGATCCTTCCAGTACTGTGAGACCTTCACGGAGGATGCCGGGCAATAATTTTCATTCTGCCTTTATGCCTTCCAGCTGCAAAATGAAGATAATGAAGAACACAAAGCATCCTTCTTAGGTCTGAAAACCTAAATATTGCAATTCACCTCTTTGCATGTGGCCGTTTTTCCCCTGACACAGAAAGCAGGGGATGCAAAAATTCCAGAAGCAGATGAAAAATATTATTACAGAAGTGCCCACCAGGAAACGCTGGATGCGAACTCAGTCATATTTTCAGAATGCTTTCAGGTCCCCACACTAAAATGCTAATCATCATTAGAGTTTATAGTTGAAAAAGCCTGATGAATGCTTTTGTACAATTAAAATAATATAATCATTCACTGATAAACCTACATTCAAGAAGCAGGGCAGGGTACATAAAACAGGGCAGTGTTTTGTACTCATTTCTTTCATGGTGATTTTTCAAAGCTGTAGAGAATTTACAGCCTTATTTGCTGTAAAATTTGTTTTTAACAAATACTCTCTTCAAATCACCAAATATTTTAGACCTGCCATATGGTATGTAATTTTTGTTCCCACATGATGACCCTGAGGTCTTCAGAGCCAGAGAATGTCTGATACCAACAATTAATCCCAGAGCCAGGGGGACCTTTTTAACATAATTTTTAATATCTTAGAGTAAGATATATCTTATGGGGGGGGTGGGGGGAACCCTTCCAGTTTGATAAGTGTCATACTCGCTGTCAACCAACCAACCTCACTGTCCAGTTGTTATCATTGCTACATGAAACAAACTCCTAGTAATGGTTCTTCTGTGTACTTAGATAAATCTAATTCTCACTAGAAGAAAACAGGCACCTGTGACAGTGCAACCAGGGGATGGACCTACCACAGACTTGTTTGATATAAGCATCCCTACCATGCACATGTACTTCCTATCAATGCCTGCTCCTGCCAGACCAGACCAGAGGATTTTATTGTCAGGGAAGTCTGGACCTCCTCTAGTCCTTGCTGTGGGTTTTTAGTTTAGCCTGAGATCATGCATTAAGCCATGGAATTCATCCCTACCACTGACTTTGTGAACCTCAGATATGGTGAAAAAAATCATCTTGAACTTCAACCACTGTCAACTTTATCTCAAATTTGCTGGGAATTATGGATATTTACTTCTCAGATAAGATCACACCATGCTTATACCTGCTGCGAATAAACTAGAAGTGCCTCCTCTCAGACCATTCCCAGGAAACCTGCCCAGACTGGGGATGGACACTCCTGGGACACCGCCACCATAGCTACTGTGGAAACAGTTGAGTGAGTCCTTCAGCAACCACCTTTGTAAGACTCTCCACTAAAGATCAATCTTGTGTCACATGCAGTGACTGAGTGGGGACCTTGGCCACATACTTCCAGAGGAGTTAAAAGAAAAAAATAATTGTCCCAATGTACTTTGTGTGAGACAAACAAAACTCACCACACACTGATTTGCCACATCTAAATGAATGGCACTGCAGGTGGCTGCTGGGCAGTAAGCGTGTGGAAAAATGCCAGCCAAGAGCAAGGGGGCCACAGGTACGATATGTAGGCTAGCCAGGACTGTGGGGAGCAGGAGAACATTCTGATTTCCCATGAGGCACAAGCTATTCTTGCTGATGAGATTTCTATCAGTTCCCAGCAGCTGGACCCCCCATCACAGAGCACACACAGCTGGGCAGTTTAGCACCAAAATTAGTCTCTCTCAGCATAAAAGAACAGGCCACCCAGTAGAGCACAACAAGTATATTCAAGCTAAATGTCCTAAGGAGCATTCTCGGTTTGGTGTATATGAGACCACTGGTCAGCAGAAAAGGTAGCTCTTCTGCTAGACCTTAATAAAAAAATACCCTGTGGAAAGAAATGTCAATAAACTGACTCAGAGCTACCTATCATCCAAAACTCCCAAAGAGATTATGACTAAAGGAGGCTCCCCAGTCAAGCAAAGCAAACAACTGTGCAAGTTTCTGTCAAGTTGGAACCAGACAGTCCTGACGCTGGGTTGAATCCCTGCTGTGGAAAAAGGACTCAAAGGCAAATACTTGGTGAAGGTCCAGATATGCCTTCAGAAAACAACACCCAAAGGAAGCAGGCAAGAGGTCCTTGAGGCTTTGGTGCGGGTAAGGCTTGGAGAACAAAACTCATTATAAACATTTATTGCTAAAACTTCTTTTTCTGGGGTGAATGAGGGCTAGGACTGGGGTGAACGAGACACTCTTGATCACCCAAACCAGGTTCTCTGGTAAAAACAGCATCTATTAAAAAGCTGGGATATATTCACAACACGTTAGACTTCAAGTTTACATTAGTTGCCTAAGCTCTCACTAAATTCACTCTTCAAACAGATGGAAAGACTGGTTGCAAAGCCGCTGCAAGGCAGAAAACTGTCTGAAGGAGTAGGGGATATTGCATCTCTAAATGCTCCGACTGTACAGACCAGAATTCCCACTCGTCTGGGAAGGCACTTCTGTCTGACACCAAAGCACAGGTGGGTTAGGGCTGCACTGCCCGAACAAGGAGTGAGGGATAACTTACAGAGCCAGAAAGCGCTTTTGTAAAAAAACCAACCAAACAAAAAAAGACACAACTCATTTGGCAGATTATCTGCGCTGAAATTTCAAGAACCTTTGGTAAACTATTTTCATACATGAATCAAGGCCAACTCCATCAACAACAAAACAACCAAAAAAACCAAACCAACCAACCAACCAAACCCCACCTAGTAAGCACCTTGTGCCGCTGCCGGCTGCGGCGGCATGCAGCCTGGGAAACGGAGAGGGACCAGGATCCCCTTCTCCCCTGCATCAGGCTGCAGATTTCCTGGGAGTCACTGGCTGGCAGTAACTGGGTTTTGATAGATTTTGTATTTATCTGCACGGAGATCCCTTGTATGGTAGGCACAACCCTGGAGCAAGTTTGGCCAAGTTACACAAATAAGCTCCCACACATTTGTTAGGACATTCTAGGACTAAGGACATGCAGGCTACAGGAATTAATGCCATTAATAGGAAACAACTTTTGCAACCATGATTGTGGAGAAGATGAATACTAAGAAACAGGAGAGGTTCTCTGACTTTCTGTCTGCCTAGTTACCATCTTCATTATTTTGTTCCTTTTTTTTTTTTCATCATTTTCATGAAACCTTTCTGCTGAGAAACAAGCAGCCTCCTTTCAATAGAAAATGCTAATGACTTACTCAGTTCTTAGATTTCTGTACACTCAGAGTACTACACATTTCTTCAATATGGACCATCAAATTTGCAAGTCTACCTCCATCTGAAGGCCCTTTCAGTTATTCCCAGATGGGTCATCACCATACAATCCGCCTCTCAGTTCCAAATTACTTTTTTCTTAGCACAGGTGATGGCTGGCTGATGGAGGATAGCATACCACCATCCACCTCTGCATCTATGCAACTTGCCAGTCGATGTGTGTTACAAAGAGCCCAGATTCTGCTACAGCCTCAATTGCTAAAACTATTATTTTTTAATTATTTTTCCCCCAGATGAAGCTGTGAGATACATAATTAGTTTGAGCATGCTCAAAATAACACCTAGTGTGCAGGCCAAGACACTAAATGGAACAAAGAGTCTAGAAACCAGAACTTGCAAGAAAAAGCCAAATGAACCAGACTGACTTAAGGAAGGAAGGCACAAAGGAAAGAATAAGAATGTAACTTGTTCTGCATATTGATGATGGACACAAGAAGATTCTACAACAAGCATAGTAGTAAAACTTTCTGATGTTAAGCGCAGTACTGAGGCATAGCATCTGTACAGGCTCTGTAGTCTGTCAATGGAGGTCTTAAAAAACAAGCTAGACAAACTTTTTTCAAGGTGGTATAGGTGATTCTGATTTTGTATAGGGGAATAGCCTAGAAGTCCTCTTGAGGTCTCTCAGACTTACAGGCTGCTCCAGTTCCCTCTCCGAGGCTGTGTTAACTCTGTTTCAGTCCAGATTCAGTCCTAGATGCAAGCTCCAATTTGTAGCTTAAGTTGTAAGGCTTACAAGTACCTCTGGAAATTTACAATTTAATTTGCAGCATGCTGGCTAACCCACAACATTCTCAAGCTCTGCTTTAAAAGCTCATGCGAGAATTTGCATTAGGACATTTTTCAATGCAGAAGCTTCAGGCACATTCGTTTTCTGAGAATTTTGGTTTTGTATCAAATGATTAGTCATTGTAATACTTAAACCATGTAATGCCAATTTAAAGAAGGTCATAATTATGACACTTGGCTGCTTCAAATAATGTGTGACCTTTCCCCTACTGTGGATTATCAGCAGGCCCCATCTAACAACTAGCAGTTCATCTCAAAATCACTCCTTCATCACTTCAGGTTCAGTTCTGCCAATTTACCAAAATGCCACCTGAATGGCAGCTAGATAGAAACCTTCTGCAAACAATTTTTCTGAAGTCATACTTTCCTCCGTACACTAAGCAAAAATAGAACTTTTCTGAAGCTTTTGTATGTTTTCCTGTGCATACACCAGGCAATTATAGCAGCAAGGCTTCCACATCTGAACTTTCTCCAGCCTGGAACAGGAAAAATCCCAATGCTCACTTCACCTTAGAGTCTCAGGTCCAACAGCTCCAGCCTTGGTTTTCCTGTGCTCCCACTTCGCAGGCCTCACCAGTAGTGCATTTACATGACCCAGTAGTTATTTCTCTATTCTGCAGGTAACTCTCCAGACCTTAGAGAGAGTGAGGGGTTGTCATGGCACTCTCCAAACTATCAAGCTGCAACAAGGTCTTTCACCACCTCATACCAACATACTCTTCACACAGTCCCTCTGCTGCCTTCTCCTCATCTCACCTCATCCAGGGCACGTGTTCTCTCTTCTCTTGCTTCTTCCTCTCCCACTTCTTCCTCGGCTCTCAACCACTTAACGGAACCAGCCACAGCTGCACCTTATCTACATCGACCAACCCGCCACCCCTGAAGCCAGCCCACAGCTGTATATTATCAATGATAATTAACCCAGCTTCATTCCTCTACAATTCCCCCTTTTTTCTTTTCTTTTTCTTAACATTTCATACCTTATGTTTTTAACAATCATTACAACCTTTTTACAAATAAATTTTTCATACAGTCCTCTATAATTCCTCTACAAGGGGTAACTCTCTTCTGAGACTAGAGCTGAGATGGAGCTCCATGAGAACAATGATGAAGGCTCCTGAGGAGCTGAGCTCTCACACTGTATTGAAGGCAGGGGGTGTAGAATCACAGAATGGTTTGGGTTGGAAGGAACCTTTAAAGGTCATCTAGTCCAAGCCCCCTGCAGTGAGCAGGGACATCTGCAACAACATCAGCTTGCTCAGGGCCCCATCCAACCTGACCTTGAACGTTTCCAGGGGCAGCGCATCTACAGCCTCTCCAGGCAACCTCTTCCAGTGTTTCACCACTCTTACCATAAAAAATTCCTTCCTTACACCTAGTCTTAACCTACCCTCCTTAAGTTTAAAACCATTACCCCTTGTCCTATCGCTACAGGCCCTACCAAAAAGTCTGTCCCCATCTTTCTTATAAGCCCCCTTATAGAAGCCCTGCACCTCATCTGGTTCTGGATGTGCTTGGTGACTCTGGGTCAATGGGAGACTTGGGGACGTACAGCTGCCCCATACTCCCGACTTCCCATGGACACATGTATAGGCCTCACTCTGAATCGGAGACTAAGTGGTGTGCAGCCCTGATCCCTCTCTAGAAGATCTGAAGCTCCATAGAGGCTTCTGGAGAAGCTAAACACAGTTCAGTCCCAGAACCATACAGAAAGCTACCCTTGTACAGGGAGTTACTGTTAAAAAACTCAAGTCCAACAAAACCACATATATAAAAATGTATATACAGATATACACATGTATATATAATGTGTGTATATATATACACATATATATCAAATATGCATATATATCTACCTTTTTTTCTATTTTCTTTTTTCTTTTTAATTAATGAGAAAAAGAAGCAGTTACAGAAACTGATAATGAAAGTCCTGGGAAATGTTTTGGTACACCTGAGAGAAAAAAAAAAAACCAAACAGAGCTGCCTGAAAAAACTGTTCAGGTCAAGCAGAATCTTGGGCCTTCCTGCACCTGCCAGCTTTAGTGCACATCACTGACACAAAGGGCTGTATAATCCCACCTCAGTACTGCGAGATACTGTACATCCCAGGACAAACGGGTGGCTGTTGGGCAAAGATGCCTCCTCCCAGCAAAAGCACAAGAGAAAGTTGTACCTTGAGAGGGATTATCTCTGTTAGCGAGACGGGATGCATGATTTGCTGCATTCATTTGCATAAAAAATGCTCTCCCTACACATTGTGCCAGCCTCTGTCCCTGGTGTGTTATAGATGGAAGTCCCTTCTTCCCTAGCGTGGGAAATGGGAGAGAGCAGCCTACAAGCTCTCCAGAGTACAAAGAGCCTGGAGGCTTGTATTATGAGAGACCTTTGCACCACTGCTTAAGTGGGACTAGGGGTCTGACTACCCAAGCTCCAAAGCACCACAGAAACACTTTGACAGTCCAAGCAAGACACATTTTTAACTATGCACCTCTGGTAATACTGAATCTCTCCACTTTCCTCTTGCTGAGAACAGCTATTATAAAAGTCAAAGGCACTAGCTCAATCCTGTGCACCATCCGATCAACATGCGAAGCAGCTGAGAAAACCCTGCCTGAATAAGAATGACAAGTTCCAGAACAGAGGCCAAGATAGTGAAATGCGTAATAGCTACACTGGAAGAGAAATGACTTTGATAAAACTCTACACATAGAATATATTCACTCTTTTCTTTTTTTTTTTTTTCCACGCTGTTGTAACTAATATACCACAGGGTCAGAAAAAGAGTAAGCAACAACCTGACAGATAGGTAGGCAGATAAGGTACGACTGCACATACCTCCCTGAAGAAAACCGCGCTCAACATATCCCACAAACAAAAACAGACCAGACAGTCTGGTAGGGTCCAATCCAGCACATGCTTGCCAATCTCACCCATGGGACCTGGGGCACTCTATCACTTTGTCTTTTCTGTGGCTGCTACAAAACAGTAGGAAATTGTACTGTCCCCCAGTTAAATAAACAGTGTGTTGCATCTAAAAGCATGAGCCCAAAACTGCTGATATGAAACATGCAAACAGAAGAAGAGAGAAAATGTTTCCCTTTTGCACTTTGTCAAGTATAAAGTTAACTGGATAGAAGTAAGGTTATGTCTCTTTGTATTTGCATATGCATGGTATAATTTACTGGTATGTTCCTGATCACCTCTTGTTATGCATTTACAGAGATTCTTATTTTTACAGCTTGCATCCCACATGCACTGACAAAGATCCAGGAAATTTCAGTCTGTCCTTGAAAAGCAATGGATTACGGAGTCTGGGTACTAGCACTAAAGTGTAAGTCAGCAATTTTACTGTCTATGATTAGTAAGACTGCACTGTTATGAAATGTGATTGTGCTCCTGCAAACAGTCCGTGTTATCAGAAACACAATACAAAAACCAGCACTGACGAGTACTGGTACCTGGCATTATAGTTTCTGCAAAATAATTCAGTTGGAAGACGTGAATGTTAACATAACAAGAGAAGTCATTCTAGAATACTGAATATTTCAATTTACATAAGGTAAATAAGTCTATAAAAGCCAAGTAGCATACATAGGCTTAATTTCGGGTGTATATACTAATTAATCCATGCCCATCTGCAGCTCTCATTTCATCACTACAGCTGGACCTAGATGGCAAGTCTCACTGAGTGAGCTTGGGACAGTTACTACGAGACAGGGACTGGGCTGGCTCAGAAAAGTGCTCACTCAATATATTTTTACTGGCAGTCTCTGCTCACAGGGTTTTAGTGAAATCACCATGAAGCCCAGCTGCTGCTGTCCCCTGTGGACCTGCTGGCTGCCCTTGCAGAGGTGGGTCACCCCTATTTCCCAACTGTTCCCGCAGTCACTTACTCATTCAAAGGTTTTCTTACAACATAAACAGACATTATCAGTTTGAACTACATAAATAGCCATGTAATGCCAAGCAATAAAAATAACCAGTTCCATTCTCCCAATACAGATTTGGACTTCATATACCTTCTGAACTACATCAAATGTGACTTTGCTCCAAAATGAGCTGGAAGCTTAAATTTTACTTTATATTGTATGCAAAAAAAAAAACATATAAATTATCTTGTCCACATCCATCCAAGAATAATAAAATATTATAAAAATATTTTTCAAAGCCATTTTATGAATAAGGGTAAAGAAGCTCTTTCCTTTCTTACACAGATAACTCAGTAAGTTTAAATAAAAATAAATACACAAAGCACGTACCTTGCCTCCAAATAATCCTTGTGAAAACTAAATTAAAATAATCTGATGCAAAATACTGTGTAAAAAGGAACCCATTAATGTAATTTAGAATTAAATATTTTCATAGATTGAGTGATTTAACCATAACAGTCCAAGGTAATTTTAATTGCTGTTAATTCATTTAATAGCTACATTAGGATTATCATCTTCAGCAGATTTCAACATTTTTGTCAGAAAAAATGGAATTGTGCAAATAATTAAGAAAAAAAAGTAGGTTATGTATTTTACTTACAGAAAATTGTGAAATTCACCAAACAAACTAATCAATAAAAATTTGTGGTCAGTTCTGAAACACACCACAATTTGCTCCTAGATGAATCAGAATGATCTAAAAGATTGCATTTCCTTGGAACAGACACTAACATCTCAAGAGTCTCATCAATCAAGATGACAGAGGCTTTTCAGTCCATTTGGAGTTCACGATTACTACCACCAAGAAATAAAACAACCCCGTTGGTAACCAACCATCTGTATGCAGAATAGTTATGGTGCAAGACACTGGGGTCTCCTCACTAAAACACTTTGAGCACAATTCAAAAATGCACATGGTAAATCAGAATAAATAAGATGACCTGTAAGTGTGCATTTGCAAAAGCTTTTGGGTTATGTGTGTTTGGGCCAGCTTCTGTTTCTCTGGCCTGTTCTTGTGTTAGGGAAGACACAGAACAGAAAGAAATTGCAAATAAAACAACCCCTTTTTAATTCTAATCAGATAAATGCAAAAGCCAGATTCCAAGGAGAAGCTGCAATAAAATTAACAAGTAACAAACCTGTCCTCCCTCAAAACATCATTTGATAATAACATGATAGCATTTCTTACAATTTTATATATATATATAAACATTGCAATGCCAAGTTTAAAATTTCTAAGCACTGTTAAAAGGGACTCACAGCTCAAGATGCCATTTCTAAAATGGAAAGGCAGTGGTCCACCAATTTGCCATCTAACCTCTTTCCTGATGATAATTTTAGATATAAAGACCAGTAAGAATGTATAATGAAACAGTTTGTTATTAGCCAGGTCTGATAAACTCAGTAACTATATACTATTCACCTACCTTTTCTAATTCAATGTCTCCTCCTGCCACCATCAGAACTGAACCCCTGAGACAGACAGTCTTTGGCATCAGTCCTGTAAATGCTACTCAGACACTCAAGTATTGCTCAGTGAGATGGATTTTTAGTGTTCACTGTTTTGGTATATTCACATTTTCTTGATTCACACAGTCTGATCCTGTTTCTACTGAGGTTTCATTGACTTGCAGAGATGGGCAGACTGAGAATTTAGAACCAGAATTTAGGACTGTTTAGAAGATGTATTAGATGAGATTTTAATTTGCTAGTTTTCCTTCCAGAAGTTTTTGAAGTTTACCTATTCACATACAAAATACTTATACTAAGCAATGCTAAAATTTATACGGAGCTTCCCCTTCCCCTGTTCTCTGAACTCATCATGGCATCATGATTTAGCGTAATGCATAAGCACAGTGTTGCCTGGTTCAGAGACAGCTTTGTGTGAAGATGACAGCTGATGGGAGGAAGGTTTAAAGACAAAAGGGAAAAGAGAAGGGGCTATGCTGGGCTCTTATGTTTGCAACCAGCCCTTGCTGGGAACAGACTTTGGCCACAGTGCTGTCAGGTGAACCAGAAACAAAGTGGATGAGGAAGCCTGGAGTATTAGTTATGTATATCACAATACCTGGCTCTTGCTGTTAAAAATAGGAAGGAAGGAAGCCAGCCATTTGCCCTTCACTCCCTATTAGCTTGGGTTTTGCTAGAGCTAGTACCAGCTTTTCCTGGGATGATGAATTCCTCTACTACCAAGAAACTAGTTAATCTTAAAGCAGGAAAGATTCTGTCTTTCAGGAGCATTTGACCACCGCGTTCAGAGGTAAGAATCCACCATAATGGGGTACAAGTGGAAGCAGAGTGGGTCACTTTACCTGACTTCCACCATGTCTCTGTCCCAGCAGTACTAAGTACTGAAAGCAAGAAGAAAAATTATCCAAAGATGATGTTTCAGACTACCTGCACTTACACTGGAAAGCTAATTTGCTGACATCATTATGTCAACATTAAGGACACACAGGAAAACAATCTACGTGACTAAAGGACACAGTTTGACATTCTTTTTTGTAAGAATGGGAACACTTGGGGTTAGCACTCTTTATGAGGAAGTATGGTTTGGTAGCAAAAACACAGACTGTGTATAGATTCTGCTCTTGACCACGTTGCAACCAACCAGTATGACTTTGAGGAAGTCAGTGAGGATCCAATTTCTACAAAGATTTCTGCATCTCTCATCTGCATGAGCTATGATACTTTTACAAGCAAATTCAGTCAAAGTATAGACAGAAATCTTCAGCTCCAACAAAGCCAAATAACTGTGCCTTCAAGCACACCATCTCTGTAAGAAAGCAGAACATCAAACACTATGCCTCCATCACTCAGGTCTAGGCTTCTTATTTCATCTTATTGTACTTCATGGGTCGTACAAAGTGGCCTGACAACAGAATAGGCAGAGAGCTCTCTGAAGTAAGAAGTCTCTGCCCAGAGGCTGCACTAGTCTTCTCCAGGCTTTACTATCAACTTTGTCAGTAGGGGGCAAGGTCCAAGGAAAGCACGATCTGCCTAATCTTCACCTAGGGAAACATACCCTACTAGATAACGGACATAACTGCTGCTGTAAATTGTACCATGAACTGATAAATTTATGGCCATGTCCAACAGTGATATTGTGTTAAACTTATTTCAGAGCCAGGTTATATATACACTTATCTGCTAATCTCAGTAAAACGAAGACTCTGCTTACATATTTCATGGAGAAATGAAGGATTAGCCTAAGGTTTGTAAATGCTTTAAGATCCCCAAATTCTGAAAGAACGCTTAGTAGAAATACAAACTGTTATGAGTTGCCACACTATAACTTCCTTCTGCACTGGACGTTTGCAGCTATCTGATAAAAGGCTTGCCACATGCTCACTAATGGAATAATCTGATCCCTGCTGGTCCAGGGGCTGCAACATTTAACAAGTAGTACATGAGAAACACTGATTTTCCTTCAGCTGTTTTTACTTTTGAATCTCTCTGGCCTCAAACAATGTGAAAGGGTCAGGCAAACATCATGCTGCCATAAACAATGAGATAATGACTACTATAGTAACAGATTACAGTATTACTGGGTTTACATTTCTAAACAGTGTCAGAAGATAACAGACACCTCTGAAACTTCTGACCTAAACTCTGAAACACTGTTTACAGCATTATCTAGCATTTCTCAGAAAAAAGAAAAAAAAAAAAGAACACCTTAAAAGAATCACAGCGGGTTACAGTCACGTGGGTTACAAAGCAGGGTTTTACTTCCCATTTTCTGAATCAAGCAGCTTAGCACAGATAAACTATAGTCCACAAAGTTTAAGTTACTAGAAGCTGACGCTGATGCTGAAAGAAGCAACCATCCTGTCTCATCCCCAGCCACTCTGACCCTCTCTTGCACCAGCCTATATGTTCATGTGGCTAAGCAGTGCACCAGACTGAGAATCCAGGTTAAGAAAAGGCCCAAACCTATAAAATGGTTCATTTTAGCCCTCTTAGCTTAATGTACTCAAGCTATTTATGGAACTAAAGCATAAGAAATCAAACTATGCTCATCAACTGTACTTAAAAAGAAAACATAAAAGCAGACTTACTACAGATACAGGAAAAAGCCCACCTTGTAACCAATATATGAAGCTTTGTTTTGTCAATTCAGAGAGCACATACTGCAGAAGATACTGTGTTATCTGCAAGAGCTAGAGGGTATTGACTGATGGGGTTTTTAAACCACCTGGTATTAGAGTCATAACTTAGACCATCAGGATCTCACAGTTTGCTCTGCTCACTGCATGGAGAGGCAGGCACTGCCCATCAAATGCCAGACTATAACTTATACGTCATGGGAGGGATTTAGTTTACCCCGCTCTAAGCACCTATGCCTCAGCCAGTCACCTCTTCAGATACTCAACCAACATCAGCACTTTGAAGGCACAAAGCATGTCAAACAAGTGACCTACATTCAGGCAACTCCTCAGTGTGAGATGGCTCTTGCTGTAGCAGTGCTTTATTCTCTTTGTTAATGGAATCTCTGTGATGTAGATGTGGACACTTACAAATGCCAGCATTTGTCAGGTGAAACTTTGGTGTTTGTCTCTCAGGCACCTGACTTCCCCAGCATCTTCAATACGTGTTTCCTTTAGTACCTCACATATAATGTTTCAGTGAAACATGCTTTGTGGGAAAAGGAAGGAGGGGAGACATGACATGACACACCATTACCCTAAACCCGTGATTTTCACTATTACTCTATCAAAATGTTGTAACAAGTGTCAGTCATCTTTTAACGACTTATAAACAGAATACCTACTGTGACACGTTTGCCAAAGAAACCTTCATTGCACCTTTTAAGCTGTCACCCTAGTTGGTATCCATGAAAGTGGGCAGCTAACATCACTGCCTTGTACTGAGAACTGAAGAACTGTGTCCTGCATAATTCTTTGCATATTGCTCCTGAATGAAAGCATTCCTGTTAATTCTAACATTGGTCTTCACTATATTTGTTAACCTTACTAGATCATGGAGTATGTGGTTCTCTAAATGCCTGGGCGACAGTTAAGCTCTTTTTGTCCTCTTTGCTCCTAAGAAATTGCAAGAGAAGAAAGACTAGCTCATCAGAATACGAGTCTGATCTATCTCTGTGTTACTCCCAAGTAATATATTATACCACTTGGATCACGGGAGTTAAATGGATGCAACCTGGGTGTGACACAGAAGGAATTAGGCCTTTTGTCACTTGGATCCATCTCCTTTACTATAATAAACGTCACTTTGGCATGCCCTTTTTAAAAAATATGGAAAAGTTTGTATCTTAAGGATTGGAGAGACATGACAGACTCATGCAGACTGCACGCCTGGAGCTAGACATGGTGTTATTTGTATTCACCTGCAATACAGCACATGCACCAAAAGCAGCACTTTAAAGGAAGTAGAATAATCTGCTCTCCTGAATGACATTTTCAAACACCCAGTTTCAAAATTTATCCCTAATTTAAAGCACTGGTCAATTAAAAAACCAGCCCATTAATTTCTAAAAGAATTCTGTACCTTCAGTAGGTTTCTAGACTAGAGAGTGCCCTAAGCAAGAGTAGTACTTTCTGCATTACACTGCTGTTCCTACAGTATTACAAGAATGTTTGATACAATACATGGACTGCACCGATGGAAGATGCACGGAACTGCTATTTATTGTACAAGTATTTCCTGAATATCAACAAAAAGATAAATGTAGACTTCAGAAAAGGAAGAAAAAAACACCCAAAACTTACTTTCTCTGCCTGCTCTCCCGCACACTTCTAGCCAAAACAACAGTATTACTGCAACATCACTTCAAAAATATTTACATAGTGTTAGTAAGAAGGTAGTTAAGCAGTGATACTTGCACATGCCCAAACATTTGGCCAAGGCAAAAACAAATAAAATTGGCAATTATCTTTTTACTGAATTCTACTATCTATTTCAACTAGAACCATGACAAACCAGAATAAAGCTTTGTACTTTTACAGAAATGGAAAACAACAAGCTTATTTTCTAAGGAAAGGAAATAGCTAGTGGGAGGACAATAATTTTTCAATCAGTAACCAAGTGGAGCTCACCTTTGAATTTTGATTTTAGTGATCAAAAGTAGGCCCACGTAATGAAATACGGAATTTGTGCGGTGGCATGCATATCATTCCTTAATAGATGAACAGTATGAGAGTTTTAAGACACCTTTAGTATAATAGATTTTGCTTTAATCAATATTGCGTAGATAACTTGAAATAAGCACCTCATCAGGAGAAAAAGAACTGCTGAGCTATTGACATAAATGTGTAATTATTGCTAAAATCTATTGCCTTTGGGACTGGAGGAATGGAGCGTGGCATATACAATGCCAATATCTGAAAATGCCTCAAGCTGTTTGTGGATGAGACGCTAGCAGGACTGATATGCATGGCAGAAAATTTCCAGAAAGCGTGCTTAAGAACAGAGACAACACATGGATGGTAACACAGGCTAACAGGGAAGTTTAAGTATGGCTTTTGTAAGCCAAGTTCTTCGAATGATCATGCAGATATGGGTGATTTGGCTGATACAATGTACTTCCGTTTCAAAAAGCTTCTGATGAAGTTTTCTGTCAGACTTAAACTATGCTGTCAAGGAAGAACAACAAAAAAGATGTTAAGAAGTAAAAATGTCTTTTCATTGCTAACTAAGATGGAAAAAAAAGGTTGGGAATAATTGGTTGCATTCTTTTATGGTGGATAGATATTACCTGACAGTCTCACAGATGTATGTTCAATATACTCATAAATTATCTGGAAAATGGAGGAATAAAAAGGGATAGAGTTTTCTGATGATATTAAATTACAGAGGTTAATAAAAACAAAAACTGACTGCCAATTGCTGCAAAAGGACTTCAGGATGCTGAATGAGTGCAAGATAAACAGGCAGATAAAATTCAATACCACTAAATACAGTCAGACACACTTAAAAAAACAATCCAGTGTCAGGTATTCACTAGTTCCTACAAGATTCCTAAGGTTCCGTTTTTCACAGTACAAGAATTACACTCAAATTAATAATCCAGTAGCAAATTTACAAGAAATAGGTGGTTTTTCACATATTCCACAATTAGAACTTTGAAACTCATTGATACAAGACGCTTTGAATGTCAAAAGAAGAAATTAATACAAAAGACAGAACTAGTAGCAAAAAAGACCTTGGGGGCTTTTAATTACAAAATTGCAATACAGTGTTTGGCTTCAACATGTCTGCATGATAAATACCTCAAAGGAAGCTGAGATGGATTGCTATCTCTTTATCCTGTTCTTGCACTTCTATCCTGAACATCTAGCATTGGCCACTGCCAACGAAAGGATACTGGACTATGAATACCTTTGATTTAATCTAGTGCAGCCATTTTTTATGTTGTGTGATGATCATGGACACTGCTGGCACTCAAATAATTTAAAACAGAGAGACAAAACCCATCTGCATTTTGGAACCAAGACACTGACCCTAAAATAGCTTACAATTAGCTATTGAGAAAGTGAATCACAGCCTTTTGAGAAAACCTTCTGATTTTAACAGACTTGGATTGCAGACTACAGCATCACCTTGTGAAAAAGCCCAAAATAAATATTTCTATTATCAGTTAAAAATAGGGAATAAAATAAGAAATGAAGATGCAGTAGTGGCTCTGATGCCCGGAATCCAACCATGTGCAACCTCCAGACAAGAGATATTACTCTTTACAAGCACCTGCTTCTTTCCATTGACTGTGAGAAGGCAATCCAAGTGACTCGTTCAAATGTAGAAGTCTTCATTAGTGTCATCTAAAGTCAGATTAGATGAATCCCACAGCCCCACAGTCTCATTTACTCAAGACTGACTTAACTTTTATCTGTACCTGTTTTGCAAACCAAACTCCACCGTGTATTTTAATATTTGCAGAACATATTACCTCTCAGAAAAGCAAGGACAATTTTTAATGATAAACAGTAAATTTTGAGGTTACTGTAGTCAGCTAGAGAATGTTATAAATATGCTTTAGCTACTTACATCAGTTTTAGGTCGTGCTCCAGTTGACACTGGGTAAGGTGAACAGTCTTGATCCTGGTAGTCTGCTCTTCTATTTTTCCAAGATCCCTTTTCTTGATGATCTCCATAAAACCTTGTCTCCACTTGAACAGGGCACTGTAAGAGAATTTTAAAAACCCTGTAAATAAAGGCAAGTCATAAATATTTTTAATGTGAACTGCAAGATAAAAACATTGGAATTTTATCTCTTTAAAGCTTTTTTCTGTGATTTATGGTAAACATTTGGCCTTAATTCTTTTTTTCTTAAAACCACCTGCTGCATCATTTTTACATTTTGCTAAATTAGACATCCAGCTATTATGTGAAGGGGTTTCCTTAACAGCTACTATACACAACTGGAGAACTAATAAACAGTAGTACACCTTCCTAAATATCAAGAAACTGAATCACCTCTACTTCAGAGAGAGAAATGGTTTTATTCAAATTATTAAAACTATCTTTTCACTTTATTTCACATTCATTTTTCTAACTTAAACAGAGACCCAAAAAATTCTCATTTTCAAATTACAGACTCTGAACCTTCCAAATCCACTTTTCCTTGTCCCCCAAACCTGGGGAGATCTCACTTGATGGCTCCACTCACATGACACTTTTTAAATTATGTGAGTCCTAACTCTGGTCCCACAGGTACCTAGCCACACTGAATGCAATGCCTGTAGGAGACCAACTGCCCAACATTCCCCCACCTGGTTCACCTCCAAAGAGCAACCAGGTGTGTGAGCAAGGAGCAACTCATGCTGCAACCCAGCAGGATCTGTGCTGAGAACAATCGGGGAACCAGGATCATGAGTGTGCTGCACTGCAGAGCAGTTCCAGGCTGTTGGGTACAATCAATCAAAATGAGACCGTTTTCTGCTGCTCCCCTTCACAAGAGGACAAATTTGCTGCCGGTCTTTAACAGCAACTGTCTGATTCTCAGGTAGCTTATTTTTAGGGATGTAAAAGAAGGAGGCTTTGAAAAGCTGACAAAAGAATCTGTATGTGGTCCCCCCCCAAACTGGAAAATAATATACTACTGCAAAAGAATTAAGAGAATGTGTAAGTTAAAGGTAAAGTTTTGTTCAATGGAAGTCAAATCTCTAATGTAAGATGAGGTAATCAAACAGGATTTCTCTGTCACTATCCATGAATGATAAAGGACTAAAACTGAAAAATGTGATTCTCATTCTTCAGCTCTGCTGTTCTTTCTGTACTGAAACAGAGTACTAGGCATCAAATGGAAATACATTGTTTACAGCAGGAATGTTTTGTCTCTACTGTCTCATTTACAAAGTACTACCCCTTCCATATTGCTAAGAAAGACTTTTTCCATAGAAACAGTACCAGGTTTAGAGCAGCAGTACTATTAATTGCAGTTTTCCAAAGCTAGCAGTTTTGCTGTTAGTATATTCGGAAAGCTCAGTGTTTTGTATTTAAATCATGTATTTATAGTATTGGTGAGAGAATATTTCAGAAAACAGTTTGATGGCAGATAATTATTTTTAATATCTTTTCTGGATCATCCAGAGTCATCCCGCCAGCGCTAACGCCCCATACTATTGCTCTATAAAAAACTGACCAGCAGTAACTTGCAGTTTACACAGATGTAAAGACAGACCACCTCTTACTATTTGTCTAAAAGTTGTTACGTTTTAGAAAACACCTTAAATTTGTTCACCAAAATACTGCAAGACCCCCTACTCTCACCTGGTAAGTTCAATAACATTTATTCACTCAGTCTATTGTAGTTAGCAAATATTTAGTCTTCTTCCTGTAAAATTTTTGTTTGATCAACCACTATTAATAAACAGATACCTTCACAACAGGAACTTTTAAATAATAGTAAAATATCAGTTACTTCCATGAACAAACAAATAATCCTTCAGTAGAAAACCAATTGGCTCAACCTAGCTATTAAATTACATAATACATTTCTGAGACATACCATTTGCCCTAAGAAATAAATATTCTGTCATCTGTTAAAAATTGCCCACACTCTCAAGCGACCAATTTTCAGAGCAGCAGCTCCAACAAACATGTTGCTACTCATACAGGAGTCACCTACCTTGCAGACCTCAGGTCTACAAGTTGTCCTTGTATCTGTGAGCACTTCACCAAAATAATTTCAATTATAATTTCTTGCATCAGTTCCCAGTTTATATAGTCAAAATAGGATAAAAACTTATGAAGAACCCATAAGTGGTTCATCATTTTTTAGAAGCCAAATTTACACAGTTACTAGTAAACACGTCTGAGATAGATCTTCCTACACAAATCTCATTGTGAGTGACAAGAATAAAACATTTTATAAGTGTGGAACAAATTACAAGCTATTGTAAGAAATATGGACCAAATGGGATGAATTGATATAAGATAAATTACTCATGCAACTTGTATGAAAAGAAGAGCTCATTTCTTCCACTGCAACTGTGATTTTGAGATTTGCAAAATCAGTTTCTTCCCACTAAATTCACCGAGAGATTTAGGAGGATGCATTTCTCCTCTTTGACTATATAGGAACACTAAGGTCAACCAATTCTCAGGCAAATTATTCTTAAATGTTTGAATTAGGCAGATCATACCCTTGTCCTACAAATACCCTTGCAGGAGACAGCAAACGGTGTCCCATCAGTTCTACAACAGATTGTCCCTACTGTTTTCTTGCTCTGATCTTGCTGGTCTCATCAGGAAAACCTTTGTGTTAAATGACCTATCCATCTCCTGTAGTGAAATTAGCTCTTGGATGTTTAAAGGATGTTTCCAGTCTGCCACATAAGGCCACAATAAAAATGTGGCTGATTCACATGTTTGCCTGTCCACAGACAATTAAAATTAAGCAAGTCTCCTGCTTCAGAGAGGGAAGAAAACGTGGCCTGATAAAAAGCAGTGCAAAGTGCTCAAATATCGTATTAAGGATAATTTTGGCATTGATGTTAGAAGCATCCTTGAAATCTTTCTGTACTTATCCAATATGCAACTATTGGTAAGGGAAACGATTGTGCCAAGACCAGTGAAACTGGCTTGGAGGTAGTTTTATCAGCATAGTATGCATGACCAGGTTTGTAGCACTAGCACAGGCTTTTAGTGGTGGAATATTGTCCCAGAAAGAAGGCTGTGCCTGAAGTCCTGGCCTCTGTACTCAGAAGATATCTTGCCACTAGGCTTCAGTAAGAGAAGCACAAGCATCTGGGATGCTGGTGTTGGCATTCTCTATGCAACCACTTCCGATGATGCTGTTCTTAAGTATCAAAGAGCATTTGAAAACATTGCCTATTTGGATTTGTTTTTCTGCTGTCTACATGCTACCTGGCCTTCATTGAATGCAATGGATTTGAAGTCCAGTGTCCTATGGTGTTCAAGTCACCCTGGAAAAAGAATGATGCCTAACCAAACCATGGCCTTTGCCTTAGTAGAGTAGGCACAGCCATAAAATCACAGGCATCTGGATCACTGGTTACCAAAAACAGACAGCCTCACAATGGCAAGTGCTTAAACTTTGATGGCTCAGATTTTACTTTCAGGCAGAAAAGCAGACTACACTGTCACTGCATTTTGACAGAAGACATTGAGCAGAAGACGACAGAACCCTGTCCCTTAATAACGAAGTTAATGATGAAATTAATTCAGTTGGGCAGAGCTGGTTCTGACTTGCTTCCATGTACAGTAAGAAAGAAATGTTACTAACTCTCCACAGAATATGAAAATACATGCTGCAAAGTGCATCACTAAGATGCAACGTTCTGAACATCCCACCTTAAGAGACATGACCATTTACACTGTGATCCACACAGGCATTTATCTAAAGAATTTACTTATACAAAATGAAGCAGCATTGAAACAGTAGCAATGGCAAAGGCATTCAAACAAGCTCACCTTCCAGGACTTCAAGGCAGCAGTAACATTCAGAGCTGCACATCCAAATAACTCTATCTTAAGAACTCATTTTAATCATAGCCTACAGTAGAGAAAAAACACTCCTGACTTCTCACATTGTTCTATCTTCAGTTACTTCCTTTTATAAAAAACCTTGCTTATTCCAAAATTACTAAAATAATATCATTGCTCCTCAATCTCATCTGCCTTCAAAATAAAAGCTTGGGAAACTGTGTGAAATCAACTGATGACACCTGTCAACATAAAATATTCTTAACTAGAGGAATGCACCTCTAAATCAAGTATTCAGATAAAATAAACAAAAGTATTAATTCAACTCTTAATGAAGATACATAGTGTTTCTCTTGCTCTTTAAATGAATATAGCAAGTATAAATAGGCTAGCCCTGGAACTTTAAATTAACAATATTAAATCCTGAAAAACTATCAAATGCAATCATCTGGATTCAAATTCCCCTATAAAAAAGGTGTTTAATGATTTTAAGCCATACTGATGGAAAACATACAAGTTTCATCCTATGACATCTCTGGTTATTTGGCTCTAGTTGCCTAATATTAGAGATTTTGTTATTACTGAGTGAAAACTAAGTTAATTCACCCTTGAACTTGAGCTCCTCAGCCTATTCAGAAACAACCAGATCTGAAAACCATGCTTGTTGAGCATCTAGCATCTGATAGCTAAATGTATCATACGACACACACATTCTTACCAGTTGCTTGTGCCTTTTGGTAGAAGGAGTACTGGAGGGAGAAGAGCCAGCACTCAGAGCTTCTTCAATATCTAAGTTCAACTGTTCCAGTTTCTTCATAAGACATGACATAGAGTCTGGCCATTCAGATCCTTTTTCTGGTTGGGTCTAAAAGAAATCAAACATATATGAAGTCTTAAAACACTCAAGCTTTTTGTAACTTAAGACTCTCATTCTTCTTCAAGCCCTCAAGGAAAAAAACTGACCAGTTCTTTCCCTGTCCTTGAGTAACTTTTCTCCATTTAGAAAGCTTCAATTGTCACTCCATTCCTGCTGACACATATTCATAGCTCAAATTATCACACTCCACTTCTGTATATCTGAATGGCTTTCTAACACTTCATCTTGGGTGACCCACTGCCAGCTCAAGCTAAGAACAACCAAAACCAAAGTGACTTTAATGTCTCCTCCCTAAGCCACTTCTATTTCAGCATCTCTCCACTGATTCCTTGCTGTCAGTAAGAATCCAAGCATTGAAGTTCATCACGTGCACTGTATTTTATTCCTTACTATAATTCCAGACTTTGTCAAAACTTGCAGCTTTCTATTGCCCATCTGTTGGGAATACTTCATTGGTCCCAAACACATTCTGTTTTCATGGATGCACCTTCCCCTTTTATCTGAACTGCTTCGTTGTAAAATGGAAACATTAATCCATTGTAGTGTAACTGCCAAAAATACTTTTCTTATTCCTCGATTTCCTCAAAGTCTTTTCCAGTGAAAAGCATCTTTCCATGGCAGTCCTTGTGCATGCTGCTGAATCACATCTAGTTTTCCTTATTCAAATCACTTCTAATGATCCGCAAAAAAAATACAGTCACGCTGGCCTCCCTGTCATCATGGGCAGCTACTGCTCCCCAGATTAGTCTCTGTCCTGAAGCTACCTCAGTTCTTTCATCTTTATTACTTTCACAAACAATATATTGTCTTTGCACAGAAGATAATTTCATAGCAAACAATTCTAACTGACTGAGCACACAAACAGTAATGCTGCATTGCCATCCTGCCAAAACCCTAAAAGCATCACACCAACACTCCACAACACCTAGGGGAGCTATAGGAATAGTAATTATTCTTACCTGATAAATCTTTATAGTGATTTGTTTCTTCATGGGTGTTTTGCAAGTGGGACAGAGATAATTGTAAAGTTCACTATCATAGAAAAAAGCTTTACAAATTGAATTCGGGATGCTCACTCCAGTATTACACTGACATGTATTGCTACTAATGGAACTGCTCATCTTCACCACAGTAACTAAGAATAAGGCCCCAGACCATCAGACACCTGGTACCATATTACCAACAGACACATGTTCCCTTCAGAGGGGCTAGTTTTATCTTTGTAGGGTTTGTTTCAAAGCACAGAAAATTAAATATCCAATCTTTAGGTTTCCAAATCTTTATTTGGAATTTCCCAAATTTTTACCACCTCCCGAGTATTTTTTCCTGAAATGCTGTTAAAAATGCTAAGCTGTATTTCAGTTCTGTAGCTATTACGATTATTTAAACAGAGACATTGATTGCTTCCCACTGTCTTCGTAACCATTTTAAAGTAAAATACAGGATGTTCCATAGAAAGTGAGTATCAAAAGACACTCCTCATTCTGAGTGAGATGGTCATACACAGGAAATGCGCATGTTGATGTACGTCTACAACACTCATTTGTAAACAAAGTAAAGATTCTACATTTTCCTGTAGTTATGCTTCCTCATTTCAATACTAAAGAAGGCTCAAAAAAAACCCAAAAAACCAAAGGTCAAAACATGCAAACGAACCCAAACTCCAGCAACAATGAATGTTGAAAGTCTGTCAAAATCAAATATGAAGGTTCCGTTTCTCAACACGGTTAAACTGTAGTTTAAGAAAAAGGAACTGTAAGAGTATGCTTTCTTACTTATCAGCGGCAAATGATCCTGAGGCAACAATTACCCAGGGAAATGAGTAAAATGTGTTGATTTCCATGAGCTATGCAAACATTGTACTTGCCAGGTAACAAACATCAAAGCTTACATTAGAAGTTTGTATTTTTTGAGTTCAATAAGAAGGGATTTACACAAGTGCAAAAAGTCCATTTTCTGTTCCATGACAGAAAAAGGGGAGGGACGGGGACAGGGGATGACTGGAAATATGTCTCTAATCTAGCATTGTGCACAGAAAAGACAAAGATGAAAATTCATGAAGACGTTAAGAAAGGCTTCAAAATATTCCTGACACTCCAAATGCATATGTACATGCAAACATATGATACTGTGTTACAACAAAAAATACAGCTCCATGCATAGGGAAGCACACTTTGCCTTTACCTTGACAAACAGTTACCTGGGGGAACAACACTTCCAGCATTCACTAACACTCTGCAGTACATCTGTATGAGCCAAACTCCCTTATTTTTATAAATTTGTTTTGCTTTAACAGAATTCAAACCACAGTAATTTCTTAAAAATGTAAGTCCTAAGGGGTTTCCCCAAACTGTAACTTCTCCCAGCTTTCTCCATTCAGTTCTGCCTTTTTTAGTTCAGTAAGAATCTATATTGTGTCTATTAAGGAGATGAGGAAAAAGATGGGTTTTCATTATCCTTCAAGATAAAGCTAAATGAGCCTAGTTAACAAATGCCATTCACTAATTGGAAATTTGGCAACAAAAGCACCATTTGGAACAAATGCTGATCGGCTACGTATTTCAAAGGTTGCCTGAAATTCCTGCTGAACAGCAAAAACATGATGCTACTTACATTCAAAAATATACAGCCTGCACAGTAGGACTTCTAACCAGTGAATAAATTCTGCCTAATCCATTCATACAGAACACAGCTCGCCAGTGTTCAGCTCTAGTAACTAGGCTGGACACTATCACAGTGCTCAGAAGAGCTGAATATCAGTGTATCCTGCCCATTGCAACTTCAGAGGCTGCAGGGTCAGACATCTTTGGAAGCTTTTGTGTCTTGCCCTTCAGGAGGAAAAAAAAAAATTCATTCTAAATTATCTAAGAATCATGGTCTGCCTTATTCATTGCTTTTCCTCTAAAAAGGTGTACAGGGAGAACACTCTTTTGCATATACTCTCAAGGTCTTCTTTCTTTGTTGGAGCTGTAGTCACACAGCAATGCACAGGGATGCTGTTATCTTTTGAAGTACCTGAAAAGCTTACAGACAGAAGTGCACTACAAGAACACTTTCTGTATGTTACCTTGGAATACAGAATCATTTAGTTTGGAAAAGATCACCAAGTCCAGCACTTAAGATCAAGTCCAACAGTTAACCTAGCACTACAAAGTCCATGTCCCTACACACCACATCTGCAAGTCTTTTAAATACATCCAGGGGTGGTGACTCAGCCACTTCCCTGGGCAGCCTGTTCCAGTGCTTGACAAGCCTTCTGGTGAAGAAATGTTTCCTAATATCCAATCTAAACCTCCCTCAGTGCAACTTCAGGCCATTTCCTCTGAGCCATAGAAGAAAGTGTGACCAGAGAATCTCTCATCAAACACATCTTCCACGGTGAAGCACCATTGTCTAGAAAGATCATGTCATAGATTAGGCAGAGAATGACATACCGGCCTTGGAAGCGAATCCTCTGCCATCCATATAGATTTCTCAAGTCTCACAAAACAGAAGTATCATCCTCTGTGCTAAATATAAAATTAAGTGGTATGCACTTCCTTAAAACAGTTACAAATGCAATTATGCTTCAGATAGTTATTGTATATGAAGAACTAACCCAACTGTTCAATATTTACTAAGACACATTTATCAGTCAGCTAAACATAAAATTTAGTTGTTATGTTGCTACTACTACAGCAACCACAGTTTTAGAACTGCAGGCTTATGTTACTGTTACATGCACACATTCATATCCAGATTCTGTGTTCACTTAATGTAGCTGAATTAGGATCATTAACAAATTACAGAGGTAAAACAGTGTGCAAGGTTACGGTCCATCACCTGAACTATTACTTGCTCTTTCCTTAGACCGAGAAGTAAATACATTCCAGACATTCAGCTATTTATGCCTTTTGGACTGAAGCTTCTGCACCATGCTTTTCAGCCTTCAAGTGTTCTGAACTAAACTTATTCAGCAAAACAATCCCTGATAAAAGGCATATTTGTTTCAGTGTTTTGCCCATGAAGCTTATTGCAGTAGGCAAAACAGCTGCCAGCAAATCTAAATTTAAATGGAAAGAATGTGGCAGAAATTAACAAATCCATATAGAACACTAAGAGGTCAGGGTTAACCCAGCTGCCAGACCCCATCCCATACTGGAAGCAGAAAGGCTTCCAAGTGAAGGGTTATGAGAAAATTACACAACTCTAAATTTATCTGATAACTTGTGGCTTTCACTTCAGAAACCTTCAATAGGTCCAACTGTTCTAATAATTAATGTATTGTACAACTTCAAGTGATAAATTACTATCTCCAAATAAAAAAATACCAATGCTTTTTAACCCTCTTCCCTAATATTATATCGGTTTAGACAAAATTCTCTCTGATGTACAGCCTAGATCCACAAAGAATGATTTTGTGGAAGTATTTCAGAGACCAAATATCATATTTTGCTCTTGTGGCATTGATGAAGCTTCTCTGTTCTCAAAAGCAGCTCTGTGTAAAAGAAGGTCTCTCAGCCACTGGTGGCTTTGCCCACAGGGGCTGGGGGAGGAAGCCAGATCAATTCCTTACACAAAATCCTTCTGAAAAAGAAGTATTTAGAATACAAAGGACTCTTTTATTCTCAAAATAGATTTATGTGTGCCTTCTATATTGAAGATTAAATATTTCAAAGGGAATTTTCCCATATATCCCACTATAGTGTTGCTTAAATACTTACAGAGCTTTTAGATGGGTAACTAACTTGTGACATCTTTGTCCTGGAAAGCAGGTAAACTCTGCAGTTAGCACTGCTTCTGCTTTCTAAGAAAGCTTAGATGCTTTCTGCTTCTAAAAACTGTACTGCTATCCATCTGGAGCGATCAAGGGAAGTCTCTTCAATCTTTCAAGTCAGCAGGTAAAATGACACGCATAGCTAGGTTGCTGGGAAAATGAAAGCTCTTCAGGGGCATCAAATGAAATTCAGAGCAACATGGATCCCCGAAACATTCACCTAATGGTGGGCTACTAGGACATCAGCAGTTTTTCCCCTAAGAAAAGGTACAGAAATACTAATATGAAGGTGTTAAGTTAATCAGTTTTAAAGGAAATACCTTTTCCAGGATGAACCCTTTCCCCCCAAACCTATGATAATTACATTTAAATACACCTGTGTATAGAGCTTCATTTTTCCTTCCTGTCCAGTCACCCTCTCCTTTGCACTTTCCTGCCCGAGGGTGTGCTGCCCCAAGCTACTGGTATCTTCAAACAGGTTTTCAGAAGTGACACAAACCATACCTGTGAGAATCTGATGAAACCTTCTAAGTACTTCATGCTCTAAAGCAAAAATAATAATAATTAAAAAATACACACCCCACCCACCCCCACCACCGATTTTTAAAGACCCTTAAGGCTCTTGCTGGCTTTTCTCCATTTCCCCTTACTGTGCCACCATGTAACTGACTTTATCTTCCTTCACTAAGCTCAACTGTGCATTTCTATAACCTACGTGTTTGTGTTTTACTAAACCACTAGCTATATTATTGAATTATGAATACAGTACAAAATAGAAAAATATTGCAGAAATGAAACTTCAAGACATAGAATAATAATAATAAACACTTGGGGGTTTTTAATGATGAAAAGGTATGTAACATAGGAGAAAAGGGAACCCAAAGCAATGGTACCATACAGAAAATAATGTAACACAACCTCACTGCATGTATTTGACTGACCTGTTAAAGGCAAACTCGTAACAGCTCAGAAATAAGACTCTACTTTTCATAACAGCTTTTAATCTCTCAGACAGGGAATTGGTAAATTTGACCTTTAATCTGTAATCAATGCATTGATCTTGCATAGCAATAGTGTCTGTCATCTCTCTTTCAATAGTTCCTGCATGAATTTTTAAGAACTTTTGCTCTAAGTTAGGCAGGACAGGAGCTCTGGTACCAACAGTCCTCCAAATATTATTCATGGAAACACTTCTCAGCTGAAGAAACCTGAGCTAATTCCTGGGACTGAAGGCCATAAGCTGTGCCAGCATGGTGGTTCACCCAAGACAAGAGAGAGAGATTGGAAGGGGAAAAGAAAGAAATTTAGTTGAAGAAAAGATGTGGGGCAAAAAGTTTTGGAAAATAATTGCATACTACTGCAGAAGTTTTAAAGTGAAGTAGCCCAGGCAGCCTAGTACAAAAACTCTGTTGCAGGATTGCTTTGTTTCTAGTAAAAGCAACTAGATTCATATTGGACTTCTCATTTAAAGATGACAACTTAAAATGGCATGTAGTTGGTTTTAACATCAAATTTTAATTTGGGTTTGCTCCAATGATTAAATGATTTATTCTCCCAGTTCACAATGCCTACAGCAATTCTCCACCTTCTAACAAATTATGATGTCAAGCAACACCGAATTTCACAAACAGGCTGCCTGACAAGCCTGTACTGCCGACACATGCTACGGAACTGGCACCCGAATGGCCAGACAAGCTGTCTTAAGTGACATCTGCTCCTACTTCAGCATATGAATTATCCTCTTGGGTTATCCCATCTTCAGTGGCTTCAGAGTGGGTGCCAGCTCATCATTTATCTATTCTACCATCTTCCCCACCTTGTGAGGTGGAGGAAGTGAAATGCATTTCTTGTACCCCAAACACCTGCTCTATGCAGTAGTCAAGTTCCCGACACCATCCATTTGCGTTCAGTTTGGCATCATCTGCAACAGTGGTTGTATCTGCACATCACAATTAGTGCCCATGAATGTGAAAATGCCTTACACACACCAGTGAAGATGCATTTAACTACTTCTTCACCAAAAATTACTAACTTCAAAATACAGTAACTCTTACCACAACTTGGAAAATGTGACCAGTCTGTGCCTGTTTCTAGAAGGTTATCTTCCCACAGTACTTGTTGACTAAGCAATGGTGTATTTCAGATTGGGTTTCACGCCACTAAATCCACAAAAAGTTACATACTGGAATAGGTAACTTACAGATCCTTCTCCCCAGTGTGTTTAGTTGCACCTTTTGAGATTGGATAGAGCTTAATCTGTTTTCTTAAAGAAGGGTTATCTCTTCAGAAAACATTGTGGTTACAGCTATCCAGGATGTAGAAGAGCTGGACTCAGCACCATTTATGGCCTAATGCATTTTGTATCAGCTCCTCCATAAATGTAAAAATCAGCAGGGGGAAAAAAAAAAAATATTATCACTTAAATACCAAGTACAAGCGGCTGTGCAGGAAAGTTCTACAAACAAGACTTCATCCCCAGGCTACACATCTGAGTTGCTTCCATCACATGCAGTTTCTCCCTTAATTGTTCAACAAATCTTCAATTATTTTTGTACAGGCAAAGCTACAAGAGGAGAACCTGCGCCCATAAAACCTTACCATCAGAAATTCTTCTGGAAGGTAGAAAACACAGGCTAATGTCTTTTAAACAGTTGAGAGAGCTGAATCCTTCTCTTTTGGGGAAGATGAACCACTAAATTACAGAAAACAACTACAACACCTCTTTATTTTACAAAGAAAGCAGCAGCTGCCACTGCATTTTGTGGAAACCTGCATCCTCAGGATAAACATGGAGGGCTCTATGTCTGAAGTGACTCATCCCACCTATGTGCTGCCTCCCTGCCAAGGTTAGCCTCACAATAAGCATCAAGCTCTTGGTCTTAGAACAAATGGTACAATTTTCACACATGCAGGAAAAAAACCACAGGACATGTTAAATTGAGAAAGCAGCTCAGAAAATACCAAAAATCCCCTACTTTATCAATGTCTGGCTAGCCTAATAATCAGTCTCAGATAGTCAGCAGCTGATGCCTGAAGAAAGGTTGTAAGAGCTGGGCAGTAATAACCTGGTGTTTTACACAGGGTGCTTTCCTAGTTTTCAGTACCATAAACTGCAAATTGTATCACAACAGTGGCAAACCAAACAGGACTTTCACATCAAGCAACCAAATTCCGCTCATGTCCTAAATTACTCTGGATTCAATCCAAACATTAAAATTCAGGTCTGTGTGAATTTTCAGATCATAGCCAACAAAAGCATGACAAGGGCAGCTTCTCAGTTATGACATTCTCACTTAGACAAGCAAACTACAAAATGCTGCAAGGTCCACTGCTCCTTCTGAAACCTCCATCTTCCATTAAAGATGTGCATAGCCTGATGAAGCCTATTTATTTAAGAAATAAACACACTGTTCTGAATTCTTCAGTGATAATGTTTGAAGTCTTTGGTAAATAAATGGTCTAAACATTAGACCATTACAGCAAACAAATACTCTAGTCTGATCTAGGTCTTCCAAGACACAAATGCAAACCAGGTCATATTGCATCTTAATACAACAAGTGGGGAGGGGAAAAAAATTCCTGTCCAAAGAGTGAATGACTGCTACCTTGGCAGCTTTTAAATGCTAACAAGACTGAAAGCTCTAATGCTGTGCTTGCATGCTACATACAGCCATTCCTGTACTATACTAGTAAAGTAAGAAAATCTTTATGCATACTTGCTTCTTCCTCACCAGATCCTTTTCTTTTTCTATGTGGAAGTAAGAATATATTTCTCCTATAGTGCAAGAAATTCTGATGTAGATGGATATAGGGAAGATAAATACCTGTGTGGAGCCCACAGAGGCCTCCCCTAGTAGCATAACCTTGCTGGACACAAAGCATATACAGTAAACTTCACCTCTACTGGCTGTAACAAATGAAAATGAGTGTGACTGGTAGAAACCACAGCGTTCACCTGGAGATTAGTAACTCAAAAGTAACAGTGGGAGAGGCAAATGACTGTGCCTGGAGACCAGCAGTACAAAAGCAACATGAAGAAGAAAACAGTAGAAGCAAATAAAAGGGACAGTGATAGTATGGTATAACTGAAAACAATTTTGTGACCCATGTAACACTTGTGAGATCCCACACATAAACCCTATAAAGGGTAAAGCAAACTTTGGGGAAAAGCCTTCAAAAGCTCTAGAGGAAAAGCTACCGATAGGCTTATCTCAGTGTAAAGCACTGGAGCCTCAAGGGTGGAAGCACTAGTGCCTTACTCTTGCTGCTGCACCCAGAACAAAGCTGTGTGGCGTGCCTCGATTTAGAGCAGGGGAAGCACTACCCCACCCTGAGCAACGTGAGCCAACGCAGGTACTCTCCTCCACTCACCTGTCAGGGTCTAGCTGTGGGCAGCACGTAATTGTTAAGAGGTCATGAGCGTCTGCCGTCTTTCACTTGTTATTTCAACAGTTCTTTAGTACTAATTGGTAAGGCAATAATCTTGCTTAATGTAGTAGTTGAATTAAGCAAGGATTTGACTGCTTCCTTGGCATGCCACCATCCACCCACCCCTGACAACTGGCCAACTGTCACAATGCACCTTGACGAAAGTTGGTGCTCGCTGCATGAGCAAAGAGCACTAAAGGTACTGACAGCTGAGAATCAAACCCTGCAGGCCAGTGCCAGGGCTGCCCTGGCAATCTAACACAGTTCAGTCATTTTTTCTAAAAATATCAATGTTTCCTTGAAGAACGCTGGAACAGATTCAAAAAATTAAGATAGTAAAGGGTAAAGACAGAGGTCTAGTAGTATCTGGCAAATTTCTGGCAAAGTATCTGCAAAACATCTGGCAAAAAGTAAATAAAGAACCTATCTTGTGACACTAAATGCCAGAATATTTTTAAAAAGAAGCAACTCTTTGTAGAGAACTATAACACTTTAAAAAAATTTTTCTTAAAATACCAAAATTCTTATATACCTAATTTTCAGTTGTGGTAATTTTAAAAAATTCATACATACAGTGAAGAATTCCCATGAAAACTGGTTATAGAGGTTGTCTCCATGCATTACGGAACTTCAGCTATTCACTGTTTTCTGAGTAAGTCATAGCACTGCTTCGGTGTCTACATTACATACAAAAACGTAACTCACAAAAACACTATTAATAAATATGAAACTGGTGAAATGACTGCAATATAGTCATTATACTTATGACAAACTACCAAAAAAACCTGCAAATTACACTGAACAGGATAAAAAGGATACTCGTTCCAAGATTGATGAGCATTCACAGAGTTTTGTCAGATCTGACATTGCTCCCTACCCAAAAGTTCTTGCAATCTACTATTAAGAAACATTAACATTAGCAAGCCACTTAGAAATCTGAAATTAACAGAGAAAATAAACGAGTGAAAGGCACCTTCTGGTATTAAGGAGTACTTCAGGACAAAAAAAAGTTTAGCAGAAAGGAAGGTATTTTTGGTGGCTAAGAACAGGTGGTGATAGGGGAAAAAAGGATGGAACATGAATTATGAAGAGAACAACAGAAGAGCAAATAACTGAAATAACGTAAACCTTCTAAACTGTACCCTGAAGTGATTTTCGTCAAGCTAACAATAAGGCGGCGGCATTAATCCCAGGTCCAGAAACGTAACTAAGCACGATTCCAAGATCTTCCCTGCAAGTTTGACACCCAGCTACCCAGGTTTAACTACCCAGCTTCAGTATTACGCAACAACAAGTTAAATGCAATTTGCTGTGAATTTAGTATTTATTGATATATTTCAGCAGATTTAAGAAAAAATAATCCATGACTCTATTAAACACTCCTGAAACTCTTGAAACTTCTAGAGCAATAAAAATAACAAGTTATATAGCTCACATTGCTAACATTATTTCAAGAACTTACGCAATATAAAAATCCACGTATCTCTTTTTCTTAAGTAAGTGCAACTATAGTTGTTAAAACATCCCTGCATTATTTTACATTACCTCATGCTAAGTTATGTTTATCTGTTAAACTAGAATAACAAAGAACACGTATGGAATGTAACAGTTTGTGTATAATGTGTACAAGCATGCAGACCAAGTTTCCCCATGTTATACCTATGTAATTTCACAAAGTCCCTGTGGCTGTCCCAACGTAACACAGACCTGCAAGTCTTGTAATGCCTGGATATAACCACGCCAAATTAAAGGTGGTTTATTTTTAATTTATTTTTATTTAATTTACATTTATTTTATGACAGGCACACCCATAACATCACATCAGTTGGAGAAACCTAATTTTGAACCAGCAGCTCTCACAGCAGCAGAACCCCCCCGGGATGCTGGACACGAGGCACTAGCACTACCCCGCAAAAAGCACCACAATGGCTTTTTGCTCCAAAAATCATACAGCTGAGAAAGAACAAGTAAAGGTTTTCTCCACTTCAACCTAAAAAGCAACTTGGTAATATAAGGACCTCCAGATCACCAGATTCCGCCCAGATTTCTCCAGTATTTAGCCCCAAACAATTTGTCTGGTAGTAGCATATTTAAAAGAAGTTGCTTTTCCCCATCCTTCGTTTGGGGAAACAATTTGCTTCACAAAAAAACGCAAGCCAGGTTGTGCTGCCTCCACACCCTTGCGCGGAAGGGCGCCGTGCAACGCTCCCCGCGCCGTGGCTGCCCCGGGGCGCGGCGGAGGGCAGGCCGGCGGGGCCCGCCGAGCGGGCGGAGGGCAGGCCGGCGGGGCCCGCCGAGCGGGCGGAGGGCAGGCCGGCGGGGCCCGCCGAGCGGGCGGAGGGCAGGCCGGCGGGGCCCGCGCTCCCGGCGCCGCCCTTCCCCCGGCCCGGGCGGCCTCAGGGCACGTTCCGAGGCAGACACGGCCCCTCACGCTCACGGCCGCGGCTTCCTCGGCTGTTTGGCACGGGCGGGCGAGCACCCCACCCCTCAGCCGCCATGCTCGGAGCCGCCCGGCTGCGGACGGAAGGGGAGGCACAGCCCTGGCGGCGGCCGCGCAGAGGAGCTGGCGCCTCCCGGCGGAGGGGCGGCTGCCTGCCTGCCCGCCCGCCCCCCAACACTGGCGCGGCACCCAAGCGCCCCCCCGCCCCCGGCCCGCCCTTTCCAGGAGCTGGCGCGCGCTGGGGGAGGGGCTCCCGCCTCGGCCAGCGCCCCGAGCTGCGCGCGCAGCGCCGCCGGCTCCCTCGTTTCTTCCCGCCCCCCGCCTCGGCCGGAGCGCGCGCGCCGCCGTGACGTCGCCGGCGGGCGGCACCGCGGTGGGGAGGGAAGGAAGGGCGGGCGGGCGGCGGCCGCCGGCTCGCGGGGCGGCAGCGCCACCTGGCGGGCAGCACTGCGCGGCGGCGCCCGCGGCCCGAGTGCGCTCCCTAACGCCCCGGGAGGGGAGGGCGCTCCCGCCGCCGGCGGGGCAGGGCGCGCTCCTCCGAGGGTCTCCGCGGCGCCTGGGCGGCGCGGGGGCACCGGGCGGTGGTACCGGCAGCCAGCTGCCCCGGGAGGCACTGCACCGTGCCCGTTTGCCCCCTCCGCGCCCCGCCCCGGTAGCCGCTGGCCGCGGGCCGCCCTCGCAGGCTCCCTGAGGGAGAACAGCCGTGCCGCCCGCGCGGCGGCCGGCGGGGAGCGGCTCCTCCAGAGGGCGAGGCTGAGCGCCGCAGCCGCCTCCCGCCGGCCCTTCGGGAGGGGCCCCGTTGTCTCCAGAGCCGCCGGGGACCGTGGCCTGGGCGCCCCGGAGGCGGCTGCGAGGGGCCGCCGGGCTGCCCCGGGCCGTGAGGGGGCCGCCGAGCTGCCCCCGGCCCCGCTCCTTCTCCAGCAGCCGCCCCGGGCTTTGCCGTGGTATCAGAACCGTGGCAGCGGGGGCTGGCTTGGCGCCTTGGTAAAATGGCGCTTCCCTGGGGCTGCGCCTCAGTTTCCCGGTGTGAGAGCTCTCCAGCTAGGAAGGCCGGCTCCCGCCCCGCCTGCCACCGAGGCCTCGCCTGCACGGCTGAGCAGAGGCGGGCGAGGCTTAAACGAGATCTAGAGATGGCCAGGTATTCAGAAGGATGTCTGCAGCTGTGCACGCTGATGGGAAGTTGGTGCTTTTGTGTTCAAGGCTACAGTCACTGCCGTACGAGCATCGCACTTAAAAACGCCTAACTGCACGTCTAGTTACATACACACGTTTCTGGAAATAAGATCCGCACACAGTTCCTCTGCTGTACCTGACATGTCAGAATAAATCACGGTGGCTCAGTTGAGACTGAAGGTGTTCAACTTCAAAAAAATTATGTCAAATCTGAGATCTGATTAGATTGCCTTGATTTCAACAGTCCTATGAGTTAGGAACTACATGGATAATGTCAGATAGTTATAAATGTAACATTCACCCAAAGTCTCAAAGCTAGGTAACGCTGGCTGTCAGAAGCATGTGACTGAAATCAGAACTGTGTTTGAACCATTGGATTATACCGGTTTGATGGCCAGTTGATTATTTTTGTTAGTGGTGAGACAGCCTGGGCTCAGCTCTGATAATTGAACACAAAAGGAGACTTCAGACAGGAGAGAAAATTCTTCAAACTCCTAGATTTCAGCACAGCTCAGGAGAAGATTGTCTAAACTTAAGCTATTTCTGAAAGCGTTTAAGATTTGCTTATTTGGTTTGACGTATTAAAATAAGCCTGAGTGTGCAGATTTGGACAGTCTCATTTTTTATCTTTCTGGTGATGTGAAAAGCTTTTTCTTCGAAGTCCATTACATTTGGGGGCATGAAAGGGAAGGATATGGGGAGGGAGGGAGGAAGAATAGAAATCCTGGGTGCTGGAAGCCAAAGTGAGGCTGTACTCACAGCTCCTTTAATTACCAAGAGTGAAGAGTGTCAGATCCAGATTTGGAGGATCAGCCTCCTGTCTTGACATCAGTGACACTCAGGAGAAACAGGTAGAACAGCAAATCAAGGCTCTGAAGCCTGAATTTGAATCATGACACAGTACAGCTCCTAGTGCCAGGGGAACTTAATTTTCATCGTGGTCCTTTGTCATTTGGTTCAATACAAATGCTAATAAATAAAACTCCAATTTCTGTTCTTCCTTAACAAATAAACCTCAAACATATTGGACCACATCAATCAAAGTATTATTAAATACCTTTTAAAAATCAGTCATCTGAATTTTTCCTTCAGGATGGTCTTGTTTTCTAGTTTCATTTACTTTTTGTAATAGACCTTTCCTAAGTGTTCATTATCATAATTTATAGTTTTAATTAAAATGCAAAATGTATTTTTTCCTCTGAGTTTCTTCCATTATATTTTGATGGTACTTATATGTAAAGTAATTATACTTCAAGTAATTCTTTCATATATTCTACCCCCCACCCCCTTTTTTTTTTTCCTCCTTGGTGTTTTAAGAGAGCAAACTCATGCTGTTCTGTCTTGGTGTTGCTCAACTGCTGTGACATTTCCCCCACAACTTCTGAGTGTTTTAGATAGTTTCAAGCCAGTTTGAAAGATATATCTGAAAGATATATTAGAAAGAAATATCAGAGATCAAGCTAAAAAGTTTAATCAAAATTTGTGGCTGGGTAGACACAAGAGACTCAAATGACGGCCCACTATAACCTAAGGACGAGACACCAGCCCATACTGTTTCTGAGCAGCTGCCAATGAGCACATATGTGCTAACTGGCCAGGCAGAGAAACGATACCTATAGCTAAAGCCATGTTGTCTCTTGCCGGAATCATGGGGGGTTAGTGGACATTCTGGGGAAAAGGGAATTAGAGGAGACATGGGCAGGTGTGGACAAAATACTGAGAGCTGAAAACTGGAGGTAATGCAAGAATGCTGTGAGAGGACTGCAGTATGGTGGGAAAATACTGAGAGGTAGGGAATAGATTGGGGAGCAGGAGGTGCTGAAAGGGGTGAGCCAGGAGGAATTAGTTCTGCAGAATGCTGACGTGGTAATCTTAAGTCTGAAAAACACTTTGGAACACTTTGGTTCCTTAGTTTTCTGAGATAATCACCACGGAGTGATTAGGTGAATTCTGTAGAAACAGCAGGACAATAAATTTTCACATCCTACCTTGAGACACCTGATTTTATAAATGACATTTTTTCCATCATGAAGGGCACTTAGTCCCTGATCAAGGCACTGAAGAAAAATACATTGTGAGGGAGGTGATAGGTTATTCAATTCTTATTTTATGATTTTATAGGATTTGTGTCACTCATCCCACATGCAGTTATAATTTTTCATAAGGAGGAAAGGGGTTTCTCAACAGCTTCTGTTTAGGTGTCAGCTCTGCCAAGTTGCTTCTTGCAGAGCCTCAATGAATTCAGTGAACTTCATTAGAAGCCCATCTCTAGTGGCCAAGGATCAAGACAGGGAGGGAGTTAGTTCCTTTCTGAATGTCAGCCAGGGGGAAAAGTAGTGGGTTAGGAACAGTCACATTAAAGAAAACAATTATTTTGTGGGGCAAAATTGTAGGACATAAATACATCATTAAAAATCTTTTCCGGAGGAAAAAAAAATCATTAAGTGTGAAGAAGTCAACTAAAATTAGTTTAACAGACAGCATTTTTTTTTTTTAAGTTTTGAATTGGCCAAAGTTAAAAAGGAGGTGGGAGTAGGTTTTCAGTATGCTGTTGAAATCAGATATATTGCACTTGGTGACTAGATAAAACTAGCTGCAGGTATTATTTATAGTATATGTACGTTGTTCAGTTTTAATGTTTTGTATCAGCTGTTTCAAGAGGGCTTGTGAGTTGCAGCATTTCAATTGTAAGAAGCCTGTCAAAATGACATAAGGAACCTGATGATATCAACAAATAAATCTCCTTGTGTAAATTTTTGGTAGTGAGAGAGATGAGCAAAGAGGCACATTTTTCTTTTCATTGTCTAAGGTCTCTTAAATGCCCTTAATCAGATGGGATCTCCCTCTGGAGCTCTTCAAAGACATCAATGTCTTTTCCTCTGACTGTATAAGGAATAGATGTGCTTCACTTGACAGCTGCTTTATCTATAATGTGGAAACTGGTTATGTTCCCTAACACCAGATCCAGATAATATTCTGCTGCTGTCTTAACTCTGTTGAGGCAGGACTGGGAGTGCACCATCTCCACTCCCTCGTCTTCTTCCCACATCCCTAGTTTCACTGGGAGGAAGATTAAACTACGAGAGCAGCAAGCCTACTCCACCAGGCCCAGTGGATGATCAGGAATCATAGATATCTATCTAAATTAAATATAAACATCTAAATTTTAAATTAAAATTATTTGCCTGAAATACAGCGATCAAGTTTCACTCCTCCCTCCCTGAGAAAACCAGCAAAATCTTTCAACCTGAAGAACATAGTCCTAAAGTTTTGAATGGGCCACAGGCTCCACCAATGACACTTCTTGCAAGTCACCTCTATGTGTTCCTGGGGGGTTTTTTCACCACCCTTTGGTAAACTGAGATACATGTTCCTGCTACCTGCCTATGCTAAAAGGCACAGTATCAGGTGTGCTGCTATACTATGATAATCTGCTGTAGTTTATGCTTTCTTTTTCCTCTAAATGATACGAATACCCATGACAAATGCAGCATTTAAGAAGCTGAAGGAATTTGGTAGAAATTAAATGCTGAATTTAAAATCATCACCTAATGCATAAGAACAGTCATCTGTCTGTGCATGTATATGTTCCTTAATCCCTTATTGATTTATATAGTATGTACTTTGTCTTACATTTCTAATTGTTAATGCTAGTTATCAACTTTTTTTTTTTTTTCACAGTTTTAACTACATTTCTTCTTTCAGGGATCAGAAACAGACATAAATACCATGTGAGTGATAAAAACAACTTTCAGAAACTTAACTGTTCATGGTATTTGTAGCTATTAATGGTATTTGTAAACAGCTGAAGCCCTGTCTTGCTAGAATAAAAAAAAGTAATGGTGAAGTATGTGGAAATGTATTATTACTGCTTTAATACTGACATGTGTATTTTGCTCCCCTTGGACATCTTGCTTTATGAAGACTCATGGTTTTTTAATCATGAACAGAAACAGAATAGTGCTTATGGACTTTAGCATGTCAGTTTTAGCTTGGGAAAAAGATAACTGTTAAAAACCATAAAACACATTCTGTTAAACAAGTCAGTTTGATCTCAATTTTGAAGAAAAGTTCCTTTGATAAAGTAGCCTTAGGCATCATTCTTGGAGGAAAATAATAGTTTCTGTATCCCCAGAGCATGTAAACATATTGCTTATACCACATAAGTATTTTTGTATAACACAAAGTTTGGAAAATGTGGCCTAGAGCTCAAAAAATCTGTCTTCTGTAAGAGTATGGTGGTCACTAAATAGCAGCAACTACTGTTACCAGAACCTTAAGGTTCAGGCATGTTCCCTGTTCCTTGCCCCAGCTATCTTCTGCTGGGATGAGAGGGGTTGAGAGAGAAGTGATCTGTAGCAGCTACTTCTATAAAACTACAGGAGTTTTGCAAAATCTTCAAGACACAAATGTACTAAAGATGGTCTGAGGCAGGTGAAGCTGTAAGCTTGAGCCTGTCACACAGTTTCACTTACCAAGCGGAGGTTTAGCCTAACCATTATTGACTCCCGGTTCTAATATACATTTTGAGTACTTTAGCATTATTTGCACTTGCCTGACTCTTTGTGAAGTACCACAACTGAAAAGCATTTGAAAATTCTGTTTATCTATCTTTATTAAGGTATTCATTAAGCGTTCTTTATATTTAGAAAAGTAATTGTTATTAAAAAGATGAGGAAAACATTATTGTTTGGAATTACTAAGAGAATTATAAGGAAAAAAATAACCCTGCTGTGGGATGATTATCAGCAGTGATGTCTTCTATTCACAAATATATTTCAGTTCCATGTGATATGAAATATTTTAGCAAAACCCCATCAACCACAATAATCCAAATAAAAAGATCTATTGACATAACTCTGGCAAATAACTGAAACCAAACAATTCATAGCCTAATTCAAGGTGTCTAGGATTTCAGCTTGTTCCTCCAACTATGTACCTCAAACAAGGTGTAAAAAGTGTATTTTGAAATGCAAGAGGCTTAACAATAACAATAAAAAGCAAAGTCTTCCTAGCAAAATGTAGTATGATGTAGAATTGCAAGATCTGCAGGTTTAAGAGGCATATCTAGATATCCTTGCAGAAACGGCTTTATGTGCTGCATTAGCAGTCGAGCTATGTCCAGACATTCTGGGATAAAACTTGGAAGGATCATAGTTTGTATTTTAATAGTTTGTCTTAATGTAACACTTGATGAACTTAAAAAAGTGACAAGCTCTTCCAGTTGCTCTCCAATCCTGCTCACCTCTGTATAGTCCTGTTGTGCTATTGCCACCTTTTTTAAACAAAACAAGGAAAACCAAACAAACAAAAAAAAAGCCAAACCAACAAAACCTGAGGGGAAATGGGCTAGGACACACTTAGAGAGAGAATGTGCAAAAACTGATCAATATATAGTTCAGCCCTGCTGGCAGAAAACTGGGTAGACAATGTAGAAACCTAGTTGCAGCCTAGTTGCAACCCACCCAATATATGTTTAAATTTGAAAGTTAAAATGCCAAAGTGATAGCAATTTCATTTGGAATACAAGTGATGTATTTATTTTCTTTCAATTTAACTGATATTTGTCAATTAATCAAACTTTAATTATTTTTCAAAGACAGCTTAATTTTGACAACCTTCCTCTGGGGAAAATACCTTTACTTGCCAGTTAAGCTATCCAAGCTCCTTAGTAGCCCACCTAGCAAGCTGCTGGAGGCTCCTGACACATCAGACCCAGGCTAAGGAATTATTCACTGTCATGGAGAATTCTGAATCTTTGGGGAGCTTTTTTCTGAACTGGAGTAACCTGAAATTTAAAAATAATTACTCCCTTTGCAAAACTGAATGCTTTTATTTGCCACGCCACGCTGTACCTAGAGGGTTTTTTGGGGTATATACTGCTAATTTGAAATAGGATGCATAAACTAAATTTTCCTTCTTAATTTTGTCCAGTTTTCAACCTCATACTTGCTGCTCCTACACATTCATTTTAATTTGTATTGGTATTAAATGCTGTGTGTCCTGAGCTGCTTGTGTGACTACTCCTTAGCATTTGCAACCATTTGGACACAATTTCCAAATAAGAAAAGAACACCCATCAAGAAGGTCTAGTCTTTTTTTAACCTAGCTATCTGCATTCCGTTTAATGCAATTTAAACTTATCTTCTTAAGAACTTTATACAAAGTTTAGAGTTTGCTGCTTTTGTTCATGGTAAATTCTTTTATTTAAAGAAGTTTTATAAGACAGCATTGAAGTGGCAATTTTAGTTTGCTATCCGTCATTCACAGCCAAAATGCAGGCTTTGTCATGTCTGAAAAGTTTGGTTTCAAAAGCATTTTCTGAACCTGTATATTGCACTTTTGCCTTTATTTCAGAAAAAAACTGAGTTCGTCCCTGCATGTTTGAAATACTGGGGGTTTCCCACTAAGGCTTTTTAAACCTGTTTCTCTGGTTTAGCATTCCTTTTATTTTTTTCTTTCTTTTTTTTAATTCTTTTTTTTTATTTACCTCAGTGGCATTAAGTGTTCTCCAAGATAAAACCGTTAAATCCTTACAAGGCTTAGACAAAGCAAGATAGCACATTATCTGTACTATACAAAACAGAAAATGGACAGCTATCTTTATAGCCCTATGGCGTAAGAGATACATGACAGTATTGCAACTTTTATTGTTAAAAAACAAAACAGTCCGTGGAATATTTTGTGTTCCAAGGGAAATCATCTTTACTTTAATAATTTTTCGTCTCCCAAACATGATCTTTTCCCATATATCTGTATCTACAGTTATCTGTAATATCATAGTAAACTCTGATAACACAGCAGATGAAAGTACATCTTGAGGTGATCTCAGAGTCTAGATCCTTAGTTGCACTAATACCTGGTGCTCTGCTTTCTCTCAGTACAGGCACTGATCTTGGTCAGACACATTGTTAATAAAAGCAGTATGTATAATCTTTCTTCTAGTTACTGGCTTTGCGTACTTTTGGTCTTGATGTATGTATTATAGATTGAAAGACATACAAGTTGTAGTGTTATATTCTGTTTTTTCTTGGCAAGTTTAGCAGCTTTTTTGACATTTTAATTTAACTAAATCCGTCCCCAGACTAACTGCAAAGGCTTTTGTTGCCACTGTGCAAAACCATCACTACATAGTTACTGAAATTTCACCATTATACTGTTTGAATAGGAACAATAATTACTAACTGCAAAACTTACAGTAGGTTATATACCATATCATTAACTACTTCATCACAAAGATTAGATTAAGGCCAGACAATGTTTCTCTGAATCTACAGTACAAATAAGCTGTTAAATCTTTGACACTAAAACATTACCTATTCTAGACCCAATTTTTGAAGCATTGGATTGAAAGTCTAAATGCCAGAGAATTTCAGTATCCATAGAAAGCACAGAAAAAGAGAGCCCAGTAATAAAATCCAAAAGCCTAGTGAGGTTTTACTGAAGTTAATTTCTGGAAGAAAAATTTTTCAAATGCCGGTGCTGGCCTCAATGTCCTGTCCATTTTATTTCTGGAGAGCTCCAAGCTAATTCAGACGAGGTTTCCCTTTGCTGCACTGCAGAAGTCTTAGCTCTGAGATAATTCAAAGCTGGGGAAGACTTTTAGTTTGAACAAAAACTTGGATAGGTAAGAGCAGTCTATTTTAATTTTTATTACAATTTAAAATACTCCGTAGCTGGGGTGATTGTTAAGGAAAGTCTTGAGGGTGATGACATTCTCTCCTACAGAAAATGACTACTCAAGAATTTCATAAAATGAAATCTCAGATCCATCATCCTAAAATTTCTATGAAGTTCACTACATTTTTAGAAAGTTTTTTAGTTTCTCTGAATTTGTTTCAAACATGGACCTCTGTGTTCACACGGATTGCTGGTTATGTTATAGCTGGTGATGTGGCAGTACCACAATGATCATAGATCCCCAGGCACGTCAAATGGTATGATAGTCTGTGGTCCCAGGGTACTACCAAGGAAATATGTCCATTGCAATATCAAGCTAGCATTACTTTTTGGAATTTCACATAAAGAAGGACAGAGGGATCCTAGGTATATCACTAGAATCTGATCTTATTAACTGGGTGCATGTTACCTAGGAATAATTTTCAAAAGCACCTAAATGCTTTATAGGAAATGCCAAAAACTTTCAGTGGGACTTTTATGCATGTGAAGAAATCTTTAAATAGTTTTTTCTTACTCCTGCTCAAGAACGTTGCCATATTATGAAATATACTTTGCAAGGTTGTTAATTCAGTAACACTCGGTTTCCTTCTCTTTTTGGTTGGGTTTTTTTGGTGGTGTTTTTTTGTGGGTTTTTTTGGCTGTACTGAGGTTCTATTGCTGGACTTGAAAAACATACCAAATCCTCACTTATCAGCCAAACAAGCCTGAAAATGCAACCCAGCCTGGTTCCCTCACCTTTTGCGCAAGTTTCCAGTCTCACCAGTTGTTCTGTTTACTGCCTATCCCACAGTTTATCCAGAATCTCCATCTGCACCTTGAAGGAATATCTTAATTTCAGTGGTAAACAGATTAACAGATGTCTACGTGTTTCTTCTGGTTCCCCCCACCTAAGGCCCAGTCTGTAATTCTCACAGGTGCCTATTCGCGTGCTCCGACAGAGGAATGTAGTTCATCAGAGCCTTGACTTAGACAGGGCTTATTTTCTGTTGACTTTCGCTCTACTTCTGTGGAGATAGGTGAAACACTTGAATGGTCTCACATTGCACAGGTTCCAGATAGTTTCAAATATTTGTAAAGAAGAATCTTGATATACCTCTTTTATTTTATGGGTTTAGTGTGACCATAAACACATAATCTGTTTTGTTTTCTGGCAAGAGCAATAGTAATATTGCTGTTTCCTGAGGTGGCCATATGATTCTGAAGTATTCAAATACACAAGAAATAAAGGAGTCAATATCTGAAAAAATCATAACCCAAATTACATATGATAAATACTCCCCCCTTTTAGTATAGTACATCAATTGTGTGAAGTATTTATTGTCCTGAAGCTTTAAAGATAAATACAAACCACACACTAATACTAATGAACAGGCTAAAGCAGGAGCTCCCAAAATTTTCTACAGGGGGCCTCTTAATGTGTATGTGTGGGACCACGATGAGGCTGTGCAACAAAATTTGCTGGCAGCACAGTATCTTCTCAGTAGGATAGCTACAGCTAGATGGGCAGCATAAAACCTTTGTCAGACACAAATAGCAGACAGTCACACTGTGCAAACTGCTAGCCTGAAATAAAGAGCTTTCATAATATTATGCAAACTACTTAAGGGCAAAAGTTCTACACATTAACTTGAACGGCCTGAGGGTTTCAGACTGTACAATGTAACTCAATAATCTCACTTTCTGTAATTTCATATTATCTATTTCAGCACCAAACTGAAATGTACTTTATACATTTTCTGAAGGAGTTTGAAAGTCAAGATAAATTTGACTAATTATCTGATTTTCTTCATTAGTTTGTTCTGGAATTTTAATTTTTTCAGAATCTCACTATGTAGGTAATACATACCATATCCTGTACATTTCTGGAGAGTGATGGTATTCTGCACCACAAATCATTTCAAACTGCATGAAGGGTCAGCTGCAAAAAAAGCCCTCTGAATTTTTTCAGTGTTAGTCCACCCATCACATGTAGGTTTGTTTAGCAGCTTTGCTTTTGAAAAAGGACAGATTCTGTCCCCTTATATTACAACTTTTTTTCCAGGAGGATTTTGGCAAAGCCCAAGCTGTGACTGCTGAAAATAGTTTACAGGATATTTTTTTACAAAGCAAGAGTACGTATGTTTTCTCCATTCTCAACCCAGCAGCCATCAATGCTTGCTGAAGACAGTCTTGTGATTTGGAAGACAGGTATCTGTTGATGCAAGAAAGTGCATCTTTTCTGGGGGCATATACATTTTTATTTTTTAATTATCTATTAATGAACAATGAATCATGTATGTTTATTAAAACATGCAATCAGCATGTAAGTATACTGAAGAGATAAAGGACAGTAATTTTGATAGTATCTACATGTTTTCTTACATGATTCCAATATACTAATTCTCTTCAATATGACCTTTCAGCATATCCTTAAGTTACCGTTCCTGTTATAACTTTACTGTTATTTTCCAAAGTTCCCATAATTTTGAAGCAGATACAGCCATGCAGCTGATTTCCACTGAAATAAGAGGGAAATATGTACTTCTCTCTCCATTCACAATAAGTAGTACACAACAAATGCCATATCCTCATGGGAAATGGTTACATTATTAGGAATACTGAGATCAGAGAAAAATGTACTCTATACAAAATACTATTTTCATCACTAGTCCCTCAAATTTGTGAAATTAATAAAAGATTCTTTCTCTTAACTTAATAATTCAAGTCCCTAAGCCAGCATTTATCCGACATTATTATTAAAAGCTGATTGTTTTTATGTATTGACTGATAATAATGCATCATTGCTAAAGTAATCAGCCATTCTCCAACTGCTTTTCCAAGCAGGCAGAAAGCAAGCATAAATGCTAGAAACTTTGCAAAGTTCAGCTCACCGTGTCTCCATCTATCAGCTCTAGAGAATATGTATAATGTTGAAACCCAGAAAGTGCAACTCTCCCAGACACACAAAGGAAGTTAAAATGTACAAAGCTCAGTGCATCATTCCTGTCTTAGACAAGTAATTTTCCATTTTCCTCCCCTTAACTTCCTATTCTGTTCTCCCTGGGTATTGTTATTTCAGCATGTGGCTCTCCTACCTGCGTAGACATCCCATGTCTGCAGAAGATGAATGAAAAGGAGATGGTAATAAGAACCATATCAATCCTTATGAAGAAGTCATCATTCTCCTCCTCTAGTTTTGGAGTCTCAGTTTCATAGGGTAAAGAGATGAACAAACTTTAAAAGTATGGGAGGAATGGGAGAAAGAATTTGTGCTTCACTCTAATATGTTCTTTACTAGTTTTGCTCTTGTACAACTGAATTAGAGAAGAAACAATTGCCGGGCAATTTTCAGATAGCTTAAATTCCACCTAAGTTCCCATGCCTCATTAATGAAAACAGCGAAGTACATCTCGGAAAAGTGCTTCAGAGTGGCTAAGCAAGGCGCGGAGCAGGAATACAAGAGGTACAAGGATTTAGCAGAGTTTAGGCTGTCCAAACAAGGGTAAGAAGCTTACTGTGGCAGGCCCAGTTACTGATCATAGTTGTGGGCTTGACTGCTGCTCTGCTTTGATCATTTAAATTGAATGAACTCAGTCTAATGTGAATAAAGCAAAATCACTGTCAAAGACATCAAGCTTTCTGATTCCTTTCTCATTGGGTATGATTACTTGATTAAAATATTTACAAGCCACACAGAAGAATACATATCTTTTAAGGAATCATAATTAACCTCAAAGACTATGGCTTTTTGTGGATTTGTCTTCTCCTGCTTGTCTTATTTATCTTGTCTTGCTCTTTTGATGAACTTCTGGTGTTTGTGAAAAGAATGCAAACACAGGCCAGAAGCAGGCAAAATGTAGGACAGATGCTGTGGTAACTTCTGTATTACAGCTCAGCAAATCATTCCAGCCTGAATCTGAACTCTTGTGGTCTAAGCTGACACAATGATTATCAAACTTGTCACTCCATAATGACTTTATAATGAAGATAAAATTTACCTAACTGTAGTACAAAGGTGAAACAAGGAAACTAATGAAAGTAAGTGAATAATCAAGGAAAGAGAAACTGGAAGGCCAGGTCATCCACCTTCCTGCCAGTAAAGGACTGTTTTTCTCTAACCATTTCCAGAGTTCAGCTGCCTTAGCTTTAAATGTCAAAAGCGATGGAGCTCTCACAAGTCTCCTTTAGAACACTACCATTTTACTTGAAGATTTACTCACGGTGAAAGGTGATGGCACAGCTACCCCATTAACTCTACCCAGCGCTGCACACTGAGGCTGGCTCTGCTGGCACTGTACCGGCCACTCCCATGACTGCGCAACCTCCTCCAACAGACTTTGACTTTACAGTCTGAAGGCCAAATCCTGACAAAGATTTTCATTGTGAATACTACCGGAATTACCTGAATTATCTGTTTGGGACATCTTGTCTCTGTTGCTCCTAGGGAATGATATCTCACTCTTTGTTTGACCCAGCTGCACAAGGTAACATTCAATGCAAATATTAGACCATCAGCGTCGTTGTGCTTTGAACAACAAGCAGGTTTGGTTTACATCTTCCTAAACAGTATTGGAAGAGGTATGGCATGAGTATGGGTGCAGCCTGAGCCCTGGAAAAGCTTCCCAGGTTCCTGTATAAGGGCTAACAGATTTGATGCCCTGGACCTGACACACTGGACACCAGCTTACACAGCAGAGATGGCAGAGTGCAGGGGAAAACATATGAGAGAAGGTCCCTTAATGGATTCCTCCCGAATTAGGAAAGACTCTTGTTTCTTTAAGAAACAATTATTTTTTCTAGGATTCTTCTGGAAGTTACACCTATATGCAACACTTGCCAACCTTTAATCCTTCAACCTTTTCAGATATGTTTTAGAAAGAAGTGGCTGTGTTCCATCAAGCAGCAGCTCAGAGAAGAGGATTTACATGGAGACCCCTGAAGGTCCAGTGGGGAGAGATACCCAGTACATGGTCCTGGCGCAGACACTGGGAGGCTGCAGAGGGGCTGCTGGAGCACCTAGCATGTCCTGATGGTTACCTCTAAGTGGTTCCTTTCCAGTATGTGGGCTTCCTGGCTTGCCCCCCTCTCTCTGATACAACAGAGGAAGCTGTGGCAACTCACTTAGGTGCCCTAAAAAATGTCAACAGCAACAGAAACCTTTTTGGCTGTTATACTAGTTAATGTGGGCTCCCCAGAGAGATGCTTTGAAACTGTCCCAGAGAGGATTTCCAGTTCGCATGCCAAGACTATGCTTGCCTCTTTGCAGCTGCCAACAACATTAGTAGGTTTTATATACAGTCACTGAGGTGAAGGAAGACCCATGACAATTCACTTTGTCAAGGGTATGATTTCATAGGACTTCTTTTTGCCTAATATCTGTCAAAGAGTTTATATTTTTAACTTGACTGAACTGCTGCTCCTGGAAGTAACATATATTGTTTTGAGACTATGTAAGGATAAGATAAAATTACTGATGTAAAGTTGCATAGTAGCTCCTGGTTAAATATGGTTGTCAGCTGGGTCCTGCTCAGTACAGTTTAGAAGAAATGGCAATCTAAAGAAACGTTATGTTTCAGAAGCTATTCTGAATAATTTATTGCCACTGTATCCTGAGCTGGCTGCATGCACAGAGTATGTTGTTTGATATGAAGACTTGAAGTAAAACAAGCAAGGAAGAATGGCACAAGATACCACTTCAGAGTTGCTGAGAAAACCTCTGGACCGAACAGTCAGTCATAGAATCATGGAATCATTTAGGCTGGAAAAGACCCTTAAGATCATCATCAAGTCCAACAGTCAACCTAGCACTGCCACGTCTGTCACTAAACCATGTCCCTACATGCCACTCAATCCCCTCATCCAGATCATTGATAAAGAGATTAAACAGAACGGGCCCCAGCACTGAGCCCTGGGGAACACCACTTGTGACCAGCCAGCAGCTGGACATAACTCCATTCACCACCCACTCTCTGGGCTCAGCCAGCCAGCTTCTAACCCAGTGAAACAGGCCCATCCAAGCCATGAGCAGCCAGTTTCTCCAGTAGAATGCTGTGGGAAACGGTGTCAAAGGCTTTACTAAGGTCCAGGTAGACAACATCCACAGCCTTTCCCTCATCCACTAGGCGGATCACCTTGTCACAGAAGGAGATCAGGTTAGTCAAGCAGGACCTGCATATTAGAAGGACATGAGTGATGTAAAAAAGTTCCCATTCAAGACAGAAGGGACGCTTTGCAAAGAAGGTGGGCAGAGAAGACAAATCAATGAGGGTACAGAAATTCACTGGTGTGCTTAAGAAAGTGCTGTCTTAGCAATGATGTTACTTAGATCACCATCTGAAAATATGAAATAATATGAACAATATTTCAGACAAAAACCAAAAATAGGTTTGTTTTTAAATCTTCAAAATTTTGTTTCCCTATTTGAAATAAATGTTATTTTTAATATAAGAACTCTATGTGGGCATTAAAGGTACCACTGATTACAGGCTCCTGACAAGGAAAAAAAGGTCGCCAAATTTAGGTTTGATGGGAAAGCACAGGAAATATATATGGGACTTGGTCTAAGGGGGGAAACTCAGGGACCGTACTAATTCATAAATTGAACAGAAGCATCATTTATCTTGTACCATTCAGAACAGGCGGATGCTGTATGCCTTTGGGAAAAAAAAAAAAAAAAAAAAAAAAGCTTTTTTTGTTAATGGACACCATTGTATGAATTGTTTTCAGCAGTTTCTTCCACTTGTAACGGAGTTGGCAGCATACACAAGTTATATTTTTTCCATCTTCCCTCTACTTGTTTACTGTTCGGTGTACTTGGAGATTTGTCTCTGCTTATTAATTAGAATGAAACAGTAAGTTCAACAATTATCACTTAAATGTGTGTAACAACTATTTAAGAGGAGATTCAGACGTGGGTTTTGCCTAGTGGTGACTGCCTGCAAGGGCCAGTGAGCCCCAGCCTGGAGAAGGTGCGAGCCTTTCCTCCTTTCTACTCATAAAATAGGAGCTTTGCAGCCAGTACCAAGTACATTTAATTAGGAATGCCCCTGCAGGGTAGATCTTAATCAGTTTCCCTGTGAACTCTTGTAACAAGGATCTCGGTCAGAGTGCTGTGTGTGATAGTCTGTATCTGTATGGCCAAGGTGATTTGTTTGCTACGCTATTTTTAAGTCTAAGGTTTAGCATTAATGATTGCTTTTGATATTTTTACTCCATGCTGTCTTTACTTCGTTAATTCCTTTCCACTAGAAAGACGTTTTTCCACAGCCCCATTTCTAAATAATAGAAATAAGTAACTTGACAATGACATACGTTTGCTTCAACTAGAGTCATGGGAGGAGTTTTTAGTCTGAATAGTAACGCATGACTACTGCTAAAATTTAAGAGACAAGATAATCCTTTTTTTTTTTTTCATTCTTGAAGGTTGTCCTAGAATGATACATACTTATTTACATAGGGGAAAAAAAATCAAACCCAGGATTGCATCATTGCATCTGTCCAGTTTTTTAAATGTTTTGACACATTTACCGAGATTTACTAGGTAATTTCACATGCTTGTCTGGCAATTTGAAATCCATTATTTTGCACTACAAGCTCCATCCTTGAGTTTATTTTATGGCACAGACATAAAGTAAACTAAATGACAACAGCCCCTGGCCTGTCCCTTTTATCTGTGGGAATGACCTTCAGTAAAGAGAATCCAAGGGATGTTGCACATGTATTTTGATATATATTTATATTAATGGGAATGTTCCTGAGTAAATGAGGAAGCAAGAGTTGGCTTAGGGTAGAGTAACAATGCAGTTATTTAATAAACCATGTGTCACAAGAATTTTTCAGGGTCAGTATTGCATCAAAAGGTGCACTGATTTGGAACCATCTTTGGGCCTTAATTTTCTAATATGAGCTGCTGAGAAAAAATTTGTAAAAATCTGGCGTATTTCTCTGTGAGCTGATGGCTTTCCACAGTAAAGTCAGGATACGTATGAAATACAGCACAAAACTCCCACTCAGTTAAGGGCAGAATTAGTCCCCCCAAACTGGAGATAGATTAGTACTAAAGGAAAGAAGTAATTAAGTATTGTATACCATAATTGTAATGTTAAAATGAACATTATAGTCCAAATTCTACTTTCTTTCAGTTAATCAGATATCAATGAAGCAACTCTGTGTTATAAGTGCTAGAAGTAACAGGAGAACTGGAAATAGAGGAAAAAAACACATTGGGTAAAAGACTAGGGCTCTACCCTGATTTTCAAGGCATAGAGCAGATTTACACGGAAAATAATTTTTAAAAGCTGGAGGAGGAGAAGAGAGAGGAAAGAAAGGTATGCCTGACCTGCACTTGAAGATTAATTTGTGCTGCAAGGTCAGGAACGTTGGAATTTTAAGGGTTTGTTTTGCCCACTATTTGGAGTCACTTCATATTTTTGTACTAGAGCTGAACTCCGATGACAAACATGTTTAGCTCCAGGCATTTGGTTTGTCACCAGCTGGAAGCAGGGAGAAAGCTTTGCTTATTCCTTGGACTAGTGAGAACTCACTTGGAAACCTGCTGTTCTTTCACTTCCAAAACCACAGCTAATTTACTCAACCTTTTTTTTCTGGAAGTGTTATAGTTGGATGATTCTTATTACAGAGTGTTTTTCATTTTGTCCTGAATTTTCTTATGTTTTTGGACATTGGTCTGTAAAGCATCATGATGTGTACCAATAGAGATACAAAAAAATCTATTTCTTTTATTCCCTTATAGACCAGATTGTAACCTGTTCTCCATATTATTTTAATGTAATAAGAATACAGAAAACACTGTTACTTAGCAGAAGCAGTGCTGTGGGTTAGGTGGCATAGTGCTACAGTGCCACTACACTAAAAAAGGCCATTTTTCAGCACAAAGAAATATACTCTGCTCTCAGAGTAAACCTGAGTTCTATTCCTTTGGAACAGTCCACAGACTCAGGGAATATATGCTGTACGTGGTATGATATATGATATTGCAGGAGCAGGGGAGACTGAGCCAATGTTCCCATTTTAGAAAGGACAAACACAAAATCAAAGTTTGATGTTCAGGCTGATAGAAGAGCGGCCAATCTGAAGTAATATATTTGCCTAATGTAAAAATATAGTATACTTTTACTGTAGGTTTATATTCTTAATTATGTAATTCACATTAATTATCACTGTATAACAATTTGTGCAACTCCTTCTCCTCCTGTAACCAACCTTAAATTAAACCTCTTATTTAAAACACCCTTGGAACAAAAGAGTAGCCTGTATTACCTCCATCTCCATGTGTTTTTCTTCCTTGTCATGGGCCTTCAATTCCTTTTCGGAATGGTCACTGCAGTCTTCTAAATGACATATGTGTTGATATTTAGTAAGTTCGTGTTTAGCCTGCTTTCTTTGAGAAACATTCCTTCTTTGAAGACCACTGAAAAATGTCTCATACAGTGGCAGTTCTGTAAACAGATCATCATCATCATCTCTACCATCTGCTTCCTCTTCAGATGAAAAATTGTCTGCTTCCCCCGCCTCACAAATATGGAGTTTAGCATTAGCTTCATGTGATAAAAATTCGAAATCAGAAAATGTGATAGCACTTGGTTTGTGTTTTATGACTCTGATCTCATAACCCCTTTCTGGTTTCTTGTCTGAATTTTTTCCTGTAAAGACTGGCCATTCTGTGTGCAAGGGAAGGTTTGAAGGATCCTCCTTTGGCTTGTGCCTTGCAGAACAGACTAGTTCTTCACAAAGGTGCTTCATCTCAGACTGGCTGGTGGCACTGAAACAAGCTGAAGCTGTGCCAGGTTGCAAGGATGTCTCATTGTGGTCTAATGAGGATGACACAGACAGTAAACTCAAGTCAGGTTCTAGCAAAACATTCTGAAAATGAGATGGACTTGCCTGACTTTCTGTCTTTCTTTGGTATTCTTCATACTTTACTTCCTTTGGAGTCCCCAGGGACTTGGTAGATGCAAGATAAGGTGAGCCCTGTTCTTCATTGATGTTAGTTTCCATTCCAATAAGTTTCATCCATCAGAGATCAAAATTACTTCATTCTTGGTTTTCTTAAGACACGTAACTCCACATATGTAGCCAGGAAATACCTTCTTATTTTTCCAAAACCATGGTTACACAATCATTATTAATGTCTTGATTCTCATAGAAAACATCTGAATCCTCTCAGCTCCTGAAAGAAAAAAAAAATCATTAATGGTAACATTATTGCATTGAAGTGCATCAGCAAATTAATCCTGAAACATGAAATTCCGGTATAAAATTTACTTATAGGTCTCTTAAAAATATTTGATGTATGCAGCTTAAATGAATTTAAAATATGAGAACCTTGATTTGTTTACCTTAGAGACTAGGAAAGACCTGGCAACTGCAGAAATGTTTTTTAAATATTGACTTTAAGTTGATTATTGACACAATGGTTCAGGATCATTCAAGGAGATTTTAGATATATGCTTGTTACCAAAACAGGCCTCTTCACTATCTTTTTATCGTCTGTTAAATCACTGAAAACTTTTACACTGTTCATATAAAGTTACTAAAACGGCATAGGAAAGAGCAAGGAACCAAAGTAATTAAGAGAAAAGAAAGAATATTGCAATACAGGTAGAATTTTCTCTCCCAGATTCTGTGAATTCCCAGTGCAGTGCAGCACCTGTCCATTTCCAATATATTTGCAAAGCAAAAACAGGAGGCTAAAAGTAACAGGAGAGTTTCAGTACTACATCAGTTGGCAATGTCTGGTTTAAATCAGTCTTAACTTCTGTGCTTACATCGAGGCTGTGTACCTCCAACGCATGGGAAGAAGGGAGCAGCTGAAGAACTGTTCTTGCATCACTGAATAGCTTACATTCACCCATATATGTAGTTTACTTTTGGTGGCAGACTGAATATTAGAGTATTTATTGTAATGAATAAACTCTCCTGTTACTTTTAGCCTCCTGTTTTTGCTTTGCAAATATATTGTAAATGGACAGGTGCTGCACTGCACTGGGAATTCACAGAATCTGGGAGAGAAAATTCTACCTGTACTGCAATATTCTTTTTTTTCTGTTAATTACTTTGGTTCCTTGCTCTTTCCTATGCCGTTTTAGTAACTTTATATGAACAGTGTAAAAGTTTTCAGTACTCCAACTGTGAGAGAATACAGCAGAACAGAAGCTTTTAAAAATAAAAAGAGAAGCTTAAGCCTTTGATGTATGTGGCAAACCTGTTGGTGATGAGGAAGACATGTAAGAAGGCAGCACTGTGACTGTCAAAGTGGGAAACAAGCAATGTAAGGTGCTGGCATGCGTCATGCCTCTCACTGCATGTGCCATAGATGGAGCAATGCACACCAGGTAGGCATATTGTAGTGCTGGTTAGCATATGTTTTAGTGTTACAATAGAAAGAATACTGTTACATATACAGAAAATTTGGATTTATTGTATTACCTTTGCCATTTGAACTGCAGCTGTAAAAGGTGTGAGCACACAGGTACACAGTTTGGGTACACTTCCTCTCAGCTGTTGATAGCTGTTTAGAAATCAGACATTATTGTAAGCTGTCTAGCCTCCTGCTGGAGCCAGTGGAGAGAGAAAAATGCTTCCAGAAGGTAAATGCTTTCACTTATCTTGGATATCTATTTTGACATGGATGAGTCTCCCTCCTGGCATGACTGCCTTATTCAAAAACCATGGAGGATGCGCAGACAAACAAAGGCAAGAAGAGTCTCAGCCCCTATCTTTGTTATGCATTAATAATAGATTACATTGTCTACATGTGAATGAGAAACCTACTTTTGAAGCCCTTATTTTCTCAGAAGCTTCAAGTTAGCCATCTACATAGGAGTGACTTCACCTTCAGGAGCACTGAATGCTTTTGGTTCTCCCTAACATTACGTGAATTAAGTTAGCACAATGTCTCTGAAAAAGAAAACACATCCCCACATTTGTAGCGACTGATTGGAACAACTAACATCTCTCGTAGTATTTTGTACATTATGGCCACAGTGAAAAAGTCTCCTGCCATTTCGGTGAATACTGTTATCTGTGCTTCACTATGAGCCGTAACCTTTGTTTTTCAGTGCCTGACACCCAGTACCCTGCAAGAAGGCATGCTGCTAGCACATGCTCCCACCACACAAAGCCAGGTGTAAGCCAAAAAAAGATTTGCCTTTTCTAGAATACTCCCCAAAAGGCAGCGAAAGAGCTTTAGCCTGGCTGCCCACACCAGCCTGTTGCCATGAGGTGAGAGGATGGTGTGTTCACCAGCCATTGCTGCTGGTGGCTGCCCTGTACTACCTATTGGTAGTTCCAGCAGGAGCAGCAATGCTCAGGTCTCCCCCACAGACCCTCTTTCCCCACCTCACCCCTTCCTATTGTCACTTTTCCCTCTCTGGCAGAAATTTTCGATCCTTGACCTGTTCCCTGGACCCTCTTTACTTCTGGTAATGCTGCCGAGCTGGCTCAGCTGTGATGACACCTGCAGGAATACACCTCTGTGTTCATAGGAACATCTTTGCTGTAACAAACCCAAAATACAGCAAAAAATGCTCCAAGAGAAGCTACAGAAATTTCGCAGTAGGCAAGCCTGGGATAAGTGAATTACATATTTTTCATTTCCAGTATTTTAGGATGATGATGGTGCTCTAAGACTCCAAAACGTGAATTATCACCCCTGAAAAAATTTGTATTTTTCATTATCTCTGGGTATTCCTAAAATCAATACCCAGCTTCTTTTAAAATTTTGCTAAGTTCTTTCTCTCAAATGAGCTTTGGTGTTTACAGGGTGTGGTGTAAATCTGTAATTTTTACAGTTCAATTACAAAAGGCATGAAAGAGTTTTTCTGTTTATTAGATTTGCTTACTCGTTGCACTCTTATTTTTCCTCAGATGGGACTGGAACAAAGAAAATACGCAAAAGCAGGTTGGTTTTGTGGAAGTACAGCAAGAAATCTCTGAAGAGGAAGTGGTAAGAGAGAGTGTGATTTTACCCTTACTCATTCTGTGGAACATCTCTCTCTACTCAATCTAGCAGTGACTGGAAAAAAACCTCACACTTAGGCAAAATATCAAATTCCATATTTTATAAAGAGTTACACATAGACATTTATAGCTCCTAAAAATGCAGCGTTTTTGGCAAAGCTGTGGATTTGGAAATCCTGCCCATAGCAAAATGTGTAACTCAAGAGAGGTCTGAACATTCAGAGCTAAATCTATACATGACTTAAAAGGCCTGTAACACAGCCCTGCAAAATAATATAATTGTCACCACAGTTCTGAATGTATGCATTTACAAATTCCAGAAAAAAAATATTTCTAGAAAAGTCTTCAAGGCTTTATAAATAGGGAAATTATTTTCATATGCATATGTAATTCTGAATACATACTGTAGCATTAGATCTACTGGTAGGTGCTAGTGTAGGTAAAGATGTTGAATAATAAAAGTCTCTTGGGCATATATGTGTTTTTTCCAACTAAAAAGGGAAATGTAAGGCTGCCACAGCTGTCTAATCAAAACTGACCCCAAAACAGCTTAAGTAAGAGCACAAAAAAAGCAACACAGGATTTTTTTTTTCAAGCTAAAATGTTAAATGCATGTGAAACAACTTCAGCTTTTTACACACGTGAGTTTAAAACTTACAACCCACATTTTATTTATTAAGGAAAGCTCCTTACAAATCAGCAATAAATTAATACAGATTTGTGATACAGCTAGTGAAATGCTCTGGCAGGAAAATTCTCATGTGGTCTGGCACAAGCAAATGTGTATACACAGACTCAAATTTTTGTGTATCATGCGCTTTTGGCTTGATTTCCATTTGCCCAGACAACCAAAATTTGTATTAAAACTCATCGAGTTTTACATAAAGATCGCACAAAAAGTACATATTAGGCATAACCATCAAATAGGAGTATTTTACAGAGACTTTTATATTCATAGGCTCATTTCTATTTTCTTGAGTCAATAAAAGGCTAATTGTTTTCTGGGGCAAATGATTATGCTTTATTTCATTGGGTTACTACAACAACAAGTCACCTAAACTAGATTTTCAAACATTGCTTAAATTAGTGCATTTCAATACCCATTATGTATTTTCGCATTACAGAGCATGTGAATGTGTGGAATTTTCTTACTTTAAATTCGATTTGAACTTGAACTGACATAATAAACTAGCAAACCAAGTCCGGATCTTGGCTGGAACAGTACACCACTCATCTAAAATAATGAGTTTTTTACTCTTCAGCCCCTAATGCATTTGTCTCCCTTTCACAATGACTTTGCTTAGTATTTCCCATTGACTTAAACAATCTTCCCCTGAAAAATTAAGCAAACGAGCCAAGAGAATGTGAGACACATAGACTAAAAGCAAATTAGGAGATTAGGATTTTTTTTTTCCTGATGATAATTTTACCTGGTTTGCAAGGTAACCCCATATTTTTCAATTCAGTTAATTTCCATAAGCGTAACAACAGGAACCAAGTTAGTAGCCAAAAGATCCTCCAAGCGTTGGGGCAGAACAGAAAAAGAAGTGAGCAGTTTCTTAAGAAAAAGCATTTCAGCTTGCTTGCTGCACAAGAACTCTGTCAACAGAAGTATGTGTGAGAATCCCTGGGGCGAAAACAGCCTTCTGCAAGCACTGGCCAAATTATTCACAGAAAAAGACAGAAAAAAAGGAGAGAGGAAAGGAAAAAAATAAAAAGAGAGAGAGAGCATGCTTCACAGGAACACCAGGCACTTCTAAAAATATAGTGTGACCTCATTCCTCACATTATGCCAGACCTTAACATTGTGCTTTGCTTTATCACCTGGAGCACCTGGAGTCAGGTTCTCACTGCACACACAATCGAGTTTGGATGCTGTCAGGTTTTGAAAAGGTAGGCTGTGAAATGCCTTTTGATGTAGTATAAAGCCAGTATAAAGGAACACCAAAATTAGCTTTCCCTGTCAGTTGCAAATTCTAATTATTCTTTGCCTGTGTTTCTTCAAGACCTACATTTGCTGCCAAAGCTTCACAGGTCTTCCCTTTTATATATATGAATAGGATCATAGCTTGCAGACAGACTTCTACGTATGCTGCGAAGTGGAGCTGTAGTGTATGTTACTGAACATTTGGGGTTCTGAGTGCGATTATATAAATCAGTTATTTGCAAGTGTAGCGTGGAAAGGAAAAGGTTGAATTGTCACTGGAAATACGGGGTGAGAAGACTCTGAGTTATAGTTTAATTTTGGAAGCATTTTTCTCTTTTGCTTCTGATTAGAGCAAACAGCAAAAATGCAAAAGCTGTAGTACCCTTCTACTCATGTAATGGATCCTGCCTGCTAGTAACAGTAGGTTACATTTTTCACCTTGAGATATCCAGGCACGGATATTTGGCGCAGATGCTGCCAAATCTATGTCCCTCCTGACTCATTTCAGTGAGTGAGGGAGGCGGCACTTGGATGGTGATTTCTCTTACACTTCATGCACCTGATTGCCTTCACTGAAGTTATTAGTCAGCAAAGATTTTGGCATATTTATGAATAAGTCACTCAGCAAATGAAGCCACATCTTGAGGCAACCATTTTATAGGAATTACTTTATATGACAGTTTAGGGAGGCTTGTCTCAACTTCGAAGTGTTTATTATCCCAGGACAGCTGTACTACCAAGCCTGTCCTTCAGCTTTGCTGCGTATGGCCCCACCTCCGCTGTGGCAGAAGCTCATTTTACATTGCCAAGGAAAGTAAAATATCTTCTCAAATGCAATAAACTACAATGATAAAGAGACACTTTGCTAATTCAACTGTGCTTCCATTCACATTTGTCTTAGGTGCAACTGTTGGTCACAGATGTGCTGTTTGCAATTTATTTACAGCTGGACCTACTTGCAACACACAGGAGGGAAACACTCTGCTCCAGGAAGAATCATTCACACATTTTGTGCCATTAGCTGAGCCTGAGGTTGTTTAATCCAGGCAGGGTCCTAACCGAATCCTGCCAGTGTGCTTACTCAATTGTGTTTCCATCTAAACCAGCATTCGCAACAGCACTGTTACTGTCACCTTACCACCATGTGGGAACAGTGGCTTAATTGCAAATAAGGTGAGAAAATACCCTCTGTAATACAACTATTGCAGTTTCTAAGAACTTAGATCCATAGGCAATGTTTAGTTCTAGTTAGTTTACATAAAGTGGAACTTACTTTACAAATCAATCTGCTCTGTGCAGCCCAAGAATAGCGTGGTTACAATCCTGAGCAAAATCAAACAGCAGGAATGTGTGAGCACCATTAAAGCAAAGATACAGACGCTGTTCTTCACACTTGGAAAAGTCTCGTACCTCTTGCATACCTGATGACATCCTTTCAAAAGAAGGCACTGAAGAGGAGTCAGGTATGAATGGGGAACTGAGGGCCTGTGTCTTTCAGCATGTCTCTGAGAACATGGATGAAGGATCTTTAAAGAACAAGATTGTAGAATCCTAGAATGGTTCAAATTGAAAGGGACCTTAAAGATCATTGAGTTCCAATCCCCCCTGTGCCGTGGGCAGGGACACCTTCCACTAGACCAGGTTGCTCAAAGCCCCATCCAGCCTGGCCTTGAGCACTGCCAGGGATGGGGCAGCCACAGCTTCTCTGGGCAGCCTGCGCCAGTGCCTCGCCACCCTCACAGGAAAGAATTTCTTCCTGATATCTGATCTAAATCTGCCCTCTTTCAGTTTAAAGCCATTCCCCCTTGTCCTGTCACTACATGTCCTTGTAAAAAGTCGCTCTCCAGCTTTCCTGCAGGCCCCCTTTAAGTACTAGAAGGCTGCTGTGAGGTGTCCCCAGAACCTTCTCTTCTCCAGGCTGAATATACCAAACTCTCTCAGCCTGTCTTCATAGGAGAGGTGCTCCAGCCCTCTGAATGTCTTTGTGGCCCTCCTCTGGACTCATTCCAACACAGGTCCATGTCCTTCTTCTGTTGGGGGGCCCAGTGCTGAATGCAGTGCTCTGCGTGGGGTCTCACAAGAGCAGAGTAGAAAGTGAGAATCACCTCCCTCAGCCTGCTGGCCATGCTTCTTTTGATGCAGCCCAGGCTATGGTTGGCTTTCTGGGCTGCAAGCACACATTGCCATGTCGTGTTGAGCTTCTTGTCCACCAACACCCTGCAGTCCTTCTCCTCAGGGCTGCTCTCACTCCACACTCTGCCCAGCCTGCATTAGTGCTTGGGATTGCCCTGACCCAGGTGCAGGACCTTGCGCTTGGCCTTGTTGAACTTCATAAGGTTCACACGGGCCCACCGCTCAGGCCTGTCAAGGTCCCTCTGGATGGCATCCCTTCCCTCCGGTGTGTCAACTGCACCACACAGCTTGGTATCACCAGCAAACTTGCTGAGGGTGCACTCAGTCCCACTGTCCGTGTTGCCGACAAAGGTGTTTAACAGCACCGGTCCCCATACTGAGCCCCGGGGAACGCCACTTGTCACTGGTCTCCACTTGGACATCGAGCTGTTGACTGCAATGTTGATCTGGCTCTCCATCTGCCAGTAGGCTTCTTTTACCATTGTGTTCAATGTATTGCTTTTGTATTCCCTGTTCTGCCTCTTTATGAAGTGCAGCATCAAGCTCCTGATGAGATATTGGCTGGAGGTGGTTTGACTACACGCTTTTAGAAGGCAATTTTGAGTGATTTAAGATTATGCCCTGAACTACTTGAGAAATTAAACCTGATGTGAAGTTGCTGAAAATCCTAATACAGGATATAAGGGGGGTAGAAAGGGGTGTGTGCATACCTATGCATTTATCTAAAATCTGTGGTATTAAACGAAAATCTGTTTTTTTTAATATATTGCCCTAGAATACTTTGGCTTTGTTTTTATAGGAATGGTGCAACCAACATGAAACAGGAAGAGCAGCCAGTCATACACAGACACTGTTTGTAAACACAGGCCCCAAAATGAACCAACACCTAATAAATATTTTTAAAATAACACTGGATAAACCACATAGGAAAAAAAAAAAAAAGTCTGTTTCCCTTTAGGTTGAGGATCTTGGCATTGGTAAGGTCCCAACTCTTCATCTAAGCAGCCAGTCCAAACCAAAGTCAGGAAATAGCCTTTCTGCAATAAAAGACACACAGGTATGAGCTGCTTCTCTCTCCGGTGTAAATTCTACAACTGTTTCTTCAGCCTGTAAAGTGAATTCCTTTACATGTGTTCATGGGATGCTGAATGGACTGGTTGGAAATTAATCTTCATTTTGCACAAGAGGAAAGAGGCTTGAAGAACCAGTTTTCTCTTATTGGAGGATATCTAAGTTAATACAGATTGCTTGAAGGTCATATTCACATCCTTACTTTTTTTTTTAATCTCATAAAAGAGAAATTATGTAAGACAACCACTTCTTACTTTATAAGCTAGGTACATAGCAAGCAGCTTGGTTTTGGTTTGTTTTTTTTTTTATTTAGCTCTCATCTATTTAAAGTTTTATATCAGCACAAAATCGTCCTTCATAACAGTCTGCAAGTGACTTCCAAAATTGCGTGCATCCCTCTGAAAAATTTCTGCTGAATCTCTGACACCCATCAGCAGCCAAAGACACTGGACAAAAGCAGTTATTTTGGCAATTCACAGGGGCAGAGGCTGGTAGGATCTGTTTTTACTGTATAGTTTGTAATGCTTTAAAATGAAAGAAATTAAGTTCTTTGAAGTTTTTCCATTTCTGAAAAAGGAAAACATATAACTGCCTTGAGTGACTTCATGAGAAAGTATCAGTTCGTATTAATTTCACTTATCATTATCCACTGCCTTCATCTAAGGAATTGAACGCTTGCATCTACTGTGAACTACACAGCCAGTAGAAGAGATGTAAAAAGGAATCAAAGTTTCTTTATCTCTAAAGCCATATCTTAATCACATCTCATCTTCCATCTGTAAAAAATTTGTTTGATTTACTAATTGTCATGACTGAATTTACATAAAGAACATGAGACAGAGGCTTCAACAGGAGTCATGACTGAAGGTCAGCACTTGTTTTAATAGGCTGAACTCTTCTTGCTAAATCTATTTATAGAGAAGAGCTGCATTTCATTAGAAATACTGGCCCTTTTCCCCTGAATGGGGTTCTCTTAAACAAGGATAAACCAATGATCTTAACCAAAGCACTACCCCAAAAGCCCTTGATATTCCCAGAACCTATTAAATTCCCCTAACAGCTCCAACAACCTTCAGTAACTTAGTGCCCTGCTTTTGCCTCAAGCTTCCCTCACACCAGCAAGTTAAATTGCAAGTCCTGATCCTACACTTCAAAGTCGTTTTGGTGCCTTAAGTCTTGCTTCAGCTCTCCTGTCCTTGCCACCTGTGGCCATGCCCACTGCTGGGGTGAAAGCCTGGCACAGGGGGAGCGACTTCCCAGCAGTTGCGAAGACCTACTGCGCTCAGCTCATGAGGAGCCACAATAAAGATAAATCTCTGCTGCTGTTTTCTGAGCAAAGTATAAACAGAAAAATAACTCAGAGGACACTGGTGTTTGGGGTAAGGACAGGCTCAGGCCTTTGCAGAAAGTCCCAGCCTGTCTGAAACCAGCCAGCCCGGGGAGCTGGAAGCAGCCGTGCCGTGGTAACTACTGAACCCCGCACAAGGGCTGGGCTGTTTCCGATACCTAAGCCAGTTCACTGAATAACTGAAGGAAACATCGGAAAAAATTCAGTTGCTTAAACATAGGCTTCTAGTGCCCTTTGAGACATCCTAGACTACCCTATCTGGCCTTCAGCTGCCAGGCAAGAGAGGTGCAGATCTCCTCCAACTCCTTTGGCATACCTGCTGTGTGGATGTGGTAGGACAGCAGGGTATCTGTCTCAAAGGGCTCTGCTAGACACCCGCAGGTAGGCACTTGTTTAGGTAAATGAACTGTACCTTCAGTTTACCTAATAGGCTATTCAAAGAATTTAACTTCAGGCACATAACTTCGGTGACTAATTTAGGATTCTTAGGTAAGAGCCTCGACCTCTCCCTTGCCTATGTTTTTAATTCACCTGGCATAAATACTGTATTGTTGGGTTTTTTTAAATAAAAACAGTACGTATGAGTCTCCTCATTAAGCAAAGAAGCTCCTGTAGGAAGCCAAATTGATTAAAACTGCCAGCAGCTGTCTGCTGTGTAAGGACCTGTGTCTGTGCTGCAGTATGTTATTAAGGGAAGTTTCCAGGCGAAATCAGAACGTAGTCAGAAAACAAACAAGAACAAGCACTTGAGTGCCATGTGTATTAAATCAGTTTGTGGCATTTTGGCTCCCTAGGTTTGTACTCCTATCAGACTTATAAAGTTTCTGCAGTGTTTTGGCAACACACTACATTTCTCAGTTGAAATATGCTGCTTAATGCAAGACTGGTAAACAGCTTGAATAGGCAGGGCTTTGATTTATGAACTGCATCAATATGGTAATGAGGATCTTGGCTGGGCAATTAGTTTTAAATTGTATAAGCTCACACTAGCTCTTGTTATTATGACTACAAAGGTTTGTCAGAACATCTCTGAGTTCACTATTTCAGAATCCTCTGGTGTCTTTATACCTATTAGACCAGAACTGCAGCAAATTAAAGCCTCTGCTACACCTTCTGAATTTAATATTATTAAACCATTCATATGAAAATATCAGCAGTAAATAGGTGCATCCACTTAAAATGCTACTTTTCATGCCCTTTTTTTTCTTCTGTCCAAGATGGGCTTTGGACTCCAGCAACTGTCTTTATTACGCTCTCTAATTAGTGTCTGTAATGAATGCTAAAGAAATGGTGACCTGTGTAGTAAATGCCTATGACTACAAAGGCCCAGAGGGCAGACTCCTCCTCTCAAGACCTGCTGGGTGCATGAGATATAAATGGCAGCAAGGGAGCACTGTGTCAGCTGCAATGAAGATCAGTTATTTCAGAGGGAGCAAAAGTTATTTTGGAGGAACCTCCTGTGGTCCCTATCTGTATGTGCAATAAGGCCATGGCAAATCCTGCTCAATCAGTTTTGGTCAAGAAATATTTTTTGGTAAAAGAACTCTTCCCTAAAACCAACATCTTTGGTGGATGACCTAGTACATTTTTCTTTAATCTGAAAAAAAGGAAATTAATTTATGCTTAGGGATATTTACTCCTCTCAATTAATCTATTTAGTTTTTCAGAGCTTTTGGAAGTGTTCAAATATAAAGTGCTCAGATGAGTACTTCAGTATTTTCAACCTATTTGTTGCTTACCCATGTGATTTTTTTTCCCTGATATTATTAACTATTCAGTTAATTTGACAGAAACTCACAGTTCTTTTGAATTTTTTTTTTGTTGGGTTTTTTTGGTAAGGTTATGGGGCTTTTCTCTGGACCCTCCATGTTTGGTTTCTTATAGTACAAATTTATCCTGTGAGGCTTCCTCAGATTTTTTCCACCCATGACATCTTTCCTCTATGCAAAATGAAACTGTTTTGGGCATTTCCACATGACTTTGTGGAATGAAGTAACAAATGACCACCTCATCATGAAAAACTATGTAATTCACTAGCAGATGCTACTAGAAATTTTAAAGGGTCTACTACAGCTTAAGTATAGTCCACAAAGAAAGAATGAGCTGGGTATTTTTTTCCCAGAAGGAAATAAGGAGTAGAAAAAAATACCTGAAACTCTCACTTTATATCCAGACTAAAAGGTACATGAAGCAAAAGTGCAGGAAATTTATTTCTTAACTTTTTCTAGTTTTCCTTTCCTATAACAGCCATTCCTTTCCAACCTTTAATAAATAAAACCAAAAGGTGAGCAGAAATCTTAAAGAGGATGTCCATTGTCTGGCAGGATGAAGCTCACACAGAACATAAAATCAAATTAATCGGATACCCATGGAAACACAGTATTGATGCAAACACTGTTACGGAGCCCTTTAAACAATCAGAATGGTTATTTCCAGGTTCTACACAGTATGCTAGCATCCAGTGAAATGGTCAACACCCCACTCCCACTAGGCAAGGCCTCTGCAACTCTATTCAAATATATTAACCTCTGAGATAGATAGTTTTTTTCATCCTCTTTTACAAGTACAAAGTGTGTTGTGTTAAGAGAGATTTTCTTTCCTTCAGAGTGCTGCAGGTAAGTTGTTAATGCAGATATCAGAGAGGAGCAAAATTAGTCAGGTTTTTTCCCTTGAGACAAGTAAAAACCTAGTTGCCTTGACTTTTAGAAGTGCCTGAAATTCAGTTTCAGTCTTCAGTCATTAAAAATTCTAGTATGTTCATTTGTGCATATTGCACATACTTTTATAGAGACCCTGTTATGGATCAGGATGCCTGTACCATCATGGTATGAATTAAAGATCTGTCAGCAAATCAGTTTCTCGTGGGTATGAAACTCAGTCACTGTAAATCATACCAGGCTAAAGTGTTGGTGTATATATTTGCCATGCCAGATCCAGAATCTTTTTAAAAAAATGAGGAATAATCACCACACTGGTAATTTTTAGTTAAAAAACAGAAAAAGAAGTAAATATGTATATTTGACAGTTTCATTAGCTTTCTGGTCAAACAAATGATAGAACAAATTTATTGAGGATATATCAAGCTGTAGCCCTACATATAGTACCAAATTTATGCTCTATTAACTATATATATATACCTATATACTAAATATATATAGTACCAGTTTACACTCTCAGTGCCTTCCTATCCTAATGCCCCATATAGTTTAAGGCCAAAGTTTTTGATATTTTCATCACAAAATATCTTAAGAGGGCTTGATCTTCAAAAAGCCATGGGCCTCTCCTTTTGAAAAATATCAGCCACTTCTAAAGTGTGCGTCTCCCAAAGGCATGATTTGTGTAATGATAAATAATCTGATTTCAAAACATCACACTCTATTTGGCTGGTTTTTAAGACGTGTTTTACTCCCCACTGTTCTTAAAAGAAGCTTAAAAGTTGTAAGAGAGACTGTAACTAATACAGCCTTGGCTCCCTGAGCCAAAGCGATGACAGGGCGAAGAGTTGTATAAAATACAGACTTCCCTGTACACCTCAGCCAGGCATCAACTGCAAACCACCCATGCCAGGAAGAGTGGCCACGACAAGAAATGCGCAACGTCACTGCCTCCGGCCACGCACACCAGGGCGCTTAATGCTGACAGGTTTCTCGCTGCCACCTCTTTCTTTAACCTGCAGTAAAATGAACATTGTGCTCATCGGTAGTGGGGAAATGTGGAATCAGTCTTGTTCGTCTTTCATCACCACAAGTTGTGTGAACGTGTGGCAGTGTGCATGTGTCCTGCAGCCACAAAGGCACTGTGTATTATTAGCCATAGGGCTGTGTTGCTTTAGCCAAGCCCTGCTTTGCAAGGTGATGCCCCAAAGTGGTGAAAAACAGAGTTACTGTTGGACTTTCTTCAGAAAAATATATAGCTCTGTGTAGGAAACAAAACAAAGGACGTGCAGCAAGTGAGAAATCAGCTGTGCCACTCCTGAAAAAAGTATATCCTCAGAGCTTCAACAAGCCCTGGAACAACCGTGCTCTGAGTTCAGGAAATAGGCTGGATGATAATCAATAAATGGGCAAATAAGGCTTTGTATTTATATAAAATTCATGTTGCTCCAGCAGATGAAAACCAACTACCTTGGTCAGGGTCAGATTGTGTACAAATACACAGGGAATTATAACACCTCCCTTAAATGACTTATATTCAGAACTTAACATACGTATTAGACTCTTTTTCTCTACTGCATTTTAACCTATTATTTTTATGTTCTAAACCCCTAAATTCCCGTACACTAACGGAATATTGGCACATATGCAAATACTCACGCAAAGACTCTGCTTATTAGAGAGTCTGGGATGTACTCCGCATGTGTTTTTTATAATACACTGCTGTCCTCATCCCGTTAAATCATGCGGAGGGCTGTCATGATTTTAGATTCCTAGGAGTCCCCATTGCAGTGAGAGATTGACAAGTATGAGACCAAGAGCTGCCTACACACCTCCTTGTTCCCATTGAAAACTTGTATTACAATATAGTTTTTAATTTCACAGTGCTATGGTTTTGTAGCCTCTGGTTTCCTGCTTCACCCTGCACATCAGAAAGGCGACCGAGGAGGTGTCAGTATAGGAAGGGCAATGGTAAAACAAGGCATGCTGATTTCTGCATGCCATGATAATTACTGCTGGTTTAGAATGCTTCGGTGTGAGTTATTTACATGTATTTGTGTAATTATCAAAAAGGCTAAGTTTCCCTTTAATTTTAATACAGTACCTACCTGGCAGCATCACATTTCCAGTGAATTCTTGACATAGATATCCTTCAGTTAAGTAAAGAAATGTTACCTTACATAAACAATTCCAAAGATATTTGAAAGTATCCTAAATAAACACCACACCAGTGAGGGTACAGGCAAATAGAAGGTTTTTACAAGCTTCTGCCTGAGATATTACTGAGTTTCCTTTTCTCAGAGCAAGATGTGGAGTGCCAGTGAGTTAACCTGCTATGGGTTTACTGCTACAAGGCCCCCTCACCACCCTCTATTTCCCTCTACAATGTAGATATATGGGAGAACAGCAATGTCCACCATTCATTTGTACCAACCAACCTCCAGGCTGAAGACAGTGTCAGTATTCGGTGTGCCCAAAATAGCTCTCAGTTATGAACCTCAACCTATGCAAGTAAGATAAAATGTTGACCTACTAACTTCCAGGATTTGCTTTGGCAGAGGTTTTATGTGGTAGCGTCAGTCAAATACTGCATATGGATGGAAGCAATACTTCAGAGACAGTTTAAATGCTGCTGTAGAAATGCCCACCTCACTGTGAAAGTTGTATTTTAAGGGGTAACTAGTATTAGAAAGACAACTAGGAAGATTCCCTCAAATGCGTACTCCATTCATAGATGGCAGCGGCAACTTGTTACATACTGCTCTGTCCAAATGCTCTATCAAACACCATCTTATCTCAAATTAACATGTGGGGCAAATTTTCTGTTTACTCTGATAAGTACTTGATCAGGTAATTAAAGAAATAAAATTATGCCAATTTCAAGATTTTCTGATTCTTCAAGAAAACGTTATAGCCTTATTTCATGCAGCATCTTAAGTATGGGGTGTGCTCCATTATGGCATATTTGAGGAGTTAATGCTAAACAGAGGTAAGACGAATATAAGGAGTCACATATTTGTATGCCTGTTGTTACAAATTCAGCAACGCTGTGAGTACCTCTTACTCTGTAACAGCTAGTATGACACAGGATTTTCTAAACATAAGGTACTTCTACATTTAACCAGGAACAGTGGCTGAGGCTGAATTAAGTGCATGCAATTTTTTTTTCCTCTCTCAAAAGATATGTGGCAAGTGACTCCCCACAGAAGTGCAGAGGAGCTTAGAAATCCCTTGCAGGAGCACCTGATGGACAGAAGTTCTCTGGCCTGGGGAACTGGCTGGGATAGCAGAGATAAACTGACCACTAGTGATGCAGAGAGAAATGGCAAACACCTTCAGAAGCTGAACTATGGGTGAAAAATGAGTCATTGTATACTAGGTATACCGTAAAACTGAGTGTTCCTTGGAGTTAAAATGACTGGAGATTTTCCAATATGCTGTTTTTGAAGCCTCCTCTTTGGCTCCTATATATCTCCCTTGATATTCTTCATTTTCTCACCCTGGCTAAAAAGCTTTCAAATTGAAAACATTGCCTCTAGAAATTCAGCAAATCTTAAAAGTATTGATCTTGCACAGTAAGTTCAGATAGCTTGCTACACTGAAATGAACATCTGGCTTTAGAGCCTAATTTATGCTGTCATTTCTTCTGAAATTTGCTAAACATTAGCTTTCCCTCTCTGGCAGTGTTGTTTTTCTACAAGCTAGAGTACTGTAGACATTACAAGCAGGCATGGAGGATACTGGAAGGGACTGAGATCTATAAACATTACTGGGCTGAAGATATCACAACTTAGTATCCTAACATAGTTGAAGTGGGAATTGCAACTGGCTTCCTACTATCAAAGTAATTTCACATTTTGAGAAGAAAAAAGTGACTTTTAAAGGGATTGCTGGGGGGGGGGGGGGAGAGAGAGAATAAATATAGCGATTATTCAGTAACCCCTCTGTCAACTTAACAAAAACTTATGTTTCATAGGCTAGTAGAAGATACTGATTTGTATACCTTTTCTAGCAGTCCTTCCCAGACTCTGGAAATTTTTTCTGCATGATCATCATTATTAAGCTATCTTCTTCCCCACCTCTGCCTAACAGTTAGCAATAATGATCTTTGCTTAAGGGAAGGTTAAAGGCCTTGAGCTTTTGGAGAACGGCAATGCTAACAGGGCAGAAATGGTTATGGCCATAAGAGATGTAACCAGATGTCTGTCTGCTACAGGGGTATGATAAATCACGGAGTCAGAATAAAAGAGATAGGTTGAAACACAAAAACAGCTAATTGCAAGCTCTTCCCAAAGTCACCCCCAATAAATCTAGTTGTTCAGATCCATCTGCCCAAGCTTGTCCTCTGCCAAAGGCTTCTCTGCCAGTCCTTAGCACCCCATTACCACTTAATTCCCCCTTCATGTTCCCTGCAACACCCATTTGTCCTACCTGTGCCAAACACGTTTGCACTCCTGATGGATTCTCTGCAGCGAATGATACCTCGCAAGCAGGCACAGGACTGTTCCTTGTAGCCTCGGTTGGGCAGGCGAGAGGGAGCTGATGGTTCTACCCCAGTGCAGGGTCCATGACCTCCCAAGCAGCTGTGGAAGCACCTCTCCCAGGGCAGCCTGCCGGCAGGGAGGAGGCAGCCCAGGCAGCTCTGCCGGCTGACCAGCCAAGCTGACGCTGGTGGTGCCTGGAGCGTGCATTTGTAAGGCTGTTGTACGTGAACAACGCATCTGGTGTTAGGCCTTTCGTGTCTCTATCCTGACTTGTGAAGTGAGGGTAAAGATTAAAGGAAAGGAACTGAGGAGCAGAATTGTGCAGGACTTCCAGAGAGGGATTTGGGGAGGGACCACATGGTCCGAAATGAAGGCTCACTTTCCCAGACAGCTGAAAATGCTTTAGACTTAGGGTGAAGGTTGGTATTTTTGATCTGTATGTTTCTTTTGAGTGATCTGACACCTTACTGGCGCACTGGGCAGAGAATGGGTGAGCTCATACTCTGTAGTTACAAGTGGAACCGTAGTTCAGCCCATCTTAGAAAGACACTGAGTCTCAGGGTCACAAATAAACTGCAAAAAATAAGTAAGTGGGAGCAAGGAGCATGCATGGCCTGAGAGCCTTCCTTTTCCATGGAGGTTCCTCTTGCAACAGGCCAAAGATCCCACTACAATGTTACTCACTAGCTTTTGCCCCGTAGACATCACCTCCCTTTCAGCAGTGTTAGGCGGCATAACTGCGCCAGCCAGACTGCTGTGCAGACTGCTGATACTTTTTCCCTGAAAAAGTACGAGTGTTTCAGATTGAGGGTATAGAAGGCAAATGTTCCAGCTCCTGGGCAATCAATGAGAAGCCTCTTCTGCTGCTGCCATTAGAGCATCATCTCTTCTTGGTTAATAGATCCATCTACCATAAATGCCATTAAGCAGAAAATCTGCTCCCAGGAAAGAGTCCTGCTTTACAGCCTGGGGCACTAAGCATAGGTCAGTGTGGGTCTTGACATGGGATGGGGGCAGGAGGGTGTTCAACACCCCAAAATCCCACACTTTTACAGGACTGCAAGTGGGCGAAAGTGCCCATTGCTGTTGGCCCCAAGTCTTTTTGCTACCCAGGTGTGAGTTTCCATACCAGGCAAGCCAGTAGGTCTGTTTTTAGACGTAAACCACAGTGAAAGCCAATGTATAGGCAGCACTGGTAAACCTGGGGGTCAAAAGTGAGCACATGTAGAAGCAGAGTTCATCATCACTTAAAGCACTGAAAGCAAAAATTCAGAAATTAAGAAGCTATGATGCAAAGATGACTCAAAAGCAGCGCTTTGCATTTAGCTGGCATGCATAGGGACCTTCCTTATTAAAGTGAGCTAAAAATTTGTCAGTGCCAGAGGGCTGTTACAACAGAAGAGCTGCTTTAGCCCCAAATGGTGTTTTCTGACAATGGTCTGCTCTCTGATAAGGGAACACCAAAGCTGACTCAGAGAACTCTGAGCTGGGACTCTGCCCAGAGGAATAATATGAATCATCTAAACCACTCTTACAGCTCCCTCTGTCAATTTACTAAAAGCATCATATCTGCAGTTGGATCTGTGGTTTAGAAAATGTGGCCTAAGGCAGGATCTTTTTTTGCCGCTATGTCAATACCTTAAAAGATCCAGAATGTGTTTAATAGTACGTTGATGGGATTAAAAAATATCACTAGAATTCTCAAAATACAATTCTTGCTTTCTCTGGATAACATCTTACAGAAACACATGCTTCAAAAAACATTATTTTAAAATGATAAAATCTCTGCTTCTTCACTGCCTCTTTCTGTCACTCCTCCTTTCACTCAAAGGAGTTATGCCAGTATAAAAAAATGTTATTTATATCGTGGTAGAGCCAGGGCAAATATAAATAATCAGTTCTTTACTGTGTGCAGTGCAGTAAATTTATGGGAATGAGTCCCTGCTCAAGGAACTCACAGCCCATACCTCTGAACATGACACAACACAAACAACTGTGGAAAGCACAAACAACTGTAACAAAGGTGGATCATGATGAGCGTAAGTAAACACAAATATTGACCAGCGAGCCCCTAGAGGCTCATGAAGCTGGTTGAAGGCTGTAGAAATACTGATGCATCACAGAATACTAATTTTACAGTCACATCAGGGATAATTTTAAAAAATCATTAAAAAGCATTTTGAAAAAGCATAAAAGCATTACTGAGTTGTGCCTCAGTACTAAAAAGGCATTGGGATGCTGTGGGGGTTTTGCCCACCCTAAATTCCAGTGGAATCAAGAAACAAAGAATCATTAAATAACATAGGTGAAAACATTTCCAGTGATCTTGTTAGAAGACCACTTGGCTAGTTGCTGGCCTTATGCTTTCTTTATACGTTTGACTCAGAAGAGATTTGAATAGTTTTACTCATCCAAACTACTTCAGCCATCTAAAATAAGTATTTTAAAGTGTTGATAGGTCAATGCAATCCCACAGTTTTCTATTGTGTGTTTAGTATCATTCTTTCATCTAAGTGGATTTTCAGTCTATTTTGAATATTAATCAACCATTTATTCTCAGCCAGAAATTAATTAAACCTCATTCATTCAAATGACAATAATTCCAGCTATTCAAGGCCATTTTCCATGTTTGTGCCTGTCTTTCAAGACTCCATACAGTACTAAAATAATAAATACTCCATCACAATTATGGGGGAAAGACTGTGTAGGAAACAAGAGGAGATGTATGTAATTTTTAGAATATTTTGAACCTTACAACTTCTGGAATTAAAGTTTACATCAAATTTAAAGACAAAAGCCTGTGCATTTTACACTTCATCTTGAGTAATGTGTTACTAGAAACAGGACTGATTTTTACCCTCAGAGCATTTTGTGAAGTAATTCTCAATCTGTCACCATGTTAATTCTTAAAAAAAAAAATCCTGGAAAACTGCTCTCCAGGGAGATGCAGCTTGTTTTGGCAAAGTAAGTCCTCAACAGAATTCTTTTGCTAGCATAAGATAAAACAATTTCCTGAGTGAAATAAGTTGTATGGGCAAGGGGAGCTGTTTGCTATAATAACTGAATCTAGAATTTCTTCCATGAGAAACCTCTTGGTCAGAGATATGATTCTTCATTAGTTACTCTGCTCTTATTTAATGTAATTATTTAAGATAGTTCTTCAGATGATACCACACCAAAGAGCTACAACAACAACAACAACAAAGGATTAAACCCAGTTGGTGGTTTGCTCTGAATGACTGGCTGAATAGAGCAAAATAGATTGCTGGGGTGTGTCTTCTGCTGAGGCTCACGCAGTCTTGGTTTGGTATGTTTATGGCTGTGCCATCTAGCTGTATTTTGTTAAAGTTGATTAATATAACTAGATCTTATAGATACATCATCTAATAAAGCAATCCATAGGAATACTCTGAACTTTTTGTAAGAAATGTTATTGCTGCATTATTCATTTTATTGACTAGTGCACTCAGGGAATTAATCAATCTGAGCTGAAAAATAAATAAGAAGTCTTTGTTTTTTTAGTATAGCTAGCAGACTCAGCTGAGGGAAGATGTGAGGATATGGGATGGAAGCAAAACTAGAGCTCCTCAAAAGCATTTTATTTTAAAAATGGTTCTTTTCATTAAACTGTGAGCAAAATTATTTCCCACCCGAGAAACAAACCAAATCAAACCAACCAACTATTCTGAAGTAGGAAAAAATTAGAACTGTTAAAAGTAAGTTTATGTTTGGTGCCACTACTCTGACATGTTGTAGTATGACAATATAATAGGTCAAATACTCTAGTTCTATTTTTTCAGTTAATTTAGGGAACAATTTTACTAGCATTAATAAAATGCCCTTTCTGAAATAACAGAAAATAATTTTAAAAGATTGAAAAATAGTTTTTAATATTAATTCCTTCAGGAATCCCTGTTTTGATGTTTCCATCCTAATCTGCAGTAAAATATATTTTAAAATGCTAAAATTTCTTGCAAGATATGAATAATAATTTCTGCCATGCATGTCTAAACCCTAGAGAAGATAGTGTCTGCTCTAGAAAATTAACATAAATTGTCAAAATTGATAAAGAAGGATTATTAACCTCATTTTAATGATTCTTATATCTGTCACAGGCACTGGTCTAAAGATAAAGAGATGAAAAAAAAAATGAAGCTAGTAGAAGATAGTCTCGGTTTTACTTACTGAAGCTACCTTGGGATACAAATGGCAAGGAAAGCCCTGGAGAACGCAAAACTCTGAGTTTGGGTGGCTACAATTATGGCAACTGGGATAAATCTTTCATAAAGTTGCAACCATAACTTATTGCCTGACTAGGAGCAACAGGAGCCTGGAGCCTGACCAGTCACCCAAGACTTACTCCATAATCTAAGTTTAGGAACAGGGCCCCTTAGGCTCGGTCCATGTGACCAGTTTTTAATGTCTACCTTATAAATAAGCTGCATGTTAGAAGAGTCGATCTCTCCAGGGACAGCAGAAGGAACGTAGGATTAGCACTACAGAGAGGTTATCTTTGCTGCCCAGATGAATCTCACAAGGACTATCCAGTCCAAAACTATATGTTTCACCAGGAGAGACCAAAACAAATCCTCTGGGAGCAGTTGGTTTAGCATGGAGTATCTCCATGGCTAGAGGGGACCAGAACAGGGCTCTGACATGCTTTGGGAAGCAATCAAAGTGTCAGTACTTCAGCAGGGACCTTTGAAGGACATAGCAGTTCTATGCATGCGCCATCCACAGTTAATCTACAGATGCTATAGACTTGGGATTAGTCTGTCATACTTGTTAATAGGATGTTTACCATTAAAAAAAAATGCAGAGAGTACAGAGAGATACTGGAAGAAAGAACTGCTACCTTACTCGTTACTTCCTTGCACTTCTGGTGGAGTAAATAAATCCACTCTGAACACTGTTTAGGAAACTTGCAGCATGAATGTAGACCGCCTAAACCCAATAACTTGCTTATTGCTGCCCCATAGATCCAATTTAAACCTCACATTAACCTTTTCTTTGACTAGCTTTTTCATTAGTAGATGTTTAAGTGTTTGGAAATGGGTGAAAACAAAGCTACTCAGCTTGCAAAGGGGCAGACCAGTGTCCCAGTTGCCTCCATGTGTCACGACATTTTTCAGAGTTGGAGGCACCAGCTGAAACTGGGACATTTCCTGCACAAACTGATTAAAAAACTTGAAACAATTGCAAATCAGTGGGGAGATGCCGTTGTTTTTTTAAAGGGAGCCTAAGTTCATGCTTTACATGCTGTACTCAGCTTAGTTCAGATTAGATCTTTTATTTTCCCTCTACTACGTAAACATGAAAAGAGTGAATGAGGTGGAATGCCCATTTATGCCAGTATCATATTACTATTTTCGATGTCACAGAAACCTTACTATTCACCTGCCAGAAGTTCATCGGGATTGTGCAGTATTTGCTGTGTTCTTCTGCAGCACCAGAGCACCAGACCACAGAGGGAGTCATGCCATTTTGCAAGACCTACAATACTTTGTATAGAAACCTTCAAAGCATTTAATTAAAAAAAAAAGTTATGCATTTTTTACTGTTAGCTTTTAAATATCACCTCTGCTTTTAACCTGTAGGAGCTCAGCTTTGAAGACTCCCCCAAAATAGCATAGTAGACTGAAACAGCAAACACCACAGAAAAAGAACCATTTGTGACTGACAAGAAACATCATCAGGGCAACCTGGTCACACTGCAATGGTGATAGTTCATTCCTGCGCATCTACTACCAGTTTCCACTACTTTGTTTGCCAGATTATTATATATACAGAGTAGCCTTCTGCTGAGAGAAGTACACTTCAATTTCAGCCCATGATCTCATATTTTACCTTTTTGCTATAGATTCAGACCTAGTTCAGTGTTCACCCCCTTAGGTACTTGTACACTGTAATTAAATCCTATCTCACCTGCTCCTTTTTCACGGCCCAACATGTTAAGGTCTTGGAGCCATTTCTTCAGAAGATGTATTCTCCTGTCTCCTAAATTAGCCTTGTTCCCTGGACCCCTTCCAAACCTTCCTCAGGGAATGCACCAAATTACAAACCTCTTGAAAGATTTAGAGGTCCAGCGGGGCTGCATGTGGTGCAGTCGCTGGGGGAGACTGGCTTTAAAGGATGTGGCTGGGCAGGTTAAAGTCAATGGAAGTTCAGCCCATGGAAAGATTAAAGGATCAAGGCTTAACAGCCTGAATGCAGTATGTGACCTAAAGACATTAGCAGGGATTCAGGCAGTGCCTGTTCAAATCCTACATCTAGGGCTAACTTTCATTGGTCTGTGTGCATTTTAATACCTGGTGTAAATAGTATGACTGTGGGGAAGCCCACGGAGTAATTGTAGTTTGCTCTAAGTGGTGCATAGCTGGTGGGGGACACCTGAGAGTGTGTAAGTTGCTGCAGGGAAAGAAGACAGTAAGGGTCCCTGTCCCAGAGGCTGTGGGGAGGCAGGAAGTTAGGAGCAGCTCTGGAAGCTGCTGGATTCCCATCCTGCCTGGAGCCAGGGCCAGGATACCGCTTAGAGCCGCCAGACCCCATCCTCCAAAACTGCTGGCAGGGGAGAGAGGGGGACCAGAGCTGGAGCGCCAGCACCCCCACCTCCTCACCCTGCCACTCTGGGGGCACATGGAGGCTATGCTCCCCGGCCAGCTTGGCCAGTGGCAAGAGGCTGGACTGCTGCCATCCCACCGTGCTGCAGGTCTGCACCTCCAGAGCTAGCATAAAGCTGTTACGACAAAAACATCACATAAATAAACCATCAGTGTAATTTGCCCTGAAAGCAAAAGAAATGTCCTGTTTAACTATGCCTGACTCTTCAGCTGATTGCAGTGAGTGCTGTGACAGTCACTATGATGTACTGTGTTCTTCTGAATAGTCTCTTAATAATAGCTGTGTGACAACTCATAAATGACATTTCTCATATACAACACCTGATAATGTCAGCTTCACTACACTAATACACCCATTTCTCTAATATCTAAATCTGTCAAATATCTAAAGAATGATGTCTGCCTAAAAAGCAAAGCAATTTTTGTGCTGTTTGTCAGAAGACTTTGCACTTTGTTTTCCACAGAAAATCAGATTATCCTTTCTGTGTCATAGGACAGTCCTAATCCTAGTAGGAATGTAAAATGTAAAATACAAATAAGGGTAGGAAAACAGATAGCAGTATTTGTCTATTTATCCCATGTAAATGGGTCTAATAAAACAAAGTTTTTAAAAGCAGGTCAGGAAGTTCTGAAACATGTTATTCAGAGGCCTTCCCTGTGAGAGCTGGAATTCTAGAGCTAGACAGCACATTTGCAAAAACTATGGAGCTCCATGAATGTTACATATTGAGCAGGACTGTTCCTTCAAATCCTCCATTGCATATCCTGCTATGGATCCCTACTAAATATGTGTCTAATCTAGTATTTTGTGTATCAGTCATGCCCCCTTTATAAAAGACCCTGGCCATGGATCAGCTAGTTTTGTTTAGTCTTTATCTGACTACTATATACTCACACTCCTAGAATCATTCCTTCCTTTTGCCTTTTATTCTGCTTTCTGTGGTTTTTATTCTGTCTCCTTCCTTTATATTATAGGTGGGATGAAGAAATCCAGTGTAAGTCAATACCAGGAGAGTATTTCCTTCCAGAACCCACACCAAAATGCTGTTCATTTACCTGTGGTCTCTTACACTTGGCAACCAGCTAACAACATGATTTTTTAAATGTTAAGGGGAAAAGTTCAGGTAATGAAACAAAGTCCAATTAGTGGGACTAATGTCTTTGAAAAGGATTAAAATGTGAACTGGCTTTGTTTACATGTTTTAGACAAAGTGGAAGAGAATTGTTGAAACCTCCCACGTAAGCTGCAGCCATCACCAGTTGTCTTGCAGCACGACCACAGATGGCAGACTAGGAATCTCCTGTGAGAAATGGACCTTGTCTGAAGAAGCTTGCAATTTAAACAGGCAAAACAAGAGGTTGGAGGAAAAAGAGAGTCAGAAAACCCAAAGTCAGGCAGTAGGTATGTGATAAAAGTCAGTGATTGCATAGGTCCAGGTGCCATTCCCATCTAGTTTCATTCAAGGACTCCAAGTCTTAGGTTATTCTCATAACAGTACAAACAGAAGTGGCAAATTAGGGCAGCCAAAGTCATCATCACTGTATCTAAAAGGTGCTGAAATCCAACTGAAGATTTTTTTGTTATTTAAATGAGCTTTAAACAGGCCTTGCATAGGCTGCAAGGCTACCTAGCAAGCCCGTGGCAAATCCAGGAGTACAGTTTAGGAAGCCTGGACTCTCACACTGCCACCTTCTTAGTCCTTTGCTGCTCTCTCCAACTCAAATGCATGATTCAAAAGGAGAACACAATGACTGCATGCTATATGGATGCAAAGCTATCTCCTCTGATTTGGTAAAACTACATTTTCATTTTTGTTTGTTAAAATACTTAATGTTTAAATCATCTGGTTTAACAGACAAGAAAATGCGTTTTGTTAGAAGATTCCTACAATGTATGTATGGCCTGTTTAAATAACCTTTTTCCCCATCTTCTCTGTAATGAGAGGATTTGAATTCTAATGCAAAACGGTCATGCTAGAACCTGATTATATCCCAGAGCTACAATTCTGAGTGGCATCAGTCCATGGTATCCGACGGTATTTGCCAAAAACATGTCAGGACTCCCCTATAGTTCAAATCGCCCCATAAATTCTGTGCTTACACAACATAGGTGACCTCATACTCAAAGCATGCCTTAATGATCAAGCAAGTGGAAACGTTCAGTAAATACATTGAATGTTTGACATTGTTATCAGTGGGTGTTCCCTGGGTCTCTTGTGAAACAATCCCAAGATTAACGCAAGGCCAAGAAGTGTCAGCCAAGTGAAACCCTTAAATTTACTTAAGAAATTTAAATAGACAACAGTATTTTTCTGTGCTAAATTTCAGCAAAATATTTCTTATAGAAGTATTGGCACCCCCCACCCCATATTTTTTGAACAGTGATTTATTTGAATTGTTTTGATTGATTTTCATTTGAGCTATTGCTACTGACATTATAAAGCTGGGGGAGTATACTAGCCTCAAGAGGAGTTCTGAGAAATGAGGCATTTGAAAGTCTACAAAACCGTTGATAAAGTTCGTTATAGAAATGATGCTCAATATAGACAACTATTTCAGCCTTGAAACCTCTCTAAATCTGGCCTTAGAAACACTGTTGATGAAAGGAAGGTTGAATCCCAAAAGCAGAGTGCAGTGCCCCTGCTACAGTGCACAGAGGGCTTGGCTGCTCCTGATTCCCACCTCAGCAGAAGGCATTGACATGCTATAGCAACGTAACAGGGGGAGAAAGGAATAAAATCAGAAAGAAAATAATAATTTTGTATTATTTCTATTTCTCTGTTAGAAACGATATTGAATTCATGGATACACGGGTGCTTTCCCACACTGATGATCAAGGGACATCTTATGGCAGACCTATGGGGCAGGCTCTTAGGCCCTGCTGGCAGCGGGGTCTAGCCACGTGGCTTTCATGGCCTGGGCAGCATGTAAAAGAAAGGTTTAACAGCTTTGTGTCACAGCCACCATGCTTAGCATTGTCTTTCTTTTGTAGTGTTCAGGACTTTATAGGAATTTGTAGGAATTAAACCGTGACCCTGTAAATATTACACACACCTGATTATGTACCTGATTAGCCTGCTGAAGTGAATGGGACAACTCAAATGCTGTATGTACAAAGGATACACAGGGCAAGGGCTGAGGTTGGAAACTTCATGTTAATGTATCTTATATCAATATAGAGACATAAAAGAGACATTTAAAAGTCCCATAGCTAAACCTATCAACAGCAAGAAGTGCAAACCTGATTTCCTGACCTGCTGGCTGGCACACAGTCAAAAGCATCTCCTGGTTACCTTTGCACTGAAATGATTTCCATCAAATAATTCACATTCATAAACTACAGAACTTAAATGGAACACTACAAATGACAGATTTGCGATGGTCTGAGCTGAAAGAAACTTACTGCCTAAGATTACAGGTACCTGTATGACCCTACAAGTCGGCTATAATCCTGTTCAAGGTGGTGGTAAAAATGATGGATTACAGTCACGTTTGTGCGCTACGTTACTAAGTAATGAGCTGCACTGTACTACATGTTTTGCCTCCAGGAACATCTACTTATGTCATTCTTTTTAGTTGTCTTTTGCAGCAGAACATCATAGTTCGATAACCAACATCTTCAGTTTTGGGGGTGTAGTATTGTGATGAATCTTTAGTCTCAATTACTATGTGTAAAAGGAAATACTTCCAACAGAATGGTCCAAGGATTCTACAGACAAAAAGATAATCAGGTATGAACATTCATTAGCAAAAGTTTTCAGCCTTCCCTTCTTACCTCTGAATTCAAAACCTCACTATGTCAATGAGCACATTCACAAGTAAATATGTGTGAGCAGAAAAGCAGTGCAATACCCCTCCCAACAGCATCTGTGTTTTCAGCTCCGCCGTACCTTCTGGTGGCCTTAAACTAATCTGATGGCCTGACTTTCAACAGCATCCAAATATCTAAAGAAAAATAAAATTATTTAAAGGGATGTATCACGCACCTAAACAAATTAAGATTGTCCCATTCGCTTGTATACTTCAGGAATGAACTTGCAGACCCTGGTAGTGAGGGAAAGCTTTAAGGACTGACTTAGGAAAAGAGCTGAGCCTGCACTGAGAAATGAGTGGGCTGCCATTTGTTCTTGACCTGGACCCCACAGCCCTGAAGAGGCATTAGGAGCATCCTGATGCAGTTCTCTGGCCTAGTATAATTTCTTTATTCCTCATAAAAGATTAAGCTTAGTTTTTATTCACAGGGTTTTTTTTACTTAGGGACTAGTGGCTACGTGGCTAGCACCTCACTGGAACAAGTGATACCAGCCATTAAGTGATAGTTAATGGCTCAGTAATGATTTTTAATGTGGCTAAAAGGCTATATTACAATAAACAGAGAATATGCTTATCCTATTACAGCTAATGCCAAGGAGAAAATCCTCTGTGACTCCTCCATGTGCAGACAAACCAGACATTGACAGGCCCAGCTGCCAGCCCCATTTTACCAGTTTATCCAATTCGTCCTCAGTGACTAATTGCATCTTGTCTTGTTTCAAATCTAATTCCATCCATTATCCAAGATGGATAATTTCCAGGGATGCAGTACAGGGATGGGAACATCTGCAAAGAATAAAACCTGCAAATCTACTTCCTGATATATGCACCCTATGACTCTTCTGCCTACGTTTCTTCCATCTGAGTAGGTCTGTGTGTGCAGAGAAGAGGAAAATGAGAGGCACAAGCCACTATCTGAATAGCCGATGTTTTGTTTATGCATGCCACATGGCAAAAATGAGTGTATAGCTTGCCATTGGTGATGACATGCTAAGATCACTGCCTATAGCATTGTCACAGCACTATCAAAACTAGCTGGCTGCAACAAGGCTTTTACCATCACATACCAGGTTAAACTTCAATAAGTAGCGTGCCTTGCCCCAGCATACCCACCAATCCCCCACAAAGTTTCAACAGTTCATCTACTGTTTGTGCTGTTCCTTCATACTCTTCAAGCCAGTCCCTCTGCTTCTTGCCTCTGCTGCATCCCTCTCCTTGTCTCTCCTACATCCAGGGCACTCTCTCTCCTCCCTCTGCTTCTTCCAGGTCTCTCTTCACTGACTGCTCCTCTTCTATACCCCTTAGAGCTATTTAACAACTTAGCAGGAACCAGCCACAGCGGCACCTTATCCACATCAGCCAACCCACCGCCCCTGAAGCCAGCCCACAGCTGTATATTATCAATGTTAATTAACCTGCCTTCATTCCTCTATAATTCCTCTACGCAGCATGAACCCATGTATTTACCTGCACTCTTTGCCTGCCCATACCTCTGCTTCTTGCCTCCTGTTAGATGCGAAGCTTATTCAAGCAGCCATCACCTTTTTGTTGTGTGCCTGTACAGCAGCCAAAACAAGGGAGTTGTGGTTCAGAGAGGATGTCTTATGCCAAAAGGTAGCACAAATTAAAATACCTCTGTGTAAAAAGGACACATATTAGGTCATTGCCTACACAAGGTAATGTAGCCTAGCAGGACCACATTGCCCAATTCTGAAGGGGCAGAGGTCTCTTCAGCACTCTTGCCTCCCCATTTCTGTCCCTACTAAAGCCATCTGGGGACAGAGGATGTCTTAGCAGCTTCTCAGTAGATGTCCTTCATTACAGTGTCTTAAAATTCAACCCAGTGTTTCAATGGGGTAGTGACTTTATTTGGAAGTGATCTGAAGGAGCAGAAGGTAAGGTAACTCCTTGTCTCCAGGAAAAGAGCAAAAAGAAAAAGCAAGGAATCCTCTTTTCCAAAGGTGTAAATCAGCCTTTTAAGCTCACAACCCCAAGGGAACTGCATATGCTATCCATAAAATGAGATTGCTTATGAAATTGGATGTTTGTTTAATTCATCGGTGTTTGTGTGCCTGGCTGATCATAAATCTTAATATGTAAATCACCCAACTACACATATCTGAGCACGTTCACTGATTTCCGTACAGAAGACATTAGAGAATTCCCTGTTTAGTCATTAGCACTGTTTTAAAGGGTATTTACAGAGCCAAAGTGTGTCTCCCACTCTCAGCTCTGCACCAGTGGCCTCAAACCCTGCCAGCTGAAGGTGGGTTTAGGGCCCTGAGCTGCACTCCATGTGCAAGCCCGGCTGCCAACATGGACCCTGCTGACTTCGCCCCAGCTGCAGGGGGACAGAGCTCTGAACCATGCCCATGCAGTGCTTGTGCCTCAAGCCCACATTAGGGTATGGGTCCCTCAAGAGACTCATTTGGGCATTTAGGACCATCTGTGCCTCTTTCTGAATCACAGAGGGGTTCTGGTGGCCAGTGGTGCCAAGGCCATCGAGCAGATGCACATTTCCGTGGTGCAAGGAGGATCACATGGATGGGAAGATTTAAGATCTCACCGCCCCAGCTAATAGATGATCTGAACTGGTCTCTATAAGTCTGCAGCTCAACTCCAGCCCCTGAGCCCATGTCAGGTACCAAAGCAGACAGCACAGTGCATTTTTAATGCGGAGTTTATCATGCTAGTTTATGTGTTTTAAGGCTGTCAAAGCCAAGATGCTGTTGAGCTCATTCATCTCACAGAAGGCAGCAGCATGATGGAGCATAAAACCACACCACTGACACAAAAGCAGAGTGAAGATAATTTAAAAACAAAGCTAAACATCTGCTCCAAGAACGAGCTCTCTAATGCATAGATGGGAGCACTAAAGTTTGAAACATTACTGAGTGTTTAACCAGTACCACACCAGCTGTTAGACGTTTTTGGCAATGGTGCAGATATTATCTGGCAAGTTCTCATGAGCAGCTGACAAGAATGAAGAGTGACAGATATAAGAAACAGAAAATGCCAACCATATGGCATGAATATTACGCTAATGTTTCAGGTGTCAAGCAGTAGTTGCGTGTGTTTAATTTGAGTGCACAAAATTTATGTGGATTTTAATGATTACACAATGTTATACACAATTACATTTACATCTCCATATTGTTACAACTGTAATTTTGCCATTTAACAGTAATAGACACTGCACTAAATTTGTCCACTTAGGAGCAATGTTGTTATCTTTATGGCTTTAATAACACATTTCCACCTCACAGGTGTAATATTTATTCCTACAAAGAGTGCCACGGCAGTCAATGAAAACGCATGTGATCCAGTCTGCAAGATGCTGCTGGCTGACGCTGTAGCGTTAGGTTGTTTGGTAAATGCTAACAGCCCACGAGAAGTGCAGCAGCCAAGCTGTTTATGGGTATGTCTCCACAAAAATCAAGGATACTGATTTGATCCCCACACCTCTTCATGCTGCTGGTGGTGTTGTATTCACCATGCGTTTTCAAAGAAGGGGCCGTCCCCTGCCTTGACCTGGAGGGAGACCTCATGGGAGATGGGCATCTGAGCTTCAGGCACTGAAGGTGAGCCCCACAGGCAGCCCAGCTCTGTCAGGTTTCCCAAAGTGACCTTCTAGCTGTTTTACAGACCATGTGCCACATCAGTACTGGATTTTCTCCCTGGGAAGTGGAAGTAGCAAAACTTGGTGCCATAAAATTGTGTATCATAATGGCTCTGCATCTCACACTTGAAGAAGCTTACAGCACCCTCGTATCTCTGATGACAAAGGGAAAGGAAAACCAGCCCAAAGTGCTGGTATTGTCAGCAGCAGGCTCACATAGACAAGGCATAAAAATGTCTATTTGGTGAAAGCAGATTTGTTTGATGGTTGATTTTGGGCTGAGGCTGCTTCTCCATCAGTGCATAGAACAGTACATAACATGTGTGACATCTGTGCTGAGGCATGGGGCAGTGGCTGGACTGGCTGTGAAGAAGGCCAATAGCACTCCTTGTATCCATTTCACAGAAGAAATAAAATTAAAAAAAAAAAAAGGCAGGATAACTAAAAAATCAGCAAAGGTCCTACTAGGGATGAGGAACTGGGCATTGGTGGACCACTTTGCCAAGAGAATGGGCTTGATATGGACATTGCTTACTGCAACATTTATTTGCATCCATGTAAAAGAATTAAGTGGTAAAAAAATCTCCTTTTAAACACATCTGTGGGGAAAGTATCCACTCCTTGTGGCATGATATGGTGGCAATATCATGCAGATACAATCAGTGTAGGCCAAACTTCGTTATGAAGACTCAGACAGACACACACAGCAACTGGTAGAGCACGCCTGGGAAAGATGCGGCTGGGGCTGGGAAGTCATAGAATCAAAATCATAGAATCATTTAGGTTGGAAGAGACGCTTAAGAGCATTGAGTCCAACTGTATAAACCTAACACAGTCTGGAGACTCCCTGGCTCTGAGAGGAAAAGAGGAATTCCGATGTCTTGCAAACGCTCCTGGATGTATTTGTTATTCAGCTCTTTGCTGTGCTCTTGAGCTACACTGAAGATTAATTGAGTAGATAGAAAATGTCTGCCTAGCCCCACCTGCCACAGTTGCAGTGTTAATATTAAGCTGATAGAGCATATATTGGCTTTAGCTGGAGTAAGCACTATCTATCATGAAAGCCCCAAAAGATAGCTCAGATGTTGCAAGGCAGACTGAATATCTGCCTAGAGATAAAAGTTGTGTCATTCTCTGGCAAGCTTCTCACTACAGAAGCTCGCTGAAGGGCAGGTTTCCCCCCATGTGGCTCTGACGGTGGCCTTGCTGGCATGATAACATTTCCATTGCCCTTAGATGCAGCTCATACTTTCCAGGTTCTTTGGGAGCAGCATCTTCTGCTTCTACCAGGCCTTGGAGTCTAGCCAGCACTTACTCTCCTGTAAGCCCTTGCAGCCCACTAGGGCTCCTCAATTTACTACCTACCTTGTCA